>NC_138976.1:3152500-4490666 GCF_964341445.2 Mesoplodon mirus | reverse complement strand
TTCCACAGCGGCCAAAGTTGCTTGGTGGTCAGAACTCTGCCGAGGGGTCCTTGCCGAGACGCAGGGCAGTGGCCCAGAAAGGGGTGAGTCTTGACAAGCCACAGAACTGCCCTGTCAGCAAATTCGGATTCGGGAATTAGCAGGGTCAAGATGAAAGGAAATCTGATACAGAGCTTTTGTTTTTCCAGATTAAAAAGAAAAAAAACTTCTGGGTAGCCTCCATGGGTTGGGATGCTAGAAGCCATGTCCTTCCGACCATCAGATGGAGGGTGGGTCAGGAGAGCATCTGGCTAACCTTCCCAGCCCCGCACGCTCTGCACTGACCGACCGATGGTGGAAAATGAGTGGGGTGGGACCAGGATGCAGAGGATCCGAGGAGGATCCCAGCGTGAAGACAAAGGCTCACGAGGGCCCTGCAGAGCTGAGGAGCCCCTCTGGGAATGGGGGCAGCAAGGGTTAAGCGTGGCCATCCTAGAGGTCACAGGAGACAGCCGGCAAAGTCAACGGAAGGAGGGAGCAGTGTCAGCTGCGAGCTGTCTCCATCCATTAGGCCAAGTGCCATTAAGTGAGAAATCGAAGCAGGTTCCCAAGATGGAGGGTCGAACTTGATGAGCAAGGGTACCCACAGCTGTCTAGAGAGCCCCCATCCTGACGCCCTCCTTTGGGCAGAAAAGATTGACCAAGAGGTTTAAGAAAGAGAGATGTTGTCTCCCAGCATCAGTGCCTGAAAGCCCGCCCAGACATGGCTGGTTAGGAGCAGCGCCCCTGCGGCCCCCTTTGGCAGGACCCAGACCAGGGGCCAAGGTCGCAGGGCTCTTAGAATTCAGGGGTTGATGGCAGAGAAGTTTGCGTGCCAAGGCGGCCTCCTCGCGGTGGACCATTTAACAAGGGAATTGTTGCCTGCAACACGGCTCGTGTCAGTGTGTGTGTGACCAGGAAAGAGGGAGTCGGAGGGAATGCCTTTCTGTTTATTTGTTTCTCTCTCTCACTGTGGGTTGTCTTTCGGAATTTCCAGCTGCCTTTGGTTACAGGGCCTCTTGCTCTCAGCCTGCCCATGCAGGCGATCGACGGCTGGGGACTTGGCAAGTCGGCACATGGTGGGCACCTGAGTGGGGCTGGGATGCTCAGAAGGCCACTCCTTCTCTGTCAGCTCTCCAGGAGGAGGGGGAGGGAGAGGACAGGTATTTCTATAACTGGGTGAACTGTTTTTGCGATCAGCACACGTCTGAGAGGAAGGCTGCATCTGCTGCGCCCAGATCACCTGCCTGGTAAGAAAGAAAAATGTTTTCCTCTAGGTGGGGAGTTGGGGTGGGAGGGGTCTGCAGGAGGTGGGAGGGCTGCTTCCTCCCCGCTGACAGTGTGTCCCTCCCCACCCCCACTGGGGCACACCTTCCCCCCACCCCCAAGCCCCCTTAGCTGCCCACACACCTGGGGGTGGGGAGGATCCAGATCCTGCAGGGGTGGGTGCGACTCCTTCCTCAACTCCCCAGCTCTCCGGCCTCCCACCCCCATGCTGAGAGCTGGGGGGGGATGGGGGTGGAGAAACGACCTCCCAAGGGCGGATTTGTGAGAAGAGATCCACGGGAGGAGAGCTGGGGCTTGTATCCCCATGTATTTCCCAGACTTGACGAACCCCATTTTCTTTTGACACAGAGCAGTGTCCTCTGCTGGGCCACAGGCTCCCAAAGGGCTCTGGACCCCCCTCATCGCTGGAAGGAGGGCCTCCCCCAAAGGAGACAACCAGATCACCCAGAACCAACACTGATCAAGCATTTACCGCTGCCAGTGTTGAAGGATTTTTACTGCGTTTCTCCGTGAATCCACCCCAAACCCCAGGAAGTAGGTGCTATCATTATCCCCACTTGAGGGATGAGGAAACTGAGACTCAGGCAGGTGGGAGTCAAGGTCTGGGTCCCCACGAGCCTGGGTCTTACTTTTCTTGGTGCTCATGGTTTGAGCTTTCCTTGTCTCCTATCCTGATAATTAGGACTTGTCTCTGCAGTTATTTTAGTTTGTCCAGTGTTTTTTGGCAACATGGCCAGGCTGGCCCACTTACACTGGGCCTACACATGGGCTCATGTACATGTGTGCACAGACACACACACACAAACATACGTACACATAAATGCTCACACTTCCCCAGACTCCACTGCCTCCCTGACTCTGCCTGACAGTGTCTAACGCATAGTAGGTGCTTAGTAAACCTCTGTGGGCTGCACAGGCAGCTTGACACTTGCGACATGGATAATCTATTAGAATTGCCACACTCCAAAGGCAGGATCCAGTGGTTTTGTCGCCATTTGCATCCCTGGGTGCTGGCGCACAGTAGGTGCCCTGCAGGGTGATGTCCCCTGAGATCTAAGCTGGCAGGGTCAGGGTAGTGACCAGCCCCACTGCGAGAGGGAAGCTGATGCTCCTTTGCACCCCCATCTCCCAGGCTGAGGAAGCCCAGAGACTCTGGAGTCTACTCAGGAGCAGCAGTTGGTTCTGCCCGTGGGGCCTGCAGACTGCACTCTGGGCACCCACTGGGCTGAAGCCCTGGGTGTCTGCTGGTCCCCCTGGAAACTTGGTGGGGGGCCTTTCTCTTTGCGGCAGCCACCCCTCTTGAAGCAGCTGAGCAGCTTTGCCAGGAGGAGCCGGGCTCTTCCTCCTGGGCTGAGCTCTCTCCCTGCCCACCTGCCTGGGGCTCAGGAACGGGACAGTCCCTTGTGGAGAGGGAAGGACACCCAGCCTGGCTTGAGAGGATGGGGCAGGGGAGATTCCACAGGCAAAAGTAGGCATCCCAGTGCCACGCCCACCCATTCGAGGCAGCCTGTTCTGATCACCCAGGCACTCACTAGCTGTGTGCCCTGGAGAAACCACCGAACCTCTCTGCGTCCCTGGGTCTTCTGCTGACAAGTGGGGTCTGCAATGCCAGCTCTCTCCCAGGATCATCGCGAAGAAAACAATCCTGGAACGATAAGCTTAGGACACAGACCGTACATCAGTGAGCGTGGCCATGAGGCCTGTGTTCAAATACTGCCCCTGCCCCAATCCATAACTGAATCACCCAGGACAGTGTTCTCATCTGAACAGTGGGGCCGATAAAAGCTTCTTTCCCAAGGGTGGTGGCACAGCAGAAATGTGAGAATATCAGCAAGTGCTGTGCACCAGGCCTGCTGTGGAATACCAGAGCCACCTTGTGTTAAGCACTTTCTAGAAGCCAAACAGGTTTCAAGCATACGCTCATTAAACCCTTACATCAAGCCCAGGCGTTGGGTGCTATTATGATCCCCATTTTCCAGAGGAGGCAACTGAGGCTGGGTGAGTCCTTTGCCCAAGGTCACACAACTAGGAAATGGTGAGTGGGAGTGTGAGCTCAGGGCTGCTTGATCCTGAAGCCCTGAGTCCCACCCTTGACTATAACACATGCTCATCTAAGATCTGAAAGGCACCCTCGAAGTCAACTGGTCCACCCATTTTACAGCTGAGAAAACTGAGGCCCAGAGAAGGGAAGAGATTAGCCTAGTCACAGAGCAGCTGCTGCTGGAACCAGACCTACGACACCCACAGTTACCGCTCACATTTCTTGAGCACACACTATGTGCCAGCTTTGAAGTGTTGTATGTGCGTCATTGCATGTAAATTTTATAATAACCCTAGGAAGAGAGAGACTTTTATTATTCCCATTTTTCATTCAGGTAAACTGAGACAGAGAGGGGCAGTAGCTTACTCAGGGTCACACAGCTATTTGACAGGAGAGGTAGGACCCACACCCAAAGAGTCAAGCTCTAGAGCCCTTGTCCAGTGCCACGTGTGGCACCAGCTCCCCGCAGAGCCCAAGCTGGCCTTGCCTTGCAGCTGGATCCTAGGCAGACTTACCTGCCAAGAGAGTGGGGTCTGCAGGGTTCCTAGGGCATGGCCACCATGAGGCAAGGCAGGACGAAGCAGGAGTCCCCACCTGGGTAGGCACTGCCTGAGCTGGGAGATGGGCACGGAGCTGGGGCTGGCGAGCCCAGTCTGCCCCAAAACCCTTACCTCCTGCCTCTGCAAAGACAAGTTTATCCAAAAAAAATGCAGGCGAGCTAAGAACACGTCTTGCTTTATGAATCTCTTGTTGTAGGCAGTGCACATCTTGGGAGATGTGTGGATGAAAGGCACCATATAAAATGCAATCAATTATGAATCACCATTACTGAATTAATCACATGTATGATTAATACAGTAATAATAATTAATGCGAGTATGGTCTAGAGATTAGAGCAGAGAACTGGCACGGAGGAGTCGGGGTGCTTCTGGCAGCCTCTGCCACTAGCTGGAGGTGTCACCTTGGGGGAACGCCCTGGGCTTGGATCATGGTCTCTCTCCTCCTGGCCCTGCCTTGGCCATAGAAGTCAGGGGCCCAGGGATGCCCCCAAACCCCTAGATGGTCCTGGGGTAGTTCCCAGGGTCTCACCTCCTACTTCCAGCACATCTCAACTGCTCAAGGTCAAGGGGACAAATCAAAATCTTGGTCTGTCATAACTGAGAATGGAGTGAATCAGGGGAATGGTGAGAACATGGTGCTCATGCCTTTTGAGCCTACACTTGACTTTGGTCAGCGGTGTGAGCTCATTTTATCTGTCTGTCTTTTAGTCCGTCTGCATCAGGATTTGCTTTCTCTCGGAAATCCCCGGAGGGGCTGCACCTCATCTGTAACCTCTCGTTGCAAAGCCAGTAGATCGTGTTTTGAGCGTGACTTTATAATTTCCTGTTCCTTGTCTATCCCATCCATGCCTATTCCCTCACTGTAAAGGAGTCAAGCAACACAGAAAGAATATATATGTGATGAAGCATGTCATCCCCCCATCTCCCCTGCTCATACTGTGGTATCTTTATTTTACATATATGTATATATATGTATAGGTACATCTGTATCTTTATATGCATATATCCCCTTTGTTTAAAGAAAACATAGATGGAACCAAATTACATGCATTATTCTGCAGTTGCTTTTTTATTTTTTTTTATTTTTTATTTTTTATTTTTTTTTGCGGTACGCGGGCCTCTCACCGTTGTGGCCTCTCCCGTTGCGGAGCACAGGCTCCGGACGCGCAGGCTCAGCGGCCATGGCTCACGGGCCCAGCCGCTCCACGGCATGTGGGGTCTTCCCAGACCGGGGCACGAACCCGTGTCCCCTGCATGGGCAGGCGGACTCTCAACCACTGCGCCACCAGGGAGGCCCTGCAGTTGCTTTTTTGATAGTAGATTCCACATACACAACTGGAATTAAAACTGCGCAGTGGAGCCAAACTCCCACCAGTGAAGAGGACCATTAGGCTCTGCTGTGAGAGGGGAGCCAGCAGTTATTTGGGGGGAGATTCATTAACACTTTCCTGCCCCTGGCGCTCAGTTTCTTTTCATTGCTGGGAAAGGTCATTTGTCCTAAGATACCTTAATGAAATTTAAAAACGAACAGCCCTTGACCACCTGGTCCCTACATGGCTGGAATCCTATTTGTTTCCCATCTTGGAAACGAAGCACTTTATTAGTCACTTGAAAGAGATGCTGACTCCCAGAGGGTGCTATGGCCCGCTGTCAGCTCGGGATCACCGCGCAGGGACTACCTTCTGGGGTAACTCCCCTCATTACGCAGATGGAGAAACTGAGGCTAAGAGCGGGGAAGTAATGGCCCCAGGCCACATAGCTAGTAGGGGCTGAGCCACAAAAAGCCCATTATTCTGACTCTCGGGTCAGTGCTCTTTCCACGATGCCATAATTTCCGGGATCTGGAAATGGGGAGACCAGAAGACAGGTTGGGGAATGGGTCTCTGAAAATGCCGGTCGGCGTCAGCTCGTTGGCGAGGCAGGAAGTGCTGGGGAGAGGAGGGCTGCAGAGGCAGATTAAACATTGTTTCCGTGGCATGTCGCTTTGCACATGGGTCACTTAAACCATCCGGGAAATAACAGGAATACGCCCTGGGTCCCTCCACTGTGTTTAAGTGAACCACAAACCAGAAGCCTCCTCCTCCATGTCCTGTTGGCTGTCCTGACAGCATCCAGTCTCGGTGATGATGGAGGAGCAAGGCGTTCCCTGGGAATTGATGGCCCTGCCTGGGGGCGACAGCAGGCTGAGGGCCTACACAGGTCATCACTCACCCTGCCTGCGTGGGAGCCCCACACCGCGCCCTTCACTACTGCCTGCAGGCCAAATGCTTGAAAGTCAAATTGCTGAGATGTGTTCTTCTCCTCCAAGGAGCTTTCTCCTCCTGGAGGCTTTGAGGCCCGGGAGCAGGTAAGCAGGGGCTGGCTTGCATCTGCTCTCCTGGACAGCTTTGCATGTGTTGGAGGAGAGGGGATCTCTAGTGGGAGGGACCTGAGAGCACTGCAGGAGGAGGCACTTGATGGCCTTTTTGTGACCGCTCTTTGGAGAAGGAAAGACTCACCATTCACATCTCACGGGTGGGGAAACTGAGGCCCAGAAACAATCTGTGCCGTGCCCCAAGTTAACCAGCAAGTCAGGAGGTGGCACCACCGGGAAGCCCAAGAGCCCCGCCTCCCAGGCCAGAGTCTTCCTCAGCTGTGTGACCTTGGGCAAGTTACTTAACATCTCTAAGCTTCATCGGTAACTTGGGACTTTACTAGTAGGAGTTAAGTCACAGGCCTGCTGGGAAGAACCAGTGGATAATACACATAAAGTGGTTTGCATGGATCCTGGCATAAAGCAGGTATTCAATAAAAGTTAAATTATTATTATTATTAAAGCAGGTGACAGTCTTTAATTCCGTGTCCTCTGCCTGCTCTGTGACAACGGTCTAAAGGTTATTCAGCAATACAGCCCCCTCTGCAAGCTTAGGGGGGGCCAAAAGCAGGGGAGGGCTAAGGTGGAGGTAAGAGGTGGCAGAGGGGCGTGGCACTCAGGGCCACATCTTGCTCTTCTTCCTGACACCCTCTGTGACCTTGGACCTTGGACCAGTCTGCCTCTCTCTCTCCTTCTCTCTCTCCTTCTCTCTCTCTCTCTCTCTCCCTGTCCTCAGGCCCTTTGTTGTTGATGCACCAAATGACAGTGCCGGCTGCCTGAGCGCTGCAGTGAGAACCCACCCCCAGGAAGCCAGGAGCACCTGAAAACCACAGGTCTCCCCTGGAAGATGGAGGAAGCTCTCCCCACGGGCCTGGGAGGCAGCCTGGAAGGAAACCTCCAGGGGGTTGAAGAGCCCAGGGCTGCCCGGTGTGGCCAGCTCCCTGGCCTCTGCCCTGGGCTCTGCAGGAGTCGTCGCACGGGCTCCTCCCAGGCTTACCAGGGAGTGAGGCCTCTCCTGCCCCCCTACTCCGCACTCCCTCCGGAGCCGGCTTGGCTTCGTCAAAAGCAGGGCCCATCAGGGTGGAGGCGGCGATGTGTCAGCTGGTATTCAGGCTCTGGTTGTGCGCTCAGATCGCTCCCCTCCCCATCTCCCCCAATCCACCCACCCACCCTTTTACCCACTGCTTGGGGCCTTCTGGGTGGCGGCACTTCACAAGAGGGAGACCGAGCTGCAGCCTTGAGCCTCTGGCTGTTGGGGGGTGGGCGGACTGACTCACTTGGCCCCCTCCCCGGTGCCGATGGGGCAGCTCCCACACCCATGGGCGCTGGCACCCGGTCAGGCCCCTGGGTTTCGGAAAAGGAAGCCGCAGCCCCGCGGCGCCTGACCCGAGCTGGCTGAGGATGCGCTCTGCGCGCCGGGACCCGCTGGCCCCCGGGCCGGGAGGAAATGTTTAGGCTGCGACCCCCCAGAGCAGGCTCGCTCCCGCGGCCGCCCGCTGGGGCCACCCTGGCCGCGGGCCCGGCGGGACGCCCCTGCTCGCGGAGCCCCTCCCCGGGCCGTGGCGCGTCCCCCGAGTCTCGCAGTATTTCCTTCCTGCACCTTTAAGAAGACCGTTGCTCCGTGGTGGGATGGTGTGTTAAAGCCACACAGAGGAAGTTACGCAGCCCGGATCAGACCGAGAGATAAAAGCCCCGATGGTGATCGTGAGTGCTGGCAAGAGGATTTAGCCTCGGCATTAACTTGGAGCGGAGTGCAGGGGGGCCGTGAAACGCCCCGCCATCTGGCCCGCGCCGCGCCGGGGGGATGCCCCGGCGCCCCGACGAGCAGCCGCGAAGCCCACCCGGGCCGGGGGCTGCCCGGTGCCCGAGCGCGGGTCCCCTCCGAGCCGCCCAGGGGGCCCCAAAAGTTTGCACTTGTTAGCGGCGACCTCCCGCTCGGCCGGGGCGGGCGATGCGGGCGGCTGGGGCGGGCCCCTCCCCCGGCCCGCGTCTCCGGGACGGCTGCGGGCGGCCCCCCCGGCGGCCGGAGGGCCCCCCAGCCCCGATCTGACGGCCGCGGCGGCGGCGGCCACAGCGGCAGCGGGAGCAGCGCGGGGAAGGAGCACCGGCTCGCAGCCCTCGGCCCTCGCCCCACCCAGCGCCAGCCAGACGGGGGAGGCGGAGCGCCCAGGGTGGCGGTCCTCGGCCTCCCGGGTCCCCGCTCCGGGAAGCTGCTCCGAGACGGGGTAAGGCTGGAGGGGAGAGCCCGGGAGGCGAGCGGCGGGGCGGGGTGGGGGGGAGAGATGCTGCAGCTTTGCCAGGCTGCTTTCATTTTTAAAGGGCTTCGGTGACCATGCAGGCTTTCCCTCGGCCCAGGAGCCACTTAAAGCGGCCCAGCAAAGGCTCGGATGCAAAAGTTATTCGGTGGCGGCCGTTTACTAGCGGAGGACTGGAGTCGCCTGGAGAGGGGTGTGTGAGTGCGCATTTGTAGCAGCATCTTAAAGGAGTCGCTTGGCTTCCTGGCTGGCTTTTTCCCACCAGGGTCTTTTTCCATGGTTGGTGTGAGTGAATGGTGGGGATGGGTGTTACCAGAATGCCTGGATGTGTTCGTGAGAAGGAAATTAACCCCTCTCGCGCGCCATTCCCCTACCCCAATTTAATCGCCACCCCAATTCCTCCCATCCCCTTCCCTTCTCTGAAAACTGGGTATGTGTGAGTTGCACAGAGAAACTCTGTCTTCCAGCGGCGGCTAGAAACTTCTTTCCGAGCCCTGGAGGGGTGGGCTAATGGGGAGGGTTATGTGCCTGGGCCGGCTTGGGGACAGCGTGGAGTCGAACCTCCAACTGGGTGACACGCAGATGGTGGGAGCAGAGGCCGCGGGAAGGCGGGAAGAGGACCGCGGGCTCGCGGCGTCCGCGGGCTCCGGAGTAAGTTGTCCGCCTGGGCTGGGGGCGGCAGCGCTGGGGAAAAGGATGCAACGAAGTCCCCGGCGCTTTGCTGGGCGTCTTCTAAGGGAGGGAGGCGGTGCCAGGTGTGGGTGCACCCTCGGTGCCCGCCGGGCCTCTTTTAAAGGCGTGATTATTAATTGCCCCAGTGGCTTGCACTCAACTTCGGGAAGACAAAAAGCAGCTGCGGGGTTGCCAGGCACGTCCCCGTGCGATGCCCACCGTTTGCAGCCCACCCGAAGCGCGGACTCCGAACCCTTGGCGTCCAAGGCTGGGAGCTGACCCTCATCTCCACACCGCCCCCCTCCCCCCGGCCACAGCCGCCCAGCCGAGGCCTCCTCCTCGCGCCCCACCCCCCCGCGCTCAACTCTTCGGGGCTGTCTGGGCGCTGAGAGGGCGTGGGGGGCGCCCGGGAGCCCGAGAAGGCTCCCATTCCGGGGCTGGGGGCACCAGAGCCGCCGGAAATGGGATGCTCACTCGGGCGGCGGCGTTGAGCGGGGCACCTACTGGACCGGCGCGGGGTGAGGGGGGCTTGGGGTTGGGAGGATGGGGTGGGACTGGAAGGTGATCGCGACGGGGAGCGGGCTCCTCTTTCCTTCCTGGCTCCCAGCACCCTCCCCTGAAGGCAGATGTCACCCTCCTCGGCTGTCCCCGCTGGGAAAGGAGAAGAAACTTGGGGGTGGGCTGGGTCCTGGGAGAAGCCCCCAGCGCCCCCTCTCCAGGGCCCCCCCGCAGGGGCTCCGCGTCCACCAAGGCAAGTTTCCCACGAGGCGAGGGCGCAGCCGGCAACTCCGGAGGAGCCTGCTTCCAGCCCAGCCAGCTCGAGAGGCGCTAATTCAATAAGACAGAAAAATCTGAGTTCAGAAATCCTGGTAAAATCTAATTTTCGGGTTTTAATAACCTGGCTTTCAGCCCCCCTCGGTTCCTGAGGACTCTTAAAAGAAAATAAAGCGCATTGATTCTATTTGTTTCTGGGAGCTGCAGTTTCTTAATAATATCAGGTGAAGATTTATTTTCCAAGGAGAAAACTCTCCGCCGGGATACAACCTCTTACTCTGAAATTCCCCACACTGGCTTCTCACTCGTGCTTTTCTCCTTGCTGTTCCGAAGTCTCCTGCATCTCTCCCCCTCCCTTTTTTTCTGTTTGGCAAAAACTCACTGTAACATTCTCATGCTGAGCTCACAATTCCCTTACGGTGCCAGCAACGCCCAATTGATTGACTAGTTGTAAACAATGCACGGCATTTAAGCCTGCAGAACTGCAAAGCAAAATTAACAGGTTTGCAAGGCGCCTGCCTCTTCGATCTCGCGGGCCTCCTGGCCTCCGGGCCTCACTGCCTCCCCACGGCCGCCTGCGTCCAGTGCGGTCCAGGCCCCGGGAGCAGCACTGGTCCTGCAGACGAAGGAAGCCCGCGTCCGGGCCCACCCTGCGAGCCGCAGTCGGGCGCCCTGGTGTCCCGCATCAGGATCGCCCTACCTGGGAGTGAACAGTTAGGGGCCCGCGGCTGGGAGAATGAGTTAGGAATGTGCTGTTTTCTGGGCGGCGCGAAGCTCAGACAGAGGCATCCAAACCTTTGCCGGCCGCGCTATCTTATTTTTTACTACATTTTCTCAGGTTGTAAAAATAGTCTCCAGGCGGATTCTTTCTGAGAGTTTTCTAGCAAGAAGCACATTCAAGGCTGGACAGGCTCTGTAACACTGTTTCTCTTTAAACAGCCAGAGGTGAGATGTGAAAATGTGTCCCCCTCGGCTCATTCATCTGCATCAAGAGCCCTTCAGCCAGAGAGAGGGGCAGGGGCCGCCTTAATGCAGATTTATGATGCCCCAGCCTGGAGCTTTGGGGCAGAGGCTGGGGACTTCTCCTGGGGAGGTGTGGAGTGGCCAGCCCCCATTTGGACAATGTTCCCCCCACTCCGGTTTGTCATTTTTGGCAGGAGTGCGTTTGTGTCTGGGTGGAGAATGGAGGTTCATGGAAACGTAGTTAACTCTTCAGGACCTTCTAGGTACAACGGCTGAAGAGTCAGCAGTTTGGGGATTTAGATGCAATAATCATAGACATAATAACCAGAATTAATATCACACGCGCTTCTGCTGTGACTCATTGCAGTACCCTTTGCCCTATCGGCTAGTATTTTTGGCCAGATCCCGCACTGGGGACCAAATACTCCTGGTGATATATCAAGTGTCCTGGAATACCCTGCACTATTGGAGTCGTGTTTTTCGCAATGTAACATTCATCTTAGTTATGTCTATTTAGGGCTTTTAAATAATTACCGGTAGCTTAAAATAGTAAAGCAATAATCATAATGGTGACCTGTTTATAAACATACCCTCTAAGGGATGATTGCAAAATTTTGGCCTTGATCGGAAAAAGCTAATATGACAAATCATTGTCACTTCCGTCAAAGTCTCCAACATCCCTAGTTTCTTACAGTTAAAAATTAAATTCACCATTTCAGAATTCTGGAGATATATTTACTGGCACCCAGTTCGTAATTGTTGGCCCATGCGTGGACCATTCTTAATCTGAACCTGTCCGCACGGCCTCATCGGCACCTGTAATTACAGCCTCATGTCTGCCTTCAACGGTTTTGACATTTTGACTTGTCAGGCATGATAAAGCCGCCATTCAGTCTCGGCTCCTGGGGCTGTTTTAGAAAGTCACTGACCCCAAACAGGGGCACTTCTGCTGACCCCAACACCCCCATAAATAAGGGGAAAGCGCATCACCTTTTTAATAATGTGCCCCATCTCCAAATGCGCATCTCCTATATTAATAAAAATAACCCAGTGTCCTCGGGACACCTTGCTAGTGCAGCCTCATGTTTTGCACACTTTGCCAGAGAGCTTTTGTTCTTATACATCTTTACTCCCCCCCCTTTTCTCTATTTAATTTGTTGCAGGTGTTGTTCCTAACGAGCTCTCTCTCCTCCCTTCTTACAATGAAAGACAAGCCAGACCCCGGGTACCTGGATGGATTGGGAGCTGAAGTCTCAGAAACTTCCTAATAAGTTGCCGATGGCTACCAGCCAAGGTCAGCTGGTTCCCATTAGCGCCTGTCCCCACCAAAGCTGAGCCACATAAGCTGCTCCCCGTTAACACCTCAGTCGCTTTTTTTTTCGCTCCAGTCCAGCTGCACAATTGTTGTCACTTTAAGCCCATGTGAAAAGAAATCTCTTTTACTGGTCCAAAATGCCAAGTCCAATCCCATAGAGGGAACGTGTTTGCAGCGAACAGGTACACCTCCTGATTTTATTTTATCTTTACAACGCAGGCCGGAGGGTTGTTTCGCAGTTGTGTTGAGCACATCACACATTAAGGGCCCTTTAAAGACCTGGGTTGATTGGAAGGACAAAAATTAAAAGCAATCTGATCCGGCCTCATGCCAGGTCCCTGCGGATTTTCTCCCTATCCCATTTCCATCCACCGTCACAATTTGAGAGTCTGCCTGATTTGATCAGGTTCCCCTCTGGGAGAGGTGTGATGCCAAGGTTAGGAGGACGCCAAGTGGTGGGTAACTTCTCGATCTGCCCATCAGCAGTCTGAGAAACGCTGGCTCTGAGTTTTTCCACATCGGCCTCTTGGAAAAAACAAGTTCCTCGCTGTTTGCAACCTGGCAGAGTCCCTGGGACGTCCGGCCTCCGTCGCCTGGTGGACGTGGCTTTTCCATGCTGAGGTTGCGAGGCCCTCCTGACCCAGTCGCCACCTCTCCGGTCCCTCTCTGGGCCTCGCCCCTGGGGACTGCGCCGCCATGCTGCACCTGCTGGCTCTTTTCCTGCACTGCCTCCCGCTGGCCTCTGGGGACTACGACATCTGCAAATCCTGGGTGACCACGGATGAAGGCCCCACCTGGGAGTTCTATGCCTGCCAGCCCAAGGTGATGCGCCTGAAGGACTATGTCAAGGTGAAGGTGGAGCCCTCCGGCATCACGTGCGGAGACCCCCCCGAGAGATTCTGCTCCCACGTAAGTCAGCCCCACCCCGCCGTTCTGTTCGCTCAGGCCAAGTGGGTGGGGGTCTGGGCCGGACCCTTGGGGCGGGTGAGCAGAGCGGGAGGACCAAGATGCGAGGTTGACTTTCCTGCATGTAGGTTTGGGATCAGGTCTCTGTCCCACCTTGGAAATGTGCCAAAGCAAAGGCGGCCCCCGAGGAGGCTGGGGTCACGTGACATCGGTCGTTGGGGTGGGGAAATTCTTGGCCAGGTGATCACTAGATCCTCTCCTCTTGGGAAAGCCATAGCACTAGTCACCGTTCCACAGCCTTGCAGAGAAGCCCCGCCCCTCTCGTAGGAAGTCAGCATCTGGGCGCGCGAGCAAAGTGCTCTCTGCAACGTTGTCCTCTGACCTCCCTCTGTACGTCCCTTTGCGGTGCCCCCTCCTATTCCACCCAATCCGGTCCAGCCAACAGATTTGCCAAGCAAGGGAATGCCAAGCACCGAGCTGGCACTTTGCAGGGGAAGGTTTGATGGCAGTGCAGAGGGGATTCGTAAGGGAGGAAGGAAGGGGTCAGAGCAGGGCGTGCGGTGTGGCTGGTGCCACTTCTGATTCCACCCCTATGTGCAGTGACCACAGCCGCTGGTTAAGGCATGGGGAAGGCAGACTTTCAGGTGTTGTCACTTGAGTCCCTCGTTAGAGAAGGATGGAGCCTTAGAGCCACGGAGTACGTCAGTACTCAGGTAACGACAACAACAATAATAATAATAACAGAGATCTTTTATGCAAAAGCCCCTGAGTGTGGAGGCTGAGAGCTCAGTACGAGCCATTCCGTGGAGTCCTCCACTCAGCTGCGCTGGGCTGATTCTGTGTTGTACAAAGTCGGAGTTTCGGGGGGGTGAGCTCTGGACCAGCGGCATCCCTGGGCCACTACGCCATCATCTGTAAAGTGTGTACACGAACAGCACGCACTCAAGTCACTGTAAGGAGTAAGTGAGCTAATGCACCCTAAAATGCTCAGACTAGGGTCTGGCACAGAGCAAGTGCCCCTAGGTGTTAGCTATTGTCATTCCCATTGTACAGATGGAGAAACTGAGGTCCAAAGTCACAGCCCAGGAAGTGATGAAGCTATGATTTGAGTGTCTGGCTCCAGAGTCACTGAGCTAATCTGCCTCCCGAGAGACGCCTTCCCACTGGGCAGAGCCCCGGGTCGGGCAGGAGGCTGGACAGGGCAGCCAGGCTGCAGGAGCCACAGGAAGGGCTCAGTGTCATCCTCGGGTGGCTGCTGCCTTCATGTGTCCTGCGGGGAGCCTCCAGGTCTCTGGGTTTATGGCTGGACTGAGCCGGTGTCCCCACTGGGCTCCTGAGGAGGCCTCAGTCCCGTGGGGCGCTTGGGTCCTATCCTAGAGCAGTCAGCCTGGGAAGGTAGGTTCCCACTTGGATGGTCAGCAGTCAGGAGACTGTCACTGTGGGTGGTGGCTGGGCTGGGGGGGAGCTAGCTGGGGAGAGAGGGAGGGAGGGAGGAGAAAGCAGCACAGGGCCAGGAGCCAGGGACTGGAGAGCCCCACTGCACTGAGGACCCCAGGGCTTTGCTGGCTCAGGGACAGGCAAGGGGGCTGGCCCCTGAAGGTCAGGGCCAAGGCCAGCACCGGGGGAGCCCAGCTCTGAGTCCACATCTGAAGCTGGCTGCCCACCCCAGCTCATGTAAGGACTTCTCCACACACTCCCTGAGCAGAGTCAACCGCTGCCTCTTGTATTAGAGTCTTGACTGTATTTCTTCTTTTGAATATTAATCGTCTTAATGTGCTGGGGGCGGGGCCGTGGAGCGGGGTGCCTAAATCATAAATCACTGGACCAGCTTCTGGTCAAGGCTTGAGGGGTGGAGATGACCATCAAATGCAAGTCTGAGGCCCTCTCCTGGCCAAAGCTGGCTCAGGATGCCCTTGGCCCTGGGCCTCCGCCCTGTCCCCACACTCACACACAGAGAACCCAGTGCAGCTGCCGGGGTGGAGTGGTCACCCCGCCACAGTCCTGATGCCACCCAGCGTGGGTCCTTGAGCTGTGCAAGGAGCATTCCTGCCCTTCCTGTCCTCTCCTGGGAAGACCGGTGAGGAGGGCAAGGGAGGAAGAACAGCATCTCCCTCAGTGTCCTGACACCTGTCTGACGGACTTAAATATTTCATGATGGGCTGCCATCCGGCTCTGCCCTTGATTACAAATGTGCAGCCAACGAGGATGGGGACGCTGCCTAGGCTGGCTTCTGCAGGGAGGAGGGGGTCACATCCAGATGGATTCAACCCCCCACCCCCACCCCACTGTTTATTGCAGCTTCCCTAAGCAGGTTCTGTGCATGTCTCATTAAATCATCTCTAGGATGCTTTGAGGTGAGGACTCTTCTAATCCCATTGTAGGGATTAGAAAGCGTTGGCTAAATCCTGCCAAGGTCACTCGCTCTAGAGGGCAGGCTGGGAACTTGTACGTGGCCAGCACCCATGCTTATGCACCCGACGGCCCAGCCTTCCCTCTCTGAGCTTCGGTGAAGCAGAGATGATGGTGTAGGCAAGTCACAGTGCCAGTGGGAAGATGCAGCCCCGCCATGGGTGTCCTGGCACGTAGTAGGTACTCAATGTGTGGTAGCTGTTATTTGCTTACTATTGTGGCTATTATGTCCTTGGTGGTGTCCGGGCCTTTGTCTCTTTGCCTCTCTCCAGCCTTGGGGACACCACGCCCCGTATTCCTGGTCTCAGGGCAGCAGGTGGTGGATGTGTGCTCAGGAAGCGTTCACTCCTCTAGCCATGGCCGGTGGCGCCACCAGGGGGCGCCCTAGTGGTACCCAGGTGGCCCTCTGCCCCCTTAGCCTTACAATAGCCCAGTGGGTCCCTGGTTCCTGGCACCCCTCCTGCGGCGAGTGCCGGGCCTGTCCTAACATCCACCCAAACGGAGCATGAGCCCTGGGGCACCCTGAGGATGCAAGAGGGGCCACGGAACAACTGCCCCTTTCAGGCTTCAGTGTGCAGACCCTCTCTCCCCCCCTGGACTTGTGTACTTCCGCAAGGCCACCTGAGAACTGAATTGTAAATTCCAGCCTGGTGAGGAAGGGGAATGGGGAGGAAGACCAAGATAAATGAACAAAAAACCTATTGGCTCTAAATGCACAATGAGAATTAATAGGGCTGAGCTCTCAACCAAGGATTCTTGAGCAAGGGCAAAATTTCAATGAGGGCTGCGGGAGAAGGCGGGCAGCCTCCCACCCCTGACTCCCAGGGCCTGGCTGGAGAGGGCCAGCCTTCTGAGCCTGCAGGGCCAGGGAGAAGGAGGGAAAGGCAGCGCCCGCAAGGCTTCTCAGCCCCTAGCAGGACCCCTTTGAGATGGGGAGGGCACTGTTGGGTTAGGGGAGCAGCCCCGCAGAGCTTTGAAAGAGAGGTCGCCGGCCAGCTGCCTGCGCTGCCGTGAAAGGAAGGGGGAAACCCTGTCCTCGTGCCTTGAGCCTCAGGAGAGAGATGGTGAGAAAAGAGGGTGGGGGGCATAGACCAGGCAGGTGGTGTTTAAAATGATCCTACAGGGCTTCCCCGGTGGCGCAGTGGTTGAGAGTCCGCCTGCTGATGCAGGGGACGCGGGTTCGTGCCCCGGTCCGGGAAGATCCCACATGCCACGGAGCGGCTGGTCCCGTGAGCCATGGCCGCTGGGCCTGCGCGTCGGAGCCTGTGCTCCACAACGGGAGAGGCCACAACAGTGAGAGGCCCGCGTACCGCACAAAAAAAAAAAAAAAAAAAAAAAGATCCTATAGCTAGCTACACACTGCTGCCCAAAGTGTAGTCCCTGGACTCACCTTGTTAGAAATGCAGACCCCCGGGCCCCACCCCAGACCCGCTGAGCCAGAAGCTGCATTTTAACGAGCAGTCCAGGTAATTCGGATGCACGCGGGGAATGCTCTGAGGAACGCTGCTCGACATGATCCGTCAGTGATGGGTGATACTTATCATTGGTGATGGACACACAGGAGGCCTGTGGTTCCCACGGGACCTTTGCAGGGTAAGGAGGTGTCGCCCCTGCTGAAGGAGGAAGGCAGAGAGCAGGAGGAGTGGAGGTCCCAGGGGTGAGGGGTGAAGCTGGGAGCTCAGATTCCTGAATGTTGGAGACCTGGTGGAAGGTTCCAGAAAGGTGGTGTGCTATCCCGACAAGAGCCACAAGCCTGGAATCTGAAGACCGGAGCTTGCATCCCAGCTTTGCTTCTTGTGGGCTGGGGCAAGTCTTTCAATTTTCTGAGCCTCAGTTTCCCCACGTAATGGGACATGGCTGCCTTGCCCACCTCTCCAACTTCCTGGGAGAAGGAAGCGCCTTTCAGAATATCTGAAAGTGCTTAAAAAGAGTGCAAGTTCTCTTCTAGGGTGAGGCTTTGATAGTGTCGTTGATCCAGTCTTGAGCATCTTGGTTTTTCCACGGTGAAATAGCTGAACGTTAAATGTTTCATCTAAGGAGACTCGAGCACACAGAGGTGCCTGGGTCTTGGTGCACAGGAAAACCCAGAGATGGTCATGAAGGCACATCATAGAGACTTAGAGGTTCTAAGCTTTTCCCCAGGCTCGTCCGCCTCTTCCTTCTCTACATTCCCTGGCCCTGATTTTTCATATATTTTCATTTTTCTCCCTTAATGCGTGTATAACACAAGCTGCCTTGTTAAATCCCACGTGTGACGAGGCAGGGGGTGGATGGATGAATGGACAGGCAGGCCACTCCAGCTGTGGATGAGAACTTGAGGTTTGGGTTGGGGCAAACGGGGGCCCATGCTCATCCCACCCCTTCTGGGTTGTGGGCTTTTGGATAAGTCCCTCGTGCTCTGAGCCTCGATTTTCTCATCTGAAAATTGGGATGATGCTAAACACAATCTCAAAGGAAGGTCGTACAGATGAGATGAGACAAAGCGTGTAGAGCCCTCAGCTGGGTGCCTGGCACAAAATGAATGTTTCCCAAAAGGGATTTCTTCCCCCATCCTAGAATTTAGCGTGAGAGACAAAAGAAGTAAAAGTAGAAAATAACAGAAGAGGAGCCTATTAGCCAAGTGTGTAAGGTGGGGTATAGTCAGCATGTGCTGTGGGAGTTCAGTGCGGGAAGGTAGGGCACCGGGTTGGTCTATGACCTTGAAGGGTTGGAGGATTCAGAAGAGTGATGATGAAGCAGAAGGAATCGCAATTGCAGAGATGCAGGTAGGGGTCCGTGTGACATGAGGGGAGAGTGTGTGGGTGATGGGGAGGGGATGACCCGCTCCACCTGTTTGTTTCATCACCCCACACCCCCGCTCCCTGTAAGCCTGTGGGCGGGGCTGTTATTGTGCCATTGGATGGAGGAATAGACCAAGGCTCCCCAAGGTCCACTAATAGTGGAGCTGGGATGCAACCTTCCTCTGCCTGGCTCCTAACCACTCTCTAGTGTCAGGGGGGTTAGGCCAAGGGTGTCGGGGGAGGAGAGGAGAGGAGGGGCAGAGCAGTGGGCATGCAGAGCCCTGAGGGAGCCCACAGGGCATGGGCTTCCTGAGCCACAGGGCCGAACCGAGCGTGGCAGGCTCAAAGAAGCAGGTTCCAAGCTGCGGCCCCTCACCCTCACTGCCCCAGTGAGGGGGTCCAGGCTGCAAAGCTCTGTTCCTGTCCCACAGCCCAGGACCCAGGCTTTCCTGCCTCAGACCTGTCCAGGGCCCACTTGGCCCACTAGGATGCTCAGCTCCTACCTGGAGGGGACTGGGGTGATGGGGAAATGGCAGATGATGCATGGTTCTGTTCAGCTTTGGTTTGCAGGTTCTGATTTGTTTTTCATCACAGCATATTTGCTTAAATATATGAAAACCTGTTTCTAATTCCCCAAGCACACACCAACTGCTGGCGCTGGTAGGGGGTGGGTGGCGTGTCAGAGCAACATGAGCGCAGGATGCGAGCCAGGTAGTGCTGGGCCCCGACAGAGTCTCCTCACTGCTGGGACAGCTCCTTAGCCTCAGTTTCCCCAACTGTGCAACGATGGGGTTTGGCTAGATTAACCACTTCACCCGGCATCCCTGCGTGATTGTAGATACATTCTCAGAGTTTGGTAAAAATCTATGCTGGGGTTCAGCCTTGGTCTCAGACAGACAAAGTGAGGGGCTCCAGTGCAGACAGAAGGGTTCCAAGTGCATATCCTGTGCTCAGCACAGCACTAGATTTTTTTTCAAGTTTAAGTCCCTTTATTATAGTAGTCTATTAAAGGAAAATCAAAACAAAGAAGAACAAGCTGAGGGCTAAAAACATAATGGTACATCACATCGTTTCCCTTTGGTTTCTGCTTCTAAATTATTTTACAAATTTTTTAACTGAGGTATAATTGACGTAGAAGATTGTATTCGTTTTAGGTGTACTGTACAACATGATGATTTGATGTAGGTACATATTGTGAAAGGATCACCACTGTAAGTTTAGTTAGTATCCATGACCACGCACAGTTAAAATTTTTTTCTTGTGGTGAAGGCATTTAAAAATATTTTTTAATTAAAAGAATTGAGGTGATAGTCCCATAACATGAAATTCACCATTATATTTTTTAAAGTTGGGGTAAAATATATGACATAAAATTTGCCTTTTTAACCATTTTTAAGTTGTGCCTTTAGCACATTCATGATGTTGTGTAACCAGATGGGAAACCCCATCTCCCTCAGCAGTCACTCCCCATTCCTCCTCCCCCCAGCCCCTGGCAACCGCTAGTCTGCTTTCTGTCTCTCACATTTGCCTATTCCAGACATTTCGTATAAATGGAATCATGCAGTGTGTGACTTTTTGTATCTGGCTTCCTTCACCCAGCATAACGTTCTCGAGCTTCATGCATATTGTAGCTCGTACCAGTACTTTATTCCTTTTTATGGCCGAATAATATTCCACTGTATGCGCTACCACATTTTGTTTATCCATTCATTGGTTGCTGGGCATTTGGGTTGTTTCCACTTTGGGGCTATTATGAATAATATTGTTATGAACATTTATGTACAAGGTTTTGAGTGGACATATGTTTTCATTCCTCTTGGGTCTATACCTAGGAGTGGAATTGCTGGGTCATATGGTAATTTTATTTTTTATTTATTTATTTTTAAAATAAATTTATTTATGTGTTTGTTTATTTTTGGCTGAGTGGGTCTTCGTTGCTGCGCGCGGGCTTCCTCTCCAGTTGCAGCGAGCCGGGGCTACTCTTCGTGGCAGTGTGCAGGCTTCTCATTGCGTTGGCTTCTCTTTGTTGCAGAGCATGGGCTCTAGGCGCACGGGCTTCGGTAGCTGTGGCACGCGGGCTCAATAGTTGCAGCTCGTGGGCTCTAGAGCACAGGCTCAGTAGTTGTGGCGCACGGGCTTAGCTGCTCCACGGCATGTGGGATCTTCCTGGACCAGGGCTCGAACCCATGTCCCCTGCATTGGCAAGCGGATTCTTAACCACTGCGCCACCAGGGAAGTCCCCATATGGTAGTTTTAGATTTAAGTTTTTAAGGAACTGCCAAACTGTTTTCCAGGGCAGCTGCACCCTATTACATTCCTACCAGCTCTGTACAAGTGTTCCAATTTCTCCAGGTCCTTGCCAACGTTTGTTATTTTCCGTCTTTGTTTTTTACTATAATGGCTAACCTGGTTGGTGTGAAGTGGTATCTCATTACGATTTTGAGTTTCATTTCCCTAATGACTAATGATGCTGGATATTATGTGCTTATTGACCATTTATATATCTTCTTTGGAGAAATATATATTCAAGTCTTTTGCCCATTTTTTCATTGGGTTGTCTTTTTGTTGTTGAGTAGTACATGTTTTTTATATATTCTGGATACTAAATCCTTATGAGATATATGATTTGCAAATATTTCCCCCATTCTACAGATAATCTTTCATTCTCTTGATTGTGTCCTTTTAGGCGCAATTTTTTTTATTTTAGTGAAGCCTAATTCATCTCTTTTTTCCTTGTGCTTTTGGTGTCATATCTAAGAAATCATTGCTAAATTCAAGCTCATGAGTGCTTACCCCTATGTTTTCTTCTAGGACTTTAATAGCTTTTGCTCTTATAGTTAGATCTTTGATCCATTTTGAGTTAATTTTTGTATATGATGTCAGACAGGCATCCAACTTCAGTCTTTTACATGTGGATATATGCTTTTCCCAACACCATATGTTGAAAAGACTATTCTTTCCCCATGGAATGGTCTTGACATCCTTGTTGAAAATCAGTTGACCATAGACATATGGGTTTACTTCTGGACTCTCAGATCTATTCCACTGAGGCCCTGAGCAGTCTATGTGCAGTATTTCATCTAACCCTCCCAAATATCCCTCATAGTGGAAACAACCTTTATCTTATTGTCCCCATTTTACAGATGAGAAAACTGAGAGTCTAATACTGAGTGGCAAAGTCCAGGCCCAAACTCAGACCCTAGTCATTCAACCTCGCGAGGAGGGAGGAAGTCCAAATGCTCACCCCTCCTCCCTCCCTTTCTCTCCCACCTCTGTCCTTTCCTCCCTCTTTTTCTCCTTTTTTCCTAACTTATCCTTTAAGCTGGGAGGTTAACTGTGATTCCCAGAGAAGGGTATCTGGGGAGGGGATGTCATGACCTGTGACCTCTCTGGTCTCCAAATATCTCCTGCTTCCACTTCACCGCCTCCCCTCCCCTGCTCCTCAGGGCACCAGATTCTGTGTCTCCATCTTTGCTACACGGGCTGTGCTTGCACAAAGTAGGCGATAAAGAAATGCTGGTGATAATTATCCCTCATCTCAAGTAGATGGTGCCGTTTGGAAGGGGTCTTAGAGATGATCTAAACCAGAGGAACCCCGATATCTCAGCACATTACAGTGGAACTAACTCCTCAAGGGAAAGTGGGTGCCTGGAACCTGGCTGCTGGCACCCTCTTCCCCTGCCCCGGGCCCCTGAGCCCCCACCCCCGGAAATCCTAGGGCTCCCGTGAACACAATACGAAACCACTAATAGCGTCCAACTTCTGCCCCATTTCCTACATGGGGAAACTGAGGCCCAACGGGATGGACTGACGTCCTCGGGCCCCAGTGAGGGAGCAGCAGACCCGGGAGGTTCAAACGTAAGCCATGGGCTCTCCCACAAGAGTGGACTGGAGCCCTGGGGACATGAGGCCCTCCACACCAGGTCTCTGGGCATCCAGTCACATCCTGGATTGGACCACATGTGGTGGCATTTGGTGGGGGACCTGGAATGCCTCCCAGCGTGTGCTGGAGTTACACCTTCAGGGTAGGCATGGCCAGAAGGTTAAAGTTTGCTCTCTGGCCTGCTCAGGTGAGCTCTCACACCTGTGTGTAGCCCCTGGTGACCCAGCCCTGCTCAGAGCTGGCTCTCGCAGGCCTTGGGGATCCTAAGACCCCTGCCCTGGCCCGTCCGCAAGCTGTGGTTCTCCTTGCTGTGGCAGCGCTGGGAAAGGTGGACAGGAAGGGGATGTTTGTGGGAGGTGGGCAAGGCCAGGGGTGAGGCAGGGTGGAGGCAGAATGTCAGGCATCACGGCAGAGTCAGCCTTGGCGATTACCCTCTGATGTCGGGCTGGGGGGCGTGTGCTCCAACCCCGGCCCTCAGCTGGGAGCTTCAGGAAGCAAGAGCCAGGGATACACTCTTGTGTGTCTCACCACATGCTGGTGTTTCTTCCACCCGCCCCACCTCGTGGGTTTTGGCTGCCATTTCCTGAGGCCTCCCTGTGGGCCGGGTACCCTGCATATGCACTTTCTGTGCAGAGCGTTTGTGTTTTCTCCGCAGCACTGGGACGGGTATACTGCAAATGAAGGGAGGGAGGCTCAGAGAGATGGAGAGACTTACCCAAGTTTGCACAGCAGCGACAAAGCCAGGATCTGTCTCCGGGGCCTTGACCACTGTCCCATCCTGCCTTGTCAAAAGTTGGGATCACTGTCCTCGGGGACCCAAGATCCCCAGGTGCAGCCACATCACCCCTCAGGGTCTGGTTGGTAGGAAGGAATTAAATCCATGTTTGTGGATCCCTTCAGGTCTACACCTGGGGCTTTCTAGAGCTGCGCTTCCTATTAAAGCGTCCTGGGCCCGTCTGCGAGGACCTGGCATTCTTCTCCCCCAGCACAGTTTGTCCTGGGGGCTTTGGGACAATTGGGACCCCCTCGGTCCTGCATTCCAGCTCCCTCCTGTTGCCTGAGTCATTTGTCCACTTGACTCCAAGTGTCGACCAGGGAAATAAAAGGAAATGAAACACGACCAGGGCATTTCCCCTTGGTCGTAGCAGAAGTCCGTTTTGGGGCAAAAGATGAAAAGGAGGAGAATGAGAGATGGAGCCTGCAGGTAACCCCAGAGCCTCGTCAGCCACAGCAGCACGCCCCCGCCTGAGCCCACAGAAAGTGCATGGTGCCCATATGGGAGATTGCAGGTTCCTGAATTGTCCCCTCCATCTGGGGAATCAAGAGACAGCAAAGGCAGTTGGCAGCAGAAGGAGAAGCCAGTGGGCCAAAGAGCATGCCCTGTTCCCACCCCAGGCCAACAGCTCCGAGGCTGGCATCTTGCTGGGTCTGGGTTTCTGGGGATCAGGCTCCACGCTGGATTGGCTGCCAGGGGCTGGGTGCCCTTGGGTCTTGTCCCTCCTTTGGGATGTAAATTTCCTGCCTTCACCAGAGGGGGTCTATGTATTCACCCTCCAGACCCCACTGCATTCCTAGATTTTGCTTCTGGCTTTTGGGACTTTCAGACTTAGAGAGAGGAAGAGGGAGAGGCATGGAGAGAGCAATAACCTCCCAGGCACTGGAGGACCCGGAGGGGATGGACAAAGGCAGGACACCAACCTCAGCTCAGCTGCAAAACCCCAGAGCAGTGCCTCCTTCTTTGGCGGGGTCTCAGCCCCTTTGAGAATCCATGGTGCTCTTCCTGGAACAATGCATGTGTATGTGCGTGCACACGCACACACACACACAGTTGCAAACACTCACAAGGCTTCCCAGACCACCCTGAGTCCACATGTGGGCCCCTGTGGGACCCTATGCTCCCTCTGGGGGCCCTTAAGCTCAGGAAAATCACCATTTGTCTTCTTGTAACTGACTGATCCTGTCGTCTGAGGCTTTTCTTGATTCCACACCTTCCACCACCTCTTCAGACCAGCAAAAGCTCATATTTCTTGAGCGCCTACTGCATACCAAGCACTTGACCTGAAGTTGCTCGTTGAACCCACCCAGAACACTTAACAACAGATCCTATATTTATACCCATTTTCAATATGAGGAAGCTGAGGTTCAGAGAGGTTAAGCCACTTGCTCAAAGTCACACAGCTTCCAAGTAGAGGAGCCTGGCACCTCCACCCCAGGCTCCCTGGACCCAGTGCCTAGCTCCTAACCAGGCTGCTTAGCTGACCTGAGGCGCTCTGAGTCTCTATCTCACGGTTAGATTGAGGTGGTTGTTGTGTGTGTATGTGCGTGTGTGCGTGCGTGCACGTACGTGTGGCCATTTTGCTGGGGGAGTGTACTGCCCCTGTCTGCCTCTCCTCCCCCAGCACTCCTGGGCAGCCTGAGCAAGGAGGGCTGGGGAGGAGAGATGGCAGCGCTTTGCCCGCCCCCTCTACCCCTTGAGACATCATGGAGTCTGCTAATCCGATTATTTGATAATTCACTTATTTCATGTCTATTTGGCAGTGTGCGGGCTCCCACGCACCAGCTCCAGGGAAGGCGAGATGGCTTTGCCTGGAGGAATCCGATCTGTTTTTCTGGGGAAGGAGTGGGGAAAAAATACACCCAAGAATGGACAATAATGGACCTAAAAATAGAGAGTGGAGGGAAGCGGGGGCGGGGAGCGAGGCATCTGCCTTCCACTGGGCCTGCTTGTACCTGGCAGCCCTCCCCCTCCCACCCGTGGGTTCCCCAAGGGTCTGGCTGCCTCTCAGCCTGGGGGAGAGGCATGGGAATGGAGAGCGGAAGGAAAGCAAGGCTGGGAGCCAGGTGCCACTCCAAGATGGAGAATTGTCCCATCGAAGGGTCCTCCGGGCTGTGGCCTTGACCTTGGCTGCACGTCAGAGTCTCCTGGGGAGCCATAACCAGCCAATGCCTGGGAAGGGACCTACCCCTGAGGGTCTGATGTGGTTGGTCCGGGGTGCCCCTAGATGAGTCAACGTGAGAACCACTCTAAGGGGTGTCTCCACAGCAGACATAGGGGTTCAGATATGGGGGCTCTCTCCTCCTTTGCCCCCAGGTCTCCTAAACCTTGAGACAGCCTTCCTGAAGGCCCCAAACCCAGGTGGTCTGCTGGGACTCCAGAGGAGTGAAGGCAGGGGACAGGGAGCTGTGCAGACTCTTGGTTCAGTCCGGGTCCCCATCCCACCTGAGTGTCCTCCGCTGAGCCTCACAGCAGACTCACCTGGGAGCTCTTAACATCCCCCCAACCTGCCGGGGCTGCAGCCCCACCTGCTACTGCAGAGTCTCTAGGGTGGGCCTGGGCCGAGGATTTATTCAAGCTGGGTGGTCCCAGGATGAAGCCAAGTTTGAGAACCGACATTTCGGTCTCACCCAGGACGGCACTGGGTCCCTTCCAGCTATAAGCATCTTGTCTTTTCATCTTAAGCATCTTGGTTTTTTGAATTCAAAGACCAGAGGGGGAGAGCGATCGCTCTCAGAATCTTTCCTTCCATCTGAGCTGCAGGCACCCCATCCTTGCTCTGGCCTCCTGGGACCTGAAGGGTGCTGGCCGCCATCTTACCCTTTGTTCCCAGGTTCTTAACCTCTCTTTCTGAAAGGAGGCTGCCCAGCCAGAGTCAGGGCTTTCCCTGCAGCTGCTAAATGTCAAGGCTGCCGGGTGGCTCCAGGCCTCCCCTTCCGCCTTATCTCCTGCTACCCACCAGGCTCCTGGTCCATCCAAGCACATTAACTCCTCTCTACCTGTGGCTCTTGCACATCTGGTCTGGCTCTTCGCTTGATCCTGCTACATAGCGCATCTTCCTCACAGCCCGGTCAAATCTCCCTCCACCTGTCCATATCCAGCCCACCCATCCTTCTGGGCCTGTCCTTCTGAAATCCCACTTCCTCCAGGAAGCCTTCCTGACCTTCCCAGCCAGTTCCCCTCCAGGCTTGTCATCCGTGCCATACTCTGGTGGTCACAGCCTGGTGGTCAATGCTCCCATAAGGGGTCAAAGGTTACTGCAGGTATGACCTTGAGTCAGTGCGTGGCCTCTGGGGGCCTCAGCCCCCTCACCTATAAAGCAGGGATGATGGTGAGAGCTGGGCTGACATCACTGTACAGGTGCCCTTCTTTGGACCAACTGAGGCAGGCGCCCCAACCTGGCCAGGCATCTGAGTCACTGCAGGGGGTTTTGAGTGGTTGGTTGTTTGGTGGGTTGGTTCGCTTTCAACCTGGAGCAGAACTTCTGGTCTTAGTGCCCAGAGATATTTTCATCTCTTTCTTCTTCCCAAGGATTTGGATGGGCAGCCAGGTTTGATGGCTGCTTCTTCAGGGCCATTTTGCACATTAGAGATAGTTGTTGAATAAGTGAAGGAATAAATAAATGAAACCTTACCAGCTCAGGCTTGCCTCTCTCACCACCACCAAGGGCTTCATCGGTAGAGCGATGCACCTGTCCAGTTGTGCCCAGGGGTGGGGCAGGTCCAGACACTTCTTCCTCTTTCCTCTACCCGGCTGCTTCTTACGCCTCAGAGACCAGCAAGAAGAAGCCCTAGAAAGTCTCAGCTTGTGGCCATTGGCACAGGCAGGTCCCATCCGTCCAGGTGCTGCATCCACTCCTGACACCTCCTTTTCAATGCGGAGGACCTGGAGAGGGGACCCGCCCAGGAGGGGGAGTTGCTCTGCAAACCTTAATTAAGCATCTTGCGTGTGACAGGCCCCGCTCCTGTCTTCACAGAGCACACAGTGGGGAGGGGACCACACAGTAATTAACAGAGGAAGTCGCTAAGGAAAACCGATCAAGTGCCCATCTCAGGGAGGGAGGTGGTAGCCAGGGTGTTCTCTGAGGAAGGGAGGGTTAGCAGACACCTGCAAAGGGGTGGAGGGGAGGAGCTCCAGACAGAGGTGGAAAAGCCCAGGTGGGATGGGGGATGGGCATCTAGCTAGGAAGGAGAGATTCCAGGGTCCAAAACAAGGTGGAAATTGACCTCAATAGGATCATACAATGATTTGTAAGAATTTTGTATATGTTTTGTAGACTCCGTGGCACAAAAGTTCATTTCATCGTCCCTAAACCAAGGCATGACCCTACGGGCAGAGGCGGGGTACATAGCGGGCTCCTTATAGAGCGTATATTGTGGAGCTTCTAACACCAGCTCTGCCCTTTGCTCAGCAAAGTGCTACTGAATAGGTTTTCCAACCTATCGGTGCCTTGGCTTCTCCATTTTGAAAATAATTATTAGGATCGTCATGAAGAGAGAAAAGGAAATTTCACACGAAAAATCATGATCTCAATGTCTGGTGCTAAGAAAAATACTCAGTAGGGAAGTTTAAAAAAGAGAAACGGAAGCAAGGCAAGATGAGAATTGAGATAGGTGGGCGAGGTGGGCAGAGCCCGGGCCAGCTTGGGTTTGGAATTTATCTGAAGAGGGTGCTCTGGGGTGCAGCAGGGGAGCTGAAACACACGGCTGCTTTCTAGAGTGTGCCTGGTGGCAGGTCGGGGCGGGGAGGCCGGAGGGGTTGGTGGTGGCACGGGGTGGACAGGGCAACTGTTAAGGGAGGGGGCTGCCGGCGTGGATCTTCAACCTCAACCCTCTTGGACCCTCCCCTTTCAGCCGGTGGTCCCACCAGCCTTGGGGCTCTTTCAGGACCCACCGAGGCCCCATTGCTCTTCAGCAAGAAAGCCAAGGGCAGCTCTCAGAGAGGAGGAGAGGGGCTCTGCAAAGGCCCCAGGGGTCTGGGGAAGGCGGCGCCCCTGAGTACTCCAGCCAGGCCCCTCGGAGGGGGCTGCTCATCGCCCTGCCTCCCCCCCCCCCGCCCCCAGTACTGCATCCTCCAAGCCGCTTTTTTTCCTCCGTAATAAAATATTCATGTCAGCAGAGCAGGCCCTCTTTGGGAAGGCTGCCTGTGTCTAGCTTCTGCTTTGTACAAGCTTTTAAAGAGCAGGACGCTTTTCCTACTCTCTAAGCATTTTCTAAGTCCTCAATCAATAATGCACTTTAGCCGGCTTCTCTGGATGCAGCTTTTCTTCCTCTCTACACCCTTCCCCCCACCCTGCCCCGATTTCTCTCTCTTTCTCTCTTTCCTTCTTTCTTTTGTCCTTCCGTCTCTCCCAATTTACTTTTATTTACTTTTTTCTAAATGTGTTCCACGAAAGCGTTGAGCTGTTTGGGTGGCGAGCCTCGGATGGGGAGTGCGGTGGGCGGGCAGGGAGCATGGAGAGAGGCCAGGGCAGCTGCCAGGCAGGCAGGTCCTTGGATGAACAGGTGGAGTCTGTGTGCGAGGCGGGGGGAGGAGGAACGCTGAGCCTTCCCGCTGGCCCTGGTGGGGAAGCATTTGAGCTCCTGGCACGGGGAAGGGGGAGGGCTTGGGCTAATCCGGCCTCTCACTCTCCTTTTTCTAATCAATTAGAAAATGTGTACAGCATAACCAGAGAAAACAGGACAAACACGTAGAAGAAAGGGGGCCTGGAGCAAAGGCAATATGCAGAGTGTGAGTCAAAATACATCGTCAAACTTTCTAAGGAGCCAGCGGTCCAGATCAGCCCATCTGCTTTTTATAGTAATGAGTTCCCTGTTGTGGAAGGTATGCAAAGGAAGAGCTGCCATCCCTTGTCTGAGAGAGATGCCCACGTGGATCTGGTCAGTTATGTGGTACCCAGTGAGGGGCTGGGGTGCAGCAGGTGCCCGTGCGGGGGGGTGTCCTACAGGGATCAACCCAGGCACTCTTCAGCTGGGATAGAATTTCCTGCCCCAAACATTCCTAAAACTCTGGCTGTGGCAAGAATCTGCATATGCCCAGGACGGAGCGAAATATTTCCTTTTTTTTTTTTTTTTTTTTAAGGAATACAATTTGGAGTTCCTGGAGAGATTAACCCTTGTCTAGCCGCCAGAGCCTTGGCAAGACCCCACCCCACCCTCTCTGGCTGTTCAGCTGATGGACAGCCTCTCTGGGTCTGCAGTGGTGGAAGCAGTGTTTGGCGTTGCATCCTTGTCTGTCTCCTGGACAGCTCGTCCGCCGGGGCAGCCCTATGCCTCAGGTGATCAGAAAGGCTGGCTGGCTGGGTCTGTCGGGGAAGTCGGAGTCAGGGCGAGGAGGACTGAGGAAGTGGGTCCCTGCCCCGCTGCTAGAACAGCACCTGGGCCGGCTGCTTTCCACGCCCCTCAGTAACCGCACAGTCCTCCCTGGGTGATGCCGGGAGGGTCGCTTACCCTCTCTGAGCCACACCAGAGCAATGGGATCCAGTGAGGCACGTTAGGAAGGGAGCATTGGGACTTCCCTGGAGTTCAGTGGTTAGGACTCTGCGCTTCCACCGTGCAGAGGGCACGCGCAGAGGGCACGTGCTGCGCAGGGGGCACGGCTTCGATCCCTGGTTGGGGAAAGAAGATCCCGCATGACTCGTGGTGCAGCCAAAATATTAAAAAAAAAAAAAAAAAAGGAAAGGGCATGTTGAATAACTGCTCAACAGATACCATCCTTAGATCCAACTGTCAAGGATCCTCACCGAGTTTGGACATATTTATCAAATGCCACTTTGTGCAGATCACTACTGGGAGTGCGGTGTGGCAAGGCTGAGCCAGACCCGGCCCCTGCTGTCCCAGAATCCAGTCTCAGTCACGGAAGGTTCTGGAAGGAGGTAAATGTGGGCAGGGGTGAAATGAAAGGGGGGCTGGAGTAGAGTGGAGGGCTGCTCCAAGCAGCTGCAGAACTGAAGTGCGTTTCCTAAGTTACGGCCTGGCCAGGCCAGGCTCAGGAGGTGGCCCGTGACGCTGGGTCCAAGGCAGACCTTGGACCAGGAGATGCCCACGGTGGCTGGCTCGGGATCAGGGTCTGCGGTGGGTGTGGGGAGGACATCACTGTGGCTTCTGGAGACTCATTGCCAGGATGGATGAGCCCTGGGAAGACACCTTCCCCTGCCTGAGTGACGGCCAGGCTGGGAAGAAATGGCTCCAAGGAGAAACAAAACCAGAAAATTACAAGAGGAGCCTCCCTGGCCAGCTGCAGCTCCTGCCCTGAAATAACATGAGGGTCGGTTTCTGCTGATTCACGAGCAGGGAGGGGTGACCTTGCTGCTGTCCAGGGCTTTTGCTCAGAAATAAACCAAAAAAAGGGAAGGGAGAGAGGCCTGGGGGATCGGGTTGGGAGGAGTTAGAGGCAGGACAGGGATCAATGAAACTGCAGAAGGAGAAGGGGGGTGGGGCGGGGGGAGGAGCAGAGGGAGGGAGGGAGGGAGGAGAGAGTTAGAGACCTCAGGGCAGCTAGAATTAGAATCGGCTCCCAGCAGAATCTCCGTTTCCGATCTGTTAATAATTTATCCCCGCTGCAACTTTTCTTACCAATAAATAGGAAATAATTTGTTAAGGAGAATTCCCCCGGCACCCTGGCTTTCTCCCTGGGATGAGGGCGTGGGGATGTGTCTCTGCATCCTTTCTCCAAACTGGTGTGGGTGACCGAGGAACTTGGACTTGGGGAGGTGAGAGTCAGAGCTCAGTCGTTTCATGAATGGGGAAACCGAGGCACAGGCAGGGCAAGGCCCCACCCAAGGTCACACACGGGGTCAGGGACAGTCTGCGGGATCTCCATGATCTCATGGGTCGGCGGCCAGGCCCAAAGAGTTTCCCTCAGAAGTTCTAGAAGCGTCATCCACGGCGGAGGGTGGGGTTAGCTCCTCTGTGGGTTGACTTCCCCCCACTGTTGCTCCTGCCTAAGTCCAGTTCTGTAAGACAGAGCCGTGCTGCCTCGCCTTCCCCTAAGCGCCCCGCCGGGGTCCCTGGGGAAGGCCGTGTTCCGAGTCCTTGCCCAGCCCCCCTTGCTCAGGGCTCTCCCTGGAAGCCCCCCGCCTCCAGCCTCCCACCCGCAGATGCCCCAGCCCCAGCTGAGGTTGGTGGGGCTGAGGATGAGACTTCAGCTAGCAACTTGGCAGACGGGTTCAAAAAAATCTGTCAGCTGCTAAACTGTTCCCTGGGTCTGCCCACACGCCTCGGTGGCACCCGAGCCTCTGGGGAATGGCGCACGGCTGGGGCGCCAGCCACCTTTCCCTCTGGGTGAGGGGCACAGTTCCTGACTTGTGTCCAAGCCCGACGCCCTGGCTTCTTGTCCCACCTCGGCCACTGCGGAGCCCTGTGACCTTGAGACATTGCTCAGTCCCCTTCCTTTGCAGAATGTAAGTAAAAGGATCCCATCCTCCAGGATAAAGCATATGCAGGGCTTAAGCATGGCCGTGGACCTTGCCCTTGGCCCAGGCCACGGGGCTGGTGATAGTCAAGATGCTCTTCCTACACCCCTTGTCCACAAGCCCGGGCCACCCAAATTGCTTGCCACGTGGCACCGGGTGCAATTCTCAGGACCACCCATGAAGTCAGCTTTCGCAGCCTCCCTGGACTTTCATTCACTGGACAGAGCTTTCCTGAGTCCCCGGAAAGTGCCAAGGTCTGGGCTACACTGGGGAAGGAGGCGGGGGAGGCCACGCCCCTCCTGGTACTTCCCCTGCAGTTGGGACCCTAAGGCTCACAGCAGTGGAGTGACTGCCCAAGTGCCCAGTGAGCGGCCGAGCCCTGTACCCGCCCTCCCAGTTACAGAGGGCAAAGCCCTTCCCGCCACACTGTGGCCCGCTGCTCCGCAAAGACCCAGACCTGCTTTGGTGGTGTCCAGCCGTGGTGTGATTTTGTCCCAGCACAGGTTTGGATGGCAAGGCCAGTCTGCATGAAATTGTTTATTCCTCCTCCTAAGACTTGCTTACAATTCCGGTGACTGCCCTGTCCATGCTCTCCTTGGTTAAGGACCCAGAAAGCCAAATAGCCAGACTTCCCCCAGGCAGGTTACCTCCATCTCTGCTAACAGTCAGCTTTCCCACTCGATGATATATATATTTGTAAACTTTTTCATTTTAAAAAATTAATTAATTAATTTATTTATTGGCTGCGTTGGGTCTTCGTTGCTGCGCGTGGGCTTTCTCTAGTTGCGGCGAGCGGGGGCTACTCTTTGTTGCAGTGCATGGGCTTCTCATTGCAGTGGCTTCTCTTGTTGTGGAGCACGGGCTCTAGGCGCGTGGGCTTCAATAGTTGTGGCTCGCGGGCTCAGTAGTTGTGGCTTGCGGGCTCTAGGCACGCAAGCTCAGTAGTTGTGGTGCACGGGCTTAGTTGCTCCGCGGCATGTGGGATCTTCCCGGACCAGGGCTCGAACCCGTGTCCCCTGCATTGGCAGCGGATTCTCAACCACTGCGCCACCACGGAAGCTCTCGATGATATTTTTTGCTGGTAGCTTGTCTCTGCTCTTTACAACCTGGCCTCTGACTCCAGCTGCACCCTTTGCACAAAAAAATAACATAAAAGCAAAAGCACTGAAGAGACAATTGCAAGGTCTCTTCAATGAAAAGCCTGGTATGAAATGTTTCTCTGTAGAACAGTTGGTCCAGGTGACTCCTGCTCAGTGTCTGTGGAGGAGATTTGTCCCCACCCCGTTCTCTGCTGTGCTGGTGCCCAGGCTGACTGCCTTCCCCTCGCCCTGCACCCCGGCCTTCACCCCTCCAGCTGTGCTGCCCCACTTTGCAGGTGACTTGCCTTTGTGTATCTGTAGAGATAAGTGAGCCGCGGACATGATGGGCTTGGTTACCCCAAGATTTCCTTGCTGGGGTCCCACAGGATCCAGAGGAAGTGATGCAGGGCTGGCAAGTACTTGGTTTCTTGTCTGGGAAATGGAGATGCCCTACCTCCTGCGGGTGCTGTGGCCGGGATGAATGTGCAGTGCCCAGCCCGCCCTGGCCCATGGTTGGCATTCAGTGAATGTCATGATCGTCACGCCCTTTCAAGCCAGCAGTGCCCACTGTGGTCAGGGTCGTGTGCGAAGTTCCTGGCTTCACCATGAAGGGGCCAGGTGCCCTTCAGCCTTATCTCTTCCCCTGGAAGGTTGCTGGGAAAACCCTCAACCTAGTGTACGTGAAGCTGCTCTTTAATAATAATTGCTACCATTTGGGGACATTTCCTAGGCATTTTACACAGATTATCTCATGTGATATTGGATGAGAAAATAAAGACTCAGAGAGACAAAGCAACTTTCTCAAGGTCACACAGCCTCAAGGAGTTGAGCCAAGATTGAGCCCAAGGCTTTCAGACCCCAACACCAGTTTCCTTAACTGTTTGACCCCAGAACAAGGGTTCCTAACTGGGGAAATGGGACCCCATGAGTCCCCTAAGTGGAAAACGTGATGTGTCACATTTTTCCAGAGAACATCCTAAGGTTTTTGAACAGGGGTATGATTTTTTGGTTTTGGTGATATTCATGAAATGTCTAAAGAAACAATGACGGCTTTTGATAATATCAAAGTTTGTCTCTGCTGTCATCCTGAGAAGTTAGGGGTGTGCCCCAAACATCCCTGGCTCTTTCTCCCTGGTATTAGGCCACTTTGTCTTGATGGTGATTAGTTAATCTGATCTTACAGAGGTGAGTAGAAATGTGCAGATCTAGGAGGCCAGCCAACGCTGGCCCCCTGCCGGCCCCTCCCTCACACACGCAGCGATCAGCCGTGTCAGATGCAGCATCGCTCAGGGTGCGGGGCTCAGGGTGAACCGGCCTTCACACCCCAGGCTTCCTTCTTGGAATCCTCCCTAGTGAAGAACAGGAGGAAAATGAGGGTATGAGCCAATGGGACTTGGGAAGGACCGTGTGCATGTAGCTGCCTTCAGTCGGGGGCACTCTGGCCCCTAAATGGTTAAACGGAATTCCAAGATCTTGGGGTGGGAGGGCGGTGGAGGAAAGAAGAGAAATAGGAGAGAGGGAATTGTGTTGGCGATGGCTTGGGATTTATTTATTGTGCTCGCTGTTGATTAAGCCCGCTCACTCCGCAGCAGGCGCAGGGCTGGTAAATACACAGGCTGATTCATTAGTTTCTGACCATCTGCTTCCCGGGCTGAGGCCGGGGTGGGGGCGGGGGGGGGCAGTGAGCCCTGCAGGTTAGGGCAGCTTGGCTCTGGCAGCCAGGTTGGAGCCCCGCGTCCCTTGGCAGAGCCGACAGTGTCAGTCTTCCTGATGACAGACAGGCCGGGTGCAGGGTGGGCGTGAGGGATCCAATATCCTGCCATGGGGACCACAGGAGGCTGGGCAGGTGAGGGAACATAGGCAGGGGGATGGAGAAGGACCAGGGGAGGGAATTCCCTGGAGGTCCAGTGGTTAGGACTCCGCGCTCTCACTGTGGAGGGCCCAGGTTCAATCCCTGGTTGGGGAACTAGGGTCCCACAAGCCAAAAAAAAAAAAAAAAAAAGGACCAGGGGAGAGGTGAGGTGTTTCACAGCAGCTGGGTGTTGACAGGAATAATATCAACATTCCATATGAGGTCTATTACTATTCATCTAATTATCATTCTATTAATAACTAATTAATAGGATGACCATAATAACTGTAACTTAGTGACTGGTTACTGAGGTCCAAGCCCTATAGGGAGGCTTCACTACACTGTCCCAGATAAGCACACTAACAATCCTGTGATGAATGACGAGGGAACTGGGTTCAAAACTGAATCAGGCAAGGTGGGCTTCCTGGAGGAAGTACGGGGGAAAAGCTCTAAAAACCCAGAGGAGGGGAAGCAGCTGCAGGGGCACAAGCTCAAAGGTGAGAGGGGATGAGACAGCCGGGGAAAAGGCCCAGCTTCAGGGCTGGGTGGATAGATTTCCAGGTGGGCAGAGTAGCATGATGCCACCTGGTGCCAGCGTATTGAGAAGCGGGCTGGTAGAGGAGGGCCCCAGAGAGAGCGTCTGGCCGTTCCTCCCACCCTGTCCCACGCTTTGCTCACTTGGGGTGAGGCATGTATTCGTTTGCTAGGACCTGGGTGGCTTAAACCACAGAAATTTATTTTCTCAGGTTCTGGAGGCTGGAAGTCCAAGGTCAAGGTTTGACCCTTGAAGACCAAGGCAGGTTGGTTTCTTCTGAGGCTTCTCTCCATGACTTGCCAATGGGCCCCTCTGGCTGCTTCTTCACATGGTCACCTCTGTGTGCATGTGCCCCAGGGGTCTCTCAGTGTATCCAAATTTTCCCTTCTTGTAAGGACACCAGCCAGATTGGATTAGGGCCCCCCCTAAGGGCCTCATTTTAATGTACTCACCTTTAAAGGCCCTATTTCTAAATACAGTCACATTCAGAGGTACTGGAGGTTAAGGCTTCAACATATGAATTTGGGGGGGGGCACAGTATACTCCATAACAAGCTGCCAGGGATGGTAGAAGAAGGGAAGCTGTGGGAAGAGGATGATTGCTGGGTCGGGGGAGGGGAGGATGCCCACTTGGGTGCAAACTGTGTCTTCCGGTCCCCAGTGTCCAGGTGTGAGCTCTGAGCCAGCTGAGGGCCTGGGGAGCGGGCTGTCCCCCACAGGCAGGCCTGCCCCCCGTTCATCAACAGGCCTGGACTCTACAAGCCATTGAGCCATCCCCATGGGGCCTTTCAGCCTCTCCCCATTCCGGGCGACATCACAAGATCGCCAACTGGAGTGCAAGGAAGCTTGGACCCCCGTGGGCCGAGCCAGGCCCCTCTCCCTGCCATGTTGTGCATGAGGTCCCTAGAGTTCCAGAACACCTCTGAGGTTGTCCAGGACAGAAGCAGGCTCATCCTCAAACCCCTCCCACCCTCAGGGAGGCCTGGGCCAGTCCTGCCCCACCCTGGGCCTCGGTTTCCCCATTTGCTCGGTGAGGGGGTGGACTCAATGCTGTACCCTTCCACCCCAAGTTTTCCAGGTCCTGGGAATCATCAGGTCTGGCCAGGTGGGGTGGACAGTGGTACCACAGGGGACCCAGGACAGAGCTATTTTGGTGGAACCTGCCTCAGTAAACCCCAGAACCAACCTGCCCACTGAGGATCCCCGGGTGGCCTAGGAACCGGTCCTCCACTAACGGGCTTCAAAGGTGATGGCCCAAGGTCACTGCGGTGATGCCGGCTCGGCCCCTCGGGAGACAAGGCGCCCACTGCCACTGGGAGCCGAATGCCTCATTTTAGAATGTGAGGCTTTAACTCAGATCGAAGCCGCTTTGTGTCTGAGCAAACCAGGGCCCTGAAATATTCATCAAAGGAGCTGCAATTGGTCTGGGGCGCGTGAGGTTCTTAGTGACAGTGTTTCCTTTTAATTAATGGCCTTTATTTTTTAGAGCAGTCTTAGGTTCACCGAAAATGGAGCAGACGGTCCAGAGAGCTCCGAAGACCCGTTTCCCCACACAGTTGCCCCATTATTAACAGCTTGCATTAGCGTGGTACCTTTGTTACATGGATGTGTTGCTGTTAACGCAAGCCCACGTTGACAGCAGGGTTCCCTCTTGGTGTTGCACAAATGTACCATGTCATTTATCCAGCATGACAGTGTCATACAAGATGGCTTCGTTGCCCTAAAAATTCCCTGGGCTCCCCCCCATTCATCCCTCCAACCCCCGGCAACCACCACGTTAGTGATATTTTCAGGCCTCTGGGTGAGTTCACACGGCAGACCAGACCTGGGGGATGGATTTGAACTGTGGAGGAGGGAAGCCCCGGCTGGAGCCCGCTGGGCCAGGGAGTGGGCTGCCAGCTTTCAGAGGCGGGGGTGAGGGGAGAGGAAGCGTGTGGGGCCCGTGCCCTGCCTTCCCCAGCCGGTGTTCCCCACTGGGCCTGCCAGGCACGTGCCGAGGACCCGGAAAGGACTGCCACAAGGCGCACCCCCTTGAGAGGAGCCCGGGCTGTGCGTGAGGCAGACACGCATGCTGTGGGGACAGAGAGCAGGCTCCAGTGACAGACAGGCCACAGTGTGGCCCCCAGCTCTTCCTAGCAGGGCCTCGGGCAAGGGCCACCAACTTCCAAAGCCCGCATTGCTTCATCCCGAGCATGGAGTTGACACTCCCACAATGTGAGTATTGGCGGTGAGCTAGTTACTAAACAGGAGAGAAATGAGATAATGTGCTGGGCACCAGGTGGCTGTGACTTTGACTTCTTCCACCGCCCCTCCTGTTGCTACTAATTGTATTGCCTGAAGGGTCGAGAAGGCGTCTCTGTGTAGGAGATGTTTCAAGAGTCAAATGTCCATCAACAGATGAATGGATAAAGAAGATGTGGCACATATATACAATGGAACATTACTCAGCCATAAAAAGAAACAAAATTGAGCTATTTGTAGTGAGGTGGATGGACCTAGAGACTATCATACAGAGTGAAGTAAGTCAGAAAGAGAGAAACAAATACCATATGCTAACACATATATATGGAATCTAAAAGAAATGGTGCTGAAGAACCTAGGGGAGGGGCAGGAATAAAGACGCAGATGTAGAGAATGGACTTGAGGACACGGGGAGGGGGAAGGGTAAGCTGGGGTGAAGTGAGAGAGTGGCATGGACATATATACACTACCAAACGTAAAATAGATAGCTAGTGGGAAGCAGCCGCACAGCACAGGGAGATCAGCTCGGTGCTTTGCAATGACCTAGAGGGGTGGGATGGGGAGGGTGGGAGGGAGGCTCAAGAGGGAGGGGATATGGGGATATACGTGTGCATATGGCTGATTCACTTTGTTATACAGCAGAAACTAACACACCATTGTAAAGCAATTATACTCCAATAAAGATGAAAAAAAAAAGTGTGAGTAGGAATTTGGAGGCAGACAGAGAGCGGAAGGGCATGTCGAGGAGAGGGGACGCCATCTGCAAAGGCTCAGAGGCACAGACAAGGGAGGCTTGGAGGACAGGAGTGCTCAGGTGGGAGGCCAGGAACAGTGGCTCCAGATACGGTGGGAGGTCAGAGTCAATGAGGTAAAGCGGTAGGGCTTTATCCTCCAGGCAGTGGGGAGCCATGGAGGGTCTTGGAGCAGTGACTAGCTCCCGCCCTTCTTGATTGTCTGAGCTTAGAGTAGGAACAAATGTGTTTTCTTGGGAGGCAATAGAGCTGCATGTCTTTATGGGCTTCGGTAGAGAGAGGCTTTCTGGTGCCCGGACATCGGAGCACAGGCTCTGAGACCTCTGGGCAGACACCGGGGCTGGGCTGGGACAAGGCTCCCGGGCCCCCCAGAGCAGTCAGCACCCACCCTGCTCTTCTCCCCCGCCCGCAGGAGAACCCCTACCTGTGCAGCAACGAGTGTGACGCCTCCAACCCGGACCTGGCTCACCCGCCCCGGCTCATGTTCGACAGGGAGGGTGAGGGCCTCGCCACCTACTGGCAGAGCGTCACGTGGAGCCGCTACCCCAGCCCGCTGGAGGCCAACATCACCCTCTCGTGGAACAAGAGCGTGGAGCTGACGGATGACGTGGTGGTGACCTTCGAGTACGGCCGGCCCACCGTCATGGTCCTGGAGAAGTCGCTGGACAACGGGCGCACGTGGCAGCCCTACCAGTTCTACGCAGAGGACTGCATGGAGGCCTTCGGCATGCCCGCCCGCCGGGCCCGCGACCTGTCGGCATCGGGTGCCCACCGGGTGCTGTGCACGGAGGAGTACTCGCGCTGGGCCGGCTCCAAGAAGGAGAAGCACGTGCGCTTCGAGGTGCGGGACCGCTTCGCCATCTTCGCCGGCCCTAGCCTGCGCAACATGGACAACTTGTACACGCGGCTGGAGAGCGCCAAGGGCCTCAAGGAATTCTTCACCCTCACCGACCTGCGCATGCGGCTGCTGCGCCCGGCGCTGGGCGGCACATATGTGCAGCGGGAGAACCTCTACAAGTACTTCTACGCCATCTCCAACATCGAGGTCATGGGCAGGTAAGGCCCAGGGGCGACCTGGTACCCGGGATGTTACCTGCTTCCTGGGTTATTACCAGATACCTGGAATGTTACCTGAGGCCTAGGATGTTACCTGTTTCCTGGCATGTTATCTGATACCTGGGATGTTACCTGGTACCTAGGACGTTACATGGTTCCTGGGATAGTACCTGGTTCCTGGGACATTACCTGGTACCCAGGATGTTGCCTGGTTCCTGGAATATTATCTTGTTCCCAGGATGTTACCTGTTTTCTGGGATATTCCCTGATAACCTGAAATGTTACCTGATACCTAGGATGTTACGTGATACCTGGGACATTACCTGGTACCTGGGATGTTACCTGGTGTTACATCAAAGGGGCTACCTGCGATTTTCCATGGAGGGAGGTGAATGGTGGAAGATAAATGTCCTCCATAGGGCCCAGGCTACCTCTAGCCCCAGGGCTGGGAGGTCTGGAGATGATGGGTGGAGCTGAGCAGACCTGGGTAGTGTGGGTGGGGCTTGAGCTAAAGCCTGGTGCTCAGGAGGTACAATGTAACTGGCCACGGACTCAATGAATGGGCACTTGTGTCTGGGGGGGTGCCCGAGACCGCCTTCAGGCTCCAGGATTTGCTAGAAGGACTCACAGAGCCTAGCAAAGCCCTTATACCCACAGTTGCTGTTGTTACAATGAAAAGATACAGATTACAACCAGCAACAGAGAAAGGTGCAGAAGGCGGGCTCTGGGAGGTGGCAGTGTGAGCTTCCCGTCATCCTCTCCCAGCGCAGCACCGATGTGTGACCGCACGTGTGGAGTAGCACTAGCCAGGGGAGCTTGCCCGAGCCTGGGTATCCAGGGGTTTTATTGGGAATTGGTTATGTAGGCATGGCTGACTGCCCACGTGGTTGACCTTGGTCCCCAATTCCTTGACCCACAGGTCATGCTGATACTACATGGCCCAAGGCCACCATCATAAATCACATCATTAGCGTAAATTATCTGGAGTGGCCCAAGGCCCCAGGTAAACAAAGACACTCTCATTAGGCGGACATTCCAAGGCTCATAAACTCCTCCCAGGAGCTAGTTAAGGGCCAGACTTTTCTTTGGACTATGTAGCATGTGACAACCCAACCCTGCCGAGTTATTCCTTTACTCACAGCTTTGGAGAAGAAGATGTTTTGTGGACACTTTTGGGGGAGGCCAAAGACCATCATAGGAGGTTCAAACAGCCTTTGGTTCCCAGGAACTCTTTAGGTTGCAGATGATAAAATGGTCGCACGCTGTCCCAGATAATCTGTTCATTCGACAGATGACCTGCTGGTCAGTAGGGGCAAGGCCTTTATCGCAAGCCACGGATATAACACCCTGGTCTGCACTCAAGAGCGAGGCTTGGGGGGGCCCATCGCTGGTAAGCAAGGGGTCAGTCATAAGGGGCGGCAGCGTGTAGCACAAGAACTCTCCAAGTGTGGTTCCTGGACCGGCAGCATTAGCGTCACTTGGAAACTTGTTACAAATGCAAATTCTTGGGCCCCGTGCCAGACCTGCTGTATCGTAAATCCCAGGGGTGAGGCCCAGCAATCTGTGTTTTCATAAGCTCTCTGGAGAATTCGGATACGCACTCACGTTTGAGAACCGCTGCTGTGACAGTTGGAGTAGGCATTCTGGAGCCAGATGGCCTGGGGTGAATTCCCGGCTCTGCCATCGACAGGCTGTGAGCCTCCGGACGAGGACCTCTCTGCGCCTCAGTTTCCCCATCTGTAGAATGGGGATGATAACGAGCATCCTTCTCTCATTGGATCGTGGTAAAAGCTAAATGAGTTAGGGTTAGAGTTGATGATATACTCAGAACTACTGTGAGCTTGTGTTTATTACATCGTAGTTTAAGCTACTGTGGGTTTAGCACGTCACGCCTGCTAAAAAAGTGTTTATTGAATAAAATACATCGTGTTCAAAATAATGGCGTCTGAGAACTGGGGCAGGTTGAGGAAGGACCAAGTTGAGACCCAAGGGTGTTGGGACATAATTAGGGCCAGGAGCATGGCTTAGGCCAGTTAGGGCAGGGACTGCACCAGAACCCAGCTGGGACACCATACCTTGGGCAGCTTTCCACGACAGGCTCTACAGACTGCCCGAGTATATAATCACTGATGAGTGCAAAAACCAGTTTGCTGGAAGGTGTGTATAGTATAATCCCATTTTTGTAAAATATGTAATATGCCTGCACACGTGATTTCTCTGTTGACGTTGACATTGGAAAGAAGCCCGTCCGGGCCCGGGAGCATCGTGGATGTGGGGAAAGGCTAGAGGCTTGTGTACTAACTTCTCACTGTGGTCACACCTGGGGAGTAGGGGTGGGCAGGGGCGGTGTGGGGTTTTGGTTTTCCGCTGTGTCTGCATTTTAGTTTCCTTCGACTCTGTGTGGATTCCAGGTGGGCCAAGGCAAAGGCAAGCGATTCATGAGGTGGGGTCAGTTCAAGGCCAGCAGGTGGCAGTGAGGCAGGTGCACATGCAGGGGCCTGTGGTTCTGACACCCGTGACTCCTAGCCCACCCGCACTTGGGGCAGAGGCTATTCTAAACCAGGAGTGGTCTGGAGACCGCCTGATATATGGCAGCTATTGCGGTAGCGGGGAGTCAAGGATCGACGTCCTGCTCCTGTTTCTCGGATCTGTGTGCAGGCTTTGGGCCGTTGGTCATCTTGGTGACCTCTGCCAGCCCTGGGGATGCGACGGTCTGGTTCTTTTAAGACCCTCCCATCCACCAACCCAACAGCTTAGCAGTTTGGAGGTAGGAACAAGATCCCCACCCCTTCTGGGGGCTGTGGCCCCTTTTCTGACCTCCTTGGGCTGCTACGGGCATGTCCCTCATCTTCAGGAGTCTAATCAAGGGCCCGCCTGCCACTTCATTAGGCGGCTCGTGCAGGGTCCTGAGGTCCGGGCTGGCTGCAGGGTCTGCGCTGGATGGTGACAGCCAGGACCTGTAGGGCCCCTTACACCTCAGCCAGGGGTGAAGGTCATTTTTCTCTTAGGAAGGACTCTGAGATGCAGAAGTGGGGCAGATCGTATTTGGGGAGGGACAGAGGGGGGCAGGAGAGCGTCTCAGCTTTTCAGCCTCATCTGAATCAAGAGGGCTGTTCTGGTGCCAGGTGACCTGGGGGTCAGGGGAGCTGGGTTCCAGCCCCGCCCCTCAGCACTCCTCTCTGGACCTCAGTTTCCTGTCTGTAACCTGAGGCCTGGGGCTGCCTGGAGCCCGTGCCTCCCTGGCAACGTGGCAGGGCGGTCCCTGCCTGGCAGCTTCCAGTTCCCGCTGGCACCCAGCCTCTGTGGGTGGTGGGGATTAGCTGTAATGGTGGTGAAAATACGCAATCAATTCACAGATAAAGTAAGTACTCTTCAGGCGGCTGGTTGGCAGGAAAGTGGCAGCTTGGCTAATCGATTAATTAGGTCTGGTTAGATGCTTCAGCAATGGGCTGTGACTTCCTCTACTTTTCCTTTTTAAATTCCAGGTGGGGAAGTCCAGCTGTGCCTGGGAGCCAGAGAGGCCAGAGAGGCAGGATGGGGTGGCAAAGGTGCCCGTGGGCCCACCCAGATGACGCTCTTGGTGTTCCTGAGTGTGACCTGAGGATCCTGGGGCTCTCGGGTGCTGGGATTTCAAACTGAACCTGTTCTGGTATTTGCTCAGAATTTCATGACCCAGAGTTACACGGTGCCTCCCGCTGTGGCCTGCTAACAATAGTAGCTGATATTTATTGAGTGTTTGCTATGGGCTCCTTTCCTGCTGAGCAGTGAGCTAAGGGCTTACATGCATCTTAGTTAATCAATAGTCATTCACTTCCCACATGGTTATTAAATCTCTAAGACCCCACAAGCTGGTGCATTGAGCAAGCCAGACCTGATCTCCACCCCATAGAGCCTTTCCCAGAGGGACGGCATTCCCCTCCACCTCGTGTCTTTATTTATGTATGTATGTATGTATGTATGTATTTATTTGGCTGTGCCGGGTCTTAGTTGCGGCATGCGAACTCTTAGTTGCAGCATGTGGGATCTAGTTCCCTGACCAGGGATCGAACCCAGGCCCCCTGCATTGGGAGCGCAGAGTCTTAGCCACTGGACCACCAGAGAAGTCCCACCACCTTGTGTTTTTAGATAAGGAGGCCGAGGTCAGGGGACATAAGTAGATCACACAGCGAAACTGAACACCAAACAGTCAAGGTCCAACCCAAGTGTGCCCAAGCTCAAGTCCATCTCTCTATGGAATCTAAAGGTCTTTGATACCATGGATGCTTCCAGCCCTGTCACTCATGTCAGCTATTTCCAGCCAGCAAGCACCTGGCTCTGGGGGAGGAGGATGGAGCAGATGGAGAAGCCCAGGCCCCTGGGGATGAGGACCTGGTACAAATCAGGGGGTGAGAGGAAGAAGGAAAGAGAACCGCAGCCCCACAGGGCAGCGGTGCAGGAAGCAAAGTAGCCTCCAGCACCTGGAGGTCCCGGCCCACCACCGGCCTCGCCTCCCTTCAGGACCAGGCAAAACAGCCTTGCCAGGCCCGCTTACTCTGGGTCTGAGATAAAGAGAAGAGGGGGGTCCCGCCCGTTAAGTTGCTCCCATTCCTGGAAGGCTGGGAGGGGGTGGGAGCGATTTTCTCCTTCCACACACAGGGAAACTCAGGTGTGGACTGGGAGAGCGGCTGGCTTTAACTGGGCAAGTCCGGGGAGGCACCGGATTTGAGGAGGAATGAGATGGTGCTTGGAGAAAAGACAAGGCCCCCACCTGCACCCCCAACACAGTGGTCAAGGGCAGCCAGGCCCACATCCAACCAGCTTCATACAGGAGAGCATTTTACTTTATTTATTTATTTTTAAAATATTTATTTATTTTATTTTTGGCTGCGTTGGGTCTTAGTTGCGGCACATGGGGTCCTTCATTGCCGCACGCGGGATCTGGCATGCGGGATCTTTTGTTGCAGCGCGTGGGCTTCTCTCTAGCTGCGGCACGCGGACTTGGTTGCCCCGCGGCATGTGAGATCTTAGTTCCCCTGCGGCATGTGGGATCTTAGTTCCCCAACCAGAGATCAAACCCCCGTCCCCTGCATTGGAAGGTGGATTCTTAACCACTGGACCGCCAGGGAAATCCTCAGGAGGGCATTTTAAAACAACGGGCTCCCCAGCCCCACTGCTAAGAGCTCTGGATCCCATAAGTTTGGGGCGAGGTCCAGAAGAGATTTATCTTTACAAATCTCCGCAAGGAAGTAGAGAGTTGGGAACCCCCAGGTAGAAGTTGGCATCATTAGACCAACCAGGGTTTGAATCCTGCCTCCATCACTGATTAGCTGGATCACCTTAACCTGTCTAAGCCTCAGTTTTCCCATCTGCAAAATGGAGATATGATAACGACCTCACCAGCTTGGGGTGAGGCTTCAGTGAAATGATGTATTTGAAGAGCTTACCCTAGTGTCCCATTCCTCTGGGTAGGTGGCCAGAGAGGTCAGGAAGAGAGGCAGACCAGATGTTGCCACATCTTCTGATGTTGTGAGAGAAGGCACATAGCAGATATATAGGTGCAATCACTTGCTTTTTGAAATACTGGCACCTACTTCAAAGTTCTTTGAAAATCCTGTGCAGGTAAAACAAAACACACCTGCAACCCAAGGCAGCTCACAAGCTGTCAGTGAGCCCCCTCTGCTCTGAGGCCTGCCTGTCTTCTCACAGCTGTGTCAGCATAGCCGCTACACTCACAGTATTCTGCAGGCCCCTGGCAGGGCGGGCACCTGGGATCTGAAGTGTGGACAAATTCCAGGTAAACAGCCTGCTAACTCTGGGTCTGGGGCAGAGGGAAGGGGAAACGGTCATCCTATTCTCACCCTCAGGCCTTGCCCCAGGGCAAAGTCCTCCACCCAGAAAACTCCTGGAGGCTCCAGGGAACCAGTCCAGCTAGGCCTTAGCCAGCCAAGGACAGGAAAGGAAGAGTGAGTTCCCCATTCTTGGAGGTATTCAAGCCAAGCAGGGTGGTGTTGGTGGGAGATGATGGAGAGAGGTCCCACGCATCAGATGAAGGTCCTGTGCACCTGATCTGTACACCATTGATTAAGTGAACAGGAACTATAGATACCATTGTAAAATTTGGTAGGTGTGAGAATCCACCGGCTTTCCCAGATGCTGCTGGGGTCTGGCTTCTCATCCAAGGCCCTGGGCCAGCCAGCGCCCGCCTGGTTTTCTCCTCCCTTGACCCCCTGCCCCTTTCTTGCCTTCTTGTCTTCTTCCATAAATGTCCTGCCGTATTGATCACCCAGTAACTGGAGATAGACGGAACTTAGGATGAGAATAGAAACCGCAAGAGGGAAGAAGGCTTTGTGCACGTGTATGTGTGTGTGTGTGTGTGTGTGTGTGTGTGTGGAGGGGAGGGGGAGGGGATCAGAGAGCGCAGAGGCCTTTCTGCATGTACTTGCTCCGCCCTCCGTCTAGTCTCTTCCATCGCTGATCCACAGGGAACATGGGCGAGAAGTGAAGCATGTGATTTTATTCTGCCTGCACGGACCCCTGTAGCTCTGTGACCCCCACCTGGGGTTGCGGGGTGGGGCTCCCCCCTTCAGTAACATTAGCTGTCATTGCTGAGCAGTTCTTATGGGCCATGTGGTATTCTAAGTCCCGTATGTATGTTTCCTCATGGAGTCCTGCCCCTTGAGGGTCATTGTCCCCAGTACGCAGATGAGGAAACTGAGGCTTGGAGGTTAAGAAGTAGATGGAGGTGCCCCCTTAGGATGACTACTGTCAGAAAAACAGAAAGCAACGAGTGTTGGCAAGGATGTGGACAAATATGAACCCGTGTGCGCTATTGGTAGGAATGTAAAATGGTGAAGCTGCTGTGGAAAACAGTCTTTTGCTTCCTCAAAAAATTAAACACAGAATTCCCATATGATCCAGCAGTTCCACTCCAGGGTATATACCCAAAAGAACTGAAAGCAGAGACTTGAATAGATATTTGTGCATCCATGTTCCTAGCAGCATTATTCGCATGGTGGAAAGGTGGAAATAACCCAAGTGTCCATCAACTGATGATGGATTAACAAAATGCGGTCTATACACACCATGGAATATTATTCAGCCTTGAAAAGGAAGGAAATCCTGACACCTGCTACAACGTGGATGATATAAACCAGACAGAAGGACAAATACTGTGTGAGTCCACATATGTAAGGCACCGGGAACAGGCAAATTCATAGAGATGGAAAATAGGATAAGGTTGCCAGGGGCTGGAGGGAGGGGGGAATGGAGACCTATTTAGAGGGTATAGAGTTTCTGTTTGGGATGATGTAAGTGTTCTGGAAAAGGATTTTTCTTTTTTTTACGGATCAAAATCATTTATTTATTTATTTTTTACATCTTTATTGGAGTATAATTGCTTTACAATGGTGTGTTAGTTTCTGCTTTATAACAAAGTGAATCAGTTATACATATACATATGTTCCCATATCTCTTCCCTCTTGCGTCTCCCTCCATCCCACCCTCCCTATCCCACGCCTCTAGGTGGTCACAAAGCACCGAGCTGATCTCCCTGTGCTATGCGGCTGCTTCCCACTATTTTACGTTTGGTAGTGTATAGATGTCCATGCCTCTCTCTCACTTTGTCACAGCTTACGCTTCCCCCTCTCCATGGAAAAGGATATTTTTTAAAGGTAATTGCTTTTATTTATTTGTTTGTTAATTTTATTTTATTTTTGGTGGTACTGCACAGCTTGCAGGATCTTAGTTTCCTGACTAGGGATTGAACCCTGGCCACGGTGGTGAAAGCACTGAGTCCTAACCACTAGACGACCAGGGAAGTCCCTAGAAAAGGATATTGATGGTAGTTGCACAATAACGTGAATGTACTTAATGTCACTGAACTATACACTTTTTCTTTTTTTGCCATACGCGGGCCTCTCACTGTTGTGGCCTCTCCCGTTGTGGAGCACAGGCTCCGGACGCGCAGGCTCAGCGGCCATGACTCACGGGCCCAGCCGCTCCGTGGCATGGGGCATCCTCCCGGACCGGGGCACGAACCCGTGTCCCCTGCATCGGCAGGCGGACTCTCAACCACTGCACCACAAGGGAAGCCCCAGAGTTCTGTTTTGACCTGTTGCTGTGAGGTGCCCTTGAGGCATGGGAGCATTTGGACGTCCAAGTCTGAAGGGCAGGCAACCCAGGAGTCCTGGGCTTAGAGATGACCCGCGACGCCATGGGAGCGTGTGAGGCTCTGAGAACGAGGAGGAAGGTGAGGGCTGGCCTGGGATGGAGCCCTGGGAAGTTGGACAGTGAAGGCAGGACATGGAGAGCAAGGAGCCATAGAGGGGAGAAAATCGGGAAGGATGGTGCCCCAAAGCCCAGCGGGCGCAGCCTGTCCAGGGGGCATGGGCATCAGTGTCCAGTGCCACTGAGGGGTCCAGACAGAGGACAGCCAGGTGGGTCCGTGGCCTTAGCAACATGGAGGTCAAAGGTGACCTTGGGAGAGCAGATATGGGGGAGTCACGGACAAAGCCCATCTTGGGTGGATTTCAGGGTGAATGCAGAAAATTTTAAAAGAATGAATGAGGGGTTAAAAAAACCAAAAGTGGTGTTGATAAGGCTTTCAAGAAGTTTGATCATGAAAGGGAGCAGGGAAATGGAGTACAAGCTGGTGGGGAGTTTGAGGGAAGGAAAGGTTTCTTCCCGAAAAGAGGGAGGGACCGCAGCACCCTGGGGTTCTGGTGATGATGCAGAGATAACAGAAAGGAACAGGAGGGTAAAGTGCTGGAGAAAGCCATCAGCGCGGGGTGGAGGGCCTTGAGAGGATGGGGTGGCGGGGGGCGGGCTTCCACGTTGTACAAGGAGAAGAGAACAGGTGCGGGCTGATAGACAATACTTAGGCCAGAAACCCCACGTCTTACACTTCTAAAGACCCCATATCTTCCCGGCAACCAAGGGCAGCCATCCTCGGGGCTCCGAGGTCTCTTTGTAATGAGTCGATAGCGGCACATCTTGGTGTCAAAGAGAAGACTGCGTTTGAATTCAGACTCTTTCATTTGCTAGTTTATGGTCCAGGGCAAGTCTCTTGAATTTTCCTGAGCCTCAGTTTCCCCATCTGTGAAATGGGATCCTACTGTTTTGAGGACTGTGTGAGAACTTGTAGGTCAGCTCAAGGCCCGACGTGCAGTAGGTGCTTGGGAAATGGGAGCCCTTGTTATTTGTAAGCAGTCAGTATTTAGTTACCTGAACAAAACCCCATTTCCACGGGTACGTCGCTCACCTGGGGGACCCTCTCCAGCCAAGTTGAATCCCTGGATCTCTGCTCCTGTCTGGCTCTCTGCTCCGCCCCCAGCTTGGCGATTGGAGGGACCTTATTAGCTGTAACTGAGGCTAATGAGGCATGGGCAGGACAGACAGGGCTGGAGTGGGGACTCCTGCCCCGGCTGGGCCGCTTCTCTACCCCACAACAGGGGGAGCCTGGAGTGGGTCATTTTGAAGGCTTGCTGGCACGCTGCCCATATCAAGCATGTTTTATTTATTTATTTTTAATTAATTTATTTATTTGGTCACGTCGGGTCTTAGTCACGGCACGCGGGATCTTCACTGCGACGTGCGGAATATAGTTCCCTGACCAGGGATTGAACCCGGGGCCCCTGCATTGGGAGCGCAGAGTCTTAACCACTGGACCACCAGGGAAGTCCCTCAAGCACGTTTTAGATTTACAGGTGCTCCCTTATATGTACACACGTCCCTGCCCCACCTGCACGCGTGAATCCACTTCTACAAGCACCGGTCACATACACATCACACGCTCCAGAGCCTTCACGCAACCCAGCTCACAGAGGCTGACCCGTAGGACAAAGCCGAGGCTCCTGCAGGAGCCCAGGGTCAATAAGGGGCCTCGTCTGGGCTGCCCTGGCCTCGGGGAGTCTGGGTGCCTCGCCCCCATTTGGAGTTGCCTCTTTCCACTCTGTGGGGAAATGCCCACCTCTGGATTCCTTTTTTTTTAATATCTTTTTTTAAATCGAAGTATAGTTGATTTGCAATGTTGTGTTAATCTCTGGTGTACAGCAAAGTGACTCAGTTATGCATATATATATACATTCTTTTTTATATATTTTTTCCCATTATAGTTTAATCGTAGGATAACTATATCATATTGAATATAGTTCCTTGTGCTATACAGGAGGGCCTTGTTGTTTATCCATTCTATATATAAAAGCTTACATCTGCTGACCCCAACCTCTCACTCCACCCCTCCCCCAACCCTCTCCCCCTTGGCAACCACAAGTCTGTTCTCTACGTCTGTGAATCTGTTTCTGTTTCATAGTTAGGTTCATCTGTGTCATATTTTAGATTCCACATATAAGTGATATCACATAGTATTTGTCTTTCTCTTTCTGACTTACTTCACTTAGTATGATCACCCCTAGGTCCATCCATGTTGCTGCAAATGGCATTATTTCATTCTTTTTTATGGCTGAGTAGTATTCCATTGTATGTATGTACCACATCTTCTTTATCCATTCATCTGTCGATGGACATTTACGTTGCTCCGTGTCTTGGCTATTGTGAATAGTGCTGCTATGAACATAGGGGTGCATGTAGCTTTTTGAATTAGAGTTTCGTCTGGATATATACCCAGCAGTTCGATTGCTGGATCATATGGTAATTCTGTTTTTAGTTTCTGAGGAACCTCCATACTGTTCTCCATAGTAGCAGCACCAACTTACATTCCCGCCAACAGTGTAGGGGGGTTCCCTTTTCTCCACACCTTCTCCAGCATTTATTACTTGTAGACTTTTTAATGATGGCCGTTCTGACCGGTGTGACCGCCTCTGGATTCCTACCCACTCCTCCCATCCCACTCTGTCAGCCTGAGCAGTTTCCTACATGGACCCCATCACTACCCCTGCCCCACGGAGAGGGGCACATGCTGCATCAGGATTTTGTTTGGGGAGAGGACTGGACTTGCCCCCTTCAGCCTTGCCCCTTCCACGTGGAGGTTTTTCCCCAAACCCAAACCCAGTCACGTCACTGCCCTGAACAACACCCTTCAGCGGCTTCTCGTTGACCTTAGAAACTCCGTTCCCGTGGACCACACATCCCTCCTCTCGCCTCCCTGGGCAGCCTGGGCCCTGAGTCCTCACAGGCCAGCCCCCTGCCCGGAGCTGGGTCCCTCTGACTCGCCTCTGGGCTGCTGCTCCTGCCTGGAGCACAACGCACCCCGTCCACCCCTCCCGTCTGGCAAACGCCTCATTCCCCAGGGCTTGGCTCGGAGACGCCCCTCCGGGGTCCCCGCAGGCTGGAGATCTGGGCGGCCAGCCCTTGCCTCCCCTCCTCTGGCCTTCAAAGAGCACAGCAGTCCCACTGCGTGTCACAGGTGCGTTGCTGCACACACACTCCCGTACCCAGCTGCCCTCCCCCTTCCCCACCCCGGGCTCTGAGCTCTGAGAGAACAGGCTCTGGGTCTGTGCTCTTGCCCCTGTAAGGCCAGCACTGAGAACCAGGCAGGAATGCTGTGTATTCGTTGAAATCATCCGCTCATTCATTCATGAACAAATGAACTCACTTACATGAACAAATGCGTCTTAATATCCATAACTCTTTCGGAGGAGAAGGGGTCTGGAACCCGGGAGCCAGGAGGTGGGTAGACAAAACCAACGGGCTGGCTGACCCCCACCACCCCATCGCTGCCGCTCCACCATCACGCCCGGCACTCCTCACATTCCCCCCCTCCCCCAACCCAGGCCTGGCCCTTCCCTCCAGGGTGTTGAGCCCTCCCACAGGGGAAGAGGTGAGCTTGCTTTAGTCAACCAGCCTGGTCATACCCACCGTGTATCCCCCAGGCCACACGCCCGAGCCCCCCAACACCCCTCCATCGGCCTCTCTCCTGTTGGCTGGGAAGCTGCCTCTGGCTTCATAATGGGTAATAGGATTTATCAATAGACTGGAGGAGGTGATGTACGTTAAAGCACTTAATATAAAAGGACTTCGCACAGAAGCCCAAATCTGATTTGGCAATGAACTCAATTGCCAGCCTGACTGCGTTCCAGGAGATGCAGCAGCCGGCATTTATCCACATTACCCCAAGAGAGAGCCAGGTCATGCCAGGTGGCCGAGGCCTTGCACACTGTGCCCCACAGCTCGGCTTTCAGTGCCCCCTCTTCTCGGGGTCTCAGGCCTTGACTTGAAGCCTTTTGACCCAGATGGTTCAAGTTCTCCAGCATCCAGGAGCCCTCTTTCCACTAGTACCCTAGCCCTGCCCCCATTCCACTAATTAGCTATGAGTCCAATATTTTACAGGCTTCCCTGAACAAGATCCCCAACTATGGCCTTCTCATTACTGGTCACCTCTTGATCCAGCCCCTCTGGGATCAGGGGCGGTTCTCCTGACCATTGCTTGCTTCCTTGAAGGCTGCCAATCTCTCCACGCAGCTGGGCACCAGCTGAGGACATGGGCTCTCCCTTAATCCCCCAAAGAAGATCTGACACCCCCAGGCCACAGTGATCCATCACACGTGGACTCACAGGCTGGGGCGAGTGGAGGAGAACGGTCACGTACAAAGAGAACCCTTCAAAGGATGGCCATTAACTGACCTGGAGACCCGGCCATTGGCTGTGGCCACCTCCTGCCTGGGAGGGGCAGCCCCTGGACCACCTCTGTCGTGAGCCCCCAGCCCCCTCTCATGGCCGCATCCTTCCTCCCTGGAGTCCAGGCCTCCAGCCCCAGATGCATGAGCCCCTCCACAAGGGAAGTGCCCTTCTCGAGGTCAGCCTTCTCCCTCATGTGTCCCCCCTCACGTGCTAACATCTCCAGGCCAGCATAGGCTTGGGGTTTGCTTCCCTATAAACCCAACAGCCCACTGAACTATTTTTCCCCAAACAAAAGAACAGTCTTTCCCCAGAAATAAATGCTCTCTCTGACAAGAGAAATAGGAAGACACTGCCGGCGGCTTTAAAATAGAAGTTTGTTTCAAGCGACTCTGGCCTTCAAGGTGTCAGAAATACACCCATCCACTCCCAGAAGGCTCCATATGCAATGGTGTTTGGACAAGTGATAAAAGAAGTGGGAGAGACACCAGGAAGAGGTGATCAATTACCAAGACCCTCCGGGGTCCTGGGCTCTCCCGGGCTCCCCACCTGTGCTCACTGCGGGGTCCCTGTGACTGCCCTGAAATCCTGGCAGGTTTGCCCATTGAGGGGAGCCAGCCCCGGCCCCCTCCTCCCTGCCTGGCTCTGGCCCCCGGCTCTCTCGCTCGCCTAAACCTACCACTTCCCCATCTTTCCCCCAGAAGCCGATGACATCACTCTTTCCGGCAGCCAGGAGTTGACCTACATTCCTCCACCCTCCTGTCTGGGAGGCGCTCCAAACACCCCGCTTCTCTCACCCTGAGGAGGGGAGGGCCCGGCTCACGATTTTCGGTCTTCGTGGCGCACTGGTGCCAGGTCCGTGTCCAGATGGCACTCCCGCCAGCAGCTCCCAGGCACTGCCTGCCCCTCCCTGCAGGGCAGGGCACGCTGGCGCCTGGCACGGGCTGGTGCCCCTGCCGGCCCGACAACTGCTTCGTGCGGCTGTCAGGCCCCCGGCCGGGCCCGGCAGCTGGACAGGAGTGGGTGAAGTCAGCACGTCAGTCTCCTCCTGGCAAGAGCAGGGCACATTTCCCTGAGAACTTGGGTTGCCTGGGATGGTCTTCCCGTGCAAGTGAGACTCTGTTCTGCCTCCATCATGGTCCCCTGGGGCTCGTTAGGGACTCATCAACTGGAGAAAAAGAAACAACTTAGTGACTTAGAGGAGAAGGCAGCCGTGGCCTCCTCTCTGGAGGGCAGGCAGCCTGGCCAGCTTCTGATGGGTGGATGGGGACACCCAGACCAGGCCTTGAGAGGGGTCAGGGGTCGGGCCAGAGGGCCATGGCTCACCATGTGGGTGAGCAGGGGTGGCAGGTAGGGCTGCCAGATAAAATGCAGGATGCCAGCTAAATCTGAATTTCCGATGAACCACAAACAATTTTTTTAGTGTAAGCGTGTGTCCCAGATATTTCATGGGACACATACAGGCAAACCTTGTTTTATTGCTCTCCCTCTATTGAACTTCGCAGATAATGTGTTTTTTTACAAATTGAAGGTTGTGGCAACCCTGCATCGAGCAAGCCAATCGGTGCTGTTTTTCCAACAGTGTTTGCTCACTTCAGGTCTCTGTGTCACATTTTGGTAATTCTCACACGACTTCAAACTTTTTTTCATTATTGTTACATTGGTTGTGGTGATCAGTGATGTGATGTGATGTTACTGCTACAACTCACCAAAGGCTCAGTTGATGGTTAACATTTTTTGCAATATAATATTTTTTTAGTCAAGGTATGTACATGTTTTTAGATATAATACTATTGCACACTTAATAGACTACAGTATAGTGTAAACATAACTTTTAGATGCACTGGAAAACCAAAAAAACACATGTGACTCGTTTTATTGTGATATTTGCTTTATTGGTCTGAAACTGAACCTGCAATATCTCCGAGACACGCCTGTACTTATACTAAAAAATTATTCAGTGTTTACCTTAAATTCAAAGTTAACTAGGCATGCTATATTTTTATTTGCTAAATCTGGCAATTGTAGTGACAGGAGGCCCTTCATGGAAGCGACTCTAAGAGGACAGTGGGCGTGTCCCAAGGGGCCTGGAGAAAAGGCCAGCTGATCTCGGCGGGGGGGCTCTGGGGTAGGGTGTTGGCAGGACAGCATGGATAAGGGGACCTGTCCCTTGGGGCTGGGCACCTGGGGGCTGCCGAATAAGGACAATCTTTGTTCCTGGGGATCTCCCCAGATTCCCACCGATGTCACTTGTTGGCCGTTAGCAATGGCAAAGCAGCTGGTATTTATGGGGGGCTCCCTATGTGCCCGACCCTGTGCTGAGCACGCCCCATGGGCCAGCCCATCTTCATCCTCTCAATAGCCCTGTCCCATGGAAACCGTCAAGTCCCCAGTTTTATGGACCCGGAGACTAAGACCCTGCAGTCACCTGCCACCACACTGCTCCAGCCGCGATACCGCCTGGCTTTCACTGAGCCGTGAAGGCTCATCCGTGCCAGATGCTGTGCAAAGAGCTTCTGTGCATGGTCTCCTCCCTCCTTTCCTTTCCTCCTTCATTCATTCAGCCGCTATTGATTGAGAGCCCACTGCGTGCCAAACAGTATATTAGGCACCCATGAACAACTAAATAGAAAAGTTGAAAAGCTAAGATGTAATTCAACCCTTCCAAATCGCAAACGAAAGGTCTGAGATCCGGAGAAGTGACTCACTCAAGGTCACCCAGGCAAATCAGGAGCAGGGAATCTGCTCTGACTCTGGCTGCTCACTCAGTGTCTCTGTCCCTCCGTTACCCCCCATTCTGATGGAGCCACTCCTGCTGCCATCCAAAGGGTCAAAGCCCTGGGATTCTGTGATGGGGCAGGCAGCAGATCCTGATGGGCTGGGAGTGGACTGCTGGCCAATGGCAGGCCCCATGGGCTGGCCGGCCTTGCCCTGTCCCTCTTCCATTATTAAATAATGTTCCCTGATGGATGAGCCGAAAAGTGCTGTGTAGCGGGGTCAGGCGGCTCAGGTGATGGCTTTCTGGTGAGATTGATGGTTCTCAAAGGTCAAATTCAGAAAGTAATTCCCTAGGAAACTTGATCGCATGGATGCAGGAGACATTCTCAGGCCAGCGGTAGAGCCAGGAGTCTGGACCACCCACCTACGTCTAGACACAGGCTGTGGTTGGTGTTAGAAAGAAAGTTAGGAAAGGGAGCTTTTTTCTCCTGCATTTCCTTGGCTAAGCCTGGGCCTCAGAATTGGTAATGGGCTTGGGAGTATCTGTCCGGTGGCCCCTCCCCACTGGCCTTCATTATCCAAGTGGAATCAACATAAGGCAAGTGCCGGGAGAGACAGGCCAATAGAATGGTGATGAAGTCCAAGTCTGGCACCCAATAGTTCTGGGTTCAAATCCAGCCTCTTCTACCCAGAGACCTGGGGGCGAGTTTGTGACACGACCTACTACAGTCTTATATCCTTACCTATAAAATGGGAAGAGTGATGCCTTCTGGGTTTTCACAAGGATTCTGTTAATAACGCACGTCACCTGTCCACCTATGAGTGCTCCTTAGAGTATTTATATATGCTTGCTTATTTATTTTAATTTCATCTCCCGAAGGCCTTCTGGAATAGGGAAGAGAAACCTCAGGACAGCAGCCTGAGGGAGGGGGAAAGGACATGACTGTGTCCTTTGGGGGAATTGTGGGCAGGTTGGATTTCTCTGAGCCTATGTCTGTCTGAGAACCAGCACTGGAGACCCTCCAGGCCGCCACCCCCTTCTTAAAGTGGGGCTCACCAGCTGTGTGGCCTTGGGCAACTTGCTGAACTTCTCTGTGCCCCATTTCCTTGTCTGTAACATAGAGATAATAGCAATAAACCTTTCATGAGCTTCTTGTGAAGAACTGACACATTCATTCAAGGGAAGCTCTCAGGACCCCGTCTCTAAACACTCATAAATATAAGAAATGAGAAAACCAACAAGACATCAGCATTTGCCAAGCGCTTACATGCATGTCTTCAGGGCCATGTCTCAGTTGCTCCTTATGACAACCATATGAGGTAGGTGCCACTGCCATCCCTATTTTACAGATGAGAAAACAGAGGCCGAGGAACTTCAGCAACCCTCCTAAGGTCACACGGGAAGTGGCAGAACACCCAGGCTAGGGCGACCAGGGGCCAGGGCTACCATCTTACAATCAGCAGGAAAGGCAAGAGGAGAAGTATGAACCCCAAATGAGCACCTGTGTGCGAGGCTGGGTGACATGGCAGGTGCATTACTTATGTCCATTCGCTCATCCCCTATTCAGGAATGACCGAGGTCACCGATCCTCACGACAGCCCGTGGTGTGACCAGGGTTGTTGCTCCCCATTCTCTAGGTGAGAAAACTAGGACTCAGATTAGTGAAGAATTTGTGCAGGGCCACCCAGCATGTGCACTGGGAGCGGGTCGAAGCCCTGCCCGCTGATCCCAGGACCCCAGTGCCCGCCACACTGGGCCACCACGGCATGTGGACATTCAGTGTGGCGTCAGGCTGCCCGGATTCAAGTCGTGGGTCTGCCCCTTACCAGCTGGGGGGCCTCAGGCAGCTCACTTCACCGCTCCAGGCCGCAGTTTCCCCGTCTGCATAATGCAGATAATAATAGAATGTCATTCATAGGATGGTTGGTAAAGGCTGAGGTGTTTAACCATGAGGAGTTCTCAGAATGGTGCTTTATATCAGCTATGTTCACCCAGCAAGACTTTCTTTAAGGTGCAACGTGCTAGGTTGATACAAATAGTAAAACAAACCTTTGAAGTTTTGCAGGAGAGAGATTGCAATAAAACCCTGGTTCCCAGGCTTTAGTCACTCAGGTAACGACTTCACTATTTCCCATATATTCCAATTAGTTATTCATTTGTTTGTTTAGCGACAGCTTTACTGAAACGTAATTTACATACCATAACATATCCATTTAAAGTGTACAATTCAGTGGCTTTTGGTATATTCACAGAGTTGTGCAACCATCCCTATAGTCAACTTTAGAGCATTTTCGTTTCCCCAAAAGGAAACCCTGTACCATCTAGCGGTCACTCCCATTCTCCCCTCTCCCCAGCCCCGGCAACCACGTGTCTACTTTCTGTCTGTTCTGGACATTTCATATAAGTGGAATCATACAATATGTGGCCTTTTGTGTCTGGCTCCTTCGTGTAGCATGGTGTCTTCCAGGTTCACCCACGCTGTAGCAGGTGTCGTGCTTTGCTCCTTTTCATGGGTGAACAATATTCCATGGTGTATATACACCACACTTGGTTTTTCTGTTGATGGACATATGAGTTGTTTCTACCTTGTGACTATTATGAATAACACTGCAGTGAACATTCATGTACATGGTTTTGTGCAGATGTGTTTTCGTTTCTCTTGGGTATATACTTAGGAGGGGAATTGCTGGGTCACATGGTGAGTCAGTTTCACTTTTGAGAAAAGTTTTCCAAAGTCACTCACAATACTTTACATCCCCACCGGCAGTGTACGTGGCTTCCATTTTCTCCAGATTCTCACAATCATTTTCTTGTTGTTATCTGTGGTTTTGACGCTAGCCATTCTAAGGATGTGAGGTGGTAACCCTTGTAATTTGCTTGCATTTCTGTGATGGTTAGTGATGTGAGCATGTGCTTGTTGGCCATTTGTGTATCTTCTTGGAAAAAATACCTATTCAAATCCTTTCCTCACTTGAGAAATTGAGTTGTCTTTTTATTATTGAGATGTAAGCGTTCATTATATATTCTTAGATATAAGTCTCTTACCAGAGATAAGATTTTTCTCCCAGTCTGTGCGTTATCTGTTCGCTTTCCTGATGGCGTCCTCTGAAACACAAAAGTATTTAGTTTTGATGAAGTCCAATGTACCTATTTTTTCTTCCGTTACTTGTACTTTTGGTGTCATGTGTAAGAAATCACTGCTTAATCCAAAGTCATGAAGATTTACCCCTGTGTTTCCTTTTCAGAGTTATCTAGTTGTAGCTCTTACATATAGATTTTTGATCCATTTTGAGTTTACTTTAGTTTATGGCGTGAGGATGAGTTCTAATGTCAGTCTTTTGCATAAGGATATTGCACATGATTTATTTATTTACTTAATAATTTCTTCAAATAATATGCTTTTAAACTTTGACCTTTGGCCAAATAATATTTTTGAGATTCCCAGGCTTGGTGAGTTTGTCACTTAAAAAAAAACTACTGTGTAATCAAAAATAAACAAAATGGATTAAACTCTTTTATAGTTCTAGCCCGCATCTCCCCGTCATGTCGTATGCTCCACTTTGGGAGATGATGCTTATTACAATGAGCATTGGGACGAGGGAAGGTATAGCAGGGGCTGATGGGAGGTCCTCCCTGCAGAAGTGACATTTGGCCTTGAACCTGACACGCCCACTAGGTGTTAGCTTTAAGAGAAAGGGGCGGAGCCTGGCAGCTCGATCCAAGCGGAGGGAACTGCATTGTGCAGAGGTCTAGAGGAAAGCAGGATCAGAACACATGCTGGACAGAGATGGGAAGAGACACAGAGACATGGAGAGACATAGAGGGACACAAAGAGAGAGCCAGAAAGGTGAAGCCCCATGCATGCACGCGCGCGCGTGCACACACACACACAGAGCATCACTCCCTGCAATGCACTCCCTGCAAAAGTCAGGAAGTCTGAGAAGCAGTTCCATTGACTGGGTTCTGTTTCTGTGCCAGCCCTGGCGAGGCTTCCCCCACACTGTGTGGGCTCCTCCTGGCAGCCCTGCCCAGCAGGGAACTTCTTATCTCCCCGATAGAGGAGGCACAGTGCTCATTCCAGGGCTCAACCAGGGAGGGCAGGGAAGCCAAGACACCCTCTGGGAGATGAAGATGGTGGGAGGGGCTGGCCCGCATGGGGTGGGGCAGAGCCAGGGTCAGGGAAGGATGTCTGGATTTGGATCCAGAGTAACCTTTAACCTGCACGACCTTGGGCAGGCTTCTCCCCGGCTGAACCCCGAGCCCCCGCCACACCCGTCGAGCTCTCACGTTCTGTGACTCCGTACTATCATCTTTATAACATGCTCCTCAGATTCAGCTGCCCTTTTACAAATTTTTAACAAGCCAAGGTCAGTGTTAACACCCTAAGTTGAGATGGCAGTCTTTGTTTTCTGTAGCTGATATCTGAAAATATCTGATCCTCGGGCCAGAGGCATGGGGTACATTCCTGGTTCCACCCAGCTGGGGTGTTCCTCTCCAGCTAGCTCAGTGGTATGTTAAAGAGGAATTCAGATGAAAAAAATTAAAACCTTCTGAGGTCAAACACCAGAAAGTTTGTTTTGCAAACTTTTGTTAGACAAAGTCAGCAGGTTTCTTTCCTGCAGGACTTGTCAGAGCCTTTAATATGCCAATGTGCACTGGGACCCTGGGTGGAGGGTGGCCGTCAGGGAGCAAGATGTGAGGACGTTAGGAGAGCATCATATGTGTTGACCAATAAGGTTTAAACACAGAACCTTTCTTTGCCATGGACCATGCTTGGGGCCTAGTGTTCCCAGGAAGAAGGGTCCCCAGTGCCAGCGGGTGCCTGCCCATCCCTCTCTGTGCCTTTCCCAGAGCTGAGCACATAGTAGGCCCACAGTACATATGTGGTAATAGATTGGAACTCCAGGGAAAGAGTGAACAGGCTTTCTCATGCTCTGTTTATTTCAGCTCCGTGCTGTGGTAAAACCTTGACAGGGCTAAGTGTCCAGGGAAGATGGAGTTAAAATAGCACAGACTTGGGCTTCCCTGGTGGCGCAGTGGTTGAGAGTCTGCCTGCCGATGCAGGGGACATGGGTTCGTGCCCCGGTCTGGGAAGATCCCACATGCAGTGGAGCGGCTGGGCCCGTGAGCCATGGCCACTGAGCCTGCGCGTCCGGAGCCTGTGCTCCGCAATGGGAGAGGACACAGCAGTGAGAGGCCCGCGTACAGCAAAAAAAAAAAAAAAAAAAAAAAATAGCACAGACTTTAGCACTGGCTAATTCCCTTGGACAGGGCCTTCACTCTACATCAGAATTCTATTCCAGAGAGTTCAAAAAACATCCTTGAACCTGGGACTTGAGAGTCACGAACGGTGCGTGGTGTGTAACATGGAGTGATGGTTTCCCAAACAGGACCCTGACGGACCTGCTTCTCCTCCTGAGAGGAAAGGCCTGTGTGAGCTCAAGAACCAGCCTCCTTCCCCGCCTGGCCTGACTTCCAGTTTTCAAAAACCATTTGTTATCTACTTATAATAAGTAACACCTGCTCACTAGAGAGAATGTAGGAAACGTGCAAAGTGACAAAGAAGGAAATAGAAATAATAACTATAATCATTTATAATCCCACCCCTCCCTCAGGACAAGTACAGGAGTACCTAGATGTATTGTCTACTGGTGTTTCGGGTATGGATATATGTACTTAAACATAATCAGAAGCTGCATACACTAGTCTGCTTGGGCTGCCATAATGGAGTGCCACGGACTGGGGGGCTTTAACAACAGACATTTCTTTATTTTCTCACAATTTTGGAAGTTAGAAGTCCAAGATCAAGATGCTACCAGGGTTGGTTTCTGGTGAGACCCCTCTTTCTGGCTTGCAGATGGCCAATTTCTCATTGTGTCCTCACATGGTGGAGAGAGAGCTCCGGGGTCGCTTCCTCCTCTTGTAAGGGCACCAACCCTAGGGGATTAGGGCCCCACCCTTCTGACCTCCTTGAACTTTAATTACCTCTCTAAGGGGTCTCTCTCCAAATACAGTTGCACTGGGGCGTTAGGGCTTCAACATATGGATTTGAGGGGGGACACAATTCAGTCCGTAACACTATAATACCTACAGTTTGGTATCTTACATTTTTACAATCCATATTCTAACCCATGTTAGCCTCTTGGACTCCGTAGTTGGATATCTCTGTGTTCCGGTTTCAGCCACAGTTCTGGACAGCCCTGTGACTCTGGGCAAGATACTTAACCTCTCTGAGCCTCCATTTCCTCATCTGTAAAATGAAGTACCAGCGTTTGTGGTCATTCAAGGGTCGGATGAGATACCCATTGGCACACAGTAAACACTTGCTGAGTATGGTCTTTTCATTTCTATTTGGAACATTCCCCAAGGCTTGAAGTAGCCTTCGACAACATAATATTTAATGGCTTGGATGTGCCCAATTTCCCGTAACCATTCCTCAAGATGATATGAGGGCAGAGAGAAGCTATGAGAAGGAAGGCAGCCCCGGCCCTTCTGAAGCCAGCAGGCAGCAGGTTAACTCCAAGCTGGAGGGCTGCTAGGAACCTGGCAACTAGTTTTCCCCATTTGGGATCCTTGCCCTGGAAGGCCGGCCTCACAGCAGTGCTCCAGTCAGATGGAGTCCAAGAGGGCAGGAGGGGAGGCAGGACTGATTTATGAAGTGGGAAGATGCAGGGAGTTAAATATTCATCGTGTGGATAAGCAGAGGCTAAGGGGAGACGCTCTGTCCGGGAGGAGCGTCGCTCAGTGGAAGGTGGGGTATGAAGAGAAGGGGGAAATGACAAGCTGGAGAAGAAATGCTGGTTTAGCATTCGGGGAACAATCTTTGAGATGATGAGATCCAGCGAGGGGAAATGTAGCACACGCCAGCCGTCACTGGTGGGACGTAGGCGCCTCCACCCTAGTCCACGCCCCTGTCCTCTGTTGCCAGCCGGGCACAGCTTCCTCCCCGCTCTCCATACCCTGGCTCTGGTCCCCCTGACAAAGCATCCTCCATGGAGCGACCACGGTGGTATATAAAATAGGAGCCAGAGCAGGACACCTCCAACCTTCCAATGGCTTCCAGAACACAATCCAGCCTCCGAATCACGGTCTGGCCTCCTCCTCCCCCTTACCTCATCTTACACCTTCCAGGTTGAGCTCTTCTCGGCCCTAGGGTCTTCCCCAATGCTCTTGTCTCCTTCCAGAAGGTTCTCCCCGCCTTGCCTGAGTAACTCTTGATGTTCCTTCAGGTCTCAGATTTAAATTGTTCTTCCTGGAAGCCTATCCTGCTGCCCCCAGACTAAGTTAAGACCCACCCATGATCCCCTCTCCTTGGTAGAACACGTGGCCACCTATAACAATTGACATTAATGAAAGATTTGCATGATTATTATTTTAAAATTAAGTCTGTATTAAATTTTAGGTTTTAGGTTTACAGAAAATTGAGCAGATCATGCAAAGAGTTCCTGATACCCAGGTTCCCCACCCAATTCCACCTGTTATTAACATCTTGCATTAGTGTGATACATTTGTTATAGTTGATGAACCAACATTGATACAGTATTGTCAACTCAAGCCCACAGTTGACATTAGGGCTCTATCTTGCTGCTTCTATGGGTTTTGACAAATGTGTAATGTCGTGTGTCCACCATGACGGTGTCATACAGAATCACTTTAGTGCCCTAAAAATCCCCTGGGCTCCGCCTATCCATCCTCCCCATCCCTACCCCAATCACTGATCTTTTCATTGTCTCCCCGCTGGACCCTATCCTCCATCAGAGTAGGGATCCCATCTGTATTGTCGACCATTATACTCACCATTCCCAGCTCAGAGCCTGGCACATAACAGGGGCCCTATAAATATTTTTCTTTGTGTATTTTAATAAAAAGAAAATCCTACCAAACACATTATTCTGCAATTTGCTTTTTACAAATATTGACAATATATCTTGGAAATCTTCCCATATGAGGATATAGTGCACTCTCTCTCTCTAATTTTTTATTGTGGAGGATTTCCAACATGCATACAAACATAGAATCTACTATAATGAACTGCCATATACCTGTCACCCAACGTCAGCAATGAACTCATAGCCTTTCTTGATTCGTCTGTATCTCTGCCCATGTTTTCCCTTTCTGTGTTATTCTGAAGCAGATCCCAGACATCAGATACTTTCATCTGTAAATACTTGTGTGTGTCCCTAAAGCCAAGGACTTTTAAAGATGTAACCGCAGTACCATCATTGCATTTAATAAACATTAATTTAATATCACCAGATGTAGTCAGTGTTCAAATTTCCAGCTGTCTCACGAATATACATTGTTTATCTGAGTTTAGAGGTTGTCTGACCAAGATCCAGATGAGATCCACTCTCTGCACTTGATTGCTTTGCCTTTGAGGCTTCTCTTGATCTGGGTCCCTCCTCCCTCCATTTCAAGTTTTGCCCCTTGCAATTCATCTGTCCTATAAACTATATCATCACTTCTGGGTTTTGCTGATTGCGTCCCCCTGGGGGTGTTTAGTATGTTTCTCTGTCCTCTGTATCTCCTATAAATTTGTAGCTGGATCCAGAGTGTTGATCAGACTCAAGTTCAATTTGTCTTGACGAGACTTTTTCTTTGGTTGTCTCTCTCTATTGATGCTCTGTGCCTATAGCTATCCATTCGGTAGGGGATGCTACACGGTGACTTTCAAACTCTGTCCTTCCTTCTTCAATTATCAGCCGGAATGCTTCTATAAAAAGAAACATCCCCTCATCAACTATTGGTTACCTGGAGGTACCCTTTTTATAGGACAGGCGAGACAAATGCTTGATTCTTTCCCTTTATTTACTGGTTTCAGAATGATGAGTTGCCTATAAATATTTGAATGAATGAATGAATAATACATGTGTGGATGAATTGACAGGGTTTGGGGAGCTGGGGTTTCTTTCTGCCCTCAAGGGCGTGGGTGTGGGCCGCGGCTGAGAGCGGAGGTGCAGCCTGGGGCCAGGTCCACGTCTCCGCAACAGGGACAGGTAACTCTTGCTACCTGTCAACCCCCCGTGGTTGAGCGCAAAGGTGGCCAGAAGCTGCGTTACTAAAAATTCAGCACCTGGGACAAGGGCATCTCATCACCGCCCCCTCCCCGGAGAGGTAGGAGCCAGGGGCACCTCATGCTGGGGAAGGACTCAAAATGGTGAATTTTGAGTATTTGTCCCGAAGGAGAGTCGTGGCAGTTTGGACAGGTGGCCACAAGGGTCCCTTCCAGGCCACCCTCCAAGCCCCTCCAGAGATGTGGAACAGCCCGCCCCCAGGCTCACTGACGCCTTGCCCCCTCCGTGTCCCCCCAGGTGCAAGTGCAACCTGCACGCCAACCTGTGCTCCGTGCGCGAGGGCAGCCTGCAGTGCGAGTGTGAGCACAACACCACAGGCCCTGACTGCGGCAAATGCAAGAGGAGCTTCCGCACACGGTCCTGGCGGGCTGGCTCCTACCTGCCCCTGCCCCACGGCTCTCCCAATGCGTGTGCGTACGCTGCACCCGGCCCCCCCGCCCCCCCGCAGCACACTGCCCCCTCGGACCAGCGAGGCCAGGTCTCCCCCCAGCCTTCAACCTCAGGAGCTGTGGATCTCATCACGCACACGCATGCACACATGGACACACACGCTCGCACACACATGTGCACACACAGGCACACCCCTTGTTACCGAGCTCCTAGGCGCCGGGCTTTGTCGTCAAGAACCTCCAGCACGCCTGCACCCTGCTGGACACCTGAGATGAGCCTCCTCAGCACCCTTCCCCGACCTCTTCCCCTCCTCGCCCCCAGGGCAGGAGAGAAGGCCCAGAGCCGGTCGGGGAGGAGGGCGTGGGGACCCCTCACTCCGGGCTAACCGTGAAGAGCAGCGCCACCCCTCATAACCAGTGTTTATGGGGCATTTGCATAGCCAAGTGCTGTGGGGTCCCCACTCCCTCAACCCTTAGGGTGGCCCCAGGAAGCGGGTCTCCTATTATCCCATTTTACAGAGGGGTCCTCCGAGGCCCCGGCCCGTGCCCTCTGCATGGTCCTCTCCTCTCCCGGCTCAGCCTTCCTGTGCCAGAGGTCATCCTCGGGGGGCGCCCACACACGCCTGCACTATGAACACCCTTTGGGGGCCCCCATCATTGGCCCCCAGCATAGTCCCTGGGTATCTCCAGGAAATCAAGAGTCCCAGGGAGCCCCCAGCTGCCACGGACAAGGGAGCCTGGGCTGGCCCCAGAGTGGGACTCCCCGGCTGCCCCCGCCCCCGTGATTTACCGACGCTGGTCAAGTGCTTTGACAAGGAGGCTGCACTGGGCACATTCCATACTCAGCTTCTCAACCCTCACAGTAACCCCTCGGGAGCTATTTTCATTATTATCCCACTGTCCAGATGAACAAACAGAGCCCCAGTGACCCTCAGGGCCCTCCTAGTTTAGCAGCAAGTTAGATGCCCCCACTGGACCCAGCTCCAAAGCCAGGCTGGGCTGCCGGCACCGCTCAGCTCGCCCCTCCTGGGCACGCTCCCAGGAGCCCCTCCATCGGCACCCCCGTGACCAACCGGTGAAAGATTTATGCAACTTTAGGCTGACAAAGCCAGAAGCCTCGCAACAAGGCTGTGACAGGCATCTTGTGCCTGTGTGGGCCCCGCTCAAGAAGCCTTTGCAGGGTGACCTCCCAGAGTCACGGCACCTGCTGGCCTGCAAAGGCACGGGGAGCGCTCTGGGCGACAGCCCAGCCCCGCCCGGCCCCCCCACCCAGCCCCGCTGCGTGCCCAGCCCACCCCTTGCCGCGTGCCCAGCCCACCTCTTTGTTGCCAGAACCGGTTCTTGAACAATTTTCTTAATTGCTGTCACCTCCCTCTGGCTCGCAGGCTCATCCCTTCATCTGTCCTGCTGGCCTCCCCACCTCCCCGCTTCCTCTCTGGACCCTGTTCTCCTCCTGGAAGGATCCCCCAGGGTCCCCTGGCACCCACAGACTAAGACCCTTACCTGCAGGTCATGCACTGTGGCCCCAGGTGCATCCTCCCAGGCCTCCCTCACTGTCCCGCCGCCAGGGTCACCAGGGGAGGTCTTCACACCACACGTCCCCCTGCCCACACCTCAGCATCCACCCCAGGGCTCCCGGGGCACGGAGGGGTGTCCTCACGCTCCGTCCTTTGTCAGGACCGCCTGGAGGGGAAGCTGTGGCCCCGGCTCCTTCCTTCTGAGACTGACGATTCCCGCCCTGGTACCCAAAGTCCCAGGTCAAACTGTGGCCTTGGGCCCCTCTCATCCCCAGGGCACAGACAGAAAGGCCCGGGTCGAGTCAGGCCTCTGCCACTCACAGCTGTGTGGCCTTGGACAAGCCATTTCTCCGCCCGAGCCCTGTTTTCTCAGCTGTAGAATCAGGACCCTAATAACACCCCCTGTGAGGTGGTTGTGAGGACTGAATGGCCCAGGTGGGGACAGCTCTCAACACGTGGCAGGCGCTGCGATCATCTTCCAATCATTCGTTCAGCCGTCCCTGCATTTCCTCAGGTGGGAGCATGCACCACGGTTTCCCTCTGGTGGTAACTTCCATCAGAGCTTCCAGTAAACCAGTCTGTCCCCGTGGCTGGGGACCCTCATGTCCTCTGAAATCCCATCACTCCTGAGAGAACGGCCATCTGCCTCCTTGTCCTGCACTGGAGGACCCGAGAGTCTAAAATCAAACGAGAAGGGTGCTTATCAGCAGGTCCCCTGACTGGTAAGTCAGGGTAAGTCACAGCTCTCAGACTCAGTTTCTCCATCTTCAAAATGGGCTAATAGGGGCCCCTCCCTCTCAGGGCGCCAGTGAGGATGGAATGGATGATCTGACCCAATCCCTGCACGGTGAGGTGCCCAGGCCCCCTGATTTCCTTTCCCCAGCCCTGCCACCCCCTCCTCTGCAGGGAGGAGGTGGCCGGGCCCCTTACTCTGCTGTGACCCTTCTCTTTCCGCAGGTGCCGCCGCAGGCTCTGCCGTTGGCAGTAAGTACACACCTGGGTCACCACCACCCTGGGAAGGCGACTGGGGCCCTCAGTGCATGAGCCTCTTTGCATGTCCTGGGAAGAGCAGGAGAGGAAAGACAGGGCTTTCCTGTCCCCCTGGATCCACAGGCCTCACCACCCGCTCCTCTAATCCATTTGCTTTTCCCCCCTCCTCACCCCCTCCTTCGTGTCTCACAGTTTCTCCCCTCTAGCTTCTCAGCTGGTGCTGCTTTGGAAAGGTCCCCTTGCCCCCCGGGGACACTCTCTGTCCCTCCCTCTCCTGCCAGGCAAAAGTGGGGGTCACCTTCCCCAACCAGTGGCAGACCCCACCCCCCAGCCTGACCATGGGGTTCGCCTCCCTCTGGGCAGCCCGCAGCTATCACCTCTGCAGCCGCTCGCCCACGGGGAGGCTGAGGGAAGTGAGCCCGGATCCCGACGCGTCCAGGTCAGCTCAGGCCCCAGAGCAGCCAGACCATCTGAAGGAGGGTCAGGGGAGTCCCGAGAACTCAACAGGGAAGGTGAGGGAGGGCGGTAGGGGGTGACCAACTATCGCGAAGTCATCATCAAGCACGCACAGAGCCAGGCATCGGCTAAGCAGGATACTCGTACTATCTCACTTCATCCTTGAAGCCACCGCCCCCCTAGGTGGGTATTGCCATCTGCTCTCCGATTCAGCAGGAGAGAACCTGTCAAACAGCCAGCCAGTGCAGACCCCAAGTCTCAGAAAGGCTTCCAGGGGCGCCGCCTCCCTCCGCCAGGGCTCTTTGGGGCCACACTCAGCCCCGGGGCTGCTCCCTGTGGCACACCAGCGGGCGGAGAGGGGGCCAGAGGAAGCTGGACCTGGCGGGGACGCTGGTCCACTCAGGGGGGTCTTAAGTTGCCCCTCTGCGTTGCTCCACACCCACCAACTCCCTCACCCTCTCTTGCTTTTCTCATCTCTTGCCAGGCATCAGCAGGTCCCGGGAAGACCCCTTCCCCAAAGCCCCTGTGGCCGCTGTGGCCGTGAGGGGGGACCCCACCACTCCTGCCCCTTCCACATCCACTGCTTGGGCCCCCATGGCCCCCAGCACCCCACAGCCCACAGGTGGGTGCCCAGCTACAGCCCCAGCTGCCCTGCCCTTTCCCACTTCTGGCCCGGGTCCCTGCCTCTCTCTGTGATGTGCGATGATGTGGGAACATCAGCCCTGGGGAGGGCAGGGGCTTGGCTTTTAGAGTAGAGAATGCTAGATCCCAGAGCCACCAGAGCATGGCGCCAAGAGCCTTCCGGGCTGCCTGGACCCACCTGTCACTGGGCCCAGCCAGGGCATCCAGGGCTCCCATGAAAGTCCTGCATCCTCTTCCTGCTGCCCACCCCCACCAGGGCACTGCTCAGCCCGGCCAAAAGGCGGGGTGACCTAGCAGGGGGGGCCCAGGGGAGCCGGCCCAGGCCCCGCCCCCACCAGCCACCCTAGCCCCGGCTCTGCCCCATGCCCATCAGCAGCTGACCCCCAGGAACGGACAGTGCGGGGTTAGCCAAGAAGGTAGACTCCTCAGATCAGCAAGGCGGAAGGGAGCCTCTGAGCTGGCGTTTTCCGACTCTGGGCTGCTGGGCCTTTCGGGGCAGGGCCAGGCCAGGGGTGTGTTCAAGGCTTGGGGTGCTGGGGTGGCCCCCTTGTCTCGCCCGGCCTCACTTGGGGCATCCCACTGGCTCCTGCCTACTGCGAGTGCCAGGAGTCTGAAAGGACTCATCCTTCCCAGAGGATGCCGGGAAGATGTGGCCACGGTCCCTGGTCCCCAGCAGTGTGCCCCGCCCCTGCCCCACCCCCTCTGCAGGGAGGAAGCGGCGGGGTAGGGTGCCCCTTCCTCTCTCTGAGGCTCATGGACCCTTGGAAGGGTGGCATTTCCAACGGGCAGAGACCCCTCCGTCACCTGGGGAGGGATCCCCGACCCTCCGGCTTCGGCCTGTTGGGGGTTGGTGCTCAGCACGCTCCCAGCCAGGGAATGCCGTGGAAAATGCCCAGCTCCGCCACTGGACCAGAGGGTGACGCATCACACTTCTTTTCTTTCTACCTCCTTCCCTTCTCCACGGGAGACATCTGCGGGGGCAGGGGGCTAGCCGGGAGATTCGAGGATTTCAGGAGGGCCTCTTGGCCCAGGAATCCTCTGTGGGGTGGAGTACATGCGTCACTCTGGAAATCCGGGCTCCGGACACAAGTTGGTCCAGCCGCCTGAGACTTGCGCTTTTTTTGCTGAGCTTGTGATGGGCAGACGGGACCAAAAATAGCCGTGGTAGGTCCTGTGTCTGCCTGCAAACGGTGATCTGTCTGGGTGGGAGGCCAGACGCTCACACACACACATTGAGGAACCCGGACCCCGTTTCTGGAGCTGCTTCTGACGTGGTACGAGGGGTGCAAACTGCAAAGCTAGGAATTAAGGAAAGCATCAGAGTCAGGGCGGTGAGCCTGGACGAGAGAAGGTTTGAATCGTGAGGGTCCCCAGGACTCAGGTGGTGAGGAAGGACGTACCCCTCCCTCCAGGCAGGAGGCCATGGTCCACTTTGCATCCTGAGTCCAGTGCCGGGCTGCAGGCATTAAGAGAAAAAGGCGGCTGCGGTGTGACAGCTGGTGACCTGAGTGTCCCAAGCCTTAGGGGTCATCAGTCCTCTTTAGCAACTGAAGCCTATGCCTGGGCCCCCATGATGCCCATCCCCCCACCCCACGAATTATGACTCTCACTGCAGCTAGTGGAGCTCGGACATCTCCTGGGCCAGGAGCTTGTACTCTGTTCCTTGCTCACAGCCCCATGAGATGGGGCTGTTATTTTCCTAGTCCCGAAGGTGAGGGTATGAAGGCTTAGGAAGAAGCAGCTGGATTTTTATGGTATGTAAATTATACTTAATAAAGCTGTTGAAAAACAAGAAAAAAGAAGCAGTTGCTCAAGGTAACAGGCAGGACCTGAACTCGGGGCTCACTGACTCCTGACGCTTCCCGCCCACTCAGCCACCCAGTGCCACGGCCCCGAGGCCTCGGGGGTCTGGGAGGTGGTGCCGCCTTTAAGACCTGGCTTGCACAGCTCCCCAGTTCTGAAGGAACAGACGGGGCCTCCATCTGGCCTTGGCAAGTGATACGGGTCATTGCGAGAAGGTTCCTCCTGCATACCTGAGCGTGTCCCTGGAGAGGCCAGTCTTTTCCACTCCCAGGCCCCCATGAAGGTCCTGATTCTCTCCAGGGACCTCCCAAGAAGTGCTTCAGGCTCTGTGGCCCAAGTCCATCTGCGCCCTTGAACCCCTGGCCCAGATGTTTCTCCCTTCTGCCAGTGTCAAGCTGTCCAGAGGGCAGGGGCTGCCGGCAGAAAGGCTGTTCAAGACCGCTGACCCTCTCCCCAGCTTGGCCGCCGAGGGTGGTGGGAGAGAGGCTGCCAAGCACAATGCCTTCAGGGCGGGTTTATCGCGGCCCTAATTAAGCCCTTTTTGCCAATTTGGACACCTGCAGCCTCTTCTCATTGAATATCCCATAAATGTCAATTTCATGTCCAGAGGCTCTTGGCTCCCAGCTGGAAAGTCTCCCACACTTCTTAGCTGGTAGATTTTCTTTTTCTTTCCCCACCAACCAGCATCGTGCGTAATCCCTTTAAGAAGCGGAAAAAATCCGATTTCTCCCTTGTCCCTCTGGGTTTGTCCTTTGAAATTCGGCACAGAACGATTCCTTGCCTTGCTAGCCCTACCTGCGTCCTCTGCTGTGTGTCCAGTTAGTCTCGGAGATGGGCACAGTGGCATTTGGGGGCTGACTCACGTTGGGGTCCCTGGTGAACATGGGCCCAATCTAGGGGTCAGGGAGGATGCTCCCGTCCCTAGATGGGGGTTGGACGGGAAGAGGACCCTCTGGACACGTTTGATGTCTTGGCCAGAACACATGCCCCCTTTACAGCCATTAGCCAGAGACTTTAGCGCAGAGAGGTCTGGGCCCAGATACATGGGACTTGATCTAACTCTAGCCTTCAGCGTGAACGGGGGCCACACAGGGAGGGAGATTCAAGAATCAGGTGTCCCGCTGAAGAAAGGACTGCCCAAAGTATGCAGATTCTCGGGCATGGGGCCCCCTTCCATCCGGTGTCCGTGTGCCCTTCCTAGGCTGCCGTAGTGTAGACGCTGCCTCTCCTGTAGATTTGAACCCAGTTCTATTTGGCCAGTGTAGGCAGAGCCGCTTCTTATCGTACTGCTTCTTGTAAGGGGCCTGAATGCGGTGATGCCTCAGTAGGTCCCCGGGATACGCCCAGCCCCAGCCCTTTGCATAACTTGGTTTCTCCTCTTCTTTCCCCTAAGAGTGGATCAGGCCATCTACCGCTGCCCCCCTCTGGGCGAGCGCCCCCTGGCCCCAGGTGTCCTCCAGTGCAGAAGGTATGGGGAGCGGGGAGCTCCTTCTGAGACTCTAGTGGAGGGAGCAGGGGCACGGGGTGGCGACGCAGGGTGGCAAGGGGCCCAAGGGTGCCGAGGGGAGGGGCCTTGGAGCTCTGCCTGCCCCTACCCCCAACTCTCACCTACTTAGCCCGAGTGATATCACCACACCCGACCCCTTTCAGTCCTACACTCTAACCCTAACCCTAAGCCCCAAGGGCTTCCGAGGCAAGTGGAGACCCTGTCCTGATAACAGTAACCCTCTCTCTCCCACCATCGTGCTCACGAGACACCCTGGGCCGAGGTGGAGCTCAGAGTCAGAGAGGGCTTCCTGCAGGGGGTTGGCTGTGAGTAGATGAAGGGGCAAGGTAGCCTTCCAGGTGGCAGGACCAGCTGGGGCAAAGGCTTGGCGATGGGATGGCAGGGAGCAGCGGCCTGACCAAGCGAGATGCGGGGAGGGGTCGTGGAAGGCACTGAGACCAAGCCCAGAGCCTCATTCTCCCACCGCAGTGGGAAGAAACACGTGGGGGCCCACGGGCTCATTTGTAGCCACCGTGGACACACCCAGGAGGCACACAGGGCCTGCCTGAGTCTCCAAGATGGGACGCTGTCCCTGGTCCCGGCTCACGGTTCCCCGGACGTTAAGCCCTAATGCCTGGCTTAGACAGCCACCCAGCCCACACCTCCAGTTCCCCTCCCGTGCCGGCTGTGAGCGGTGAGCAGGGCTTTGAGCGCCCCCTGCTGGCAAGCAGTTCCGGAGCCGGACCCACAACGGTGAGGGTCTGCGGTTCCCAGCAACCTGGCCGGCCTCTGAGTCAGGGCGTCCTCCCCGGTGATGGAGAGCAGGCTGGAGCAACCACTTCCCGGCCCTGGACCCACTGGGGCACGACAGCCTCCCAGGCGGAAGCCGAGGAGACAGTGGCATGCTCCCCCGCAAATACGGGGGTGGGATTCTGGGCAGTGGAAGGCAGGGCAGTCTGTGCTCATGGCTGGACGGCACCTGCCAGAGGGGAGTCCATGGACGGTAAAGGACTCCCTCTGGCTGGAGCAGGGAGCTTGCTTCAGAAAGGAAGGGAGATGGCCAAATCTTGAATACCAGCTTCAGACGCTGGACTTGACGCTCCTGGGAGTTTGGAGAGGAGAGGGGGGAGCAAGAGTACAAGGATGTGCAAAGCAACGTTTTCAACCAGTCAGAAAATTGTCCAGCTTCAGCAAAGTACTTAACACAATATGAGGGATGTTGCAGACCGAGAATACTCTGGAAGGATTAATCCAGCTGGATGTGTAGATGGTGTCCAAGGAGGGACCAAAGGCAGGCCTGGTTCTGCGTCCCCCTGGTTGTGCTGCGTCGTCTCTGAGCAGGTGACAAAGCTGCTCAGAGCTTGCCCAGGGCACCTTGGGAGCCTGTGCTGAGCTTTACCTCGACCAGGACAGCCCACCCTGGGCAGCTGGACCACAGCTGATGAAAGAGCTTCTTTCTCATCTCTCCAAGCTGCGGGCACCTCCGCTGCTGCCCCCGCCCCTGCCAAGGCCTCCAGACTTTTCCAGCTCAGGCCCAAATCTCCTCAAGTGATGCCTATTGAAGAATTCGAAGGTAAGAGGAAGGCCCCGGGGCTGATCAGCCCCTCCTCCGGCCTCTCTCCCCCCACCGCCACTGGAAAAAACAAAACAAAACAATGCAGTGCGTGGACCGATGCCCCCTCCCCGAGTAGCTGGGTCAAGGTGAAACGGAGCCTCTCTCGCCTCCAGTCCCCCCTCCCCAAGGGAGCTGGGAGCAGGTATGAGTCAGAAGTACAGTGGGCAAGCACGGGGCAGGCACAGGAGCTACCAGGAATAGCCTGTCCTGGCTTCCCTGGGAGGTGTGGCCCAGGGGCTCCTCTTGGCTGAAGCAAGATCTGGGACACAGGGGTCACTGACAGTTCTCCTTGGGACACCTGGAGGATGCCTCACCTTCTCACTGTCCCTCCTGGGACAAGTCCCAGCTGGGACAAGGTGAAGGGGACGGGTCCAGGAGGCCATGGTGTGGGCATGCTCACCATCTCCTCCTGGGCACATCTCAGAGGCTCATTTCTCCAAGGTCTCCCATGCCCTTGACCCTGACGCCTGGTCCGTCCCTCCTTCTCACATCACAGAATGGGGGTTGGGTCCTCTAGAGATACACAGATGGTGTCTCACAGCGGGGAGCTGGCATCCTTTCTTGTTCAAGGGGGTGTTGAGCCTCTTAGAGGGGACACCAAGGGATGCCCCCCTCTGTGGCAGGGAAGGTGACCCTCCTCACCAAACCCCGCCCCTTGATGATGTCATGGGAGCCACCTCCAAACCCCGGGGCCTTGCCCCAGGTGGTCACAGGTGCCTCCAGTGAGAGTCAGAAGCTGGGCCAGGGCTAGGAGGAGTCAAGGTGAGACGCTCGGGGCACAAACCTTAAGGCAGCGCTCACTCTCAGGGTCGTGCCAGAGCAGGCCCTCTGATGCCAATGAGATTTGCAGAACAGCTCAGGCTAATAAGAAAGGGTCCTGCAGGTGGGTGTTTTCCTTCCAACCAACTTCCAAAGCAGCATGGGGAGGAAGCTCCTGGCCCTTTCCATCCTCTCCAGCGTTCATGCATGCGTCTACCCTTCATCGAATCCCTGGGGTACCGTGGTGAATGCCATGCACCCAGGCACCGCCCTCCCTGAGCTCACGGTCTGACCGCATGACCCATCTTCCCTGCATGAATCATATCTAACCACCCCCAGCATCACGAGGGCCTCCCTCCAGAAAGCACTTTGCCCTGGTACCCGGCCAGGCTTTTAGCGGATGCTGCCCACTGGCCCTCCCTGGTGCCCTGCCCGTGGGGCCAGGTGGTAATCTGTGGGCTGGGCCTACACTGGTTCTCGTTCGGGCTCGAAGCTAGCAGGCCCATCTCTCCCCACGTGGTACAGAAGTGTCGGAGACCCGGTGCACCTTCCTGTGCCAGGTCCTAGCCCTGGCCTCAGTCTTCCGGAATGCACCAGGGAGGGGGCAGCCGGAAGGCACACTCTCCGTTTGTTCTCTGACCCTTGGTGTTTCTCACGTTTGGCCGGCCCAGACTGCGAGTGCTACGGCCACTCCAACCGCTGCAGCTACATCGACTTCCTGAACGTGGTGACCTGCGTCAGCTGCAAGCACAACACGCGCGGCCAGCATTGCCAGCACTGCCGTCTGGGCTACTTCCGCAACGGCTCCGCGGAGCTGGACGACGAGCGCGTGTGCATTGGTGAGCCCTCGGCTGGGGGGCGGGGCCCTGCACGCGAGCGTCGGCTCCGCGGAGCTGGACGACGAGCGCGTGTGCGTTGGTGAGCCCTCGGCTGGGGGGCGGGGCCCTGCACGCGAGCGCGCGGGCCAGGGTGCAAGGCGGAAAAGCAGCGCTAGACGGAGCCTGGACGCCCCTGCACTGGAACCCCCGGGGGAGGCTGGGGAAATGCCAATTCCAGGGCCCACTCTAAAGACAGAAGCCTCCAGAACCCGCGCTATTCGCGTGTGCATTGGTGAGCCCTCGGCTGGGGGGCGGGGCCCTGCACGCGAGCGTGCGGACCAGGGTGCAAGGCGGAAAAGCAGCGCTAGACGGAGCCTGGACGCCCCTGCACTGGAACCCCCGGGGGAGGCTGGGGAAATGCCAATTCCAGGGCCCACTCTAAAGACAGAAGCCTCCAGAACCCGCTCTATTCGCGTGTGCATTGGTGAGCCCTCGGCTGGGGGGCGGGGGCCCTGCACGCGAGCGTGCGGACCAGGGTGCAAGGCGGAAAAGCAGCGCTAGACGGAGCCTGGACGCCCCTGCACTGGAACCCCCGGGGGAGGCTGGGGAAATGCCAATTCCAGGGCCCACTCTAAAGACAGAAGCCTCCAGAACCCGCGCTATTAATAACCTACCTCCCCATGCGGTTCTCCCTGCAGGCACTGGCATTTCAGAGCCGCTAGTTCCAGTCAAAGACGGGTTCTAGGGCTTGCCTGGCTGTGTGCCTCTGCGCAATTCTCTTCCCCTCTCTGGGGCCGTTTCCCTGTTCGTAAAACAGGGAGGTGGATCAGAGCAAGGGTTTTCAACCGTTTTGGGGGCACTGAAGCTTTTCTTCAAATGAATTTTTTTCTCACGCTTTATATGCCCTCCACCCCCAGTGGGCAGATGGTCGGCTTTCTTTAAACTCTGCTCCAGGACTGGCTTTTGGGGTAAAGAAGGAAATCTGTAGGGGCCCTGGGCCCAGGCAGAGGCAGGCCGTCCCAAAAGACCGAGCATGTGGCCCACGACCAACACTCACTAGTCTGGAAGACGGTCTCCAGTAGAGGCCAGTTCTCAGCCCTCGGATGCCCAGCGCCCTTGGGAACCCATTGCCCATCCCCCGCCCAGCAGGCCAGCCCCGGCTGCGCACAGGAGGGGCTGCCCGCAAAGCTGCAGCTGTCAGTCCGAATTATGGCAGCGGCCTTCAGATAATGTCATCACAACTCTAAAGTGATCCCAGCGGAACTGTGCCGCCCATGTCACACCAGCCAGCAGCAGGGACAGGGCAGAGCCTCTGGATCCGATTAGAGGCGTGCCTCCTCCCCCAGCGCCTCCTTTTGCCTTGCCTGTCTGCCTCCGCCCCCCACCCCCGGGCCCGGCACTAGGCGACAAGGACTCCCAGAGTGGGGGCTTTCGGCTTCTCCCACGGAGCAGGGCGAGCTGGAGGCCACTGGGGCTGCTCCTCCACCCGCCCTGGAGAGGAGCTTCGGAGGCCGACTACACCCTGCCCGCTCCGCACACACACCCCAGGCCCCGGGCCAGATGGCCGGTGGCCTCTGCTGAGGCTCCTCCCACCTGTCAGTCATAGCTCTTCGGAGCCGGGAGGGATCAGCGCCCGTTCCAGTTACAGAAGCGGAGACGCAGGCCCAGGGACGGGAAGGGGCTCGTCCGGGCCACGCAGCGCCAGGGCCAGAGAGGGGAAGGGGCTTAGTGGGTGTGAGAAAATGAAAACTGTCCCCTCGAGATCTGGACGCCCCAGGCGTCCCCACCCCGCCGTCCAGCGGCGGGTGCGGAGATCCGGCTGGGAGGGATGCCGGGGCCGGGCGGGGTGGGCCGGTGCGGACGGCTCCCACACGTCGCCCCTGATCGCTCGCCGTGCGCGTGTCCGTCCAGAGTGTAACTGCAACCAGATCGGCTCCGTGCACGACCGGTGCAACGAGACCGGCTTCTGCGAGTGCCGCGAGGGCGCGGCGGGGCCCAAGTGCGACGACTGCCTCCCCACTCACTACTGGCGCCAGGGCTGCTACCGTGAGTGCGCACCGCCCCCCCTGCGCGGGGCCGCGTGCTGTGGGGCCCGGGTCGGGGCCTCGAGGCCACCCAAGTGGGGTCCGGGTCGGTGGGTGGGTCCCAGGGGCGGGACCTGGCGCTTCCGGGGCGGGGCCCGGTAGGTGGGCGGGGCCTGGTGTTGCCCGAGGCAGGGTCCGGGTGGTGGGCGGGGCCTGATGCAAGCCGGTGTAGAGTCAGTAGCGGGAAGGGGCTTGGAGGCCCAACTGGAGCCGGGGGTTGGCTGCAGTTGGCTGGAGGCGGGCGGATTTGCGGGGAGGGAGGGAGGGAGGGAGGGTGGCAGCCCGAGGAAGTGAGGGGCTGGCGGAGACCCGTCGTTAGCCACGGGAAGAGGGTGGAAGGGCGCCCCAGTCACGTGGAGCAGCACGTGCTAAGCTCTGGACGGGAGAGCAGGTGCGTCTGAAGAACCGCACCAAGGCCAGTGCCGGGGCCGGGGCGGGGAGAGCCGGGCAGCGGCGGGAGGGAGGCAAGGGCCCGGTCTCGCGCGGCCCTTGGTACCATCCCCTCCGGGACGCTTCGCGCCAAGTGCGCCCTGAGTCTCCAACACCCCCTGGTCCAGGCCGCGCCCCCAGTGTTCGCACGTCCCAGGGGCTGAAGCTCCAGCGCGGGGCGGGGGGAGGGAGGGCTGGACCGGGCCGTCACCCGAGTTAACCGCCCCTCCGCCCTGCAGCCAACGTGTGCGACGACGACCAGCTGCTGTGCCAGAATGGCGGCACCTGCGTGCAGAACCAGCGCTGCGCCTGCCCGCGCGGCTACACCGGCGTGCGCTGCGAGGAGCCCCGCTGCGACCCCGGTGCCGCCGACGGCGGCCTGGACTGCGACCGCGCGCCCGGGGCCGCCCCGTGCCCCGCCACGCTGCTCGGCTGCCTGCTGCTGCTGCGGCTGGCCACCTGCCTGGACTGCTGAGACCCGCGGAGGACCCCCGGCCGGTGGGGGGAGGTCGGTCCGTGCGCCCCGCCGCGCCCTGCGCCCCGCGCCTGGAGAGCCGGGAGCCCGGGGGCCGGCGTCGGAGGCCCGGCGGCCAGAAGGGTGCGGCCCGAGCTGCTCCCAGGTGCTACTCAGCAGAGTCCTCCCGCCCCGTCCCCCGCGAAGTGGCACCTGCCCCCGCCCCGGCGCTGCAGCAGGGGATGCTGTGTGGTCGCGGCCCCAGCGGCCCGCGATTTCGGTCTTAGTTTTTCTTTTATATTACCCACCGCCCCTTTCCTTTTGTTTTTCTTTTTGTTTTTTGCTGGCGGTGAGCCAGGGGGGTGGGAGAAGCGCTGCTCATCCCAACAGCCCCAGGTCCTGCCTCCTGCCTCCCTCTCCCCCCCACCCACCCACACACGACTGTTGCAGACACCCGCTGCGCCTGTCCCTGGCTCACCATCAGCCAGCGGACCCGAAAATCCAGTTGCCTACAACTCTAGTCGCTGACTTGATTCTCTTTTCTATTCTTTGTTTTCCCTTACAACCCACCAGACCCCAGGCCTTTCCAGAGGCCTGGTGACCAAGGAGCTCGCTGTCTGGGGGAAGGGAGTTAGGAAGGAGGGTTGGGAGGGCTGGAAACTTCCTTTTGTAGAGAACTATTTTTGTTTGTATTAACCGCCCCTATAAGGAGGGACAAGAGCGGGGACGCTGGACACCACGGGGGTGGTTGATGGTGTATAATCTGACAGTAAAGAATCTGCTCACTGCTGCCTCCAGGGCCTGTTTTCTTTCTGTTCTTTTTTACCCAGCAAGTGTGGGAGTTAAAGGGGAGCCCACAAAATAGCCTTAAAGAAGCGATTTCACGCTCAAGGCCGTCCCTTCCCCAGGCCCTTCTGTGAACGACAGGCAGGCGCAGCCACTGGAGCTCTCTCACCATGTGGCCAGGCCTGGCCCTGCAGAGACCTACAATGTTCCCCAAACTTGGGAGGTTATCGCCCTCCTTCCCCCACCCCCCAAAAAATCCAGAGCTTATTGGCACTTTGCCTTGGTTGTCCTCAAATTTAAAGGCATGTGGTGGACATTGATACCCTTGCTGAAAAGGCAAGCGACTGGCAGAGCCGTCTAACAGGGCTCGACTCTGGTGCTCCTGTTTATAAATCAGGATGGGGGGGGTCCTATCAGGCCTGCTGGAGCCCAGCCTCAGGCCCAGTGCCTGCTCCTGCCACCGCCTTCCAGAGCCCCCTGATGGTCACATGCCAGGGTGGGCACAGGCTGGTGGAGGCGGCCACGCAAAGACCTGCAGCCGACCCCCCTCTCCTGTCTCCTTCCTCTTTCCCTCCAGAGCATCAGGAAGGGGATGGCCGAGGGGGCCAGGGGCAGTGTGGGAATTGTGAAAGGGAGCTCCGAAGAAAGGGGTGCATCAGCTTATCCCTGTGCTTCTGGGGTGCCCGTGGGTCTCTCTGGCCCTTGGGAGTTGGATTTCCCTGCTGTCCCTCAAGAAGACCCAGATTTCCCTGCCCACCTGCTTACCTCCCAGCAGCCCTGGAAGAGTCCCAGCCCACGGATCAGGTTCTGGTCCCCTGTTGCTCCTACAGCCGACCCCTCCCCCTCCCCCCTCCCCCCCCCCCCCGCTCCCCACCCTCTGAAGTTACCCTCTGGCTGCAGCCGCTCTTTCCAGGCTGGGAAGTTTAAAACTGCGTTCCTCCTGCAAGTCCCCAAAGCAAGGCTCAGACGGAGTTTAACAAAAGTTGAGGATGACAAGAGATTACAACATGGCTACGGGTGGATATAAAATATGCTTAGAGCCTCTCGGGGTCAAACACTGACCCCTCCTGGCCTCCAGATCTCCCTCTGCTCCTAACCCCAAGAAAGTGCCTTCTTTCAGCTCCGCCCCTGCCCCTGCCCTGTGGCCTCAGTGGCTAAAAGAAAACATCCCTGGGGTCCTCGTGGACGGGAGGGGCCATGTGACACAGCTCTGGCCAGTGGGCTATAAGCATGAGTGATGGGCGGGGCCCCCAGAAAGCTCCGTAGAAGACTCTCCTCCCCTCACTCCCCACCCAGCCTCAGCTGGCCAAGTTTGGGTCCCCGGCATTTCTCTTCCTCCCTCTCCCCATGCTCTGGTGGCATGGGTGGGAGAGCCACCCCCTCAGGATGGTGGAGCCGAGAGGGTGGAAATCGGTTTTCTGAGGGCCTAGCAGAGCAGGGGACGCCAGCCCTAGTTGCTGACCTCCACACTTCTTAATGTGTGAGAAAAAATAAACCTTGATATGATTAAAACACTGGTCTTTGGGTTTTCTGTTACATGCAGACTTACCAATTCCTAAGGTATTGGCCCTCCCCACCCAGCATCTTGGTCTCTGAGTCCACTGATGCAGAGACACTAAAACGTTACCCCCGCTTAGCCACAGCCCCTGTGTCCTAATACTGCCCACAAAGAAGACAACAGACGGCAGTGGCTTTAGGCCCAGGAGTTCAGGGCCTGTCAAGCTGCGTCCTTCCAGAACAGGACCTGCCTCCGCCTTCAAAGGAGCACAGGGCAGGCTGACCAAAATCCACCTCTAGATAAAACACCAGCTGCAGAGGCTGCAGTTTGTAAGCATGGCCGCCTTCCTCCTAATCATCATGATATTAACATGTAAAGGAACCATGATCATTCACCCCCAAATACACACACACACACACACACACACACACACACGAGTCTTAGGTCTGGGTCCCTTATTAGCAGAGCTTGAGACAGGGGTTCAGTGCATGGATTTGTGGAGGGTGTGCTGTCAGGACACATGTGAAAGGGAGTGAGAGAATTAGGATGGGGCAGGGAAGCCCAGTGAGGACGCCCAGCTTCAGCCTGGTCCACCCACCGGGGCTCTGAGCATAAATCACGTCTTGAGGCAAGGGGGCAATCTCATGCCGTTGTTGGCTTCATGTTGGATTTGGGGGCCCCCCCAGTACAGAAGATGGGCGGCTATGAGCTGTAACAGGCATCACAGCAGTGGAGGGGGGTTCCCATAGACGGGCTCTGGGTTGGGCACCAGCAGCTTCCACTGAACATACACACACACATACCCCTTGGTGTCACCCTGGGCGTGTCCCTGGAAGGCCCTGAGGGGTCTGGGAGGAGGGGTCCTCAGTGGACAGCACTCTGTCCACCCTGACCTCTCTTGCCAGACCAGCAGCGCTATGTCAGCTTCCCTGGGACTAGTCTCTGTGCAAGCAAGGGCCGGGGAGGTGGAGCGCATTGTAAATCAGAGTGGCAGCCCAGGTCCCTGAGGACTCGGCTCAGGCCCTGAGCTCAGCCGGAGGAGGGAGGGAAAGCTGCCAGTGGCCATTTGGAAAACTCTGACATCTTTCAGGCAGTGGGGAAAAGGAGAAAACAAGGTTAGCAGAGCCCGAAGTCACAGCCCGGCCTCTTTTCAGTGGTGCGCCCTGGTCCCAGACCTCATGTTTTGACATCTGGTTCTGAGAGGTAAAGAGGAGAAAGCTCCTCTTTCACAGCATGAATGGAAACAGCCATTGTCGCAGGCACGGTGCGTGCACGATTACGCTTAACCTTCACCTTCACCCTAGGACAGGTTTCTCACCCTCAGTGCCACTGACATTTGGGGCTGGATAATTCTTTCGGGGTGGGGTGGACAGTGGTTGTTCTACGTGTGGTAGGATGTTTAGCAGCATCCCTGGCCTCGAGCCTCTAGGTGCCGGTAGCCCCCACTCCGGGCACTGCAAAGTGGGGGCAAAATTGCCCCACGCTGAGAATGCTCTCAGCGGAAGGGATTGTCTACCCAGTTAACAGAGAGGGAAGTCGAGGCTCAGAGATGGGAGGTAACTTGCCTGAAGTCACGCTTGCTAAGAAGCAGGGACAGGAGGTGACTCAGGACAGCGTGAGTGTGAACCCAGGTCTTGCAGCCTCGGCAGCCCAGGCAAGAGGGTGTCCACCCGGTGGGGCCAGCAGCTCCTGCCCACACCCCTCCTCCGCCCCTGCAGTGGCTCCAGGGCAGGGCGAGGGGCCCTGGGGAGCCGGGCGTCATCCGAATGGCTTTGCTGTCATGGGAGATGCCTCACACCCTGCCCTCACCTGCCCCCTCTAAATAAGCAGGCCTGCTGCGTCGGCGTTTTTACAGTTATGAGGCATTTATGGGCACCTGGGGAGCAGCTGTCGGCATCTCCCCACAGGCCTGGGCAGGGGGCTCCCCCCATGCCCGCACCCCTGCCCTGGCCCTGCACCTCCAGCTGGGCCAGTCTTCCCGAGTCCCCGAGAGATCCTTGCACATCTCAGGCCAGGGTAAAAGCCTGAGGTTAAGGGTAAAAGCCCAGGGAAGAAAAGCTTTACTCGTTTTTATTTCCCCCTTTATAAAACACAAATCACGACTGCAGGGGAGTTAGAAAAAAACAGAAATGCAAAATAATAATAATTTTTAACTTAAGATCACCCACAATCCTCTGTCCAAAGCTAATAACTGTTAATATTTTCTGAAGTACATTTCCAGTGCTTTTCCATAAAACAAACCTATATACAGAGAGTTTGCCCAGCATTTGTTAAGACCGTGCTAAGCATTGTGCTGCGGTTGAATATATCTTCTTTCAAGGATCCCCGAGACGAAGCTGAGAGGTGAGCTCTGGTAATAGAGCCATTTTACAGCTGAGAACACTGAGGCTCTAAAAGTGTCCTGGTCGGAGATCTTGGGCACAGCACCAAAAGACAACTCTGGGTGATTTAAGCAGAAAAGAGTATTTGAAAGATCATAGGACCCACAGACACACGCCAGATGCACGGGGTGAGGTGGGGTGGTGCCGTGAAGCCAGGAGCGCCACCCAGTATCCTGGCCAGAGAGCCATCGCTGCTGTCCCTGTGAGGCCCTGATGCTGCCATGGGCACCACCCTGGCCCAGGCCTGCCTCCTGCTGGCGCACCCGGCAGGCCACACACAGTGTGCCCACACCCTTCTGTCCAGCTTCTCCCATTCCCTCAAGGGAGGTGGGCTGTCTTTCCCCATCCAGAGGAGGGGCACAAAGAAACAATGACGATCCAGCACAGAGAGGGTGGGCAAGTTGCCCAGGGTCACACAGCCAGGAAGAGGCTGAGTCCAGGTTGCAAGTGCAGTCTCTCTGGTGCAGAAGCCCAAGCTTATAACACTGAGCCGCAAAGCTGCCACCTTTTCCTTCTATTTTATTTATTTTAGCAATGATAGCCTCATCTTATACACACCCTTCTTTAGCCTGCTTTACAAAATTTAGCAATACATCCTGACTATCAAAGGAGATCTTTTAATTTTAAAAGGACATGAAAAACTTCACCCTTTTCCTTTTTGCCCCCACCAGTGGCCCTCTTCCCCGCCCATGCACCTCTCCCACGTGACAGGGTCTGGCCAGGCCCCCAGAGCCCCTGTGGCTGGGCTCCCAGAGGCACAGAAGACCTTTCAGTCCAGCAAGGGGGGGGGGCGGACTGAGGCCGGAGGCCAGGTGGGTGAACCTGCGGCAGCCATGTTACAGATGGCTTCTGGCCAGAGGACGCCTACTTTACTGACCGAGCCAAGTGGCCCTGGGGACCCGGCCAGGAGCAGCTGGAATGGGTCCCAGAGTCCCAGGAACTCCCAGAGCTGTGCCCTGCAGCTGACACTAAAGGCACTGGGGCCTGTCTTGCACTGTACATCTCACAGCTGACCCAGTGCCCACATTTCTCCCCTCGAGCAGCATGGGGGGGTGGGGTAGGAGGGCAGGGGGTGGTGAGTTTCTAAAGGCAGAAGGGATGGCATTGAGGGGCTCTCAATCCCACCACCTGGGTTCGAAGCTGTTCTCCACCACCTGGATGACCTTGGGCAAGTTACTCCATCTCTCTGTGCCTCAGTCTCCTCATCTGTGAAATGGGGTTGTGAAAAACAGCACCTACATCATGGGGCTATTGTGAGGATTAAAGAAGTTAATACATGCATTGCTGCCCCAAAGTAAATGACCAGTGTCAGCTGTTGTTATCCATTTCCTCCCACCCCCACCAAAACCTGCCAAGGGGGGGCCACATCACTCGGTCTGTCCTTCCTTCCTTCCCTCCCTCCTTCCCTGCCTCACCCCGCACATACCCTAGACCTCCACGTGCCGGGTCCCAGGGCACAAGGAACCAGGCAGACGCTGCTTGCCTCCCCTGATGTCCAACAGCAGCCCGGGCACAGTGAGCACCTTCCCTTCCCTATAGGCATCACAGACCCTCCTCATCCTCCACCGGGAGGAAGAGATGAGGGAGGGAATCACATTCTGGGCATTGTCACCCCCGTCACCCTCACCGAGAGGTAGGAGGCAGACCTTGGGGAGGTCCTGATCTGCTGGGCCAGTGGCGACCCTGCTCCTCCCGGGACTTCAGTTCTGGAAAGAGCTTCCAGCGGAGCATCACAGTACATGATGAAGGTTTGTTAACACGTCTTTTTCCACAGACTCTGGGGCAACACCTTTTAAAAAAGAGAAAATGATGGGAATTCCCTGGTGGTCCAGTGGTTAGGATTCCGTGCCTCCACTGCTGGGGGCTGGGGTTCAATCTCTGGTCGGGGAACTAAGATCCCACAAGCTGCGTGGTGGCCAGAAAACCAAAAAAAAAAAAAACAAAAAAAGAGAGAGAGAGAGAGAAAATGACTGAAGAACTGGTGTGTCTTCTTTAAAATAAAGTTATTGTAAAAGTAACTCATGCACACTGTACAACAAATGGAAAAATGAAAAAATGTATGCAGAATATAATACTTACATTTACCCCCTAGAGTAGGCGGGACACAGAGGATTTTCAGAGCACTGAAAATACTCTGTATGATACTCTGATGGTGGGTACAAGTCATTACACGTTTGTCAAAAGCCATGGAATGTACAGCCCCAAGAGTGAGCCCTCATGTAAGCTGTGGACTCTGGGTGATCATGACGTGTCGGTGTAGCTTCATCGATTGTAACAAATGTACCATCTGGTGGGGATGTTGCTGGTGGGGACGGGGGGTGTATGGGAAATTTCTGTACCTTCTGCTCAATATTGCTACAAACCTAAAACTGCTCTCAAAAAAGAGTCTACTAAAAAAAAAAAAACTACCTAACCTCTATCAGCATTTGGTGAATGTCCTTTTTCCTATAGAAACATGTTTTGTGTTTGCCTGTCTCTATACAGACACATATACAAACATACGCACACACACACACATATATACACGTGTACAGAACAAAACTATAACCCCCACCTAACCATAACACTGTGGACAGTTCCCAGCTACCGGGATCTATTTACATCTGGCGCTGACACTGCCCCAGAGAGGTGGGTGTAAGTCCAACATCGCTAGTACCACAGGATGTGTCTCTAGACCCCTAACTACCTTAGATTGCTAGGTAAGGGGTACTCCAATCAAGGCATTTATGTTGCAAAGAATGGAACCCACAAAGTCTGGCTCCTGTGATCATGGGGGTTACTGGTGGGATAAGGGGATTATGATGCAAAGGGCAGGGCTCCAATCAGGCCCCACCTGGCATGCTGTCCTCATGACTTGCTTCCTGGGGAAGGGAGCACCTGACCGTGCTGCTGTCTGGAGCTCTGATGTCACAGCTTCAAGCCCAGAAGCATCCACGCCGGGGTGCTCTGGAGTGCCTTCCTGTCCTGTGTCCCTACGTGACAAAGGTCTGAGCACTGCCTGGGAAAACTCTTCTACGTGGGTACCAGAGGAATGCGACAGGAAAAACAGTAACAACCCCAGAGTCCATCAGAGTAGAATGGGCAAACTGGGGCGTGTTCCTAAAATGGAATACTACCCTCCACCCAAAAAGAGGGGATAACGGCTAGTCATCTCAGAAATGTAAGGATGAGGGGGAGAAAAGTCAGCCCCAGAATACCCATTGTATATAACATAAACTTCAAAATTAAGTAAATATAATTTGGGGATGTGCAGTGAAACTTTATACAAACTACAGAACTCAGAATTCGGGTTACAACTAGGTGGAGGGGGGTGGTGGGGAGGAGTGTTTGGAAGAAACATGGAGTGACCTTTCCAGGTGTCAGCAGTGACGTTTCTTATGATGGGGGGGGGTACACGGGTGTCTATTTTATTATGTCTTTCCTTTTACGTCGGTCTTATATACACTCTGATGTGTATGATTTATTTCACAAAAGTTTTAAGAGCCAGGTCTGTGCCAATCAGTGGTCTGAGAATCACTGTGGACATAGACCGTCCCCAGGTCACGTATTTGTTTTTTAACTTGCTTGGGATGCCAACCTTAATTCACGCAGGAAGATGAAAACTTCCCTTAGTGGCTGCTTTCTAACTTTGTAAAGACTGAAAATTAAGCCTGAGATGATGTAGTACATTAAAACGATAGTGATGTTTTTATATCAAATTGTATGTTACTTAAAGTGTATTTGATGGCTCAAGTGTTAACATTTAAGAGAATTTGGCATATTCATGTCAGATTAGTTTTGTTATTTCAAATAGAAACCTACTAAATAACTCAGTTTAGGATTAAATGGAAAAGTTTAAGAACATTGTATTAAATGTTATTTATTTTATTATTATTATTTTTTGATATGAGGAAAAGAAACCTCAGGTTTTCTGGTTTCTTTTATATTTTGAATTTTATTTTCTTATACAGCAGGTTCTTATTAGCTATCCATTTTATACATATTAGTGTATGTATGTAAATGGTATTTTTAAAAAGAACTAGAGATTCACCATGTTTATGAGTTTATTAGATTCACTAGATCAGTTTAAATACTAGAAGAGGTGGCAATTAAAGGGCTTAAAAAGAAAATTAGGGAACAGTTCTCAGAGCTTTCTGAGATGCTCTTCCTGGGTTATAATCCTCAAATTTGGCTCAAATAAAAATTTCCAATTTTTTCTTTTAAAAAGTTTAATTAAAAAAATTTTTAAAAATAGATTTAATTTATAAATGCACTTTAAAAAGAAGAGTGATGCCCTTATGCCTTCCTTTTTATGGCAGTAGACTATAAAGATAGATCAGAATTGACTATTTCAGATACTTGCAATGACCAGGGGGGTATTTGGTAAAGGAAGCAGCAGCAATGTTTCATAGTTTTCTGGAGGACCAGGAGAAGAGGTCCCTGTTGAGTGGGGACTGTGGGAAAATCCTCATAGAAAACCCATCCCTCTGACCAGAGGAACCAAGATAAGATGTCCCTGTGACCTGAATGGTGGCAGTGTGGTTTTTGTTTTGTGTTTTTAAAAAATTTTTATGGGAGTATAGTTGATTTTAAATGTTGTGTTAGTTTCTGCTGTACAGCAAAACAAATCAGTTATACATATACATATATCCATTCTTTTTAAGATTCTTTTCCCATATAGGCCGTTACAGACTAATGAGAAGAGTTCCCTGTGCTATACAGCAGGTCCTTATTAGTTACCTATTTTATACATAGTAGTGTGTACATGTCAATCCTAATCTCCCAATTTATCCCTCCCCCTCCCCTTCCCCCCGGTAACCATAAGTTTGTTTTCTACATCTGTGACTCTATTTCTGTTTTGTAAAAAGCTCATTTGTACCATTTTTGTAGATTCCACATATAAGCGACATCATATGATATTTGTCTGACTTACTTCACTCAGTATGACCATCTCTAAGTCCATGCATGTTGCTGCAAATGGCATTATTTCGTTCTTTTTTTATGGCCGAGTAATACTCCACTGTATATACGTACCACATCTTCTTTATCCACTCCTCTGGGGATGGACATTTAGGTTGCTTCCATGCCCTGGCTATTGTAAATAGCGCTGCAATAAACATCAGGGTGCACGCATCTTTTCGAATTATGGTTTTCTCTGGATATATTCCCAGACCTCCTTCCCCAGCCCCACTGTGCAGCCCTTGGGAATCTCCTTCTGAACAAAAGCAGAGATGGCCAGATGGCTTTTGGTGGTGGGCCTCGCCCCACTCAGGGCCCCTGTGGGGGGACCATTACTGAGGAAGGCAGACGTGACCCCGATGGGCCCCAAGGCTGCTCCCCTTTCCTCCTGAACCCTTAGGAGCCAGGCCGCAAGGCTGGCCACTCGACAGAAACACCCGAGAGTGAGTTTAAGCTTAAGTTTAAAAAAGAACAAGGCCACAAGTACTTGCCCCCATACCCATGAAATCAGGAATTCTAGAGTAGGGCCCGGGAGTGGGAATTTTTCCGAAGTTCCCCCAGGTGACTCTAAAGCGCACCTCCCAGGCTGAAAACTACTAACAATTTGATTGGCAGCAATGCTGCTTAGACCAAAGGCAACAGTGTCCACCAGCACGGCTGGGCCCAAGCTCTAACGAAGAGAGCACAAAGGCAGCTCCTGTGGTTCCGAGCACCGTCCAACTGCAGACACCATTTACGCCATTTGACTTGGCAAATGCCTTCTGTACAGCAGGACGGGGTGACGATAACTCAGGTCCTTTCAGAGTTATGGAGGGATCCCCTGTGTACAGAACCCGCCTTCACGGTGCTGCAAAACATTGGAAATTCTATTTAAGCTGAAGCTAAATTTTAGTTCCCTCCCTGAATTATTTATTCCTCAAACAATAAATGGCGAAACCCAGGAGATGGTGGTGACAGCGCGTGTGCTGGTCAGGAGGGACTTTAAAAATCACTGCTCCAGCTGCTGCAGCAACGAATTCCACAAATAAAACGGCCATCGCACAGCGCTCACCTCCCATCAGGTCACTTGGCAAGCTGATCTCGCCCCAGAACACGTACGTCACTTTACCCTCGTGGGTGGTTGGTGCCTCCATCCGGAATGAGCGGGAGGCCCAGCGAAGCTGGCGGTGCCCACGTGCTGGCGGAGCACAGCACGTCTGACTGCGCCCCCTGAAGCCACTGCTTTTATAAAACGAGTTGTACTTTTGTAACCAGCAGTGGTGACCCCCAACTTGGCCATCTATTCCCTGTGCCCCCATTGGTGCCCCGGGAGCTCCTTTCGTGGGTCACTGTTCATCCGTCCCTCCTCTCTCACCCGCTCCCCAATCTCAGCCTGGAGGTGAGCGTGCGTTTCTGGACCAACCGTCAACGTGTAACTGACACCACAACTAGCCACAGTGCACCCTGCAACCTTACGGGTAAGATTCCAAGAACAGCTGAGAAGCCAGGAGAGCTGGGGGTGCGGACTGGATGAGAAACCTGAATACAACAAATCCCCACCAGGTAATTTCGGCATCAAATAAATCTAATGGCAGACTAAAATGGAGTATCTGGGAAGTACCTTGAACCTTCATTCAAAAACACATAACTCCTAACCCACGTCAGTTTTCTTGTTTCCACTTTTAATTCTGCCATTTTCTCTTAATGTTCAGGTTTTAACAAAGACAACAGGGCTATTGCTTGCCAAATCCCAGCTAGGAATTCAGAGCATAGAAAGAACCAAAACTACAGCAAAAAAATTATCAATCTGCACAACTAACTTTAGAAAATAGTTTAGTACAATTTTGTTATAAAATTCATTTACAGGAGGTTAATCACATGTACTTATCAAATTTGTTCCTGATAATACATGAAAACACAGAACTAAATAAACTGTGCACAGTAAATCCAAGGCAAATTATATACAAAGAAGCAAAACAATTTTTTTTTTTGCGGTACGCGGGCCTCTCACTGTTGTGGCCTCTCCCGTTGCGGAGCACAGGCTCCGGACGCGCAGGCTCAGCGGCCATAGCTCACGGGCCCAGCCGCTCCGCAGCATGTGGGATCTTCCCAGACCAGGGCACGAACCCGTGTCCCCTGCATCGGCAGGCGGAATCTCAACCACTGTGCCACCAGGGAAGCCCCAAAACAAATTTTTAAGTAGAATATATTCATGTTGAAAGAACTAAGATCAAAAGAAGGCCACTTTCTTATAATGCCACAGCAAGGACGAAACTAACAGCCGTATCTTTCACCTGCAATAAGGTTAACCACCGATCAACACTGCTGTGACAGCCACAGCAAGAAAGGCCACACTGTACATATGAAATGCTTAATGCAAATACATACACCAACCGGAACCACAAATCGATTCCAATGCAACGTCAGGTATGACTGTTTCCTGCTGGAAGAGGCTGTCAGGACACAGGCTTGCTCCTTACAAGGGATGATGCACTAATTCTCGCGTTACCAGACTACTAGGTGGAAGGTGAACCAAAAGTGAACACAACGTGTGAGAACAGGCACCAAACTTAACTGCAAATAACATCGTTTGGGTGGGGCGGCAAAGTACGTACGGTGGGGAGCACTTACTTCACGTGTTGTGTGAGCGGAGTGGGAGAAGTTCCTGACCCCAGCTCTTTCCAGCATGCCTCTTCTGTAAGCTTACAGGGTTCAGATTCTCTAACTTGTCGCTACAAGTGTCTGCTAAATGAAGCATTTTACCAAGATAGCAGGAAAGTAAACTTAAACAATGAGCTTTCTTGCCAAAGGCCAGGCAGGAAGCTTACGAAGCCCCTGACCCAGAGTGGGGCTCAGCCCGCCTCTGTCAACGGGGAGCAGGGGTTGACTGTGGGGACAGAGCACGTGCTCCCCGAGTGACAGGAGTGTTCAATCCCATCAGCAGAGGTCTGGAAACCAGAGGGAGGGACGAGGGTAACAAAGAAGTAGCATGCTTAAACCTTTGGCAACCATTTTTTTTAAAGCTCTTAATAACCTGCTTCAGTAGAATTCCTGATGAACACAAAGCCCTTTTTGCTTAAAAAGCAGATGACTGAAAAAGTTTCAGATGGTGCACCTTCATCTTCAGGAATGCGTGCTTTCTCCCCCAAATTAACTAGGGCTGCAAAGCATTCACTACAAACCGCTAGTTCAAACAATGGTCAACTGTTACTAACACAGATTCTCAGTCTGTGATACCTCAACATCAGTGTGTGTGCGCTTGGAAAACTGGACTTTGAAATTAGGCAGCCCTGCCCTCAATCAAGTCTCTCAAATCGCCACCCACCGTGGCCACTTCCTTTCACAGAAGCACAACCCCTCTAACCAGATCTTCCACCACAGCCGTGTATTTGCGTCACTTACGATGGTTTCCAAAGATCATAGGCAATCTGTCAACTCTCTTCCTGTTCTCAACTCCCAAGTATTTGCACTCCTCTCCCATCCTTTGCTTTTTAGAGGATGTTTCTCTCCTGCCTAAAATATTGTATCTGGTCTGCCCTACCTGGTTCCCAAGCTGCCTGGTGACCAGAATCCCTTGGGAAGATGCTAAACATCCAGCTTTTCATGAGTTGGATTCTCTTGGCGATCTACAGGCTTCCACAAGCCACCCCAGCACTGACCTAATACTTGGCAACCACTGGATTTGTAACCCACCAGTTGCAGGAAATTCACAATATGCTGGGGGCATCTGAATGACATTTCAAGAATTATTCTTTCATCTCACATTCTTCTATCTCACGAAGAATGAGAGTTTTAGCTAGAGAACTATGTGCTGACTACAATGGGCAGACGAACTTGTCGCAGAAATGTAACATCCTGTGCCAAGGTGCCTCGTCTAAAAAGGTGCAGGAGTGGAACTTCACCTAACAGAGCTCTGCTTCCCAGGGTCTTGCCCAGGACACTCCAGTTGGTTTAACAGGACTCTGACCCAACGCACTGACTCGCTTCTCTCAGGCCGCCTGGGCTGTTAAAGACGTCTGTTTGCTACAACAATCTTTGAAAGGACCTGCCCTCCTCCCATCTTTTTTTTAAATATAAGGTTTGTTCCGTTGAAAATGATTCACATTTTAAGCAGGGGAAAGAAAAGCTGTCTACCGGATTAAATTTTAAGAGGATTCTGTTATTTGCTATACAAAGATACATTCCAACTTTTACAGCATCCTCTCCAGTCTGACCTTTTCTACAGAAGAACAAGAGATCAACATTTTAAGTCTTCGAGGACATTATTACTGATACACAAATGCCTTCTGAAAGCTTTTGCAACTGACAAAAAGTACTGAAGATGACCAAGAGGCCCATGTGTTAGGATACATTTTCTGTTTTCCCACAGCACACAAACTCCTTTAAGGAAAAAAGTAATCTTATCTGGACAGTCCTACTAGCTGGTTATCTGAAGTTTGCAGTAATGCTTGTGGCTGACAGTCTCATTTGGCTCCACTATAAAAGTTTCCTCTTCTTCAAGCAACTGTCCTCCTCCTCCGGTCCCCCCTCGTCCCAGCCTGAGTTCCTCTTTGTGTGGTGGCTCAGAGAGCCACGCCTCTCCTGATCCCCCTCGGTGAAGGCCCTGGTCTCCCTCCTGTGGCTGAGTGCCTCCCCTCCCTGGGCACATTTTCTCTTACTCGTGGAAGCATCGGTACTAGCAGCTGGAGGGTCGCACTGCGCGTGAGGTCTGTGGTCGTTCACAGCAGCAGCCTTGGCGGGGGGCTGCTGCCCGATACTGGTCGGATCCTGGTGACTTCTGGGGGAGCCTGGCTCTCCAGAGGGAGGCGTTTTTCCAGAATACTGGGGGCTCGAGGGCTGCAGCTCACTGAGGCATTTCCCGCTGGCTTCACAGCCCAAGCCCATCCTCTTAAGCAGTCGTGGGTCCCGAAGCCAGTCCTGAATGGGTGGCCTTTCAGGGTCCTTTGCAGTAACAGTGACAGTGGCTTCTTTGGAGTCAGAGGGTGAGGGGTACAGGGAAGAAGCAAGAGACATCATGGCTAATTCACTGTCTGGCTTGTTGCTGGGCACTCCGCCCTGGGGTCTGGACACCTCTGGGGCGATAGCAAGAGGGTGAGTCAGACTTCTCTGCAGTACGGGCTTGAGTTTCAGAATCTTCATTGCATCGTGTCTATAGTTTTTGTCGCAAGTCTTAATAATGGCACCACGCTTCTGCGCATTCTGAATCAGGTGGTTCCAATGCTGGTTTTCCTTGAAACAAAGAGAAGGAAAAAAATTACATCCCAAAGAAACACTCATATGCTTGGGAAGCAGAGGTTCCAGCTTTCACTTCTGAACAAATAGTAAGTATACTTTCGTGAACAGATTTTCAAGAATCCATTACTTGTTAGACAAGGCTGAAAGGAAAAATACGGTGGAATACAGATCTATAAAGCCACGCTGCTAGAAAAGAACACTGGGCACCACCTCTAAGAAAGAACTTCCACCATTTTACCACTGTTACTCAGGCCACGTGGTGAATTAGCTGTCATGCAAATCTGTACCAACTGCCGGTAGCCTCATGTAGCTATTTAATCTTCAATTAAGTAAAATTTAAAATTCATTTCCTCAGTTGCACCAGCCACATTTCAAGTGCTCAGCAGCCACATGTGACTAGGGTTAGTATCCTGGACAATACAGACACAGAAGGGCTCCGTCATCCCACCAAGTTCCCTTTGACACTGCTGATCCTAGAGACTTGCCTGCCTCCGGCCAAGGCTAACATTCTGGAAGAGGAAGGCTGGGTTTCAGAAAGCTCTAACTTTTGAGTGTATACTGACTGTTCTAGAAAGAGGTCCATAGCTTTCATCAAATTCCCAAAGGCTTCCCAAACTCCAAAGGGCTAAGCCATCTTAATCCACTGAGATAACTATTCCAAAGATATTGTCCTACTTTTGTGTCTTTTCTAGAAGAACTTAAATTATGAAAAGCACATCTAAACGGAAAAACAAAACAAAAACCCAATTCACGCATCTCTCCTCTCTTCCTTTTAGAGTTTCCTCAGCAATAAATTGCTTCTTTACAACCATCAGAACTTGGGCCTCTTTAGACAGAAGAAAGAGAGAGTATGAGGGAGGAAAAAAGACGGAGACTGAAGGAAAGAGAAGAAAAGGATTGCTCCCCTCATGGGGGCTCCTGCACTGTTCATGAAGGTGGGTAAGGGTATAGCAGTGAAGCTGCATACATAGTACTGACCTGCTGTGTGACCTTGGTCAAGTCACTTGACCTCTCTGAGCCTGTTTCCTCACTGTAAAGTATGAATAGTATTTTATTTAAATGACTCTAAAACGTGCTTTGAAATAAAATAAAATAAATAAAATGCGCTTTATTTTCACATTTTACCGTTTCTGACTTTGGGGTGCCTCTTGGCCAGGCAGCAGTTTCCATGTATGTAATCCTGGAGGAATTCATGGCTGGGCAACTACAACCTCTTGACTTTTAGTCAACAAACCACTTTTAAAAAGCACGAGTCCTGGCTCTTGCCTGAAAAATCTTTCCACAGACATCTTCAGATAAGACAAGAAAGTATCAGCACTACAACTTGGAGAATGGAGATCAGAAGTTGGAAAAAACCCCGGGATCACAGTGGGGACCTCTCATGAGATGCCTCTGACTGCACAGGGAACGGTTCGAGCGTGAGCAAGGGTACATGGGATGGTGAATGGGGACGACCAGAGTGTTAGTCTGAAAGTGAGATGCTTTCAGGGGTGTCTTAGTCTACCTATTTTGCTGTTTTTCCTATGTATGAACAAGAGTGGTATGACACTGGGTTGGCCAAAAAGTTCATTCAGATGTTACAGAAAAACCCAAATGAACCTTCTGGCCAACCCAATAAAAATCTGTCTAAAGTCTAAAAGAGTTCTTTCAGTAACTATAAAACAAAAATTCTAAGTGAAAATAAAGTGTCACAGTTCAATAGTAGAGCATAAAATAATGACGCACATTATATAACTATTGGCTTCTTGGATTTGATAAGCTATGGTGGCAATGCAGACCTCACAGGGCCTTTTAAAGTCAGTCATGTAAATCAAGTGCTCGGTACGGTGACCGCATGCACCAGGAAGGTGCGTGGAAGCAGGACCAGGCTCAGATCTCCCTGACTCAGGAGAGCTCTTGAGCGTCCTGCCCTGTGGCTGGAACGCAGATGTAAAGCAGATGGTCTTGCTGCTATTTCTGCCAATTCCACTGCACCTAAACTTGCTGTTTAATCCAATCCCTAGATCACAAAAACAGTTCTGAGAAAGGGCTATTAGTCTTGATTTCTCAGAGGAAACCAAGAGCCTTAATCACCGATTCTATCTCCATAAGGGAAACTGGGCTGAAGAACCAAAAAAAAAAAAAAGAGGCTGGGGCGGGGGAAGCCCAAGGACAAATACGTAAGTTGGACTGCAAAGACCAAATGATAAACTGGAAGTTTTTCTATTCTGTTCTGTCGGTCTCTTTTTGTCACACTGGCTTCCCAGAGTGAAGATAATAACGTCTATACCGCAGCTAGACGTCAGTGGTCTTCAAACCTGCGTGACGGTGACTCTGGGGCTCACAGAGACTTCCTCGGGGGGATGTGAGCACGTTTTCTGGGAATCAATTTCCAAACCTCAGCTTCCAAACCCCAGTTCCCTATGTCCTCCTGGGGCTTTTCTGACCTTCCACTCCATCCTTCACAACCACAACTCTCACCTGTCCCAAATCTGACCACAGGGCACACAGCTAGGGGAGGTAAACACGCCTGGGTGTCAAATAGAGGGGGTGGTAAACAGAGGGGTGCCCATGAAGGCTCCTGCAATCAGGGCATCTAAGAGACACAGCTCTATAAACATTTTACTTTTCGGGTTTGAACATTATCAAAACTCAACTGTGTGGAAATAATCATTGTTAATACGTTACTCAACTGACAAGGGATCGTTCATTAATACTCAGATCCTTGTGGTCACAGGAAAAATAATTAAAAAAAAAAACTCTTTGAGGTAACTATAGATTCATAGGAAGTTACCAAAACAGTCCAGAGGTTCCACACACCCTTCACACAGTTTCCCCAAATCGTTATGAAAACCAATTCTTTAAACTTTCAAATTTACATGTAAATTTTTTGTGGCAGAAAAGCCTAATAGTCATATTAACAGAAAGGCTTTTAATTATGAAAATATATAAACTACCCCCACTGAATTTTATCCTCAACAGTATAAATGGCAATTCAATTTTAAAGAGCAGAAAGAATAACACTGCTCTCTATTCCACTGGATATATTCAAGAGTGGCATAATGGATTTATTTTTAATAGCTTTATTTTAAAATGTCAAATACTTACAATACATTAGAAACAAAATCTTTATCAACACTTAACGATGAAAAATTTTCAATATAAACTTAAAAACGGAGGATACACAGCTTTTAAACATTCTTTCAAGGGGGTACACAAACAACAAAGGTTGAAGACCAGAGATCTAGGTAAGAGCTGAATGAGAAAGATTGTATTTGGGCGCCCTCTGGTGGAACTAACCAAAACAGGGGAAAAACCTACTGAGTTGGCACCTCTCCTGAGATAAAACAATGACTCTGTTAAATACAGAAATTAGAGAAACTGAGTTATTACACCTAATGAGACAGGCAGCAAATATATGCTTTATCTAGCTGTGATTCACCAAATTAAGCTGTACTATTTGTCGACTACAGATGTAAACTTGCCCCTCCTTCTAGAGGAGTATCTGTACGGATGGACGAGCTCTGATGCCACTCACCCCTCAAGGGAAACAGCAAGCAGTGCTGCTCTAAGTGCCAAGACAGAAATGAAGATCCAAGTACTCTCCTGAAAACTCCCCCTCTCTCTGGCATTAAGCTAGGCTAACAGCCACATTTACTGAGTGTTTACTAAGTGCTAACCAATCTTCTAGCACTTTACATATATGGGTTTACATGTCTTCTTAACAATTGTACCATGTAGATACAATTTTTTTAAAGGTCATCTTGAGAGTACATTACGGATACCTGGGTCTTGGGCTAAGAAAGGGTGAGCGGTTTAGGCATTATAAAAGCTCCCAGGAAGAAGCTGCTGGAGGACATAACAACCAGGGGGAAGAGGCTCATTATTGTCTGTAGCCTCAAAATCATTTCCACTTTGATGAAAAATAAAAACAAAACCTCAACCCGGTATCAGTCATGATGAGCAAACTCTGGAGTTCTCTGGTCCTCTAGAATGTACCTACCATCAGGGTCCTCAAATGTCCCAGGATGAAGAGGCTGTACTTGGCTCGTGTGATGGTGACATTCAATCTCTGCAAACTTGCCAGAAACCTAAGCAATAGAAGGGGAAAAAAAAGTTACTTCTTTCTTCAGAAAGACTCGGCATGTCCAGTGTAGGTGAGACACAGGCGTTTCAGACAGCTTTTCTTGGGCTCCTGCTTTAAGGTCATGGTGCAGGACCTGGCGCAGAAGCAATTCGCATTAAGGACAGCAAACAAACAAGATGCCCAGTGCTTTTCTTCAAAGTGATGCATCTGTCTGTCGATTTCCTATTCTAACTTGGATGAGATATTGGAAATTTTAATGGTATGATTTTTAAGCCTTAAAAGATCCTAAAAATATGACAGTAGATCAATTATGACACATGCCATGGAGAGAAACATGCCCCTGCAAAATACACTGGATTCAATAATCGTTTCACTCTTATCAAGTGAAAAAAGATTCACACTGTGACATGGGTTAATACACAAGGTACCAAGAGAAGCAGACCTAACAGTGGATCAACTTCACAACTTAAAAAAGAAACCTTCACGATATTACTCAATTTTTTGTATAAGAAAATAGAGCAAATGATGGTATTCTCTAACAGTGATTAGAAAGATCTAACTCTGGATCATCAACAAGCAAAGAATCAATGATGACAGTTACCCACCCAATTGAGCCTTGCATGGCATTTGCTCTGACACATGTAACAATGATACAGTCTTTCTGGCGACCCTGGAAGGCGTCCACGGTATCTACTTCTGCTGGCCTAGTTACGAAGAGAGAAACATATTTACTGAAAAAAGATAATTAGTAAATATACATATTTACACAGTAGTATTTCTTACTTTTTTAGTGCTATCTTTTTAAACTGGAGTAGAATTCACATAACACAGAATTCACCATTTTAAGGCACACCATTTGGTGGCGTTGAGTCCATTCACTACAGTGTGCAGTCATCACCGCTATCTGATTTCATAGCATGTCCATCACCCAGGAGAGAAGCCCTGTGCCTATCTGCCATCAGTCTCTGTCTCCCCCTCCCCAGGCCCTGGCAACCACTAATCTACTGTCTGTCTCTATGGACTTTTCTACATGGGAAATTTCATATAAATGGAAGCATAAAATATGGGACCTTCTGTGTTGGGCTTCCTTCACCTAGCACAATGTTTTCAACGTTCTTCCATGTCGTAGACTGGTAACAGTACTTCATTCCTTCCACGACTGTCTATTCGCTTGTACAGATACACAATTTACTTCTTACCTATGTACCATTTTGGCACATTTGGGTTGTTTCCACTTTTTGACTCTCATGAATAATGCTGCTACGAACATTCATGTACAAGCTTTTGTGTGAACCCTTTCTCAATTCTTTCAGGTATGTACCTAGGAGTGGAATTGCTGGGGTCACGTGGTAATTCTATGTTCAACTTTAAGAGGAGCTGCCAAACTGTTTTCTACAGTTTCTCACCAGCAATGTATAAGTATTCCAGTTTCTCCACATCCTTGCCAAAACTTGTTTTTTTTTTTTTTTTTGTAATGATAGTCATCTTGGTGGGTGTGAAATGATATCTCCTCATTGTGGTTTTGATTTGCATTTCCCTAATGACAAATGATGTGGAACAGCTTTTCATGTGCCTGTTGGATTTTTGTTTATCTTCTTTTGAGAAATGCTATTCACATCCTTTGCCCACTTAAAAAGTTAGATTATCATTTTATTCAGTTGTATGACTTCTTTATATATTCTGGATATGACTTGTCAGATAAATATTTTGCAAGTATTTTCTCCCACTCTGTGTGTTGTCTTTTCACTCTTTTGATAGTGTCCTTTGAAACACATATAAGTTTTTAATTTTTATGAAGGCCAATTTACTTCTCCTTTGGTTACTTGTGCCTGGGTATCATATCTAAGAATCTGTTGCCTAATCTGAGGTCATATAAATTTACCTTTGTTTCCTTATAAGTTTTATAATTTTGTCTCTTAGACTCAGGGCTCTAATTCATTTTGAGTTAATTATTGTATACAGTGTGAGACAGGGGTCTAAATTCATTCTTTTGCATGTGGATATCCAGTTATTCCAGCACCATTTGTTGAAAAACTATTCTTTCCCCAATGAATAGGCTTGGCACCCTTGTTGAACATCAACTGGCCATAAATGTATGGATTTATTTCCGGAATCTCACTTCTATTCTATTGGTCTGTATGTCTACCCTTATGACAGGTACCAGTGTTGATAGCTTTGTAGTAAATTTTGAAAGAGGGAAGTGTGAGCCCTCCAACATTGTTCTCTGTCAAGCTATTTAGGGTCTCTTGCACTTCCATGTGAATTGTAGAATAAGCTTGTCCATTTCTGTAAGAAAAGGTAGCTGGAATTTTGACAGAGATAACAATGAATCTGTAGATCAACCTGGGGAATGGTGCCATCGTGACGATATTAAGTCTTCCGATCCATGGACGTGAAACGTCTTTACATTTACCTAGTTCTTTACATTCTTTCAACAACGTTTTGTCCTTCTGTGTGTGAGCTCACACTTCCTTGGTTACATTTACTCCGAAGTAGTTTGTTCTTTATGATGCTACTGTCAATGGAATTTTAAGAAATTTTCCTTTTCAGACTTCCCTAGAGTGTACAGAAATACAACTGATTTTTGTATACTGATCTGGTACCCTACAACTCTGCTGAACTTGTTTAGAAGGACCAGGAGTTTGCATAGATTTTTTAAGGGTTTTCTGTATGTGAGAGTATGCCATTTGTGTTTTTTTGTTGGTTTTGTTTTTTTGGTTTTTGGATTTTTTTTTTTTTTGACCACGCGGCGTGCAGGATCTTAGTTCCCTGACCAGGGATCAAACCCATGCCCCCTGTGGTGGAAGCATGGAGTCTTAACCACTGGTCCACCAGGCAAGTCCCAGATTATGCCATCTGTGAAGAGACAATTTTACTTCTTCTTTTCCAATATGGATGCCATTTATTTCCTTTTCTTGCTTAATTGCTCTGCATAGAACTTCTAATACAGTGCTGCACAGAAGTAGTGAGAGAGGCATCCCTCCTGATCATAGGGGGAAAGCTTTCCATCTTAGCATCAAGTATGATGTTTTAGCTGTGGGTTTTTCATAGATGCTCTTTATTAGGTTGAGGAAGTTCCCTTCTATTCCTGGTTTATTGAGTATCTTTATCATGAAAGGTTGCTGCATTCAGTCACATGTCTTTTCCACATTTATTCAGATGATCACCGTCATGTGGGGTTTCCCCCTTTAATATGGTATATCACACTGACTGATTTTCCTATGTTGAACCAACCTTGCATTCCTGAGATAAACTCCACTTGACTGTGGTAAATAATCCTTTTAATATGCTGTTGAGTTCAGTTGCCATTATTTTGTTGAGAATTTCTGCATTCATATTCATAAAGGATATTGGTCCATAGTTTTCTTTTCTGGTGATGTCTCCATGGCTTTGGTATCAGGGTAACAATGGCCCCATAAAATGAGTTAGAAAGTCTTCCCTTCTATTTTTTGGAAGCGTTTGCAAAGGACTGGTGTTAATTCTTAATGTTTGACAGAATTCACCAGTGAAGCCTGGTCCTGTGTTTTTCTCTGTTGGAAAGTGATTACTAACTCAATCTCTTTACGTTTAATAGGTCTATCCAAAGTTTCTGTTTTTTTCTAGAGTCAATTTTGGTACTTTGTGTGTTTCTAGGTGCAGAAACTTTTGAGTTAATGGATTTCCAATATTTAATTTTTAATTTTACTGTTGAGGTATAAAGGAGACAAAAACATGATCTTCACCCTATACATGAAGGCACTAAAAGGGTTAAATAATTTATTCTAAGCGAAAATGTGAATATACATGATTCTCAGTAGAGTTAGAATTCAGATAACAAGTCATCCAACTAAAGGGAAAGGCCTGAAGAATTTCTCAGTCACTTCCATTGTCAAGTGTAACGGTGATGACATTTGAACTGGCAGGAGGCACTCCATCTGCAGGGGCTACAGGTGTAACCACACTCCCTCCCAGCACAAGTCTATGGAGCCAGGGTCCTAGTCTCCTTGGTCTAAGACCACTCCCTAGAGTTAAGCTTCCTTTTCTTCTTTCCTTCTATCCCCTTTCTTCTTTTTAATTCAATGGAAAAACTGGAAATATCTGTAAAAATAGAGATGCCTCACCCTTTTCCATCAAACTCTTTGTCCAAATCCTTCCGAATCATCATCTTCTGAGCCTTGTAATGGGTTATTATGCCAACGCTTCGGAAAGTAACTTCCCTTCTTTTGTCTTTCATAAGTTTAATTATTTCCATTACCAGTTTTATTTCTTGAACATTTACATATGAGCTAAATAAGACCAAAAAAAATACAACACATCAAAACTAATAGCAGTCCAATTGCTAAGTTAAGTTCCACTTTGTTTTTCACTACAGTAAAGGGTACATAGGTAGGTTTCATCTTTATTCAGTCAGCAGTGATTCAAAGAGGCTGTTATAATGACCATTAATATTGTACATATGAATAAATATAGAAATAACTGCCCAGTGAAACACGAAGTTGTATGAGAGAAAAGAGGTTGGAGTTAAGTGATGTTAAGGCACCAGTTTCTTCACTTATTAAAACAGGGATAGCCACAGTGAGAACGAAAGTATTCATAATAACAATGGAGATATGACTAATGAATAGCTAACATTAAGGATTGACTATCTTCCCAACACTGAGAAAAGTGCTTCAGATGTACTACCTTCCTGCATTCCCCACCACAGGCCATGCAGATCATGCACCACATGACCGAGAGGATGGCAGCCACAGACTAAATGTGACCCGGCTCCCAGAGATGAACGAACACGGGGCCCTACAGCAGGATCACGTCCTCTGTCCTTGCTGGCCTCATCCTGCACTCCCAACTCATCTCCTGAACTACAATGCGTTCCCTCATCACCATACCAAATGCAACATGTGTGCACACTGGGGGATGCCCTGCACTCGCACCTTTATTCCCGAGGCTACCTTATCTGTCTCACTTTAAAGCCTTAAATATTCACTGTTCTAATTTCAAGACTTACTATACAGACAAGCCAGTCAGCTAGCCTTCTTTTCCATACCTGAAAGCTTTATTTGGTCACCTCTCAGGCCAACACTCTTCCCGTGACCATCCATCTCCACAGTACTTATGTGGTAAACTCTCAATCCGCTGCTCCATTCCAACAGACCCCACTACAACCTCCACAATCCCTCTGGAAGAGCAACCCCCCAGCCAACTGCTCCGTATTTCTAACTTCTTCACTGAGGGGCCCCTCCCTCCACCACTATTAACTAATATCTTATTCTCATGGAGGACACCACTTGCTCTGCAGCTCTCTCCTGACGCAGAGGTGGAATTTCTATTTCTTCATACGTCATGATGCAGGGGTGGCATTTCTATCTGTGCTAACAAATGCAGCCTCCGGGCTCCTCCTCCTTTATTCTCTCACAAGAAGCCCTGGCTCCTCTGAGGTGCTTCCTAATTAGCAACCACTGCTCCTTTTCGCTGTCATTCACAAACCACCTGATTCACAATCCAACATGCTGAAAGTATTGTCCACCCTCTGCCTCACACCTTGATTCAACTGTATCTGTACTTATCCGTCACAATACTTAACCCAACCAGAATCATTAATCACCACGGTGATGGCCTGGTTAATGTCTGTCTCCCCTGTTAGACCACAGCAGCCCTGCACTGGGGCCACATCTGTTTTACTCACAGCTGTGATCTCAGCATGGATCCACTGAAGTGCTGACCGCATGTTAGGTAACATAACCCCCATTACCCAGTTAAGAAAAAAAGAAAATCAAGACTGAAATATATAAAGACATCAGTAATTTATGATTGAAAGGGTGAAGTTATCAACCCAGCTAAAAGAAAATGATTGTGCACTGGCACTAGGCAAAGAGATTTATATGGAAAATATTTTGAATTTAAATATGAACAGAAACAATATAAAAATTCTGGGACCATCAGTGGGGACTGAAGAAAAAGGAGAACGTACTCATTATCCCGCTTTTCTGAACCATCTCCAACATCAAACACGAGGTAGGGTTGAAATGGCCAGTCAGATGAACACCGAATAGTCTCTGTCATTCTACAAAAGAGCAGCCACCATTTAGAATGCAAGTCAAATTATAAGAGAAAACGTTTTAGAATTATTATTACCATTTGTTCTTTCTGGGGAAGAGAGCAAGGGAAAGTAAGAGGACAAGAAGGACCTTCTTTTTAAATAAAATTAAATACTTTTAAATAACATATTTTAGTGAAAGGTAGCAAGTGAATTTCATTTCTATTCTAGTACTAGGGAGAATGACCCATGTGATTAAAATATAATAATCATGATTGGAAAGTTACTCATAATACAGTAAGTGAAAAAAGCAAGCTACAGAATACTATGTAGAGCATGGTGTGCTTCCCACCCCCCCAAAAAGAGAAAAAGTAAAAAAAGATGTGCATAGTACAAGGGCTGGAAGTAGATATAACAAAATGTTACCAGTGATTACTTCTGGGTAGTATCAATAGGGGCTGGGTTTTTCCCTTTCTTTTCGTTTATCTGCATTTGCTACAATCAATAGGACTTTTGTAATTAAAAGTATTAAACCTTTATGTTTTTAATAACCAGACCTAAAAGCACAAGAAAAGAGCTATTCTTCCTAAGCAGCCAAACCTACAAATAAAGCAGGTGAACATGCAATGAACAGAGCTCACCTATTTGTTTTCAAGTTCCTGTTATAAATGTAATTAGAAGGGAAGAGACATATGTCTGGGTGCATCCTGTACTGAATGGTGAGCTGTAAGACAGGCAGCCTGCCAATCACGTTGTGTTCCATGTTCTCTTCCAGAAGTCTGTAGAAGCGGGCCATCATCGACTGGTCATAGCCATACTCCTGGGCCTTCTGAAAGGAGGAAAACAAAGCAATAATCTCCAAGAATTCATTTGTACTTTTCCCACTATTAAAAAAACAATCACTGAGCTCTAAAATGTACAAGGTATTACCAACAACCAAAGATTCAGAGAAAGAAGAAGTTTCCGACTCCAGCCCTAGAAAAGCCATGTAGCTTGACTACAAAAGTTAAGGTATTTTCTCCTTATTTAGAAAACCCACATACTGCTTATGAACGAGATGTGATCTTGTGAATGACCACAACTGTCGCTATTTTGGTGCTAACAGGGGTCACCTGAAAGAATCGATGATAAAAGCAGCAAAGAACTGTAACACAGATTTTAACAATTATTTCTGGGCTATGCTCTCACAACTAGAAATAATGAATGTCATTGTAAATAAGCCTCTGAAAGACCAATTTCTTCATCCATCCATCATATACCGAGCAGCTAAAATTTGGGGTGCTGAGAGTCTACAGTGAGTAAGATCAAGTGTCACAGAACTTACATTCTAGTGGAGGAGACAGGCAACTAAGTTGATTTCATAAATCCAAGAAAGGGTTACAAACCTGTGATCTGAAACACAGTGACTTACATGACAAACGAAGAAAACTGTCTTAATGTTATCACGGTCGTGCCTTGGGATATACTTTTCAATGGTAGCATCATATCAAGATTCAAAAAGTATTACATCTTAAATAATCTAGAAGCAAAAAATGTGCTCTGGAAAACCCACTAGGATGATGCAATCTTTATGAGTGATGTTGACAATATGAGCATTGAAGATGTATGTGCAAAGTTTTAATAAACCTGCTTCACAAACTATCAGAGTGGAGAAAACAGGCATTACTTCTTACTTATATTAGTTATATATGTGATTATTTACATATGTGATATTAAATAGGTTTGTATAATTAAAGAGAATATTTTTAGTAGACATTTGGCAATTTCATCTATACCCCCCAAAGTTTATCTATTCAAGTTAGCTAAAAAACCTCATTTACTTCACTCTGGGGAAAAAGAAAATGGTTTATATGAGGTAACACAACTACTTCCAGAAAACGCGGTATGTGGGCCTCTCACTGTTGTGGCCTCCCCGGCTGCGGAGCACAGGCTCCGGACGCGCAGGCTCAGCGGCCATGGCTCACAGGCCCAGCCGCTCCGCGGCATGTGGGATCTTCCCGGACCGGGGCACGAACCTGTATCCCCTGCATCGGTAGGCGGACTCTCAACCACTGCGCTGCCAGGGAAGCCCGAGGGCAGGGATTCTTGTCTATTTTCATCACTGTTATGACGCCAGAACTTAAAAACAGTGCCTGAATTAGCCTGGCACTCAATGAACACAGACTGAAAAAAAGTCAACACACACATGCCCACAAACTGTTCAAATACTCACTAAACTTTTCATAGTAATTATCCCTAGGGTTAGAGAGGCATGTTGAGAAAATTAACTTTGTAATTATTTTCTGAAATTTTCTCAATAAGCCTCTATTGTTTTTGCAACAATAAGAAAAGCCCAAATGGATTTTTCTCATTTCTGCTGTTTTTAATCAATCACCAAAGTAGACAGGAAAGTTGAGGCCTATCAACAACCCTTTTCACTAACCATACGCTAAGGCCCTTCAGGAAGTTAAATCAGTAGGTTTCTGAAATACTGCAACTATTCAAAGAATGCAGGGCAGAGCTGGCTCCTCCTAGGTCTCCACAAGCAGAGCCCCCCACAGCAACTCTCTCCTATGGACAAGGTTTTCACTCAGGGACGCGGGCGCTGCTAGGCTACTCCCTTGAACAGTCACGCACGAGTGTTCAGACGTCAAAGAACTGCACTATCATTTTGATGAGTCCAAAGTCAAAAAACAGTAATAACAAAAACCACCTGCTTTCTTTCCATAACGTAACAGAAATGCTGTGAAAATGGTCTGTTCTCTGGGACTGTTTATGCAGCCACTACTCTATATTTGTACAAATAATCTATGTATCAGTAAAATGCTCAAATTTCATTAAACTTCAAAACCGTCATCTAGACCTATGAAGATTACCCAAAACATCTGAATCCTGATTCTGCTGTGCATTTCTAGGAGCCATCTTTAGTGAGATATAAGAAACGAAGTGAAGGGGACCACAACTTTGGTGCTCATCTTCCCACAAGCACAGCCCACAACCTCTTTCCTTTCACCACCTTCCCTTTCAGAGGATGTGAGGGACGCCGGCATTTTCCTGCGCTATAGGATACAGAATCCTAAAATTGAAAACGTTACTGTAAGAATAATTTCTCTTTATACTGTTTTCCTCAAATTTGCACATATTTAAATATAAATCCGGAGGTTGGATTCTCTTCCTTGCTTTTAACGTTTTTCTTTTATTATTGTTTTGGTGTTTATGTTACTAAAATAAATCAGATACAGCCCTTAGAACAGCTGCACACTGCCTTTCCCAAAGGAACAGCCCACTGCACACGGGACATCCTCCTCCTAAACTTCTGGTCTGTGACACTCACACTGCTCCCGTCACACACACATAAGCACATTATGAACAAAGGAACATTTCCGGAGACTTTTACTATGAAGGCTCTCAACGGTGGTTCTCTTTTCTCAGCCATTCCCTGTTTTTCCCTGCAAATAAGAGATGATGATCCAAGAAAGACCGCCCCACCGCCCAAAACAAAAAAACCCAAACAAGCCCCTTCCACTTTAAAGCAACACGAATGTGAAAACACGTACCATAGAAATGACCGTGGGAGGGAGCTGCTTAGGATCTCCTACGAGGATGAGCTTGTTGCAACGATGGATGAGTGGAATAAGAGTCTCAACTTCACAAGACTGTCCGGCCTTGGTGAGAGAGTACAGGATGGAGACATCATCAGAATTATCTCTATTATTTATTGATCCATAAACAGTCTATCCAATTCGTAAGAGTCCTAACCATTCAGAAACATACACTTTCTCCTTCTGCACCAAAGATCAAAAATAAGAACTTTCTTTGGTTAGAAAACAAAACAACAAAAACATTCTAAACGCCGAAGGGGGGGAAAAAACCCACACACGTTTTGAAGTCCGCCACCACTCAGGTGCCACTACCACTTGGGAAGCAGCCCATAAGCTAGAAGGGCCATGTCATGTCCCCGGTTTGTCTTCTTTGTCCCTGCTGGGCACATGCCTGGGGGGACTGCGTGTCTGTGTGTCCCACCCCATCCCACTCTCTTCCTTGTTCCTCAGCAGGCCGCTCCAGTTGCAAGACTCAAGCTTCTTTTCAATTCAATGGCATTGCCTTCAATTATTTCATCACTTCCATCTTTTCTATTCCTTCGTTTTGGTGAATACTGGATCTTGGATCTCCTGGATGGGTTCTCTGTACCTCATTTTCCATCTCTTTTGTCTTCTGGCTCTACATTCTGGCAAACAGTAGGTACCCAATAAATGTTTGCTCAGTGAGTGAAGTAGAAATAAAGATGTTAGCTGAAAATATGGTGGCTCAGAGCCGTCCAGTTATATTAAAAATGCTTCAAAAGGTAACCAGAGGGCTTCCCTGGTGGCGCAGTGGTTGAGAGTCCGCCTGCCAATGCAGGGGACACGGGTTCGTGCCCCGGTCCGGGAAGATCCCACATGCCGCGGAGCGGCTGGGCCCGTGAGCCATGGCCGCTGAGCCTGCGCGTCCGGAGCCTGTGCTCCGCAACGGGAGAGGCCACAACAGTGACAGGCCTGCGTATCGCAAAAAAAAAAAAAAAAAAAAAAAAAGGTAACCAGAGATATCCCAAGCAGGAGCTACAATAATCCTTGGGAGGGATTTTATGAAGAACAATCAGGAGTCCCTAAGACTACAGTCTTAGGGACTGAAAAAGCAATTTTCATCGTGGTGGGTCATTAGCAGCATATTTCAACATAAGAGAATACACATGTAATGGCAGGTCAAAATCAGATGCAAAGACCACTTTGTCAACATCTTGGCAGCCACTCTTCATCTAAGACTTACTCCTTACTCCTAGGCAAAGCTGTATGGCCGACTGCTTACTGACCTCATCAACAATGATGCAACTAAAGGGGACACCCCCTTGCCCACGGAAAGCAGCCTCGAGCAGCAAACCACCACTCGTGCTCAGTGTGCAGCAGATGATGTGGGATTCTAAGATGATGATGTTCTGTGTCTTTTGTGGGCGTCCTTGAACCTAAGAGAATAAAAGTTAATCAACATTCAGTTATATATAAATTCCTAACTACACTTATTATGTGGCAGAATAATGTCTAGTAAATGTTAGGTAGGAACCTCAAACCTAGAAAACAGCAGAAACATTCAAGATAATCAGAAGCCACCAGAAAGAACACTTGGCAGTGGAGTCTAATCTCAGAACATGAGTTAATAAGCACATTAAGAAAAATTTATTCAGGGTTTAATTTCGTCGAAGTGGATTACAATTCTTACAACCTGAGGTATGAGGGAAGGTATCAGAATAAGCAAAGATTAAGTAATTCTACTGAGTTGTGAAGCAATTATCTGAGTAAAACCAGGATCAGAGCTAAGCCTCAACATACCCTTTTCTGTTAGTTTTTAAGTACGTAACATTGTTCTCTCTTTTATAAGGGCTAGTACCAACAAAAACGCCTGTGAAACTGACAAGCATTCTACTTCCACAGTGGAATCCAACAACCTTGGTCCAGACTATAATGGAATAAACTGTGATGGAGACTAATAGTATGAATGACACCTCACAACGCATATCATTCAGTGTTCAAATTAATAAACTAGTACTCTCATCAGAGATTCAGTTAGCCTATTTCCCCTCCTGAAAAAGCTGTTGTGGATCACCCCTCAACATATGATAGATTCAACCATGGATGCCAAGGCATGTATGTGAGAAGAGGGTGGCAACTGTGGCCTTCTGGTGCTCACTTGTTAACTGTCACATACCTCTCCTCTCAGCCATCTAATGAGTAAAACTGCCAAGTACAATTAATTTAATGGCCCACAGAACAACGTGATCAGTGGCAAAAACCACAATACTGGTAAACATGGACTTCATCCTTAAATGTGGGAAGATTAATTTTGGGCTCAGCTTAAAGTTTTAATAAAAAGCCTTCCACATAATTTTTGATTTAAATAAACAAACTGCTAGTGGAAATATGCATTAAGTTCAATTATATTTATTTAGCCACACAGAGAAGGTCAATAATACATTCAAGAGAAAAACCTCAGCTCAAAAATACAAATATCATTACCGGTTGAGTATTACCGTCTCTTTCCCTGACCCCCAATTCATTTCATTAAGGGCTGCATTCTGGTGACGGGGTACACACCTGGCTCATCCTAGCTCTGACCAATCTAAATGTTAGTTGATACTTTTATATCCAAAGAATACTGGGAAAAGTTATACATGTTATAGAAGGATTTTTGTGATAAAAAACAAGTAAAAAGAGTATATGCTTTCAGCCAAAAACTGAGAAAAAAGGTGTTTGTATTTCTTGGGCCACATCCCAGCCACTGTCACTCTACCTGAATTCAGACATGTAATTTTTTTTCCTGTATTTTCAAACAGTTATTTATTTATTTATTTGGCTACACTGGGTCTTAGTTGTGGCATGTGGGATCTTCCCTGCAGCGTGTGGTATCTTTTCGTTGCAGCATGAGGGATCTTTTAGTTGTGGCATGCGGGCTCTTAGTTGCAGCACATGGGATCTAGTTCCCTGACCAGGGATCACACCCACACCCCCTGCAATGGAAGCACAGAGTCCTAACCACTGGACAGCCAGGGAATTCCCCCCAATTTTTAAATGTAATTGAGAAAAGACCATAGGTTGTCTGAACTATTTCATAATTTAAAAAAAGAAAAAGTAATACCAGGAAAATGCTACAGGTGACCTACTTACCTCTTTAATTTTAGAAGCAAGCTCCTGCCTTTCTTGTGAAACTCTGGCAATTTTTTCATCTAATTCTTGCCTCTGGAAAAAATCAGAATGCCATCATTAAAATTAAATTAAGCATTTTAAAATGCTTTCCAATGGACTGCCTCACATTTCAAAAGGGTGAGCCAGTACTTTACCAATGAAAAACTGATTCACCCAGTGTGTTTTCTCTATACCAGTCTTCCTGTGTTGCTGTGTGTCAGAGTTTAGCTAAGCTACTCCATGGTACTGTTGCCCTGGCATCCATTTTGTTTGGCCGAGCAGCCTGCAGAGACCCCAAACTAACACTAGGCCCCTTCATACACACGCACGCCCTAGATGGCAGCCCGTGGAGTCACCAGCCCACCAGCCAACATAAGCTCTTGTGATCAACAGTCTCCCCTGCCATCCAGTGCCTTCCCCTTATATGCCCTTTAGATAAGAGACCCTCCAAGCAACTTACCAAAACCCTGCTCTTTCGGTTAAAATTGGCCAATCCAGCCCTAGCCTGGGAACCCCAAAGTACTCCACCCATGGACTCTGATAATGACATGTGCACCAGGGCCTGCCTCTCTCTGTCTGCACTCTCCCTTGACCTGCCTGTCATGCCCCACGAGACATGCCTTATACCTTCTTCAAGACCTGTGAAAATAAACTTCTCTATTTCGCTTTCTCTTGTGGCCTGTTTTTAAACATCAGCTCATTATCCAGCAACCCAACAACCAGCACCCCATGCTTCAATGAGTAGGTGTTAATTTGATAAATTCTTTTTTTTTTTTTTGTGGCCACACTGTGCAGCATGAGGGATGCTCATGAGGAACTAGGGCTCCCTGAGCAGGGATCGAACCTGAGCTCCCTTCAGTGTAAGTGCAGATTCTTAACCACTGGACCACCAGGGAAGTCCAATAAATTCTTAATACTGTGTATGATTCAGTTCTGTTCAGGGTACTGCAGGGACGCTCTTTCTGCTTAAGCAGGCCATTCCTTGGGGCATCACTTACGTGTAATGTACTCTGCCTTCATGCTATTAACAGTGGCGTTCAGTGGCTAAAACAGACTCCACATGGCCTGCAGAGTCTAAAATATTTACTATCTTGTTCTTTTCAAAAAAGTTTAACCCCTAATGTAAGGCATACCATTTCTGTGTACATTTTTATACACAAATTATGCTATTCCACAATGAAAGAATGGCATCAAATACTCACCAACTAGTTTATCTATGAGCTATTAAAAAACACTGATCAAGACATGTTTAGATACCTGTAGTTCCCTTCCACCTCGGCATAAAGCACGCTGGCGGGAAAGTTCATCTAGTTGACGATCTAGAAATTCCTTTCTTCTATGCATCTCCTGAATATGAGAAGGTAAGTCTTTTTCTTTAAAAAAGAAAAAAAAAAAAAAAAGATAAAAAACTGCTAATTCTAACAAATACACACAAATGCATACACAATGAGAAGAAAAACTAGCTTTCAAAACTAGACTACTTCTAGGGTCTCCAAATTACCTTTAATGCCCACGCCATTTTCTACCATACAAGAAGAAACAGAAATCAATTAATATATACCTTTATTCAGTACTTACTCATTCTGTGGTTCACTTGGCTGTCCAAGCTGAATCTTAGGACCTCAGTATTAATAGACTTTTCTGGACCCAGACGTACTAAATTTATATCTCCACAGTTTCCTGTTGGTAGAAGTCACACTTGGAGATTCATAAGAACGCTGTCAGTTTCTGTACCTAATAACTATTTCCAAGCACATATATTAACAATCAGAGGAAGGGGCTAACGTGAACTATTACTCAACCAAATACCGGGAACGGCGCTAGAGGGTCCACACACATTCTCTGAGATCTGCTTCCTGGGAACCCTATGAGGCAAGGACTTCTTTCCACCCAATAAAAGCTACTGGGGTTGCACAAGCAAGTACGCTGCAGAGCTGAGGTTCTCTCACACGACTGCTCCTCGAACTACGTGCTACACATCACCCCACGGTCAGATGTATTTGGGAAACGGCGAGTGAAACGGAAACAAACCCCTTGACCATAGGGCATTTCGAAGACGAAGACTTTTCTCTATTAATGCATGTCTGAATTTCCCGAACGGAACCTCACAGGACCATCACATGCTTTTCTGCAGAACACTGAGAGCCACGGTTTGCAAACTCTGCTCCCCATCACGATGCCACGCCAGGACCTAAGGGACACAAGATGCTGGAAATCCTGGAATATGGTAATTCCAAAAACTGTCAGCATCATTTAACTGGTGTATTAACCACACTTTAAGTTTAGGTTAGCACATTTCAGATATTATTTAATCTAAAAGTCTCCCACTGCTTCACTGAACTAAACTATAGCAATCATGCAGCGTTTATTAGCACTTATCCCAATCTGACACATCACAGACTTGTGTGCTATCTCCTTCCACTGAATCCGAGTCCCATACGAACCAGGTTTTGTTTTGGTCACTGCCTAGAACAGCAGCTGGCACATAAGTACAATAAACATACGTTGAATGAATAAATGAACTCATTATACAGCTGTCTACACATATTTTTGTTCCTAGTTCAGCTCATTCTTCTAAAATTTGAAGCCATCTTCTCTGACCAACATTTACTTGAAGGTGTCAAAACTGCTAACTTGTGTTTCTACCAGGAAGGTGGATGAGATTTATACCCACTATAAGCACCTAAAAATGCTCCAGAAATTAAAACAGACATCCTTTAAATTGCAGGGTGAGCTCAGAAGGATGTAAGAGAAATTCCTAGGGGCCAAAAACAAAGAGAAAGGTGGAAACCAGAGGTGAAAGCCCCTGAGCTGCTGTGGCTTCCTTGGAGGGAACAGGGTGAGGGCTGGTCACTCTCTAGATGCTTAGGTGTTTGTTTTTTAATTTACATACAATAAAATGCAGAGATTTAAAAATCCTAGTTCTATAGAGTTTGACAAATATCGACATCAGTAAAACTACCATTCCAATCAACGTATAGAAATTTTATAATGGGGGCTTGGATTTTAAAGCCCACTAGAAAGCAAGAGGGCATGGAAGAGGTGGAGGGATGAAAAAGACAGGACTCTCTCTTGGCCTGGGCTTAGCTGGGAAAAAAATAAACTCTCTTCTAGGACTTTCCAACTATAGGCCCATGCCCCATGTGGACTTAGAGTCTAAACACATAATACAGAGAATGACAAAGGTGACCCAACCAAAATACAGTTGAGATTTTAAAAATGAGAATACGGTGAACAATGTTATACCAATATATTTGAAAACCTAAGGTGAAGTGGAAATTTTTTCTTGAATAATATGAATTAGCAAAACTCACTCAAATGTAGAAAACTTGAATAAACCAACAATTAAAGACATTCAGCAGACAGAAACTTATCCATCTGTCAAAAAATAGACAAAAAACAAACAAACAAGAAGTCTCCCCATAAAACAACACTAAAAACAAATTAACCTTCAAGTAACAGGTAATTTTCTGTCTTATACGAAACACTCCAAATAAATGTCTGTATAACTTCATTTTTTTTTTTTTTTTTGCAGTACGCGGGCCTCTCACTGCTGTGACCTCTCCCGTTGCAGAGCACAGGCTCCGGACGCGCAGGCTCAGTGGCCATGGCTCACGGGCCCAGCCGCTCCGCGGCACGTGGGATCCTCTTGGACAGGGGCACGAACCCGTGTCCCCTGCATCGGCAGGCGGACTCTCAACCACTACGCCACCAGGGAAGCCCTGTATAACTTCATTTTTAAAGTCTGTATAACTTCAATACTAAAACCAAAGATATGACAAAGAAAAATTACAGGCTGGCCTCATTTAAAAAAATCAATAGCAATCCAGCAATGTGGTAAAAAATAATAGTACACAACCGAGTTGACCTTATTCTAGGAATCAAAGATATTTTCACATTAGAAAAGCATTGTAGGGAATTCCCCGGCAGTCCAGTGGTTAGGACTCGGCACTTTCACTGCCATGCGCCTGGGTTCAAACCCTGGTCGGGGAAGTAAGATCCCTTAAGCCTCGGCGTATGGAAAGAAAGAAAGAAAAGAAAGAAAAAAGAAAGAAAGAAAGAAAGAGAAAGAAAGAAAAGCAGAATTCCCTGGTTAGGACTCTGTGCTTGCACTGCCGCGCGGTGCGGGGGAGGGGGATATGAATGAAAAAAAAAACTGCATGCAATAAAATTCAACACCCATTGATTAAAAAAACTCTAATTAGACGGGGACTTTTTTAACCTGATAAAAGGGTATATACCAAACCCCAGAAACAAACATCACACTTAATGGTGAGATGTCCAAGGTATTTCCTTAAAGGACACCCAGGACCACTGGACATAGTGAAAAGAAGCAAAAATGAAAGTACTGAAAAAGAAGAAAAAAACTGTCTTTACTGACAAGAGATGCCATTTTCTCTCTAACAAAAAAAAATTAAAAATCCAACCTAGACACGACACTTGTGCCACCTTCGTCCCAGCCTTCTCGCGTTGTCAGCCCACACCTGAAAAAGGGCTTATTACCCTCCCTCAGGGAAAGGAAAGTGAAAACCACGCGGGAACTGTTCTCGGTTGTATAATTTGATACAACCACTTTGGAGCAGAACCGGGCACTATCTAGAAGCTGCACAAATGCTTCAACCCAGCATTTTCATTTCTAGGTATATATACACTAGACCAGTGTTTTTATAAACTCTTTTGACCGTGATCTATAGTATGAGGTACACTTCACATGGAAAGCCAGTACACTCATACCTCACCAATAAAACAGGTTTCACAAAACAATACTTACCCCTCACTACCTACACTCTAATCTTTTCTGTTCTCTTCTCTTCTATCTTATCTTGTGTAAGTATGCTGGTTCTGATCTCCCTAAACTGATTTCACAATCCACTAACTGGTCACAAGCCACAGGGTGAAAGCACTGCCCTAGCAGCCTGTATGAATACTCAGGAGACGTGAGTAAGGACACAGTACTCCAGTGTACTCCCTTCAGCTGCTGTACAGTACAACACGATACAACTCAGTCACTGCAGTAAACGTTTTCATCCTGCACTGGAGAAACAGGCACAAGTACAGGAATAAAGTTTGAAATAACAAAAAAAATGGAAAAGAACTTACATTTCTATCAATGGATAACGAATAAACTGTGCACTCATACGATGAAACACCCTATAGCAGTTAACATGAATGACCGTATCCATATACAGCGATACATAAAGTCATAGTTCTCACAAACATAATGGTGAGTGGAAAAGTTGCCGTTGACAATGCATTTTAAGTTTTAAAAGCAAATGACCTCGACATGTAGCTAATACATGTGCAACAAAAGGGAAAACGTGCGTGATCCCTGCAAAGACAGACGACACGTCCCAGCTGCTCTTGCAGCTCGTGTGGCCACGGGACTAAGTTCTGGCCAAAAGGACATAAGCAGAGGTGCTACTGGCAGCGTCTCAGAACTTTCCTGAAAGCACAGCTAGTATATCTGTCCCCTTTTCCTTGCACTTGCTAGACATGACTACTGGCGCTGGAGCAGCCATTTCTGACCATGAGGTGCACTAAGGAGTGGGGGGTCCCACGTAGTGGAGCAACAAGGTGGAAAGACCCTAGGTCTCTGAAGACTCGGAAGCAGAGTCATCACGCCAGTATCATCCCTCAACTGCCCATCTCTGGGCTTCTGAGTAAGAAGGAAATAAACTTCTATCATAGTTAAGCCACTGTATTTGGAGTGTCTATTATTTGCAGCCCAATTGAATCTTAACTGATTTAGGTCGCTGCCAGGTAACCTCAAGGAAAGTAAAATTTGGTTAGGGAAGGCAAGATACATGTGTTTAGAAGAGCAGCCCGACCCAGAGCCATAACCACACCACTCAGGATGGCTGGTGTGCGAGGAGGTGTTACGGTTAAGTGCACAGAAATGACTTTACACATTCGCTCAAGCATCCCAAATCCTCGGTGGCAATGCTCTTCAATCTGTCAACTGTACTGAAAAGACTTATCCCTGTGGTATACTTTACATCTCAACTCTTCAGCTTTTCCGCCTATAAAATGTAGATAGGTTATTTATTGCGTGGCTCAGAGGACTACTCTGAGTACTGACACATAGTGAGCACTCAGTAACCACAAGTGATGACTGCTCTAGCTTTTGCACCACTAAACATCTACTAAGTCCCAACCGAGTGCCAGGCACTGTTCCAGGCACTGGGGTTACTACAATGAACACATTTTTAAAAACCCTTGCCGTGGTGGAGCTCGTTGTATTCTAGCTATACTGAACCATCCACGGTTCTCTGGCTTCTGGTCCTTTTTATTTACAGTAAGTTCCACCAGAGTCCTCTCCCCACTTCACTTCCTCATTGCTCTTCCAAGTTTCATCTTAGATATCATTTCCTCTAAAAGTCTTCCCTAACCCTTACACAACTGAATCAAGGGCTGCTCTAAGGTGTTTCAAACAGCACAGGGCCTGGCACAGAATGCTCCAAAATATTCATTAAATAAAGCAGTAAGTACACATGGGCCACAGCCTCAAGGAGAAAAAATTACCAGAACTGGCTTGCTCTTTGTTATTCAAAGTTACCCACACTAAACACTGAAAACAAAAACAAATTAAAAGCCCACATAAGTATCATACCCAAAGGATTCTTCTTGTCTTTACACTTCTCTTTGAATTCAAGGATAATTTTTTTCATAAGTTCATCAACAGCTGCATTGGAAGGCGCACACACAAGGACACGGTTTTGTTTGATTTTGGCATTGGAGTTCTCATATGAATGCCCCCTCCTCTGGTTCGACAATTTGCACCAAACAAACAAACAAACAAACAAACAAACAAAAAATACTGATAAGCTCTATTATGCAGTGTTATACTTCTTCTCTACTGCCACATATATTTGAAAGTTCCCCTAATAAATAGTTAAAAGTAAATAAAAGCACCTACATCTTACATTGATGTTAAAAAATTACTCTGGCAGGGAATTCCCTGGCAAATGAGTGGTTAGGACGCGGTGCTCTTACTGCCAAGGGCCCAGGTTCGATCCCTGGTTGGGGAACTAAGATCCCGCATGCCGCATGGTGTGCCCGAAAAAAAAAATTACTCTGGCATAAAATTTTATCATAACTTCTCTGAGCCTTACCTTACTATCCATTTATTTTATTCAATGTTCAATCCAAAATGTAGCCCAGGAATACATTCAAGATGGTCTCCTGGGATTAGCTGTGACCTGTAATAAAGCCCGAAGACCACTATTCTAGCCCTTAGCATTAGTTTCACACAAGATAACATTTTCTGTTCCTTTTATTTCTTATAACCTTCTCTACTTCTGCTACTGCTTTATCTGATATAGTTCCACAACACTATCAAAAAGATACACAAAAGTGAAGGGAAAAAACGCACTTTAGTACTTATTTACACGTTAGTTAGAGTAAAGTAAAACAACACACTCAGTTAAGGGCACAGATGCCCTCGTGCACACTCTACCTCTGTCAGCAGGCGGTACAGGAGGCCCACAATGGTTTTTGATTTTCCTGTCCCGGGTGGTCCATGAATCAGACAGATCTTGGCAACTGCTGGGGAGTGTTTCACCATGGCATATGCAGTTTCTATCGCTTTCTTTTGGTCTTCATTGAAATCTTTTAGGTAGGCAATCTATACAAAAGACACTAGTGAGAACGAGCGGTTCTTCCTGGGATGGCACAGGAGAGCGAGAGAGTGGAAGACATCTGTTTGAACTGCTGCTAACCTTTGTCAGACAGAAGCTTTGGTGATGATCAAGCAAGACCCTAAAATGACCCTTAACCTAAGAACCACTTTCACTACTGGAAAGAGCTACTGATGAGAGTGTCTACAGGCCCCAGTCCACCTACAACTACAACAACTATATTTTTACTTGTGATTTTATAAAGATGATCACAATAAACTGTTTTGCACTTTTCTTCTTTTTATTCTGTGGTTCTTCCCATTTTAGTCAATTCTCTCTTTAGACAGTAAAAACATTCCAAGACTTCCTTTCCTAACATAAGTGATACAGTCGAAAAAGAATGGATTTGGGGTCAGATCTGAGTCTACAGCTCAGTTTCACTCAAAAGCTAGGTCTCTAAACTCCTAACCTCTCTGGGCTTCAGGCTTTGCCAATCATTAAATCTGGGATTCCTTAGAGGGTGAGAACTGACTGAGAAAATGCATATGAAAGCCCTAACACAAGACAGGGGTTCAAATAACATTCCTCTCCTTCCGCCTGTCTCTAGTGTTAATTTCCTGGAACTTACACACAACTCTTACAACAATGACAAATATGTGTTCACACAAAATCACAGCTTCGTCGTCACACTGGCAACCGTACCAGTCAATGCTCCACTGATCATTCAAATGCAAAATTCATTCCATTAAACCTCCTCTTACTCCTGCATTTAATCACCTAACAAACAGTTAAGTAGGATGTTCACCTCACATTTTAATGTTGCTCTTCAAGCATATTTTCAATTCCTTTTTGCACTCTACCTTTTTTCCTGAGGTAGGCTGACTAACCTAATACAAAGAACTACTTTGCAATATTAAAGAAAACTAAGCACTAAAAACATCACTGGGCACACGTGGTGACTATGTCTTTGTTGTAGACAAAAGGGAATGTGTGACAGATAAACATAACATGCTTTAACATCTTGACATGAAATGTTCTGACTTTCCCTGTTATCAAATGACTATCACTCACAATTCTCTCAGATGTTGTAGTTAGTAAATCTTTTGTACAGAAGTCCATGGGGTTTGGATTCAGAATGGCTCTGGCCAGTTGGTTCCGACCACTCAGCAAAGACATGGCTTTCAACTTCCTCTGTGTAGTCACCAGAGAGCTGATTACAAGACATTTCACGAATTCATTTAAATTGACTGGTAAATTATGTTGAGTCTGGATGGAAAGGGAACACTCAGATTTCCCATTACGCACTATTATCAAGAAGGAGAAAAAGCAATTTCAGTTACCAGTGAATAACAGTGTCCAGTTAAAAAGGTTATTCAGAACAAGGTGTTTTGTAACTTTTTTTTTTTCTTCTTTTTTTTGCGGTACGCAGCCCTCTCACTGTTGTGGCCTCTCCCGTTGCGGAGCACAGGCTCCGGACGCGCAGGCTCAGCGGTCATGGATCACGGGCCTAGCCGCTCCGTGGCATGTGGGATCTTCCCGGACCGGGGCACGAACCCGTGTCCCCTGCATCGGCAGGCAGACTCTCAACCACTGCGCCACCAGGGAAGCCCTGTAACATGTTTTTTATACATCATTTAAATAATTTTCTCAGTAAGTATCTACTGACTGCCTCCTAAGAACCAGGCAACGTTCCTATCCTCTGGAGGCTTATTTTTTAGAAGAAGGGGGCAGATAAGCAAATAAACAGGTGATGGTAAGTGCTAGGAAGAAAGCCGAGAAGGGGGATAAGGAAGTGATGAGGGTTGTGAGGGAGTGTTATTGTAGACAGGAGAGTCAGGGGAGGTCTTCCTGATATGATATTTGAGCAGAGACATGGCATTAAGTGAGTGAGCCATGCCCGTAACCGGGGAAAGTAGGTTACAGGCAGAGAATCAGCAACTGCAGAGACAATGAGGCAGCGAGGTGCCTGGATTATTTTCAGAACAGGGAGAAGGCCAGAATGGCTAAAAGGAAAAGCAGGGAGAAGTGAGCTAGAAGACCAAGACAGTAAATGCAGCTACACTTCAGAGGGCTCTGCAGTTAACCACTCTGAACATGACTCTGAGTCAGGTCAAGAGCGCAGGACAGCTCCGTGCAGGGAAGTGACATGCACTAACTCACACATTAAAAGAATCACTTATTGCGAATGAAGAATAAACTGCAATGGAAAAAGCACAAGACGACAACTTAAGAGGCTAAAATCGAGGTGAAAGTGAATGGTCACGTGGGCCAGGAGGCAGCAGGAGAGGTGGCACTTGGATGTAGGATATATGGCCAAGGAAGATCCGACAGGACTTCCTGATGCATTAGATGGAGCGTGCGAGGGAAAGCAGGACTCAAGGATGACTCTGAGGTTTTGGGCTGAGCAACTGGAAGAATGGGATGGAGGTCCCACATGCTGAGTTGGGAAAAACCGGAGCAACAGCAGATGTCAGGCAGTAAATCAAGTGCTTCTTTTTGGAGTAGGTTTGAAATGTCTAATAATCTCCAAATGGAGACGTCAGGTAGTTGGATGCATGAGGAGTTCCGGGAAGGAGACAGAAACCGCTGCTAAATCTTAGAAACAGAACTTTGGCAAATGTAACCACTTGTAAGAGTTGAAAGCACAGATGAAGCTAGATATCCCTGGTGCTAAACGCATCTTGCACAAAGAACTGAGCTCTGATCACACAATAGTAGACATGGCACACCAGTTATGATGCGGCACAATGTTAAACTCTAAGAGCTTTGTTGCTAATTTTAAGATATGATGCAAAAAGGTGAAGGAATAATGATCACATATTCTCTTCACATAACAGAGACCAAGAGAGCAGCAATGTCAAAAAGGCAGCTTGGCATGTATCAAGCGTGTGGACTTCGTAGTCAAACAAAATTAGGTTTCAATTCTGGACCGAGCGTTTAATACTAAGGATGTCTTTGGATAAGTTACTTAACATCCCTGAACTCTGATTTCCCAATGAGCAGGGAACAAACCATTCTGCTTCACAGGGCTCTAGGAAAAGATGATAAATGTGCACAGGAAGGACAGGGCACACTGGCTGGCACACAGTCAGTAGTCCTTAAATTCAAGCTAACATTATTTTTGTTATGCTACCTTAGGGAGAGAAGTCCCTATAATACAATGGATGGGAGTGATGAAACAGTAAACCCCTCCAGTTGCCTTACAATTAGTTATGTGTTTTGGTCTGCTCATCAATAATTAGCCACAAAACCAAGGTTGGAATGTGATTTAACAAACAGATGGTTTGCAAATTGTCTGTTTTATAACAAACACACTGACAGATGAAGGAATTTACTAGAAGGAGAAGACATTACAAAAGAAAGCTTTTAAATCCCAAGTCTAAAGCAATACATGCTGGGCCTTTTCCAGCTGAGTCTAGAAAAACTAAAAGAGGACTCTGAATGGTAAGTAATCAACCTAGCAAATACAGTCTGGTAAACATAGAGCAAATATACATCTGGTAAATGTACAGCAAATATAGGGCTGGTGAATGTATAGCAAATACATGGCTAGTAAAGCCTAATTTAGAGGGAAATTAAAAGATGAGCTGCTGACAGAGTTCTCTTCCATGTCTCATTAGGTACTTACTGACTGAAGTGCGGCGGAACTTATGAACATAGCCACAGTAATGTTCACGGGGATCTTGCAGGCGATTTCTCTCCATATCCTTCTTCTCTCCATTTAGTCTTTCAGGAACCAAAAACACCAAATCATTTTCCTTTGGATGAAGCTGTTTAGCTAGTTCACATTCCTCAAGATAAACTATAAAACAAGAAGAAGTCAGCATTTATTCTAACAGAATTATTTTACATGAGATTAAAGGATATTAAACCCTTGTACTAAGTTCAAGCAAGTATACAGCACTAGTGGACTTTGTACATACTTCAAAATGATTGTCTAAGTTAGTCAGCATTGTCAAATATTGATCACACAGTATTATAAAACTCTTCTTAAAACCTGCTACAAAGCCAAAATAGATGAAGTCATAATATTCAAAAGTAGCTAATAAATTTCTTTTCCTTGAAGTTTACCTTAGTTTTTAATCAAGGAATTTTCACTTTTGTGCCCTACTTTCAAAATCCCAAGAGAAAATCTGGAAACAGATCCATGTACACGTAAGAATTTTGAGCCTACTAGTGGCATTTCAAACAAGGGGGAAAGGACAGTAGTAAAATAAACGGGGCTGGGAAAACAGAGCAAGCTCTAAAATTAAAAAGTTCAGTACCAACTGCCAAATCCAGCAACAACATACTGAACCAAAGCACGAAGTACTAGGATTAAGTAGACTGAACTACTAAGTCAAAAAAGAATTTTAAAAATGCATCATGTAAGAAATGTCTATTTGAAGGCATCAGAGAGCAAATACAACAATGAAGAGTTACTCTGTTGAGATCCAGAACAATGTGGAAATCCATAGGGGTCAGCCCAGTATTTTCCCTAGAAACATCTGAACTCTTTAGGGAGTGGCAGCCAGGAATTTGAGCAGTACCTGGGATAGCCTTGTACAAAAAAAGAGACAAAAACTGGAGCCCAGGGCCTGCATAGATAAAGTAGGCATCCTGGTAGCCCTCAAGCTTCAGGTTGGGACCATGAAGGACTACACCCAAGAATGAAGGCAGCTTCAATTCACCAGAGCACTTCAGGAAAGCTCAATCCTTTAAACCAGATTAAGATGATCCCACATTGCTAGTACTCCCAGAATCCTGGCAGAAGCAAAGAAAAATCCTCTCTGGAAGAGGACATCCTATCATCCTAGGCCCCTGATTATTTTTTAAATAACTTTCCAAAGACAATGACCAACATATTAGAGGTAAGCAAAGCACCAGGAGAGAATACATGAACTAGCAGAATCAACAAACAAACAAACAAACAAAAAAGCGCTGCACAAGGCACTACACAGAGTACAGTTGAACAGTCCTTGAATTGGTTCTAGGACTCCCGCAGACACCAAAATCCTCAGATGCTCAAGTCCCTTATGTAAAACAGCGTAGTATTTGCATATAACCCACGCACATCCTCCAGTACACTTTAAATCATCTCTAGATTACTTATAATACCTAATACAATGCAAACGCTATGTACATAGTTGTAAATCCAACATAAGTGGTATGTAAATAGGTGCTGGTGCATAGCAAATATGTTTTTCTGGAATTTTTTTCCCTGAATATTTTCAATCCACGGTTGAATATGATGATGCAAATCCCGCAAATACAGAGGACCAACTGTATGTCTTACACAGTTTAAAATATAGAGTTAAAATACATAACAATAATAATATACAAAGTGGAACAGATAAACAGGGTTAAAGTTTTAAGATTTTGTCTTATCTATGGAGACACTTAAAGTACCGATTAAAACTGTAAACTTTGAATCATGCACGCTGTAAGTTTTCACCTGAACTACTAAATGGCAAAAGAGGTAAAAGCTGAGGTATAATTTCCAAACTAAAAGAAAAGAAAAAAATGAATGGTTCAAAGGTCTCACATATATGTAAAGAGTATACTCTAGTTCTATCAGTTTTTTCTTTATATATTTTATTAGGTATTCAAAATGGTCCTATCTTCTGTTAACTGAACTTGCTATCATTGTGAAATACTCTCTTTTAATCTCAAATAATGCTTTTCTGCCGTAAAGTCTATTTAGTCTGGTATTAACAGAGCAAAACAAGTTTCTTTTAGTTGGGTTTGCATGAGTAGCTTTCTCCAATCTTTCTCTTCTAACCTTTCTGTATCCTTATGTTTACATGTATTACTTGTTAACAGCTTATAACATGCCAATACTGATCTTGAAAAAACTTTTTCTACCCAAAGATACTAAGGCTACTTAGAAAATCGCAAGCTCACATACAGGATAAAAAATATAGATGGTATCGGTCATATCAGGTAGCAGGAAAGCTCTCAAAGACAAGTAGGGTCCTGTTTAAAGGGCTCAGGAGCCAACTTGAAGAAACCAATTACAAAGACTTGAAACAGAAGTGTATTTAAGTCCATGTGTTCATAACGAAAAGAATTTTTTTTAAAGTTCACTGGTCAACCCAGCACTTGCAGAGAATTAAGTCATTATTTTGAAAACTGGTCAGGAGTCAAGTATCAATACTTATTCTACCCTTCTTTATAAAGTATACTACTGAGTAATCAAATAAAATGGAGCACTTTCTCTTTACAGAACTACAATAGCTAATAAATGAAGAAATGATCAAATAAAAATATCACCATTTTGTATCCTTTAGTAAAATAATTAATCTAGGCATTAAGGATCAACGGTTATAAATATTACAAAAAGAGAAATTAGAGATCAAGCACCTCCTGATAAAGGAACACACCAACCCCAGCTATGAAATAGTTTTGCCAAAAATATTAGGTCAAATGAATCTGATCAAGCCTCTAGATCCAACTATCAATTTACAAGAAATACAAAGGACTGAAAAACATACTAAACACCACCAGGGGGATGCTATCAGCAAGACACAGACCATAATTCTACAGGGTCAACAACACAATTTCTTCAACAAATAAATTACAAAGGGGGGAAAAATCCATGAAGGAGACAATTATAATTGAAGAAGACATATTAACAATGTCAATGAGTGGACCTAATTTGGATCTTAATTCAAACAGGCTGAAATAAATTGTTCTTTATGAGGAAACTGAAAACTTGAACACTGTCTAGCTATCTAATATTAAGAAATCATGGTTAATACTTTAGCAACAAAATAATGTTTTACTATGAATTTTTAAGTCCATATCTTTTAGAGATAGTCACTTAAATAATTACAAATGACACCAAAAGAAAAAAATCTAACCAATGATGATCTGCAAAACCTCTCCCTAGAAAACTGTAAAACATTACTGAAAGTAAACCTAAATAACTGAAGGTATGTATCTTATTCAAATCAGTATTAGGAAGATGTCAATTCTTAACAAATTTCCACATTTTTTTTTTCTCTAAAACTTACATGGTAATGCAAAGGGACAAGAATAGCCAACGTACTCTTAAGGCAAAACAAGGTAAGCGGACTTGCTCATTAATGTTTATAATAAAGCTTAATTAAGTAAAATTAAGCAACGTGATATGGGCAGAGAGGTAGGCAAATGATCCAATAAAGAAGAAAGGAGTCCAGAAAACGGTCAGTGCATTAAATGGACACCAGATTTATGACAAATATGGCACTAAAGACCATGGAGAAAGGATAATCTTTTCAATAAGCACTGCTGGGGTAACTACATCTCCATTAGGGAAGAAAATGAAACACGGCCCTACATCGTACTCATGTACAAAATCCATTCCAGGTTGGCAAAACAGTGAAGCCTCTAAAAAGGGATTGGCAAACTTTCTGTAAAGAGCCAGATTTTTCTTTGCAGGCTACATATGGTGTCTGTTGCATATTCATCATCATCTTTTTTTCAAAACCTTAAAAAAAATGTAAAAACCTTACTCTTGGGCAGTATAAAAACAGGATACAGGGTAGATCTGCAAGCTGTGGTTTGCTGACACCTGTTCTAGACGTTAAGATAATATATTTATGACCTGAAGCAGGGAAAGGTTTCTTAAATGAGGCACAGACCATTAACCATAAAAAATACACAGATGCATCTCCTATGTTAAAAAATAAGTTCTAAACAAGAATAAAATAAGAATTTTAAAGACATCACTAAGAGAGTCATAATGCAAGCCAAAGTGGGAGAATGGTTTATATCCAGATTATATAAAGAACTTGCTACAAATCAGTAAGAAAAAGACAATTAACAGAAAATGAACAAGAGTCTTTAATAGGTGCTTCCCCAAAGAGGTTACTTAAGCATCTACTAAATATATGAGAAGGTGCTCAATCTCACTGATAGCCAGGATATTACAAAATAAAACCACAAATGGCCATCAATACACACACACTGCAACGGCTAAAATGAACAGCACAATCAACACAAATGTGTTGGCACAGACACGGAGCAACGTGACTTCCATACGCTGGTGGGGGCGTGTCATTTTGCATGACTGGCTTGGCGCTATCTACTCATGTTAAGCTCATGCATAATACCGTGAGACTCTGAGACCCACTTCAGGAGACAGACTCCACAAAAATGCCCTCGCATAACACGAAGAGACACACGAATGATCATAGTAGCATTATTCATAAAATGCTGTGTGTAGAAGCAGGCCTGAGGCTGCTATCATTAGAAAGGCCTGCTTACAAGGTTGGCCCCCCTTGGAATCTGGGAACTTGGATTTCCAGACAGCTCTCATCATTTGCTGATGAGAATGGCTCACTGTACCTTACCTGTTTGCCAAATTTTTTCTCTACAGCTTATGTCAAACACCCACTTTACTTGTGAAAGTCATGAATTTGGGCTAGGCAGAGGGTGTTTTAGGCACTGAGTCTCTAAGCTTCCCTGGTAGATAATGTGTCACATGGGTTGTCACACCTCACTACTGGGAAAATTAAGTGCGTCCTGTGTGACTTTGCTGGGAAAGGACTCTTGGAAACTTGCTCCTGGTTTGCTTTTTCCCTTTGCTAATTTTGCTTTGTATCCTTTTGCCATAGTAAGTCACAGCCATGAGCATGAATATAATTCCTGTGAGTCCTCCTAGCGAATCACTGAACGTGGGGATGGGCTTGGGGAGCCCTGACACACAGGCCTAAACTGCTGAAAAAAAAGTCCATTAACGGGAGTTCTCTGGCAATCCAGTGGTTAGGACTCGGGGCTTTCACTGCTGTGGCCCGGGTTCAATCCCTGGTCGGGGAACTAAGATCCCACAAGCCGCATGGCACTGCCAAAAAAACTTCTTTAAAATAATAATAATAAAAATGTCCATCAACAGTAAAATTGTGACATAGTCACACATTGAAATACCACCACAGCAATGAAAAAAATACCAAAGATGCACACAAAATTGATGAATTACGAAGACATGTTACATGAAAGAAGTCAGACACAAGAGTAAATGCTATGTGATTCTATCATACCATCAAGATAAATGGTAGATAAATCAGTGATTTAAATATTAAAAAGAAATATAAAACTACTACAAGAAAATATGGAAGTATTTATCTTTCTAAAACCAACTGAACAGTAAAGAAATAAATACGGTATTTTTGAACGTATGAAGATAAAAACTGTCTGCCTCAAAAACTGCATGTGAAACTGAACAGGAAATAATGAAATTGGAAAAAAATTAACAATGCATACAAATAAGAAAACCCCCCTAACAGAAAAAGAAAGGACAAAAGGCATGAACAGACAATTATCCGCCCCCTCAAGAATACAAAAGACCAATAAAGATTTGAGGACAAAAACTATAACCTCAAATGAGATACATTTTCCATATAAAACTGGGGGAAAAGTTTAAGCTAGCAAATGAGAAGAGATACATTCTTACATTCTTATGTTAGAAGTGAAAATGGTATTCTTTTTGGTAGACAGAGGCAATATGAACCAAAAGTCTTAAAATGCACCACTGTTTGATCTAGCAAAGGAATTTATTCAGTGTAACAGTAAAAAACCATAAATAATGTACATGTCTAACTAGAAATTACTGGTTAAACAGAACTATGGAATATGCTTACAATGGAATAACTACAAACACTGAACATGCTATTATTATCTCTGAAAAGACATTTATAATAGATTAAATGAAAATAAGTCAAATGTAAGCTCCATGAAGGTGGAATTTTATGTTTTCATCACAGCTACATACCTAGCATCTAGAATCATACACTATCAGGTAGTATAAAATCAGTAAGTATTTGCTGAATAAATACATGAAAAAAGTCACTTAGGTAAAATAACCCTACCCACCCCCCCACCCTCTCCCACCCCCACTTCACTCAGATGAGTAGGAAGTCTAGCAGTAAGATATACACTACTATGTTCATAGGATTATCTCTGAATGATGGGAACTGTGAGTGATGTTTATTTTACTACTGGCTAGTATTATCTGAATATTCTACAGTGAACATATAATACCTTTCCCCCCAAATATATGTACATGCTTTTTTTCTTAAGTGAATCTATGGAGTAGGATGGATTGCAAGGGGGAAGGAGGCAGACAGAGAATTTATACTTTTTATTTTAAAGGGTTCTGAATGCTTGGTTTATTTATAACTAAGACATAACTGTGACACGTGCTCCAGACCACTCATGAAACGAGAGCAGAGACGGCAGAGAGATTTACTCAGAATCTGTACGCACGATCATGTCAACACCCCCTCTGCCCCGACCAGTCAAACTCCCTCACTCACCTTCTCTCTCCCTTGCCCAGCATCTAGGGACACTTTGGCCTGTGGTATTCTGATTGCACAATGGTTAAAACCATGAATTTTATAACTGTCCCAGTAATTATCCTCATTAATTAAAGACTTCAAACATATTCTTAGTAAGAGGTTACAAATTCACCTTAGGAAACCTATATCCCAGAAAATTCAAACAATTATTATGTTCCCTCAAATAGCAATCTCCAATTATTATATGATATAGCCCAAGTTACATAAGAAAGAACTTACCCACAAACTCCCAGTATTTTTTATAATCAGTAGGAAATGTTCGTAAATGCAACTGATGGAATTTCTCTTTGTTTGGAGAGCTGATCCATTCCTGTGCCACCTACGCAAAGAAAAAAAGCAAATTAAGAAAGCAAAAACATCTGAAAAGCCAATGTTAAACAGCAAAATTTTCCAAAGTAAGCAACCATAAAATCCAGAACCTAGAACTCCCATGTGACACAAACATTAAAAATTAATTTGGGACTTCTGGTTTCCAGTTTCGCATGTAAGGAACTTAGAAGTCGCCACTCCATCCCAACAAGTAAAAAGAGACAAAAAGGTGGATACAGACAATCACAACTTACCAGAGCAGAAAACTCTTAAGTAGAAACCTCCATGCCAGGAGGAAAACCTGAACTGGATGTGACAAACTGTTGGAGGCTCAGCATGAACAACTCTCTTAAAAACTCTAGGGGGACCCAGTCATAAGAGGGACCCCACACTTTGGTGAGTTTTACCTCTAGGAGCTCTAACAGGCTCTCACAGTGAACACTGGAGAAAATTCCCTGTGTGCTTCCAGAGGGGGTGGGGGGTTGGCGGGGACTGGGGAAAAGGAACCATTGTGAAATACACCAGAGCATTCTTGACCTTCTTAACAAGGTCTGATCTATGAGAAGCTATTTTACCAGAGTCAAACTTGCTGGGATTTTATCAGAGCCTAACCTACTTGAGGGAAGAAAACCAGCTCCAGCCCATTCTAACCATCCTGTCTCATCCAAGGAGGTGGGGGGAAACTAAGAAGCATGTGGTGTAAAGTTCTTAGTCCAGAGGCAAAGGCTCACTAAAAGAGTGACACCTTATCATAGGACTATGGAATGGTCTTCCTTCCCCCATACCTCATTTCTATATCACTAAAGGCCTAGTTACTGCTGTTCCTTTTATTTAGTAGATTATGTCCGCCTTGCAACAAAAAATTACAAGGCATACTCAAAGGCAAAAAACACAGTTTGAACAGACTAAAGAAGCACTAAAACCTGTCAGATATGGCAGGAATACTGGAATTATCAGACCAGGAATTTTTTTTTTAACTACAGTTAATATACTAAGGGTTTAACGGAAAAAGGAGACCATGAAATAATAGATGGGTAATGTAATGAATGAGATGTAAAGTAGAAAGAATCAAAAGGTAATGCTAGAGATCAAAAGCACTGTAACAGAAATGAAGGATGCCTCTGATGGCCTCATTAATACACTGGACATTGCTGAGGAAACAATCTCTGAGCTTGAGGCTATAGCAATAGAAGCTACCAAAGCTGAAAAGCAAGGAGAAAAAAAAAAATGGGGAAAAAAACCACACCCCAGAATATCCAAGACTGTGAGACAATGACAAAAGATGCAGCATACACATAATGGAGATATGAGAAGAAGAGAGAGAGAAAAAGAAGCAGTATTTGAGGCAATAATGACTCAGAGTTTTCCAAAATTAACCTCAGACACCAAACCACAGATCCAGGAAGCTCCAAGACCAAGCAGAATAAATGCCAGAAACTACACCTAGGCATATCATATTCAAACTTCAGGAATATGAAATATCAAAGATAAAGAAAAAAATCATGAAAGAAGCCTGTGAGAAAAAACACCTTATCTATAGAGGAGGAAAGATAAGAATTACATCTAACTTCTCCTCAGAAACCATGCAAGCAAGGAGAGAGTAGTGAAATATTTAGACTGTTGAGAGAAAAAAACCTAACAACCTAGAATTCTGAATCCTGCAAAATTATCCTTTAAAAGTGAAGGAGAAGGGCTTCCCTGGTGGTGCAGTGGTTAAGAATCCGCCTGCCAACGCAGGGGACACAGGTTCGATCCCTGGTCCAGGAAGATCTCACATGCCATGGAGCAACTAAGCCCGTGAGCCACAACTACTGAGCCCGCGTGCCACAACTACTGAAGCCCACATGCCTAGAGCCCGTGCTCCATAACAAGAGAAGCCACCGCAATGAGAAGCCCACACACCACAATGAAGAGTAGCCCCTGCTCGCTGCAACTAGAGGAAGCCTGCGCACAGCAACGAAGACCCAATGCAGCCAAAAATAAATAAAATAAATTTATAAAAAAAAGAAAAAAAAAAACTCAACAGTAAAGAAAACAGACAACCTGATGAAAAAGATGTGCAAAAGGCCTGGACAGACACCTCACCAAAGTAGATATACAGACTGTAAATTAGTATATGAGAAAATGCTCCATATCTTATGTCATCAAAGGAATGCAAATTAAAACAACGAGACACTATTACACACCTATTAGAATGGCCAAAATCTGGAACACTGACAGGACCAAATGCTGACGGGGATGTGGAGCAGTAGGAACTCTCATTTATTGCTGGTGGGAATGTAAAATGGCACCATCATTTTTTTTTTTTCTTTTTTTTTGCTGAGCCACGTGGCTTGTGGGATCTTAGTTCCCTGACCAGGGATTGAACCTGTGCCCCCTGCAGTGGAAGTGCAGAGTCCTAACCACTGGACCACCAGGGAATTCCCAAAATGGTATCACCACTTTGGAAGACTGTTCGGTGGTTTCTTATGAAACTAAACATATTCTTACTGTAGGATCCAGCAATAGTGCCCTCAATATTTATCCAAATGAACTGAAAACTTATATTTATGTTAAAAACCTGCACATGGATATTTATAGCAGCTTTATTCATAACTGCCTAAACTTGGAAGCAACCAAGATGCCTTTCAGTGGGTGAATGGATAAACAAACTATGGTACAACCAGACAATGGAATATTATTTAGTGCTAAAAAGAAATGAACTATCAAGCCATGAAAAGACACAGAAGGACCTGAAATGCACGTTACTAAGTGAAAGAAGCCAATCTGGAAAGGCTACATACTGTGTGATTCCAACTATGTGACATGATGGAAAAAGCAAACTATGGAGACAGTAAAAGGATGAGTGATTGCCAGGGTTGAGACTGTGGAGGGGTGAACAGGCAGAGCTGAGAGGATTTTTAGGGCAGTGAAAGTACTCTGATATTAAAGAACTGATACATGTCATTATACGTTTGTCCAAACCCTTAGAATATACAAATCAAGAGTGAACCGTAATGAAAACTATGGACTCTGGGTGGTAATGACGAGTCAATGTAGGTTCATCAGTTGTACAAATGTACTACACTGGTAGGGGATGTTGATAATGGGGGATGCTATGCAGAGTTTCTCTAGCTCGCTGCAACTAGAGAGAGCCTGTGTGCATCAACCAAGACGCAACCCAGCCAAAAATAAAGAAATAACATAAATTTATATATATATATAAAAGATAAGTACTGAGTACTATCTCCAAAATTTACGCCCAATGAATTCACTTCTCTTTATTTCCATAGCTACCACCTAGATCAAGCTACCATCATCTTTCTCCTGGGCTACTATAATAGCCCCCAACAGGTCTACTGCATCTATGCTTACCTTTCTACAGTTATTCTCTAATGAGCAACTAAGAATGTTTTCTTTAAAAAAAAAAAAGTAAACTACTACATATTGCTACTCCCCCAGCCTGAACACCAACCAACTAAAAATCCTCCAACATCTTCTCACTGTACTGAGAATGAAACCCCCAACCTGCACTTAACAGGGTTGTATACCATCCAGCTCTTGACTGATTTCTGCAATCTTACTTCATTTCCTTTTACCTCTAAATTACCTCACTCCAGTCACATCAGCCTAATCTCTGCTCACACATGCTCAGTTAGGCCTACCTCAAAGCATTACAGTCTTGACCCTCCCCCCTCCTCTGCACAAAACCCTCCTCTCCTGGCTCTCAGCCCGATCTCAAAAGCAGCCTCCCAATGTCGCTCATCATATCAACCTGTTTTGTTTCCTTCACAGAACAAATTATAACTGGAAATTAGCTAAAAAACGGTGCACTCTCCCTATAAGGGGTGTGGGCACTAAGAATCACAGCTGGTACTCCAGAAGGGCCCCCTTTCTGCCTGCTCCTTGTCTACACAACCTAAAAAGCGCCTGCCAATTACACTCTGCATATACGTGCATGCACACACAGAACAGAAGGGGACTGCAGACAGAGCCAGCAAACTAAAACTTTAAGAAAAAAGAGTATTTGCCAAAACTGCCCCCCAAAATTGGTCCCTGTCAAAATAGTGCACATTTATCTAATACTTTTGCGCGTTAAACGTTAAGGATTAAAAACTAATATATCCTCTATCAGTCACATCAGTACACAAAAGGCTCATATGTCTTTTTTTCCCCACACACACTGTATTTTATTTTTACAAGAGATAAACAGACTGACACCAAGCACTGTAAATGGATGACCACAACAAAATCAACAATGATTGCAATTACCAAACACAAAACAGACTCATACTATGTCATAATATTGACATTCAGTCCAGGAATCCTCTACTGTAACAGCTCCTTTACTTTGCTGTGAAAATTGATTTGTATATTTTTTGCCTCTGAGTCCTTGTGGGATTTTTTTTTTTTATTCAAGAGACTCGTATTTCTAAAAGTTGAATTTGCTCGTTTGCCCTTTGGGTCAAGGGATAATTCTACGCAATGTCATTGCATTCCACCTGCAATAAGACATAATAACTGGATAACCAAACACTGCATTTCATGTCCTAAATAGGATACCAACCACATTTTTGTCAAAGGACTCTAAACACACTTCAGCATTCCATTAACGAACAATATTATGAAGTCAAATTACATCCAAATGAGGGTAAGAAGCCTTGGCCCAAGACTGTGGTTGATGCCACAGTCTCTGGCTTATAAGAAAGAATAAAAATTAAAAGTAATCAAGGGCTTTCACTGCTGAGGGCCCAGGTTCAATCCCTGGTCAGGGAACTAAGATCCCACAAGCCACATGTTACAGTGGGGAAAAAAAAAAGTAATCAAGGTATATTAATAATACCATTAATAAATGTTGGCCTACATAAACTAGAAATGCTAAAACAATGCTGTTTCACTACATGGTTAAAAAAAAAGAACAAGATTGCAAAAAAAAAAAAAAAAAGAACAAGATAAAACTTCATAGTAAAGATGACAGATTGAACACAGGTATTTCCTTTCATTCCCCCTGAAACCCCACTAAAACACCCAAGGGATTTTTCACAACAGGATTAATTCATTAGGATGAGGAGAACAGAAGAGGAGGCAAGAGTATCAAAATCTGGGAAGCTGGTAAGCAGATGGATGAATGGTTAACTAACTCAGCAAGTCCAAGAAGCTGAACTCTAAGCAGGAAGCATCTGACATACACCTCTAGAAGGAGGAGGGCTGAAGGGAGACTGCCCCTCCCTGTTCCTAGCAAAAAGCTATAGAGGTTTCATCTCTATAAAGTGTGACAGTCTCTGGCTGTGGAGCAGCAGACAGAGAGGGGATACTGTACTTAAAAAAAAAAAAAGGTGGGGGGGGACGTCCCTGGTGGCGCAGTGGTTAGGAATCCGCCTGCCAATGCAGGGGATACGGGTTCGATCCCTGGTCCGGGAAGATCCCACATGCCGCGGAGCAACTAAGCCCGTGCGCCACAACTACTGAGCCTGCGCTCTAGAGTCCGCGAGCCACAACTACTGAAGCCCTCGCCACAACTAGAGAAAAGCCCGCGTGCAGCAACGAAGACCCAATGCAGCCAAAAACTAATTAATTAATTAATTTAAAAAATAAAATAATTTTAAAAAAGGGAATTAAGCAAATGTTTATATACTGAATGCCTGGACCTTGCCCTCTGCCCCCACCCTCACCCCACAGGCAGCTCTCCATCAGGCCTAGGCTTTCCAGGCAATCGATCTGAAGATTCTTCTTGGGGAAATCTGACCTCACTAAGCGGGGGGGGGGGGGGGGAAGACTAAAAACAGTGATATGAGGGTGGGGATGAGGCTTCCCAATAAAATGCCAATGGTCAACAAGCCTATCCCTTTCACTTAGAGCTTCTAATCTGTTTTAAAATCTTACATGTAACAAAATATAGATTATAACTATACCTAAGCATATAATCTTAATATAAAGAATGAAACTAATTTGGATTTCACCATGTGATGGTGTCCTTCAGATCACATTTGACTTCCACAGTGCAAATAATAAAGGACCATTTTAGTAAAAGTATCTCTTTTCCTAAGCATCTCTTTTGATCTGTCATTATTCAAATGCATCCTCTTTTCTTATAGCATTAAAAAGTTGAGATATATTTCACAAAATTCACCACTTTAGAGTGTGCACACTACAGTGTGTTTTTAGTACATTCACTATTTTGTGCAACCATCACCGTTATCTAATTCCAGAACATTCCCACCATCCCAAAACAAGCCTTATATCTATTAGCAGTCAGTCCTAATTCCTGCCCCCCCCTTCCCCTGGCAACTACTAATCCACTTTCTGTCTCTATGGATTTGCCTATTCTGGAAAATTCATATAAATGGAATTACACAATATGTGGCCTTCTGTACCTGACTTCTTTCACTTAGCATAATATTTTCAAGGTTCATCAAAGAACAGGTAAAAGTACATATAATGGGTCATCCCTTTTAATAGACTAATATTCCATTGTATGCATATACCATGTTTTGTTTATCCATTCATCTCCTGATGGACATCTCGGTTGTTTTCAACTTTTGGCTATTATGAACAATGCTCCAATCTACTTTTTAGTATCCTGTTCTTAAATGTGAGTAAACCACCAAAAATCATTAGACATGTGAAGAAAGGAGTTAATATGAAAGGTCTGTAGACACTAAAATGAATAGGAAAAAAGCAACTGGGAAAACAGGGACAATGCAAAGAGAGGAAAACTTTCAACTAACTTTAAACTTATCATTAATTAACTTCAGGTAATAAAAAATACTGTGTACATGAAGAAAGCACAGAATCCTATAAAAAGGAATAATGAGAGAACAAGAGTTCCGTGAAACTAAAAATATGCTCAAAAATTTTTCAATAGACTTGGATGCTGAGAAAGTCTCCAAGGAAGGAGAATGACGACGACAACAAAGACAGACAGAGATGGCAAAATAGAAAGAAATTTTAGGACATGCAAAGTTTCAAAATTTATCCCCTACACATTCTTTTCTCAGGAAGCTTCAAGGATGTGCCTTACTAAAATGAGGGGGTGACAAAAACAGACAACCCTGGGTACAGGAGACAGAGATCCAACACAGGAAAGAAGGAAATGCAAGCCCTAGGATGAGGATGGTGAGCATTTCAGGTTAACCATCCTAAACCAAGAGGATGAAATTTATCAACTATCTGATGTGCCTGATCATATTGAGAGACCTAAACATCCAAGAGACAGTCTGAAGCTAATTTAGTAATAAGTACATAGAAAATTAAGTAAACAATAAATCCAGAGAAAGCAGAGAGTCGGAAACGAAAAGTAGTTACAGCTACCACATGACTTAGCCTTGGACACCTTTTTTTTTAAAAAAAATTCAAAGACCTTCTTTTTTAAAATTAATTAATTAATTTTTGCTGTGTTGGGTCTTCGTTTCTGTGCGAGGGCTTTCTCTAGTTGTGGCAAGCAGGGGCTACTCTTCATTGCGGTGTGCGGGCCTCTCACTATCATGGACTCTCTTGTTGGGGAGCGCAGGCTCAGTAGTTGTGGCTCACGGGCCTAGTTGCTTCGCAGCATGTGGGATCCTCCCAGACCAGGGCTCGAACCCGTGTCCCCTGCATTAGCAGGCAGATTCTCAACCACTGCGCCACCAGGGAAGCCCAGTGGATACCTTTTATATCGTCAAAATAATAACAAATACTGACCTAAAAATTACAAGACTACTCCATAGTGAGGATGGGGAAACAGGAGAGGTGTGTGTGAACACAGGGCTGGAAAGAGAGGGTACTTCCTGTAGTGGGTAACTACAGAAAATGTCTAGAACTGAAAAATTAACAAGTCAAAACAGTGGCATGTTATTTAGAAATATGGAAGTATATAACAAAAGGACCCATCAAGGATCAAAAATAATTACTTGGGCTTCCCTGGTGGTGCAGTGGTTGGGAGTCCGCCTGCCGATGCGGGGGGGCGCGGGTTGGTGCCCCGGTCCGGGAGGATCCCGCGTGCCGCGGAGCAGCTGGGCCCGTGGGCCATGGCCGCTGGGCCTGTGCGTCCGGAGCCTGTGCTCCGCGGCGGGAGGGGCCGCAGCGGTGAGAGGCCCGCGTACCGCAAAAAAAAAAAAAAAAATTACTTGGGGAGGTGAGAGTGGCTGCTGTTTTTTTTTATAATGGGCCTTCCACAAGTATTTGACTATTTTAAACTTTGTGTATATACAAACAGAACTTGTGCTCATTCTGTTTTGAAAAGGTTTTGGCTACAGAAATATCCTGAAGAAATCTTAAAGATAAACATATAAATACCTCTTAACTAAGGGAAAAATAAAATCACAAATATGTGTCCTAAATTTAAGGGCTATGAATGGCTTCTAAGCGATTTAATGTTTTCTGGAAAGGATAAATGTTCAAGAAAAAAATAAGCTTCAAGATGAAGAAAATCTCTGTATATTCCCCAGCTTATTTAACTGTATACACTGTTCACTGAACTAACCATTTTGAAAGGTAAGAAAATCATTCTTGTAATACTATTTCACATTGTTGTTAAGGAGAGAGACTGAAGACCCTTTATCAATTAGTTGTTTCTAATGCCTTTGAAACATTAGTAAAATAATTCTTAAGACAACGGCTGAAATTTAGGGCATAAATTGACACCAACTTGCCTCTTTGTGCAGTACATCTCCTTTGCCTTTAACAATTCTAAGCTGGATCTTTGCAGTCTCTCTGCCTGGGATATACTTCCTATGGCCAACTCCTTCTGCTCACTCTGGTCTCGGTGTGACTACCATCGCTCACAGAGGCTGTCTCACCTTTCAGTCTAAAGTGCCTGCTCCCTTTTGTTCTAGATCATTCTAGAGCACTCTAGAGCCTTTTGTCCTGATCTGAAATGATCATTCCCAGAAGGCAGAGGCCTTGTCTGTCGTGTTCACCACTTTACCCCCCAGGTTTGTGACAGTACTTGGCAAGTATCAGGCACCCAAGTATCTGCCGACTGAATACGTGGGTATTTACCTCAATGCTCTTGGTTTTGAAGAGTCTTATTGCACGCTCACATTTTGGGTTTTTTTTTTAAAGCAATTTGAAAAAAAGTAAAAATCTACCTGCTTTGAGAACACCAAAAACATCCTTCAAAGTGCAGGTGGATGTTTACACTAAAGAATTACTAGCTGTTTTTCTGAGGTTCAAATTTAACTGGGAATCCTATATTTTACTTGGCAATCCCAGTTGGGCAGTAAGAAAGAGAGAAGAACCAGAATGGGATGTGTTGGGGTAGGGAGGCAGCTAAAGGCTGCTATGAGGCATAAGAAGTTGGGAAGACAGATGAGAAATTTGGGATTTATTGCTTTGTGCTGATCAGTGTAACTTGCCCTTTGTTACCTCCTCAAGAAGACTTCAGTAAAGGTTTACACTACTTTTCAAAAAAATAAACGCAGATGAGAGACTATGTCCTCTGAGAAGTCTTCCCTTATTTTACACCAAAAAACATTTCCTCCTCCTGTGCCACCTCTGGACTTGGTACATTAGCACTCTGAATTGTGTCTGTAAGCTCCAGAAGGGCAGAGTTTAAGTATTTCCTCTGTATCACCAGCATCTAGAACAGTGTCGGGCACAATGTCTGTTCAACATGAAATCTACAAGCTACATCTAAATCAAAATGCGATCAGTTATTTTAGCCATACTCAGCATGGTAAAGAAAGGTAATTTCAAAGTCTGAACGTATGTGATTAGAACATATACTTACTGTTTCAAAAGTATTCAGTATCATCAAAGGGAAAAACACACCAAAATAATCTTTACCATCTTGAAATCTCACAGGCACAGGTCTTTCGATGGACTGACAAAGAGTTGAAGGGGGTCCGCACTGATCAAAGTTCACAAACATTTCGTATGTCCATTTTAAGACCTCTTTAACGAAGGTGTCAGAGAGGGACTGTGCTGACGAGAGAATGTTTACTGGAGGGGAAGGTGAAAAAGATCTGTTTTCACAAAATGGAATGTTGTAGCCTTGCCTGTTGGAATTATTTGGAGTATGAGACTGGAGAACCTTGCACAAACCCTTCACTTCAGCCACTGGCTTCTGAGACACCAGAGAGACTGGCTGTGGTACTTTCAAAGCAGATTGTACCCCACGTGACTTATTTTTCAGAGTCGGTAAGAGCGCTGACATATCTTCCAAAGACTTGGAAAGACCAGCAATTCGTGAAGTACTACTGGAGCTAAAAATCTTAGCAGTGGGAGGTCTCGAAGGTTTAGATGCAGAGAGAGGCAAGCCAGGCCTACGAAATATATCTTCATCTGCTGCTTTAGCTTCAGAGTGTTTTGAACAGTATTCACCCTGGTTTTTCAGTGTTTCCACACAATCTTTGTATTTACATTTTGCGCTACTCAAAGATTCCAACTGAGGCCGACTCACAGAACCTTCTTCTACCTGGACTGTATCTTTTCCATGAACTACTTCAATGAGTTTATCACTCTCTTTCTCCATTTGTGAACATAAATCCATATCTTCAGGATCACACTGTGTTAAAAATATATCATCTTCCTCTCTGTCACTGTTGGATTCAGGCTCTCCCTCTTTCAAAGCTGCCACATCGAAATGATGTACCGTTAGGTCACCTCCACCTAAAGGGTCCCCTGAGGTAGAAACAACTGTTTCATTTGTTGGTATTTCTCCCCTTAACACTACAGAAGTACACTGCTTCAAAAGACAAGTGTCATCAGCTACCTGAGAAACGTATTTTGCTTTCACAGGTCCTGTTTCAGAAGACACACACGCTACCTGTTTTTCCTTACTTTCAGCAGTTACCTCAACTCCTCTTTTGTAGCCATAATCTGATGTATCTGATTCTGGCACAAATTTGTCAGAATTCTGTGCTGCACGTGGCCCTGCTCGTGTTGTATCTCTACTTTGATAAGCAAAACATCCTTGTCTGTTCTGCTGTGATTTGGGCCTCATCTGCCTTTGCAGCTGAAGGTCTTGACTTGTCAGCAGTTTCTTATTATTTTTGACAGAGAGAGCCCGAGGAGAAATTAATTTAGTCTTTTTCTGGGTATCACCTACTCGAACCATTTTGCCACGGTCAGGTAACTGAGCTAAACACTCTGAAGATCGCTGGGGCAACCGAAATGCCCTACGAGCCTCTTCCAGGCCAGGTTTCTCAACTGTTGAAGCTGGTCCAGGACACTGGTGAAATTTCTTTGGTGGCACTACAGCAGGAGTGGTTCTACAACTTATGTAATCTGAACTTTTACTCTGCCCTGTTTTGGTATCCGAATGTGTTTTTTTAGGAGTTTTAGAAAGTGAGACTCTCCTAACAGGTTTGGAGTAAGTGTGAAGCTTGGGTGGAGACTTCTTCAGGGAAACCGTAGTGGTTCTCCGAATGCTTGAATTGGGAGTTGTAGTCCTTATGTCTATACTTTCGAAATCACTTTCAGTCACATCTCTCTTATTAAGAATATCAGACTGGTCCTCACTTTTGACAGGAGATGAAGGCCTTAGAGGATCTTCAGCCACAGCAGCTTTCTCATATCGTTTTCTCTTGGGTTTTTTTACTTCAATTTCACAAAATTTCTCAACAGAAATACTACTACTGTGTGGTTCTGCGTGTTCCTCAATGCCCTCTGCTGCTTTTTTAAAGACCTCTTCAGGTACATAATCTGTATCAAAACCCCAATCATTTGTGATATCACCTACATGAGTCAAGCATGAATTTTCTTCATTCTCTTGAACTGAATTCTTGTTGTCTGGTTTCTGATCTTGCCAAACTGAAAACACTTCACATGGACTTTCAAACTCAAAAAACTGAGAATCCGATTCCTCAAACTGCAAAAGGGACCTTGTATTTTCTTCCTTTATTACATTCTGTTCCACATTTGTGTTAGCTATTGAAGTATGCTGCTCTGGACATTCTTTCTCAATGCATGTTTTACCCTGTTTAATGTGTTTCTTAAAACCCACAATACTTTCATCATCATCATCTTCATCAGAATCTGAAATAATAATGACCTGTCCACAGCAGGTTTCCCTGACACTATTTTGGTTGGCTGTGAAACATCTTCTATCATCTTTAACTTTTCTTTGTAGCTGGGATAAACTTTTTTGGGTTGAATCTGATGGGAACTTAATAACACTGGCTTGAGCTATTAAAGATAATTTGTGGAGGTCTCTGTCTATCTGAGACTCTGTTAAGGTGTCAGACTTAGGACTGATGCTAAGGACCTGTTCTCTTAAATCAGAAGAAAACTGAACAGTACTCTTGCTAATTTCCGTATCTCTTGATTCAAGTCCAGTCACAGGATCTTTAAAGGGAGGTGTTTTCTCCACAGAAATATTGGTCGTTTCTGTGAATGAGACCAAACCTTTATTACCAACATGACATTCTAGTATTTGACAACTGGTATCAGGGGTGGAGAAAATGCCTAACTCTTCTTCCTTTACTTGTTTCTTTTTCGGCAATAAACTGTTTTCAGATTTTTGTTCTCCATTTTTATCATCCAGAATACCATTAGGGCCTAAAGAGAGATTGTGTATGAAGCCATCTCCTTTCTGACCTCCTGTATCTTTCTTTGAATAGAAACTTTCAATGCTAGATACACTCAGGTTTTCCTCTAAAGTGATACTTTCCCTGTGTTGCTTTTTCATTACATGTGGTAACTTAGCACAGATTTCATCTTTATGTGCCTTAGTTTTTGCTTTTGAGGTTTTGCCAAGAGCATCATCCTTTAAAGAGAAATCCTCATTTGATGTGGACACCTCTTCCAGAGAGGCATTGCTAGAATCAGTCAACAAAGGTGTTGATGTGATTATTCCTCTGTCAAATACCTTTTCTGGACCATTTCTTGAAGTACAGTTCTGTGGGGTATATGAGGAATTCTCTTTTACAGACTTATGCTTCCCTGTACTTATTTTAACTTGGCCTCGAGCTCTTTCATTAACAAGCCTTTTACTTCTCGGCTTCAAGCACAACTCAGCTGAGAGATGGTCTTTGAGTTTCAAATCTTTTATATAAGTTTGCTCATTATCCTCTTCTATGGCATTATTTGCTTTGCTGAAAATACTCTCTTGCACTTGACATGCATCAGCTTTCATCGGTTCTTTAGAGAATGTTGGGCTGGAGTTTTCCAGACAGTGCCTGTATTTTTTAGACTTCTTTCCTGTTTGTTCACTTTCTTCTTTATTATAAGATGCAGGAGGCGTTTTACATGGAGGAGTCAGATCCACAGAAGTGCTACATTGAGGTACTTTGAATTTTATGTTTCTAATAATTTGCTTTAAACAAGTTTGTAACTCATGGGTTTCCTGACTAGTCAACTGCCAACCTAAAGATAAATTTCCTCGCAGGAATAAGTTGAGCTTATCCCAGAATCGCTTACAAAGAGTCTTCTGCCCAAGCTGATGGCCTTCTTTAAGGAGACTTCTGATCAGCTGCACACAAGCAAGTTGTACAGAGTTAGATGGCCCTGAATGCAGTGACAGAGATGATATCATTGTTGTGCCTTTGGAGCAGTTTCCAGATGACTTCTCAGAACTCCGTGCAAACGCAGTGGTGGGAAGCTTGGCACATTTTACGACGGCTTCCACCCACTGCTGGGAACTAACCCACAGCAAATGCAAACACTTTTTATTTCTATGCAGTTCAATCACTGACACCAAAATCAGAAGGAAAAACTCAGTGACTGTGTCACACACGGCGTCCGTCTGGTTGAGGACGTCTTTGACTTCAGAATGCAGATGATGAATAACCTCCACTATATAAGCCACACCCAGATCCTTAAGATCCATGAGGGACTGCACAAAAGGGATGAACCACAGAAACGTGCTGTTATGAACACGCATGTCTTGACCGATATCTGACTGAAGCACATTAGCTAATGTTTCCATTTCTTCGTACATGTTAGGACAATAATCTGGGCAAATGGCTGATCTCCACCCTGAATCCTAAAATGAAAGAGATACTGACATTCAGATAAACAAGCACCATTCATGACAGGTTTAACACAAAAGTTGCAAACAAGAAAATACACTGCTCAACTTTCCTGTTTTGATGTACATATACGGACCCCCAAAAAACTGAAAACAGTTCAATTTTGAGGTTAAGGTTTCATGAAAAGGTTAAATTTACAAAACCTCCACGTACTCTGGACCTCTTTCCTTCAGTTGGTTTTGATTTCTAGTCATGTGATTTATCTCCCTCATGCCATAAATGTTCTACCCTTCCAAAATGTACTTAAAAATTAATCTCTCAAAGTGTGCACGCTCTCATTAGAGCCCATTTTTCCTCATGAGCTACTGTTCAATCAGAAAGGTTTTATGCAACAGTTGATTCAGAATAGCTACATATCATAAAATCAGCAATGCAACTAACCACGTAAAACACTGTCTATACAATATAAAGGCAATACAATATCATCTGAATTCTCAAAATGTTTTATACCTTTTTGGTCTTTTCAGGGTTATAATTGTATACAATCTGGCTGCAAGTCACCGTATCATCCAAATATGACTCCGGTTCTGACTTGGTCCTTAAGTATTAAGAATAAATAGAAATTACTGAAATGAAGGGTAAAAAGAAGAGAAAAATCCTACTGTTAAGTCAATTATAGTAGACTTCCTCATACAGATTGTTTGACATCCTGACACAGGAACTGAACGAACCTCACAGAGCTGTTCCGTATATTCTGGATCTCTTTATTGTAGCTCACGTTGTTGATAATGGTTTGAAATGCCTCAATAGGATCAGTAAGTTGACCCCAGACCTTAGATCCAAGACGATCCAGAATCACCATGAAACAGTGTAACGCTGGCCAGAAAGGATCCACACTATCATCTGAAATACAATGGAGTAATTTGCTAAATTACAACACAATTAGAGAAAGGTACTAAAATATATTGAGAATTAAGCATTCTTTACCTGGGTAGCAACAAAACTGAAAGCAAACCAGGAAGTAATTTAAAGTAAAGCGTTGTCAACTACAGGTTTTAGAAAGCTGGCAAACTTTTAAATAGTGTCTGCATTTTTTTTAAAGCAATACACCTCTGTTAAGAAATCTTGTTGTGTGGAACAAACTGAGATAGTCCAGATAAACTCAACTTTCTCACCCTATTTGCCAACCTGAAAGCATCGTTCCTCCTCTGCTTCTTCCAGACCTTTATACTCCCATCCTTCAATAAATAACAGAAGTAAAGTAGAAAAAAAAGGGAGAGAAAGAAAAACTTGGTATTTTCAGATCGAAACAAAGTCCATGATACAAGAAATCCTGAATTGTGTGTGTCATTTGGTTGGTATAAAGGACTGAACCCCCCATCCATGGATAAGCAGAGATACATACTCTTCATCCACCCATGTCTCAACATGGCTTTGTTGTTATCTCTATTCCATCCAACTGGCAGGAATTCCCATTCCTCACACACTCTTATGCCCAGTCCTTCCCCTCTTCTCTACATGCAGTGGCAAAACACTGCCCTGCTCAAAGACCTTCACTTGCTCCTTAATGTCTTCTAAGGAAATTAGAAGTCCTCAGTCAAGCATTTGTAAGATCTTACTCTATTCTTTCTTTCCAGATTTACTTTTTTACACTCACATAAAGATACACCACCTACAGAAAAAAACAGATAGCTGGCTTTTTCCAAGAACGAACCAGAATGGCTTCACTATTAGCACCACCTATCATCTTCCGCAGTATTCTTAGGAGGCAAGTGCTCTAACTCACCCAATTACTGACAACCCTAGAACTTTCTGCTTTATTTCCCTCAGGGCTCTTAGATTCTACTTTTTTATCCTCTACTGAAGCTGTCTTATGTCTAGGAAGCTCTCAAATAAGGAAGAAAGTCATCAGTTAGGTGAAGACAATTATGGAATGTTTCTTAAAGAGGTGACTTGGGACTTCCCTGGTGGTGAAGTGGTAAAGAATCTGCCTGCCAAATCATAGGCAGAATACTCTATGACATAAAAGATCCTTTTTGACCCACCTCCTAGAGACATGGAAATAAAAACAAACAAATGGGACCTAATGAAACTTAAAAGCTTTTGCACAGCAAAGGAAAACATAAACAAGATGAAAAGACAACCCTCAGAATGGGAGAAAATATTTGCAAATGAAGCAACAAAGGATTAATCTCCAAAATTTACAAGCAGCTCACGTAGCTCAATATCAAAAAAACAAACAACCCAATCCAAAAATGGGCAGAAGACCTAAATAGACATTTCTCCAGAGAAGATATACAGCTTGCCAACAAACACATGAAAGGATGCTCAACATCACTAATCATTAGAAAAGTGCAAATCAAAACTACAATGAGGTGTCACCTCACACCAGTCAGAATGGCCATCATCAAAAAATCTACAAACAATAAATGCTGGAGAGGGTGTGGAGAAAAGGGAGCCCTCTTGCACTGTTGGTAGGAATGTAAATTGATACAGCCACTATGGAGAACAGTATGGAGGTTCCTTAAAAAACTAAAAATAGAACTACCATACGACCCAGCAATCCCACTCCTGGACATATACCCTGAGAAAACCATAATCCAAAAACAGTCATGTACCACAATGTTCACTGAAGCTATATTTACAATAGCCAGGACACGGAAGCAACCTAAGTGTCCACCGACAGATGAATAGATAAAGAAGATGTGGCACATACATACAATGGAATATTACTCAGCCATAGAAAGAAACGAAATCGAGTTATGTGTAGTGAGGTGGATGGACCTAGAGTCTGTCGTACAGAGTGAAGTAAGTCAGAAAAGAGAAAAACAAATACTGTATGCTAACACTTATATATGGAATCTAAAAAAAAAAAAAAAAAAAAAGGTTCTGAAGAACCTAGGGGCAGGACAGGAATAAAGACACAGACGTAGAGAATGGACCTGAGGACACGGGGAGAAGGAAGGGTAAGCTGGGACGAAGTGAGAGAGTGGCATGGACATATATACACTACCACATGTAAAACAGCTAGTGGGAAGAAGCCACATAGCACAGGGAGATCAGCTTGGTGCTGTGACCACCTAGATGGGTGGTATGGGGGGGGGTGGGAGGGAGATGCAAGAGGGAGGGGATATGGGAATATATGTATATGTATAGCTGATTCACTTTGTTATACAGCAGAAACTAACACACCCTTGTAAAGCAATTATACTCCAATAAAGATGTTAAAGAAAGAATCTGCCTGCCAATGCAGGGGACACAGGTTTGAGTCCTGGTCCAGGAAGATCCCACATGCCGCGGAGCAACTAAGCCTGTGCGCCACAACTACCGAGCCTGCCGTCTAGAGCCCATGAGCCACAACTACTGAGCCCACGCGCCTAGAGCCTGTGCTCTGTAACAAGAGAAGCCACCACAATGACAAGCCCGTGCACCGCAATGAAGAGTAGACTCCCGCTCGCTGTAAGTAGAGAAAGCCCACACGAAGCAATGAAGACCCAACACAGCCCCAAAAATAAATAAATGAATTTATAAATAAAATAAATAAAAATGCCAGTCTTTAAAAAAAAAGGTGCTTAAAAAAAAAAGAGGTGACTCATTTTGAAGGAGGTTAGGGGAGCTGGATTAACAGAGAGGACAGAAATATATGTGCAAAGCACAGGGAAAAAAACTAACAATTATGTAGTAAATGCTGGTAAGCAAATTAGTAATAACCTTTTTAATAAATTTATTTATTTATTTATTTTGGGGGCTGTGCTGGGTCTTCGTTACTGTGCGCGGGCTTTCTCTAGTTGCGGAGAGCGGGGGTTACTCTTTGTTGTGGTGCGCAGGCTTCTCATTGTGGTGGCTTCTTTTGTTGCAGAGCACGGGCTCTGGTGCACGGGCTTCAGTAGTTTTGGCTTGAAGGCTCAGTAGTTGTGGCGCACGGGCTTAGTTGCTCCATGGCACGTGGGATCTTCCTGGACCAGGGCTCAAACCCGTGTCCTCTGCATTGGCAGGCAGATTCTTTACCACTGCACCACCAGGGAAGTCCCTAATTAGTAATAACCTTAATCAAATATCATCTAGCAAGAAAACAGGTGTGATCAAAAAAAAGAATAACATTTACATATTTCTTTTAGAATCCCCCACAAAAGAATATATATCCATGCTGAAGTTGCCTAAGGAGAAGTGAATGTGGGTAAAAAGTTGTATTTATGTTTTCATTAAATTTGGCGCGCTTGGTCTTTATTGAGTCATTCTTTCATAAAGAAGGTAAGATTAGAAACACTGATCAGCCCAATAAAACCATGAGCAAAACCAAGCTGGCTCTAATAACAAACATGACAATTTTAGACCCTATTTTCTAGACTATCTGGGAAGCACTGTCCAAGGGAACTTTCTGGGATGATGGAAATGGTTCTATACCGTAGTCACCAGGCAGCTCTTGAAGTATAGCTAGTGGGACTGAAAAACTGAATTTTTAATTTTATTTAAGTTTCATTAATGTAAATGTAAACAGCCACACTTGGCCGGCAGGCAGCCACCATTGTGGACGGTGGAACCCTAGAGAACCAAAGTGAAATGAAAAACCAGGCAAAAGGGAGACAGTGGGATAGGGGAAGCTTTCTGCAAAATTTTAACTGTCATGTCATTAGAAATTTACCTCCTTTAGGTTCTAGTCTTGATTCTACCACTAACTGGGTATTTCAACGCGAAAAAGTAAGTTAAGGGACTTTCCTGGTGGCACAGTGGTTAAGAATCTGCCTGCCAATGCAGGGGACATGGGTTCGAGCCCTGGTCTGGGAGGATCCCACATACCGCGGAGCAACTAAGCCTGTGCACCACAACTACTGAGCCCGTGTGCCACAACTACTGAAGCCCGCACGCCTAGAGCCCGTGCTCCGCAACAAGAGAAGCCACCGCAGTGAGAAGCCTGCGCACCGCAACAGAGAGTAGCCCCCGCTCGCCGCAACTAGAGAAAGCCCATGCACAGCAACAAAGACCCAACGCAGCCAAAAATTAATTAATTAATTTTTTTAAAAGTAAGTTAACTTCCTTGGGCTTCAGTTTCTTCTTTTATGAAAGTAAGGTGCTGAGTTAAATAAACTCTAAAGGTCTTTTCCAATTAAAAATTCTGACTCTGTGACCAAAACCATAAAATGTTCATTCTTTCCTCCACATCATACACCCAAATTTTTACAGTGACACTAGTATTTTCAAAGTGCACCATCATCACAATAGTCAGCAAATAAAGTTTATTACCATCTGATTGCCTCTCCATGGTGTGAAGTATTGATTGCATAAAATCATTCTGTTTGTTTGAGCCCAACAACAGTGAATCCATGGCTTGCTCCTCAAGAATGGTCAGCAACATGCAAATACCTGTAAGATCATGTATAGCTTTCCTGAATTGATTAAATAACTGTTCTAATGCCTTCTCCAGTTTAGTTGGCAAAAGAATAACAAGGCAGTAAGATGAAACAAAACAGTACGCAGTGCCTCAGACACTGAAGTCTGAGACATTCATATACAACTCCTCCTAAGAACAGAACTTTAGACTGAATAAAAAGGGAAAATGGCATGAACATGGTTAGAAAACCATTTCCAAAATGACTACCACACAATTTGTATCTCATAAAATCAAAGATCCCTTAAATTTTAAGATCACTATATTTCAAGTACCAATCACTGCCAAATATACACGTGACTACAAGACTCTGAATCAATGAAGTAGGACAGAACTATTTTAAGTCAATATACAACTTGATGAAACCCAAAGTTAGTATCTCTTTCTCCCAGGAAATATTTTACAGATGGGAAAAGAGGTATTAAACCTCTGTTTCAATAGATCAAAACCCTATTACGGTCAGCTGCTATGCTAATACTGTAACATCTAATACTGCCTTAAATAAAAGATCTATTTGCCATACTTGAAAATGTACCTCTTACACAGATTTCTAGGATAAAAAATGTTTAAAGACAAGATGCTGCAACAGTCAATTTAATGACAGAACAAGAATTGGGAACTATGAAATCCTTTATTTAGCAATTTTGATCAGATTACCAAAAGAGATCCCTTCCCTTGCAGGATTATTATAAGAAATATTGGAAAATACTAATTATATTTGTGTAGGAACAATACTCACCTAACCAATAGTTTTTGTAGTTGGCAGTATCATACATGTGTGAAGGCAGAAGAATCAGTTTACCCTTCTCAAGGACAGAAGAAGTATAAATGTCTGGACTTTCTAAAAGCCCCAACTCAATAACTTTAAAAAGGCAAGTCAAAACCTCCTGTAAGTCATAATAATCATCTCTGTCCACTTTTCCCAAGTTTCTTGCTGTCAGGATAGCCCAACGCCGAACCTAAAAGCATAACACATTCATTACTTCATTTAACATACAATTGTCTACATACAGCAAGAATACAGTTAAAATAGGATTCTCTACAGATTATAAAAGACACGAGATACATCAACTATACTTTAAAAAAAATCATTACACTGTATATCTTAAACTTATACAGTGCTGTATGTCAATTATACCTCAATAAAACTGGAAGAAAAAAACTATCATATAGAATAAAGTACTTTAGGAAAAATACATGATTTTCAGACATTTAAAGGAAATAAACCAAAAGGTCCATGATGACAGAAAAAAAAAAAAGAAGATACTAATTACAATTGACCTTTGAACAACACACAAGGGTTAGGGGCACCTACCCTCTGCGTAGTTGAATACACGAATATAATTCGAATATAACATAGTTGGCAGCCCTCCATATCCCGGTTCTGTATCATGGATTCAACTAACCTCAAACTGTGTAGTACTATACTAGATGTTATTAAAAAGAATCTGTGTATAAGACGACCCATGCAGTTCAAATCCATGTTGCTCAAGGGTCAACTGGAATGCGATGTGTGAACCTTACTTGATCCTGATTTGAACTAACCCTAATAAAGCATTTGTGAGATAATAATTTCCACTCAAACACTGACTAGAAATATGATATTATTATTATTATTATTATTGTAAGTGTGTTGATGTAATTGGTTTTTTTTTAAGAGCACTTACCTTTTTGATACATGTACTGAAGTATTTTATGGATGAAATGCTCTGATGTCTAAGATTTGCGGTAACTAAACTTAACAGGAGTAGAATATTGACCACATATTGATAACAGATGAAGCACAGTGATGGATATATGGGAGTTCACTACACCAATCTATTTTTGTATGTTTGTAATGTTCCATAATAGAAAGTTAAAAAAAGGAAAGAGGGCCTCCCTGGTGGCGCAGTGGTTGAGAGTCCGCCTGCCGATGCAGGGGATACGGGTTCGTGCCCCGGTCTGGGAGGATCCCATATGCCGCGGAGCAGCTGGGCCCGTGAGCCATGGCCGCTGGGCCTGCGCATCCGGAGCCTGTGCTCCGCAACGGGAGAGGCCACAACAGTGAGAGGCCCGCATACCGCAAAAAGAAAAAAAAAAAAAAAAGGAAAGAAAAATGAAAAGAGAAACCTCAGAAGAAATCAAAGGTCACCTCTACATGGCAATATAGCACAGGGAAGTGATTTTAAATTTATTCTGCACTACAAATTGAATTGTGATCACAACCAACCTTTATGGGCAGGAAAGTTTGCAAAACACAGAACTAGTGGACAAAAGAATGGGCTCCATGCCAACATAATTAACTAATGAATTTTAAGCTATCGAAAAAAATACAAAGGAATCAATGAGTCTATAACTTATAATAAACAGATGAATAAATGAAGAGCAGGGAAAATGGCTCTTGATTATAGTATAATCAATGTCAAGTGCTGACTGGTAAATGTGTAAAGTGCTGGAGTTGAAATTATTTTGCAATCTTAGAAAAACTGGCTCAGGGAAGAACCATCAGGTAATGCTAAATTTAGGAGAAAATTTTGGTGAGGAGTAAGGTATTTATATGATCTTAGAGTACTTAAGAAATAGACATTGTACAGTGAAGAAACTGGACAACACCTCAACTAGATGGTCAAAATTAACATCACCATGAGGCTGAATGATATGGCGTGCCTGTATATCTGACACCCTGAGAAGGGCATAACATCCATCACTTATGTAGTACTCCAGTTGGAATGTATAACCAAAGCCTAACCATGCGCAAGCATCAGACAAACCCAAAATGAAAAGCATTCTATTTTTTGTAAATGGGAGGGAGGCAGAAATGACTATTCTTCAGAAATGTAATTGTCATAAAAGACAAAGAAAGGCTGCAGAAATGTTACAGATTAAGGGAGACTAATGTAACACAATTACATGTAAATCCTGATCCTGGTCTGGATACTGGAGTACAGGGAGAAAATGCTACAAAGTACACTGGATCACATGACACAACTGGAAAATAGACCTTACTGTGTCAATGTTAAAGTCACTGAAGTTTATAATATTGTGAGAATATACTTATTCTTAGGAAATATACACTGAAGTATTTAGGGGCAAAAGGGTATGATACATGCAACCTACTCTCAAATGGTTCAGAAAACAAACAGCTTTGTAGTTGACTGAAAGCAAATGATAGAACAAATGGAGTGAAACATTAATAATTGGTGAATACAGCTAAAGAATATACAGGTGTTTTCTACTTTTTTTTTATTTTTGAGAATTTTCTGAAAATTTTAAAGTATTTTCAAATAAAAACTTAAAAAAAAAAAGCATTAGGGCTCTGGAGTCAGGCTGCCTATATACAAATACCAGTCACCATACTAGCCTGTGTAACTGTGGTTAAGTCTCCTGACTCAGTTTCCTCACCTATAAAAACACATATATAATGAAGAATACAGTCATTCCTGGCCCTGCAGACCCAGTCACCAAGCCTGCAAGTGCTTGGCCCAGGTCCTGGTTGCTCAGCTGGACCAGCTTCCTCTATTGGTTTGCAGCTTTAAGAAAGCCAGTCCCAGAGAGCAGCTGACTGTACTTTCTGTCAATCTTCTTTCACAGGCAGGAAAGCCCCACCCTTCTTTTAAGCACAGGCCTGGACTCTGGTTCTACCCTTGCCTGGAGGATACTTGTCATTCTTATTATCATGCACAAACTCAGTCCCCTGCTACCTACAGCCGCCCAGGCCTACATACAGGTTTCCACCATTTATCACTTTGTATTTCTGTTCCATTACTGGTCCAAAGAAACATTTACCTTTTGAAAAGTGTGATTATACCTTTTAGAATTCCACTTTTTGAATTTTTTTCTATCATTGTTTGGGTTTGGCACAAAGGAGACTGAAATTCACCACCATTCTGGCTGGAAACCCCATTACCATGTTCTTTCTTCGCCACTTAAAAAAAAGCCTCTTTACTATCCTTCTATTGGCAGAGCAACCCTTCATGGCTATTGTCTTAACGTTGTAACTCAGTTCTAGAGGCCAACGTGCACAGGTCCTACTGCACACGCTCCCTCGCCACATGATGATAAGTCCTCAAACTCCAGCAATCAGCTCACAGTCAGGTTCCAAGCCTCTGGTGTTGCTCAATGCTTCTGTCTACCTACTGTTCTGCTTCTCATGTTCCTCCTCCTGTCTGGCACCTAGGAACTGAATCTCCTTGTCCTCCCCTCTACCCCATCACCTGTTAAAAATCTCATCTATTAGCAAAATAATTATTTCAAGTGTTTTAACTGGTATTTCCATGTGCTTGGAGTGGGGCAGGCAAGCAAGAAAAGCAAGAGAGAACAGTGCTTCTTTATTAGTTCAGGTCAACACACTGGAAGTTCAGATTATTCCCTCATTTGTCTTTTAAACTGAAGCGTCACCTGTCAGAAGTGTTTCCCTACTCTTTTAACTCTCTTCTTTGAGCCCCCCCAGCACCCCCTCCTTAACTGCAGTAATGTTACAACAACAAGAGAATAATTTTGGCAAATATTTTAAACAAAGTACACACCAAAAACCTCTATTATAGGTATCTATACTATAGGTGCAAAAATAAAATATTCCCTCTTCCACTGCCTAACCCTCACACTCACCATTTCATTGGGATGGACCAAAAACAAATAGATCCCTGGATGTTTGTCAAAAACCTGAAAGGAGCAGTTAGCTTGTTCCATCCGGCAAAGTGCTTCAACGCATAATTCATCTAAATAGAAAAAATAAGGCAGTAAACATAAGACATAAATCTTATCAACTTATCAAGATTCCCTAAATTTGGCTCCTTCGGTTGTTCTGTAAGTGAATGAAAAGTTGTTCCTTTTTTTTTTTTTTTAAACTGAGGCATAAAAATGCTGTAAATTTAGGAATGATATTTAGCTGCTGAAAGACCGGTAGGTTGATCATAGTGTGTGCCTATGAATTGCTCTGACTTTCCTAGTACAAACATCTTTTTTCACACTGGGCATAATTATCTCCAGAGGGCACCTTCTTAGAAGTATGGCTATAGGTCCAATTCCATTAGCATTTTACATTTTGATCCATGAGGACTTTATCTTGTACCACAGTGATAAAATCAGCTTTGCCCCCCACATGGCTATTTTGTCCTACTCTCAGTTACTGAGTAATCCATTTTCTCCACTGGTTTGAAATGCTATCATCACCAAAGAGTAAATTCCCCAAATATATTTGGTTTACTTCTGGACTCTCTACACTGCTCCATTAGTCTATCTGCACCAGCACTATCCTAATCCCTGTTGCTTTATGGAAATTTCTTCATCACTCTTTCAGAAGTATACTGAATAAGACTCATACATTTACCATATCAGATGAATCAACTTTATTTTGTCAAGCTTCAAAGAATATTGTAGTGACAGTGGTTAGCTTTGGGAAGGAGGAACAATGACTGGAAAAGCAAGAGGAGAGCTCCTGGTGTGTTGATGATGTTTTGTTTCTTGACCTGGGTGCCAGCTACACAAGTGTGTTTAGTTTATGAAAAATCAAGCTTATATACTTTTTTGGATATGGTACTCTTTAATAAATGTTTGAAAAATGACTTGTTAGAATTTAAAAATCTAGTTATTTTTAATTTATTTAGGAAGAACTGATTTATCTAATTAATCTTTAGATATACTTTTCAATTTACTGAAAATACACAGGATAGAGAAACAAGTCAAATAACATGACAAGGAAGAAATCAGAAAAGTCCAGGAAGCACATTATTCTTTAGGGAAACCATTTGGTCTCAGCAACTCAAAGTTATGACCAAAAAAAAAAAAAAAAAAAAAATCTATCTATCTATATCTGTGCACACATATATAAGAGTAAACTATTCTGGATTAAAAGAGATGTAAGCAATATGGAACCAAATGGAACCAAATGCACAGTCCCTGATTGGACTCTAATTTAAATAAATCATCCAAAAAACACATTTTGCAACTACTGGGAAAATCTGAATGTGGACTAGATATAGTAGTGGGTGCCTTAAAGGTACTGTTATTTCGTTAGATTTGATAGATCAGGAAAATGTCTTCAAAAGATTCATATTAAGAAATGCAAATATAAATGACCAAAATCTAGGCAGCCATAATATGCTATGCCATAGTGATTACTGAAAATTACTACAGACCAGTGGTTCTCAACCTGACAATTTTGTCCCTCACTGGCCCTGACCCCCAACTCCCAAGGGACATTTGGCAATATCTGGAGACATTTTTGGTTGTCACAACTAGGGTAATGGGGAGAGCAAGTCACTACCAGCATCTAGTGGAAATAGGCCAGGGATGCTGCTAAACATCCTACAATGAACAACATGTGCCTCACCCACCAAGAATTATCCAGTCCAAGATGTCAACAGTGCCAAGTCTGAAAAACCCTGCTACAGACAAATTCCAAGAATGAAAATTAATTGAATGGATAGATGAATAAATATGTGATAAAGCAAATACAGCAAGATATGAGCAACAGTAGAATCTATGTGGTGTGTATATGGTATTCACTGTGTAATTCACTTTTCTAGGTTTGGAAACGCTCAAAATAAAACGTTTGAAAAAAAAATAAGTATCCTAATTATATGTTTAAGAAACAGATTTTCAACATAGATAAACCCAAATTCTTACAATTCTTAAAATAAAAAAAGTGATACAACTGTGAAACACCCAAGATACTCACGAACACGCTCATGTAAAAGCAAATAAGGATATTTCAGTATTTCAAAAAGAGGAACTCGAAGCTTATTTTCAAAGTCTTGGCCAGTAAAGTCAAACAGCTGTGCCTCTCCATCGTTGTCTACTATATATAATTCATCATCGTCTCCAATTTCTGCCTTCATGGCCTTTTCAAAGTGATTTATGAGACGTGAGGTTTCTAATTCCCATAAAACCTACAGGAACAGAAAAACGGGCAGTGTGCTTTATATCTTATTATCAACAAAATATACTGGATGTGACTATCCTTCTAGAAAGCCTTTTCCTAAGTATAAAAATTCAGAAGTTTAAAGAAGTACTAGGGTTTCCCTGGTGGTGCAGTGGTTGAGAGTCCGCCTGCCAATGCAGGGGACGTGGGTTCATGCCCCAGTCCGGGAAGATCCCACATGCTGCGGAGCGGCTGGGCCCGTGAGCCATGGCCGCTGGGCCTGCGTGTCCGGAGCCTGTGCTCCGCAACGGGAGAGGCCACAACAGTGAGAGGCCCGCGTACCGCAAAAAAAAAAAAAAAAAAAGTACTGAACCTCATATATTAGACTTAAAGAAAACAGTCACTAAACGTAAAAGTGGCTTTTATGACACATGAACATGAGTCCATAGAGCATGAGATGTTTACAACATTGCTCTTGCAGAGTTTTGCTATCAACAGCTCTGTCAACTATACTCCATTGAAAAGGAAATGAGAAGTTGGAGCTTCTTGACCAAGGCACAAGATGGGCCTTCTCTGACTTCCCTTCTATGTTCCAGCCATAGGTAACTACCTTGAAACATCAGCTTTAGCATAAAGACACTGGTTAGCTTCATAGCTAGGAAGCTTTGTAAACGTAAAGGTTTTCCTCAAAAGGTTCATAACTAATCATCCCCCTCCTCTCTTCTATATTATTATACATATCTCTATGGTCTGTATTCCATTTTTCATTAGATAAATATAATAAACCAATATTCAAAGCCATATATTTAAAATTATGTTTCACTTTGGTTACTGTGAATGAAAAAATGTTTGTCTTTATTGATTTATACCACTTACCCATTAAAAAATGAAGAGAGGGGAAAAAAAAAGAACTATTAGCCAATAAAAAAATAACCCAAGCCATTCAGATACCTGGCTGTTAACAATGTCAAACACAATGACATTAAAACATGAACCCAAAAAAACCCATACGTCACTTCATTTCATGAAACTGTTTCACATCAAAATGACTAAAAGTGGAGGATTATAAAATTCTGCTTTAGATTTCAATTCAATTCCATCAATCAATAAGCATTTACTCAGCACCTACTATCTACCAGGCTATGAGTTACATACTAGAAGTATATTAGCATTCACAGTTTAAATCACATTGTCAGTTCCCTGAATGCTTCCAACAGAGTTCAAATTTATTCTCTTCCTAGTTATCAAGCTCTGAAAAATACTGCCCAATTAATGTAAAGTACCGTATGTAAGAATGGCAATTCATCCCTTGCTTTGTGGTATTCAGCCACACACTCTAAGCAGTAGCAGAGGTCTTCATCAGCTGTTTGAAATTCACTGGAGTGGGTCTTGGATGCATAGCGTTGCAGGAAGTCAATGGTGGAAATACCACCTGGCGTACACCAACAACATGTGCTCATTCTGTACCTGTATCCAGAAAAGAAGACATGGAAAGACTAAAGAAAAAAACCACACAACACTTCAGGCCTATTCTGGTGGAGAATGGGTACATTTCCTACTAATGATCATGTCTTCAACTTACAATGTGCCTTTACCACATCCAGAACATTCTGCTGGCCAGCTTATCAATCACTGGCTAAACTCAATCTGAGCTTACTCGTAAAAACTTTACCTGTGACACATGAAAAATAATGAAATGAAAGCAGTTAGTAATAAACATCATAAGGCAATATACAGCTGTGTTACAAAACTATACAGTACTGATGGGAAATTATATACAGAGACATAGAATTATCAATGTTTTCAAAGTACAGATTTTGGACTGTTCTAATCATATACTGGAGTCAAGTGAAAAGCTCAGGAAACCTTTCACATTCCCTGAGGCCATGTTCCAGAAATCCCTGGAAACCTAAAAAATCCACAAATATTAGTCCATACCAATAACAAAAACTCATACAGAGAAGAATTTTCTCTTGGTTAGAAAGTATATATACACATGAATTTGCACGTGTGTATGAACTGCTGCCCATAACTCACTGCTCATCAACGCAGTATAAACTGTAATGGCTGCAAATATAATAGCTACAAACCTATTCCTACTAAGTTTGAAACTTACAGTTTTTGACTGTCTCCAATTTGGGGTTTTATACTACCGTCAGAGCCTCCACCATCCAAACTCAAGTAAAAAGGGTTAAATGAAATTAATTTCAGAGATTGGTTCAAGATGGCGGACTAGAGGACGTGCGCTCACTCCCTCTTGCGAGAGCACCGGAACCACAACTAACTGCTGAACAATCATCAACCGGAAGACACTAGAACTCACCAAAAAAGATACCCCACATCCAAAGACAAAGGAGAAGCTGCAATGACGAGGGGCGCAATCACAATAAAATCAAATCCCATAATTGCTGGGCGGGTGACTCACAAACTGGAGGACACTTATACCACAAAGTCCACCCACTGGAGTGAAGGTTCTGAGCCCCATGTCAGGCTTCCCAATCTGGGGGTCTGGCAACGGGAGGAAGAATTCCTAAAGAATCAGACTTTGAAGGCTAGCGGGATTTGATTGCAGGACTTCGACAGGACTGGCGGAAACAGAGACTCCACTCTTGGAGGGCACGCACAAAGTAGTGTGAGCACTGGGACCCAGGGGAAGGAGCAGTGACCCCAGAGGAGACTGAACCAGACCTGCCTGCTAGTGTTGGAGGGTCTCCTGCAGAGGTGGGGTGGGGTGGGGTGGTGGTGGCTGTGGCTCACCGTGGGGACAAGGACACTGGCGGCAGAAGTTCTCCTTGGCGGGAGCCCTCCCAGAGTCCGCCACTAGCCCCGCCAAAGAGCCAGGCTGGGTCGCCTCAGGCCAAACAACCAACAGGGAGGGAACCCAGCCCCACCCATCAGCAGATAAGCAGATTAAAGTTTTACTGAGCTCTGCCCACCAGAACAACACCCACCTCTACCCACCACCAGTCCCTCCCATCAGGAAGCCTGCACAAGCCTCTTAGACAGCCTCAGCCACCAGAGGGCAGACAGCAGAAGCAAGAAGAACTACAATTCTACAGCCTGTGGAAGGAAAACCATATTCACAGAAAGACAGACAAAATGAAAAAGGAGAGTACTTTGTACCAGATGAAGGAACAAAATAAAACCCCAGAAAAACAACTAAATGAAGTGGAGATAGGCAACCTTCCAGAAAAAGAATTCAGAAAAATGATAGTGAAGATGACCCAGGACCTTGGAAGAAGAATGGAGGCAAAGATCGAGAAGATGCAAGAAATGTTTAACAAAGCCCCACAAGAATTAAAGAAAAAACACCTAGAAGAATTAAAGAACAAACAGAGATGAACAATACAATAACTGAAATGAAAAACACACTAGAAGGAATCAATAGCAGAATAACTGAGGCAGAAGAACAGATAAGTGACCTGGAAGACAGAATGGTAGAGTTCACTGCCGCAGAAGAGAATAAAGAAAAAAGAATGAAAAGAAATGAAGACAGCCTAAGAGACCTCTGGGACAACATTAAACGCAACACCATTTGCATTATAGGGGTCCCAGAAGGAGAAGAGAGAGAGAAAGGACCCGAAAAAATATTGGAAGAGATTATAGTCGAAAACCGCCCTAACATGGGAAAGGAAATAGCCACCCAAGTCCAGGAAGCACAGAGAGTCCCAGGCAGGATAAACCCAAGGAGAAACACGCCAAGACACATAGTAATCAGACTGACAAAAATTAAAGACAAAGAAACGTTACTAAAAACAACAAGGGAAAAACAACAAATAACATACAAGGGAACTCCCATAAGGTTAACAGCTGATTTCTCAGCAGAAACTCTACAAGCCAGAAGGGAGTGGCATGATATATTTAAAGTGATGAAAGGGAAGAACCTACAACCAAGATTACTCTACCTGGCAAGGAGCTCATTCAGATTCAACAGAGAAATCAAAAGCTTTACATACAAGCAAAAGCTAAGAGAATTCAGCACCACCGAACCAGCTCTACAACAAATGCTAAAGAAACTTCTCTAAGTGGGAAACACAAAAGAAAAAGACCTACAAAAACAAACCCATAACAATTAAGAAAATGGTAATAGGAACATATATATCGATAATTACCTTGAACGTGAATGGATTAAATGCTCCAACCAAGACACAGGCTCGCTGAATGCATACTAAAACAAGACCCATATATATGCTGCCTACAAGAGACCCACTTCAGACCTAGGAACACATACAGACTGAAAGTGAGGGGATGGAAAAAGAGATTCCATGCAAATGGAAATCAAAAGAAAGCTGGAGTAGCAATACTCATATCAGATAAAATAGACTTTAAAATAAAGAATGTTACAAGAGACAAGGAAGGATGCTACACAATGATCAAGGGATCAATCCAAGAAGAAGATATAACAATTATAAATATATATGCACCCAAAATAGGAGCACCTCAATACGTAAGGCAACTGCTAACAGCTATAAAAGAGGAAATCAACAGTAACACAATAATAGTGTGGGACTTTTTTTTTCCTTAATTTATTTATTTTTGGCTGCGTTGGGTCTTCGCTGCTGCACGCTGGCTTTCTCCAGCTGCAGCAAGCAGAGGCCACTATTTGTTGTGGTGCATGGTCTTCTCATTGCGGTGGCCTCTCTCGTTGTGGAGCACGGGCTCTAGGTGCGTGGGCCTCAGTAGTTGTGGCATGCGGTCTCAGTAGTTGTGGCTCTAGGGCTCTAGAGCACAGGCTCAGTAGTTGCGGCTCGCAGGCTCTATAGCGCAGGCTCAGTAGTTGCGGTGCACAGGCCCAGCTGCTCCACAGCATGTGGGATCTTCCAGGACCAGGGCTCGAACCCGTGTCCCCTGCACCAGCAGGCGGACTCTCAACCACTGAGCCACCAGGGAAGCCCGGAACAGAAACAAAGTGCTCAAAATACAAAAGGATGGGGGCATGTCAAAGGGACATATTAGCCACCAACCTGAAAGAGCTCCCAGTGGCCAAAGCTGAAACAATCTGAATAACAAAATAATGTAATATTGGATTATAACTCACAGTATAAATATACATGAATCCATACTGATACAAATGAATGAATAAACAAATGTGGGGGAAGGAACAAACTTTCCTTATAGAAGAATTGCTAATAATATATACAGATACTCCCCATTCCAGGAAGTGGAGCTTAATCCCACCCTATCTTGAGTGAGGGCTGGACTTGGTGAAACACTTCCAAATAAGAAAGTATGCAAAGTGAAAATCACACTTACAGTGGAGACACCTGGTAAACACAATCTCAAACCAAGTGATCAAGGTTAACATCACCAGTGGTTAAGTCGTGTTGGTAACCCCTGACACAATGTGATGAGGCAGGAACTTCAACTTTGCAGTATGCTTCCCCAAACCCACAACCCCAGTCTATTCATGCGAAAAACATCAGACAAACTCAAGGTATTATCCAAACAGCTATTAGCCAGTCTTTGACAAAAAAGAAGAAAACCACACCCAAGGGAAATCGAACCAAGTGTTCTATCATATGGAACCATTTTATTGGGAATTGGGCCAGGAAATTACCCAACAAAACCGATCTTGAAAACTTGACCTTCATTATCTAATGAATGTATATCAGCCTAACGGGAAAAAAGTTACAAACCCAACTGTAAACCCAATGAAGTTCATTTCCTAACTGGATGAACCTAATCCATGCACTCTCATCAGGAGTGACATCATCCTCAAGGAGATGAAAACCGGTTAGTGGAACACATCCTACTCTTTTTACATATAAAGCACAGGTACATGTACATTACGTAAAGAAGTATATAATATATTGGTGGTACTAAAATTCATAGGAAAGAAATGTCTTAAACGTTTCCTTTCAGAGAGGGAGAAGGGACAATAAAAGGTTAAGAAACATGACCCAAGTCATTGAATACTTGGGTACAGAAACTTGACAATGTTAAGTTTTTGAATGCATTATCACCCCAAAATTCAGAGTGAATAGTAAGTTCTGCTAATGGGAAACTGATCACATCTTGACAGTATTTATAATTTCTGTACAATCAAAAACATGTATTTGTCTTGTGAACTGATTTTTAAAATTCATTAAATATTAACTGTATACTTTCTTCATGCTTCTGAAAAGAATTTAGGGCAGCTTTCAACATTAAAGTATAAAGAAAAAGACACTTTAGAAGGCAATTTAAAAAGGGAGAGAAATTAAAACTTATTTAGAAGAAATTTAATTTCACTAAGTCCTAATTTAGGAGCTTCCTGAAAAGTAGAGCAGAAAGATAACATGAGTTACACAGCCCTTGTGTGAAAAATTAAAAAAGTAATATGCTAGTTCAGCTGGAGAGTCCTGCCCTTTCCTAACACTAATTCTAATTCAATTACATTTTCTAAGGGTGCTGCAAACTAGGGAATATGAAGTAACAGAATAGACACTATGTTTCTGCAGAATATAAATTTCATTCAAAGAACTTCTTATACTTGAAAAACCAGTAATATAATACCAGGAAGTTAAAAGTCTGCAGAAGCTGTGTTTTTCCAGTGATGTAATCTAATTCAACAAGTTTCACCCTTCTAGACGATGCAAGAACAGAAACTGAAACTCAGGGGATTTCTCAAACATCAATTGTTTCAAGCTTGACTTGAGCAGGAAACAAGACTGCAGTCAACTGCAACGTTGAAAAAATCAAGGTACTGAAGTACAAATAAAATGTTGTATTTTTTTTTTTTTTTTTGCGGTACACGGGCCTCTCACTGCTGTGGCCTCTCCCGTTGCGGAGCACAGGCTCTGGACGCGCAGGCTCAGCGGCCATGGCTCACGGGCCCAGCCGCTCCACAACATGTGGGATCTTCCCGGACCGGGGCACGAACCCGTGTCCCCTGCATCGGCAGGCGGACTCTCAACCACTGCGCCACCAGGGAAGCCCAAAATGTCGTATACTTTAAAATAATTATTAACAGAGAAGTTAGTTAGCAAAATAAACCTTCTAGTAAAAAAATTATGGAGTCTGCTTTTTATTTCACTCACTCAGAGAGCTAGCCTACTTCCACATTCCAGAAAGCAAAACTAAATTTTCTCAAAGTAGATAGGAGTTACTGCCATATAACAGATAAGTGCCATGGAATTTAGAAAACAGAGAGAACAGTGCTATAGCACATCAACAATAGAAACATGTTTCCAGGGCCTCCCTGGTGGCGCAGTGGTTGAGAGTCCGCCTGCCGATGCAGGGGACACGGGTTCGTGCCCCAGTCTGGGAGGATCCCATATGCCGCGGAGCGGCTGGGCCCGTGAGCCATGGCCGCTGGGCCTGCGCGTCCGGAGCCTGTGCTCCGCAACGGGAGAGGCCACAACAGTGAGAGGCCCGCATACCGCAAAAAAAAAAAAAAAAAAAAAGAAACATGTTTCCATAGTTCCTCTCAAAAGGCCATAAGTGGGTGTGGTTATGTTCCTAAAACTAAAATCATCATCGGCCTGATAGCTAAGCCCAAAAAAATCTGAACAGGGTATACTGAAATTTTTCTTTTAAGGGAAAACTGCTGGTAGATGACTATGAATTTTGCAAATTTTTGCACAATTCAGTTCTTCTGGAGGACAGTTTTGTTAACTTCATCAGTGTTTTTACTGCTTGGAATCATTACTGAACCACAAATGGGGGGGTCCAGGGAATCCTCAAGCTGCATGACAGAAATAAGAGCGGCTCCTGTGCATCAGAGAGACAGTTTTTTTGCCAGTAACATAGGATGCTTCACCAGAGGTATAACTGTAATTTTCTATTGACTTATCCAGGGGATATCATTTATCAATAATAGCTGGCCAGAAACTTCAAATAACAATCACTTTCTTCTACCCTTCCTAGCTAAACTTTTTGAAAATTTATTTACTTATTTATTTTAAACCTCTTCACAATTGCTTTTATTTATTTATTTTTTTTCCTCGGCCACGCTGAGCGGCTCGAGGGATCTTAGTTTAGATCCCTGACGAGGGATTGAACCCGGGCCACGGCTGTGAAAGCGCCGAGTCCTAACCACTGGACCACCAGGGAACTCCCCTTGAAAAAATAATTTAGATTCACTTCTTTAGCTCCTTTGCACTCTGGCTTCTACCTTATGTTTCACTGAATGTTTTCACAAAAGTCCCTAATAATCTCTTTAATACCAAATCCAATAGGTTCTTTTTTTTTTTTTTTTTTTTGCGGTACGCAGGCCTCTCACTGTTGTGGCCTCTCCCATTGTGGAGCACAGGCTCCGGACGCGCAGGCTCAGCGGCCACGGCTCACGGGCCCAGCCGCTCCGCGGCATGTGGGATCTTCCCGGACCGGGGCACGAACCCGCGTTCCCTGCATTAGCAGGCGGACTCTCAACCACTGCGCCACCAGGGAAGCCCTCCAATAGGTTCTTTACTGGACTCCTCTAAAGCATATGAAACTGCTCACCATGTATTCCTTAGCTACGACAACACACCATTCTTCTCTCACTTCCTCTACCCAGCCCCCATAATCATCTGTTCCTTTCCCCCCTGCTTCATATCAAAATTTCCAAAGGTTTGTCCTCAGGACTCTATCCCTTCATTCAATATCTTCTTTGTGGGTGACAATTCAACCTATTTCTTCAACTACTATTTATAATGAAGCTTCCCAAAGACTGAGAACGTAGGTAAGACTCAATGCCATGTTTGTGTTTCAGCTTCTCAATAAATGAGAGCCTAGCCTAGAATTCCACAAAGATACACAGCTGCCCTTCAGTATCTGCAGGCGATTGGTTCCAGGAGTCCCCCCCCATGCATACCAAAATCTGCAGATGCTCGAGTCCCTTCCATAAAACAGTGGAGTACAGGGAACAGTTGGCCCTCTATATCCACAGATGGGAAACCCAAAGATATGGAAGGCTGACCGTACTCAATATCCAACTGTAGAGTGAATCTATACTCACTTGACAGTTGCCTCAAAGTAAACAGGACCAGAACAGAACAAAGTCCTTCCCGTCAATGTGTTATCTGTCCTGTATTCTCTATATCCACGGTATTACCATGACTTCACTTTTCAAACCAGTAACCTGTGAATTCTATACTATCCTCCCTTAGCCCCCATCTCTACAAGTTCTATAGAGTCTACCACCTTGATTACCTCTGTACTTTACTCTCAGTGAGACTGCCATTTCCTTAGTTCAATACATTTTCATTATTTGTCTGGATTACAGAAGAAACCTAAATGATCTGCCTCTTGTTTGATCCACCATCAGTTCTTCCTCCAAAATGCTGCCAAAGGCCAAAGCAAAAACCAGACTCTAAAAGCACAAATGACTCCTCTACCTTTGGCCGATAAAATTAAAATTTTTGACCTCACCACACAAGGCTCTCCATGACCTGGCTTCAGCATCATCTCTTGCCATTCCCCCTCACTTGCACTTCCTAAAATGCTTCCTGGTGTTTGGCATTACCTGCCTTTATGGAAGCTCTTCCATCTGCCTTTAACACCTACTCTTCATACTTTTGCCTGGTTCTTAACCCTGAATGCGCATCAGACTCACCAAAGGAACTTGGGAAGAAAAAAAAAAAAAGCAAAGCAGATGATGAGATACCACCGATAAAATTCAGATTCGTTCTAAAAAACACTCCAATAGTAAGTCTGATAAAAAGCCAGATTTGGGGGACTTCCCTGGTGGTCCAGGGGGTAAGACTCTGCACTCCCAATGCAGGGGGCTGGGGTTTGATCCCTGGTCGGGGAACTAGATCCCACATGCATGCCGCCGCTGAGAGTTCGAAAGTCACAACTAAGACCCAGTGCAGCCAAAATAAATAAATAAGTAAATATTGCGGGGGTGAGGGTGGGGGGAGCCAGATTTGAGAACTACCTCTGAGCATCATCATGCCTGGGGGCTTGTCTGACTCATTCCCTCCCTTCCAGTCTGTCTCTGATGACTTTTTTCTCTATCCCCTCAGGACTTTGTACATGGTCTCTATCACTGCATTTACCATGTTAGGCTGAGCTGTTTACTTATCTGTCTCTCACCTACAAGTTCCATCCTCAGCAATTCTGAGTCTGTTAGGAGGAAAGGATCCGTTCTGTATTTTTTTTTTTTTTTAACTTTTCAGTGCTTGGCACATATTAAGTGCCTGAAAAAAAAGTCTTAAATATTTAACAAATAACTACCGACACGTCCCTGGTGGCACACTGGTTAAGACTCCGCGCTGCCAATGCAGGGGGCCCAGGTTCGATCCCTGGTCTATCCCACATGCACGCCACAACTAAGAGTTCGCATGCCACAACTAAGGAGCCTGCCTGCCGCAACTAAGACCCAATGCAACCAAATAAATAATAAAAATATTTAAACATTTAAAATTTAAAAAGCAACAACAAATAATTACCTGGGGTAATGGCCTACAGAGAAGTGATGCTCTCAGTCGAGATTCCTGGGTTTATGTGAGAATGGGTGAGGATCTGCATTCATATATACCCAGACTCTGGCCCCCAAAAGAACATTTCTGAAAAAGCAAAACAAAACAAAACTGAGGAAGTGGTTTTTAGACTCGCTCTCTCACTTGGGTTTCACATCAATCCTTATAAAGAACCACCAAATATTACCATTTGATGACACAGCTCAAGCTCCCAGAGGTTAGACAACGTGCCTGTGGGTCTACAAGGAACGAAAAAACAGTGCAACTGCCATTCTGACTCCACAGGGGGAGTGGCTCCACGGGAGACCTCGACCCCACGCTGGGGACAGCGAGGCACTTTGTCAGAAAGTCCCCCAATTAGCAGGTGAGTTCAGCCCTAGGATCGTCAGTAGCTAACATCTCTGCCGCTTTTACTGACCAGCCGTGGGGTCTTCTTTTTTTTTTTTTTTTTTGCGGTACGCGGGCCTCTCACTGCTGTGGCCTCTCCCGTTGCGGAGCACAGGCTCCGGACGCGCAGGCTCAGCGGCCATGGCTCACGGGCCCAGCCGCTCCGCGGCATGTGGGATCCTCCCGGACCAGGGCACGAACCCGTGTCCCCTGCATCGGCAGGCGGACTCTCAATCACTGCGCCACCAGGGAAGCCCGGGTTCTTCTTCCTTCGAGCCTCGGGCCCGATTCCTTCTGGGCCACACGGGTCTTGGCACATCGTTGCTCCTGGAAGGTGGGGAGGACGGCAAAGTCCCCTCTGGCTGGCTGTCAGCGCTCCATCGCCTTCAGGTGGGGCAGGGAGGGCTCAGGTGGCCACTCGGGAGGGGCACACTCTCCAAAGGCACGAACCCCAGCAGGAGGAAGCAGGGGGCGCCGAGTGGACAGAGACTTTCTGTAGCGAGACACCCCACTCACTCCCACCGAAACTACGCAGCGCCCAGACTCGGAAGAGCTCACTCGGGACGGCAGTGCAGACGACGCAAAGAGAGAGGACCGGAGGGCGGCCCAACGGACGCCGCGGGGATGCTTCCGCCTCGGGGATGCTTCCGCCTCGGGCGCCGCAACTCTCCTGAGGGACGCGGCCGAGCTCGCGCCGCCCCTCCCCCACCCGCCCGGGCCTCACGCGCTGCGACGGTTACGCCGCGCGCGCTCCCACGCTCACCGGGCCTGCAGCCGTGAGTCCGCCGCTCTCCTCACCCGTCTCGGCCTCCCCCCGGCCGCCAACCAGCCTCCGCCTCCATGCCTCGACTCAACAGTCGGCCGAGAACGGAAGTGCGGGCGTGCGCTCAGTCGCCAACTTCCGTAACCGACCACCCAACCGAAGAAGCCCCGAGCGCAGGCCCCGCCCTCTGCGCGACGTCAGCCGTCCGCAGGCCCCTCCCCGGCCGCCGCTTTCTTGTTTAGGTGCCCCGAGGGGCGGGGCGTGGGAAGAGACACGCCCGGGCTCCGCCGGGAGGCCGGGAAGCCCGGCGTGGCGTCACTTCCGGGCTCCCGGGGCCGGCCAATCAGGAGCGTCCGTGAGGGGCGGGGGCGGGGGGAAAGCTTGAGGCCGAGGTTCCACCGCGGCCTTGCCCCGGATTTCTCCGGGTAGTGGCCGCTCCACGACGCGCCCAACCCGGGCGACCTGGACGCCTACACTGCTGTCTTTTCCGTTCCGTCCTTTTTCTTCTCTTTTCGACGCCTCAGGAGTTTCAGCAGGGGTGTTACGGGTTGCGGAGGAATTTTTTTTCTCTTTAGATTTCCTTTAAAGACCTAAAATATAATATGTAATCAACACGTACTTTGGGGGAAATATATACTTTGTATCATAGAAAAGGGATACATTAAGTATTGGAAAGAGAAAAAACAGTACAGAATATAACAGTAAAACCCCCTGGGAAGCCTACCCATTTTTTTTTCTTTTAACGCTTACTACTGACTTCGACGACGAGGCATCACCACTAGCTTATACTCTAGTAGAGGAGACAGAAAAACGAAATAATTGCTAGTTCTGATCAAGGCTCTAAAGGAAAGCAGAGGCTGAGTTAGGCCCGATCCAGACCGGTCAGCCAGCGACGATCATACTGAGCAGAACCCTAACCGAAGAATGAGAAGGGGCGAGCCAGGGAAGTGGGCAGGATCCTGGTGAAGAACATTCCAGAAAGAGGGCATGGCTTATCGGAAAGCCCCGATGCCTGTTATGGAAATTTAACAATCCGAGCGCGAGGCGAACACCGTTATTCTCGTTTCTAGATTTTTCTCTGCCAGGTGGACTGTGTTGGCCAAATTGAAATCCAGTGTTTAAATACGAAAGTTACAAAACTGTGCGGAACTATATTGCACTATAAATTGTGTAGGTATCCTTTTAAAAATAATATTAATACTTTTGAAAAATAGGGATCTGGCTGGCTATTAAAAAAAAAAACTTTTTTTGAAAGAGAAGATGGAAAAAAAATCACCGGAATCTCTATTTCCCTGAGATAATCATTTTAATGTGTATCCTTGAAGAATGTATTACATACGTTTTTATTAAAGTAGCCATGAAAGGATATTTATAAAATGCTAAGCTACTCACCACGGTGTAAGAAACGGAATATTACCGTGAATCCTGAACAGAGGGGCTCCTCCATTTTACAGGGTAGCTTGGGCTAGGGACACACAGAAATGTTTTAATTTCTTATAAAATCAGAAAACAAGTGGAATATTAGGTTGAAGAAAATCTTTTAATATTTACCATTTATTTGTCTTTATACCAATACAGTCATAAAATATAAATTTTGATATTTTTAAGGAGGAAAGTGCCCCTGAAGGCAAAAAGTGCCGAGGGCCACTAAAGTCATAATTTCATCCTGCTTCTGAGCCCGCTGTGGGTCTTTCCTTATAATATTACCACGTTTGTCTTTAATCTGTAAATATATGAAGCTTAGTGTGTTTTTGAACTTTATCAAATTAGACTGAATGCGTTTTTCCGTGAATTGCGTTTTACACTCAGAGATTCATTGATCCAAGGTATGCTCAGGAGTTGTGGAGGCCAAAGTTTACACAACTTGAGGGGTTTATTTGAAATGAATAGCACAAATTACAAATTTTTTAAACGGACAAACCCCACAAATACTAAAAATTCAGAAAAAAATATTTAAGCTGCAAACACAACTCTATACAAGTTATATATTTGGGCTTCATACACTTTTATCTCAGCAATGAGGTTGAAGATCATTTTCTATACAAGGAACACAAACGTAATTCAGTCTTTTTTCTAGTAAGATTGATGAAATTTTATTGCGTTTATTAAAGTTTCAAATTAATATTTCATTTGATAATATGCAAATTTTAGGATTGTCAAGTTTAAAAAATTTGTATCAAGCCTTTTTTCACAGATAAGCTATAAGAATTCAGAACACATAAAGTTTCTGGTGTAATGATTGAACCTAAATACTTGGAATTGATAACACATTACTACTAGGTTGTCATAGATTTTCTCATTTTTAGATACAGATTGTGAGTTTTTTTGTTTTGTTTTGTTTTGTTTTGTTTGCGGTATGTGGGCCTCACTGTTGTGGCCTCTGCCGTTGCGGAGCATAGGCTCCGGACGCACAGCCCCAGCGGCCATGGCTCACGGGCCCAGCCGCTCCGCGGCATGTGGGATCTTCCCAAACTGGGGCACGAACCCGTTTTCCCTGCATCGGCAGGCGGACTCTCAACCACTGCGCCACCAGGGAAGCCCCAGATTGTGAGTTTTATATGTCAGTATTTTATGTCAAAATTTCAGTACTTCTTCCAGTTTGATCATTTGACTCATTACTCATCATTATTTGGATTATCAACAATCCAAGAACATGTTACACGTTATTTCTATTTGAAATGGATCTGTTCTTAATGAATTACTAAAATATTTGTTATATTATAATTTCTATTGATTTCATCATCATTAACCTTCATTGTAGCCTCTTATTCCATGATTCTGTCAACTTTATATAATTTATATACAATTATACACAATAAGTACACATTTTAGGTGTATGGTTGAGGGATTTTAACAACTCCGTAATTTCATGTAACCATCTCTAATCATGATATACAACATTTTCTTCCTGCCAGAAAAGTGCCCTTGGGACACTTGGCAGAAAATCTTCTCCCCATTCACCCAATGGAAACATTGATTTGACTTCTATCAACATATCTATCATCATAGATTCATTTAGACTATTCTAGAACTCTATCAATGGAATTATACACTATGTATTCTTTTGATCATCTGCTTTTGTTCAAAATGAAGTATATGAGGTTCACAGATGTTATTGTATGTATCAGCAATTCATTTTCATTGCAGAGAAGGGTATCATTCAATGAATACACCACAATTGGGTTTTTTTCTTTTAGTCATGAATATTGGGTGGTTTCAAGTTTTCCACTGTTAATAGATAAAGCTGTTATGAACATTACTGTACAAGTCTTTTTATGGTCATACGTTTTCATTTAACATGGATAAATATGCAGGAGTGGAATTGCTGGATTACAGGGTAGGTGTGTCTTTAATATTACAAGAATTTACAATCCATTTTCCAAAGTGATTTTACCATCTTCAATTACCATAAGCAAAGTATAAGACTTCCATTTGCTCCACATCTTTGTCAATACTATCCCTATTGTAAGTCTTTTAAATTTCAGTCATCCCAATGGGTTAAAACGGTGCCTCATTTGTATTTCCCTAATAAATAATGATGTAGAACATCTTTTCTTTTCTTTTTTTTTTTTTTTTTTTTGCGGTACGCGGGCCTCTCACTGTTGTGGCCTCTCCCGTTGAGGAGCACAGGCTCCGGATGCGCAGGCTCAGCGGCCATGGCTCACGGGCCCAGCTGCTCCGCGGCATGTGGGATCTTCCCGGACCGGGGAACGAACCCGTATCCCCTGCATCGGCAGGCGGACTCTCAACCACTGCGCCACCGGGGAAGCCCTAGAACATCCTTTCATGTGCAGATTGAGAATTAGTGTATCTTCTTTGTGAATTGACTGAGCTTTCAGGCAGAGCACAGAGGATTTTTAGGGCAGTGAAAGTACTCTGGTATTAAAGGACTGATACATGTCATTATACATTTGTCTAAACCCATAGAATGTACATATCAAGAGTGAACCCTAATGAAAACTATGGACTCTGGGTGATAATGACGTGTCACCGTAGGTTCATCAGTTGTAACAAATGTACTACACTGGTAGGGAATGTTGATAATGGGGGATGCTATGCACATGGGGGGCGGCAGCAGCGGGTATTTCAGAAATCTCTGTACCTTCCTCTGAATTTTGCTGTGAACCTAAAACTGCTCTGAGAAACTAAAGTCCTTTTTAACCTTATGGTCAAACGGCTCAGACGTTTGAATGGAGATGGCAGGTAGGCAGATTAATATTTTAGCCTGGAGTTTGGGGGAGAATCTGACCTATAACTACACATTTGGGAGCCATCAGCACATAGATGTTATTTCGAGGCATCGGGAGAACGTGAAGAGTCCAAAAAGTCTCGAGGAACATGAGCATTTAGAAGTTGGGGGCAGTGGGGGGAGTGTAGCAGAAAGTGGTAATTGATTCTACATGTATAGAATCAAAGATAGCTAATACCGGGCTTCCCTGGTGGCGCAGTGGTTGGGGGTCCGCTTGCCGGTGCAGGGGGTGCAGGTTCGTGCCCTGGTCCGGGAGGATCCTGCGTGCCGCGGAGCGGCTGGGCCCGTGGGCCATGGCCGCTGGGCCTGCGCGTCCGGAGCCTGTGCTGCGCGGCGGGAGGAGCCGCAGCGGTGAGGGGCTCGGGTACCGCAAAAAAAAAAAAAAAAAAGATAGTTAATACCATGTCTTGTTTGTATGGTGATAACAATGCAGAATAGAGATGACAATTGGGAACAATTGTCCACAGGGGTATTTACCCTTTCAGCCACTTAAGGCAGGTTGAGCTAAATCCCAGCTCCAGACATGAGCCCAGATGGGTTAAGACCATCCTATTTTTGTGGCTACAGTGATGGCTCAGAGTTGGGCACAAGCTCTAATTTGGGCACTGGGAACAAAACCCAGGACTTAAGCAAGAGCTATTGTTCTCTTCTCTGAATGGCATCCTCTATTTAAATAATAATAAGGATGCTATAACATGGGGCTCTATGAAGGCACCCCTCAGGACCAAGGGGCCCCCTTGTGTGGATTGAAGATGAAGTGGACTCCGGAGAAGGGAGAGCTGAGAATCAGCAAGAAAACACATTTTGGGGACTCCGAGTAGCTGGATCCATCCTCTCCCTCTGGATTTTCAGTCTGAGAGTCCCCAGATTCCTTTGATCTATCTGAGTCTGATTTTCTGGCACTTGCAAATCAAGACTTCTAACCTATAAACTCACAATCCCACTCCCCGGAGAGAACCACTGTCAACACTTTGGGTTTAATTCCTCCCTTACACTGTAATGCATCTCTATTTACACAATTTTTTTTTCTTTTTTGGCCGCACCACGTGGCATATGGGATCTTAGTTCCCCCAACAGGGATCGAACCTGTGCCCCCTGAATTGGAAGCAAGGAGTCTTAACCACTGGACCACCAGGAAGTCCCTATTTTTTTTTTTACTGTTACAAAATTAAGAAGATAATACATATACTTCTGAATGAAAAACAGTATTTTAGTTGATGATATTGCTTACCTTATATGTTAACCAAATCTATCATTATCATTAAAAAAACGTTAATTTATTTATCTATTCATTTATGGCTGTGTTGGGTCTTCGTTGCCATGTATGAGCTTTCTCTAGTTGCTGCGCGCAGGGGCTACTCTTCGTTGTGGTATGCGGGCTTCTCATTGCAGTGGCTTCTCTTGTGGAGCACAGGCTCTAGGCGCGTGGGCTTCGGTAGTTGTGGCACACAGGCTCAGTAGTTGTGGCCTGTGGGCTCTAGAGCGCAGGCTTGGTAGTTGTGGTGCACCGGCTTAGTTGCTCTGCGGCATGTGGGATCTTCCCAGACCGGGGATCGAACCCATGTTCCCTGCATTGGCAGGCGGATTCTTAACCACTGCATCACCCAGGAAGTCCCTCATTACCGTTTTTAATTACTGCCTAATATTCCATTCAAGGAATACACCATCATATATAGTAAATTTCCTATTAAAGAACATTCATATTTTTCTAGTTTTCATATTATAAATGTGCCATTCTTTTACACTAGTTCTATTATTTCTTTAGGTCCTAGAAGTGAAATTGCTGGATCTCAGAATATGTACATTCTTAAGGCTTTGATGTATTCTACTGGATTGTCCTCCAAAAGGAACATGTAATTGATATTCCCATCAGCCTGGAGATTGGTATGTTTGACAGATAGAAGGAGGTGACTAAAGGCAAAATGCTTATTAAAAAGAAAATATTCATTTGTTCTGGGACTTCCCTGGTGGCACAGTGGTTAAGAATCCACCTGCCAATGCAGGGGACAAGGGTTCAACTCCTGGTCCAGGAAGATCCCACATGCTGTGGAGCAACTAAGCCCATGCACCACAACTAATGAGCCCAAGGGCCACAACTACTGAAGCCTGCATACCTATAGCCCATGCTCCACAACAAGAGAAGCAACCGGAGTGAGAAGCCTGCACACTGCAATGAAGAGTAGCCCCTGCTCTCTGCAACTAGAGAAAGCCTGCATGCAGCAACGAAGACCCAACACAGCCAAAAATAATTAATTTTTAAAAAGAAAATACTCATTTGTTCCCTGAATATTTATCGAGTGTCTATTATTTGCACAACACCATGATAGATGCTGTGGATATACTGGTGAATGAGGACTCCTAAACTTGTTTCTCTGTATTCTTCCTTCTCTGATGACGGCAAGCTTGGAAAAATGTCTAGCTTTGTGGATGAATTAACCAACATCACACATCATGATGCTACACTCAGGAGACAAGGGTGCTGCACCTTGGCCCAGAGGGTGGCCTCACTGTATGGGATATTGCTCACCCACACCTTCCTTTCGTTTTCCCCTGTACAGATGAGGCTAGAAGCCTGGGCACTTTATTTCCCTTGCCAGCAAGGGAAGTCTAACAGAGGCAGTTTTTCCAGAAGCAATGGAAGAGATTGCTGGTTTCTTTGTTTTTTCCAGTTAAACACCAGAAGAATTCTGTGACTGGCTTTGAGAGGGCATCTTGTATGAAAAATACCTATCTTTAAACACTAGAATCACACTCGGGAAGATGAGATACACACACCATGACAGGCACATGGGAACCGAAACCAGTTTGCGGGAACACAAACGTCCCTGTACCACTTACCTAATATGCACACACACTAAAATATACATCTAAACAACTGAAAAACAGAAAGCAAAATGGCATGCATTATTAAAATTGTTAACATTCTCTTTTTTTGCTGAATGCACGTATAGTTGAATCCACATCATGAAAATGTTCATTGGGGGAATTCCCTGGCGGTCCAGGGGTTAGGACTCTGCGCTTTCACTGCTGAGGGCCTGGGTTCAATCCCTGGTGGGGAACTACGATCCCATAAACTATGTGGCGCAGCCAAAAAAAAAAAAAAAAGAAAAGAAAATGTTCGTCGGACATTACTACCCTCTGCTGCCATTAGAGGGACTTGGGATCCTGTTGTTGTATGAAAACCATTAGTTGTAATTATTTTCAATATAATAGCACAGAAAATATTAAATCAACTCATGCACTCGCCTTTCTTTTCACATTCAGACAAACTTGAATATGAAATGTGAATCAATTTTTAATGCTCCACAATATGTTATTATTTTCATACCCTTCCTTTGGCTGTTGCACCTTCTTCAGTAAAATCAATAGTGAAAATAGCTTTATTGACACATATATAAACACAACCAGACCTGGAAAAATGGACAAGAGAGAGTATCAGCCGCTTAACATTTTTCATCTCCGTCTTCTCCCTCACTGTCATCGTCACAATAAAAGATGTCTCGAAACAGGAAGACTGGCTTGGGGGTTGCCGGGGTCTGGATCTCAGTCCCTTTTTTCTCCATCTTCTTCTCTAATTTTTCTTTAAGCAATGGTAGACTAGTCTCATAAAGGTAGTCTATAATCTCTAAAGAAAAGAAATTGAATCTTGAGATGATCTGACAAAGCCTCTTCCCAAGGTCAAAGGACGGATGGCACGGACGATGACAATGCATTGCTACTGGCATTACTGTGTGCAAGACCTGGCTCTAACTGCTTTATTCATAGTCACTCATTCAATCCTCTCAAAAATCCTATGAGGTAGGCCCTATTGTTCACCCATTTTTCAAATGAGGCATAAAGACATTATGAAACTCATCCAAAGTCATAGAGTCAGGAGGGCGAAGCCAGGATTCAAACCCAGGAAGTGGTGTCTGCTGAACGCAAGGAGCATTTTGTCACACACTGCAGGGCGGTGTGTTACCCGAACCAGCGGTTCCCAGTGATGCTGGGCAGGCCACTGGCGACTCACTTGTGAGCTTGTTAGAGAAAAATCTAGCCTCTGGACCCAGACTAGAGACTAGGATCGACTGGGTCTGGCATGAGACCCAGGTATGTATCTTTTTCCCAAGTTCCCCACCTGACTCTGATAGTCCAGGTTTGGGAATTACATATGTAAACCACCTACAAATGGCTGCAGAGATGAAACTGTATCTCCAGCTTTTTGTGGATCAGTGTGTGTGCAGGCATGTGGTATGAGCATGTGTCCTGTGCAATCCAGAAGCACTCGCAGCTACTCACCCAGTGCTTGCTCAACGCCCGGCGGCCTGGTGACCACACTTTTCAAGCTCATTATCTCATTTAGTACTTTTGAAAGTCTTGTCAGGTAGGGGTTATAATTTGCCAATTTTTACCATTTTCCATTTGAAGAATCTGAGGTTCCCAGAAGTCACTACCCACGGTCACACTACCAGCGTGTGTCCCCATATGCCATGTTTTTAACTATTCAGATATCGAAAATACTGACCTGGAAAAGTCTTCTTCTGCCAAAAGGGAACACAGGTGGCTTTCAGCTTATAAAATTTAGTTTGGACATAAGATGGAGGAACATCCCTTTAGAAAGGAAAAGGTGTCAAAAGGTTAGTGGCAGTTTAAAAATTAATCATTTCAGTCCTGTGTACTAAGTGCATTGATTGAGGGGTGGTCTACAGACCTAAGCAGCTTTCTTAATCCTCATGTCTACACATGTGAGAAAAATAAGACACATATGAAAAGCTATTGTTCATCTGGTTAAACACACACACACACAAAAGGAAGAAAAACAGCAGTACAACAAGACGGATTCTGTCTAAACTAGAATAATCTAAACTACCAGTTGGGAAGACAAGGTGTAACACTAGCTCACGGGGGCTGATGCTAACATTGTCTTCAGCCCCACCCTGAGGGCTCTCCGCAGAGCAACAAATAACCCTCACGACCACTCTGCGAGGGGGCTCCTACGCTTATCCCTCGTTTTGGAGATGGGGAAACTGAGAGAAGATGGCCAAGATCTTACAGTGAATAAGGGGGGAAGGGCTGGGACTTCAATTGGGTCCACTCCAAATTCTACTTTTTTCTTTCTTTTTTTTAATATCAGTTTTTTTTTAATGGAAGTATAGTTAATTTATAACGTTGTGTTAGTTTCAAGGGTACAGCAGAAAGATTCAGTTGTACATATATATATATATTATTTTTTCAGATTTTTTTCCATTATAGATTATTACAAGATATTGAGTATAGTTCCCTGTGCTATACAGTAGGTCCTTATTGTTTATGTATTTTATATACAGTAGTGTGTATATGTTAATCCAAGGCTCCTAATTTATCCCCCTACCTCCCTCCCGCTAACCCTTTGGTAACCGTAAGTCCGTTCTCTATGTCTGTGAGTCTATTTGTGCTTTGTAAATAAGTTCATTTGTATCAGTTTTTTAAGATTCCACATATAATTGATATCCTATGATATTTGTCTTTCTCTGTGTGGCTTACTTCACTTAGTATGATCATCTCTAGATCCATCCGTGTTGCTGCCAATGGCAACATTTCACAAATCCTACACTCTTAACCACTACCTTTAGGATAACTATATATTTGTCACAATGCAAAGGCAGGGGTCTGGATTTTTTACTTTACAAAGCTAAATAAAGTGGATGCTTATGATATTCTGGTGAGTCAAATCCATTTTCCATTTACAATAAGTAGGACAGAAACAACCACATCTTAAATATTTTTTTAAAGTGAAAATCACTAACTTCACTTCCTGGGCACTCACTTCCTAAGCCATAAAAGCGTGGCATAGGGCTTCCCTGGTGGCGCAGTGGTTGGGAGCCCGCCTGCCGATGCAGGGGACACGGGTTTGTGCCCCAGTCCAGGAAGATCCCACATGCTGTGGAGCGGCTGGGCCCATGAGCCATGGCCGCTGAGCCTGCGCGTCCAGAGCCTGTGCTCCGCAATGGGAGAGGCCACAACAGTGAGAGGCCCGTGTACCGCAAAAAAAAAACCCCCAAAAAACAAACAAAAAAAACCGCAAAACAAACAAACAAAAAGCGTGGCGTATTTGTTTCGGTAATTAATTATTCTAGTTGTTATATGATTAGTGGGAATAACTGGATCTGCTAGGTATGTGGAAGTACAAGACGGCTGGGCTCTTTCTGTCTCTTCATGGCAGCAGCTCCCCGCCGCGTGTGCACTGCGTGCCACGCACTGTCTCCTTGCTGTCGTCCTCATCAAGGTCCTGTTAAACTGCTGCGCAGATGAGGAAACCGCGACGCAGAGGCAAGTGAGGGAATGACCTGCCCAAGGCTGGCTAAATTATGAGCATAGTCCCAGGACTTGACGCCGGTCCATCTGACTGCAAAGCCCAAGTTCTAGGGCATCTATGCCTTCCCTCTTCCCACAGCGCCCTGCGCCCAGGTTGTTCTGCAGATCAAAGCTCAGGCTTCAAGAAGTAACAATAACTGATCTGGACATTTTCAAATGAAGTAGGTGTTACATCTCATTAGGTGGAGATGCTTTCTTTAAAATCCTGCCTAAATAATTCACAAGGGAGGTTTAAAGAACCTGAAGAGACCGAACTTTTAATTTAATTATTTTCACTGTTTTAATTCATTATTAAAACTTTGAGGATGTACTATTTCCAATGGTATTTGACTGGATGCCATGATGTCTGTTTTACAGCTTTGAGATTTCTAACCTTAACCAGAACAATCAATATTTAAGTATATAATTCTACTTAAAATCATTAAAAACCCATTTTAATTTAAGAAATGTGATCTGAGGCAATGTCACAAGATACACAAACATTTATTGGAAAAGTCAGATTTTTCAAAAGCGGTTTGGTATTACAAAGGGAGGGACCTGTCGACATGAATACTTCTTAGGATGGGAGTTGGTGGGGTACACAGCAGGACACCCTTCCTTCAAAGCCCCTAACACCCTCCCCTCTCAGGGACCCACAAACCCAAGAGCTGGTGCCCCACCCCTGAGACGAGCTAGAAGAGGAAAGGGTTTGGAACCACGGGCATGTGTCTGTGACTCCCAACAGGGCCTGCCATGAAAAGATTCCAATTCTCCAAGTTAATAAAAAAAAAAAAAAGGACTGATTGTTCTTTGTCCATAATCCCAAGGTGTAAATAACTAACTAGCAGAACCAGTTTACACTCTTCCTAATGGATCAGTGACAACCTCACGCCAGCAGCCACGTTTCTGAAAGACAGCCAGGCTGCGGCAGCCCTGTTCCCCTCAGCACCCTTCCCAAACTAAAGGCCAGACAGTCCCTCAACATCCCCACCTCCCAAAGCCCACCAACCCCTGAGCCCCGCGATGCTCAACAATTTGCGTTGCTTAGAGGGACTGTGCTTTGCCAGCCAGCCCTCTGTTGCTTGGCCGGCACTGAATTCAGGTCTTCAGAGTGGTGGCCTCTCCTCCAGTGGCAGGAACTGATTGAAACTGCAAGGACCGTAGCAATGAAGACAGACAGCGACAACTGATGAAATCTCACTCCTCGGATGAGAAATGCAAACGAACAGCACACCGAAACCACTGAGGGAAATCCGAAGAGGAACAGGAGCTTGATGTGGTCTCAAAATATCTCCCCGTGGCCATTTCTTTTCACCAAGAGAAAAACTTACTTTTCTACAGTGGGGCAGTGTGGCAGAGGCCGCCAGAACCAGAGGATCAAAATCAGAACCACATGGCTCATGATGGGATGTGACCTGGTGACAGAAACACAGCCTCCTCCATGACTGACTCCCATGTAAAATACAAAACCCGAATCTAACAGTGAGGAAGCGTCTGAAAAACTCCCCAACTGTGGCAAGTTCTCCAGAACGACTAGCCTGTATTCTCCCACAATTTCAACGTCATAGAAGACAAAGGCATTAACAGATACACACTACTGTATATAGAATAAACAACAAGGACCTAGTGTATAGCACAGGGGACTATATTCAATATCTTGTAATAACCTATAATGGAGGGACTTCCCTGGTGGCACAGTGGCTAAGAATCCGCCTGCCACTGCAGGGGACATGGGTTCAAGCCCCGGTCCGGGAAGATCCCACATGTCACAGAACAACTAAGCCCGTGCGCCACAACTACTGAGCCTGTGCTCTAGAGCCGCGAGCCACAACTACTGAGCCCACGCGCCTAGAGCCCGTGGTCTGCAACAAGAGAAGCCACCGCAATGAGAAGCCCGCGAGCCACAACGAAGAGTAGCCCCTGCTCGTCCCAACTAGAGAAAGCCCATGCGCAGCAATGAAGACCCAACGCAGCCAAAAATAAATAAATAAGATAATAAATAAATTTTTAAAAATCTATAACAGAAAAGAATCTATAATGGAATCATTTTGCTGTACACCTGAAACATTGTAAATCAACTATACTACAATAATTAAAAAAAAAAAAGAAAAGGCAGAAGAACTCTGCGGTTTAGAAGACACTAAGGAGACAGATCCTGGACTGGATCTTAAATCAGGGGGAAAGTGTTATAAAGGACACGACTGGGACGCTGGGTGAAATCTGCATGGGGGCTGTGTTTTAGACAAGAGTAGTGCATCAGTGTCACGTGCCCTCAGTACGATCACTGTGCTGATGCAGAATAACAGCCTTGCTGAGGACATGGCGTCCACCACTAACACTGAGACGGTTAAGGGAAAGAATTCTATTCCCTTGTAGAAGGGAGCGGGAGAGGAAGGGAGGGAGGGATGATAAAGTCAACGTGGCAAATGGTAAAAGGCCAATTATGGGTAAAGGGACCGTGGGTTCTTCGTCCCGGTCATAGCCGGTGTGCTCCATGAAGCTTTTAAGAGACTCTGCACACATTTCATTCACTCTTCTCAGGTGTCTTGGGGTGGAGGTGGTGGTTGGAGCGGAGGGAGCGCTGGTCTGATTTACCTGGTCCGGTACTTAGACAGGGCGTTCCCAGTACATATATACACAAATACAATTTATAGATGAGTTCCATAAGCAGCAGGAATTTCAGTCCTGTTCTTCAAATCTGAGAGGCATTTATTAGAACTCCTCTCTGATTTTTTCATTAGATTAATATTAAACAAATGGCCTTACCCTATGGTGCTAGCAAGATCTTCCCAGTCTATTTCATTAACATCTTCCACATTTATTTCATACAACCTATGAGAAAAAATAAAAATTAAGTTTTCAAGGCAACAATCAACATGATGGACATTTTCATGGACTCACAGAATATTAAAAGCTGGAAGGCCTCAGCGTGTTCACCCCTGTTCCAGCTCTCTTGTTACACAGGCCCAGTGTCACTGGCATGCTAACCCAAGGTCAGCCCAAGGTCATGGGGTGAGCTACAGACCAAAAAATCACCCTTCCTCCTCCTGAGCCCTTTGCATCTCCCACCAAGCCTAGTAAAAAACACAACTTCACAAGGAACTATATTAAATATGCTGTGATAAACCATAGCAGAAAAGAATGAAATATGAAAAAGAATATATATATGTATAACTGAGTCACTTTGCTGTATAGCAAAGGTTAAACACAACATTGTAAATCAACTATACTTCAATTAAAAAAAAAAAAAAAACAACACAGGGACTTCCCTGGTGGCACAGTGGTTAAGACTCCACACTCCCAATGCAGGGCGCCTGGGTTCGATCCCCGGTCAGGGAACTAGATCCCACATGTATGCCGCAACTAAGAGTCTGCATGCCACAACTAAGAAGCCCGCCTGCTGCAACTAAGACACGGCGCAACCAAATAAATAAATAAATAATTAAAAACCAACCAACCAACCAAACAAAAACACAACTTCACCATTCAATGTAGACACACAAGAGTAGTACACATGTGTACTCAGCACTTACTATGTGACAGACACTGGGTTAAGACCTTGATACCCACTAATCCATTTACCGTCAACACCACCTGATGAAGCTAGGGGATTATGTCCTTTCCACAGGCCAGGAATCAGGGCTGAGAGCTCGAGTCATTGGCTCAAGGTTTCATGACTCATAGGTGGTACCCACATTGGAACCCAGGCCTGCCTGACGTGAGATGCCCTCCTTGGCTCTGCTAGTCTCTGCTGTCTCTCTGGTAGAGGAGAAAAGGGGAAGGCCACCCCAGCCAGGCCAGCGTGGAGAACGAGGAAGCCCACCAATGAAGGAGAAGCAGGCTTCCTGACAGAGCGCAAGAATAATGAAGCTGGACAGGGCGGCCAGAATCCAAAGGTTTCTTCTGCTCTTTGCTGTTCCTCATTGCACATGAGCCCAGGTCCACTAGACTCGCAGACTTCGTAAAACAGGTCCACGTCTCCCTGTCCATCAGGGGAGGGAGGACTCTGCACGGACCAGGAACTCAAAGACAAAACTAAAGACACCAACGAACGCGTGCTAGAGAGCAGTAGGGCTCAGCCTGAAGTATTTACCTCCATTTTCCAATGGACAGAAGTAAGCAATGTCTATGTGAAAGCCTTAAAGACTAAAATAGCTATGTTTATTGAGTTATTTCATTTCTTCTCCCAATAACACTAAGAGGCAGGTACTGTTATTATCATCCTCATTTAAGATGAACAAATCAAGACTTAGAAAGGCAGGAAACACGTCCAAGGTCATGCACGTAGAAAGTGCTGGAACAGGAATATGAACCGTGGTAATCTTACCGCAGATTCTGCTGTTTAACAACTACTCTTTGGCTAGAGAGAAAAACAGGTCAAATATCGTCACTTTCTATTTCTGTACCTTTCAATGAGATTGATCTTGGCCTGTAGGGCATTAACTCCCCGGTATACATCCCGACCATTTGTCATCCTCTTGGTTAGAATTTCCGTCCTACATTGAAAGAAAGAAAAACAGTTTATTTGGGGGGTAAAGTTTCCATTAAAATGTCCTTTGTTTTCCTCATTTAAATTGTCCTTATTCAGAACTACTTTATAACTTTGGCAACTCATCAGTGCTAACATTTACCACCACCAAGAATATACCTTTTTAAATTTTTTTAAAGTGGGAAAGGGTAAATAAAGAGATAGAAAGTTGATGGTTATTGAAAATGAATGATGGATACAAGGAGTTCTAAGTTGGTGTGAGTTACACAATTTCCATAATAAACAGTTTAAAAAAAGGGAGGAAAAAAAAGAATAAGCCTGCTTGCAGGTGCTAAAGGGTGCTGTATAAACTCAATTTATTTTTGCTTATAAAAACAGAAAGTCATTGCTCTTATTACCATTATAGCTGCTGAAACACCAAATTACACAGATTTAGTAAAGTGATCAATGACTCAATGATTCCTCTAAGGCCCCAAGTTCATGGCTGAGGGAAAGGGTTCCCAGAAGTTCCTAATAAGAGCAGCAGCCCAATTAAAAATATTTAAAAAGTGCTTCTCTTGAAGAGTGAAATTTGTCACAATCTGATGGACAGATCATGAGCTGTGACATTTACTTTCTTGAGAAGGGAGGTACATGACGCACACACACAGAAACTGACACTGTTTTTACTAATAGCCGCCCACTTTCACTGGTTTGAAATGTACCCGCTGATGCCATTTCAATGTTTCATGAAGTAAATCTATGTTCAGCATTCAAGTTTCCTACTTTTTTCTTCAAATTAAAAAAGAACCCTTGCATGTTATTTAATTATGCTGATTCTCAAGCACGGCTCCCCTTCATCATTTCCCTTTTAAGACACTGACATATCAGCTTCCAACTGAGGCTTTATAACCCACTCTTTTTAAAAAATTAATTAATCAATTAATTATTTTGGGCTGTGTTGGGTCTCCGTTGCTGCACGCGGGCTTTCCTTAGTTCTGGCGAGCGGGGGCTACTCTTTGTTGCGGTGCACGGGCTTCTCATTGCAGTGGCTTCTCTTGTTGCAGAGCACGGGCTCTAGGCAGGTCGGCTTCAGTAGCTGTGGCACACAGGCTCAGTAGTTGTGGCTCGCGGGCTCTAGAGTGCAGGCTCAGTAGTTGTGGCACATGGGCTTAGTTGCTCCGCGGCATGTGGGATCCTCCCAGACCAGGGCTTTGAACCCGTGTCCCCTGCATTGGCAGGTGGATTCTTAACCACTGCGCCACCAGGGAAGCCCCCAATCCTTTTTTTTTTTTTTTTCGGTACACAGGCCTCTCCCGTTGCGGAGCACAGGCTCCGGATGCGCAGGCTCAGCGGCCATGGCTCACGGGCCCAGTTGCTCCACGGCATGTGGGATCTTCCTGGACCGGGGCACGAACCCGTGTCCCCTGCATTGGCAGGTGGACTCTCAACCGCTGCGCCACCAGATAAGTCCCCACTCCTTTTTTTAAGTCTAAGCTATAGGGGTAGAAAGGGCTCTGGTTCCTCCATATTACACACTTCCCCCCCCAAACATTATCTGTTCTTTGGAGCTTATTTCCTGAGAGTAGTCTTCTAGTAAAATAAATACTCTACAGCAGAACTGTAAGGTATATAAACAATACACAGTATAATCTACGAGTTTGCTTTTAACATACAACACGCCCACTCTGGATTTCATTCTTATTTATGGTCAAGATGATGGAGCCCCCTTTATGCAGGATGATGGAGCCCCCTTTATGAAGGAGGCCTGGGTCGTGGGCTGTAGAACCACTGCTTCAAGCTGTCATGTTGCAGCTGAAAGTTGCAGCTGAAAGTTAGCTTGGAAACCCTCCAGGGCTGGGAAAAGCTACATCGGGCAAAGAACGTGCAGCAACATCTGGACTGAAACTACTTCTTCGTGATGGATGTACCTAAAGATGTTCTAGGATGAAGAGTATGACTGCCCTGCTTTGAAGACAGAGGAACTGCTGAATTAGAAAGCAAAAGTAAAAAGGTGGAGCTATTACTGATCACTACGCTTGTGATTTCCCTCCTAAATATTCAGACGTTAATTTTTTTTTCATGCTATAAATAGGTAACAACCTTGTTTTATGAAGAAAGGGCCAGAGTGAAGAAACCAGAAGTCAATATTCAATATTAAGAAGATTCAAGTTCTGTTTACAAAACAGAAACAGACTCACAGATACAGAAAACAAACTTATGGTTACCAAAGGGGAAAGGGGGCAGGAATAAATTTGAAATTGCGGATTAGCAGATACAAACTACTATATATAAAATAGATAAACAACAAGGTCCTACTGTACAGCACAGGAAACTGTACTCAATATCTTGGAATAAGTTATATTGGAAAAGAATAAAAAAATAATATATATGCATAACTGAATCACTCACTTAGTACACCAGAAACTAACACAATATTGTAAATCAACTATACTTCAATTAAATAAATAAATAAATAGACTAAAAAGGTTCAAGTTCTTTATGAAGAAGCCACACAACGAATCAGGGTTGGTTAAATGCTAACTTAAATCAGCTATCGATATTGAAGTGGTTGGAGTAGTGGATCAGAGAGGATCATTCTTGACCTACTGTAAGGCTTTCCACGTGGTAGTTACAGATATTCTTAGTAACCTCAGCAGTCCACCCCTCTCCGGAAGTTGCTGAGAGAGGGGCAGGGAATGCTTCTTGTTGAAATTTATGTAAGAAGCCTCAAACTTACCACTTACTTTTACACTGCATCCAATTCCTGGTTTCCACTTTAGCCTCCACTTCTACCCAGGATATGCCTTTGTAGAGTTTTTCCCGAACAATTGACAGGCGGCCTTCAGGATTCTCTTGGAGTTTAGAATCCATCTCGTTTAGCTCTTGGGGAGATATTTTCTTTAGAATCACTTCTTCAACAGCCTTGATTAGTTTCTGGGTCTCCGTCTTGCTCCAAGCACCATGATTTCTTTCTGTTGACATAAAAGGATGGTCTTGAAGTTGCTAATCTATTGGCTTTCAAACACAATATTAACAACAAAATGATAATGATGGATATCTGTCATTTGACATCTCTCCAAACCCACAGAAGGTACAACATCAAGAGTGAACCCTAATGTGGACTGTGGACTCTGGGGGGTTAAGATGTGTCAAGGTAGCTTCATGGATTGTAACAAATGGACCACTCTGCTGGGGGGTGTTGAGAATGGGGGTGTGCTGTGCACGTGGAGGGCAGGGGATAAGTAGGAAGTCTTTGTACCTTCCTCTCCCTTTAACTGTGAACCCAAAACTGCTCTAGAAAAATAGTCTTTTTTTTTTCTTAAGTTATTTATTTTCTTTATTTTTTTGGCTGCGTTGGGTCTTAGTTACGGCACATGGGATCTTTGTTGAGGCATGCGGGATCTTTTGTTGCAGCGCAGGCTCTTTGCTGTGGTGCATGGGCTTCTCTCTAGTTGTGGCGTGTGAGTTTTCTCTCTCTAGTTGTGGTGCATAGCCCCAGTAGCTTGCGGCACACGGGCTACAGGGCGCGTGAGCTCAGCAGTTGTGGAGCGCGGGCTTAGCTGCCCTGCGGTATATGGGATCTTAGCTCCCCGACCAGCTTCCCCTGCATCTGAAGGAGGGTTCTTTACCACTGGACCACCAGGGAAGTCCCCAAATAAAGTCTTTAAAAACAAGAAGATAAATCAGACACTTTTCAGAAGACAATGGGCAACATCTCAATTACACAAACATAAAAGTATCAGTTATGGACTTCCCTGGTGGCGCAGTGGCTAAGAATCTGCCTGCCAATTCAGGGGACACGGGTTCGAGCCCTGGTCCAGGAAGATCCCACATGCCGTGGAGCAACTAAGCCCATGCGCCGCAACTATTAAGCCTGTGCTCTAGAGCCCGCATGTCAGAACTACTGAGCCCGTATGCCACAACTACTGAAGCCTGCGTGCCTAGAGCCTGTGCTCTGCAACAAGAGAAGCCACTGCAATGAGAAGCCCGTACACCACAACAAAGAGTAGCCCCCGCTCGCCACAACTAGAGAAAGCCCGCGCGCAGCAATGAAGACCCAACGCACCAAAACAAAACAAAACGAAACAAAAAAAACTATCAGTTACATGCAAATCAAAATGAAACTACGAAAGTGGCCATAGATTCTTTTTAAGAACCAATCTCTCACACACACACACACACACACACACACAAAACCAGCTGCAAAGAAAAAAATCCTTTCTTAAAGCAATCTTTTTTTTAACTTAGAGAAAGCTGTTCTTCCTGTTTCTAAGAGTAATACCTCCTGCAGGAAATTGTGAGGGTCCCAAACATTTAGTGGAAAGAGAATAACCAATCGACTTTCATGTTATATAAATAACTCTCCCCAAGAGTTTCTGGAGTGAAATTAACAGCTGCAATGACGTCACCACAGTACTTGATGAAGAAGGCACCTGTGAATTTTTTTTCTTTCTTTTTTTTATATTTTGCACTCATTAAGCTTTCTATTTTTTTTTTAATTTCAAAAATTTATTTGGCTGTGTTCGGCCTTAGCTGCAGCACGTAGGACCTTCATTGTAGCGCACAGGTTTCTCTCTAGTTGCGGAGCATGGGCTTAGTTGCCCTGCAGCATGTGGGATCCTAGTTCCCCGACCAGGGATCGAACTCGCGTCCTCTGAAGTGGAAGCGTGGATTCTTAACCACTGAACCACCAGGGAAGTCCCGGCACCTGTGAATTCCTAAAGCCAGTCCTTGGCGCAGGGTGTCAAAAGCTTCTACGACTCACTCTTCTTGTCTAGATGCTCACAGTGATGCTAAGGAAGAGGCCGCAAGCTGGTAGGCTACAGGTATCTTTGATCTGGCCTACAGAATCTCACATGCCACGGAGCAACTAAGCCCATGCGCCACAACTACTGAGCCTGCGCTCTAGAGCCCATGAGCCACAACAACTGAGCCCATGTGCCACATCTACTGGGCTTGCGCTCTAGAGTCCACGTGCCACAACTACTGAAGCCCGCGCGCCTAGAGCCCATGCTCCACAGCAAGAGAAGCCACCGCAACTAGAGAAAGCCCGCGCGCAGCAACGAAGACCCAACACAGCCATAAATAAATAAATAAATAAATAAATAAATTTAAAAAAAGAGAGTCCCAAGAAAAAAAGATCTTGATTTCACACACACATGCAAATCCAGATGTTTGCTTTACTTCTTGGAAACTGGCAGAATTGGCTACACTGAGTCTTCGCATGGCACCGGTGGCCAGAGTTGGTGGCACAAAAGGCGTGGTCTCCACCACCTCAGAGTTTACCACGTGCAGACATGCAGACGCCTGTCTGGGACCCGCTGCATGGCTCTGCCTGCAGGGCCGGAGCACGTGAGCCTCTGGGCTGAAGCTAACACCCACTAAGGACTGTCTTCTGAAAGCAACTGGGGACGTTTTAAGGTGAAGAATATTAACCAAGGAAGCTTTTTATGAAAGAGGAGAACAGACAAGAGATGACTGACACTGGTTTTGGGAAACGCCCCTGACTAACAGGCCCTCCCTTTGATGGTTTCCCTGGCCACCTGGGGGAAGGGACCTTGGTGGCCCAGGCTCTCCTGCCCACTGGCTGAGTGGGTTTCAGTTTACCTGGCAGTTGGAGTCACACTGAAAGCTACTGAAATAAGGTGTGGCAGAAATCAGTCTGGTGAATAAAGGCTGCATCAATATGTATGAAGAAATAAATGAATCAGTAAGAGAATGGCTGAAACAGTGATGACTCTCTCAGACGACAGGCCTGCAGTGATGCCTGGGCCCTGGGCCGCTGTGGGCTGATTCGTTCACCGAAGTGGGCTCTAGAGACCATGACTTACGACTGCTGATCTGGGAGAACTTCAGGGCCACAGAGAGGCTACTTCGAGACACCATCTCACCAATCTTTTTCCAGTCGTTTCCATGGAGGGAGTGGTATATCTTTAGCTTCTCGGTATCTCCTTTGCTATACCTTAGAGGAAGGGAAAACAGATCACAGCTGAGCATTAACCACAAGCTTAAAACCACTATTCTCACTGCAGCACGCTGCGACGCTGGGAGAAGCCGTATAGGGCGGGCTGTCAGGAAACCTGCTCAGCACAGTCCTACCAAGGACCTGAGCCCAGATACTTCCTGTCTCGGCATCTCAACCATGAGCACCCTGTAAGTCAGTCACCGCAGTCCCTGGCTCACTTACACAGAGGCCAGGGCAAATAATCCGATCATGCTATTCCCCAGCCAAACCCATAAAGGCTTCACACCATAAAACCCAAACTTCTGACTGTGCCTGCAAAGCTCGGCGCTCCCTAAGTTCAGCCCCATTGGCCTTATCGGCCTTTCTCACCTCGGAGCCTCTGGACCTGTGGTGGGAATGGCTTCCCTCCACCGCTGGAAAGCTCCTGCAAGCTCTTCAGAAGCAGCTTAAATGGTGCATCTTCAGAGAGGGCTTCCCTGACCACCTGGTTGGAGGTGTCCTGCTGTCCTCTCCCACAGGACACTCTGCAGCTCTCTCACTGCCCCCGTCACCACTGGCAACTGTACACTCGTGGCTTCCCTGGTTTATCTGACTCTTCGTCTAGGCCACCACTGGCCAATGGAAATATGAGCCACAGATGTCATTTAGAATTTTCTAGTGGTCAGGTGAGAATTAATTTTATTTAGTTTTTTTTAAGATAATTTATTGGCTCAGGCAATTGAAAAGTCCAGATACAGGTGGGCCCTAGGGTTAGCTTAATCCAGGAGCTCAGTCAAATCACCAAGGACCACTTTCCACCATTCCACTCTGCCTTCCATGTTTTTGGGGTTTTTTTTTTTGGCGGCAGCATGCGGCATGTGGGATCTTAGTTCCCCAACCAAGGATCGAACCCACGCCCCCTGCAGTGGAAGCACAGAGTCTTAACCACTGGACCGCCAAGGAAGTCCCTAATTTTATTTAGTTTTAATGAATTAATAACATATTTTATTTAACTCAATATATTAAAAATGCAGGGCTTCCCTGGTGGTGCAGTGGTTGAGAGTCCGCCTGCCGATGCAGGGGACACGGGTTTGTGCCCCGGTCCGGGAAAATCCCACATGCCACGGAGTGGCTGGGCCCGTGAGCCATGGCCGCTGAGCCTGCGCGTCCGGAGCCTGTGCTCTGCAACGGGAGAGGCCACAACAGTGAGAGGCCCGCGTACCGCAAAAAAAAAAAAAAAAAAAAAAAAAAAATGCAGCCATTTCAACATGTAATCAGAACCTAAAAGTATGAATGAGATACTTTACATTCTCTTCTCCACACCAAGCCTTCTAAGTCCATTGTATACTTCACTCTTCAGCACATCTCAGCTTGGACTAACCACAGTTCAAGTGCTCCATGGCCACATGAGGCTGGTGGTCACATGGATGGACAGCACAGCTCTGGAGGGGAAGTCCTCGGAGGGCAGGGACCCTGTCAGTTTTCTACACTTTGGTACCCGTAATGCTTGACAGACAACAGATGCTCAATAAAGATGTGACAGGGACTTCCCTGGTGGCGCGGTGGTCAAGAATCTGCCTGAGAATGCAGGGGACACGGGTTTGATCCCTGGTCTGGGAAAATCCCACATGCCGTGGAGCAGCTAAGCCTGTGAGCCACAACTACTGAGCCTGCGAGCCACAACTACTGAAGCCCGTGCGCCTAGAGCCCATGCTCCGCAACAAGAGAAGCCACCGCAATCACAAGCCCACACACTGCAACGAAGAGTAGCCCCTGCTCGCCGCAACTAGAGAAAGCCTGTGCGCAACAACAAAGACCCAACGCAGCCAAAAAAAAAAGGACAGCTGTCATTAAAAAAAAAAACCAGATGTGACAGATGCCTTAGCACAAATCTGTCACAGTTTAAGGAAGTTAAGATGCAGGAATCCCACATAAAAGCAAATATATTAAAAGAAAAGAACTAAAGTGCACTATAATATATGCGGATTTTGAGATTAAACATCTTAAATGTTTAAGGGAAGAAAAAGCCATCTTTATGACATTTTATAATTCCTTTTTGGGGGAGGAAGAGGGGCCAGAAGTGGTAGTTTATGTTATTACTAATGCAACACAAAAGCAGCCCCGGTAAAAAGCGGCCTCATTTGTAATGAGGGTGATCCACAACTACCGTGGGACAGTAAGATCCTAGCATTCTCAGAAACGTTATCTAAAATGCAGAGCATGGTGAACAGAGATGCGAAATCCTTCACCATTAAGAATCAAGCTTTTTAGCAGTTTCCTTTATGAGGCAAGCAGGGTCTTCCTGAGATTTAAAACAAGACTTAAAGGTAGCCTTGAAGCAACAAAAAAGAGGACATGAGAGAAAAACAGAGTGTACGAAAATGAGGAAACAGGTGTACTGACCTCCATGGCCCCTTGGAGCCTTACAATTCTTTGATTTTTGACTTTCTATGGTTTTTTCACTTAAGAGTTCCTTAAGTTGGAAAAATACTTTAAGGGTAAATGGTCAGCACAACACAAATAATATGGTACCAATGAATGAACTTTATTATCAGAAAGACAGACTTTCATTATTTGAAAAATGTCATTTCCCACAGTGATGTAACAGGTAGAAAAACATGTTACCTCATTCATTTACCAAAGCATCTTTTTGGTCCCATTTAAAATGTCACCTTTAGTGAATTTCCTTAAAGTACACAGCGGGGGCTTGGGAAAAAGGGAGGGCAGGTTTCAGTATGTGTGGAGGTACCTTTCCTCTACTTCGGGTTTATTTCTTTTGGTAAAAATTTTTAAAAAGAAGCCAAGGTCATATCAATGTTAAGTTCTGATAGTACCTATGTCCTGATTTAAAATCACGTCGCTCAGTAGGACCCAACTGGCCCTGCCAGATTCACTCCATCTGCCTCCTGGAAGTGAGATCAGTAGTTGAGCCCTAGGTGGCTGTCTGGGCCCTCAAGGGTAGGAGCTGATGCTTTCTCCCTCATCCCTCTGTCCTTAAGCAGAGTGCTTACCCACCACTGACGCTCGGTCTACATTTGTTTTATTTGGACTGTTGGAAACAGACCATAATTGGGTATTTTATTTAGGAAAAAAGGGAGGACAGAAAGGCTACCGCCACATGAAGCTCTGCATTGATGCTACCGAATCACACTTAAGTGACCTCACACAAGTGCTCACCCCCACCTTCAAATATTTACTGAAAACCCAAAGCACTGGGCTCAGTGCTGAAGGGCACACATCACACTGAGAAGGAACGTCTGGGTTCGCAAGGAGCTTACAACTTAGGAGACTGCCGAGAAAACTGCACGGGTGACGCTAAGAGGCAGCGCGTGGAGAATGCTACAATGACAACATAAAGTAAAAGCCAGGGATTTAGAAAGGGGAAGACGACAGAAGATTTATTCAAGAGGTGGAAACTGAAAGGGTCTTTGGAGACATACACCTGGCGGCACATCTGGTTTCACACACGAAACTCTTCACGATTTTGTTGTGTACATTTTGATTTACAGTATCAGCAAAGACTAGAGAAATGCTCTGCTCAAGCTTTTTCTTACCTGCCTTTGTAATTGTTGACATCAAACATCTTCTTTGCTCGATAGTATACGAGTTTCCAGGGCCGGGCAATGCCCTTACCTAAAGTCGGAAGAGAGGTGGTCAGAGGGACAACCAGAGCGTGGCATGAAACGCCGTCACAATTATAAAAGAAACCCAAGAAGGGCCCCTTTTTACAACATGCGCTATCCTAGACCCCAGGTGGAGGGTGCGGTTTCCTATGTCCTGCAGAAAGCCGTCTTGGGGAGCAGATATACAAAATCCCCAGTTTCCTTGGCGATCTCTGAAAACTGGATGCTTAGTATGTAGAGGCTCTAGCTTCTGGTCTACTAAATTCATGGAAAAGGCCCTTATTAGGCAAAGGGATTTTAACATAATCTGGAGGTGGAGGACACACTCCAGCAGTTCCCCATAAGAGAAACAAAAAACCTTTGCAATTGAATAAGCTTTTTCCTGCTTTGCCACTCTAAAGATGAAAGGGTCCCCCAGCAGGGGCTCACTGTTCTGTTTCCTTTGTGCATTCCACCTAAGAAGTTATCCTCTTTAAATTCAAGAGAGATGTTTTTTCCAGTCCAAACCTACATTGCGTCATGACCTTCTACCTTCCCCAGGATACCTCCAAGAGGAGGGTTCCAGCTCAAAGCACAAATATGGCTCTACTTAAAAAACTTCGGAGACTCTGGTGTATACCAGAGTGCTTTGTGCAGTATATGCAAAAAATACACAATACAGGACAGGACGAGAAACCAAAACCGTAACTGTTACCAAGTAGGAAAGCTGGAAGCTGATCATCTAATTTGTTAGAAAATCTGTAAAAGCACTGTTCTCGGGAGACGGGAACACATTCCAAATCCCTGAACGTATAGGCTGGCAATAAAAATACTATTAACGTAGCAGCGGCTAACATGCACTGCATGTACCGGACGGGCCAGGCACCGTGCTCAATACTCACCGCGCTTATCTGTGCAAGGCTGGAAGGCCACGGATGGCCAAGAGGCCACAGTTCTAAACTTACCAATGTGCAATCTAAACGAGTATTTTCTTTTTAAGTCGGTGATGAGAGATTTCTCCTCTGGGTATCTGTCTGTGTACAGCAGCTTGTCTGCATTCTCGATTCCTGTCAGAGACAGAAATTCTCGCACGTTTTTCTCTAACTGCTTATTTTCCTTCACGGAAAACTTGCCAAATTTAATAGTGACACCTACGATGTGGGGCAGGAGAAAAAGGTACACAACTGTCATCAATGAATGAAAGCGAACCACCGTTTGGTCTTTAGCAATCACAACAGCACCCGTCAGCTCCTCCCCACCTATCGGGGAGCAGCCCCTGCTTGTGCCCTTGACATTCGCTCTCAGGCAGAGCTCGGCCTAAGCCACACTGTCCTCCCAAAGTCTTCCCTGGTCATCCTACTCCAATGTGACCTTTCTTGTGTCATCAACTCCTTTTTACACAGTTATTTAAAAAATAAATTAACAGTAATAGATATTCATTAAAAATTCAAACAGTATTGAAATAAAAGTTTAAAAGAAGCCCCCCCCCCTTCACTCTCCTCTGCCCCTCCTCCCCCCAAGGCAGTGCTGGGAACTGGTTGGCACAAACATGAACATGTATATTCTCTATGTATATATATTGGGGGGAGGTGGGGACAATATCACTGCAATTTACGTTCTATTCCTCGTCATAACTCAAAGCACTCAAGTCTCATTATTATTGACTGCATTACACAGTACATTTTGCTAATCTTAGACTTATTTTAAAAATCTTTTAGGGCTTCCCTGGTGGCGCAGTGGTTGAGAGTCCACCTGCTGATGCCGGGGACACGAGTTCGTGCCCCGGTCCGGGAAGATCCCACATGCCGCGGAGCGGCTAGGCCCGTGAGCCATGGCCACTGAGCCTGCGCGTCCGGAGCCTGTGCTCCGCAACGGGAGAGGCCACAACAGTGAGAGGCCCGCGTACCGCAAAAAAAAAAAAAAAAAAACCTTTTATAAAATACATACTCATAAAAATTTCAACACAGAATACAGAAATAAAGTGGGGTCCTTCTATAGATATTGCTCGAATACAGAAATAAAATGGGGTCCTTCTATAGATATTGCTCTATAAATTGTGTTTTTCTTGATCAATTTGTCTATTTTTTTAAAAAACTAATCTTATCAACATGATTAATTCCATAAGGCTAAGGCCCCTCTCTTTACTTTTTTCAATGGCCAGTGGCACTGGGCCTCACACAGCAGATACTCATCAGTAAGTCCTGCTCACTTGCAGTACACAACCTTACATTTGTAGTTCATTCTGAAACCCAATAAGCTTTCTGGGAGGTTCTTGTAACACAGTGAAATCAAGGAGACCAAGCTGGGTGTTGCCTGAAGCCATGCCCACTACAACCAGCTCACCCTCAAATTCATATCCTTGAAATTACACCTCATCAAAGCTGATGATGTTGATATGCGTGTTTTAATTTGATTTCACTTGTGCCCCCCCCACAATGTCTCAACCACTTAACCTCCTCCCCCTTTTCTTCCGGGCTTGATCTTCTAGTCTGTGGATCACCTGGATCTGTTAGCCCCGTTTTTCCTCGCCTTCCCTATCAGAAGTTGGGCACAGAAGAGGAAAACTAGTGCACTTCATTTTGGGAATTTTACAGTGCAGATAACGATTCCGGAAGGAGATAAAGCTGAAAGTAGCTAAGGGGTGCTTTTTGTGAATCTATAAATCTGAATCGCTCACAAAAGAAAGTCAGGGCTAGTTACGCATATAGAAAAGTTCAACAAATATTCAAGTCCCACAAGCTTACCCTGGGCTTTAAATTCTTTAAAGCGTCCCAAGTCATCCCGATACATTCGCTTAATTGTAGTGGCAGCCCTCTCCTTGATATCAGGGATGAACTCTTGGAGCTGCCTCACAGCAGAATCCAAATCCACGTCTGAATTATCTGAATCTCTCGAATCTTCAGATAAATATTTGGTTTCAGGATCTTTAGCCGACTCCAAATTGCTTTCTTCTTCATTTGTAGGTTCTAATCTAAGGAGAAAAACTGGATTGATTAACATTGACAGGTCACGTGCCCTAATGGCTTTCAGATTCTTTTCTTACAGTAACTCTCCCTTTGACTACAACAGCATTAAAGCTGGAAGGGATCTTGGGGTTGATTCAGTGTGTGATGTCTGAACTCTTTAATGTAGCTTTACTAACTTGGACACACCCTAACCCCTATTTCCACCAGGCATTGCTTCTTATGTTACTATTTCTCAACTGTATTGTTTCAGATATTGACTTCCTAATAAGCTCAGCCCTCTTCTACAGCCCATGGATACTCAAGACACCTCCCCCCACCATGAGTTATGTTTTATAATAATGGTTACTAATTAGTTAAGTCAATATTCAGGGTTTACATCGTTACAATTGCTTCACTGCAGTTAACAATGGCCACATATTTTCCCCTTGGCAGTATAAAGAAAACATAGTTTTCTATGTATCTATCACTAATTCATTCCCACAAACTTTCTGCCAGATGTCCAGAGCTGCTCTTAGCCAAATGCATCAGCTAACCACCCAGACAGGAAACTGAAACAAAACAAAAACAAAACTGTACGCATTTGTCTGAGCAAAGGGTCAATAGCTTTCACAGGTCCACAGCCCCATACAAGTTAAGAACCACAGGCCGAGAACATTCCTGCCTCGTTATCAGTGATCTAAAAATGTCCCCAATGAGAAGGCACAGAGGATGATGTGAGTTGGGCCCTCTGCCATTTAACTTCTATGTGAAACTATTTTAAGCCAGGACAATCTAGCAAATGTAAGAACGTCACAGAGTAGAAATGGGGAGAAAACCTGTCCCAACTCCCAGGAACTGAAATGAAGTGCTTAAAAAAAAAATTCCTGCATCTATTCATCGGCCAGTATACTTAAATGATAATTATATAAATAACGATATCTAAATTTCTTTTATTAGGGAGAACCCTAATTCAAGCTTTTTTCCTGTTCCGTAACATTCTAAGTTCTCTGATCCTTTCTCCTATCTCTGTACATATAGACAAGGTAATTGTGGGGTCTTTAAAGTCTTTTTAAACTTATACATAGAATTTCAGGGCTGGAATAGTTCTTAGTGAAAACAGACTCTAACTGCCTTATTTTATACATGAAGAACGGAAGGTACCTGCCAAGTTACTCAGTTAAATGTGCACGACATCCTATACATTTGATGGTCTATCTCTTTATGATTTCTGCCACTTACTATGGCCGTGCTGAACAAAGAGGTAACGGGCAGACTTCACACCCAAGACGCACACCATCAGAAGGCCCAACACCCTCACGTTACCTCTGCACCTCTTCCGAACAGGCCTGGGGTTTCTCCTCTTGTGGCCTGGGTTTCGCACTTTCTTCAATCAAGGTACCATTACCTTCCACTGAATCAAAGAGCGTGTCCTCAGAGCTCGTCCTGAGCGCTGAAAAATCACCGCCAGGTGCCACGGCAGTATCAATAGAAGACCTTCTCTTCCTTTTCTTAGACTTTTTCTTGAGGCCACTGGACTCCTGATTGCCCCCTGCAGTCCCGACCTCACCAATCACTTGGGATCCCTCTGAGTATATGTTCTCAGCACTCTCAGGCGCAGGCAAGGCCTCGAATTCCCGGTCATTTGGACGCTTCCTCTTTCTTTTCTTAGACTTGCTTTGATCTGCAGACACTGGTAGTTGCGCAATTTCACCTTCTTGGCCCATGGGAGGCTGGGGTTCCTGCTCTTGGGATTCTGATCCGGGCAGGGTGATGCTTGCACCCAGACTCTCCTGGACAGCATCACAGGATGCAACTTTCCTCCGATGTTTTTTATGCTTTTTCTCCCGAACTTTATCATGCAGTTCTGACTCATTTTCACGTGACTTAGTAACCAAATGCGGTTCATCTGCTTCAGGCCCTCTTGTTGACTTTTGTTCCTTGCTTACATCAAGGTAAACGACATCGACATCCTTTCTAAAATTCTTTCCTGTGTTCTCAATGTTTTCTTTATCCACCAGGACGTACGCAATACCTGTTTCCTTATCGACTCCCAAAGCACCTTTTCTTCTCTTTTTATTCTTTTTGGGTATAGAAGTGGCCTTTTCAGGCTCATCACAAATTTCTGATTTTTTCAAAGGAGAAGAAACAAGATGCTGGGCATCCTTCCTCTTTTTTTTACCCTTAGTTATGTCAGCCTGTTCATTTGCCAGGGAGGAGTCTCTGAAACTTTCATGGGAATGCCTCCCATGTCTCTCCTTATGTACACAATGCTTAGTCTTTTTCTTGATGAAAACTGGAGAGTGGGTTTCCGATCTGCTTGATTCTCCTTCCATTTTACTCCTATGGGGAAATGGAACCACATGGTTTATTTTTGCAGAGCATTTTAAACATTAGCCTCAGGAGAAAAAAAAACCACACAAAAACGACAGGACAAATGACAAGCCTGGAGTCATGATTATAAATTTTCTATTATTCTAAATGCATAGCAAGCTCACTGTAATTCACTTGTCTGGTTCCATTGCCTTTATGATATGGAAAAAAAAAATACTTAATTGAGAACAGTGCTCTTCCATGATCGGGCCCTTGTTCCCCCACGGCCTCATCTTCTACCTCTCCTCTCAAACTCTGTGCTCCAGCTACACATGCCTTTTTTTTTTTTTTTTTTTTTCGGTTCCCCAAACATGCTCCAATCCTTTCCCTGGCTTGAGGTCTTATAAATCACGACTCCCTCACTCTGGGCCACTCCCCGCTGTCTCCTACCCCTCCCTGCCTCCTTTCATCCTTCAGAGCTTGGCTTGAACATCGCTTCTTCCAGAAAGCTTTAAAAGAATATAAACATTATGATACCATGCATCCTGAGTTAAGAAAATATAAATGTTATGAGGCCGTGTATATTACGTTAAGAGAATATATACATTATGATGCCATGTATATTGCATTTAAAACACAAAAAAAGTTTCATGTATCTTTTCTGAATGGATACATATGTAGTAAAACTATGAATACAGCATGGGGATTATAACTGGTAAATTCAGGGATTAGGGACAAGTAGAGAGCCAGTTTCTCTTATATCTGTAATCTTGTATTTCTTAACTGGAGTAATGAGTGCAGGGGTATTTGTTATATTTTTGTCTACTCTTATTTGTCTACTCTTTTAAAGTGAACTGAAATAGTTCACTTTTTAAAAAGCAAGGGGCAGAACAAGAATACAGACTGCTTTCACTTAAAAACAAGCATTAAGGACTTCCCTGGTGGTGCAGTGGTTAAGAATCCACCTGCCAGTGCAGGGGACACAGGTTCGAGCCCTAGTCCAGGAAGATCCCACATGCCACAGAGCAACTAAGCCCTTGCGCTACAACTACTGAGCCTGTGCTTTAGAGCCCGTGCTCCACAACAAAGAGTAACCCCCGCTCGCCGCAACTAGAGAAAGCCTGCGTGCAGCAACGAAGACCCAACACAGCCATAAATAAATAAATAAATAAATTTATTAAAAAAAAAACACAAGCGTTAAAACAAGCAACTGAAGGATGTAAATGTACTGTTTTAAGTATTTACCAAAAAGAGAGAGAGAGAGAGAGAGAGAGAGAGAGAGAGAGAGAGAGAGAGAGAGAAAAGAAAGAAACCTTTCCTGACCCCTTGAGCTTGGCCCATTCACCAAATGATATACTTTCGTAGCAAACTATTTCTCTTTTGTAGCATTTAGCCCAGCTGTGGTTCAGAGTGGGGACATCAAGTATCCACTGACCTCAAACTAGAAGATCGCCTCTTTGAGAAAGAGGCTGAATGGGCCTTGTTAGTGTCCAACAAAAAGTCCAAGTTCTGCAATAAGTCGGAATGAAGTTTAATAAGGCTCCAATGTCAATTCTTATACAGAGCACGTGCATTCTGGAGTTTAAGTACAGGAATAGAAATGTACTTCACAAAAGACATGGTTAAAAATATAATTTTACAAACACATCTTACAACTCTCCTTGCTCCGTATTGCTTCTGGATTTCAATTTATAAGATTTTATTTCTCTGCGACTAAAAGTAATACTAAAGGTAATACGTTTACATGGTTCAAACATCAAAATAATCTGTCCTTATTTCCCCTCCTTTCTCACAGAGAAGGTAGCATCTGTATATTCTGATCTGCATTTTGCTATTTTCACTTAACAACAGATCCTGGAGACCTCTCTGTGTCAGTGGTCTTTCAAGTCTGAATGCTTAAGCACCTTTTCTACCGGAAGGTACCTACTTTCTCCTAGGTAGTCAAGAAGCTATAAGAATTGTCTAGCTGGAAGGATGGGGAATAACAAACATATGGACTGATACCTATAAGCCAAATCTACCAGCCTCAGAATCTCACCTCCAACGGAGGCACCAAGAGCTTTGGTTAAGGCCTTCCTCCCTCGTGTCACCCAGAGATGCACAGAAACCCCTTCTTAACCCACTTCTTTGCAGCTTCCACCTCCAAGACACACCCCTGAGACTGCTCCAGTTAGAGTGCCTATGACCTTCGAGCCACTAAATTCAAGAGATACTTTCCTGGCCCATCTTTCAGGATCTCTCTCTCTCTCTCTCTCTTTGGCTGCACCGCGTGGCTTGGCGGAATCTTAGTTCCCTGACCAGGGATCGAACCCATGCCCCCTGCAGTGGAAGCAGGGAGTCCTAACCAATGGACCACCAGGGAATTCCCTCAGGATCTCTCAATAACAATGAACAGAGCAGATAATTCCTTTTAATATTTTTACCTTCCATTAGTTTCTTTCTTTCTTTTTGTAAATACCTTGTATGCTTCTCCTTCTGGTCTCTTGAACTCAGCACCACGTTTTAAATATATAGTCACTTCCCACTAAAACCTTCTTATGGCTTCTCCATTATTCTTTATAAATTTATTTATTTTATTTTATTTATTTTTGGCTGTGTTGGGTCTTCGCTGCTGCGCGTGGACTTTCTCTAGTTGCCGCGAGCGGGGGCTACTCTTCGTTGTGGTGCGCGGGCTTCTCATTGCCGTGTCTTCTCTTGTTGCAGAGCACGGGCTCTAGGAGCGCAGGCTTCAGTAGTTGTGGCGCACAGGCTTAGCTGCTCTGAGGCATGTGGGATCTTCCCGGGCCAAGGCTCGGACCCGTGTCCCCTACACCAGCAGGTGGATTCTTAACCACTGCGCCACCAGGTAAGTCCCTCCATTATTCTTAAGATAAAGTCCCAAATCCTTACAGACCTACCATGCCCTTCATGATCTAGTCTAGTCCATGCCTACCCCTCCACCTCTCATTTCTCCCTGGGTTTCAGACATCCTGTCTTCTTTCCGTTCCCAGAATACACCATGATCCTTGTCCTTATCAGGGACTTTACAAAAGCATCTCATTTTCCCAGGAATGCCTTTCCTCCGTTACCTTTCTGCGCTATAACTGGTCTAAGTTTGAAACTCACTTTCTCTAATCCCTTCTGGGTCCCGCCTTCTCGTTACAATGTTTCTCAACAATCCAGCTGCTTCCCTACTGCACTTCGCTCCGTTGGGACATAACCGGCCTCCTAAGGGTTGGGATCTTCTCGTCCGTCTGGTTCCCAAATGGTTCCCCGGTATTCGATATATATGGATATACATTTTTTCACACTTAATTCGAAACATACCACTTCCCGCCGTGCAGGGACGTGCCCAAGCCTGGTCCCGATCCCCTCCCCACTTTGGGGTGCCCTGGAGACCCTGCTCTGCCCCGGGGTGGGCGTTCCGGGGCTGAGAGGGAGGAACGAACGAGAGGTTCCCGAGTGGAGGGGCTTGGAGCGGCTGCGGAGAAAACAGGCGCCACCCTCATCCCTGGGGACCTGGGCCAAAGGCGGGCCTCCGGGGAGGTGAAGACAGCAGCCACACACCGCTCGGTTCAGACACGCAAACTGGGAAAAAAGCCGGAGCAACTATAAAGCGCTTTCACCTACCTTCCGAACGCGTCGCCACCTGCCTTCCAATCCGGAAGTGCTGGTGTCGTGAAAGCGGAACTGGCTGCGTCACTTCCGGCCCGCCCCCCTCCGGCGTCGCGCTGCCGTAGCAGCTCGCTGGCTGTGGGGCTGTGACTCGCGTTTTTTTCTGCCCAATTTGTTCCCGGGCTTGTTGCGAGTGGGGTGGGACAGGGTAGAGCGTGATCCTAAAACTAAGAAAGTGGGACAGAGCCCTTCCGTCGACTTGCTCATTCATGCATGCATGCCATTTATTCAACAGTTTTTTTGCTGAGGTCCGTCTGCAGTCCAGGAGTGAATAAGATGCTGAGGGCTAAGCTGAGGAAGACAGAAAACAAACTAATCAACCAAGATAATTTCAGATTATCCTTTAAGGAAAATAGATCAGGGTAATGTGATGGGGAGCGACTAGGGACATTGAGAGCTAGGTTAGATAGTAAGGAAGGCTCTTTGACGAGTGACAGATAGGAAGGAAGGCTCTTTGACGAGTGACAGTTGAGTTCTTAATGAAAAGGGTGAACAAAAATCGATGGAAGAGTGTTCCAGGCTGGGAGCAAATCCAGAGGCCCTGAACTTGGTTGCTGCAGGAACTGAAAGAAGGCCAGGGTAGCGGGAGCACCGTGAGTGACGGGGACAGAGGTAAGGGGTGAAGTCAGGGGTTGGCAGGGGCTCAGTGGTGCGGAGTCTAATGCACATTGAACTTAGGTGGAGGTTAGAGGTAGAAGAGGCCTTGAAGATCTATTCCGATTCTCCCATTTCCACTGAGTCCTGAAGAAACTTAGCTTATGATTAACAGTAAAGCTCTAAGCAGGCCATCAGGTCGAGGCCAGTATACACGCCACTCAAACTTTTAGTTTTACTGCATAGTGAAGACAGTCACCCCAGCAAAGAGATTTCTCATGGAATCCTGTAACAAACCCCTGTTTTAGGAAATCTTTATTAGGTAATATCAGCCTTACTTTGCGGATGAGAAAACTAGGGCTTCATGTAACTTGTCACAGGGGAACTTACGTGGCCCCAGCTAGGATTCAAACCTGTGATCTTCCTACTACTGCAGTATCCTGCGCCTTGCTGCACCCCCTGACTTCCTCTGTGTGAGCTGCCAAGCAGCTTTGATTAAAAAGTGCACAACGCGCACTTACGTGGAAGTCTGAAAGTGAAGCAGACTAGAGAAACCATAAAGCGTACATCATACACCTGTCACCCCCCAAGGGCCTCTTCAGGCCTTGGATGGACAGTCGGAAGTCTGTCTGATTTGCTCTGGAAAGGTAGTGCTTGTGTCGTCCACTGTTGCTGTGCAAGGCCGTGAAGTGCAGGTTGGTTGTCTGTGCAACTTCTCTGTGGTGAACCCCTTACCCAGAGCCTTGTGGATATCTGCACATTTAATGAAGATGATAATGATGGGTGAATGACGGCACTAAAGGCTGGAACTAGAAGGCAGACTAGGGATCATCCAGGCTAGTGGTTCCCAAAACACTGCACCAATCACTCGGGAAGCTCTTAAAAAGTGCAGATTTCCCACTTTGCATACAGACTGCATACCAGGCACCATTATTGTGACATTAAAATCCATAGACATCATAGCATTGTAGTTCTGTGTGAGACTGTCCTTGTTCTTGGCAGGTACATGTATTTAGGGTCAGATATGATGCTGTCTGCAGATCTTTTCAAAATGGTTTAGCAGTGTGTGTGTGTGCATGTTCACACACACACACAGAGAAAGTAAACGTGGCAAATACTAAGGACCAGTCAATCTAGGTGAAGTCTATATGGGTTTTCATTGTACTCTTCTTTCAAAGTTTCCATAGCTTTGAACTTAAAAAAAATCCAAAGGGAAAGAAGGATTAAAATACAGATTCTCAGATCCCATTTCCAGATATTCTGATTCAGTGACTCTGTATTTTTCAACTTCCCTTTATTCTGTTGCACAAAGTTGGGTACCATTGATTTCATTCAACTCTAGACTTCCCCCCCTACCCATTTCGCAGAAGAAAACACTGAGGACCCAAAAGGTGACTATTTTGAGATCACCCAGTGGATTAGCAGTAACATCAGGCTTGGAATGCGGATTTCTATTTCATTCTGAAACACGTAACGCTCTGCCCTGGGCTGTGTGTGTGTGTGTGTGTGTGTGTGTGTGTGTGTCGCTGGGAGAAGTGGGAAGGGGCGGCGAGAGGGGTCGGGGTGAGTGGGGGGGGTGTCTTTGACTTGGAAGTCAAGTGTAACTGGCCTTCTAGAACTCTGTCGCTTTTAACACAGCCCAGTGGTGATTCTTGGGTTTTTCTCAGGTCTACTTAAGAGAACTCGAAACACGTCCACTTAGGTGGCCGCCAAAAAGTGTCCTGAAAGTAAATCGACCAGCCCTGTTCCAGGGCCGTTGGCGTCCTGTCGCCATGGAAACGGACGGTTCCATTCTTCCCCAAGGGGTGGTCTTGATTTTCTCTCCTTTTTGAATCCGCAGCGCGGCGCCCAGAAGACGCTCTCAGGAACCAGAGGGGCTTATGTAGGTCTTAGTGCTCCTTGCAACGAGGGGGCGGCGCGAGGTGGGCGCGCCTCGCTCCGGAGGGAGCCCGGCGTCCGGTGTCCACCCCGGCGTCCGGGTGGTGCGTCCCGGGACCGGCGGAGGGCCCCTCCGAGTTCCGCACCGGTCCCCGACCTGGGAAGCGCGCTGGATCCAGCCGGCTGGTCGACTCCCCGCGACCCCCAGGATGCCAGAGTCCAGGACCTCCTGCCACGACCTCACGCGATGGAAGAAGAAGCCGCCGGTGCGCCGCACGGTCAGCCAGATCTGCCCGCCCCCGCGGCGGCCCCTGACCGTGGCCGACATCCAACCGGGCATGGAGAACGAGAGACTGGGGGTCGTGCGGGATTCCATGTTTCAGAACCCGCTCATCGTCAAGGTGAGCCGTCCCCACGCCCATCACCCTCTTGCGCTCGTCCCCTCACTGGGCACCCACGCGACCGAGGGTTTCCACCCGTCCTGCCCCGGCCCCACCGCCCCACTCCGAGCCCGGCTCTGGGAGCTCCAGCTCTGGTCCAGACAGACCTGACCCCCCGGGCGGTCATGGGCAGGCCACATCGCCTCGCTGAGCCTCAGTTTCCTCATCCTCAAAGTGGGATGATAATGGCACTCATTAAAGGTAGTGACTGGGAAGATTGCATAAGGTAATCCCTGCGAGACCCCTGACACGCGGTAAGCCCTCCACGTTGGCGACTATTTGCATATGTATTCACGCAGGGTGAACCCACAGAGTGACAGACAGCACCCAGACTGCGTCCTTACCACTTGCCAGCCCTCGCAGGGTGCAGGCCGCCTCTCCCGATTCCCCTGCACGCCTGGGCTGCTGTTATGTAGCAAGTGTTCTGTACGTCTCTTGGAAGCATCACTTCACACGCTAATTTCCACCCAATCATACTCTTAACCAGAATTACGACCCTAAGAGACAACAAGCGCGAATCTCTGCCCCAGGGGTCCCACAGGCACAAACGAGCGAGGGAGCCGCGGTTTCCAACTAGGTCGCCTCCTCTTTGATCGCACGCTCCCTTACATTAGTCACGTTTCGGGACTGGTGATCACCCAACGCTGGCGTGGCATCAACGCGCCTTTCCGGGGCCCCTGGAAAGAAAGGTCAAGTTGAAGTTTGGCGCTTGGGAAGCTGGTCATGGAGCAATTTTACCTTGCGCCACTGGAGGGCAGTGTGCCTTTAAAAATGCGCGCAGTTCCCCAGATTCCGGGGGTGGAAGGCGCAGGTGATAAACGTGGATTCAGTAACAATTATTTATCTGAACGCCAGGAGCTGTTTAGAGCCCAGAGGTTTTGGTTGTTGTTAGTTTTTTGTTTGTTTGTTTCATACAGGGAACCTGGGCTTTCTTAACATCGTGGTAGAATTAGCTGAGTTAACTGGCTCCTATGAAAACACGGATTCTCTCCTCTTGCCCAAACTGTTTCCTGGGCCAGCAGCTGGGAGAAGCTGGCTTATCACACTAGGCACCCTTCCATCTAACACCTCCCCTTCCTAGGCCTCCCAAAGTGGAGCAAAGTCCTTCACTTATTTCTAGGTGAGAAGAGCCACTCTCAGAGGACAGGTGGGGTTCACCACTCTGGGATCAAGGGGAGAATCAATTTCCTCACCTCTGATCATTGCTTTTACTCAAGCAGTTACTGGGGGACCAACTCCTTCCTACTTATATACAAAATGGACAACGTAATGGAGTTATTCTCCATGGTGAATTAAGTGTGATGTCCACCCCAAGCCATAATATATCCATAGAGACACGTACATACATATAGGTATATGTATAGATATATACACATTGTATATACACATACACTTTACATATATATATGCACACATACACACACGTGTATGTACAATATACATGTGTTTAACATGTATAACATACACATCTATAAGTAAACATTTCCCCTCCCTTCTTTCCTTTTGCTCATGCTGCATATCAAGAAGGACAGTATTTGGCCTCTGGATGGCACTAGCTGAACAGCTTCCAGATGAATTCAGTCCTAATTCCTGAACTTGAACTTTGGGTTGGAAAATGTGCAGGAGACACTGACCCACCACCGAGGGTTCTGTCTTCAGAGCATGAGACACAGAACAGGGCTGCCCCGTCAGCGGTGACTTGGCTCAAGCAGCAGGGGGCGCCCTGGTGATCGTGCCCAGCTTGTCTCCTGTCAGGAAAGCAGGTCTTTCCTTCTTACTTTTCTCCCTCCAGTTCTTGATGGGCCGTAAGGTAGTTTCAGTAGCAGTTAAGATTATGTCCACATTTCAATACTGACCACCGCTAACAGATTTTTCTACTAAAATCTGGCCTAAGTAAAAGCTGCAGAAACATTGAGAGCAAGGAGTAACCTTGACTGTTACCTTCTCCAGACCCCTCCTTACACTGGGGACACTGAGGCTGTCTGTGGTGGGTTCTTTGTGCAAGGTTCTGGCAGAGCCGGGGGTAGAAGCTACGTTCACTGGCTCCCAGCCCAGCTTTACTTTTACCACTCAAAAAAGCTTCCTCTATTTTAAAGGAAATTTAAATTATGAAAAAAACTTTGAGGTTTTCAGCTCTCAAGAAAAGAAGATTGAAAGTATCCAAGATGGTGGAGCCTTAAAAAAAATCTTTTTAAAAATAATATATTGCTGAAATTTCTGTTGAGGCATGGCTTGTGGATTTCTTGACTGTGGCATGTCAGTTTCACAATCCCAGATTTTCAAACCCTTGTTTCTGTGCGAGTTCTCATTGTGTGCAGCAGAGGTGGGAGTGCCCTCTGCCTGGGGTGTCTGCAGGAGAATGATTGGAACTGAAGTATATTTTGGTTTTGTCTCAGTCTGAATCTGAAGGTTGCATCTGTATTGGGGGAACATAGCACCTTAGAAAGAGTCATTTACTCCCCCATATTGGGGGGTTGTTGCTCAGATTGTTTTCTCCAGTGAATAGGATGGGGATTTTTTTTTTTTCATTTAAAATGCAGACACACTGCCTGAACAAACACAACACTGCTGTTTCACACCCAGAGGTGGGAGTGCCCTCTGCCTGGGGTGTCTGCAGGAGAATGATTGGAACTGAAGTATATTTTGGTTTTGTCTCAGTCTGAATCTGAAGGTTGCATCTGTATTGGGGGAACATAGCACCTTAGAAAGAGTCATTTACTCCCCCATATTGGGGGGTTGTTGCTCAGATTGTTTTCTCCAGTGAATAGGATCGGGATTTTTTTTTTTTTTTCATTTAAAATGCAGACACACTGCCTGAACAAACACAACACTGCTGTTTCACACCCATGGAATTTACCGGGACATACACACATCAGTTATTCAAGAACATGTCTGCAAGATGCCACCGTAACCAAGTGAAAAGTGAAAACCTCAGACATCCAAGCAGATATTTTATCAACAAGAGCTCAACAACTCTTTGCCTCATTTAAAACCAAGCCAACTGGCTATTGAGTGGGGCTGATTGAATCAGCTCCACGTTTTAATGTGGCCACAAGAAGATGTAGGTGTTTTCCATTAGAAAGGGCATCTATTCTATTGTATAAAGTGACGTGTGTTTAGCCAGTTTTCCTTCAAATGTGACTCTCTGGGAAGAATAAAATTAAATAGAGAAAGAGCCAAGCTTCTCCCTGCTTGATTCTCATTTCCCCAGAACTCTGTGACTCAACAGAGGATCCTGCTACAATAGCCTTCAAGGCTCCTTTACAGAACCTGTCAGGGTGCACCCTTCCTGCCATCGGAACTCGGCTGATATCCTGTCAATACAATTATGGGGAGAGACTGTTTGGTTTGCTCCACTGACAGCCTTGAATCTTCTGTCGCCCTGGAGAGGCAGGCTAGGTACAGGGGTGGAATTTATTGAATTGAGCATCCTTAGAGGGTGCAAATGATCACGGCACCCGATGTTTTTCATAATTTCTTGCCGACTTTGTTCTTCTGTGGGGCTTTATGTCACAAACAAGAAGCGTGTGCATTTGTAGATAGAGCTATAGAATCACATCATTCTGGGGTTGGAAGGAGGCTTACAGCCATCTAGTCCAATTCCTTTTTTGAGGCTATTAAGACCCAGAGAGGGGAAGAGACTTGCCCAAGGCACTACCCTGACCTGGTCATAGAAGTGGGATGAGATTTATGTCACCTGACTTCCAGACTCATGCTCTTTGGCTGCGATACACAATTAGTTAATGAATGACAACCCAGATTGGTTATATCTGTACATCAGGCAGTCCAAAAAATGTTCATTGCTGAATCCGGTTCCATTATTGTTTCACTCAACATTCCTTCCAGAGTGAACTCTGCTAATTTCTTGGGATTTGTTGACAGCCAAGAAATATTTATTGAATGTTTACTGAATACTCTGCACCAACCTAAGCTCTCTTGGGGACATAGAAACAAGTTCAGAACTTAGCTCTTTCCCATAAGGAGTTAATTATTTAGCTGGGGAGACAGAATATCTATATATATCATTATATATATGTATTTCATATGTATGACATATATATTGCTTAGCATAGCCCCTGCATCAAAGAAAGCTCTCAGGAAGCATTAGCTCTTACTGTTGTGCACACACACACACACACACACAGATAATAAGACAAGCAATGTCATGGGTCACACACACACCCCCCGTAAGTTTCAAGTTTCTGCACTACCCGGAGAGGTTCAGATTTGTGGGGAGGAAACCCTGAGCACGACTCAGGAGGCTTTGTAAAGGAACAGTCCTGAAACTGGACCTTGAAGGGTGAAAAGGTAGATTCTGATCAGGGGTGGAGATTGGGAGAAACTCAGCCCTCCGGGGCCAGATGACTCGACCCTCCTTAGATCCTAAGGGTTCATAGATTTTCACCCCAACCCGAGTTCTATTTCCTAAGACTCAGCACCGCTGCTGGGATCCTTATCATCGTCTTCACGGGGAAGCATTTATTTAGAGCCAGGGTGTCCAAATTGGATGCTCTACAAAATTAGGCAACCACACTCAACCACACTAAGAGCCTAACGTCTCTAATAAATATTGAGGCTGGTGAACATCGGCACGTAGGTAGAGACAAATGCAAAGAAGGTGGGCAGACAAACACACAGTCGGGCAAACAACCCAGCGTAGGTCAGTTTTTTTTTTGTTTTTTTTTTTTTGCAGTATGCGGGCCTCTCACTGTCGTGGCCTCTCCCGTTGCGGAGCACAGGCTCCAGACACGCAGGCTCAGCGGCCATGGCTCACAGGCCCAGCCGCTCCGCGGCATGTGGGATCTTCCCAGACCGGGGCACGAACCCGTGTCCCCTGCATCGGCAGGCAGACTCTCAACCATTACGCCACCAGGGAAGCCCCGTAGGTCAGTATTTTTATCATGTTTGAGTGAAATGGGAAAATGTTATATTCCGCTATGTATTGCAGAGAATATGCCTTTGATTGCTCAGATCCTTTTACGTTCAATTTACAATGTAACTGGAGAAAGTAAAACACAAGGAAGGGGGGCTGAAATTGAGCTGCCCATCTTAAGGACCCAGTCTCTGCAGGCTGGTGGGCAGCTTTCATTTTTCTAGGGAAAGCTATGGGGTTGTCAATCCCTGCAACTCTTTCTCTCTCGGTCCTTTTTTCTTCTTTTTAAATCAAAGCTTCCAGCTTCCTGGCGCCCAGGCACATCCTTCAGTGAGCAAGGGTGAGCAAGCAGGGGCTGCAGCAGTGCCCAGCCCTGTGGTCGGTTCAGAAGGGAGACCTGCTCCCTCCCAGGCTTTTTACCACTGGCCCGGGTGGGTGGGTGGGACAGATCTGCTGGAGGAGGGGCCGCCTTCCTCTTTGTTTCTCTAAAAAAAGAGGGGCTTTGGCTTTGAAAAGTTAATGAAGACCTCAGAATGCGGGTTCCTGGGGGATGAGCTCAGACCCCTTCTGAACACTCCTCTCAGATCAGTGGCGGGAAGACCGTTCCTCCAGGAAGAATTCTGAGTCCTGAATGAACAAGTCAGCAGTGGCTTCCAGCACCTTCCAGAATCTTCCAGGCTCAAGTGCTGCTCATAGTAGAATTTAGGCCACTTTTCCTGTATTTGAAAGACAAAGTTTTCTTGATTTACGACTGGTCCTGCGGACAAAATTTCAAACCGCTATTTCTTTCTTTCTTTTTTAAAGTATTTATTTATTTATTTATTTTTGGCTGCGTTGGGACTTTGTTGCCGCGCGGGCTTTCTCTAGTTGCGGCGAGCTGAGGCTACTCTTCGTTGCGGTGCGCAGACTTCTCATTGCGGTGGCTTCTCTTGTTGCAGAGCACGGGCTCTAGGTGCCTGGGCTTCAGTAGTTGTGGCACACGGGCTCAGTAGTTGTGGTGCACGGGCTTAGCTGCTTCGAGGCATGTGGGATCTTCCCGGACCAGGGCTCGAATCTGTGTCCCCTGAGTTGGCAGGCAGATTCTTAACCACTGCACCACCAGGAAAGCTCCAAACCCCTATTTCTAATTTCAGTGGTTTTCAAGTCATTCACCTGTCTCTAGAAGCATCAGAGTTCTTGTAAAGTGTCTGATTCAAACTGCTTGTTAAGAAAATGCATCTTTAACTGTTTAAAAAGTATAATGGGAAGAAAACACAATTAAAAGTGTTTTATATGAAATGCTAACAGTGGAGACCACCAGCTTGTTAGCAATGATTTGAATTGATTCATTTTGGGGCGTTGGTTCTGTGTTTGTGCTGGTCCTGCAGTGAATGTGTCACAGACTGGGAGGATTGGAACCAAGCTCAGACCCTGCTGGACTTCTAGGCTGGGTAAATCCGTTTCTGGAGGCCAGTGTGCAGAGTGATTGCTGTGGCCCTGGGAACCGGGCTCTGTTAAACCTCAGACACATCTGCGGGGCCATCGCTCCAGGACCCTCTGGCTGGCTGGGCAAAAAGAAACAAAGGCACAATCACATCATACTACATTTTGGTTGGTTTTAGCATATACTGTAAGTGTTGGGTGCTTCGTATTCGTTAAAAAAACAAAAACAATTCAACTTTAAATGAAATCGCCCCTTGACTCTCCTTTCGAGCTCCTGAATCCGTGTAAACGAGGACTGTGAAAACAATTCCAGGCTGCAGCTGGTGTTTTCATACCATCACAAAAGATACAGCAATAAGTTGGATAGCACAGGGAACTCTACTTAATGCACTGTGGTGACCTAAATGGGAAGGAAATCCAAAAAAGAGGGGATATATGTATATGTATAGCTGATTTATTTTGCTGTATAGTAGAAACTAACACAACATTGTAAAGCAACTATACTCCAATAAAAATTAATTTAAAAAAATAAGTTGGTAGCCCAGGCAGATATAAAACTGCAACCACCACACTGGAGACAAAGGCAGTGTCGATGTCAGGCCATGGAGCCAGGCAGATCCCAGGACACGTTCTGTCTCAGCCGCTTTCTTGCTGTGCCACACGTGAGGTTATTTACCTTTGAGCCTCAGTTTCCTCTCTGTGAAATGGGCTGTTGCAGTTGGCACCAGCCATGGGGGAGTTGTGAGGGTTCAATGAGATGACACAGGTATGCCAGGCCCAGGAGGGCACTTAACACGTGGCACTTTTGTTATTTTCCTTTATCCTGCTTCTAACACTTACGTGCCTCAAGACAACCTTATTCTCATCAATCGACTTTAGGTAAATGTCCTAAATCTGAACTTATAAATGTATCATGAGACAAATCCACTCAAGGGCTTACTCTTTTTCCCCTTTGTGCTCTTGTTGAAAATCACTGTTGCCCACCCCATCTCATGCTTCCTGAAACTGTGTGCCCTGAAGCAGATGGGTTCGCCCTGGCTAAGGGTGAAAACAATTTGGTTTCTAGCTCTCTTGAGGGTTCTTGGGCAAGTGGCTTAATGTCCAAGCCTGTTTCCTCATTTGTGAAGTATGGGTGCTAATAACTACCTTGTTTACTTCTCAAGGATGTAATGAAGACTGACTTAAATGAGACACTATATTATGGAAGAGATTGTGACATTCTGGAAGTAGACCAGTGGTCCTCAACTGGGGCGGGGGAGCAATTTTGCTCCCCAGGGAACATCTGGCCATGTCAGGAGATGCTTTTGGTTATCACAACCGGGAGGGGGGCTGCTACCAGCATCTAGTGGGTAGAAGCCAAGGATGCTGTCCAACAATGCACAGGATGCCTGCACCTGCCCAAAAAGGGAATCATCTCCCCAAATGCCAATAGTGCTGAGGCTGAGAAACCCTGGACCAGAAAAACATCAACATGTGGAGAATTCATTATTAGTTCATCCACGGTCCAGGGTCTCTTGAAAATGTAATACAAAGATTATAGAAATGAGATGGTTTAGTTTAATTGCTTCTCTATCTATTGTTTGCTTCTGTCCCCTGACTCCATTCATTTTATGGCCATTTTATTTTTTTTCATTTAAAAAAATGTATTTATTTATTGGCGTGCCACGCGTCTTGCAGGATCTTAGTTCTTCGACCAGGGATTGAACCCAGGCCCCCTGCAGTGGAAGCGTGGAGTCCTAACCACTGGACCTTTTATGGCCATTTTAAGATCCCCCCCCCTTTTTTTTTTTTTTGCGGTACACAGGCCTCTCACTGTTGTGGCCTCTCCCATTGCGGAGCACAGGCTCCGGACGCACAGGCTCAGCGGCCATGGCTCACGGGCCCAGCCGCTCCGTGGCATGTGGGATCTTCCCGGACCGGGGCACGAACCCATGTCCTCTGCATCGGCAGACGGACCCTCAACCACTGCGCCACCGGGGAAGCCCCCTTAAGTTCCCCCTTTTGAATCCGTTTCCTTTTCCTTAGTTCCAGGCTCCATACATTTGCTGGTTTCTGTCAGGGCTTATCTGTCTCCAGCCTCACCTATGTTGGAGTTTAAAAAAATAAAGCATTTCTAGCAATCCACCGAGTGAGGCTCTATAATTCATCAGATAAACTGATTAGTGTAGGGGCTGGTTTGTTGAGTAATCACTGACCACCGCACAAGCTTTGTTTCCCTGGCGCATTACCTTCCGAGGGCTTGCTTTGGTTGTGTTTTTCTCAGCATGAACTCATTTAGGATTTAAAACGGAATTGATGTGGTCCAGCAAAACTTAAGCTCACGGTGGACCAGAGTCCCAGCCTAGCCCTTACACTCTCGTTGTGCAACGAAGTAGAGCATTTCAGAGAAGCAAGTCAATGTGCTTTATAAAGAAAACAGCTGTATTTTTCCACCCAATACTTTAAAGGCACATCAGGGTTCGGTCAAGGAACTGACTGATGTGGGTCAATGAGCAGAAAGGTCAACATGAAGGGCACACAGGGGGAGAATAGCTCACCAAGAGCATCGGAGAAAACACATAATGAGCCAGAAAGAGGGGTTTTTTGATCTTTTATATGAACCAAACAATACATATTGGGGGGGGGACCAATGAACACAGAAGCGAACAAGATAAATTTCTTTGTGTGGATCAAAATCTTTTGTGTTTGTCCAGAGGAATGAAAGTGGAGAATCAGAAGCGCTTTGATTTCAAGGTACAACGTTAGTGAAAGGCCACATCACTGCCAGGTGGCTGGCCATTTGGGACCAATGGCACAGCATCCAAGCTGCCTCGCCACATCAGAGAAAAAGCCCCAGCTAGCCGAAGCTCAGAGGCCGCGGCCTCCTGCAAAGATGGGGGCGCCCGCAAAAGACATGGAGAGAGGCGATCTGATGGCCATAGCATCGCGGTTGAGGGAACTGGAAAATTTGCTGGCAACTTTTTGGGTCCATTTTGCTGGACACTAGTCAGTCTGGCCATATTGCCCCACTAAAATGCCATTTTAATGTTCCTGTTATGAATTCCATTCATATTTTCCCACTGTCTCCCAGAGATATTTAAGAACAGAGACACTGACTTAAAATTCTTGTTTGATATGCATTTGAAACTATTAATGAACCCCTCTGTCAATGAGCAAATATTTATCACACACCTATAACGCACAAGGTGCTGGTGGAAACACAAGAGGTTTAAGAATTTGTTTCCAAGGAGTTTATGGAAGAACCAGACTTTGCACGTTAAAACCACTAATAAAAGTTATCAGGGAAGGGATGTGGGAACAGATGTATATGTATGACCGATTCACTTTGTTATAAAGCAGAAACTAATAAAAAATAAAAATAAAAAAAAAAAGAAAAAAGAAAAAAAAAGTTATCAAAGGCAGAAGGAGAGGTGCTGAGAGGCATTTTTGAGAGTGAAGGTGGGAGCAGCGTTGGAGCACCCAGGGCAGCTTGTGCGCCTGGGCTGGGGCTGCAGGGTGGGTTGGATTCCAGTGGCTGGAAAGGAGAGGAGGGGCTCCAGGGGAGGGGCTGGCCTGAGCAAAGGTCTGAAATGGACAAGAACAGACAACTCTAGGATTCTGTGAGGAAAGCAGCGGCAGACGCATTCACTCACTGCTTGAATTAACAGAATTAACTGCTTGTGTACGAGACACAGAGCTTGGCACCAAGGATAGGGGGGTAGACCAGTCTGGGCACAGGCTTTGCCCTCAAAGAGCTTACAATCTCGTCGACAGAAACAGGCATCGAAACAAACAGCAAAGTGGTACAGATGTGGTGACGGCCGTCTGGATGGGATTCGTGCTCAGCGCTGGAGGGCAGCTGTGCCTGGATCGGGGGAGGCAAGGGAAGGACTCCTAGACTGATGGCTAGAGCTGAATCTTGACACCAAGCTGAGTCAGATGAGGTGGGGGCAGCTATTGTGTGGCCTGTAGCTTATGCAATTCGGTGATCTCTTTTTAAGAAACAGAGTACAGGGAATTCTCTGGTGGAACAGTGGTTAGGGCTCTCACTTCTACTTCTGGGGCCCTGGTTCAATCTCTGGTCAGGGAACTAAGATCCTGCAAGCCGCATGGTGCGGCCAAAAACAAACAAACAAATAAATAAAAAAGAAACAGGGGCTTCCCTGGTGGCACAGTGGTTGGGAGTCCGCCTGCCAATGCAGGGGACACGGGTTCATGCCCCGGTCCGGGAAGATCCCACATGCTGTGGAGCTGCTGGGCCCGTGAGCCATGGCCGCTGAGCCTGCGCGTCCGGAGCATGTGCTCCGCAAGAGGAGAGGCCACAGCAGTGAGAGGCTCACGTGCCGCAAAAAAAAAAAAAAAAAAAAAAGAAACAGAGTACAAAATTTAAAATGATGTTGGAAATGAAGTCCGAGGCCTTGGAAGGGGCCTGGTACAAAGAGGGGCCCTGAAGCCTAAGCTTCATTAGCTTCAGGGTAAATCAACTTTTGACTGGGGGAGAAAAAGCTTTCTAGGAAAAAGGATATTCAGGGGGAGGTGGGAGGGGGGAAATGCACTGGATCGCCAGATTTAAGAGGCCTCGGTTCCCCTCTAGGCTGCGTGTCATCCATCCATCCATCCTTCCATCATCTATTCATTCATTCAGCACTGCACACTTGCCCTGAACCAGACACTCCAGGCCCCACGACCACAGTCATGAGCTCCCAGTCTCCTGCACACTCTTATTGGCTCTGAAACCTTGATGAGTCCCTGGGATGTCCCAAAGCCTTGGTTTCTGCGCATCTGAATGGCTTTCTCCCTGAGAACTGCTGGGACCCTCCCCTTCATTTGCTTATTCGACCCGTTGCAAAATGTTTATTGAGGGGCTATTAGGTGCCAGGCAGCGTGCTGGGCCTGAGGAGACCTCTGTGGGCAAGAGAGCCTGAGTTCCTGCCTGCAGGCAGCTCAAAGCCCTGGTGAAGACAGACAATAGGGCAACTACCTCTTCCCTAGGGTTGAGCACTGTGGAGGCGGCTGCGGTGCCAGGAGGCTATGCAAGTTCAAGTCCAAGGATGTGTCATCTCAGCCCAACCTCCTGGGATGAGTAGAGTGGTCAGTTATGGCATGCTGGTGGGAGTGTGTGTGTGTGTCTGTGTTTGGGTGGGCAGTAGATAGAGACTGTTCGAGGCAAAATAAGAGGTTCTGTGCCTCCAAGGCAAGGAGGAACTTGGAATTCAGGAGGCTGCAGTGAAGCATCAGGGGAGACAAATGCTGAGAGGAGGCTGGGCAGAGAGTGAGGCCAGGTCCGGCGGGGCTCCCAGTTGGATCTGGGAGCTGCAGGGGCCAGAGCAAGTAGGTTACACAAGACAGAGAACAGAGGGCTGAGAGACACGTCCAGAAATCAGCAGTAGGTCTAAGTGCCAGCCCCTCCCTCCCAGCGTTGATGGGGACCAAGGTACCCACTCCTGGCTGCAGGATGCTGCGGGTTGACTGAAGGAATCACCAAGAGCCCTACTGTGCTGGGACAGACACGTTCACTGCATCCTGGTCTCCTTCCAGGCTGCATGTTTGGAGAACCATGAGCGGGACGAGCAGCGCGATGGTTTAGGGTTAGCGGCTGCGATGTGTTTACTTTCTGCAAGTTAAACAAGCCCCTGGTCTGTCATGCTCTGAATTTTCCCCAAGTCGTTTGAGGGAGCCTGCTGAGGTGATTCCGAAGGATCCCTTAGGACCGGGTGCCGGTCTTCGCGTCTGCCTTCAAAACCTTTATAAATTGTCACTCTAGATTTTGCTCTCTCTCTAGGCACCCAGTGGGCATAAATTCGGAGGTTTAAGCAAGTCTTTCAGAAACTTCCCTTCTAAAAGGAAAGCGTCTGCCTGGGGCTTCTGAAAGCTCCATCTTTCCTTAGGCAGCCACGTGCTCCTGGCGGCAGATCTTCCCAGGATCTCCTGGCAGGATGCTCGCGGGCCTGACTTCTCCCGGAGTGGGAGGGTGCCTGGAGGCTGAGGCCTGGAGTCTAGGTTTCCAGGAAGCTCCTGGCTGGTGACCCATTTGGCCACCTGACACCCTCTCTGTACCAGCGGACAGCAGCCGCCCTTCGTGGAGCCCACTATGTGCCAGGCACTGTGCTGGCCCTTCTTAAGCATCACCTCCCTTAAACCTCTGCCGCAATCCTAAGAGGCAGGATTGCTGTCATTCCCACTTTACAGATGGGGAAACTGAGGCTTAGAGAAGCTACACAACTTGCCCACAGTCGTCCAGCATGTGTGTGGAGGAGCCAGGCTTCAAGCCAGGTCTGGGACTCTGCAGCCTGAGGTCCTAACCACTGTACAAATCAAAAGAACTTGGTGACACCAACAGTTCCCACTGCTGAATACCTGCTAAGTGCCAGACTTTTACATATATGATCTCAACTAGGCAAGGTCAGAGCTCAGAAAGACTCATAACATGCCCAAGGTCACACAGAGGGTAAATAGCAGAGTGGGGGCTTGGACTGTGGCTTGTATGAGTCCACAGCTTGTCATGCTCCTTATACATTATACCACACTGTCCATCATCCCAGAGACTCCTTTGTCCTGATGGGAGAGAAGAGTCTGGTCCATCTCCATCTCCATCTATCTAAAGGGTTAACTTCATCCAGAGGTGTACTTTCTGTTCTCAAGGATCTTACACAGTTGGGCACATATGCCACACCAGGTGCACGCACACACACACACACATACACACACTCCCCTAGACGTTGCTGTTTTTCTAAGGCTGAAACATACAAGACATACAAAACAGTTAGGAAGAGGGTTGGTGGCCTGGAGAGGTCCAAAAAGGCCTGGTGGAGTTGCTGGATGACCAAGCAGGACTCAGTGGGCCTGAGAGGAGGAAGCAGGTCATTTTAGATGTAGAAAATGACCAGACAAGGCGAGAAACTGGATGCTGAGAACTTGGGTGTGTTTGGAGGGAAAGTCTGAAGGCGAAGAAGCGCGGTAGGAAGGGATGCTGGCAGCGGGTCAGGGTGGCTTAAGGTAAAGCTTGCACTTTTGTGTCACTACATACTGTCTCAAGAAGAGACAAGGCATACAGAGAAAAGGAGCGTGGACATTTGGCTTCCTACAGAATCCTGGAGTTTAGATTATTCTGTACATGTGTGTCTGCCGGCCGACCAGGAGCCAGGCTGGCTGGTTGGGGGTGAGGGGTGAAACCTCCATCCAGGCTGACCAGAATGGCCTCCCCCTTTCAAAGGGAAGGTGTCCCCTCCTCCTCTCCCACCCATTGCCCGTCCCCTCCCCGCCCCCCTAATCAGAGAGAGCAAATTGTTATCAGATTAGTGCCAGCAAAGAAAAGCACAGTCCTGCTCACCCCCGCAGTTCGTTAGCATTTAGATAGACTGGGACAGGGGCCCACACAATGGGCATCAAAGCCTGGCTTGGGCAGGCGGCAGGAGGGATTAATTTCTTTAACCAACAGGCCTGATCTGGCCTAACTCATTACCCTGCCTTGTCCGTGTGGATGTTAGATTCGATTGAAGATTATGCCATTTAGGCCTTTCCCTTGTTTTCTGCTGAAACCGGGGCTATTGAATTGCACATTCTCCCGTCCCCGCCGTCAATACTCAGTGGCCTGAGGTTCTAATTCTGCTTCATTTAAACTTCATCAACTTTTCCAATCAAGTGGAAGGATCCAAAATAGACTCTGTGAGCAGAAAGGCCCGCTTCCCTTTGTCAGATAATTTATTCTGTTTTCCCCTCTCCTCCCCACCTCGCTCTCTTTCTCTCTCCAGCCTCGCACCCCTCCCCCCGACTCCCAGGGCTTCTTCCACCCCCCCCCCTTATCCCAATGCTGAAAATGAGATTACAGTATTTAAATGACTATGATAATCAATCTAGGGACCCGGAGCTGAGATTGAGGTTAATTTTTCTTAGCAGAACAAAGAAGCGTGATGCCTTTGGGGACATGAAGGTGCAATCTGGGTTTCTTGCTCGTGTTTTTTTTTTCCCCCTGAAATTGCAGTTTTAGGAGTCTTTTCTTGTTACTAACTAGGCGCTGACTGTGATTTTGAATGGCGGCAGCCCCTAAGAGAGCAGGAATGTAATTTCGAGCTGATAAACAGCTAACGGCCTTCAATCAACAATTTTAATAGGAAAAATACGACACTTATATGATATGAGTACAGATCTAATGAAAGGGTGATCATTTACCTTATTTATTTTTAAACACACCAGGAATAATATCCCACTGCGTTAGAACTAGTAATTACAGCCGCGAGGTTCACCCGTGAACTTTTGAATGAGGGGTGTTGTCACTCAGTTCGTCTTCTCCCTGGCAGTTTGTGCCACTACAAAAGTTGAGGTTTTTGTCATGTTTTGGCTAATTGGAAACAGGGTCATTATACCATTGAAAATCGACATGAAAGTGGCTTGTTCAATTGTTACCTGAAGCATTCAAAGCTGGCCAGTCATTCGGCTGCTGGCCGCCTCCCCCCGCTACCAGCTTCTAAAACAGAGAGAATCAAAATATGTATATTTCTTTGTCTCCCTTTGCTATCTTGTCAGAGCTGTTTTACATGCTGCCACCCAATGTTATCTTTTATTTGTGTCAGGAGAAAGGATTTGACAAGTTCAGTATACAGTGTTCATTTGGCAAAGCAAATTTTTCATACCAATTTTGAGGAGGAAATGAAACTATCTTTCAACAGGATGAGCACCATCCTTTTTGGCCAGACTTATTATGAGAGAGAGCATTGCAGAACTTTATTTCTTCCCACGGTCCCGAAAAGTCTAATCCGTTTTTTAAAAAGTAGGATTCGGTTTCCGCATGCAACCCTAGTTGGGGGAAATAAGAAACACCCTTAATGTCTTCACACAGGGATGCCTCGTGTTATGTTTCCCTCCCTGCTCCCCACAAGTTATTAATAGGCCGGAATAAATTGTTCCTCTTCTACATTATAATGACTTTGTTTCAGACCCTTTAAACTGTGGGTGAGCCTCTGACAGTTATCTGCATTTGCAAAGCAAAATCTTTAATAACCACCCTTGTCTGAAGGAGGAAGCAGAAACCATAAGCAACCCTGTTTGTGAAGACAAACCCCTGCAACCCCAAATCCAGTCTCCTTCACTGTTTACCTAAAGAAGAAGTCTCTCTCACCCTCTGTGCTACCAAATTCATTTGGGGCAGTGGTTTATGGTGACATTTTTCTTTCTTAAAACAAATATTGACTCACCATGGGGAAATTAAAACTCCATTAGGCATTGCTGTATTGTACAGCAGGCTGCATTACAGCAGTCAAGCTACTATTAATTGGTTTCTTCCTCAGGAATAATTCAGGGAGGGCAAAGGGAAAGGGGAAAGAGAAGATGGATCTAAGCCATAATTTCTTAAAATGACATCATCTAAACCAGCCAAGGTGATCATTACGTGGTTATTAAGCTAAATATAAGGAAGACGCTGCCTAGCAATATAATGAATTTATCAATACAAAAAGCCTGCTGCGGAGTTATTGCCAAGCTGGGGAGAGTTCGTTTTAAGATACACGTGGGCCAGCCTCAGCCAGGTCTGGGCAACTCAGGACTGACTTCCTCACAGCACAAGAAGCCCTGATTCTTCCATGTGGGTGTAAGACGTTTTTCTTTCCTGAGATGAGATGAGATTCCCCTTCCAGCCTATTCACTGCTTCCCTCCCAAAGTGAAAGCTCTGCTTTTCTGACCCCTTTGCCCTTTGCTGTGGTGCCCAGCCCAACACCACCTGCCCCGTCACTACCCCTCTGGTCATTCTTTTTTTTTTTTTTTTTTTTTTTTTTTTTTTGCGGTATGCGGGCCTCTCACTGTTGTGGCCTCTCCCGTTGCGGAGCACAGGCTCCGGACGTGCCGGCTCAGCGGCCATGGCTCACAGGCCCAGCCGCTCCGCGGCATGTGGGATCCTCCCGGACCGGGGCACGAACCCGTGTCCCCTGCATCGGCAGGAGGACTCTCAACCACTGCGCCACCAGGGAAGCCCTCTCTGGTCATTCTTGGGCCTAGTGATCTTGCCCTCTACTTTGCTTGGCCACGGCCGGTAGGGTAAAAAGTGAACACGACTTGGGTGGCTTAAAAGCAGAAGTTTATTGCCTCACAGTTGGGAGGGTGGAAATCCAAGATCAAGGTGTTGGCAAGGCTGGTTCCTTCTGAGGGCCTGAGAGAAGGATCTGTTGCAGGCCTCTCCCTTTGGCTTGAAGGAGGCCAGCTCTATGTCCACATGGCATTCTCCCTGGATATGTGTCTATGTCCAAATTCCCACCCCCTTTTATTTTGGCCACACCCCGTGGCTTGTGGGATCTTAGTTCCCCAACCAGGGATCAAACCCAGGCCCATGGCAATGAAAGTGACGAGTCCGAACCACTAGACCACCAGGGAAGTCCCCAAATTTCCCCTTTTTATAAGGGCATCAGTCATTTTGGATTAGGGGCCCACTGTAGGTTCATTATGACCTCATCTTAACAAATTACCTTTGCAATGACCCTGTGGTCAAATCCGGTCACATTCTGAGGTCCTGGGGGTGGGACTTCAACATGTGACCGCTTTGGGCTTGGGTTCTAGTCTCTAGTCCATCAGTTGTGCTACGGCTAATAAGGCCATCAGTAGAGCGGCGTCCTTCGTGCTGAACTCGAGGCTGCTATCTTGGTGAGGGCTGTGGGCATGGCAAGCACTTAGATCTCTGTGGTCTTCTCTCTGGTGTGGTGTGGCCCACTCATAGGGCAGACAATCACATAAAATCTTGTGCCACCTATGGCACTTTTGCCTTGTTATTGGTATTTAACCCTTAGGCACAGGTAATGTGGATCACTAACCATCTGTAAGAAACTCCTTACAAGGCAGACTCTACAACACACTTCTTTTTATCTTCTGCAGAGATATTCATCCATCCATCCATCCATCTCTCCATTGTTTTAGTCAACAGATACTTTACTGAGTTTCCACTCCATGTGCCAGGCACTGGATTAGACATTAGAGAGACATTGACGAGCAAAATTTGACATGGTCATTGCCCTTGTGGAATGTTACAGTCTAATCGGGAGATGATCGTTAATCCAAGAATCACAAATAAATGTTAAGATTGCAACTGCGATAAGAACGAAGACAAAGGCCAAGGTTCATCTAACTGGGAGACTTCACATGGCTGGAGAGGGTCAGGGAAGACTTCTTGGAGTTGAGATTTTAATTAACCGGGGAAGGAATACGTGTGTGTGTGTGTGTGGGTGTGTGTCTGGTGGGGGAGATGGAGGGGAAGGACAAAGGCACTTCAGGCACTGAGAAGAGCATGTGCAAAGAGCCTGTGGTGGGAGAGAGTTTGGGGGTTCAGGCACTGAAAGAAGGCTGGCACAGCTGGAGCATGGGGATAGGAGAGAAAGGTAAGAGGCAAAGAAGTGGGTCTGTCTGAGACTGCATCACGCAGGGCCTTGTTGGAGGCCAGTTAAAGAGTTTGACTTTTAGCCCGAGTCATAGGGAGCCAGTGAAGGCTGTTAAGCAGGGATCGGGACTGGAGGTAGGGGGACATGTCAGATTGGCATTGGAAAGAACCTTCTGGCTACAGAGTGGAGAGTGGATTGCGGAGCACCAGGGTGGCCACAGGGAGATCCATTAAGGGGCTTGTGAAGTAATGCAGGTGAGGGAAAACCCTTGAATGAGGATGGAGGAGACGGAGACAAATGAGCAAACTGGAGGGAAATTTGGGAGGCAGATTTGGCAGGACTTGGTGACGCGGGGACATACGAGTATACAGGGGTGAGAGAGAAGGAGGTGTGAGGAGGTTTGGGGGAAAGGGCATGGGTTTGCTTCTGGATACTTCTTGTGGGCAAATGTCTGTCTTCTGGTCAGTGTCTGGTGATTTGGTAAGTTTCTGCATACCATCTGGACTTGTCTTTGATTATCCCTATCCACAGCTCCCCGCATGTCCCCATCTGCACGCTCTCTCTTACCGCCTTACACTTCCAGCTCTGCCTGTTCACTGTACACCTGGCTCGTTGCTACACATCCTTTAAGACTTAGTTTAAGAAGTTTCTCCTGGGAAGTGCTTCTTTATCTGCCAGCACTTTGTGTGTGCCTCTATCACTTTATTGAAATTGTCCCTTTTTATGTCTCTCTATCTGCAGTGACTTGTGAGTGAATCTAGGGCAAGGACGGTGTCTTTTTCATTCCTTTATTTCAAGTTCTTAGCCGGTATTTGGCACATCAGGGGCACTCTACAATGTCTCTTGAATAAATGAATGAATGAATAGATGAGAGAATGAATGAATGAATATATTGGTGGTTTAGAGGTTTCTTTGGTAATAAAGAACTATGGGAGGCACTGCAGTAAACAAGAGTTACATGAACTGGTGGCCCCGTTTTTTTTGTTTGTTTGTTTGCTGCATCATTAGCCCAATATGTGTAATGACCCTCCATCACCTGTAGGTGGCAACATTTTTCATGGTCTGGTCTTTCTTTGCCTAACTCATAAATTATTCTCCACTTTTATGCTCCAATAATATTTAACTATATGTTGTTTCCCAACTATACCATATCCTCTCATGGAAAAAAAGGCAGTCTCATCCCCAAAGTCCCAGTCCAAGTACTACCTCTTCTGTGTCACTTTCCCCAATTCCCTCTACCATGCGAATACTTGCTTTGTGTTCTTTGTACACAATTTCATGGTGGCAGTCACCTTTATGTATTGAAATCCTTGGGGACGGGGATTGTTTCTTTTTATCTTTCTATTCTAAGAACCTTACACAGGGCCTGGCATATAATAGGTGCTCAATACGTGGCTGTTAGTTGAAGGGATGAACGAATGACTAGCTGTGTGACCTTGTGTGTATTATTCCTCTTCCCCTCTCATTTCCGAGATTTCACATTTATTCTTTGGCCATAATAGTGGTGGGGGTTTTTTGTTTTTGTTTTGTTTTTTTAGAAAAAATTGTTGTGATGTCCTCTGATATCTCTTAGGGAGTGAATTATAATTTTTTAAAAGCCTTCTTCTATTTGCCTTATTAACTCTATTTCCTCAGGTGTGAGTTTTTCCCTTTGTCACTCTTTCTTGGTAATGATTTTTTTCTCAAATGTTTGGCTACTCTTGGTTGTGCAGAATATTTATATTTACCATTCCCTACACACTTGTATGTGGATGTTTTGTCTCTTTATTGTGGCCTGTCTCTAGTGATTGTTGGGGGAGAAGTGGGATATATTGGGAGGTGGGATGAACTGGCAGTTTTCCTTCTGGATGAGAACATACTTTGGGGAAGAATGAGCTACATGAGTCTTTTTTTTTTCTCTCCTTCCCATACTCACTGCTTTAGTCTGGAAGCAAATGCCGCTGTTGCTCTCTGCCTAGTGAAACCTTGGAAGGAGAGAGGCTGAGCCAACCTGACTGCTCCAAAAACAGCTCCTCAGATAGTCCTTATGCTCCAGAGCCACTCCTTTCCTGTATGTTTGATCTGGACTTGGCCTTCTCCTCAACACTCCCCGACTCCATAGTAATCATCTCCTACACGTATTTCTGGTGATAGTTTCCTCTGGTTTTGCTTTTCTGTATTTCTGATCCTGTCTGATTTTGATTATTTGGAAATTTCCCAGAATTTCTGGCCCACTGGTAGAGTTCTTTCTTGTTTCCCTACACTATTTTACATTTTTCCTTCTGAAAAATACTTTCTTTCTGCTTTCATGGTATTTTGGGAGAGTGGGAAGGCAGATATATATGCTCAGTCCACCATCTGGGACCAATCGCCTCATTTCTCCTTCCTAAGGTTTTGCAGGCATTACATCTCATACGTTATGAAGGAGTACTCCAAATCATATCCTAAAGATAGTTGTGTTTATCTTGGAAAAAAGAGCTTTAGAAACTACCTTAGCATCTACCCATAAGTCAAACACAACAAAGAATGTTTCCATTTTTCATCAATGATCAGATCTACCCTTTGAACTTAAAAGCCACTTCCTTGTTGTGATCTGAAGAAAAACCCTTCTATCCCAATCCTTCCTACCAGACTTCCAAGATACTAGAAAATCTCAACAGAATCCCTTCTCTCATTTGAGGCATCTGGGATCTCAGTGAATGTGTCAGAAGGAGGGGGCAGCATATTAAGTCATCCTAATCTAGTAGCAGAAGGCTTGCTCCTCTCCTGGTCATGACCAGGCAAGCTCCTATCCGACCAACCCTCCTAGACATAACATCTATAAACTCCAGATAAAATTATTTAAAAAAAAAAAAAACTACCTGAGGCTCTGGAAAGGGAATGAACACAGGCAGATACAGCAGGCGGATGAGGGTGTTGACGCATGAAGGAGCAAAGAGCAGAGAATGATTTTCTCATTTGAAAAATGACTCAGTCAAATGCCAGGCTATAGTCAGTGCTGCACAAGGTGTTTAGAATTTGGTTAGAAACCTGTGGTTCTATCCAACCTGTGGCCAAAGAACCAGAAGACAGAGTTCGAGGAAATGACAGTCAATGGAAAATTAGGGAAGGATTCAGGAAAGGAGAGAGCCAGAGAGGAGAAGTCCAAATTTAGTGTATAAACTTTGCTCAAGTCCCAGGATGATCCCTGAACCACTTGTAAGTGGGGCAGACTCAAAAAAGTCCAACTGGGCTTCCCTGGTGGCGCAGTGGTTGAGAGTCCGCCTGCCGATGCAGGGGACACGGGTTCGTGTCCTGGTCCGGGAAGATCCCACATGCCGCGGAGCGGCTGGGCCCGTGAGCCATGGCCGCTGAGCCTGCGCGTCCGGAGCCTGTGCTCCGCAACGGGAGATGCCACAGCAGTGAGCAGCCCGCGTAACGCAAAAAAAAAAAAAAAAAAAAAAAAAAAAAGTCCAACTAAGGCTAAAATAGGTGAACTTAGATTTGAGCTGCTGCCTGTTGCATTAGGGACAGTTTAAAATTTGAGTTCAACCAAGTAAACTGCTTGCAAACAAAACAAAATAATGCTTAGGAGGACTCTAACAGAATCCAGAGTCTCCACAATGTATCAGTCACCATGTCCGTGGTACAGGTCAAAATTTCTTGACACACAAAGAAATAGAAAAATGTGACTCATTCTCAAATGAAAAGACATTCGAGACAAACCTCATAGATTGCCCATATTTGGAATTAACCATCAAAAATTTTAAATGGCTATCATAACCATGTTCAAGATGTAAAAGAAAATATGTTCATAATGAATGTAAAGATAGGAAAAAGAAGCAAGAAGAACCAAATGGAAATTCTAGAAGTGAAAATACAATATCTGAAATAAAAATTCACTGAATGGGCTCAACACCAGAATCTTGATAGCAGAAGAGCCAGTGAACTTGCAGATATATCAATAGAAATTATCCAATTGAGGAACAGAGAAAACTGATTGAAAAAAGCAGTTGATCCTCAGGGACCTGCAAGACAATATCAAAAGGTCTAATGTATGTGTAATTGAAGAAAGAATGCCCCCAAATCCTTCATCTTTACTTAAAGACATAGAGATTACATAAGCTCAGTGACCTCCAAGCAAGATTAAGGAAATAATAATAACAAAACCACATCTATGCACATCACAGTCAAATTGCTAAGAACCAAAAAGAAAATCTTGAAATCAGATAGAGAAAAACAACACATTGCATACAAGAGAATAACAATTCAAATAATCACTGACTTCTTATCAGAAAGGAAGAGTCCACTAACAGAGGCCTTAGCACGGATTTATTTATCAGAGTTTCCAGTTCTTTAAAAGAACATCAAGAAGCAAGACACAATATAAGTGAGTCTGGATCTGGATGTGGGAGGGAGGGAGGAAGGGTGATAGAAGGAAGAAAAGTGTGGCTCGAGGGACAAGGTGGAGTGGGATCCCTAAGCGACAGGTGACTAGAGAGCCTGAGAGATGTGAAGGGGTGAACGGCTCTGAACCCACATTTGAGAAACACCATCAGCTTCACGATCTTACTGGGAGCCAGTCCTATCCATGGACCCAAAGCCATGGGCTTTGGACTTGAACTAATCTGCTTCCTGACCCTCCTTCTGCATAGACTCAGGCAGCTCACTCTATCTCCTCAGTCCTCAGTTCCCTGTCTGTATAAGAGGGGTGATCATCGTACCTGCCTCACGGGGGGGGTTGTTGCAAAGATTAAATGAGATAAACATAGATAAAGAGCCAAGTGTAGAGCTTGGTAAATGGTAAGGGCCCAGTCAATGGCAAGTACTATGATTGTTATTATTATTCTCTGTGTCAGCAGCCCCCATTTGCAGACACTTCAAGTGCTCAACAGACCTTCCTCAATCATCACCCTCTGTGAGGTGTTATCTTGATGCATGGTACTTGCCTTATTACCTCCATGGGGATGGACACCCCGAGATGCCATGAACTAGTTGGTGTGCCTAGTTGCCTGCCTGTGGGCACACTGTTCCCCCTGCCTGAGATGCCTCCAGTTCTCACGTGGCTCTTCCTCACTCTGCTCTGAGTCCCCTCCCTCCCTCTGGAAGCCTTTCGTGACCCTATCCCCACTGCGAGATGTTTTGTCTGCTTCCCCCTTCCTTGCCTCCATAATATCCTGTGTGTATTTCTGTCCTTGCTCTTAGCATATATTTATTTATTTTTTATGATTTTTTTTTAAATTTACTTATTTTTGGCTGCGTTGGGTCTTCATTGCTGCGCGTGGGCTTTCCCTAGTTGCGGCGAGCGGGGGCTGCTCTTCGTTGCGGTGCGTGGGCTTCTCATTGTGGTGGCTTCTCTTGTTGCAGAGCGCGGGCTCTAGGCACATGGGCTTCAGTAGTTGTGGTGCACGGGCTCAGTTGCTCCACGGCATGTGGGATCTTCCCAGACCAGGGATCGTACCCGTGTCCCCTGCATTGGCAGGCAGATTCTTAACCACTGCGCCACCAGACAAGTCCAGCATATATAGTTAAAATGTCTGTTTTTGTGGGTTCGTTCCTTGCGGGCAGGAACCAGGTCTCATTCATCTTTTTATCCCCAGTGCCTGCAGTGCTCAGCATAAAGTAGGTGCTCAATAAATGTTTGTCGTGTGAGTGAATAAATAAACGGTTTAATGAGTACCTGGGAGACCGTCTCCTAGGAAATAGTAACCTTGGCATTTCTATGCGCATCTAGATTTATTTTTCAATTCGATCTTAAGACACTTTCATTTTAAGATTTAAAGACAGAGTGTTCTCCACGAAGAGACACATAGCTATGTGCACAGGTGGCTGAAAGCTAGGAATCTGCGGCCTCGAGGAGAAGCAAAATAGTGTAGAACTTTGTGTCCTCGAAGCACAATTAGGATCAACATGCGTGTTATCAAGCCCCCAAGTGCCTAAGAGCAGTGGGAACGCGTATATGAGTCTGATGGGGGTTTGGGGGGCTGTTTCTGGTCAGCCTTTTGATTTGCGCATCTAACAAGTAAATCCAGTCGGGGACTTTGGAACCGTGATCCCATCTAGCATGGCCATTGTGTCAGATGTGCCCTCTGTCTGGGCAGCCTGGAGCACAAAAGGGAAAAAGAGGAACACATGGCTGGTCCCCAACTAGAAAGAGCTTTTTTGTGAGAGGATATTGAGCTGTTTGATAAAGCCCAATATTACGCTTGAATTATACTTGAATGCTTTAGTGAAAGAACATTGTTCCAAGGCACTTAACACGGACTGGGGTGGATCCCCTTTCTTATGTCGCCTTCTGAGGTGGTATTGTGGGCTGTAATGATTTGTATTGTATTTATAAGCTGACAGGGTAATCCTGGGGGCAGCAGGAGGGGAGGCAACCCGAGTAAGACTTCGCAACCCTGCTAATTAAAACAATCCTTCCTCTCCCCATGAAGGCTAATGAGACAGAAAGAGAGTAGGCTAATGAAAATGTCACCACAAGATTGCCCACTTATTTTATTTATTAACTTAATGCCATAACTCCCATTTTGGGGTCCTGAGAGAGAGAGATTTTTCAAATTATTGGCTAGAAGACCCTTTCTGACGCGTCACCGCTCTGCACGATGTGAGCTATCACCAAGCATGTCCTTAGTGGTCTGAAATTTTACCTCCGGTTGTCAAGAAATGGCACCATGCTAGGAAGAGGGGTTTGCCCATGTTCACTTTGAACCGAATAAAAATGAAAGGAATCTGAATCCTTTTTCAGCATATTTCCCCCCAAATCCTAGAGGCCAGTTTGCTTATGAAAGCCTTGACCCCCTGGGGTGGGTGGCCAGTGGAGTTAGAGGAGCCCCAGGGACACTGAGTGGCGTTTAGAGAGACAAGTTCACTGCGCTGGAACAGATTTAACGTTGATCCCATCAATCACTAGGTTCCGCCAAGATGGCAGGAATTCAATTAATGCGGTATTTAATGGAGCCCAGCATGACCTGACCCATCAATAGTTTGAGGGCACCCCAGGGCCCTCCTCCTTCATTTCAACCCCTTGCTTGGTGATTTCGGCTTGGTGATTTCGGCTAATGACTTCATCAGCACCCACTGTCCACTAGACTAGTGAAAAAAAGGAAGAAAGCGTTCACCTTGATATAGATTCCATCAACTGGGATTTTTATGCTGGGGAACCTGAGTTTTTTGTTACTGGAGGGTATTTGTACAACAAGCAGACCGTGAGGCTTGGGTTCACCATCCCTCAGCAGCAGACAATCATTCCCAGAGAGAATCCAGGGAATGAAGAGAGGACAGTCTGGTTATGGATTTGGGAGGTGTGTTCATTTCCTCTGGCCGCTGTAACGAGCTATATCACACACTGGATGGCTTTAAACAACAGAAACAGATTCTCTCATAGTTCTGGAGACCAGAAGTCAGAAATTACGGTGTTGCCTTGAGAATCCTTCCTCGAATCTTCCAGCTTCTGGTGGCTCAGGTGTTCCTTGGCTTGTGACCCAATCACTCCAGTCTCTGCCTCCGTGGTCACATGACCTTCTCCTCTGTGTCTGTCTTTTCCTGTTCTTTCTCGCAAGGACACTTTTCATCGGATTTAGGGTCCGCGGCCTAAATCTCATCTCAAGAGCCTTCATTTAACTACATCTGCAAAGACTCATTTTCCAAATAAGGTCACAGCCACAAGTTCTGGGGACATATCTTTCTGGGGGGGACCACCATTCAATGCACTATAGTAGGGTTGGGCCAAATACAGTTGAGTTGGTCAGTTGATCTGAGTCAATCAAATGAGCATTTCCCACTCTTGCTGCAAGAAAGCATTTGTGCCTCCATTTCTTTTTTCATGGCATGAAGATACATGCAGAGTGATTTTTATAGAGAGAACATTCAGAAAAGAATACAACTTTTTAAAGATATTGGTCCCCATCTCTTTATTTCCATCATTCTATATTTCAAATTGGAGACTTTAATGCTATCGCAAGTAAAAGTGATAATTATGAAGAGGTCAAGCAATGGGGAACATGCTCATGATATAATGAAAAGTTGGGGGAGAAGCAGGACACAAAATTATACCTCTGGTTTGGTTACAGTTTTGCAAAAATTATCCTTGTCCGTGAAGAGGGCCTGGAAGGGAACTCTGAAAAATGAAAAGTGGTAACAATTATATGTAGGGGATGGATATTATAGATGGTTCCCCCCACCCCTATTTTAAAATTCATGTTATGAGGGTAATCCAAAAATTATACTACAGGCATACCTTGGAGATATTGCAGGTTTGGTTCCAAACTATGGCAATAAAGGGACTATCACAACAAATGGAGTCCCATGAAATTTTTGGTTTTCCAGTGCATATTAAAGTTATGTTTACACTATATTGTAGTCTATTAAGTGTGCAATAGCATTATGTCTAAAAAATGTACATACCTTCTTTTTACTATATATATATTTTATATATATTTTTTTTTAATTGAAGTATAGTTGATTAACAATGGTGTGTTAGTTTCAGGGTGTATAGCAAAGTGACTCAGTTATACATGTATAGGTTTTTTTTTTTCAGATCCTTTTCCCTTATAGGTTATTACAAAATATTGAGTATAGTTCTCTGTGCATATAGTAGGACCTTGTTGGCTATCTATTTTATATATAGTAGTGTATATATGTTAATCCCAAACTCCTAATTTATCCCTCCCCACTCTCCTTTCCCCCTTGGTAACCATAAATTTGTTTTCTATGTCTGTGGGTCTATTTCTGTTTTGTAAATATGCTCACTTGTATTTTTTTTTTTTAGATTCCACATATAAGTGATATCATATGATATTTGTCTTTCTCTGTCTGGCTTCCTTTATTAGTATCATAATCACTAGGTCCATCCATGTTGCTGCAAAAAATGTACATACCTTAATTTAAAAATACTTTATTGCAAAAAAAATGCTAAGCGTCATCTGAGCCTTCAGCGGGTCATAATCTTTTTGCAATAGTAACATCAAAGATCACTGATCACAGATCACTGTAACAAATATAATAATAATAGAAAAGTTTGAAATTTTGTGGGAATTACCAAAATGTGACACAGAGACACAAAGTAAGCAAACACTGTTGGAAAAATGGCACCGATAGACTTGCTTGATGCAAGTTTGCCACAAACCTTCAATCTATAAAAAGCCCACTATCTGTGCAGTGCAATAAAATGAGGTTTGCCTGTAGAGGTGGCGTCTTGGGGGGGTGGGGCAAGGAGAGGGAGATTCTTGGGAGACAGGAATGGGAGGAAGACTTGCTCTTCATTTTACACCCTTTGTATCTTCTGAATTTTGTGCTATGTGCCTGTAATACTTATTTAAAACACCCAATGCATAAAAAAAGGATGAAAAATCCTGTTATCATGCAAACGTCTCTGGCCAGCGTCTCCCCAGGAGCTGGACCGGCTTTCTGAGCACTCCCTTAGCTGTTTACATACTACTCTTGTGTTTATCACACCTCTTTGCAAAGAGACGGTATGATATATTCCAGGAACAGAAAGACAGTCAGCATTTGCAGGTTGAAATTCAAGGCAGGACGTGGCAAAAGGTGGGTCTGGAGGGAGGAATCTTGAATGCCATGGTACGAGTCTGGATTTTGTCTGAGGTCAGTGGGAAGCCATTGAAAGGGAAACGATCACATTTCCTTTTAGAAAGATCACCCTGAGAGTGGGAAATGAGTATACAGTATTTTCACCATACAGATGTAATAAATGTAAATAAATCTCAAGAGTAGAGGTAATAGTAAATTGTAGTAAAATAATTAGGAAGTGATGAGTTTTAAGTATTTATTGCCTTTGTTTTTAACATACCTTATTTAATTGTAAGCCTATATACTTCAATTTTATTAATGGCTGTGTTTAACAAGTGGCTTGCAAAATTCCTGAATGTTTAACAGTCAGCTCTGGTGAGCTGGAACAAACTGGCTCTGAACACCATTTGGTATACAAATGTGTTTATTTTAGGAGAATGTAATTGCCACTGCACCGTAGAACCTCAGGGAAAAGAGGATCTCCAAGTTCCCCTCTGTTGTGCAGGGTCGGGGAGATATGGTCAATAATCTTAAATAAAGGCTTAGGAAGAAGCTGAATATGATGGATCAATCTGCACTGGGTCCAGCTCTAGGTCCCAAAGACCAGGAGGATGCTAAGGGACTTCCGGTGGGGGCATAAAGGATCAATGTTCCCTGTTCCTTCACCTGTTTACATCACTGGCTTTGGCTTCCATCCTCCAGGAAGCCCCCTGATTAAGCCAACCCAGGCAGCTGAAGCATCTTCTTTCTCCCTCCACCTCTGAGCTCTGGGCTGAGAGATTCCAATCTTTGTGGTTTGATTCAGTCTTTCTGATTCATCCTCATGTAAATCAGCTTTGGTACAGTTCCAACTCTCACTCTGGGTAATATGCCCTAATCTACATGTCCAGGGCTTGCATCTCTCTTGTTCCTTGATCCTATGATGCAGTGATCTAGATCACCACTCAGGAGGAATGGGGAATATCACTATCATCATCATCATCATCATCATCAACACCACCATCATCATCAACATCATCATCATCATCATCATCATCAACACCATCATCATCATCATCAACATCATCAACACCATCATCATCAACATCATCATCAACATCATCAACATCATCATCATCAACACCATCATCATCATCATCAACACCATCATCATCATCATCATCATCATCAACACCATCATCATCATCATCAACACCATCATCATCATCATCAACATCATCAACACCATCATCATCAACATCATCATCAACATCATCAACATCATCAACATCAACACCATCATCATCAACATCATCATCAACATCATCAACATCATCAACATCATCAACACCATCATCATCAACATCATCATCATCAACATCATCATCAACATCATCAACACCATCATCATCATCATCAACATCATCAACATCATCATCAACACCACCATCATCATCAACATCATCATCATCAACACCATCATCATCATCATCAACACCATCATCATCAACACCATCATCATCAACATCATCATCAACATCATCAACATCAACATCATCAACATCGTCAACATCAACACCATCATCATTATCAACAGCAACGACATCATCCTCATTGTCATCACCGTCGTTATCATCAGTGGGAAATATCACTATCAGCATCAGCAGCAGCAATAATAATAAGAGCTCATCTTTCCTGGGTTCTGTCTATGGGCCAGGTAGTAGTTTTAATGTGCATTCTTGCATCACATCCTCACAATAACCCCACAAGTGTAGGTACTACTGTTATCTCCACTTTACAGATGAGGAAACCGAGGCTCAGAGAGGTATAGAAACTTGCCTGAAGTCACACTGCTGGTGAGTGGTGGAGCCAAGTTTCGAACCTCAGTTGGGCTGACACTAAAGCCCATGCCTTGATTTCTATCCACTAAGTACTGACAATAATGATTAGCAACTAGACGGCACTTGAGGATTTAAAGTACCTCTGTATTCATCATCTCATTCGCTTCCACCCCGTGAGCCATCATTATTACGGTTGTCATTTGAGAGTCTGACACCTGAGGCTTAGAGAGGTGAAGGGACTTTAAAATCCCACAATTGGCAGGTGGTAGAGTGGTTCTTGAACCTAGGTCTTAAAGCCTGCAGACTGTGTGGGCTGCCATTTTCTGGGGTCTGGGTCATTCTTCTTCAGCAAATATCTCCCAAACCTGGCACTTTCTGATGCAACCTGTGTGTGTTCTCAAAATAGCTGTTGAGTGACAGTCCAGCCTCCTTGATTGGAAGCTGGCAAAGACCACCGTTTTCATCACCATCACCTTTCTCTCCTTGCCCCTTAACCCCCCACTCCCTCTTCTGCATCCTAAATACACAACACCGGGGTTGGTGGGACCACTTGCCTTTGTTTTCAAAGTGAAGTGTTGACCATCTCACCCCATAAATCTGCTATTTGCATGTTTCTTTGGGAGCAGGGGGAAAGGAGGCTGGGGGCCAGATAGTCTCATGCAATTCTACTCATTATTTACACAGACAAGGAGATATTTCAGTAAAACTGCACTCAACTCTGAGTGACAAGGTATCTTTTTGCAGTGCAAGTTTCAGGGAAATTGTAGTGAAGTTGACAGCTTTTTAACGTACAGTTGCTATTCCACTGAAATACGGCATGTTTTTATTTTGGAAGTACAAGATGACCTGTTTATTAGCTGTGATTCCAACTGGGTTTACATGCTCAGCAACACAAAGGCAGAAGAACAGCATGTTTCTTTGAGGAGGCGGGGGGGTGGACACAGACTCTCCTCCCACCTCCCCCCGCCACACATAAGAAGACATCGAACACCGAGTGTTCCGAATTGAGGTGGACGTATTTTCCTTGAAATGACAGCCTACCTACCATGGAATCATGGGAAAGTGTTGCCAATTGCCTTAATCATCCTCCCCAGGGGTGACCAGGAAGTGCTCAGGTGCCTCTGTGCTGGGAGGCCGAGTGAGCAGTGAGGTCTGGGGAGATAAACCACCTGGGTATCTGACACGGAAACCTGCACTTTTTCTTCAGTGACAAGGCTTGGAGTCTGGCTTGCCTGGACTCTTGTTCCTCCAAGTGTGGCTGGTGGACCAGCAGCATCCATATCCCTGCGCACTTTTTGGCAATGCAGAATCCCAGCTCCCCCCCCAGGCTGATGAATCAGAATCTGCATTTTTAACAAGGTCCCAGATGATGGGCGTGGCCATTCCAGGTTGAGAAGAGATGGCCCAGAGTCCCCTCCACCCTTCACCCAGGCTAAGTGAAGCTCAGTTGCTGGTGTCATTCACTTATTCAGCACACATGTATTTGCCATTTACTACATGCCAGGGGCCAACTTAGGTGCTAGGAATACAGGGAATAAGACGGAAAAGCCCCCCCGACCTTTCTTGGGGAGCTTGCAAGCCAGCCAAGAAGCCGGATGTAGAGCAAGAAATCACAAATGGGATGGATCATGAAATCATCCTCACGCAGACAGCATGGTATTTGCATCTTGTGGGGATTGCAACTGGCAAAAATTATCCAAACGAGAAAAAAAATCTGTGTTACACCTTGTGTTGCATCATTTTGCATAATAAACCTTACCTTCGGTTATTTTGTACTTGGATCTTTTTCATTGACGTGAAATCCACATACATATAATTAACCATTTAAACAGGGGTCCCCAACCCCCAGGCCGTGGACAGGTACAGGTCGGAGGCCTGTTATGAACCGGGCCGCGCAGCGGGAGGTGAGCTGCGGGCGGGCTAGCGCGAAGCTTCGTCTGCCGCTCCCCGTTGCTCGCGGGGCTGCCTGAACCATTCCCCCGCCCCCGTCCGTGGAAAAACCGTCTTCCACGAAACAAGTCCCTGGTGCCAAAAGCGTTGGGGACCGCTGATTTAAAGGACACAATTCACATGTTCTTCAACCACCACCTCCCTCTGGTTTCAAAATCCCTTCATTCCCCCCGGAAGAACACCCTGTACCCACTAAGTAGTCACTCTCCATTGTCCTCTCCCCCCATCTCCTGGTAACCACTCATCTGCTTTCTGTCTCTATGGCTTTGCCTATTCTGAGTATTTCATACAAAAGGAATCATATAATATGTGGCCTTTTGTGTCTGGCTTCTTTTGCTTAGCATAATGTTTACATCATAGCATATATCAGTACTTTGCTTCTTTTTATGGCTGAATACTATTCCATTGTATGTATGTACCACAATTTACTTGTTCACTTTTTTTTTTTAATTTATTTGTGGCTGTGTTGGGTCTTTGTTGCTGAGCACGGACTCTCTCTAGTTGTGGTGGGTGGGGGCTTCTCTTGTTGTGGTGCACGGGCTTAGCTGCTCCACGACATGTGGGATCTTCCCAGACCAGGGCTTGAACCCGTATCCCCTGCATTGGCAGGCAGATTCTTAACCACAGCGCCACCAGGGAAGTCCCAACGATACACTCTTGTTCTCTCCATTTTGAAGATGGAAAAAAGGAGGTTATTTGCTCAAGGTCTGACAGCTGGTAAATGGCAAAGCCACTCCAGGAGAGCCAAAGCTTTTGTCTAAAGATTCGACATCTGCTTGATCCACTCAACTATAATGGTGTCTAGCATACAGTAGGCGCTAATATTTGTGGAGTGATAGAATCCTGCTTTTGAGTGGTCATGACTGAGAGGCCCTTCTCACTCTCAAGGACAGCATGGGGGCATTGACTTCCCTACAGCAGGGAGAGGAGGAAGCCACTGAGCCAGCAATCGAAACTCCCCCCATCGACAGGAGCCTGAAATGAAGGCTGAATTTTTGATGGACATTCATGTTCATTAAAAAGAAATCTTTCTACTTAAAATAGGCCCGTGTCTATCTTATGTAAGACAGATCATCTTGGTGAACTTCATGAGGCAATGATGCTCATTTTGAATTATTATATTATCAAAATGCCAGTTGTTGTCACTTATATGGGTCTGTAGGACTCAAATCAGAGCATTATCTCATTACCTTGAGAATAGGACTGCAGGTTACATGCTCCTCAGCATGGTTCAGCGGTAGATACTGACACTTGAAAATCACTCATTTAGGTCTGCAAAGCATGAATTTTGCACCCATAAGACTGCATGAAATCAGTGGCAGTTCTGGGCCATTTCCCCATTTTATTCAATCAACCATTGAATCAGCAGGCATTTATGGAGTGTCAGCTCTGCCCTGGGCCCTGGGTAAATGACAATGGCCCTCCAGGGTTTACCTGTAAAATGCTTGGACAACCCGGTGATGAGAGCTGGGAAGCCACCTGGGTGAAGGGCTCCACTGGGCCCCTCACTGGGTTCTGGAGACACCCTGGCCCCTTCCCCATTCTGTTTCTGACAGAGAGGGGGGGCCTTGCAGCTCTGAGGGAAATCGGCTTGATAATGAAAGCCCTGAGTGTAAGCACAAGCAACGGAAGAAGGTATTTGTGAGGATAAGGCGCTCAGATGGAGCTTTCCGGCCCTGTAAATGTAGAGCCACCTGCAGCATTGCCAGGGAGACAAATGCCACATCTGGAAAGATATCAGCATAATCCACAGCTTGTCATTTGGGCAGGAAGTATTCTCTCTCCTTTGAGAATCTTCCTAATTATGGGTTGGTTACGTGCCAGGAAAGAGGAACGAGAGAGAAAGATAGCAGCAGCCCACGCACTCACACATCCACGCCCCAGCCCGTCCTGCTGTCCTCTGGGGTTGGGCTCTGCCCCAACCCCTCACCCCCACCTCCTCACCCCCGCCCCTGCCCCCAGGAAGGCTGTCCTGCCTGTGATCTCCTGAAAAGCTGCGCGGTTTGGATCCACTAGGAGGTGTGATGCAAATCATTTGTTGCTACTGGTAAAATACTGACTTTTGCAAGTCATTGCCTTTTTGGTCCTTAAAAAATTGTGGTGAAATACACATAACATTTACCATCTTAACCTTTCTTTTTTTGCGGTACGCGGGCCTCTCACTGTTGTGGCCTCTCCCATTGCGGAGCACAGGCTCCGGACGCACGGGCTCAGCGGCCATGGCTCACGGGCCCAGCCGCTCCACGGCATGTGGGATCTTCCCGGACCGGGGCACGAACCTGCGTCCCCTGCATCGGCAGGCGGACTCCCAACCACTGCGCCACCAGGGAAGCCCATCTTAACCATTTTTAAGTATGTGAGATACATTCACACTGTTGTGTAACCATTGCCATCACCATCACCATCCATTTCCAGAACTTTTTCATCTTCCCAAACTGAAACTCTGTCCCCAGTAACAAGAACTCTCCATCCTCCCCTCCCACCCTGCCTCTGGCAATGACCATTCTACTTTCTGTCCCTCTGGATTTGATTGCTCTAGGCCTCTATATAAATGGAATCATACAGTATTTGTCCTTTTGTATCAGGCTTATTTCACTTAGCATAATGTTTTCGAGGTTCATGCATGTTGTAGCAGGTGTCAGAAATTCCTTCCTTTTTATGGCTGAATAATATTCCAGTGTATAGATAGAATACATTTTGTTTATCCATTCATTGATCAGTGGACACCTGGGTTGCTTCTACCTTTTGGCTCTTGTGAATAATGCTGCTAAGAACAAGAGTGCCTAAGTTATTGACTTTTTTTTTTTTTTTTTTTTGCGGTATGTGGGCCTCTCACTGTTGTGGCCTCTCCCGTTGCGGAGCACAGGCTCCAGACGCGCAGGCTCAGCGGCCATGGCTCATGGGCCCAGCCGCTCCACGGCATGTGGGATCTTCCCGGACTGGGGCACGAACCCGCGTCCCCTGCATCGGCAAGTGGACTCTCAACCACTGCGCCACCAGGGAAGCCCTAAGTTATTGACTTTTAAACAACAAAATGGGTAAGAGCATTTGCCTAGCATCTCACCCTCGTGTTCTCTGAGTGCTCTTCTGGGGAGGGGGACTTCAGACTGGGCTGGGGGTCTTGGGTACCACTTTCCACCACTAGATTACAGCCTACAGTGAGAGGCAAATACTGTCAGCCCTTTACACAATTATGCTGATCACGAAAGACCATTCTGACTTAATTGTCCTATAAATGATCATACTGGGGACTTTCCTCAAGATCTAGGTTTGTCCCCTGACACCGTGAGCACACGTGAACTTGACCTTACATGCTACGCAGTGGCCACGTGAGCAGCCGATTCGCTCATTTCTTTTGCAATTAGACGTGGAATTGTACAATAAAGTTATTCTGCAGCTGACTGAGGGCTCTGCTCTGTGTCCGAAAGTGTGCTGAATGACGTATGGGCATCATCTCATTCACGCTAATCCTCCCAGCAGCCTCGTGAGAGAGGAATTATTTCTCCCATTTTACAGAGGAGAAAATTGAGGCTCAAGCAGTGTAGATGACCAGCCCCCAAAGTCTCAGAATTGGCAAAGTAAGGGAGCCAGGATTCAAACCTGAGCCTGACTCTCCAGAATCCACACTCTGCCGCTGGTTCTGCAATGTGTGTTTTTCCCCCTTAAAATCAACTAACGAGTGAAACCTGATGCGGAATGCAGCTGGAGGTGGCACCTGCCTCTTTGGGGGGATGCAGAGAGTGAGCTAGGTCAAATTAGTTGATCCTTTTCTATTTCAGGGGACCCCTCCCAGGGGAAAAAAACCCATAGTATTCTTGTTCCAGTTTTATTTCAAGCCTAATAAATAATTGAGAGCAGGCCCCAGAGCAGCGTAAAGCAGCTCACCCTGCAAAGCTGCAGAGGACTTTGTCCCCCCTGCCTGTCACCCCCAACCCCCCATACACAGATGGGATCCTCTCTCCTGCTCCCCAGAGCATGCAGCCTCTCCCCTGCCTCCCGCTCCCAGAAAGCAGGGTGCAGATGAGGCTCTGGTCTGCTCAGGACAGCATGACCGCTGCACCCAGCACACCCTCCCTCTGTGTGTTTCAAACTCACACTCCCCTCAGATGCACACTAAGCAGCTGACAGCAGCGAACATGAGGACTTCAAACACCCTGTGCAACGTATATGTAGAAAGAGCGGATTTCTAGAATGCTAACAGGTAGAACACACCAGAAAATTGGGCTGATGAATCCACCTGCTACTTCCATTCTGTACCCGGCCCTAGAATAATATTTCTTCATAAAATCGCCCGGCGTTCAAAGGATCTCTGCTGAAGGAAAAGAACTACTTAAGAGGGCAGTTTTCGAGGCCGTGGGGTTATTTGTTTTACAGCCAGACACTGTATTATGCGGTGAGGGGCTGCCCGGGGAGGTATCCATTGTTAATGTGGTGACACTGTTATGTGCTTTGTTTGGGAGTGTGGCTTAATTAGATGACAACTTGGAGGTGCTAGCTGTTTGCAAGGTAATACTGGTCTCCTGGGCGGAGGGCTAATTTAGTTTTTCTGTTTAGTTCAGAAATGAGGGAAGAGGAAAAAGCTCAGATTTTAGTGGATCAAGAACGCACACACACAGTATACGTACATCACAAAACTTTGTCTGCATGACCCTGGGAAGACAGAGTAGGAGAGGAATGGAAGGACCCCCCACATTCAATTAGATTCAATAAAACGTATTATTCCTGGGACTTCCCTGGTGGCGCGGTGGGTAAGACTCCGAGCTCCTCATGCAGGGGGCCCAGGTTCGGTCCCGAGTCAGGGAACTAGAGCCCACATGCATGCCGCAACTAAGAATTCACGTGCCTGAACTAAGGAGCCCACGTGCCACAACTAAGGAGCCGGCACAAAAAAAATAAATAAATAAATAAAAATTATACAAAAACAAAGCAAAAAAACCCACATTATTCCCGAGGGCTTTCTCTCTCGCATGCGCTGCGTCGGGCAGTATAATGTAGTGTTTAAGGCATAGCCTTGACTCAGACAGACAGACAGAAGTGGTTTTGAAGTCCAGCCCCAGCTCTTCTAGCTGCCCGACTTCAGGCAGGTATTTATTCAACCTCTCCGAGCCTCCATCTTTTTGTAAAACTGGTTCAGGAGTACCTGCCAACTGGGGTGGCTGTAAGGCTGCCTTGAGGGCATGTAAGACAGGCAGCAAGTGGCAGAATTCTTGGAGCACCATGGTGTCACCTGATTACGAGGCACAGCGGGGGACAGAGATGAATGAAGGACCTCAGGCCCCCTCCTCTTGGCTGATCAGGAGGTAGACCCATCTGAATAACACCAAGGTCGTGGGAAAAGTCCAACAACTGGGACATGAACAAGGACAGGGCAGGTGGAGGAGGGGAATCAGAGAAGGCTTTTATGGGGGGGGCAGTCTGGAGCTTGCTTTTAATTTTTTTCTCTATTGTGTATTAAGGTATTACTTTCATCAATAAAATTCACCCATTTTAAGCATACAGTTTGGTGAATTCTGGTAACTGTGTACAATCCCATAACCTCCATCACAGTCAAGATGTAGAATAGTTTCCTCACCCTTAAAACTCCCTTGCGCCCCTTCACACGGCACCTCCTTTCCTCTTCCTGGCCCCAGGAAACCTCGGATTGCTTTCTGTCAATGCAGTTTTGTCTTTCCTAAAATCTTGTATAAAAGGAACCATACAGTTCATAGACTTTTTTTTTTTTTTTGGCTGCGCCGCGCAACATGAGGGATCTTAGTTCCCCGACCAGCGATCGAACCCACGGCCCCTGCGGTGGCAGTGTGGAGTCCTAACCACTGGATCGCCAGGGAAGTCCCCCATAATCTTTTATGTTTGACGTCTTTCATTAGCATAATGCATTTGTGATTCATCCAAGTTGTAGCATGCATCTGTGCTTCATTCTTCTTTTTTAATTGCTGAGTGGTTTTCCATTGTATGGATGTACCACAGTTTGTTTATCCCTTTACCAGCTGATGGACATTTGTGTTGCTGCCAGTTTGGGGCTACTATGAATAATTCTGTTATAAACATCTACATACATATTTTTGTGTAGGTGTATATTTTAATTTCCCTTGGGTAAATAGGTAGGAGTGGGATCCGGGTTACATAATAAGTGCAACCTTTATAAATGTCTACCATATTGTTTCACAAAGTAGCCATACCGTTTTGCATTCTCACCAGCAGTGTGTGAGCGTTCCAGTTGCTCCATATTCTCACTCACACTTGCTGTTGTCTGTATTTTTAACTTTGATGCCTGAGTTTTGGAGGATGATGAAGAGTTTGGTAGGCAAATGAGGTGGGGAGGATATTCCAGGTAAAGGAAATAGCACCTGGAGAAGCAGGGAAACAAGAAAGATGCCATGTGTGAGAACTGTCACAGGTCAGGGTTGCTGGGGCAAAAAAGGTGGGGCCTGGGAGTGTGGAATTCGGGAGAGCAGGAGATGACTTCAAAAGGTGGGCATAGGCTGGACGAGGGCCAAGACTGTTAATAATAAGAGCAATGACAACACTAACTCCCATTAAATCCTAAGCTTCTATGAGTTAGGTCCTCATATTATCCCTTCTACAGATGAGGAAATGGAGGCATGATTCATTAATATGCTGCATCCACATAGCTAACTCTGGCTGTCCAGGCCTTGTGCTAAACCATTACACTGCACTGCCTACCTGGAGATCTTGGTTCTGGTCCTACAGACAGATGCTTTTTTTTTTTTTTTTTTTTTTTTTCTTTTTGCGGTATGCGGGCCTCTCACTGTTGTGGCCTCTCCCGTTGCGGAGCACAGGCTCCGGATGCGCAGGCCCAGCGGCCATGGCTCACGGGCCCAGCCGCTCCGCGGCATATGGGATCCTCCCAGACCGGGGCACGAACCCGTATCCCCTGCATCGGCAGGCGGACTCTCAACCACTGCGCCACCAGGGAGGCCCCCAGACAGATGCTTTTAAAAGTCTTAAATAGAGACGTGAAATGAAAGGAACTAATTTTTTGCAAGGTCACCTGGCTGCAGAATGCTAATGGATTGGAGGCAGGGAGACTCAGGGGAGGCTGCCACAGCTGTGCGAGTGAGAAGTGAAGGTGGGTCTTAGGTAAGTCAGCAGCAGTGGGGAAGAAACCAAGGGATGGATTGGAGAGTTATTTAGGAGGTACCTGATTGAGGGTGGAGGGCAAGGGAAACAAGCTGAGGATGGATATCAGTGTTGGCTTGGACACCCAAGTCAACGATGGTAGCTCTAACCAAGATAGAAAATTCCAGAATGGGAGCAGGTCTGCAGAAAGATCGTGAATTCGGTTTGGACTTGTGGATGTGGACCATGGGTCTGCTACAAACTATGGTCTTTTGGTGCTGGTGGTTTTAATGCTCACGTGAGGGGCGCGGAGTCCTGTGGTATTTGGTGATTTATAGTTTTCTGGAGGTATGAATTTGTATACAATGGTGCACGTGTGCATGCGTGTGTGTGTGTGTGTGTATGTGTTTAGGAGTCATTTAAACTAGTGAGTGTGCCTAGTCCACCACCCAACATCCACACTGCAACCCCACTCTCTAGTTCTCTCTTCCTCATTGCATGACACTCATGAAGACCCTTTATCCCTCTGTCTTTATCCCTAAGTTCAGGGTCATCATTGACTACTCCTCAGGCTACTCTCAGTTGCCTCCTATCTGGCCTCTCCCTACCTGCTTTAGCCCCGTCCACCCTGTTCCCTACGTGGAGTCATGGGGATCTTTTGAAAAATATACCAATTCCTATCACTTCCCTGCCTCAAGCCCCTTAGGGCTCCCCCTGCTATCTACAGGGCTGGTCACCATGCATGTGTCCCCTCCTCCAGGTTGGTGTGAGCTTCCAGGGAAGGGGCCACGGCAGAGAGAGTGCTTCTGCAGTTCATGTCTTGCCGAGAGCTTGACATTGCTTTTTTGGGAGCCTAAGGGAAAAATCAAGCTTGCTCCCCAGAACAGTCCTAGAGAGGCCAAGTGGTGTTGGTTTGGACATTGATGTTATGAATAGGCAATACCTGTTCAGCACCCTCCTCTGTTGTGGAGAGGGCCTGGGCTCCGTTCTGGACACCTGGGGTATGGTGGGCATGAAGAAGAGGGGGGAAAGGTGGTGAGCCATCCAGAAGCCATGGGAGGACCAGTCAAAAGAGAAGAAAGGGCCAAGGTTATATTCGATAATGATTTTCAAGTCTTTGAAGAAGTGTTCCATAGAAATGGAGACAGCTTTTCTGATTTGCTCCAGAGGGAAGAACTGTTTAACTGTCACCATCACTGGATCCCCACCAGGTGTCAGGTCTGGGCCAGGCAACTAAGACTTAGTGGGATGGGCTGCCTAATGCACCAGGGGTGCCCCATCACGGGAACTAAACACCAGCTTGGAGAGCCATGGACTTCACAAGGAATATTTATTGGGCCTGAGTGGCAGGGTAGACCAGATGCCCTTGTGGCTCTTTCTCTCGAATTCTTTCACTCCAGGAGGCAGTTCTGTTTCTGACAAAACGATGCCTGAAAAGCACTTAGTGGCACCATGTTGGATTCACAGTATGTGCTCAGTTGACACAAACTACTTGGCTTTTTTAAGCCAAGCATCATGGAGGGGAGGCTGGATGCACCAAGGCCTGGTGTGACACTTAGCTTAGACTCTCTCCTGTGTGCCCTCGGTCTCAGCTCCTCCTCAGTGAGAGGAAGGGAGTAACTCAGTGATTTCCAAAATCCTTCCCAAATCAAACACTCAGCTTTTTTAAAAAGCCAATATAATTCATATCTCTTAAAGAAAGAAATGTGTCTCATGTTGGTTAAAATTGAACCTGAGAGATTCGTTTTTTAAATAAACAACATAGAAACATTTCATAAAAAGGGCTTCAGTCCGGAGGTTGGGGCCAGAAGCACCAGGCAATGGTCCCCAATCCTGTATCTTGCTGCCCATTGTGGTAACAATTCCTGAATTCTGGGCTAAGATCCAGAAAGTCTGGATAATAGTGGATGTTTCCCCCTTCAATTATCTTTTGGTCTCTCACTTCTAAGTACATAAGAACCATTTGCTTTTCTAATTTACAGTACTTCCTTTTGGAATGTTGTCTCTCACTGATTCAGAGAAAGGAGGACATTTGTTTGAATAGATTTGAATTTTATCAGCCTGTGTATTTGCACCAAAGCATAATAATAATAAATTATGGTCCTAATAAGTAGGCTGCCCAGAAGGATGATGGTGGCACCCCCAATCATTGATGTACAATCTTTGGAATTTAGGGCCATCATAATTTATCAGGGTTCATTTTTCTATCCAATTTGAGGAAAGGCAGCTGTGTTTTGTAAGCAATAAACTCTGCCACTGTATTTCTTGGCTAAGCAGAGAAAAGCATTCTTATTATTTTTTGCCTATTTCCTAGTTATTACTGCAGTGTCTAGTAGCTTCTTTATGGGAAAGAGTTTATCAATATTTCAATCATAAACTCCAATCTTCAGGAGGTTTGTAATTCATCTATTTAAATATCAGATAAGGCGGAAAACACAGTGTCTTGTCATCCCAGGAACCTGAGTGTTTTCTAAAATATTAAACAACTGGTGTGAGACAGTTTGCTTTCTTTCAACTTTGAGGGTGAAAATTTGGTTTCTCTAACCCGCACAAATAAAGTGGAATTAAGCTTCTTTTTCCATCAGAAGTATTCAGATGTTACTGGGTTTTTTTCTGCCTGCAGTGGAAGGGAACAGATGCTAGAATCAGCAGCTCCACATACCCTCCTGGCAGGTATGTTCTGGAGAAGCTGACCACAAATCACCATTTTTTTTTTTTTAACCAACTGGGTGATAATGTGATACAATACCCTTTCGAAAGGAACGGGGTGGTGAATCCTTTTCTAGAAGTGAAGAGTCCTTCAGGAAAGCAAATAAGCATTCTTAATTATGTGACTGGCACACTGGCTTTTAAGAAAGTGGACACGTCCACAGGTGTAGCCAGGGCCAGCGCTACCCTCGTCATTGCACAGACAAGGCCAGGCGAGCCATCAAGGGGTCCAGGCTGCAGGTAGACTGGCCAGGGACTCCAGGAACCAAGGACAATCTGTTGATCTCAATCAACCCCTGACTGGAGGCAGTTCTCCCCACCCAAGTCACATACCAAGGCCCTTCTTTCAAAGTCCCCTTAAATTAGAAGTGTTGGATCACTTAGAGCATCCGAGGGAGGGCCACCCAGAGTGAGGACACAAAATGTCATGGCACTCCATGCAAATTATCCTCTGATTACAGCCCCATATAGATTGTGTGTTATTGGGTTGGCCTTTAAAAGAGAAGTCAATAAATTAGGCTGATGGAAGAACTCCAGGCTGGGGCAAAGTGTGGCCACACCTCGTGCAGGAGTGGATGGCCTTCTTAATCCCCTTGCAGACCTTATCTGGACCTTTCTTAGGCCTCGTTAAGGATGGTTGGAATCTGCTTCCTCACAATGTCCTATGTCACTGCAGCAGAGCCCATTCGTACTTTGCATGGGGTTCTCACCTTAAAAACAAGAACAAACCCTCCACAATCCTTTTCCACTCAGCTCCCAACAAGACAAGATTGTCCATGTAAGGCATTAAGTCCTAACTTGAGGGTTTGGGGAGGCCGCAGAATGTGGCGGCCAGCACGTGGGCTTCGGGTCCACAGAACCCAACTCTCCACCTGCCTCAGCCACCTACTTAGCTGTGTAACCTTGAGCAAATTACAAAACCACTCTTGGTTTTCCCATCTGTAAAATGGGGATAATCACACATGCCTGGGAGCCGTGCTGTGGGGATTGAATGAGAAAGTGTGAGCGCCGTGCCTAGCCTTCATTCATTCATCGTACATTCATTCACTCACTGCCTTTTAAAAATTTTAATTTTTAGTGTTGGCCACACCACAAAGCTTGCAGGATCTTAGTTCCCCAACCAGGGATGGAACCTGGGCCCTGGCAGCAAAAGCTCTGAGTACTAACCACTGGACCACCAGGGGATTCCCCATTCACTGCCTTTTTATGAAGCCCCTACTATGCGTCAAGAACCAGCCTAGGCTCTGGGGAGATGACGGTGGGTGAGACAGACAAGGTGCTTCATTCACGCTAACATTCTAATGGAGGAAAAATAGACAATAAAAGGCTAACTAAAAAACTGTGTTTCTTGTTAGAAACAGCAGGGCAGGGGTAGGGAGGGCTGCTCTGAGAAGACGACTGACGAGGGGACCCGTCTACGGCAGCTGTTGTCTTTCCTTCAAGTCCCATTTCAAAGGGCACCTCCTCCAGGCAGCCTGGCCTCACCCCTGTCCTGATGTCTCCTTCCCTCAGCCCAGCACGTGTGCCTGTTCCCAGCCATGCCCTGTCCTCGGCCAGCTCCACGTCTCTGTGTGCATGTCGATGGCCTGGAGCACAGGAGCAAAGTCTAACTGAGATTTCCAGAAGGGCATCCAACACAGTGGCCCTGTTGGCACACGGGGCCTCGGGTCTGTTTCCACTCCCTCTGGTCTTCATGGGACAAGAGCAGGTCAAAGAAACTGTTCAATCTGGGCGACAGCCAACTGGGAGACAATGGGAAGAGGCTCCTGATCCAACTGGAGGTTTTAAAAAGGTCATGCCTGGACCACGTCACACCCCTGGGCACCCCCCACTGTGGAGGTAATAAAGGGCGGTCCTCTTATTTACTCAGGAACCAGCCCAGCCCCTAGCACGGGTCTCCCCTGAAGGTGAGGAAGGCGAGGAGGCCGTTGAGGTCTGAGCATCCCCTAGGCAGAGCTGTCCGCCCTGTGTGATCCTGGGCAGCCTGTTCCCCACACATGCCCCCCGATGGCTCAGAACCCCGGTAACTGACAGGAGGCCACATCTTATAGAGGAAAAAAAAAAGAGGATTAAAATCGAGATTTTGCTATTATTTTTCTCTGATACGAGTGCAGCGAGGAATAGCTCAATGGTGTCACTGCCTAGTTTTTCATTTGTGTTTTTGTTTCATGCTTCAATATCTTCCTCCAGCTGCTCGTGTCTCCTTTTCTCTCTTCTCGCTTTGATCTATTCGTTTTCCCCAGAAATGGGGTTTATAAATCATTGTAATGCAGCCTTGGGAAAGATGATGCTTAGTGCAGGGAGAAATACATCGCCGCTAACAGCCCCGGCAGGGAGAAAAACTCTCGGCTTGTTGCTGGGTTGCTGGCGACGGGTTACTGATGGTATTTGCTTTTTATGTCTGTGCGCGTGCCATCGGGGCAGGGCCGTGGGGAGCGTTCCACACGCCACCTTTGTAATATTTCAAGCCTCCTCTGGCAGTTGAAAACAAGCTGCTCCTGCCTGCTCCCAGGGAAGCAGAGAGAGGAAGGGAAGGGAAACGCAAACACAGGGAAGGAACATAAAGAAGGGGGCATGTTTTTCTTTGGAGTCCACCTCGGGTAAAACCACCTCCAAAAGCATCCCTCTCTTCCCTTCCTTAAAGCAGTCTTTGCGTGCGATGTAATGAACCTGGCAGCCCGGGTTGCCGGGCCCAGCCCTCCCCCGCACACTTAGAAGTCTAACAGCTCCCATCCCTTCCTTCCCAAGGCCTGGGGCCTCCCTTGTCTTGTTTTATGGGCCCATTTTCTCTGCAGCTCAGAGCAGTGGAGAAGCACTGGGTTTGAGATGTGCGTTTCCCTCCGACTCAGAGGGGCCTCGCTACGCGTTTGAGATCCAAGGAGCAGCAATGAAAGTCCTGCCAGGCCTTAAATCAGAATATCAAGAAGGATCCCATCACCCTGGAGCCAGGCACGTTCGCACCAGCCGGGCCCTCGGCTGGCCTGCATCAGGCCAAGTGTGTGTTTATAGCTACAGCCGCATTCTCGGGGACTCTGATATCTTCCTTATCAACAGGCTTCTCCACCTTCTTTTACCTGGTGGGGCGCGTGCATGGCTCAGCTGATCCTGACTCACCCACCCCCCTTCCTCCATATCAGGCATCTGGGTTGAATCTTCCCATTACTGCGCTATCTATCCACTTTGTCTTACCTTTGAAGGCAAAGCATTATCGTATCAATGATCTTGACTCAGCTAAAGAAAATGTGTATTTCCTTCGAAGGTCAGGTCTACACAGGTCAGAGTGAAATGGAGACCATTCCCGGGTGATTTGGCACCGTGTAGGCCAGCGCTGCCCCATAGAACTTTCTTCGGTGTTGGAAGCAGGCTGTCTCTGCTTCGTCCAAGGCATCACCACCGCCACAGGGGCACACTGAGCACTTGAGATCTGGCTGGTGCAACAGAAGACTAAATTTTCAATTATTTAAAAAGTCTAAATGGCAATTGTGGCTAGTGGCTAGTGTGCCCTCTTCGGTGGCACAAATGTAGACAGACCCTGTGGAAAATTCAGAGAGGAGGTCTTCTCAGGGTTATGTCTTTCGTGATACCTAGCAGCTGCTTTTCCAAGTAAGGTAGCACGAGAGAAGAATGGAGGCGTGTACAAGGAGATAAAAGTATGGGGGACAATCATGAAATGATTGAACCCTTTTGAAGTCACACTCTTTCCCCTAAGCACGACCAGGGGTGAAGACACTGACATATTTGATAACCAGACCAGATCATGGAAGAAAACTTCCCTTGGGGGTAAAAAGGAAAAGCTAATCAGGTAAACAGTGACTTGTGTTCTCACGTAGCAGCTCAATTTACAACCCTGGAATCGTCTAATTTATCTCCGTGCATCTAATATCTAATCCAGCTTGGATGGATGGATGGATGGATGGATGGATGGTGTGTGTGTGTGTGTGTGTGCGCGCGCGCGTGTGCGTGCTTGTTGGAGACATTAAGAAACTACTCCTGATCATCCAGGTCTTAAAATATCATTCAGTGCAGTGCACAGGATACACTGTAGGGCTTCATAAGCCATAGGGTTCCTGGCCAACCCCTTTAAGTTAATTGAAGAGCTTTTCTGGATGTGCCAGATGGGATGCTGCTGCAGAAGAGTTACCACATCCCATTTCCTCCATTGCTCCCCCTTCCATTGCTATTGCCCCAGCTCCTCTCCTAGTTCCTGGGCAGCTCAGTGGTCAGACTCCCTGGTCACACCTGGGCTCCTTCACTTTATGAGTTTGGGGACCCTAGGTAAGCGACTTGACCTTTCAAAGCCCCCATTTCCTCCTCTGTAGAATGGAAATGATAAGAGCACCCACTTTAAAAACATACAAACATCCATCGGTGCATGAATGGATACACAGAATGTAGTCTATCCAGACAATGGAATATTATACAGACGTACAAATGATGAAATCCTGACATATGAGGTGGATGAACCTCGAAAACGTTATGCTAAGTGAGAAACCAGACACATAAGGCCACATATTGTATGAGTCCATTTGTATGAAATCTCTAGAGGAGGTAAATCCATAGAGACTAAAAGTAGATTAGTGGTTGCCTGGGGCTGGGAAGATGGGGGGATGGGGAGTGAATGCTTAATGGTATCAATTTTCTTTTGAGGTGAGGAAAAAAGTTTTGGCACTCTACAGAGGTAGTGGTTGTAGACCTCTGTGAGTGTACTAAATGCCACAAACTGTACACTTTAAAATGGTCAATTTTATATTATGTAGTTTTCAGTAAAAATATTTAATTAAAAAATGTATGAGATGGACATATACACACTCCTATATATAAAATAGATAACTAATAAGGACCTACTGTATAGTACAGGGAACTCTACTCAGTACTCTGTAAAGGCCTATATGGGAAAAGAATCTAAAGAAGAATGGATATATGTATATGTATAACTGATTCACCTTGCTGTACACCTGAAACTAACACAACATTGGAAATCAACTACACTCAATAAAAATTTTAAAAAAAATAGGAAAAAAGAAAGGTATGAACGTTCTTTGACATCAAGCCCTCAGCCCTGTGCCTGGCCCATAAAAGTGCTGAATGAAGCCTGGGTCTTTAGTAGCAGTGATAACCCACACACGTACTTGGATCTCTGTAGGAATCTTCACTTCTGACCATACATGTTCTTTCAGGATGTACAGGCCACGCACACTCGGTTGATGCTTAAAAAGTAACTGTGTGAGGAGGATGCTTACAGACAGCACACGTGAACGGGGACACGAGTGAAGGGCCAGCTGTTTCTGGGTCAGACAACACCCAGACGGCGGGGGAGGTGTGCAGCCCAGGACGTGCCGTGGCTCAGGGCGCACTTTTACCTGCGTCCCTCCTTAACATCGTCTATCCCAGTGGGGCCGCCGCCATTTGGCTAACATGTTCACTGCATCTGCCTCGGTGGCCTTCCCTCTGGCTCGGGGACCACTTCCATTTCCCTGCTCCCCTGTCCCCAGCAGCCAAGGGGGCAGGCCCTAGCAGCGGGAGCAGCTTGATTTCTCAAGCCCAAGGAAGCTATAAACCTAGAGCTTTAATCATGTCTTCATGATCATTCAGCAGAGAGCAACGGAGGATTTATTCTGCCGGGACAGCAAAGGGAAGACCTGCAGGGAGTTGTCGCGGGGGATATTGGTTTAGCAAAGGCGGAACTGCTCCCCGGGGCCCCTCCCGGGACCGGCCGATGAACGATGACCCCAGTGGCCATAACAGGGCAATTACTGGTGGTGTAGGGCAATGCTTTGTTAAGGAGGCAGGCTTCCTGCGTGGGCCCAGCGGTATCGCTTCACCCCAGTCGCAGAGCGCCTGGGATTTCTGCCCGTCTCTGCTCTACAGCCGACGTCCTTGAGAAAGCAGTGAGCATTTTTTAAAAGCCCCAAGGGTCCTTTCCGGTTTTCTCTGCAAGTGTCAAGGAGAAGGAATCAGGGAAACCCAGAGAGGACTCTGTGGCCCCTGGCCCACGGGAGGCACCTGACATCTATTTATTGAACATCTCCGCTCCTTCGTTTTGTGGGAGAGAAGAAAGAGGCCCAGAGAGGTAGCGATTAGTCACTGTCACACAGCCAGTGTTCCCGGTTCCTGGAGGGAGCTGACTGCTTTAGTGTGTGGCCTTGTTGAGAAACCTCAGTCTTGGAGCCGCAGGAAGGGAATGGGTTCCCCTGGGACGGAGAGAAGAAACCCAACCTGGTTTCCTGGGAGTGATCTCTGTGGGGTATTCCTTGTGAGTTACTCCAGAAAACATGTAAGTGCACGCAAGTGTTCCTACCCTTTCTGTTGGCTTGTTTTGTTTTTCCACAAGTGGGTTTTTCTTTTCATCCGTGTCAGGATCGGGATGTCTTTTCGTAGCAGGAGGTATACCACTTCCTCCTTTTTCAAAGCTGCATCTCATTCCACGTGTAACTGAAAGTGGGGTCCGGCCGCTCGCTGCTCAAAAGGCAATAAAGAGGCGAGGTTGGTGGAAAGGAAAGATGCTTTATTGCGGATGCCGGCAGAGGGGTGGTGAGGGGAGTGGGGACTCCTGTCCAAAGGCTGACCGCCCCCTACTGACAATCACGGGACAAGAGCTTTTATAGACGGAGGGAGGGCGCTACACGTAGAAGCAGCACAGGCAGCTCTGACACCCACCTTGAAACTGGCTCTGCGGTGGTCTGACCAACGTCGTCTTGACTGTTTTGAGTACAGTTAATCCTCTGTTCCAGGGTCGGTTTGTTCCCATTTCCTTGAGGCCAGTTCTTAGAACTGCAGCAGCTTATGTCATGGCTACAGTCTGGTCATCATGTAGTTAACTTCTTCCACCTGGGGGGGCTTTCAGTATCTACGAGACAGCTCACAGGATACGGCTCAGAATATTATCCATAGTCCTTGAGGAGGAACTAAAGGTCCTTGACTTTGCTTAATGACTAAACTATGATTGTTTTTTGTCCTGTTTGACCGCTTTTCTTTGTTTCTGCCTTTTCTCACTTCTCTGATTAAACTTATTCTTTGGCTAAACTTTTTCCACAGACAAAAGGCAGGAGGAGGACATGGGAGGGAAGGACCATAGGGTCCTGCTCTGTTTCACATGGATGGGCCATCAAATCTGCAGGTCCCACTCCCCGACCCCCCTCCGGCTGTCCTACTGAGGTTTTCAACACTATAAAATTACACTGCGAGAACATATTTGTAAATATGTGCAAGTATTTCTGTAGGTTAAATCTTAGCTGGGCAGTTGCTGGACCAAAGGGTACTCACATTTAGAAAGGTCACAGGTGCTGAAAAGTGCCCTTTTCAAGGATGGGCCAACTTGCACTTGGACACACAGCATCTGAGCGTCACCTTCCATCCCCTCCCCCACGCAGCTGCCTTTTCCGTGCATAGGTTCCTTATACGCTTCTTTTGTATTTCTCTACTTCACCACCCTTCCCTCAACCTACTAGCCAGCCCTCTGCCAGACCGGTAGACACAGGACAGGTGCTCAAAAGTACGGAACACACTGTGAGTTTCTGAGAACCCATTAGGTGCCAGGCGTTGTTTCTGGTGCTGCAACAAAGACCCAAGGCCCATCTTCGTGGCCGGAAGCTGGAATGGGTTGCTGGATGAGGTTGGAGGCTCAGTGTCCCCTGGGGCCACCCACCTGGATAACCCAAAGTAGGCGGGCTTTCCCAGACACCTGCCACACGCCAGAGGTTACTCACAGGAGAAGAGCGGGCCTCGCCTCAATAGAAGAACCCTAGTGACACGGGAGCAAAGGGGGCACCAGCCTAATGACACAAAGAGGGAGGGAGGGAGGGAGGGTTTGCTGTAGCTGGTGGCAGACAAACTGAAGTGATGCCTTCTTCTACTCAGCACACCCAGCCCGGGCTTTCCGGAAGAGTCTCATCCCACAGGCCTGGGGGGAAATGTGTGATCTCTGGAGGGAAACTTGAAATCTGGCCTGAGGATGGATGTGGGTCCCTGCCATCTGCCAATGGGGCTGCCAACGGGAAGAGGCAAAAACTCACCTGGTTTGGCCTCGAAGGGCCATGAGCTCAGCCTTGGATGCACAGGCATGAGTAAATGCTACTCCAAGGGGGCCCTGAGCTAGGAATCCCTAATGGTGAGACTTCCTAATCTTGGAGGGGCAGGGAGGGAGGTGGAGCAGGCAGAGGGGTGGGATGGGAATCATGGAAAGAGCTAGGTTGACCTAATTCCAAGTAACAGCCTGCTTACAGGGAATGTCTCCATATGGAAGACGACTTTCTTATTTACTAACAAGAAAAACTTTCAGGTGTTTGTCAGGAAATGGTACTTAAACCTTCACAAACCTTTAAAAATTTCACGTTTAAAGGAAATGTGCTACTTTTCCAATCATCAGATAGCACATTGATCAGGCTGCCGCTAATTGAATGTGTGCCCTGGGCCAGACCCCAGCCTCAGCCTCTGCAGATATTTTCCCATGAGCCCCCTTGACGTCCCCCATTTTACAGATGAGGAAACTGAGGCTTGGAAAGGTTAAATTGCTTACATGGACTAAGTACACAGGAAGACGTAGAGCTGGGGTTTCAGCTGAGATGCTCCTGTCTACAAAGACCATTTTCAGGATGCCATGTGGCTGCAGAGGGTAGGGTCTGAAGCAGCGCTGACCCACAGAAAAATTACACGAGCCACCTATGCTGTTTAAAATGTTCTAGTACCTGCATTGAATAAGTAAAAAGAGACAAGTGAAATTAATTTTAGTACTGTGTAATTTAACCCCACATATTCCGAGTAGCATCTCTTCAGTGTGTAATCAATATAAAAATTATTGACGAGCTATTTTACATTCCTTTTTTTTGGTACTATGTCTTTGAAATCTAGTCTGTGTTTTACGCTGACTGCACATCTTGGTTTGGGTCTGCCACATTTCAAGTGCTTCATGGCCACACGTGGGCTAGTGGCTGCAATAGTGAACATCACAGCTGAAGAGAAAGAACAGTGACTATTTGATGGGAAAATGCTGGTCAGATAATTCCCTTGACTTAGGGTGGAAGCTGGGCTTTTGTGGAAAGTTGTCTCAAGGGGTCTATTAAATATCATATTGCTAAGGGGACGCTGGGACAAAGTGAGAGAGTAGCATTGACATCTATACACGACCAAAGGTAAAATGGATGGCTAGTGGGAAGCTGCTGCATAGCACAGGGAGATCAGCTCAGTGCTTTGTGACCACCTAGAGGGGTGGGCTAGGAGGAGGGGAGGGAGGGGATACGGGGATATATGTATAGTTATAGCTGATTCACTTTGTTGTACAGCAGAAATGAACACAACATTGTAAAGCAATTATACTCCAATAAAGATACTTTAAAAAATCAAATTGCTTAGTTCTCCAACTTTGGGGAATCTCTTTTACAGAAATTTATGAGGCATGGATATATGTACAAGGATGTTTGCTACAGCTTTATTTGCAACAGCAAAAACCAAAACCGGAAACACCCTGACTAGTCATGGGGGTGATGTGAGGGGGAATGGCATAGCCACCATGTGAAATATTATACAGCCATGAAAAAGCACCGGTTAGCCCTAGATACTGTGCTTGAGGGAGAGAGGATCCCACTGATGTAGGGCAAAATCCCTCTATTTGTATAAATGTTGATATGTGTGCATATGTTTAAGTGAGAAAGGCTTAGAAGGACACACCCAGCTGTTAACCCTGGAGTCTTGAGTGGGTGGAATAGGAAAAAAGAGATTGTTTACTTTGTCTTTATACACATCTGGTTGTTTAATTCCTACAACAAGCAAGAATTACTTTATAGACTACCCATAATGTTTTCTAAAAAATCCCCCAATTTTGTCAAACCCTGCCCCTGGGTCCTAGGGCAGAACAGGCAACTTCTCTACCACTATTCCCAGCGCTTTGTGGGAGCTGTTAGTTTTTAGAAACAGGGTGAGCTGGGTGAGGGCACGAGGTGACAAAACAAAAGATAAAAAACGTCCGTTCAAAATGAGGCATCAGATGGACTGGGCAGGAGGAAGAGCCCTCACCAGAAACTTCAGAACATTCCCTTCTGACAAATGAACCTATCTATGAAACAGAAACAGAATCACGGACACAGAGGACAGATGGGCGGTTGCCAAGGGAGAGGAGGTTGAGGGAGGGAGGGAGGGAGAGGTGGGGGTCAGCAGGTGTAAGCTATCTATTATGTATAGAATTGATAAACAACAAGGTCCTACTGTACAGCACAGAGAACTATATTCAATATCCTATGATAAACCATAATGGAAAAGAATATATATAAAAAAGAATGTATATATATGTATAACTGAATCACTTTGCTGTACAGCACTAATTAACACAACATTGTAAATCAACTATACTTCAATTTAAAAAAATTCCGTAGAATCGACTTTTACGTTAAAAAAAAAAAGAACATTCCCATCTGGCTCGATCTGTGGATATCTGATGTGAACACCGTTTGAATTTGCAAAACCCACAAGTAAGGGGGTTGTAACTTAGTTTACAAAGGGTTCTTGATTGCAGAATACCTAGGGGTGGGACCCAACTGTTAGCATTTTTTAATTGAAGTATAGTTGATTTACAGTTGCTTTACAGTGTTTCAGGTGTACAGCAAAGCGATTCAGTTATACATACATACATATACATATTCTTTTTCAGATTCTTTTCCATTATAGGTTATTATAAGATATTGAATATAGTTCCCTATGCTATACATAGGTCCTTGATGATCTAGTTTATATATAGTCGTGTGTATCTGCTAAGCCCAAATTCCCAATTTATCCCTCCCCACCACTTTCCCCTTTGGTAACCATAAGTCTGTTTTCTATGTCTGCGAGACTATAGCTGTTTTGTAAATAAGTTCATTTGTATCATTTTAAAGATTCCCCATGTAAGTGATATCATATGGTGTTTGTCTTTCTCTGGCTGACTTACTCCCCTTAGTATGATCATCTCTACATATTCCAGGTCACACCTCCCTGGGACTGGGAACACTAGGAACACTGGGACTCCATGTCCCCTTCCCCGCCACCCCTGCCCTTGCTCAGCTCATTCTCGCCCGGCTATTCCTCGCCCTTCAGGTCCCAACTCAAATGTCTTTCCCTCAGGAAGCCTTCCCTGACCACCCCAGACCAGGGCACCACCCCCCAACACCACACTTTTTTTTTTTTTTTTGCGGTACGCGGGCCTCTCACTGTTGTGGCCTCTCCCGTTGCGGAGCACAGGCTCCGGACGCGCAGGCTCAGCGGCCATGGCTCACGGGCCCAGCCGCTCCGCGGCATGTGGGATCCTCCCAGACCGGGGCACGAACCTGTATCCCCTGCATCGGCAGGCGGACTCTCAACCACTGCGCCACCAGGGAGGCCCAACACCACACTTTTTAAACCCTCACCACGGGGGTAATCAAACGCTTCATCCTGACATACCTGCCTTTCTGGTTAGAATGTAAACATCGCGCGACCAGGGACTATGACGTCTCTGCTGCTCATTGCTCTACCCACAGTGCCTTTCACATAGCAGGTGCTCACTAAAATCTTTGGAAAGACTTAAGTGAAGGGAGACACCTGCACACACGGTACCCCTCTGTTCCAGCTGACTCTCAGCCCATGTGCACAAACCCAGGCAGCCCTTTTCAAAATGGAAGAACTGAAATAACTATGAAAAGCATCCTGTTTTATTTTAATTTTCCCCTTCCCCAAATTTCCTCTCTTTCTCCAATCAGGTCTAATGCCTGATAAGTACCAGTCCGTGCCACTTGCATCTCTGTAATGGAGCTGAGAAGCTTTCGAAGGAAAAAAAACCACTCCCTTGTTAGAAAAAGGGCGGTGGGGAAAATCCACCACTTGCCTCGGTAGAAGGAGGTCTCTGTAAGCAGCCTGAGCGTGCACTAGGGCAGGGACACCAGCCACAAGTGGGGCTGGGGGACCAGCATGTGCAATCACGGAGGTATTTTTCCTCCAAGCACCTCCCAAAAGAAGACAAAAACAAGATAAAAATATCTTCCATTTCTCCCCTAATTTGTAGTTTTCTGGTGTTAGCAAGGCTTATAAGACACATGCTCCCAATTAGCTGCTCTTCTTAATTTAAATGCTTCATAAATTATCTCCTGCGCGTGTGGATTATCACTTCATAATGCGAGTTAGCATTTAAATAAATAGCTGTGGTGTAGAAAATTAGAGAGGTTTACTTCTGAGGCGCTGGCATAATGAAGGAAAATACCATGGTGGCTGAACGGGGGCAGGGGGAGGACGTAAGAGGGCCTATAGGCATATCCGTGTTTTCCAGAAAATGAGAGTTATTTGCAAAGTCCGTTCACCATGGCTGGCGTCGACATTCTCTTTTATGAGGGGACTTCATTGGCTCCATCCTTTTTTTTAAACTTTTGGTTTTGAAATAATTATAGACTCATATGAAGTTGCAAACACAGTACAGAGATGTCCCTAGTGCCCTTCACCCAGCTTCCCCAATGGTGACATCTTAAATAACTAATGAAATATCACCACTGGGAAATTGAGGCTGGTTCCATCCACAGGCCTTATTCAAATTCCACCAGTAGCTCCATCTTTTTGTTTTGTTTTGTTTTTTGGCCGCGCTGTGCAGCATGTGGGATCTTAGTCTCCCAACCAGGGATTGAACTTGTGCCCCCTGCACTGGAAGCACTGGAAGCGCAGAGTCTTCACCACTGGGCCGCCAAGTCCCAGCCATCATTGTTTTAAAAGCGGGCATTTCAAAGACAACTCAGTGTGCAATGATCACGGGGATAACCGCTATCCTTTGGTGAACACTTGCTAAGTGCTAAGCCTAATTCTGAGGCTTTGCAGTCAGTATCTTACCCAGTCATTACAGCAGCCCTAGGAAGTAAGGTCTCTTGTTATCCCCATTTTACAGATGAGGGAGCTGAGGTTCAGTGAGGTGCCCCGTTTTCCTGGCCCCAAGCTGGTTAGCAATGGAGGTGGGATTAGAACCCAGGTCACAATGATTGCAGAGCCCAAAGGCCGACCCTCCCTTGGCACCTGGGTGGCGGCTGCGGTGATGGGGGGGTGGTGGAGTCCAGTTCCTTCCACCTCCGTGTTCTCTCTGCTTGACGTGTACTGCCTCCCGGACAGCAAAACCCTGACATCTGGCTGCTTATTCCTTCTTCAGAAAGAAATTTGGGCCATTTCCCAAGCAACTCAAATGCTTTGAGCGTTTGGTGAATGACTGTGGACATACAAGCAGGGTCGTAGGTAGTCTAATGGTCGTGGGCTCTGGGCACTTTTGGCTTCATGAGCCCATTTTTTAAAAATCAAAAATTATATTTGGTGCCCTGGGCACCAATGTGACCAGCCCTGGGCATCCTTAGACCTGTTAGGTATGTGACAAAAACGGCCCCTTTTACTGAGTGTTTGGGAATCACAGGCACTGGACAAAGTATTGGATGGAATCACATAAAAATGCCAGTGTTTTTCCAGTTTGGACCCACAAAGCCAGCCATTTTTGGGGGGTTCATGCTTGATGGGCATCAGCTTCTCTGATTCTCATAACAACGCTGGAGGCAGTTACTATTTGGCATCTTCGTTTTACAAGTGGGGAGACTGTGGCAGACGGGGGTGAAGTCACTTGTTCAAGGTCGTTCCGCTGGTAACAGAGCTTGGGTTTCAGCCCAGGTAGCTAATCATGGCTCCCAAACCTGCCCTTTGAATCACCAAACTGTACGCCCATGGGGATAACTTCCTGTCTCCAGAGAGGGCTACTCCAGGCTAAACTAGATGTGTGAAAACCAAACAATCCATGGACATGTCCCAGGAGCCTTCCCTTGCGCTGGTGCACGGGTCCTCGTCGTGACGGGAGCGGGCACTGACCCTCTCAGATCTCTGGATCTGGACATCCTATATTGATCACATCCACTCCTTCTCTATCTCTATCTCCTGCTCTGGAGACATGGCCGGGGTGCCCTGCATGTGTCAAAAACTCTGTTATAGAATTGGGATTTGTCTCTTGTAAGGATCTGCATTTATAAACATCTTGCTTGCTTCAAAACAAAGTTTAACGTTCATTTTAAGATCAGTATCTTTTATTTAAGTAGGGGGTACGTGTGGTCCAGTGGAAGCTTTCCCCTGGACGACTGTGCTTTCCCTGGTCCCTGTTCTGTGTGGCTTTCTGTTGGACAGTCATACACTTAGGAAGGCCTTGTGCATTCGTTCATTCATTCATTCACCCATTCTTCCATTCACTTAGACATGAAAATTACTGAACTGTGTCTCTGACTCCATTCATCCCAGGATGGAGCATGACTCCAGTGACCTGGGATAAGCGTGGTGGCTCACAGTGCATGAGGACACTGCTGGTTCCTGTCACTCAAGGATGCCAGGGATCAAAGACCACCCTTGGAATGTTCTAAGCCCTTCGAAGCTCTTAACAAAGGGGTTTCTGAGAAAGTTCAGCCATTAGGACCAGAGGGAAGGTCACAGAGGAGACTGCCAGGGATGCGTAGCAGGGGAAGCACGAGTAGGGTTGTGGCGGCAGTTTTCTGTGCAGAGAACCTGCAGGGAATCACCAAGTTAGTGAAGCATGGGCGTGCAGGGATAAAGGATGGAAGCAGACAAAATGCATCCCCATCGCAGGGCAGGTGGGTAGGGGTATTCGAAATGCCCAGGGAAGTTTTCTCTGAAATAGTCAAAATTACGTCTGACTTCTTAAGTCTTTCCAACCGATCTGCTAATCATATTTCTTCAAATTTTATATCCCTGACCCTTGTAAAAGGATTGCATTGAAGACATGTTTTAAGCTGCATTTTAATAAGTCAATAAGAAAGCTCAAAATTATTTAAAGCTTCTTAAAGAGGATTATATTTGATTTCTAAGGGGAATTCTGGGGTGTAGAATGGTAAAGATGCTCTATCCCTCTGAGATGGTTTTACATTAAGAAAGCACATCATTTTAGACAAAAACTTTTAACTATTTTATGGTTGGAAAGGGGGTGATTCAGTACAAGAAGACTTTTGCTACTGGCTGGCAGCCTGAAGTGAGCTTGAGGTCTTCGGCAGGGGAAGGAATTGCATTTTGAGCTTTCAAGAAAATGTTGGGATTCTCCTTTGCAGTTTGTTCCCTGGTCTTTAAAAATCAGAGTTTTCTGGGAATTCCCTGGTGGTCCAGTGGCTAGGACTCCATGCTTCCACTGCTGGGGGCCCAGGTTCAATCCCTGGTCAGGGAACTAAGATCACTAGAAAGCCTCGTGGCATGGCCACAAAAAAAAAAAATCAGATTTTTCTGATATTCTGAAAAGGAAAGTCAGATTCTCCAGGTAGCTGGGAGAGCCCAGCCTGGCCGTCATGTGTCGTGGGGAATAGAAAATTGTAGGCCAGGGCGTATAGTTAATTTTTGTTCTAAGGTTGGTCTACAGTGGGAATATCACGGGACCCCAGGCTGGCTTCAGTCTCCCTGCTGAGGGGATGCTGGCGGGGGTGGAGGAGGCACACGTTGGCGCTGAGCAGATAATCCTCTTTGAATTTCCTCAGTACTTCCGGGTCACGGGGGAAATTCAGGGGAGTTGGGCGAGGAGAAAGGATAGTTTAGGGGCAGGAAAAATACAGAAGCCATGTGAGATTCGGCTGGCAGCTTTCTCTACATTGACTCATCTTTGGAGATACTTGAGAGGGAAGAGCTCAAATGTCTCACCTTGGCACTGAGTCAGGAGGGTCCTGACAGCTGCCCTCTTGGTTCAGATCTTGTCACTTCCCCCCGGAGTGCAGAGCCAGACTCCTGGGGACTCCCACCAGCTGCCCTCCCTTGCGGTCTCTGCTATACTCACCACCTGTCGGACTTCCCTAAACCACGGTACTCATCATCCCACCACCCTTGACTCACAACCATCCATTACTCCCTAAAGAAGACATCCTGGCCCCCACAGTCATCTCTCCCCTGGGTGGCTGGACCATTTTCTGCTGACCTTGTTTCTTTTTTTTTCAATTAATTTTTATTGGAGTATAGTTGATTTCCAATGTTGTGTTAGTTTCAGGTGTACAGCAATGTGAATCAGTTATACATATACATATATCCGCTCTTTTTTAGATTCTTTTCCCATATAGGTCATTACAGAGTACTGAGTAGAGTTCCCTGTGCTATACAGCAGGTCCTTATTAGTTATCTATTTTATACATAGTAGTGTGTACATGTCAATCCCAATCTCCCAATTTATCCCTCCTCCTCCCCTCCCCACCTGGTAACCATAAGTTTGTTTTCTACATCTGTGACTCTATTTCTGTTTTGTAAATAAGTTCATTTGTACCATTTTTTTTTTAGATTCCACATACAAGTGATTACTGAGTGAAGTAAGTCAGATAAAGACAAATATCATAGATCGCTTATATGTGCTCTTGTTTCTGTTCGTGCTTTTGTGCCGTGTTGGCACACGTTGTGAAAAGCTGCCCCGTATCTCTCTGTCCAACGTTCCAAGTCCTTCTCCAATGCTGCCTTTTCCGGGAGGTCTGCCCTGAGCTTGGCGGTCAGAGGAGCCTGCTCCCTCCTGGGAATCCCCATGGCATCCCTTATGACACTTCTGCCAATCGCCTCTGTGCCCAGGGATTCTGCATGTGTCTTTTCCTCTGCTTGGTCCCAGGGGTCTCCAGGAATGTCAGCTACGTCACAGACCAAGTGATCTGAGAAATCTTCCCCAAACGACCTCCCCTGGGGGAGAGGGTGGTGAGCTTCTTTCAGCTTCTGGGCCCCCAGAACTCAGCTTATCTATCTGGTCAAGCGCTGATCTCTGATCTCCCGTCTCCTCATGAGCTGTAGTCAGGGACTCATATATGAGGTCAGTCCCATGAGATGGGGTCTGACTCATCTTTTTTTATTTTTTTAATTGAAGTATAGTTGATTTACAATGTTGTGTTAATTTCTGCTGTACAGCAAAGTGATTCATATATATATTTTTAAAATAATCTTTTCCATTATGGTTTATCATAAGATATTAAATATAGTTCCTTGTGCTCTACAGTAAGACCTTGTTGTTTATCCATTCTATATATAAAAAGCTTACATCTGCTGACCCCAACCTCCCAGTCCATCCCTCCCCAAAACCCCCCAACCCCTCTCTCTTGGCAACCACAAGTCTGTTCTCTATGTCTGTGAGTCTGTTTCTGTTTAGTAGATAGGTTCATTTGTGTCATATTTTAGATTCCACATATAACTGATGTCATATGGCATTTGTCTTTCTCTTTCTGACTTACTTCACTTAGTATGAGAATCTCTAGGTCCATTCATGTTGCTGCAAATGGCATTATTTCATTCCTTTTTATGGCTGAGTAGTATTCCATTGTATATCCGTACCACATCTTCTTTATCCATTCATCTGTTGATGAACATTTAGGTTGTTTCCATGTCTTGGCTATTGTGAATAGTGCTGCTATGAACACTGGGGTGCATGTATCTTTTCAAATTATAGTTTTGTCTGGATATATGCCCAGGAGTGGGATTGCTGGATCATATGGTAATTTTATTTTTAGTTTTCTGAGGAACCTCCATACTGTTCTCCATAGTGGCTGCACCAACTTACATTCCCACCAACAGTGTAGGAAGGTTCCCTTTTCTCCACACCCTCTCCAGCATTTGTTATTTGTAGACTTTTTAATGATGGCCATTCTGACCGGTATGAGGTGGTACCTCATTGTATCAATAGTTTTGATTTGCATTGGGTCTGGCTCATCTTGACACTGAGGTGATTCCCATGACATGCAGTTTGCTCAAGGCTGGGCAATGATAGTGTCCCCACTGTGCTAGTCAGCGTGGATGGCTGGATGGCATTGCTGTGTTATGTCGTTAACAGGATATGTCCCCAAACGATATGTCCAAGTCCTAACCTCCGGTGAGGGTGAACGTGACCTTATTTGGAAATAGGGTTTTTGCAGATGTGATCAAGTTAAGGATCTCAAGATGATACCCTGGTGGATTTAGGGTGAACCCCAAACCTAGTGACTGGTGTCCTTATTGGAAAAAGAAGAGAGAGATTTGAGACACAGACATAGGGGTAAGAGGCCAGGTGAAAATGGATGCAGAGATTAGAGTGATACACCCACAAGCCAAGGAATGCAAGGATTGCCAACAGCCCCCTGAAGCTGGGAGAGAGGCACGGAACACATCCTCCCTGAGAGCCTCCAGAAGGAGCCAACCCTGCTGACATCTTGATTTTGGACTTCGGGCTTCCAGGACTGAGCCAAAACAAACTTTTGCTGTTTTTAAGTCACCAAGTTTGTGGCTGTTTGTTGTGGCAGCCACAGGAAACTAATACAGAGGAGATGTTCAGCGCAAGAGAGAGGCCTTCCTGACCTGTCTGTGCTGTGACACGGACTTCCCCAGGCCTCGGGCAGCTGGAGCCGTGAACAGGCTCTTCCGTTTACCTCGGTGCCTCCTATCAAGCTGATGGTTTTCTCTGTGCTCCAGGATAGTAAAAAGGCTGTAGGAGATCATATAGGCACCAGCCAGGGGGGCCCAGAGTCAGGTACCCCTGGTCTCCCAGTCCTGCCTCTGGCAATTAGCTGGGTGACCCTGGACATGCAGGTAGCCTTGCTGAGCATTAATCTTTAAAACTGGGATAAGAGGAGCCCTGCTTCATAGGTTACGATGAGAATTCATTCATTCATTCATTCACCATTCAACAAAGATTTATTGACTACCTACTATGTGCCAAGAATTATTCTAGGCACTGGAGACAGAGCAGTGAACAACAATAACAAGAAAACGATCCCTGTCCCATGAAGCTCACACGTGAGGGAGGAGAGAAAGAGGATGATCAAAATTCATCAGAAAGACACAGAGTTGGTGATAAGTGCTTTGGAGAAGCACAAAGCAAGCGAGGGGATGAGGAGAGGCTGGGTGCAGTTTAAATAAAAGGTCAGGTCAGGAAGAGTCAAGGGGTCAGTGGGTGTCAAACACCGAGCCCTGACTAAGACAGCAGGCACATAGGAATTGCTCAACACATAGTAGCTGTTTGTACTTGTCCTATCAGCTCGGGCTGCTATAACAAATTGTCGCAGACTGGGAGGCTTAAACAGCATTTATTTCTCGCAGTTCTGGGGCCCTGCAGGGTTGGGTTCTTGGTTTACAGACAGCCAACTCTCTGGCTTCTTCTTATAAGGGCACTAATCCCATTCGTGAGGGCTCCACCCTCATGACCTCATCACCTTCCAAAGGCCCCACCTCCTAACACCATCACACTGGGGACTAGGTTTCAACTTAACGGATTTGTGGGAGAGAACATAAATATTCAGCCCATCATGATACTCAGGACTGGAAGGAGTTCCTGCTCCCGCTTTGCTATTTCTAGCTGCAGGATGCTCTGTGCATCCTTCTGCTCCTCAGTCATTTCAGGACCCTCCTCCTGGCTCCCTCTCTTGGGCATTCTGAAGGCCAAGGCAGGCATGGGGTGGGGTGAGGAGAGGACGGCTGAACTCACCAGGCTGCAGACTCAGACGGGCAGCCTGGGAGCGGGCACGCTGGGTCAGAGCCAGTGGGTGTAAAGGAGGGGTCGCTGTGATGGCTGAGCCGGGGGCGGGGGCGGGGGGGGAGCTGCCACAGCCACCTGCTCCCTCACGCATCCAGTTGTTCCCGCTGGGAATATGAAAAAGCCCCAAAATTTGCAATTTCTTTGAAAACAAAGAGAGCTAAGCAGGGAGGCTGTAGAGTTAGTGTGAGGAAAGGGGATTTGTTTCCTCCCTTCTCATCTACCCAACCTAACCAGTCCCACAGCTTTGCTGCTTCCACTAGGGCAGCTGGGAAGATGGGTATCAGCCAATGTACAGTAAAGGGTTAACCCAGCAGGTCTGGGTTGTCTACACGCTGCACATTCTGAGAAAGGACTGGCCTTGGCCTCTGGGAGGTAAACCTCTGACCTCTAAGCCTCGGGAATGTCCTGCCTGATTAGAGTGTCTAGTTTCCCTGGGGGTCTGGGCCATGCCAGTTGGTCCATACTAACAATGCGGTTGATGGCGGGCGTGCGGGGGAGCAGGTGTGGGTTGGGCCACATAGTATCAGCTCAGCCTCTGGAGGGGCTGGAGACTAAGGTCAACCACATGAGGGATCAGCCACATCTATGGGACCAACTCCCAGTAAAACCAGGGACACCAGGCTCGGGTGAGTTTCCCTGGTTGGCAATATCCTGTGCATATTGTCACACGTCACTGACATCAGAAGTAAACACTTTCCACTGGGAGAGGACAGCTGGTTTCTCCTGGACCCTGCCTCATGCACCTCTTCCCTTTACTGATTTTAGTCTAGATCCTTCTGCAGTAATAAACCACAGCCATGAGTATAGTGGCTTTTCTGAGTTCTGTGGGTTCTTGTGAACCCATGAACGCCACCCAAGCATTTGGCCTCTGCTTATCCCTGAAGTCTCTGTATGAGACTGAGAGGCTTGTGCCAGGATCTCTGTGTGAGGCAAGATGTGTGTTGCAATCCTCTGTGGGCCAAAGAGAACCCATCTGGTTAGATGATTGAGCCTGTGATTGGCTGAAGAGGTGAGCACTCCAGCCTCAAGCCTTCAAACAGACAGCAGCCAGGGAAACTCAGGCGGATATCTGGTCTACCTCACAGGTTGCGGTGCAGGGTCAGTTTTCCCCCCGTTGCTCTGTCAGTGCCGATGGCATTGGGTGTGTGTTCAACCCTCCAGACTTCAGAAGGTGCACCCTCCGAGAACAGCAGTGGATTCCTCTAATAAGCAAAACCCCATTGGCTTTTATTACTGTGGTCAAAGAAAATTTGCTCCTGAATAAGCAAGTGCTCCCTGACAGCTCTGTCGATGCAAGGCGTCCTATTTGAAAAGATATGAGAGGCAAGGGACAAGAAATGTGAGGCTCCTCCAAGGCAGGTGGGGCCTGGCAAGGGGTTGAGGTGACAACGAGAGGACTAATAATCTAAAGAAGAAGAGGGCTGGGCGTGAAGACGTTCATCTCAGCCTAGCCCTTTAAAACCAAAATGATGGAGTTCATTTGCATTTAGATCTCCTTGGCTCCGTCTTTCCATCTAAAGACAAATCCTCACAAAAGGCTGCTTAATTAGACCAAATTAGATTTCCGGTCAGCAGCTTGTCATTCATTACAAAATGCTGTTCTTTTTCCATTTTGGTAATTATGGGCTAGTCTATACCAGTTTGTAAGCATTCACTGCAGCCGTTGAGTATGACTAGCATTCCTGATTTTGTGCAGAGAAGAGGAAAATTATTCAGTTGCACCAAATGTGTCTATTTTATAAGTTGGATCAAGACCATCATCGCAGGAGTCTTTTACAATAGTGGGTGTTCTCACTCTTAATTCTTTAATGATGAATTGGAGGAGCAGCACAGAGCTTGTGAATTTCCAAGACTAAAAGCTAAGTACAAACAGACTTCACATGTAGCAATTACGCCATATAGTTAAAATCTTTACCTGAGTTGTGCAGCCCTATTCCATCTGAGAAGCCTCCCATTAAGTCATTCATAGCACAGCCCCTCGTCCTGAGCGCTTAACATGGCTCAGCTGTCTTTTGCACTGAACGTCTCTGGGGGAGCTCAGACCTTCTCTCCCATGGTTCATTCCCCCCGCCAACCACGGAGCCTTGGTATTTCCCGTTTTCAGTTGTATGTAGACAAGGGTGGGTGGGTGTACGGGAGGGCCTTGGAGGACGGGGCTTGGTTTGGCTGATCCAAGGTCTTCATCATCCCATTCTCCAAATCCTTTCCATCCATTGTACACGGTGCAGCTCAGCATCTAGAGGATCTCCTACAAATCCGGGGAGGGGCCTCAAAGTGGCTGGCGGGTTGTACCAGAGAAGCCATGGATGGAGTTCCATCCCAGGGCAGCACAGCTGGCTTTGCTTTGGTCATTCTGGCTGAGTGCAGGTGGGTGGGTCACCAGGCTCAGATGCTGCTGACGGAGGTGGTACAGGTAGCATCAACTCTCTCTCATAACAATTGCCACCCAATCCTACCACAGATATTTTGTGAGGCCTATTATGCGTGGGACACTGAATGGTCTCTCCTCTCACCAGGCCTGTGAACTGGGTGGTGTTGACGGATGAGCTGACAAATGGGAGGGTTGACACTGGCACCCAGACCAGGCCGACCATGACCCTAAAGCTTTCCCACTGTGCTGCTCTGCGTCCTTGAACCAAAGACTCGGATGACATGGATCCAACTGACATGGATCCAGACATGCTCCAGAAAAGGAATGGCAGAGCCGGAGGGGCCCAGAGATCAACTAGCCCTGCTCCCTCATTTTACAGACGGGAACACCGAGGCCAGAGAAGAGGAGAGGGAGCCTCCTCCAGGCTGCCCTCCTGGATTGGTCCTCCCCTTTAGCCTCCCATCTCCCAGCCCTCCTGGTTGCTGCCCACCTGTCATAGTCACAAGGCAGGAAACCGCCAGTTCTGCTGCTCCCACTGAGTCCAGAAACTCCTACCTTCCTGTGGGCTCAGAGCAGACCAGGCTGGCCTTTTCCACTGTTTGCCCTCGTAGCTCAACTTCCCAGAGAGTTCAGCCCAAACAAGCAGATTTTTAGCCCATTTTGCATACCCCTTAATATTACACTGGCATCTGGCCATTGATAAGATACAGCCCCGTGGTCATAAGACCCCCAAGCCACTGCTGACCTTTGAGATCTCAGACGCAGAGACTCTCTGGCCTGCTCTGAGCAACATCACCCGGATGCTCGAGCCCCTCTCTGGTCCCCCTCTCCCCCAGAGTTCCCCTGCCCTCCTCCCCTTCTGGATGGTGGCCCCGTCGCCCATAAGCCCCCGGACAGTGTCACAAGCCCTCTTCCCTCTTACACTCCTGTCCAAGGGCCACCAACAAAGCTTGTGGTTAATGCCTCCCATGGTCATGTCTTTTTCCTCCCGCCGCAGCTAGATTATCATCCACCTCTGAAAGCTCCAAGGTACCAAGCACAGCGTACTTTGCCCCGTACGTGGCTGCCGCCACCCCTGCTATATAAAAGGAGCATTGCTTAAGGCCCGGCCTCACTGTCCTATAAAACGGCAACCCAGGGCTTCCCTGGTGGCGCAGTGGTTGAGAGTCCGCCTGCCGATGCAGGGGACACGGGTTCGTGCCCCGGTCCGGGAAGATCCCACGTGCCGCGGAGAGGCTAGGCCCGTGAGCCATGGCCACTGAGCCTGCGCGTCCGGAGCCTGTGCTCTGCAACGGGAGAGGCCACAACAGTGAGAGGCCCGCATACTGCAAAAAAAAAAAAAAAAAAAAAACGGCAACCCAGAACCCACCAGGAGACAGCCCCGAGGCTGCAGAGGCAGGGGAGAGGTAGGACCCCGTTCTCCAGCTGCCCAGCTTTGTGCGGGAACCCGTAGGCGTCCTTATCAACCGGCTTCACTTTAGGGCCCCTTCCTCCCCTCCTGCGATCTGCTGTGCTAACGGGTCAGCTGCCACTTTGTGTTAAACTCCTTCTCACTTATTACAATACCAGTTTTTTATTGACATGGAAATAAAACTTACAATCAATGAGATATTATGAAATATACATCAAAACAAAAGTCACTAGAGCTGGCGTTTTCATCTGTTCTCGGGAAGGAACAAGGGTTTATCGGGGTGAAAAAACACTGAACATTTTTCTTCCCTATTACATGATGCGATTTTCAATGAATCTATAAAGAAAATGAAAACATAAATAGAGTAACCAAACAGAATGAAACCTGCAGCTGTCAAAACTTAAAACAGTTCCATTTTCCTTTGATTTCTGTTTTAAGTTTTGAAAAGTACATAGATCATTCTCTGATTTTTCTCTTTCTTTTTCTTTCTTTCCTTTTTTTTTTTTTTTTTTTCTTTTTGGTAGGGAGCCTCTTTCTTAAATCTGATTCCTCTATGGCCCACTGGCTTTGAGCCTTGGCAGCTGAACTGACCAAATGACCAAATGAATACGCCATTTATTTCTTACGCCATCAGCCCTACCTCGGTAGAGGGGACCTCTTATTCTTTTCCTTCTCCACGGTCTGGAAACGTACCCCTTTCCCTTGTCGGTGCCACATCAAAGTGGACTTAACGGCGTTTCTTCCTTTACTAAACTACTGGCACCCGGGAGAAGGAGGGCAAAGGAGGAGCCCTTCCCAGCTGGTGGGCACCTGCTGCGTGCCCGGCACCTCACCTCGGTCATCTCTTCTAAATCTTGTCATTACACCCCGGGGTGGGGTTGGTTATCCCCATTTCACGACGGATGAGGAACTGAGACCCAGAGAGGTGAGGAAGGATCAGAGCCTGGCTTCCGTTCCCATCTGTCTACACCAGGTGGAGGCAGAGAGGACCTCTGAGACGGCCTACTTGAGTGATGTCATCGTTTTCTTAAAATCAAAGAACACTTTCTTCCAAAGAAGTCTGACACGGAGACCCCCATGAATAAACGGCGTCTCCCAGCGGCCGTCTGGCCAACTCAGGGTGCGGGCTCTGTGTTCCGGGAGGCTCTCCTTTGCGTCCACCTGAGGTTCTCTGAGCTCCACTCTGATCTCCTCATGGTCCCGGGGACAGGCGAGGCAGGGCCTGGGGAGGAGAGGAGGAGCCAGACATGAGCATCCAGGTCTGTGGACCCGCAGTGCGGTGCCCCGTCCCCCCTCCCCCACTTCCCCCAACAGCGGGCTTCCCAGAGTGAGGCCACACCACCCAAAGGAGGGCCAGAATGTGAAGCGGAGTCCATCCGGTTTCACTGGTCCCCGGGTTTCAAACAAATATTCGTGCAGCTCTAAGACGCCTCTAAAAGACACGCCTGCACCAGCGTACGGACTATCAGAGCAACACGATCGGGGTGGGAGATGGTCCCGCAGCGCCCAGTCCACCTCCACCCGGTCTCATCTGCTTGAAGCTGAGCAACGTCTTCCAACCACGTTGTCCCACAGCGAGACGGCAGCCACTTCATTTGCATTTCTTTCCTCTCCCATCCCGAAGAGAGAGAGAGGAGTTTCCTAAATTGCCCAGATGGGAGGCATGGCATACCTTTCCTGTGGACGTGTTAATTTTTCTTTTTATTGAGGCAAAATTTACCAAAAATTAACTATTAACCTTTTTTTTTTTTTTTTTTTTTTGCGGTATGCGGGCCTCTCACTGGTTGTGGCTTCTCCCGTTGCGGAGCACAGGCTCCAGACACGCAGGCTCAGCGACCATGACTCACGGGCCCAGCCACTCCGTGGCATGGGGGATCCTCCCGGACCGGGGCACGAACCCCTGTCCCCTGCCTCGGCAGGCGGACTCTCAACCACTGCGCCACCAGGGAAGCCCCAGGAGCCATCAATCTTATAGCTAGTTCTCTGTTCACACAAATGGAGGCAGAGTCACTGATAATTCCCCCCAGTGGACAGGCTAATGACATCCACCGCCTAGTATAACTGTTTCTCATTGAGAACTTTCCAGGCCCTCTGCTGAGAACGCCCCCTGCGTCATGAAATGCTCCAACCACCCTCCGAGCTGGGTACCCCCATTATACCTATTTTATAGGTGAGGAAACGGGGGCTCAGAGGCTCAGCCACTTGTTCAAGGCCACACAGAGTTGAGAAGCCAGAATTCCAACCTGGGCATTTGGCCCCAAACTTGTGTTTTTACGCATCAAACTGTAAAGTCCCAGTAAGCTGCCAAATGATTTCTGTTTGGAGCTGGAATGGGATGGGCCGTAGGCAGGCAGCAGCCAATCTGCAATTAGCCAATAAAGCTGCTAATTATGCCCGACTCAGACTGTTAGGAAACTGAGTCTACCTTCTTTAAGCACGCCCCAGCTGTGCGTTCCCAGAGCTGGGGCTGGGGGCTGGGGGCTGAGATTAAACCCCACGCAGTGGGTAACCCACAAAACAGGCGAGTGACACTTAGCAAAGCATTACCCCGGTGATTTCTCTCCATCAGGGCGTTTAGCTTTATCCATTGTGTGTTCAGAAAATGGCCAGTCTTGCCCGTAACAGCTCCATTTACTGGGCGTCCACTCTGGTGCCGAGATCATCTTGTTTACTCATCTCAGCCACAGACCTAAGATGGCGTGCTGTTTCCCCCATCTTACAGATCGGGAACTTGGGGCACAGACAGGTTGAGTGACTGTTTCAAGATCACGCGGGTGTAATTGACAGAGCCCATGTGGATCCTGACGTCCCAGTTCGAGAGCCATACTTGTAAGAAGGAGTCCCTCCTCCTCACCCCCCCAACAGTGGAGGTACCGTCTCTTTTAGGGGCTTCTGCTGTTACCCAGGAAGGAAGTTTCTGGGAGTTCATTTCCCAGGACAGTGAGCTACCCCTTGAGAGTGGCTTGGGTCTTCTGTTCATAATCAGGTGATCCCTAGCCACTTTTCACTGCTTTTTTAAAAGAAAAAAAAATCCAAATCATGGTGTTTGTTCCTTCCAACCTCTCATGTTTGCCTTTTTCGAAAGGCTGTGCATTTCCCCTCATTCACCTAAACCTGCGGTTGAGTTACTGGCCCCCCGAGGCCGCGGGCTCAGAGCGAGGCATCCGCACACTTTGCTGCTCGCTGCCTTCTCGGAGTGTAATCAAACATCAAGCTAAGTAGCAAATAAATCTCTCGATCTCATAAGCTGCGCAGCGAGATCATGTAAATGCAAATGAAGGAGCGGGTTTCAAGCTGTCGAGGGGGAGGGGAGAGAACGCCGGGGCCCTGTCACCGTGACTGCCTCACGCGGCAAGGGCCATACATCAGCTGCAGGAACGGTTCTGGCAGCACCGAGGGAGCCAGGGCTGCCCCGGGGAGGACGGAAAAGCCAGGCAGGTGGCAAAACACAGGCAGCCCTGGGTCGTGGGGACCGGGCAGGGGCCGGCCGAGCGGTGTGCCGGGCAGGCGCAGTGGGTGTCTGGAGAGGTGTCTGCACTGCCTGGGGCTCCCCTTGTCCTGAGCTGGTGAGCTGCTCTAGTATTACCGACAATGACAGCAGTAACAGAGGCCACTGGATACTGGGCTCCAATCCTTGGCCTGGGGAGGTTTTACAGGTGAGGAAAGGGAACCAGACAATTCAAGTGACTTGCCCAAGGTCACACAGGAAGCGGCGAGTGAGGTCTCAGCTCTGTGACATTAACCTGCTAGTTTCCCGTATCCTCCTGCTGGACCTGCGGCTCTCCCCTCCCCTCCCTTTCCTCCCCTGACCCAGCGGCGGCCAGCTCAAGCCCCCATTATAAACTTGATGACCTAGGAGAAGAACCTTAACTTTGACCCTTGGCAGGAGGATAGGAAATAGAAACTTCGGCTTTAACTCTGCCTTTTGACTTTTTAAATTAGAAAAGTAAAATCTCAGTACCCATCACCCCCGCCCCCCCCCCTGCCCCTGCCCAAAGGCTGCACCTCTAAGGACACATCCTCACACAGTCACTTACGTTGTTATGTTTCCTTCCAGTATTTTTTCAATGAACTTTTTCTACATGGTTGTAACAATAGCGTATGTAAATTTTTGAATCCTGCTGATTTTTTTTTTCACTTAACGTTATTTTATATGCCTTTGATCATATATGGATGTGGTCTTCTGGCGTGTGGTTTTTCAGTATCATTATGCGATGTTCAACTGCCACTCACACAATGCACATCGTTCAAAGAATCCGGCTTCTGAGACGACGCCGGAGTCCTTTGATGCATAATGCACCTTATTTCACATGATTGTTTATCTGACGTTCTCATTATGGAAATAAATAAATATCCTCTATGCTAATCATGATCACAATTTGCATTTATATTGTGCTTTTCATTCGAGGGTCTTAAGTTGTTTTATAATAATGAACTCCCCCTCCATGAGCGAGATGGGACATGTGTGCACGTGCGTGCATGGGCAGAGCTGTATACAGATATTTATTTAATAACTACCAGGCAATAACTGTGGGATTTCATGGAACTGCGCTTTAATAGGATGTGGGAAAGTGAGTGGAGGCTTCTCAACTGTCGAGCAAACATACGTTTAGTTTAGACTCTGGACGAGAGGGTTAACTGAGCTACACTCTTCTGGGGCTGCCAGGAGGTGGGAGTGCTTCCTTTATGGGGCTTAGTCCTCATACGTGAACACCTAAGATTGGTCTAGAGCCCAGGCATCAAGCTCCCAGACAGATCTAAAACCCATCTTGGAAATGACCACCAGCTTGCTTGTCCAGAGTGAGATCCAGTTCAGACTGTCCAAGAAACCAAGCCAGTTAATTTCACCCAACTTCACCTCTTTGGTGGGAAATGGGGGCAAGTTAAGACTTTTTAAAAGTATATGAGGTGGGGGCTTCCCTGGAGGCGTAGTGGTTGAGAGTCCGCCTGCCGATGCAGGGGACACGGGTTCATGACCCGGTCCGGGAGGATCCCACATGCCACGGAGCGGCTGGGCCCGTGAGCCATGGCCACTGAGCCTGCGCATCCGGAGCCTGTGCTCCGCAATGGGAGAGGCCACAACAGTGAGAGGCCCGCGTACCGCAAGAAAAAAAAAAAAGTATATGAGGTGGGAAATCATTAGATTGGAGTTGCAAGGTTGGGTCACTTGTTTCGAAGTTGTCCCAGGAAAATGGGCTCTGGCGCGACTCTGGGGATAGGGGTCCTCCTTCCTGGGTCTCAGGTGACTTTAGTGGGAAACGCCACTGGTACTTGCCTCTGGAAAGCCCCAGCGGTCCTGATGCTGGTGACGGGCTGCTCCAAGAGGACTTCTGGGCCAGGGGCTGCCTGCCCAGCCCAGTTCCCACTGCAGGTTTCCAAGCCTTGTTCCTCGATGTTGGATGGTGGAGGGAGCTGCCGTGCAGAGGAGCCCAGAGAATCCCAGGACCCCCTGGGACAGGGAGCGAGATGGTTTTAATTAGAGCTGAGAGACGGGAAATAAGGCAGCGAGGGATGACATCTTAATGAGGTTTAATGAAGCTGTCTGCTGATGGGGACAGCTGTCACCCAGAGCTGTATTCTAGCCAAGCCACTTTGTGACAGAGGAAACTCAGAAAAAGGCACAGTCTGAAAGCAGCTGAGAAGGGCGGGGTGGCCAGACTCAGAGCTGGGGTTTTTCTCCTGCATTGGCCTCTTGATTCTAACACCTCCACAACAAGGGATTCCAGTTAGTAGGCCAGATTTGAACAGCTTCCAACATTTCACAATTCCCCTTTGTGCAAAGCTGAGGTATGCCTCTGAAAAGACCTTGAGGATTGTGCACGAGATGTCTTAGAATTCAGCCATAAGAAACGAGAAATACAGGGAGGGCTTGCATTTGGGGGCTGAAAGGGTCCACCATCCCATCCCTTTCTGAGACTCAGTTTCCCCCTGTCTCGTGGTGACCACGTGGCCTCCGTTATAGAGATGTTGTGAGGGGCCACTGTAGGTGAGCACAGAGCTATGAGGTCAGGGGGCTGGGTTTAACGCCAGCTCTTCCATTTACTACCTGGGTGCCTTTGGGCAAGTGTGAACCTCTTTAAGTTTCAGTTTTCCCAACTGTCAAATGGGAAAACAGCCTCCCAGTGAGGTTGGTAGAGTTCGGGGTGAAGCATGAAAAGCTCTCAGGACACAGTAAGTGTTCAATAAAAGTGTTTGCTAAATGAGGTCATGGGGCATAACGTGAGCCTTGCATGTAGGAGGTGCCCAATTAATGTTCACTCTCTTCCTCGTTTCTTTCTTTACTTCTGTAGTAAAGAGAAGAAGGTGGTTCCCAGGGATCCCTGGGCAGGGGGTGTGCTCTCAGCCTTCTCATGACCCCACAACTGTGCCATCTGCCCCAGGAACTTTGGACATTCCAGCTGAGAGCCATCGCTCATCCTATTCTGGGCTGGAGGGGCAGGCTACCTGGGGGACTCGGGTGGCCAATCAAAGCTGAGATTTGTAGTCACATCTCATCAGTTTCACAGCCAGTTTGCCTGCATCTAGAAGTTCAGGGTCAGAAGCTCCTCTGAGCACCTGTTTATCAGTCCTCAGCTGGTCCCCTGAGGTGCCCAGAGACCTTTAGTTTCCTCCGTCAGGCAGCTATTCTCTGTAGGCTTCTAGAAGGCCCCTCTGGACAAGCTGGGGAGGGAAGCCCAGGGTCGGTGCCGGCCCTCCCACCTCTGGCTGGATCCTCTTTGCTGCTTCCAGGGAGCCCCTGGGAGAACCCTCAGCACGCCTGGCTGTCCCACTGGAATCTTCTTCAGGGTGGCTCTCTCCCCAAAATGCCAATCCAAGATCTGGATCTTCTCTCCTTTCCAGCCCTGACCCAGGCATGACTCAGCTGTCCCATGTCCAGGTCCCTGAAATGATGGCTCTTCCCATAACGCACAGTCTGTACATCAAACAGCAGCCTGTCACTGGGGCTCTCCTGGGCAGAAGGCTGCTTATGTCCTCTGTGGGTGTGGAGGGCGCCGAGTGAACAAGTCAGATGCACCTGTCCTGCGTGAGCAAAATCCAGTCTGCAGAGCTAAGATCCGCGCACAGGACAAAACAATGGAGAGTCCCGGGCAGCTGCTGCTAAGTGCCAAGAGGCGGTGAAAACTGCGTGGAGTCAGATGTGGGTTCAAATCCACCCTTGGCCACTCATTAGCTGGGAGGCTTTGGCCAAACCAGCCCCTACAGTTGTCTGGACCTCCCTTTCCCACCCGAAAACCCGTGTAGTTTCCAGGGCTGCTTTACGCGTTAGTGGTACCCTGGGGGGCAGTGAAGCGCCCCCGTGGAGGCTGGCCCACGGTCGCCATGATTGTGGTGTTGCCGTGGTCGGTGGTAGTGGCACTAGGGCGGGGCCAGTCGGCCCATCTCGTTGGGCAGCTGAGCTGGTAATGGGTGAATACACTGCTCCTCTAGGGCGTTCATGTGTTAACGCAGGGACTCTGAGACACACGGCCTGAACCTAAAGGATCAAACTGCCAAGGGTGGAATTTCAAGCATGACGGTAATATCAGGACCCCACCGCTCTTGTGGCATGTGGCCACCTTGCAGACGGATGCACTCTGAGGGAGGGCGGGGGGGTGGGCAGGACTGCAGGGTGTGAGGGGCACCCACATCAGGTCGGGAAACAGGACCAGTGCCCCCGAAGACTCCTTGTGCTGCTTGCAGCCACCGTCCCCACCCCCATGGTACCCACCCTCCCGACTTCTGAAAGCAGACGTCAGTCATGCTGTGTTTGAACTTCATTTGCATAGAGCAGTGCCTGCCTCGTGTGTCCAGCTCCTTCTGTCTCACATTTGTGTGAGAGCCACCTGGGTGGTTGTGTAAAGCTGTTCTCTCGTTCCCGGTGCCATCGGGCAGTTCCTAACCTATTGTCATTTGGGGCCAGATGACTCTTTGTTGTTGGCAGTGGGGCCTGTCTTGCGCATTGTGGGATGTTTCCCAGCATCCCTGGCTTCCGCCCACTGGAGGGAGGGTAGTACTGCCTCCTAGTTGTGACAACAAAAAACGTCTCCAGACACGGGCAAATTTCCTTGGGGGGGTGGGGGCACAATTGCCCCCAGTTGAGAACCACCGCTATAGAGTGTTCTATTGAATGAATATGTCACCTTTTTTTTTTTATCCACCTGGGATGGCCATTTGGGTAGTTTCCGGTGCTTGGCTATCACAAACTGAGCTGCTACGGGCATTCTCAGACATCTCTTTGGATGGACTTGGGCACTCATTTCTGTTGGGTGTCCAGGAGGGAATTGTTGGGTCATCAGTAAGCGTATGTTTAGCTTTCACAGATACTGCCAAACCGTTTTCTGCAGTGGTTGTACCAATTTACATTCCCACCAAGAGCTTGAGTGTTCCGGTTCATGACTTTACCAATATCATCGGGTTTTTTATTTTGTACTTCTCAGAGGTTGAGCACCTTGACATATGGGTCCTGGCCACTTGGACATCCCCTTAATAAAGTGCCTATTCAAGTCTTTTGCTCGTCTTTCTATAGGATCATCTGCGTTTTTCTTATTGATTTGTAGCAGCTCTTTATATATGATGAATAACAACCTTTTGTCAGATATGTGTATTGCAAATACCTTCTCTCATTCTATAGACTCACACATTTTTAGAGCTAGAGGCAGTCTGTGCTCCCCTATCAAACCCTCTGGTGGCCTTGGTTGTCATTACTTGTTCAATTTGTCCTTTTAGCAAGATAAAGAATTTCATAAGGGCAGGGGGCAGTATGTGTCTGCTTTGTTCACCTTAGAACTCCTGGCACGGAGCTTAGTGCAGAGGAGATACAAAATACATATTTGTGCAGTGAACGAATGAGCAACTTTCCCATTGGGATGACCTTTGCAGCCCAAGGCTTCAGTATTTCTGGCTGTCGTTGCTTCCTAGGCCACCCTCACTAAAAACTGTGGAGATTGAGGCACCCGCCTACTTCCGTGCCTCCTTCACTGCCAGGCCCCGCCCAGTGGCAGCCGCTGAGTCTGTCTGTCGTTCCTCTGCCAGCTGGACTTCTGCCCACCTGCACCTGCCAGAGGGAGGTGGGGCCTGTCCCGCAGAAGTCACATTTTAATTAACTTCCCTTGCTGTCACCTCACCGGAGAGGCCAGATCATTTTCATAAACAAATGAGGAGCCCGGGCTTTGTCTGCAGCTCAGAGTGAATCACACAGAAGGAAATCCAAACAAACCACCCAGCCAGGGCCCCCACCTGAAACTCAGAACTCTCAGCTCTCGAGGGAGGTAAAGGCCTGGGATTTGAGATGAGAAGGAAGAGGGAGAAAAGGATGAGGCCGTGTGTAGGAAAGAACTGCCAGAGTCTCCAAGGCGGCAGTTCCTTCATTCATTCACTCATTCAGCCCCTGTTTACCAGCATCTGTTCTCTGCTGATCTCTTTGAAAAAGAGGGGTGAGAATAAAAGCTATGCGGCAGGTGGGGAATCTCTGTACCGTCTGCTCAATTTTGCAGTGAACTTTACATTGCTCTAAAAATAGAGTCTATTTTATTTATTTATTTATTTATTTATATTTTGGGCTGTGTTGGGTCTTCGTTTCTGTGCGAGGGCTTTCTCTAGTTGCGGCGAGTGGGGGCCACTCCTCATTGCGGTGCGCGGGCCCCTCACTGTCGTGGCCTCTCTTGTTGAGGAGCACAGGCTCCAGTCACGCAGGCTCAGCAGTTGTGGCTCACGGGCCCAGTTGCTCCGTGGCATGTGGGATCTTCCCAGACCAGGGCTCGAACCCGTGTCCCTTGCATTGGCAGGCAGACTCTCAACCACTGCGCCACCAGGGAAGCCCTAAAGTCTATTTTAAAAATAATAGGGGCTTCCCTGGTGGCGCAGTGGTTGAGAGTCCGCCTGCCGATGCAGGGGACGCGGGTTCGTGCCCCTGTCCGGGAGGATCCCACATGCCGCGGAGCGGCTGGGCCCGTGAGCCATGGCCGCTGGGCCTGCGCGTCCAGAGCCTGTGCTCCGCAACGGGAGAGGCCACAACAGTGAGAGGCCCGCGTAATGCAAAAAAAAAAAAAAAAAAAAAATTAACCTTATGGGCTTCCCTGGTGGCACAGTGGTTAAGAATCCGCCTGCCAATGCAGGGGACACGGGTTCGAGCCCTGGTCCGGGAAGATCCCACATGCCACGGAGCAGCTAAGCCCGTGCGCCACAACTACTGAGCCTGCTTTCTAGAGCCCACGAGCCACAACTACTGAAGCCTGTGCGCCTAGAGCCCGTGTCCGCAACAAGAGAAGCCACCGCAATGAGAAGCCCGCACACCACAACGAAGAGTAGCCCCTGCTCGCTGCAACCAGAGAAAGTCCGCACACAGCAACAAAGACCCAATGCAGCCAAAAATAAAAATAAATAAAATAAACAAATTTATTAAAAAAAATAATAATAATTAATCTTAAAAGGAAGGAAGGAAGGAAGGGAAAAAGGAAGAAAGGAAGAAGGAAAGAAAGACTTAGCAGACAGTCTACCGAGGGAGACAGACATTAACCTGACCATCACACAATTACTGACTTAATTACACTACTTTGCAATCTTTAATGGCTTTCCTGAGATATAATTCACATACTATACAATTCACCCATTTAAAGTACATGATCCAATGGCTTTCAGCATATACACAGGATTGTGCAACCAGCACAATCAAGTTTAGAACATTTTCATTACCCCCCAGAGAAGCCTTATACCCCTTAACCACCACCCCTCAATCATTCCATTCCCCTCTCCATCTCAGCCACGGGCAACCACTAATCCAATTTCTGTTTCTATGGATTTGCCTATTCGGGACATTTCTTGTAAATGAAATCATACACTATGTGGTGCACCATTTTGTAACGGCCAGTCCATGCTGAAGCAGGTTCTACTGTGTAATTTTGAAAGTGCCCTAAAGGTGGAGCTCAGGGCCCTATGGTGCCATAGACAAGGAAGTTTGCCTGTACTGAGGGCAACCCGGGAGGGCTTCCCAAAGGACGTGGTTTTTAATCTCAGGCATTTATAGGACACCTGTTATGTGCCACCAGGAAAAAGAAGTCAATAGAAGCCATTAGAAGGCTGTGTAGGATATTATATTCCAGGCAGGCTGGCCCAGCATGTGCATTCCTGGAAACTGAGAAGGTCATTTCAGTTCTAAGCCCCAAATGCATAGAATGGATAGTAAGTGTTACCAGACCCAGATGAGGGAGAGGCCACAGTGAGCCCGAGAGGTCCAGAGAGCTTGAAGAATAAGAACCAGAAAGGGGAGGGCAGGCCAGGAGCAAAAGAGGCTGGGACTCCGGCAGACCCTTCAGGGGTGGGGAGTGGTCTATTGTGCCTAAATCTCAGGACCACGTGGAGTATCCAGGAAGGCAAAGCTGCAGAGGTGGATGGGGTTGGAGGGTGCAGGGCCCAGACTGCCAGCCCAAGGGAGGGGTTTCCTCCAAGACAGCGATGAACCATTATGGGTGGTCCCACATCATCCACCTCTATGCGCCCAGGTCTCTGGGAGCCAGAGAAAAGGGGAGAGAGATTGATGGGAAAAGGAGAAAGGGTGAGCCCGGAGCCACCAGACTCTCTGGGCGGGCTTTGGTGAGGCCAGAGCCAGGAATGTCCTGGGAGATGTAACACCCTGCAACTGGGAGCCCACTGCCTGGGGCCCGTGGGGGTGGGAGGAGCAGGTGCACCCACCCAGCTCAGTAAGGTCCATGGTCCCCAGGGGCCTGATGGCACCGGGAGCGTCACACAGCTGCTTGGTATCTCTTTAGCAGGTGGATTTGAATGCGGGCTGGAGACACAGCCTGGGTTCAGATCTCAGCTCTGCCACTTCTTGTCCCGTGTGGCCTCGTGCAACCTGTCTTGACCTCTCTGTGCCTCAGCTTCCCCATCTGAGACATGGGGACAGTGATGGGCTGCCTCACAGGGCAGCTGTGAGGAGTAAGTAAGAGAGGCATATGAAGAAGCCAGTGTTGTGTCTGGAACACAGACCTCAGCAGGTGTCCATTGCTGAACAGCAATGATCTAAGCACCGTACGGGCCAGGACCTCTGAGCTCAGGAAGCTGCTAGTCTACAGAGAGGCGGTGCGGCATCGTGCTTAAGAGCTTCACCCCGAAGCCAGACACAACTGCGTTTGACATCCAGCCCCACCCTTCAGGAGCTGTGGATCGTGACCCCGCCACTCTGGGTCTCAGCTTCCCCACCTGTACAATGGGGGAAATGATAATAGAGCAATTTCATCCCTACAAACCCCTTCTGGAGGGTTAAGGAGTTGACCAGAGACCCAAAGAGTGAGAATGGCGGTCCAGCCGCCAGGGGGGTGACAGTGGGCCTTGTCACCATATCCCCACCCTCAGGTGACATCCAAGGAGGCAGCTCCAGTGACGGTGATCTGAGCCATCCCCAGTAGGAATGAAGGGTTAGGGAGGAAAGACGCCCCCTCCCTCAAGGGCGGCCCCAGGTGAGTCCCCGTGAACCAGGTCTTTCCGTCCATCTGCAAGATACATCATTTCCAGCTCTAGGTTGCCAGATCTGGGCTGGACCCCGAATACGGCTGCTTAGTGCGGGGACCGCGCCGCCCCTCTCTCCTGCTGCACACATGCACCTCCTCCCTCGAGGCCTCGGTCCAGACCGCCCCCCGCCACGAGGGTCCTCCTGACTCTGCTTCCCTCACCCGCCCCTGAGCAGTGGCACAGCAGGCAGGCTTCCCCAAGGTGTGTCTCAACGGCCAACAGCAGTTAGCGCTCATCTCAGGGAGGGCTCGTGTTCCACACCCTAGGAGCCCTGAGGTCGCCCACAGGGCCTGGGGTAAAGCAAGCACCCGATGACTCCCTGTCACTGAATTTAGTGTAATACTGTTGGTCTGAGGGTCCACTCCTCACCTTTGCTCTCTGTCCTTCCCCCAACAGGCTGAACTTGGGAAGCCCCGGGAAAGAAGCTGCAGTCTGCCTGGAATTAATTTCAATTATGGACTCTACCTCCGGGGGCAGGATGGAGGGGTCCCTGAAGGTGAGCAAGCTTCCTTTGGAGCCCAAAGGGACTTGAACTCTCTACCTAGGCTACTTCCTCCAGGAAAAGAGTCAAGGGGCCTGCCCTGCAGCACGATTCTGGCGGAAACCACACTTTGCTTAGCCGAGAAGGACAGGACCACGAAGGGTCCGGGTCTAAGGCGTCAGGGAAATAGCAAGGGCCCCAGACAGTGTGGAACCTTGTCCCCAGGCGAGACTGTCTGTGCTCTGTGCCTTTTGAGCTGCAAGCATAGACAGGCTCGTGACCAACCCTCTGATCTCCCAAACGAGGTCAAGGTCAGGCAAACCCAGCTCCATGAAGGATGCTCAGGCACCGTCTAGAATCTCTGGGAATCCTGACCCCACCCTTTCAGGGGGCCAAGCAGGGCTGCCACCCAACGGGCTGCAGGTTAATGAGAAGGTATTCGTGCCCCAATTTCTTCTCCGTCAGATGCTACAGATTGCTTTACTTCCCAGACTGATCTCCATGCCATGGCTTTGTCTCTCCCTGCCCTCAGCCATTGGACACTGGAATGTATTTAAACAGCAGCCTACCTGCCCCCATGAGCTGAGCCGGGATTATATCGCCATGAACCGTGGGGCAGTAAAAGCTGGCCTGGTAACTGCCCGGGAGAATTTCCATTACCGTCAGCTCAATGACATCCGCATCAGTGACCAGGATGACCGGCGCCTCAAGAAGGAACCGCCCTCTCTCCCTCCAAATATGACGTACGGGATCCGGTCACGGTAAGATGGCTGGCACCCGTGCCAGATGGCTGGCACCCGTGATGGTGAGGGGGGTGCTCAGTGGTGACTGAATTAGGGAACAATGTGGGAGCATGACTCTGGACTCCAGGGAAGGGCGAGTGATCCAGGCCTGGCCAATCAGCGTATCTCACAAACCACGGCCAAAGTGATTGGTTCAGAGGCAGACATGTGACCCATGTCCCAACTCTGGAATGCATGACATTCTATAAAAGTAGAATGTGGTTGCATGTAATCAAGTCTCAACTCAAACGACTTTGATTTTTTTTTAAGGGGAATTTATTGGCTCACATGATTGAAAAGGTAGAGGCATAGCTGGATCTAGGCAATCAGGCAATGTCACCAGCATTGGGTATGTCTCTCCATGACTTGGCTGTGCTTCCCAGTTTTGGTTCCATTCTCCGACAGGCTTCTTCCTCATGTGGCAAAATGGCCAGAATCAGTTCCATTCTGACATCCTATTCTTTTAGTGACCCCAGTGGGAGTGGTGTAAGAACTACAAAAGCCTTGAGATTAAGATTCTTTGGTCCAACTTCAGTATCATGCTTATCCCTGAACCAACCAAAGGAGTGAGTAGAAATTGTGACCTACACTGATTGGCCAGGCCTGGGTTACACTTTTGCCTCTGCACCAATTACTGAGGCCGGGGGATTCTGGTGCTCTGATTGGCCAGGCTTGATCCCTTGCCCCTCCTTGGAGGGGGCGTGGTTGGAATCAGTTCCCATGATCTACAGGGGCTGACGGTGGAAAAGATGCAGAAATAGACGTTCTGATCCAGAAGGAGAAGAATAAAACACGATAGCAGAGGCAAAACCAGCAAATGTCCAGTACAACGGGGCTTCCCAACCCATATTATGTCACAACACAAGCATTACAAAAACCGATATTTGTACATTGCATTGTACAAATAAATAGCAGTGCTCTCAGCCAGCAGTGAATGGCCTGGGGCCTCCAGTTGCCCCAAGTCCCATCTGTGACACCTGAGACGAAGCCTGTATCTTGGTCCATCTGTGTGGCACTGCCCTGCTCTGCCCACATGCAAGGCCATAGGTCTATCTCCAGTCCTTTCCCACCACAACCCACTGTTCCGGGATGGGTGCCTTCCTTTGGCTGTGCTACTCAGCTTTTTGGGGGGAGGTGGGGCTTCCTTTATTTCTTATTTTATGTTTTCTAATCATTTTTTACTGTGGTTAAATATACATAAGATTGGGCTTCCCTGGTGACGCAGTGGTTGAGAGTCCGCCTGCCGATGCAGGGGACACAGGTTCGTGCCCCGGTCCGGGAAGATCCCACATGCCGTGGAGTGGCTGGGCCCATGAGCCGTGGCCGCTGAGCCTGCATGTCCGGAGCCTGTGCTCCGCAATGGGAGATGCCACAGCAGTGAGAGGCCCGCATACCGCAAAAAAAAAAAAAAAAAAAAAAAAATATATATATATATATATACACACACACACACACGCACACATAAGAGTTACCAGTTTTAGGTGTACAGTTCAAGGGCATTAAGTACATTCAGACTGCGGCACAACTGTCACCACCATCCATCGCTAGAACTTTTTCTTCATCCTAAACTGAAACCGTGTACCCATTAAACAGTAACCCTCTATTTCGCACCCGCTCAGCTCTTGGTAACCACCCTCTACTTTCTTTCTGTATTAATTCGACTACTCTAGGGACCTCATATAAGTGGAATTATACAATATTTGTCCTTTTATATCTGGCTTATTTCACTTAGCATAATGTACTCAAGATACATCCATGTTGTCCTGATAGTATGGATCAGAATTCCCTTCTTTTTAAGGCTGAATAATAGTCCATGGTGTGTATATATCACATTTTGTTTATCTATTCATCCCTTGATGGACACTTGGATTATTTCCACTTTTTGGCTATTGTAAATAATGCTGCTGTGAACATGGGTGTACACTATCTGCCTGAGTCCCTGCTTTCAGTTCTTTTGGGTATATACCCACAAGGGTAATTGCTGGATTGCATGGCAATTCTATGTTTATTTCTTTGAGGAACTGCCACGGTGTTTCCCACAGTGTATGCCACCATACCTTTGTATGCTTTTCCCTCTGCCTTTCTCAGCATCCTACCTGGTAAAATCTACTTGCTCATCAAAGCTCAGCTCAGCATCCTCTCTTTGGTAAGCTTTCCCACCTCCCCGGCTTCAAACTCTATGCACATCTCTCTCACCAGGAAGGCTGTTTGTTCATTGCTGTTCATCAGCCCTCAAAACCTGAAAGGTGGCACTAGAGACATTGGAAAGTCACTTCTGGGCCAGATTAACTAATCATCTGTATACTGTCCTTCTCCCACCTTTGAAATAATGCCCAAGTTGATCCCTCAAGGCAAGGCAAGGTTCTCCAGGACTGCTGGAGTGCAGAGGGACAGAGTCCCAGCTGTGTGATCACTAGACTGGTCCATACTGGTCACCAGTGTCTTGAAGACAGCATGGTGTCCAGGAGGAGTCGCCCGGGCTTTTAGTCCCACCTTTGTTCCCAACTCTCTTTCCCTCCAGGGCTTCTGTTTCCTCATCTGTAAATAGGGTATTATGGCAGTCACTGGCATTCTGGGATTCTCAGGGCATGTTCTGTCTCTACGTCAAGTTCATTTCATTGTCACTAAAACCCTGTGCAGCCCAATGTTCATAGCAGCACTGTCTACAATAACCAAGAAATGGAATCAACCTAATTGTCCATGGACAGACAAATGGATAAAGAAGATGTGGTACATATATACAATGGAATATTACTTAGCCATAAAAAGGAACAAAATTTGGTCATTTGTAGAGATGTGGATGGATCTAGAGACTGTCGTACAGAGTGAAGTAAGTCAGAAAGAGAAAAACAAATATCGTATATTAATGCATATATGTGGAATCTAGAAATATGGTACAGATGAACTGGTTTGCAAGGCAGAAATAGAGACACAGATTTAGAGAACAGATGTATGGACACCAAGGGGGGAAAGTGGGGTTTGGGGGGTGGGATGAATTAGGAGATTGGGATTGACATGTATACACTAATATGTATAAAATAGATAACTAATAAGATAACTAATAGATAACTAATAAGAATGTGCTGTATAAATAAATCAAATAAAATTCACAAATAAGAAAGAAATTCAGAAAATAAAAAGATGTATATGTATACAAAGGAATACAGTACTACTCAGCCATCAAAAAGAATGAAATAATGCAAATGCAGCGACATGCATGAACCTAGAGATGATCATACAAAGTGAAGCAAGTCAGACAGAGAAAGACAAATATCATATGATATCACTTATATGCAGAATCTAAAATGGGATACAAATGAACTTATTTATAAGACAGAAACAGGCTCTCAGACATAGAAAACAAATTTATGGTTACCAAAGGGGAAAGGGGGTAGAGGAGGGATAAATTAGGAGTTTGGGATTAGCAGATACAAACTACTATATACAAAATAGATAAACAACAAGGTCCTACTGTATACAGGGAACTATATTCAATATCCTATAATAAACCATAATGGAAAAGAATATGAAAAAGAATATACATATGTATATATGTACAACTGAATCACTTTGCCATGAACCAGAAACTAACACAACATTGTAAATCAACTATACTTCAATAAAAAAATTAAAGAGATTTTTTTTAATTAAAAAAAAAACCTGTGCAGCAAGTAGGCAGGGTTCCTCATCCAGCTGAGTCATGGAGAGATTACTTGACCTCCACAAGTTCACACACCTTTTTCACAGCACAGCTTGGCCTGGATTCTTAATCTAGTGTACTTAGATTTAAAAATATGAGATATTAGAACACATAGCACATTAGCAATCACTTGGTTTGAAGCCCCTCTTTAAAACAGGAAAATAGAAGTTCAGAGAGGCGAAGAGATTTTCACAAGGTCACACAGCAAGTTGTGACCAGACAAAAGCCAGATCTCAAGCTAGGCTGGTGGACTCCCTGTCCCGTGCTCTTTCTTCCATATCTCGCCTCCTTGGGGCTTGAGGTACAGCGTGATCCCCCAGAGTTTCTGGTCCTGGGGCTGCATTATTCTACATACAATGGAAAAGCTTAAGTCAGCTGGGCTCAGAAAGGACATCCATTATCATCTAGCTTTCAATATAAAATCTTAAATTGCGGGCTTCCCTTGTGGCACAGTGGTTAAGAATCCGCCTGCCAATGCAGGGGGCACGGGTTCGATCCCTGGTCTGGGAAGATCCCACATGCCATGGAGCAACTGAGCCCGTGAGCCACAACTACTGAAGCCTGCGTGCCTAGAGCCTGTGCTCCGCAACAGGAGAGGCCACAACAGTGAGAGGCCCGCGTACCACAAAAAAAATAATAATAAAAAAAATAAAATAAAATAAAATTCTTGAGGTCTGAATGAGCATGTGTCAATATACAGATCATGGAGGTTTAAAAAGAAAAAAAACTCTAAAAAAAAAAAATCTTAAATTGCTATAAAACCGGGTGGCTGCAATTTCAGGGAAAGGATGTGATGAAGTGCCAGCTATATCTTCTGTGATGGTAAATGGGCTTTGCATATGCAAATTGAATGGATTTTAAAATGGTATTTAATGACAATTTTCGTAGCAGACGTTAACATTAATTGCACAAAAATGAAAATGCTGCATTAGGTTGCTGTTAGCAGCAAATATCGTGGCCATAAAGCTTTATCTTTATCAACAGCAGCTCTTTCTGATGTGACAGGGCAGCTAAGCAAATTGCAAGCAAAAGGGCTTTTATGGAACAAAAATATCCCCCAAAGCAGGCCCAAATCAGCATCAATTTCGCTTTATTTCTTCATAAATGGAGGTTAAATGGCTGCTGGAAAAGCTTTTACTGAAATGCCCAACCTGCCGCAGAGCCCCTCTACCTTACAACATCAATGCAAGGAACAGTTAAAATATCATCGCCCCCCCTCTCCATAATGGGGCTATTACTTTAAAGTTATGGGACCAAGGCCCATTCTCTAATGATCACCTTTTACAAGCCTCGATCGTATTTATTTCCTTACTTTAAAAGCATGTTAAAAACCAAACCCGATTACACTTGACTACCCGAGGACTTGTTGGGGTGATTTGGTCCAATAACTAAAGAAGCCAAGAAACAAATGACTACCATGTACTCACAACTACAGAAGATACGTTAAAAAATAAAGTTCCACTTCAGACTAAATACACGAGAAGCATACTCTAAGCTAGGGATGCTGAGTGAGGGGCTGTAACTGCTGTATGAGAGAACATTCTGGCTACAGCTCTTCCCCTGGCCCCCCACCATCAAACCCCCTCGCCCTTTATATATTTTACGATGGACAAAATAGCTAGATGTGAGGGGCAGTGCACGCCTCCATCCGCCTGCCCACGCAAGCCCTCAACGCCAGGTAGGGTCAATCAAAACCTGAATTTGGGATTATTCAGTTACTTCCTTTCCAGTTGGCTGATTTGCTTTCCAATCCACACCAATTTGTTACAGATCGTCACTAAATCAGCAAGGTACATTTCGATCCACGAGCCTCTGGCTAAAGGGAAGTGGACACCTAAGCAATTATCTGGGAAAGGATGCCCGTGTAGACATGTGATCACAAGTAAGGGCTGAGGCCAAGTCAACCCACAGAGATGTTTATTTGGCTCAGGCAGTAATTAAAACAATCAAGCGTTTGAATGCGTTGCCACATTAAAAAAGAAAACAATCAGGAGATCTCACATAAAACCCCAGATTTCCTGCTTCTCTTGAACAGTCAGAAGCCCAGGCAACCTGGGTCTGCACTCCTGCCTGGCACCAGGGGCGGGGCCGAGCAGCGTCCGCTTTGGGCAGATCCCACGCGCGCCCTTCCGTCTACCCCAGCCTCCACCCAGCCGGGCTGCTCTCACCCTCTCGACCTGTCTGGTACCCAAATGTAACGACTGAAGAGGGTTTAATTATTGATGCATTTTAATAAGCGTTTGCACATGTTCACATGCCCTCGGCACACCTTAATTGTTACTGCTCCTAATTGGTCCAACATTGTCGAAGACGATGAGACAGGGATGCCGGGGGACGGGGGAGCTGGGCAGTAGCTGGCGCTCCTGGCAGATTCTGGGTGTCCAGGGCTCTACCTCCACGCTGCCTGGGAGCATCATGCCACAAGCAGGGCAAGGATACTAGTGGGGGGATTCATCATTCAGTCAATGAGCAAACAGCTCCCTGCATGTCAGTATCTGACATGGGCCAGATGGACGATGAGTAGACCCCGTGTGAACTAATAACGGTAACTATTATGATTGTTATGATTACGGGTCAGACATTGTGCCAAGCACCTCAGAAGCATCCTCTGCTTAAATAACTGAACAGCTCAGTGAGTACAACGCTTACGTCCCCATCTTACAGGAGACGAGACAGAGGGTCAGGGAGGGGACGTCATTTGCCCCTGGCTGCTCTATAGTGGGATGGGGACTAGTCTGGCCCAACCACCTGTGATGGTGACCTTGGCCTGAGCTGCCTTCCTAACAGACACAAGGATGGAGGTGACACAGGTAGAGATGCAACCCAAATTTTTCCTGCACTAGATGGAGGCTGAGACAGGACATATATGGTGAAGGCCATCCTGTCTGGATTTTTCTTAAAGCTTTAAACTTAACCTGGACGCATCAAAAGAGCCCAATGAACTTCCCTTTTGATACGTCACTTCCCTTCACCTTCACCTACCTCCCGATAAACAAGCTCTTTGATGGGGCTTCCGGAACTTTCACTACACTGGATGCTCCAGGCCTGCTTCGCTTCAACCCCAGTATCCCTGGTGCCGACCATAGTGCCTTTGCTGAAAGAGGCCTCAGTAAATATCCGCTGCATGAATGCATGAGCAAATGGCCACGCTGAAGTCTGAATATGAAGCCAGTAGCAACTCGGGTAGAACACTTAACTCATCCACCAATTAGTCTAGTCCAGACCCCCTCCAATCCTGGTACTGAAAGCGTTCAGACCACGGGGAAAAAAAGAAACACAAGAAAGCTAGGGAACGCTGCCAGCCCACCCTCCCTGCTGCTGCTCGCCCAGCTATCAGATGCATCATCAGCCTGACATTGACAAATGTGAAGGATGGAGGAAATTTTACAGGCTGTTAAAAAAATGTTTGCTGCCTGACAGGCTTTCTGAATCTCTCTGCCAAGCTGATTTATTTTACAAATTTACAATGGGCCCATCAATCACTCTGGGTTATTTTGTTTCTCCTGGAGCCGACGGCCAAAATCCAAGCCACCCACCCAAACTCCTATAAAATAACAATAAACCCCTTCCCAGACACCTGTCCCAGGTATCCAAGACAGTTTCTGAATGGAGAGACCAGTTCCGGGTTTATTGCTGGCCTGAAGCTCAGCTGAGTGAAACCGGGCTGCCCACAAGGGGGAGCACGTGGGTCTCGCAAAGACCCCTGAGCCTGCGTGCTGACCTGCCAGGTAGATCCTGCCAGGCAACCAGACGCCCAGCCCCACCGATCTGCTCCCCAGCGCTGACCGCAGCTGTAGTTAAATAGTTCTCTGCTTCTTCACCGGGTATACAGGTCCTGGAGGGCATGGACACTGTCAGTTTTGTCCACCGCTCTATCATCAGAGCCCGGAACATAGTAGGCACTCAATAAATATTTGTTGGAGAAATGTGGTCCAGGGCCTTTTAAGGCTTTGAAACATTATTGAAAGGGAAGAGGAAGTTGGTTTGAGACCCAGAGGTGAGATGGAAACGCCAGCGCTTCCTGTGTCAGTTAGCAGACTCTCCTGTGCTCCCCTGTGACTGATACTGGGAATCAGTACTGCAGTGACGCTGCCCCAAAGACTGAACGTGTTCCTTGGCCACATTAATAGCGGGTAGTAGCAAGTCCAGACGAGGGAGGTGACCTGCCTATTCGATTCTGCCACTCAGGTCACACTTGTAGCACCATTAAAAAATGTGGGTCGGGCTTCCCTGGGGGCGCAGTGGTTGAGAGTCCGCCTGCCGATGCGGGGGACACGGGTTCGTGCCCCGGTCCGGGAAGATCCCACACGCCGCGGAGCGGCTGGGCCCGTGAGCCATGGCCGCTGAGCCTGCGCGTCCGGAGCCTGTGCTCCGCAACGGGAGAGGCCACAATGGTGAGAGGCCCGCATACCGCAAAAAAAAAAAAAGGGGGGGGGTCATCATAGATTCAGGGGAAGGCCCATAAACAGGAGAGTGTCCAGAGGGGAGACATCAGGCTGGTGGGTGGGACAAGGGGAGGGAGATCCCTGTGTACAAAGAACGAGGCAAGAAATGAGGTTTACCCTGCTGGATGAGAGAAGTTGCCGACGGTCCTCAACTCTCTGAGGCCCTGCTATGAGGACAGTGGAGGAGCTTTGCTCTCAGAGGCTTCAGAAAACAAAACAAGGACCAGCATATGTGTGTTTGGGGGGCAGTCCCAGCGGCTAACGTTTGCAGAGCCCTCACTGAGTGGCCGATGGATGTAACGCTGAGCACTTTAGACGTATCATCTCATTAAATCCTCACGATTTTGCCAAGTAGGGATGGTTATCCCCAGTTTATAGATGGAGAAACTGAGGCTCAGAGACTCACTTGTCCAAGACCACACGGCCAGTCAGTGGCCGCAGCAGGATTTGAGCCACGTTTCCTTCCAGAGCCAGTGTCCCTACCCATAGCCTGCACTCTTCCAGGAGGCAGAGGCAGCATGCCTGGAGTGGAGGGGAGTCCTCACAGCAGGATGGCAACTGTGAACAGCAGCCACTCACTGCGGGCCGGCTTTCCACAGAATAACTCAGTTAACCCTCGCCAAAGCCCAGCACCTCCATTCAGCCCCTAGGAGCTGAGGCATGGAGAGAGAGGTCGTGTCCCTTAGCGGGTGGTGAGTGGAGGCGTGTTTACTCCAGGACAGGAAAAGATTCTTGCAGGAGGTGGAGGTATTGGCTGGCACATCACAGCCTGGCTGGGGCCTGGGACACCCCACAGTGGACCCGACAGGGGACAGAGGTCCCTCACCTCAGAGCCAGCCTGCTTCCGTGGGCCTGACCTGGACGGAGTTCTGTTAAGAGGGGCCCAGGCGGGCAGGTGTAGCTGAGGAAGGTGGTGATCTGAGGGCCCTACCCTCTCCCTCCTACCTTCCTGGAAGCCCAGCCTCTCTGGGACCCCTGCCCAACTGCCTGCTGCACCCCCTCTCATCTCCCCAAACTCCGGCTCAAGCTCCATCCTGCAAGGCAGCTTTGTTGCCAGAGCCCGGAAGGAGACATTTTTCATGCTTTGCCTTTTTCCTTCTCTGCTCTCCTGCAGCCCAGACAGAGATTTATTCCCAGCCCGAGGCTCGTGGCATTTGGAGCAGAGAGAAGCTGATGGGCCCATAATGGATAGGGCCGCCGCTCCCCCGGGGCCTGTCCCGCCCGAACCCCATCCATCAGGAGTGGCTCAGTGCCAGGGTCAGCGCTAACGAGGCCGGGCCACTCCCCCTCGGGGCCTCCCCGGTTGCATCTCACAGGCTCTGGCTCCCGCTTTTGATTTTTCCAGAGCTGGGCCTCACCCTCTCATGTCTGTGGGCAAAGCATGGGGAGGGGGTGTGGTGCCCGGCCTGGCTGAGGGCCCCTTGTCCTCACCTCCGCAGCCTCCAGCCTCGACACAATGAGAGGGGTTGCTGGGGTGAAGCTGGTCTGCCCCTCCCGTGACGCGGTGTCCCCGTGACGCGGTGTCCCCGTGACGCGGTGTCCCCATGACGCAGGCACGGACAAGCTGACACCGCGGGGAGCCAGCAGCAGCCCTGGGGCCGCGTGAAGAGCCAGGCCTGGAGCCCAGCACATCATTCCTGTCCTTGCAGGAGCCACAAGCCAAAGAATTCATAGGATGTGCGTGTCGTGCTGAGGACCAGTTCAGGGCCTGGCTCAGTCCTGTCCCCTCTGGAAGCCACGCAGAAGCAGCCAGCTATTCATGCCGAAATCCCCGGTGCCCTGCACTAATTCTGATGAATAATAATACCAGCGTCTGTTTCTCCAGCTCCTATGGGCCCAGGCACAGCCTCTCATGTGACCCTCAGAGTGAAACTTTAGGTAGCGACTCTCTTCTTTTCTTGAACGTGCCACACAGCTTGCAGGATCTTAGCTCCCCGACCAGGGATCGAACCCAGGCCCTGGCAATGAGCACACCAGGCCCTAACCACTGGACCTCCAGGGAATTCCCAGGTAGTGACTCTCTTATCCCCATTTTACAGCTGGGGAAACCGAGGCCCAGACATGCTTGTCCATGATCACGTGGCCAGAAGGTGGTTATGCTGGGGTTTGATCTCAAAGGCCACATCGTTACCTCCATCCTATGCTGTGTGTTCATTTAGTGTCCACCCGTGCTGGGCATTACGCTGGGTGTTTGGGATACAGAGAGGAAGTAAGACACGAAATAAAGCAGGCAACAAATGGGTAAAATAGCAACACAGTCGGTGTATGTCGTATCCCGGTGGGCAGAGGAGGGTGGGGCAGGGGGACCAGGGAGACTTTGGGTCACGCCTGGTTTTGCTCACTGCTGTCCCCAGTACCTGGAATGTAGGAGGTGCTCGATAAATGCTTGTTGGCTGACTGCATCAGAAAGAACAGACGGCTTGATCGCGATCCATCCCCGATGCTGGGAACGGCCAATATTCTAAGGCTGAAGACCACCAGTGTCCTGAGCACAGAATTATCGGGCGCTGAGCTTCAGCTATCATTATTCCCGGGCTTCTGTAACAAATTACCACAAACCTGGTGGCTTAAAACAGAAGAAATTTATTCTCTATAACGTGGAGCCCAGAAGTCCAAAATCGAGGTGTCCCAGGGCCATACCCCCTCCAATGGCTTGAGAGTAGAATCCTTCCTCACCTCTTCCAGCTTCTGGTGGCCCCTGGGGTTCCTTGGCTTGTGGTCACATCACACCATTCTCTGCCTCGTGGTCACGTGGCCTCCTTCTCTGTGTGTCTGTGTCTTCTTTTTTGTCTCAAATAGAGACACTTGTCATTGAAGTTAGGCTTCACCCAAGGAATGCAGGATGATCTGATCTCAAGGTCCTTAACTTAATGACCTCTGCAAAGACTCCTTTTCTAAGTAAGTTCACATCCCTGGGTTCTGGGGCTTAGAACCAGGACCTATCTTTTGGGGAGGTCACCCACCACTCACCCCACTACAGTCACCAAAGCATCTTAACAGAAAGTCAGAAAGTCCTGCATTTTAGATAGTGGCTTTTGAGAAAACCACCTTTAGCATTATTATTTATAATGGCTGCCCCTGGAGTCTTGTTACACATTACGTTTCTATGAAAAATATAAAAGTGCTTTGTAATCAGTCAAGAATTGTAATCAGCCAAAATGTGATGGGTGTAAATGCTGGTGTAAATGCTTTCCTGAGAAGTAGATGTTTCTGCCAACCCTTTCTTTTGTGTTTATGAGGAACCTCTCCAAAAAAAACCAAAAAAAAAAAAAAAAAAAAAGAAAAGTTCAGAAGCTACATAACTAACTGCCATGAACACGCCACTCGAAGTTAACAAATGTCACCACTGGGCCATTTTTGCTTCTGATCCTTTTTTTATTATTATTAAAGAAATAAAATAGAGCAAACACAGATGGAAGCCCCTTCTCACCTCTCCCTAACCCCACACCCTTCCCTCTGTTCCCTGAGGACCGTCCTAAGGTTGGAACGGACATGCTTCCCACCCACATGTTCACATTTTTGCTCTACCCTTAGATGTCCTTAAATAATGCATATTATTTAGTGTGGTTTCATACCATTTAAGTCACTTTGTGTGGTGACTTGCTTTTTCACTCTGCATGCAAAAGTCACTGGGTCCGCTGTCCAAATCACCCACCTTGGGCACATCCACCTCCCATCACCGAACACCCACCTTGCTTCTCGTTTCCCCCATGATGACGAGGCACCCGGCACACCTCACACACGTGTGCGGGATTCCTTGGGGTCATGGTCCACACGCAGAGTTTCCGGGCTGAAGAGGGACCTCCTCAGTTTATGCTGATGCCCCAATGGATCTGGATCTTTCTCCCAAGGCTCTTGCTACCACCCTCATATGCCCTGGCAGGGATGCCCCATCTGGTACTCACCTGTTTCCCCAGATGCCAGGATCCCCCTGCACACAGATTCCCAAGGGGTCTGGAGGATAGTTCCTCCTGAGTCACATCCATTCAGCTCAGTTGAGCCTTTTCTCTCCAGAGGGGCTCAAGTCACAGCCAGCTGTGCTGGGAGCGGGGCATGCACCAGGCGGGTGCAGGGAGAGCTCCCAAGTTTCAGGCTCAGGCACTCAAGGTTGGGAGAAGCTCCCTGAAAGCCTGTCCAGCTCCACTGCCCATCCTGTCGCTCTCCGCTGGGCGCCAGTGGCGGGACTGCTAATTGAATTCACCCTTGTGAAAAATGTTAACAAATTGCAAATGACCTCTTAGACAAATTTAGAAGTCAGGAGTGTGCTGCTAACTAAGCCTCCCTCCTCTGTCATTAGCTTTTATGTTGGATCCACAAACAATTAAAAAATAACCACCAGCCCAGAGGTCCTCTCCTCTAATTAGCTCTAAGAGTCCTGCCAGGGAGAGAGGCTGCACCTCAATTACCATCCCTTCCTCCAGGCTAGTTAGAAAAGACAAGCTCTCAGGCCAAGGGGGGACAATTAAGAAAAAGACGGTGGGGGTGAGAGAGGACAAAGGGGCTGCCAGGGGTCCCTTGGGACCAGAGCTGATGGCCAGCCCACTCCATAAAGAGGTGCTGGTGGCCGCCAGGCTGGAGGGGCCTCTGCAAGGAAGAGGCTCAGAGCTGTAACCCCCAAAGGGTGCCAGGCACCACGTGGCCAGGATCCCCTAAGGGGCGGGGCATGCACCCTCAGAACAAGGCAGATGCCTGGAACCCAGCCCAGGCCTGGCAAGTCAGACTGTCTGATAGTGGGACCCAGACAGCTCTACTTTCAATAAGGTTTCTGGGTGATTCTTTTTCACCCACAAGATTGAGAATCTCTGGCCTCAACAGGATGAGGGGAAGAGAGACAGTATGAACTGCAACTTCTGATCTGGGCTGAGGCCTGTGTCTTCTGGCTCTAGGGCAGGACTTCCGTGGGTCCCGGGCACTCTTGTCTTCATAAGCCCCTTCCTCCATAAAAGAAAAAAATAATAATAATTTAAAATATTTTATGGCTGTGCTGGTATAAAGATGAATATAATCCAGGCTGGATTATTTTTTCTTTTTTTTCTTCTGATTTTAAAAGGAATTAGAGCGGGGCTTCCCTGGTGGCACAGTGGTTGAGAATCTGCCTGCTAATGCAGGGGACACGGGTTCGAGCCCTGGTCTGGGAGGATCCCACATGCCGCGGAGCAACTAGGCCCGTGAGCCACAACTACTGAGCCTGCGCGTCTGGAGGCTGTGCTCTGCAACAAGAGAGGCCATGAGAGTGAGAGGCCCGCGCACTGCGATGAAGAGTGGCCCCCGCTTGCCACAACTAGAGAAGGCCCTCGCACAGAAACGAAGACCCAACACAGCAAAAATAAACACATAAAATTAATAAAAGGCAGAATAGGTGATAGTGTGCCCCAAGCACACTATAAAAAATTAAAAAAAAAAAAAAGGAATTAGAGCATTTTCATGGGTCCCTAGGAGTGTCCTGGGGCCCAGGCACCAAGCCTCCTGGGCCCAATGGGCAAGTTAGCCCTAGTTTTCCCCTTCAGGCCTTATCACCCCTTCCCTCCTCCAAGGGAGTTTCCTCTCTTCTCCCACCCCTCCCCACCCCTCCCAACGCCCCCTTTCTGGGGGGAGCATAGATGAAGACAGAGAGCAGATGAACAACTGGCCTTGAAGCCTGAAGACTCCAGACTCAACACAGCGCACTCCTGCTCCTGTGTTGACCTTGAGCTCATATGTACCATCTCCGTGGGCCTCCATTTCTCCATCTGTAAGTGGGACCAATACTATCTCCTGCTATGTCAGAAAAAAAATGGTCAGTAAGGAGTTCTTTGAGGCTTTGGGAAGGAAGAGAGATACCAAGCATTTTGTCATTTAAGTGCTGTGGAGCTGGGGTTACAACATCACATGTCTGCAGAGGCCTGGCAGGTCAAAGGGCGAAGCCAGCCCTGTGTGAGGCAATAGGGAGCAGTGGGGACTGCATCAAACTCAAGCTCGAAGGGTGGCAGCTCCAGACAGTTACTGACAGTTGGGAATGTGGGCCCAGTGTTACCAGATGACCTAAGGCCTCATTAAGGAAAGCCAGCCACTGGGATTTTTATGTGAGTTCTTCTGATTTAAAAAGGTACATACTGTGTACAAGAATTTTTAAATGCTACAGACCAAACTAAGCTTGTCTTCTATTTGCAACCCCATTAGTGCAGTATTGCCAGATATGGACCCTGAGCAAGTTATTTTGTCTCATTGAACCTTTTATCAGTAGTTCAATAGCAATGTCAGTAGTTCTTTATCAATCAGTTTCTTTATCAATAAGATGGGGGACGACATAATAATAGCTCCTATCTGGTAGGGTTATTTTAAGGATGAAAACAAAGCATCCCAGGCCCATGGGTGCAGAGTAGGAGGGAGGTAGGTGAGGTTAGGAAGCATCCTTGAGGTGACGGAGCTGTTTTGTATCTTGACTGTGGTAGTGAGTCTTCAGGCCTACACATGGGATGAAATTGCATAAAAGCAAATACACCAGTGAGTATGAGTCACTTTGGTGGCATCTAAAAATGGGTGGATTATTCCGTATCAATATCCTGGTTTTGATTTTGTTCTTTAGTTTTACCAGATGTCACCACTGGGTAAGGGGTACATGGGGGTCTCTCTGTATTTCTTTTTTTTCTCCCCCTCCCTCTCTCCGTATTATTCCTTACAACTGCATGTGAATCTACAGTGGCCTCCATAAAAATTTCAATTGCAAAAAAAAAGAAAAAAAGAAAGAAGGAAAAAAAAGGCTTTAGCTGTGGCTTTGGTATCCTGTGGGCAACGTTAGCCAGAATCACTTATTACAAGAAACAGTGGTGCTACTTTAGGCACAAGCAAAGTCCTCGGTCATGGTCACTAAGGTCACCTGCCCACAGATGGGCCTGTTCAGGAAGCCTCAGGTGGAGCGGAGAAGGGAGGCTCCTGGATTCCTGCAGCTCACTGCTCGGTGCCGTCCGAGCATGCGTCTGACTTGGAGAAACACCTCCAGCGGGTGGAAGAGAAGTTGGGTCTCCTTAGATGGTGCCACTGTCGGGTGTCCCTTGTGGGTTGGGTTCTGATTTAGAGCAGCCCAGAGAAGCCCAGTCCTCCAGCCTCTCCCCTCCTCCGAAACCAGACCCCCCAGCGGTCTACAGCATGTTCTGAACTTCACACCCAACCGAGGACGTGCGGCCCGTCCCGGAGGCCACCATCCACTCCTGAGCCCTCGAGGCTGTGCCGGCGTTGGGACCAGGGCCTCTTCCACCCCCCTGGGAGCAGCAGACCGCTGGCACATTAGAGATGGATTTTAATTTTATTTTAACAAAATAGCTGTCTCCACTGGAAGAGGCATCAAGCGCCAAATAAGGACCCGTCTTGAGCGGAATCACGTTGAACAGACCTCCGTGCTGTCATTGATTTTCCAGGAAGAAAAAAATTGCCTCTGGCTACTAAACCGAATTAGTAGTCACTGATGACCAATTATTTTAGTCCGCTGTGAACGGAGAGCCGCACTAAAATCCGGTTTGTCAGACCCAAGGCTCCCTTCTCAAACACCTTTCAACAAATGTGTACCTAATGTCCCTCAGAAGCTTCCTCCAGCTTCCTCTCTTCCGCCAAGTTCTCCAGCTCCACAAAGTTTTAATGAGCAGCCAAGATGAAGGTGGGTTTGCCATGAAAGGGGCCCCCTCTAATCCACAGAGCCCTCCTTGGCAGAGAGGAACCGATTCTGCAAATCAGAGCTGTCAGCCCTCGCCGCCCCCTGCACGCACAAAGTGTCAGCCTAATGTTTGCAAATGATAATTTCCATTTCCCTTGCTTGTCCCCAGCTACCTTCATCGGAGATCAACCCCTGGTCTGGGGTGAAGTTTCTTGCAGGCCAACCCCGAGTAGGAGCTGTTCGCATTTCATTTTATTCCCCATTTTCCGCTCTATCAGACTGAGTTTTGACATGGTTTCATTGTCAGTGGGAACTTTAGGGTGGTGAGGAACTTTTCCGACAGGTTCCTGCCAGGTTATCAGCAAATAATTTGTCGAAGCCCTCGGTGGTGGCCTCGCCGGCCCAGGGCACTCAGAGCTGCCGTGGGGGTCACTGAGTGCACAGCCTAACTGTTGGGACCTGGCATCCTTAGAGCCGGGGAAGCTGGATGGGGACCCTGGCTCTGTCGCCTGGCCCCCTCCGTGATCCGTGAGCAAACCGCGGGCCAGTTGTTTGATTGCTCCGCGTGTCAGTTTCCACATCTGAAGGCAGGGGTGTTCACCCTCACTTTCAAGGTTATGGAAGCAGCAGGGAGACGGCAGTTGGAGCGCTGCCAGTGGGCTCGGTGTAGTAAGTGCTCATTTAAAAATTGGGAGGCTTTTTTTTTTTTTTATTTTGCGGTACGTGGGCCTCTCACTGTTGTGGCCTCTCCCGTTGCGGAGCACAGCCTCCGGACGCGCAGGCTCAGCGGCCATGGCTCACGGGCCCAGCCGCTCCACGGCATGTGGGATCTTCCCAGACCGGGGCACGAACCCATGTCCCCTGCATCGGCAGGCGGACTCTCAACCACTGCGCCACCAGGGAGGCCCACCGGGAGGCATTTTTGAATGGCTCTTATTCTCCGATGTCCATCAGGCGGGTCTAGGGTTGCGAGGCGTGGTGCCCGCTAGGCCTGATTCCCATCTTTGTTCACGCTGCGCCCTCTCTCTGGGTTCTCCTTGCTTCATTTCTCAGCTCAGTCCCCTTCTGCTCATCCCCAAAGACCCATCAAAAGCCTCAGAGGGGACTTTGCTTGTCCCACGCCCTCGCTCAATTCACTTGCTCTCTTCTCTGAGTTCCAGTGGCTGCGTCTACACTGACAATTAGCCCTCTGCTCTGCAGGGGGGCAGGGCTGCAGGATGGATATGCTCAAGGGCTTCCCAGGCAAATGCAATATGTCACCCACTGGCTGTGTGGTCTCGGGCAAGACAGTCAACTTTTCTGGGCCTCAGATTTTTCATCTGTGAAAAGAGGGTATTGGTATCTGTCTCTAGGTTAGTGTCCTAAGGATACAGGTAGCAGGAAGAAGTGTGAGCTGTGATGATTTTCGGTGTTTCTGCTGCGTGCCCTGTGACCCCAGGGTGCAGACAGCACGTCCCCATGAGCATGTCCCCACACCTCATAAAACCTGGGCCATCACGGGGAGCTGGTTATTGCTCCTGGGTGGGCCAGATGGATGGATGGACAAATGAGTGAGCACAGAGTTGAGATCCCATTCACAAGGTGTGTAGCTCCTCTGCTGTGTCTTCCCTCCCTCTGGAGTGGCCTTGGATCCTCAAATCCTGTTCCCTTCCTTTCCACTGATTTACACCACCACCCCCAGCAACAGTTCCAAAGTGTGGCTGTCATCACGCCCTCCCTCCTCCCTTGCTCAGAAACCATCCATGGCTCCCTAGTACCTTCGTGAAGACCTTCCTCTGTGATGACTCCTGCCTGGGCTATTTTGAGCTCAATCTGTCTTCTTAGTTCTTTTTTAAAAAACAACTTTATTGAGGTATAATTTAGAGATAATGAAATGGTCCATGTAAAAAAATTTTTTAATAAATGTATTTATTTTATTTATTTATTTTTGGCTGCGTTGGGTCTTTGTTGCTGCACACAGGCTTTCTCTAGTTGCAGTGAGTGGGAGCTACTCTTTGTTGTGGTGCATGGGCTTCTCATTGCGGTGGCTTCTCTTGTTGCAGAGCACAGGCTCTAGGCATGCGGGCTTCAGTAGTTGTGGCACGCAGGCTCGGTAATTGTGGCACACAGGCTCGGTAGTTGTGGCACACGGGCTTTGTTGCTCCGCGGCATGTGGGATCTTCCCAGACCAGGGCTTGAACCCACGTCCCCCGCATTGGCAGGCAGATTCTTAACCACTGTGCCACCAGGGAAGGCCTTCATTTGCTCTTCTAAGTGAGACTGACTGAGACATTCTCCTTGTCTCAGTTTGGGATCATAACATGATGTGGGAAACTTTTTTTTCTTTTTTTTTTTAACTTTTTATTTTATATTGGAGTGTAGTTGATTAACAACGTTGTGATAGTGTCAGGTGTACAGCAAAGTGACTCGGTTATACATGTAACTATTCTCTTTCAAATCATTTTCTTATTTCGGTTGTTACATAATATTGAGCAGAGTTCCCTGTGCTATATGGTAGGTCCTTGTTGGTTATCTATTTTAAGTGGGAAGCTTTTTTATAAAAAGTTCTGGAAAGTCCTGGAATACTGTTCTCAGCAAGGTTGGGAGGGTGCACGTGTGAACATACCCGGGCCTGGTACCCGTGGCTCTATTAACATTATGTATAAGCACTTCAGTCAACTTTGATCGTTTATATTTTCCTGGACAAATCACCCCTTTTGTTTTGGTTTCACATTATTAGCATAAAGTTATACCTAATACTCTCTTACGATTAAAAGAAACATCTTACCTGCTCTCGAGGGCAGCTCCATGTTTCGTGGCACCAGGAACTTATCCACGTTTGGGGGTTCCCTTTAAGAAAAACAAGTTCAAAATCATGAATACAAATTTAGGCATAAAACGGAATACTTAAGTAGAATGAGAAAAGAAATCAGAACAAATTAAAATTTTAAATTAGCTGACAAATATCATAAACCACAAAATCCAGAAAAATAACACATTTTAAAAGGATTAATTGCCTGTCACACCCCATATTCATTTTTTCCCCACATTTTTGGGCTCCATACTCTTTGATCACCTCTTTGTATGACAGTAATTTTGTAATATTTTTTCTATAAAGTAGAAAGACAGTTTAGGCTTTCCTCTAGCATGCTTGATTGCATTTTGAAAAAAATATTTTTCTTTGAAATAATTACAGATTCACAGGAAGTTGTAAAAATAGTACAGAGTGATCCTGTTTACTCTTCACCCGTTATCCCCAATGATAAAATCTTACATAACTATAGTGCAGTATCAAAACTGAAAGATTGATGTTGGTACAATACACAGGCTGCATTCAGATTTCACCAGTTGCTTTTTGTCTTGTTTTGTTTTTGGTAGCACCACGCGGCTTGAGGGATCTTAGTTCCCTGACCAGGGACTGAACCTGTGCCCTGGGCGCTGAAAGTGCTGAGTCCTAACCACCGGACCGCCAGGAAATTCCCCAGATTTCACCAGTTTTACATGCACTCCTTTGTGTATTTAGTGTCCACGCATTTTATCACGTGTATATTTGTGTAACAATCATGATACAGAACTGTTCTATCACCTCAAAGACACCCCCCCACGCCATACACTCACATAGTGACCCTTCTCCCTAATCCCTGGAACATTCCAAGAATGGTATATACATGGAATCATACAGTATGTGACCTTGTGAAACTGGTCTTTTTCACTCAGCATAATGGCCTTGACATCATCCAAGTCTTTGCCGTATCAATAGTCCATTCCTTTTGACTATTGAGTAGTATTCCATAGTATGCATGGACCACAGTTTAACTACTCACCCACTGAAAGACGTTTTGGCTGTTCCCACTTTGGAAATATTACAAATATTCCAGCTACAAACATTGGTGTATAGGTGTCTGTGTAGACATAAGTTCCCATGTCTCTGGAATAAATGCCCAGGAGTGCAATTGCTGGGCCCATGTGGTAGGTGTATGTTTGGTTTTCTAGGAAACTGATAAACCATTTTCCATAGCAGCTACACCATTTTACACTCCCACAGCAATGTATAAGAGGGTTAGTTTCTCTGCATCCTTGCTCTGGCATTGTCACTAGGTATTTCTTATTTTAGCTGCGCTAAGAGGTGTGTAGTGACATGACATTACGCTCTTAATTTTCATTTCTCCAATGGCGAGGGATGTTGACTACTTTTTCATGTACTTATTTGCCATCCACATACCTTCTTTGATGAAATGTCTCTTCATGTTTTGTCCCTTTTCTAATACAATTGTTTGTTTGTTTGTGTTTATTTCTTTTACTGTTGAGCTTTGAGCGTTCTTTACATAGTCTAGATAGGAGTCCTTTGCCAGATACATGGTTTGTAAATATTTCCTCCTAGTCATGGTTTATCTTTTCATTTTCTCAAGAGACTCTTTCACAGAGCAAGAGTCCTTAATTTAGAGGAAGTTCAATTTATCTTTTTTTTTCTCTTTCTCCTGGATCATGCTTTTGGTGTCAAGTCTAGGAGCTCATCACCTAGCCTAGCCCTAGGTCCCAGAGATTTTCTCCTATATTTCCTTCTAAAAGTTTCACAGTTTTACATTTAAATCTTTGCTCCATTTTGAGTTAATTCTTATATAAAGTATGAGACTTGGGTCAAGAGGTTTTTGTTTGTTTTTGTTTTTGTCCATGATATCCAACTGTTCCAGCACCATTTGTTGAAAAGGCTCTCCTTCCTCTCCACTGGATAACAATTTCCGTCAATTCACTCTCTTAAATTTCTTACAACTCATATATAGCCTGATTTATAATACTCTGAATTATGAAAAGTATATTTCCTAAAATTTTGCCTCATCTTTCTTTCTCTGGCTCCTTCCCTCCCTCTCTTCCTCTCTGTTTCAACAAAGCATCATTACTGAGAGCGGCACCATGTCAGTTCACATCCCACTGAAACCATGCCTGCTGGCATTGGTACTCAATGACCAAGACTAGTTATAAACCCATGACAAATGAACAAGAGAACTTCTGCTTATGAGGGCGCCTGGCAAGGGCCGTTTGAGGATGGACTGGTCAGGGAAAAGCCCTCCGAGGAGGTGACCAAACAGCTGAAACCTGAAGGCAAAGGAGATGCTGAGTGTCAGGGAGGAGTTGGGGGAGGGAAGGGCTTTGCCGGCCGTAGCTCGGCATCTAGGTTGAGTCTAAGAAATGGGAGGCTGTCGAGGGCATTTGAAGCAGGGGATGATGTGATACACTTTACGTCCTGGGTTTTCCCCATGTCAGACAAGCCTCTCCACCTTTTTATCTGATTTAATGAGCCTGAGCAGAAATGGGCAAAACCTGCTGGATCTCCGTCAGCCAGTCAGGACTAGGCTGTTGTAACTTAAAAGGTTTGTCAGCTCTTCTCCTGCTCTGAGCGCCACCCCCCCCCCGACCCCGCCCGCCTCTTCCCAGTAATAAGAACCCCTGGCTGGAGCAGGACACAAAGATGGTCAGCGAGCCTGCAGGAGGGCTGCGAGGCTGGGTTCGCGGTGATGTGGGCAGTGGGGGCTGCTGGGAAAATAGCTTTTCTGTTGTGAATGGCCTCTTGGGGTAGATCTTGCAAGATTACGCATCTCGTGTCATTAGAAAGCATGGCTATAAATTAGGCTGCTCAGAAGCATGGGGTGTGTAATAATTAAGTAATAAAAGTCACCACAGGGGTAAGGGAACAGGGAAACAAAGAGCCTCTGTTTGTAGATGCACTGCAGGCTGCCCTGTGAAGAGACCTCTGAGCTCAAGTGGCATTTCAAAGCCACTGAAGCTCCACTCAAGCGCAGTCCCGGGTCAGTCTAGTCCCAGTGAGGTCCCCATGGAAGGGAGGTGAACTGTCCTGGGCGCGCAGACAGGACGGGAGAACAGGAGGGGGCTGGGAGGAGAATGTTTAGGGTCCAGTCCAGCTCTTTGCGGCTGGCTCTGGAGCCACAAAATCCAACACTTGGACCGGCCCAGCGGGCAGTAGAGGACAATAGGGAAGGGAGAGGACATGGGCTAAATGACACTTGATACTCAGCTCAAGCCAATTGTTGCCATGTAGGAATGCAGACCCACTTGGCCAGAATGTATACATCTTCAAGACAATCTGGAAAGCTGGGTTCCTTTAATGTAAAATTTCCCAGTTTTTAAGTGTTGACAACAGTTTCAAACACTTTAAAGACCACCGTGCAGACTGTATAAAACACAAAGCCAGAAGCCCCAGGTTTGCAGTCTTGGGTCCTTACTGCATGTGAGCTTTGGGAGTAGCCTCACTGCTCAGTGCCTCCATTTCCTCGTCTGTGAAATAAGGTCACAGGGGAAGAACAGAAGCTCTGAACTTTTCCGGGGGCATTGGCACCTTTGAAAATGTGATGAAAGCTGTGGGCCCTCTCCGCAGACATGGTGTCTATACACTCCTGTTCAGAGATGGTGGTCTGCGACTCCGTGGGACTTCCGGGGGTAAGAGCCCCAGGCCTGGATGATTGATGAGGCCTTAAGCCCCGAAGGGTGGTGGGTCCTGGGCACGGCCTCTCCAGACGCCTCAGAACCATCGAACCAGAACATGTCTCAAACAAGATCCCCTCCGTGATCCACGCTCATGTGACGGTCTGCAAAACGCTGCTGGAAGGTTCCTTCTGCTGTAAAAGACCCGGTGATGTCTGGTTTCGGGAACTTCTCTGGACAGCACGCGTCTGCACCGCAGTTTCTCTTGGTGTTTCCCAAAGTGTGGGCTGAGGAACCGCCATGTGTTCATTTCCTGGGGCCGCCGTAACAAATGACCACAGACCTGGCGGCTTCAAACAACAGAAATGTATTTTTCTTGCCTCTGGCCGTTCTGGAGACCAGACGTTTGCAGCTGAGGTGTTGGCAGGGCGGTGCGCCCTCCAGAGGCTCTAGTGGAGACTCTTGCCTGGTTTCTTCCAACTTGCGGGGGCCCCAGACGTTCTCTGGTTTTTCTCTGCCTCTGTCTTCACCTCACCCTCTCCTCTTCCCTGTATCTCCGAGTCTGTATGTATTTTATGAGGACACTTGTCATTGGATTGAAGGCCTACCCCCCAAAGCGATTTACATACTGTTAATACCATCTCAAGATCCTTAACTTGACTACATCTGCAAAAGCCCCTTTTCCAGATAAAGGCATATTCACAGGTTCTGGAAGTTAAAATGGAAACATTTGGGAGGGCACCATTCAACCCACTCACCCTGTATCAGAACTACTTCCTATATTTGCTAAAAATGTTCTTTCTTGGGCATCACCCCCAGCCTTCCTGGATCAGAACCTCTGGGGAGGGGACCCCAGTGATTTTTATGCATTGTAAAATGTGAGACCCTCTGGTCCAGAAATATGAGGAGGCAGTCAGCTTGGACCCGAGCTGAGCGATGGAGAAGGTGATAAAGACCATTTGTGATCACAAGGAAGATGAGAAAGAAGTGAACAGGGAAAACAATAAGCTTTATTCCCTGGATTTTTCCTCTTTGTCTTTTTACTTCTTATTATGAAAAATTTCAAACATGCACAAAAGTGTAGCAAATAGGATAATACACATCCATGATCAACCCTCATCACACAGCTTCAACCACTCTCAATTTATTGTCACTCTTGTTTCATTTTTTTACTTTGTTATTTTATTTTACTGTGCTTTATTTTTTGCTGGAGGTTTTTTGTTTGTTTGTTTGTTTGCGCTACGCGGGCCTCTCACTGTTGTGGCCTCTCCCGTTGCGGAGCACAGGCTCCGGACGCACAGGCTCAGCGGCCATGGCTCATGGGCCCAGCCGCTCCGCGGCATGTGTGATCTTCCCGGACCCGGGCACGAACCCGCGTCCCCTGCATTGACAGGCGGACTCTCAACCACTGCACCACTAGGGAAGCCCAGATTAATGTATTTCTTAAGTCACTTTTGATCGATATCACTTCCTCATCCTCCCCTTTCTTCAATGTCCTTTGTTGAAGTGACTGAGTCACTTGTCCTGTAGAATGTCCCACACTCCAGATGTGGTAAACAGCATCCCCATGGTGGTGTTTACCATGCTCCTTTTTCCCCTGCATTTCCTGTAAATCATGGTAGTTGGGCTGAGAGCTGTGTGTCCAAAATGGCTATTGAGCACTTGGCATGTGGCTGGCGGCATTAAGGAACTGAATTTTCCATTTTATTTAAACTAATTTAAATTCAAATTTTTAAACAACCTTTTAAATACCCCATTCCTATCTTTAATTACATGTTGACATGATAATATTTTGGATATATTGGGTTAATAAAATACATTAGTAAAATTAATTCCACTTGTTTCTTTTTACTCTTTTTAACATGGCTACTAGAAGAATTTTAGTTACCTGGCGGCCCACATAATATTTCCATTTGACAGTGATGGTCTAGAAGTCTGATTACCTTTGGGCTCACTTTGGGGTTTGTTTCCCCCAAAGTGTTTGGTGGGTGGTGCTACATACCTCCTATTAATCACTCCCAGACCCACATCTGTCACTTCCCATGATGGTAAGATTGATCACTTGGGTAAATTTTATGTTATGCATATTTACCACAATAAAAACAAATTGATCCTTTGGTCCAGCTGCTGTAGCCTGACACATCCATTGTAACGTTCCCCATCAGCCTTCCACCTCAACATTGATGATCACCTAAATCCATTATTTCATTAGGCGTTGCAAAGTAATGATTCTCTTCCCCCAATTCTGTCCTTCCTCCTGCATTTTATTAGCTTTGGTTCTTCTATAAAGAACTTTTCCTCATCACCTATTAGGTTAACTTGAGAGGGTCTCACACACAGTGCTGCCCCACTGCTCTGGGACCTTAGGATGGGGATGATAAAGTACCCACTTTACAGTGCTGTGAGGAGTGGGGCATGCAAAATGATCTACACAGGGTAAGTTCTCCTTGGCTGGAGACCCTTGTCAAAGGGTCCTTTAGCGGAGGCTAAAGGCAGTAAAGGCGGATTTTATTCAGTACTATTGCAAAGGGGAAAGTGACCTCACTCAATTCTGACTACAACACAAGTGGGGATTTATAGCCAAGGAGCAGAGTGGATGGAAAATTACTATGGGGAGACTTCCAGGGTAGGGGGATTCTTACTAAACTGACTTCATAGGACTCTTGGAAAGGCAGGCCAAGGTGATGAGATATCAAGGGTGGGGGGATTGACTTAGCAGGGTTCTTTGCTAAGGCTGACTTCATCCGGCCAAAGATAGGTCCCAAGAACGAGGCCTAATCAAAAAGAGGGCTCTGAGAAGCCTGCCTAAAATCTGGTCAAGGAGAGAGTCTGTCACCATGTCAGGCCCAGCACCATGTCAGGCCCAACAACTCACACGAGGCACCGTTTCTTCCACGGCTGCAGAAGGGCCAGAGAGAAACTCTCACAGCCTTGGGGAGAACATTCTGCCCTGTAGCCCTGATGGTCAGGTGGGCAGCCTCTGGGGAGGGGGGCTTTCCCCGACCTCAAGCCCATCTGTCTTCTTCCCCACAGGCCTTCCACCCCCTTCTTTGATCTGCTGCAGCATCGGTACCAGCAGCTGTGGGTGCAGGAACAAAAGGCCAACCAGAAAGCCATTAAACTGGAGAAAAAGCATAAGGTAAACCACTCCAGAGTGGATGACTGATGGGGTGGGAGGGAAGAGAAGGGAGCGGCTGAGGGAGGCAAAGCCAAAGCTCAAAAGGATGCCGTCTGCGCATGTTTGTTGCTGGGATGTGGGCAGGGCTGGGGAATCAAGTTGCTTGTTGCTTTGTTGAAAGGGTCAGGTTCAACCCCAACTTAAGCCCTGCCGGCATCACCAGTAAACTGGCCCTGTGTGCCTCTGGGGCAGGATCAGGACCCCATCTCCCGATTCTCATCTGGGGACGGTCCCACCAAACTCCGTGTGACCCCACACATCTGGAAACCAGATTGTCCACGAATCTGACCTAGCCCGGACAGAAGAGTGCCCCGGTCTATCTATAAAGAAAAGGTTAGGAAGGCAAAGTCCAAAGAGAAAACTCACTTCTGGGAGGGTTCCGTAAAGACCGCGTTTTATGAAACATTAGGATACATTTTGTATCAAGTGGATGACTAAGCCCCATGCTAACCACTCCACGTACAACACATACATTGTCTTATGTGCGCTGGATACAAGCCTGTGAGCTGGGTGTCACCCTAGCTCCCAGGCATGGAAATCGAGGCCCAGAATGGTGGTGGCCACACTGGGAAATTTGAGCTGAGGACAGAATGACACCCAAGCACCAGCAGTTGTCAACGGTGTGCATCTAGGTGAGATTTTTACCTGGAAAAACATCTTTAGTTGTGAATTTGCATTGTCACTTGCATTTGAAGATACTAAACATGGTACCCCCTTTAAAATAGTCTGAGAGGGCTTCCCCAGTGGCGCAGTGGTTAAGAATCCGCCTGCCAAGGCAGAGGACACGGGTTCGAGCCCTGGTCCGGGAAGGTCCCACATGCCACGGAGCAACTAAGCCCGTGTGCCACAACTACTGAGCCTGCGCACCACAACTACTGAGCCCACGTGCCACAACTACTGAAGCCTGCGCACCTAGAGCCTGTGCTCCGCAAAAAGAGAAGCCACCGCAATGAGAAGCCTGCGCACCGCAACAAAGAGTAGCCCCCGCTCGCCGCAACTAGAGTAAGCCCGCACACAGTAATGAAGACCCAACACAGCCAAAAATAAATTTATTTTTAAAAGTTTTAAAAAATAAATAAAAATAAAATAGTCTGAGGTTCGGACTTTTGGAGCACTCAGGTTGGTCTCTTCTCCAGTAGATCTGGATCGATGACGGTAAAATCAGAATTGCTTTATGCTCACGTAGCACTGTATAGATTTCATTAGAAGCACAGCTCTAGTGTCTTTGGTTGTTGCAACGATCTCACCAATGCCGTCCCTCCTCCAGATTCCGTGCAGAGAACTGGATCCAGCACGCACCCTGTGTTCATGCCTTTTGCCCTCCTGGACACCCCATGAGGTCCGAGTCTCATCAGAGCATTCAGTTTGTTTCATTTTCAGATGGAGGAACTCAGTCTCAGAGAGGTTAAGTGACTGGCCAAAGGTCCCAGCCAAGCCAGGACCCAGGTGTGTCCCGCCCCAAAGTCCAGGCTTTTCCTGATGGTGAGGTCCCACTCTGGCTGATTACGGGAAAGCTTAGGATTCAGCAACAGTGCCTGTGATGTTCTAGGGACAAACTGGGGAGTGGAAAAGTCTTATCAGGGATCCTGGCACCCTTGGGACCGGCCAGGAAAGGCTGCTGGGTGGAGGGGCCCAGGGCTCCCCAGGCCCAGCCAGGAGCCAAGGCCCCTCCTGGCTGTTGTCAGCGGTGGGTGGAGTCTGAGACAACCACTCATTAAAGAGCAGAGCATTGTAATAATACTTTAAAGCAGCCCATGACTAGTTTATTTGTTAATAGCTCCAGAAGGAGTGAGCTCACTATGGTAACGACCAGTTTCCAAGGGAGCATTGCCATTACACGCTGCTGCTTTATAGCTCCAATCCAGAGTCCTGCTTTTAATTAGCAGCTATTTCTCGACAGCTCAGAGTGTCACAGGTCCTCAGAATCCCGAGCCTCCAAAGACACGTCTTCTGAGTCTAGAGACAATCTCATAGCCAGTGCCCCTCAGTTTTCAGAAGACAACCCCTTAAGCAGCCACTGTGCGTGGCTCCATCCCCAAGCACTGGTTGGGGACTGGTGCCAGCCTGGGGGGGGGGTGTGAATTTCAGTGAGTCACTGCTTTGCTGGGGTCTTAGTGACCTCACTGGGCCAAAAAGGGGGTCAGACTAAATGGGGGCCTGCAGAGCTGGGCCCAGCACATAGTGGGCACTCAGAAAATACTTGTGCAAACCATCCCCAGAGTTCTCTTCCTGTCCCAAGATTCTCTGTGGCTATCAAACGGCTCCAACACCCAGACCCACCAATGGCTGAGGGCCTGATGAACAATTTAGTAGGGTTGATAAGACCTTTGATTTACAAGGTCAAACTGCCCCCATCCTAGGAGAAGCCTGTCTCTTCAGCATCTCAGGATGTCCTGGATTTTGGAAGATGATGACGCCCAAATGAAATTCTTGGAAACAGCTTCCATTTAGTGAGTAATCATCTTGGACCAGACACTCTGCTCAAAGCTAACTCCACAAATCCTACAAGCACCTGTTTGTTAGGCATCGGTACCCCCATTTCCTGCAGAGGAAACTGAGGTTTGGAAAGGTGACAAGACCTGCCTTCGTCCCTCCAATTCTGAAGGCCAGCTCATTCACCCCGGGCAGGGCAGCCTCTTGGCTTTGGTTCGAAGATGACGTTTCAAAGCTGTTCTAGAAAGCGGAGGGGAGAGCTGATCCAAACGGCTTGTAAGTTATCCACAGATGCATTCAATGAAATTAATATAATTGATCAACAAAATCAATCAATCAAAGGGGTTCGATGGGGTGGTGGCATCTTCAGTTAAGCTCAGGTCAGCTTTTATTTGTCGGGTGCACTGTCTGCCCTGCGTCCTCTGTCACACCCCCTTCTGCAGTGGCCCATCCCCTCTGGGTCACTTGGGCACCAGTGCATCGTCCAGCTCATCCGCTCTGGGTGTGAGGCTCCCACTCTTTACACTGAGGCTGTAGTTATAAACAAGAGCCCCCTGTTTACCTGTTAACTCCCCTCGGGGGGTTTGGATTTCGACAAGGATCACAGGCGTGGGCTAAGGCCTGACTGTGTACGGAATTCCCCGGGGCACACATTGAAAATGCAGACTCCAGGGCCACTCCCCCTCTGATTCTAAGGTTGGAGGCCTGGGACGCCGTGTTTGTCTACTGGGGGTGACCATAACAAAATACAATGGACTGGGTGGCTTAAACAACAGAAATCTTGGAGGCTGGAAGTCCAAGGTCAAGGGGCCAGCAGAGTTGGCTTCTCTGGAGGTTTCTCTCCTTGGCCTGAAGATGGCCGCCTCCTCGCCATGTCCTCACATGGCCTTTCCTGAGTGGACAAGCCTGGTGTCTCTCCTCTTCTTAGAAGGACACCTGTCCTACTGGGTCACAGCCCCACCTGATGACCGCCCTGAACCTTAACCACCTCCTTAAAGGCCCATCTCCAAATACGGTCACAACTGGGGGTTAGGGCTTCGACATATGAATTTGGAGGGGAACGCAATTCAGTCCACAGCAGACCCCATGAGCTACAGGACCCTAATTATGGGCCTGCCGACCTCTGTTTGTGGTCGCGGGGCGTGCAGCTCAAGAGGAGCAGGACCGCCTCTGTGCCTCTGAAATCCCACCCACAGAGACCTCCAAGGCCCTGACCCAAGCCCCCAAATTCCTCCCCCGAAAAGGAGTCCTCCTTCCTCTTCCACGAGCAGACCACGCTGAGGACCTGCTCCACAGAATGGCAACAAGCCATCGAATCATTCATTCTTCCTTCAGACACTGTGGCGTCCGTGGTAATCACCGGGGCTGTGTTAGCCACTGAGAAAATTACAAGGGTGTCTGGGACACACCCCTGCCCTCAAGGTGGCCGCATGTCAGAACCCAGAGAGTTCTAGGGCCGAACCTGAAACCCAAATAACACGCTCTCAGCGTCCCATGCTCCCATCCCCAAGTCCACTGTGATCACCGGCAGGGCCAGGGGTGCAGGTGCACTGAAATCAGACAGGGAGAAGGTTCAGAGCCAGGAGGAAAGGGACGCGTGGGTCTGCAGCATCAGGAATCCCAACTCTTCGTCGTGGCTCGGGCTTCTCCAGGGAGCCGGGAACCATCCTGCCTTGGCATTTCTCGGGCCTGCAGGTGATCCTCGGGAACCTGTATGAGACCCGGAGCAGTCAGCTGAGGAAGTACAAGCCGCCTGTGAAGCTGGACGCCCTCTGGCACATGCCTCGCTTCCAGAAGGTCAGTCTCGCCTTCACCTGCCCCTTCCTGCACCCAGCGGGGGGGATGCCCCTCACCTTGACTGGTCTCTACCTGTCCTCTAGACCGTAGAGTTCTGTGGGCTTCTACCCATCGACTGGCATGACAGCAAAAATAATAATAATAGCAACAGCAATAACTAACATTTTGGAGCCCTTCCTGAGTGTCAGGCACTGAGCCCCACCTCACTGACTCTTCCCACACATGGGAGTGGGGAGCTGCTGCCGTCACCCCCATTTCACAGACAGGAAACGTGGAGAACACTGGTGAGGGCAGCCTTGGGCTGAAGCTGGGCCATCTGACCTCGGAGTCTGGGTGTCTGTCCACTGGGGTGGACGCTGTCTGGACCAAAACCCCCTCTACTGATGGGGTCATTGCACCATATCCTACACTGGGGACCTGGGGGTGCAAGACAGCCCCATGCCATCAGCACTAAACCTCCCGCAGGGGGGCATCCATGGGGAGATGGAGCAAATGTCTCCTGTGGGCTGTCATGCACCCAGAATGATCTCACACCCACCATGCTCTGGCCTCAGGACTGACCCAGGGTCCATTCGGCCACGTAGGCCTGTCGCACCGTGACGGGGCTTCTGCTTCAGCAGCTTTTAGCAGAAGAAAAAGGAGGAATAGCCGGGGCCATTGTCAGAGGAGGGGAACCGGGAGACTTGGGGACAGTGCCACGGGACGGTGGGGGCCGTGCATGCCCAGCTCGGGCACAGGGAGCCTTTCTAGGGGCCACCAGGGCCACGCCTGGTCCCGGGAAGACAGCCGCACAAAGGTTTCCAGACAGCCCAGGCCCAGCCGCTGTGTAGAGTTAAACTGCAATTTAGACAGTGAAGGGGCCCATGCCTTCCTGAACCTAATGCAATCGAACAGGCTGCCAGAGAAGCCCGCCAGCCCCCCTTGATGTTGCTCTCATGTCCTGCCCAAGTGGCCTCCATCAGCATGTGTCAGTGGCCAACCGCCCTACCACTCATCAGCCCGTGCCGTCTCTGCACACACGGGCGGGACTGGGCACCGAGCGGGAAGAGCGGGGGGTCACCGAGCTGCTGCCCCGTTATCACTCCTCCGCCCCTGGGCAGCGCCCCTCGCCTTTGGTTCCTCCGCCTCCCCCAATTTCCTGCCTTTTTATCCACATACCTCCTCCCCTTTCTCTGCCTCTCACACTCGGAGTTTCGCCTACCGCCTCCTTCCTGGCCCGTTCTTCTGTTGCCTTTTTCCTCTTCTGCTCTTTTCTCTCTGATTTTCCTGATGTTTGACGTCCATGGGGGATGCAGGCATCCTGGGGACCCTGCCCAGGAAGGCATGGGACCCACGGCTCCCCGGGCACGAGATGCCCTGCCAGCAGTCTGCTCTACAGCACGGACCCCCAGCCCCTCTCAGCCCCCTTGTCTCCGATTTAGAATCTACAATTAGCTCCCAACCCAATGGACCCAGGAGGGCTCAGGTGGTCTCCCCCCAGCCCATCGGAGCAAGGAAAGGCCCCCCTCCCGCCTCCACCACCCCCACCCCAGGTAACATGGATTCTGCTGTGTCAGGAGCCCTTGTCTCACCTGCAGGTAAGCCCGCAGCCCGGCCCGGAGTAGGATTGGAAATCCAGATATAAATGAGTTTCTATTTCTAAAAGAGGGGATTTGACTCAGCTGAGCTCAGGTCTCTTCCAGTCTTTAGATTGTTACAAATTACTGTTAGGAACATGGTGGCCCACCTGGGATGCTACCCCTCTGTTTGTGCTAAGTCATTATTTCACACACGCATCCTTACCCGAGTTGTACCGAGGACAGGCAGAGATGGGTTCCATTTTCCTTGCCCAGCAAGTGGCTCGGCCTAGAGCCCAGGTTCCTCTGACTGCAGGGCCCGAGCTCAAAGGCACTATCCATTGTGTCATAGAAATAACGAGAAACAGAATAAAAATGCAAGCCCCGGGATTTATCGGGTGATTTTTCATCTTTCCTGGGGATGTTCACGGGCTTCTGGAAGTTTAGCTGCAGGAATCTCAGAGCAGGGCTGGTCCCTGGGCGCCACGCAGTACAGCCCAGCAGAGGCGCTTAGAGCCCCAGGGCGCTGCCGCCACCGCCGCGACCCTCGGTGCCCTCCCCGTTGGGAAATACCACCCATGAACAGTATTTATTGAGCTCTTACTGTGTGCCACGTGCTGGACATGCATTATCTCCTAGATATAACACTCTCATTCTACTGACTCGGAGACTGAGGCTCAGAGAGGGGAAGGAACTTGCCCTGTGAGAAGGGAGTGCCAGCCTGATACGGGGCCTCTTCTCTGTCCTCCTGAGGACACCATCCCTCACCTCCTGGGCCCCAGCAAAGGGCTCCTTTACCCCTTTGAGGCACGTAGCCACGTTGCAATTCATTACTTAACCGGGCCATTCGTTGTTCAATGTCCATCTTCCCCCGTAAAGTGCGAGCCCACAAGGACATGTCTGCTGTCTCCACTGTGTCCCCGGAGCCCAGCCCAGGGCCTGGCACCCAGCAGGTGGCCAGTAAAATGTCTGTGGGAAGGATGAATGAAGGAGTGCATGAACGAATGAATCACCAGTGCAGCCCAGGACAACAGACGAATTTAAAAGCCTTTCACAGACCCGACGAAACACCCTTCCCAGCCTAAAGGTCCCAGTGCCCACCAGCTGCAGCAGCCACCGACAGGGTCCGGACTCGGAAGGGGCGTGGCCAGAGCTGCTCCTCCCACAGGGGGGTTACTGCTGTTGAGGCCCCAGGAGGGTCTTTGTGTCTTGTGTCTGTGCCGATCCGCCCAGCCCCCCTTCCCCACCCGGCCCCATTATGAAAGGAAAAAGCGCTTCCAAAAAAGTGGAATCTGTCACGGTGATGGATAACCTAAATGGACTCCCCCAGCTCGCGAACAGATGTCTACGCTGAACTCTGTCAGAAATAATTAAACACCTTTCACACGGAAAAGCAGCAGGCAGGGCGCGGGTGCTCCCGGGCTGGGTGAGCGCTCAGCAAGCTGGCTTTCCATCCATCCCCACCCGGCACCGCACGGGGCACCTCCGGATCTGGGCCCAGAGGGACCAAGGAAAGGGGCAGAGACACCCCTCGGTGGGGTTCCCTGTCCGGTCACACGGGGTCCAGCGCTATCTCCTAGTCTGTGTGACCAGCAATTGCCACGCGAGGGCCAGTGCCCAGAGGGAGGGTTAGCCGACAGCTGGCGAGTAGCCTGTCTGCCAGGATGTTCATAACAGGCCGCCAGCCAGCCCCCAGGCCTGGGCCAGCAGCTGGACCTCCCTGGGGCTCAGTTTCCCCACCTGAAAATGAGGGGGAAGCACTTGTTCTTGAGGGTCTCTTCCAACCCAAGGTTCCATGACCAAGGAGCCATGTGGCGTGAGGCACGGGGTCTTGTGGAGGCCGCAGACCCCAAACCCAGAGTGAACTGGGGCAGCTTCTCATTTTGGGGACAGGACATGAACTCATTGCCTCGTTCCTGAGTGGGGGGACCCCTGGGCCTGGGGCCACGCCCTCTGTGCCTGGTGGCCGGGCTTTCTCTGCGCTCCCTTCCGCAAGGCGTTCTGGGGGCCAGCGGGGAGGGAGGAGGGGGCGGTGCTGTATGTCTGTGTGCGCGTGACTCCAGGGTCAGCCAGACCTGGGCCACGTGGTGACCCTGCCATTCCTGACCTGTCACGTGGCTTGACCTGTCCAAGGCCCCGTTTCCTCTTCGGTCAAGTGGACCAGTGAGGTTCCCCTGGCAGGGCTGTTTGATGAGAACACGTGTTTAGCAGAGCGCCTGACCCTTATCAAGCCACCAGTAAATGGCAGCTGCCATGAGGGTGGTCCTGGTGATCATTCATTCATTCACAAATCTTATCTCTGAGCACCTTTGTGTCAGACCCTGTTCTCAGCACTGACCATATACTACTGTAGGGCTGCTGGCGACAGGCAAGGAGTGAGGTGGACAGACGGACGGGCGGACAGCTAACTGAGCAGGTGGACCACTAGACGGGGAAGTCTGGAGAAGCTCCAGCCCTAGGCGTCCAGTTCTCACAGCCTGAAATGCTGGGGAGATGTCAACCTGAGCTGGCAGCCCCGAGTTTGGGGGTGGGGATGACCTCCCACAACGATAACCGCATCAGCACAATGCGGACTTTTGTGTCCCTGGGTGGGGTTGGGCGGGGGGGGGGACAGGGCATCCCAGCTCACCCAGGACAGCCCTCCTTGGGTCTGGTTGGGAAGCAGACTAAGTAACAGCGCCCCCTCTGTTCTCAAAAGTGACCCGATCGGAACCATATATTCTATGGTCTCCTGGTATGAAATCAAGAAAAACAGACGGTTTATCCCCCTTTACAAAAAGACGGCCAGGGATAACGGCCCAGAGACAGAGGGGCGGGTGTCCCCAAGTACTTACGGCAGCACTGACAGGGGTGAAAGGCTGGACGTCGCAGGCAAGTAATGGCTTAGGTACGTGTTGGGAGATGTTACACAGGCATCGCAGAGATCATATACGACATCATGAAATAGTATACAGCCACTGAAAACACTGACTTCAGTCTGTACTTATTGACACTTTAATCATCTTTTCCCACTTTAATAATAATTTCCCCATATATTATTGGGGGAAAGAACCTGTGCTGCATGACCCCATCTGGATGGAGGCACCCATACACCACGCGGGGGTCTAGGCTCCAGGACAGACGTCCAGAAGGAGGGGCCCCGAGTAGCAGCGGCTGGGATCCCTGGGGTCAGCTGGAGGCTGGTTTACTTTCTCTGATGCTCTTCTCTGCACTGTTTCCATTTTTATAATGAGTTCCTGTAACTTTTACAAAACCAGTAAGTTTTTTTTTTTTTCAATGTTTTTAAAGGATGGGGACTCTACATCCTTCCCCTGGGTGCCTGTCCCTGTGCTCAAGCCCCTTTCAGCCCTGTTCCTCCCTACGGCTCGCCGAGCACTCCCCGTGCTGCCGGCCAAGCCTGGTTTCTCCTGTTCAGTTTCCATCAGGCGTGAAGGTCAGAGGCTGGCGCTCAGCCCCAGTCGGGAAAGCGGCTGACTTGCGGAGTCTGGATCTCTATGGCCAAGTCCGTGTTATAACGGGAGATCCAAGATCCATTTTAGAGGGGGGGCGTGCCCAAGCATCTCGGGGTCTCCACTTCAACCCGAACACTCCTCCTCTCCCCGCAAGCCCTCATCTTTCCTCCGCAGCCCCAATACCCACCGACATTACATAGCCATTCAGTCACTAAAGTATGAACAAATTGACTATATTTTCATTTGGCTTTTGGGTTCAGCCCCACTGCTTTAGAATAATGGCCCAAGCTATTAAGCTAACAGTTTGATTTACAAGCTCTTGTGCTCTGAACGCTGGGATCGGACTCCCCTCTTTGTGGAAGACTAACCCTGCCTCGGGTCTCCTGGGCCCCTGACTCACTAATAGAACAGGAGACGGTAGGGGAAAAAAAATCAGCAGTCAGCCAAGCAGTGACGCCCAGAGATGCAGCTGATTAGTGAAAGCTGCTGAATCTAAGAAAAGGATTTTCTTTCCCACCTTTAAGCTCTCTTACAAATCATAGCTGGCTGGAAAGTTAGCTCTCTGTTAAAGCCCCAGGGCAGGCTCTCAGCCCATCCACCCTGCGGCCCCCACCTCTCCAAAGGGCCCGCACGGTTCAAGTAAAGATGGACCGTTCTCCGCACGGGTGTCTCAAGCCCCAAAGTCACTCCTTCCAGACCCAGGAAGGGCAGATTCCAGATGGACTGCCCCTCCCTGAGGTCCCTGCACCAGTGATGTATTTTAAGAATGCTGTCGGTGTGTTGCCTCAGAATAAGAATCATCCCAGGTTGCCGTGTAGGGCACCGAGCACGAATGGAATATGTCACACGCAGAACGGGGCAATCGGAAGAATGATTCAGAGGCTCTGATGCTCTTGACATTTCTTCCCTAAATGCAGATTCCCCCTCCCATTATAAATCAGATCAGTATGCAGAAGGGCTGACTCGCCGAAGGAATAAAAGCAGGGGCTTAATTGGTTTTACATAATCCGGCACCTCGGAGAGACAGAATTTTTAGGCACCTGCTCACGAGGTGACATTGCTGCTCAAATCCCAGTGAGCTGAAGCTCTGGGGATGGGGACAAGACGAAAAGGGGCCGGGGAGGGGGGTGGGGGAGGAGAGGAGATCGCGGCAAAGTTTCTGGTGCAGCTGGAGAAATCTTGAAGTCTGAGGGAACCTGGGTCATGGAGGGAGGAGGCAGGCATCATGTGGGATGTGGGAGCTGGCAGTTGTAACAAAACAGCCCTGCAACCTGGCGACCCTCAGCCTGGCTGTCCCCATAATCTGTCGGGCACCCCTGGGAATTTTCAGTTTAATCCAGAAAGCACTTCACCCCCCACTGGGTGTGAAAATATTTCCAATTTCGTGTTGAAAATCAACCAGAAAATAGACTGAGATGGCTTGTTTTGACATCAGGCATCTATTTCTAATCTCTGGAGATAGCTAGAATCTCATGTTGAGTTTGGGAGTTGATAGGACTTGCCAGGTCCCCAATTGCTTCTTCCAGCTCATCCCCAAGAGAATAAATCCCCCACGATCTAAAGAGACTCTCCCGGGCTTAAGAAGGAGTTCGGGTTAACGTCTGCCACCTCTGGAATGACTTCCTCCATGTCTCCCTCATTTCCACATGTCCCCACTTGTCAGCCTCTGTTGCCAGGCACCAAGGCTGCGGGAGTGATGGGGTCCAAGCCGCCTGGCACGTGGCCAGCAGGAGGGTCCCGCAGATAAACAACATTCGATGATCTACTTGGATAAAGTCAAGGTTCATTCAAACTGAGGTTTGTCAAAAGTGCAGGCGAGATGAATCCAGAGGCCGGTATCCTCACATCTACAAGCCGCATGCAACACATAGAGCCTCCCTGGTTTCCCTCAGAGATGCAAAGTTCATGGGCGTCAGAGAACATAACACGTCGGAGAGGAAGGAAGATGATGGGGATGTTTTCTTGGCTTCTTCCCTTCCTCTCCTCAAAGAGAGCCTGGGAAATGATGCCTTAGCCAGTGCAAACAATGCGGGTAGTTGGACCAAAGTCCACTGGCTGGAGGTGCAGAGGAAAGGGCGTCCAAGAAGACGGCGCCCCCAGATGACAGCACAAAAACCACACCCGGCAGCTCACACATCCCAAGTGCCTCTTAGAGGCCAGGCTGCGTGCCTCGATGGATGGTCTCCTTTGGTGTCAATGCTCACAGAAACCAAAGCTTGGAGGCTTCAAGTCACGTGCCCCAAGGGTCACAGTTAACAAGTGGCAGGTGGTGGCGGAGCCCTCTGGCTGGCTGCCTCCAGGCCTCAGGCCCTGGAAGAGTCAATAAATACCACGGACCTGCAACCGAGGTCAGGGGCCAGTGGGGGCTAAACGCAGGACCTGGGAAGGGAAGAGAAGGGCGGTCAGGACCTCGGGTGTTTATAGGTGTCCAGAGGGTCGTGGCCAGCCCTGCTCTGGCTGATTTAAGCCCTCGCAATAAACGAAACTTGCCACTGCCCTGATAGCCTTTAGACTTTGACAAAACCCCGGAGCATCTTTTAAATGGCAGCTTGGCCCCAAGGCTAAAGAGGAAAGAGGCCATTGATGGAGGGGGGTGGGGATCAGGCTTGCTGTATCAAAAGGCCTGAGGCAGAGACGGAGCCCAGCAGGAGGGCCTAGCCTGTGGGCTCGGAAACCACACAGATGCGCCAGGTGCCATCCTGCCTTGGGCCTGCCTCTGCATCTGCATCTGTAAAGTGGGGCTCATGATGGCATCAAGTGAACTGTGCATGTAAAGCACTTGGCACGGGCCGGGCCAGGGGAAGGTCTCGGAGCAGTAACATCTCTGGGTTGGACGGGGCGTTGCCATCTGCTTCTCTAGATGAATGGTTCTCAGACTTGGCTGTGCCTGGGGTCCTCTGAGGAGAGGTATAAAATGCAGATTCCAGGGCCCCACCCAGGACCCCAATCCAGTGGGTCTGGGGTAGCCACCAAGCCTGTGTTTTCAACAAGCAGCTCCCCAGCTCCCTGGGTCAATGTCAATTCCTCCTACACAGATATGTTTAAAGCACACATTCCCCAAGGCTGGCTGTGCCCTTTCATACATTTGCCATAAAGCAGGTTGGGGCTTCATAAAGAAACATCCTATTGGAGGCAAGGTGTCTGTCTATTAAACAGCCCTAAGGATTATGAACGTCTGTCTCAATCTGCTCAGACTACTCTCACAAAATACCATAGGCTGGGTGGCTTAAACAACGGATATTTATTTCTGGAGGCTGGCAGTTGGAAATCAAGGTGCCAGCATGGTCAGGATGTGATGAGGCTCTCTTCCTGGCTTACAGATGGCCACCTTCTCACTGTGACCTCACCGGGCAGAGAGAGGGAAAGCAAGCTCTCTGGTGTCTCTTCCTAAAATGGCGCTAATCCCATCATGGGGTCCCACCCTCATGACCTCATCCAAGCCTAACTACTCTCAAAGGCCCCACCTCCAAATACCATCACGCTGGGGGGTAGGGCTTCACATGTGCATTTTAGAGGGACATGATTCAGTCCACAGCAGCTTCTTTCTCAAGTTCAGTCCAAGTCTGCCTCCTCTCTCTCCTTCTACCTTCCGCCTCAGGGTTGTGTTTCTCCCTCTGGAGCCCCATGGAACCACATGCTTCCCCTTCTAAGTGACAGCCCTGCAAATACCTGAGGTCAGACACTGTTTTGTCATCAATGTCCAGGTTCTGGACATCCTTGGGGCAGCGTTCTGAATGTCGATAGGTGGGACCCTGTGTTGTAGGGACAGTGGATTGCCCAGATGCTGTGACCTCTGCCAGCCGGTATGCATTCTCTACCTTTGTCCACAGTCACAGAAGATTCGTCAACTTGAACTGCCTTTCTACATATTTTTGAATGAAGTTGTGGGTACAAATATTGCAGAAAATAAAACCCCTCTTCTATTGATACTTAGAGATTTAGCTGAGCAAAGGAGATGGAGAGGATCTTTAAGGATGCTTGAATCTCAGAGGCGTTTCTAAAGGCTCTGTTGCCTTATCCCAGGTTCCTAAACCATCCACCCATCCATCCACCCAGGATTTGTTGAATGTCCACAGGGCGCCCCTAACAGTCGAGTAAGGTCCCCTGTCTGTTGGCATTTCCCTGGAACAGTGTCTGGAATATGGCATCAGCATCTTTGCTGTCTAGTTGAGGACACCTAACTCTAATATTCCTGTCTGTGACTTGACAGGGTCAGCCTCGTCAACCACAGAAAGAGTCTGCTCCTTCTTAAAAGATACTGGAAAAAAATTCTTCCTGCTCATTATTCTAATAAGAGAAAAGGGAAAGACAACACCAAGCCCCACCACAGTGTACCCCACCCCAATGGGCCATGGACATGGCACAGCCGAGTATGTCCTCGGCTTCCCTGGCAGCAACATAGGAGTTGTTCAACAGCCAAAATGAATAAGCGATAAGGCACTGACGGGCACTGCACGGACGGCTCAGCAAAGGACTTAATTTGCAGCCGAGCACAAAATCAAAGACTCTGTCAGCCGAGGAACCGTGCGCCTAGATAACCAACCACCTTGTGCTACCTGGGAAAGCACTGTCAGGTAAATTTCCAGAGAAAGTAATTAAGGAATCCCCATCGTCTAAATTCAGCAGCAAAATTTGAAACTCTGGAATTTGATGCTCGCCAGGGATCTGGTGTCTCCTCCCAGCTTGATCCTTCATCACAATGAACAGTAGAAGTTTATGAAGAGATCGGCTGGTGCGTCTCCCCCTCGCTCTGTGGAAGGTGCGCTCCCGCAGGCATTGTCTTGACGGGGAAGCAGTAGGCAGCAAATGAGATCGCCGCTTGTGGGACGGGGCTGAGATTAATATACAAATATATAGCCCTCTCTGAGATCTGGCAGGCGCCAATTAATATTTATCAAGTACCCACAGCCAGCACGATACTGCGTATCAACATGGAGAACATACAGTCCGCGGCGTCGGGGAGCCTACCCTCTGACTCAAAAGCTACAAGCAGATAGATGCTCCATGTGCTCGGAGGCCCCCGCCCGGATCGGGAGTTTGGGTTAATATTTACAGCCCGTGGCCTCCTCTTTCTGAGACAATGAGGAATTCTCAAGCAGGCATCCTCCTCACTGTGGCCTCCATGGGGTGAGCACCCAAGCCTCTGGGGCCCACCCCATTCACAAAGGTTCTCCATCAACACATCTCCTTCCCTAACCCCCTCCTTAGCTCTTCCTTGAGTTTAAAATAAGAGAAGTCCATTAAAGTAAAAGAAGTCCTGCTGTCCGTTGAAGCTTAGAGTCCAGCGTGACCATCCATATCCTGATATCTCTAAGTGGGGCGAGCGGGCGAAGCATCCCGCTGGAGTCGCCCACTGCCCCCTCGCAGGCTGAGCCCCTCCAGCCGAAAGCCTCTGGGCCACCCCTCAGAAGAATAGTGCCAGCCGGTGCCCATCATCTGGGCTCTGAAAAGGAAAGGGGAGACCTCCCCCCCACCTTCCTGGCAGCTCCGCTTGTCACGGTGCTTGCTGACAACCCCATTGAAAACAGCCCTCGCTGCCTCGCTGTGAAGCCTCCTCCTGTCTCCCATTCACTCCTTCCTCAGACGGTTTTTGAAAGCCGAAAAGTCTGGAAAAACACACGCTCCCCCCAGCCCACCCCCCGGGCCCGTCACCGAGGGAGAAGTGGCGGCAGCTTGGGTGAGCAGGCCTGCCGAGCATCCTCACCTGGCCCCATGGTGCACCGCCTCCAATTAAATCAAAATGGTTTGTTTTTAATGGTCTTTTACACTGACAAGTGGGCGATCATTTTGGGCCCACGAGCTGTCAGGGAACTGAGGCAAATCCTCGGTTGATAATGCCCAATGCTTCCAATTAGGAGCTGAGGCCGCTCCTGGCGCACTAACGATTCCCCAGCCGCCCCCCAGGCCCCTTTGGCGCTGGCTGTTTCTTCTTCCTTCTCCACTGCAAATTACTGACACAAAACGGAAGGCCCCGCGTCTCCTCCGCCACGCCAGGCCCGGGCCCTGTTGGGCTTAATGAGCCGATGGAAGTTTCGTGGCTCCGGCGCTAAATTCTTTTCTTGTTTGACAGCTGCTCGGCTAAGGCGAGTGTTGACCTTATAAAAGATTTAGTGTTTCTCATTATTTTCTGTCAAGCTTCACAAGTGATGGCTGTGCGGTTATCATTTGCATCCTGGGGTGCGTGTGTGTGTGTGTGTGTGTGTGTGTGTGTGTGTGTGTGTCGGACGGGGCTCTGAAGTGGAGACGGGGAAACGGGAAGGGGTCTTTCTCTCCCTTCGTTGCATTTGGGTCCCGCACACCAGCTACTGGCTTGACATCCTTCTCGGGCTGAGGTGTTTCAAAGAGAAGGCAGGATGCAAAGCACGGAGGACGGATGGTTCGATGGCTTCGGGGCCTCCCAGATGGAACTCTGGTGGAGGCACCTCGAGGCTGATGGACTCCCAGAACCTGGGGACGACAGCCCAGCCAGGGACGGACATGCTGGGCAAAAGGATGGGCTGAGGTAGACGTGGTCCTGAGGACGGTTTTAAGGCTACACTCAAGACCTCATCACAGGGAACTCACTCTTTTCTTACAGGCCCCATTGAAAGCCGTCGCCAGCAAGGCTTTTCTCTCTGCTCTGCATCCTGAATGAGGATTTAATGTCTTTAAAAAAGCAGAACCGATTTTTTCTAAGTGGCACACATTATTGTCCCCTGTGGGATGACTATGGGAGCATGTGTTAGTCTTTATTTGGCTCCTGCACCCATGCCAACTGGGGGCCGCTCTGTAAATAACAAGACTCCAGGGAGTCCACGCTGGCGGCTCCATCTCCCCTCTTTCATTCCCTGTGTTCTCCCCTCACTCTAACCTACCCACTGGTCTTCCCAGGTGAGGGTGCCCGAGGTTGCCTAAAGAGGGAGAGAGACAGTTAAGGGCAGGTGAACGCATGGATGTCTTCTCCCAGGGGTTCTGAGTCTTTGTTCCTCCTTGTTACCGTGGGAGACTCTGCTTGGATCCTCTTAGAGCAAATACACGGCACCCTCTCCCTTCCACGCCCATGGCAGATCTTGCTAATCAATCACCGCACACTTTTTCATGAGCCTAGATTCAGCCTGAGAATATTATTTTTTTTAAGTTTATTATTTATTTATTTAATTTATTTTTGGCTGCGTCGGGTCTTAGTTGCAGCACACGGACTCTCTAGTTGAGGCGCGCGAGCTCAGTAGTTGTGGTGCGTGGGCTTAGTTGCCCTGCGGCATGTGGACTCCTGGTTCCCTGACCAGGGATCGAACCCACGTCCCCTGCATTGGAAGGCGGATTCTTTACCACTGGACCGCCAGGGAGGTTCCCTGAGAATATCTGATGACAGAACGTGGGCATCAGCCACCATCACGGGAAGCGCCGCCTACTTGCCATCCCTGCCTTAGAGGGGCCATTTAAATAAACTGCTAAGGATCCTAAAAGTCCTTGCCTTTTTTATGCTACACCAAGATGATTTTTATATAAAAGGAAATAAAATATCATCCACCAAAGGAAACTAGATACATTGGACTTCACCAAAATGAAAACCTTCGGTGCTTCAAATGATGCTATCAAGAAAGTGAAAAGACAACCCCCAGAAGAGGAGAAAGTATTTGCAAATCAAATATCCCATAAGGGACTTGCCTCTATGAATGTAAATATTACTCTTACAACTCAGTAATGAAAAGATAACCCACATTTTTAAATGGTCAAAGGACATGAGTAGATATTTCTCCAAAGAAGATATACACAAATCATCAATACACACATGGAAGATGCCCAAAGTCATCAGTCATTAGGGGGATGCAAATCAAAACCTCAGTGAGATACCGCTTCGTACCCAAGAACTAGGATGGCTGTAATAAGAAAAGACAATAACAAGTGTTTGCAAGGACACAGAAATCAGAACACTAATACATTGCTGGTGAGAATTTAAAAATTGTGCAGCCACTTTGGAAAACACTGTGACAGTTCCCCAAAAGGCTAAACACAGTTTCCATGTGACCCAGCAATTCTGCTCTTAGGTGTATACTCAAGAGAAATGAAAACACACATCCATGCAAAAACCTGTGCATGAATGCCCCTAGCATCATTATTCATAATAGCCAAAAAGGGGAAATAACCCAAGTGTCCATCAACTGATGAATGGATAAACAAAATGCGGTAGATCGTACAGTAGAATATTACTCATCAATAAAAAGGAATTAAATAGTGAAACATGCTACAGCATGGATAGACCCTGAGGATGTGTTACGTTGAGTGAAAGAAGTCAGTCACCAAAGGCCATGCACTGTATGATTTCATCATTAGAAAATGTCCAGAATAGGGAAATCCATAGAGATAAAAAGTAGAATAATTGTTGCCAGGGGCCAGGAGGAGGGAAATGGGGAGTGATTCCAAAGGGTACAAGGTTTCTTTGGGGGATTATGAAAATATTCTAAACTTAGATTATGCCGGTGGTTACACAACCCTATGAATATACTAAAAATCATTGATTTATGCACTTTGTTTTTTGGAAGAAAAATTTTTTCTTTTTTTTTTTTAAATTTTAACTTAATATTTATTTTATATTGGAGTATACTTGATTTACAATGTTCTGTTAGTCTCGGATGTACAGCAAAGATTTATACACTTTAAAAGGGTAAATTTATCTCAGTAGAGCTGTTTAAAAAAAAAAGAAACTTGAAAAAAAAATAGCCCACCTGAGTCAGACGAGTACTCATCACCCAGATTCTGTCTTTAGAGCCTTGAACAGGGTGATAACTGGGCACCAAGAAATAGCCTCAGATGGTGAGGGAGGGTCTTGTGTGGCCCCAGCCTCCCCAGTGAGCTATTATGACTCTCGCTTACCTGCAGCCCACTAAACTTAGACACTGAAGAAGCAGAGGTGGGCACCAACCTGGAGCTTTTTGGAAAATTCAAACACCCCGCCTTGGTATTACCCTGTTATTTATCTACCAGCACCTGGCAAGCAGATTCATTGTTCAGTTTTGATCTCAACTGCTGCTGACTAGCCTTAGCTAATCCTTGGGAATGATCTAGAGATATTGTTTGGCTTCTTGAAATAGCAAAACGATTCTTATGTTCAAAGACATGCATGACTCTCTTTTCTTCTGCCGCAGTAAGCCTCAAGAACTCCACAGTCAGCGGAGCAGAAACCTGGTTCCGAGGTCTGGCTTTGCCGCTTGGTAGCTGGGTCTCCTTGAGCCAGTGTCTTAACCATCCTGAGAATCAGTCTCCTCTCTTGTCAAGTGAGGCTGGTACCCCCAGCCCTCACCTGGGGGCCATCACTCTTCCCCCTTCACCTGACACGGTACCCCGAGGTCCCACATTAGACCTTGTGGGCAGGCAGGATGTTTGTTTTTCTAAGCCCGGGTTTGGATGTTCTTTGAAAACACAGCATGTGTCAGCAGGGCGGGTCAGGCCCTGTGTCCTTGCTCCATCTATTTTTGGACCACAGAGAAATTGGAGCCGGTAGCAGAATAACAATTTAGGGGACCAGATGTCTCAGGAGAGACTGCCACCCTCGTTAATTACTTACACGACAGACCTGCTACATCAGAGCCCAGGACCCACCGTGCCCGCCGACATCCTGCATGGATTTGTGTTCTACAGGGCCTCTGACCTCCAGCTGCCCGAGCTTGGCAGAAATTACTGACCTGGGACTGATCCATAATTTTCAAGTACCTCTCATTAGAGGAGACAGCCCCTCAATCTTTTAAAGCAAAATCTCTCCCAGTCACCTGAGCGGTTGTCACTTAAAAAAAACTAAACTAAAATCTCTATAGCTGTCATTTTTTTTTTTTTTTTAGCTCTTTGGGAGATTTTTTTTTTTTTAATCTTGCTATTTTTTCCTCAGATCGTACCTTTTTGCCTTCTCGGCCCCCAGACTTGGCACTGGAGGGCTTGGTGTCCAGTTGGGGGACCATTGTGAGGCTCATGAGAGAGGTCTGGATAGCAGCTGGCCCGGCTGCCCCTTTTAGGAGGAGGTGTCGGGAGGATCTTGGGAAAGCTGCTCAGTTTGTGAACCTGACCGGTGGGTGGGTTCCTCCCGCTGTGGGGCACAAGCCAAAGTCACACACCACTGGTGGTGACACTCCTTTTGGCAGCAAAACTCCGGATTCAAATGGAATCAAACACAAAATCTCCAACAAACTGCTCTCATAAAACAGGAACTGCTTCTAAATTGCAGGTGTGTGGAGGGAGAGACCTCTGGCCCTGTGTCGCTTCTCCAAAACGCAGTTTGAATATCACCTCTTGTGTTTTCATCTTAAAAAGACAAAAAGGCAGGGCTTCCCTGGTGGCGCAGTGGTTGAGAGTCTGCCTGCCGATGCGGGGGATACGGGTTCGTGCCCCGGTCCGGGAGGATCCCACATGCCACGGAGCAGCTGGGCCCGTGAGCCATGGCCGCTGAGCCTGCACGTCCGGAGCCTGTGCTCCGCAACGGGAGAGGCCACAACAGTGAGAGGCCACGTACCGCAAAAAAAAAAAAAAAAAAAAAAAAAAAAAAAAAGGCAATACTCCCTTACAGATAAAACAGAAGCACCCTCTGCTTCCCTGTTCTCACCCCCTCCCTCCCAGAGGCAATGCCAGGCATAACTTCCGGGCACATTCTTTCCTCCCATTTCTTTCCGTTTAACTAGATTCATGCACAGGCTTGAACAACACAGGGGATCGTTCTGTAGGTTTTACGTTTTTCGTGTAAATGGCATCATACTTACGTTCCATCTGTAAATGAAGCTTTTTCCCATGCAGCATTGTGTTTTTGGCTCAGCTGGGCCTGGAGCAGCACTGTTCCACAGAACTTTCTGTGATCATGGGCGTGTTCTGCAGCTGCCCTGCTCAATGCAGTAGCCCACGTGGGCACACGGGCTTATGAAGCCCCTGGAATGCGGTCTGCATGACAGAGCGACGGAATTTTTCATTTTATTTCATTTTCGTTGGACAGGCCCTCTCTGGAGTGGTCCTTTTAACGGATGCCGATGATTCCACTGCGTGAATTCACCACCTTCGGTATATCCAGTCCCCTCGGATGGGCATGCGGTTGTTTCCAGGATTTTGTATCATGTTATAATGAGGATTCTTGTACACGTTGCTTGGTGGACCTTTTTGAAGGTCTCTCCGGGGTATATACCTAAACATGGACTCGTGGGTTCATAGGCTCCAGCCTTTCTAGCTAAAGCCAAATCTCTCTCCAAGTGGTTGTACCAATGAACACCGTCGCTGGCAGTGTATGAAAGTTCCCATTTCTACTGTCGGACCTATGACTATTAGTACCAATCTGATGGGCGAGAAATGGTATTTCTTGCTTTGTTCCCTGATTACGTACTTTAGGTTGAGCCCCTTTCCCCGTGTTTGCTGGCCTTCAGATCTCCCCTCCGTGACCTGCCCTGTTCATCCCTTCTGCCTGTTTTTTTTTTTGTCACCGTCGGACTGCAGCACCACTTTCACCCTCACCTCATCCCCACCTTATCCTTCAAGTATCTGCTTGTATGTTATTTCCTCGGGAAGTCTCCTCTGGCCCCAAAGTCTGAGTTTTTAATTCTCTGTATTATAAGCTCTTACAGAATCTGGTACTTCTTTTAATAGTTAGCACAACTGGACTTCCCTGGCCGTCTAGTGGTTAAGACTCAGTGCTTCCACTGCAGGGGGTGAGGGTTCAATCCCTGGTTGGGGAACTAAGATCCCACACAGCCAAAAAAATAAATAAATAGTTAGCACAACTATAAGCGAATAATTAGTTGTGTGCTCATATTTTTATTACTAGTTTCCTGGCTCTATGACAGTAGAGGCTTTCTAAATTCTCCCTGAATCATGGTACCTAGTGTAGAGTCTGGCACACAGTGGGTACTCAGTAAGTATTCAATAAGTGAAATAATGAGCACATAGATGAAAGGGCAAGGGTCACACCTTATCCCCTAACCCAGATCACATGGGCACCTTCTCTATAGCGGCACCAGTTTATTCCACGTAGCGATTTTCTGTCAAAATGGATCAGACTTTTCAAACAAGCATAAAAACTCAACAAATACCAAACGGTCTGATTCACACAGATCACTTTGGCACCAAAGAAATTAAATTAGAAATCGGTCAAAACGTAACTAACAAAATTGCCTGGAAATTTAAAACCATATTTATAAATAACTTCAGGACCAAAGAAGAAATCCAAACAGAAATTTGATAGAGATTAGATGAAAAGAGAACCGAACAAAAATAAAGGTAACTCAAAACTTGTGAGATGAGATAAAAGAAAATGTAGAGGGAAACACAGTTGCCAATGCTATGTTGTATAAATGTTAATACTAGAGGGAAAAAAAAAGAAAGATTAAAAGGTAATTATAGCTAAGCAGACAACTCTAGATGCTAGAAAAAGAACAACAGAGAAACTTCAAAGAAGGAAGCCATGAAGTCAAGAGCAAAATTAATGAAATGTCAAAGGCACAATTAAGGGTATCAATCAGATGAAAAGCTGGCTCGTTTTAAGTAGATCAGAAAAGCACAGATGCTTTCAAATGAATTGGGAAATGGGATCCAGGAATCTAGATCCCCTGGGGGCGGAGTGGGGCCCATAGTGGGCAGGGCGTGGACCTCAGGAAAAGGCAATGCTAGTGTCAGCTCTGCCCAGGACCACGGAGACCCTGGGAGAATCGCTTCCCACCTTTGGGCCTTGGGCTTTCCATCTGTATCATGGGAGAGTTGGATTCAGTGATCTCCGAGGTCTCTTCCAACCCCAGGTTTCTGGGAATCTTTTATTCCAGTCTGGTTGCAGAGAGGCAAAGGGTGTTATCCAGGGATTACAATTACGATCCTAGGACCAGTGTTGAATGCAAATCTTTTTTAAGATCTGCCAGTTGCCCACCTCCTCCCTTTCCTCATCTTTGTCCCCCAGTCACACTGACTGGCTTTCATTCCCTCCCATTTGCCCAAATCTGCTCAGGGTTTGGACTGTTCCCTCCCATCTAGGACATTTTTGCCTTCCTCTTCCCCTGGATAGCTCTCTCATCCTCTCTAGAAAGAACTTCCTGCCCCCCAGATGGAGTTAGAATTCCCCAGTCCACAGTCCTATTAAATTGCCATTAAACAATCACACGTCTAATGTGTTCAGCGGCCACCTCCCAGGCCGTCTTGCAGGGTCCATGTGGGTCTGCCTTATTCACCAGTGTATCCCCAGGGTGTACTGTGCAGTGCGGACGCCCGGTCTGCACTTATTTGGGCAATGTATTGAGATGCTCCCCCTTCAAATAGGACCAGCACCTTCGCCAACCCGCCCGTCCTGCTCCCAGGGCTGCTGGTGGGCCGGTGGCGCTCGTCTCTTATTTACCTGCATTGACCTAAGAGCGACTCAGCTCCATTCAGCAGAGCTGTCTCCTGCCAAAGCCGTTACAATTTCTTAGCTCCAGGCGGAGACAGACTGCAGATGGCTTAATTTAGAAGCATCTCAGAAGGAATTCTTTGCTCCACAGCTCTTCATCCTTTGACTCCGGGGGTCCACAGGGTCGTGACCACAAGCGCTTGAGGCCTGACTTGTAATTAGGACCCTCATCTCTGGCTGAGCCGCTATTTTAGGAGGAGAGAGCATGCGTGCGTGCGTGTGCGCGTGCGTGCGTGCATGTGCGCGTGCGTGCGTGCGTGCAGGATGGGAGCCACATGTTCCCAGCAGTGCCTTTCACTTGCCTCATTTCCTGAGCATTTATTGAGAGTGGAGATTATCGGTAAAGATCTGGGGCCAGGACTCCCAGATCTGGGGCTCTGGGTCTCTGAGACCTGGGGCAAGTGACTTAACCTTTTGGGGCCCCTGTTTCCCCATCTGTAAAATGGAGACAACGTCTGGGTACTCTGAGGCTTGTGTGAAATAAGTGCACTGCACCTGACAAACGGCAGGTCTGTTACTGTATCAGCCTGAGGGTCCCAGCCACCAGCCTCCGGAACAAATGCTGCAGAGGGGCGCCTGCTTCTTGGCATTCTGAAAGCTGGAACGCCCCTCTCCGCGGACTCCCATGCTCTGCTTGGGGCTCTGGGGATTTCATGGGTACAGAATAGGCCCCCTTTCCCTTCTCTTTCTAAAGAACAACCTCAGGAGGGCAGGGGTGAAGCTCCTGCTTGAGTAAGCTCTCAGGAGAGTCGGCCAGGCCCAGCAACTAAGCATCTCCTTCGGTTTTCACCTCCAGACCCACGCACGACCCCTCCACTCCTTCTGCTGACACCATTTCCCCTGCCGTACCTCCCTTCCACCTCCCTCATCCCAATCCTTCCAGGCCCACCTGGCCTGAGAAGCCCTCCTTGACCACCTGAGGCCAGGTGAGTTCCGCCCTCCTCCTTCCTTCACTCTCTCATTCATTCATTCACTCATTTGTTCACTCTTCCAACTTTGTTTCAACACTTCCTGAATGCCAGGCCCCATGTCAGGCACTGGGCGTCCTCAGGGAACAGGGCAGGTGCAGACCCCACCTCTTAGGGCTCTGGGGCTGGACACTCACCTAAGCTCCCCTGGATCCACCCCAGGGATGACTTAAGTCTGCAAGAGTCCAGCCGGAATGGGGACCACATACGACACGCTGGCCTTCCCCATGTCAGCCCAGTGCTGCTGAGAACATAGTAGGTGTCAGAACGTGTGTGGTCAGTCACTGGGGTGAACCTCCTATGCCCAAAACACCCCTTTGGAAAACCAGGGGAAAATGGAACTGGGAATGCCAAAGTACAAAGGGTGTGGCGCTTCACCATCCCTGGCACATAGGTGCTGAATAAATACTTTTTTAGATGGATGGATGAATGAATATCTCTTCCTTGACAAAGTTTCTAAGTAAAAGGAGATTGCAAAAAAGAAAATATTTCCTAGGGTTCGCTTTTATTTGTGTGCTGGTTTTAACCTGATTACCTCTAAGCTGAGCAGGCCCTACGGCCTGGATCCTCCACCTACTCAGGAGATGAGAGTGAGTTCTGAGCCTGCTGCCATCAGCACCACCCACCAGCAGGATCACCCACCATCAGCATCAAATCAACACCACCCACCACCCACCATCAGCACCAAATCAACACCACCCACCACCCACCATCAGCATCACCCACCATCAGCACCACCCACCATCAATACCACCCAACATCAACACCACCCAGCATTCCTGCATGCTGAACTACTCAGGGAATGGCTTGAGGGCTGCATTTGTTTCCCAAGGCTGCCATAACAAACTACCAAACACATAGTGGTTTAAAGAATAGAAATTTATTCTCCAACAGCTCTGGAGGCCAGGACTCCAAACTCAAGGTGTCAGCAGGGTCGCACTGCCACTGAAGGTTCTCGGGGAGAAGGCTTTCTTGCCTTTTCCAGCTACTGGTGGTTCCTGGCGTTCCCAAGCTCTGGCTGCATCACTCCAACCTACGGCTCTGTCTTCAGGTGGACTTCTCCTCTGTCTGTGTCTTCTGTCTCTTACAAGGATGCCTGTCATTGGATTTAGAGCCCACCTGAATATTCAGGATATTCTCATCACAGGACCCTTAATTACATCTACAGAGACCCTCTTCACAAATAAGGTCACATTCACAGGTTCCGGGGTTAGAATGTGGATGTATCTGTTGGGGGGAGGTCACCATTCAACCCTTTACAAGAGCCACAGAGGGGCATGTAGAGTTGCAGAGATGTAGACTTGCAGAGCTGTGCTTCCCTGTTAAGAACGACTGGTGACCGGGCCCTAGGGACAGAACTATTGCCACTCTGAACACTACCGATGACCACGGAGGTCTAAGAGGCCCAGGAGGCTGGGCATCCAAATCAGCCGAGGTACCCAGGAGGCGTTACTGAGCATCTCTAGCTGCCTTCTGGGAAGCACGGTGTCAGGAAAATCACGTCACTGTGTAAAAGTTCCCACCCCTTGCTGGAAGGGATACAAGATGTACCTTGGAAAAGGCCTTTTGTTTATGGCTACTTTCCTCCTGCACAGTGTATTGGAACTTCTCTCTTCTCAATAACTTCTGTGAGACCACTTGGCAATTTTTCTGAAACTGGAGATTGAGCTGAGAACAAGATCGTGGTATGATTGATTGAAATGAGCTGACACCAGGCATTGAGCCTGGGTCTGGGTGGGGCTTCGGTGACTGTAGGAAGGGCCTGCCCGGGTGGACTCAGAGCTTCGGGATTGGGCTCAGGCCCTGCCCGGGTGACAAGAGCCCCGGATGATCCTGACATATATCCCAGACACCCGAAACCTGAGGCCGGAGCTGGGATGGCTCCCAGAAATGCCGCCACACTTACAAAGCGTCCATGAATCTCCTGCGCTGTTTGTACGTTAGGACTTGTGGGTACTTATTTTCCCAGAGGAGAGGGTCATGGCTTTCTGCAGGGTCTCCAGAGTCTCCACACCCCCCAGAGAGTGAAGGATGCAGTTTTATGTCCCGGAATAACTAACCCAATCTACTTATCACCATTTGATTTTTTTATGGGTTTCTAATAAGCATTTGCAGCCCCCAACCCCCTTTTCACCCCATGAGTGAGGTGCAGGGAGTCCCCCCACTCCCCTGACACAGCATGAGGGGCAGCCAAGGCAGAATATTCTAGAAGGAATCTAGAACTTAGTGCCCAGGAGTTAGTGAGTGGGGAGTGGGTGCTAAAGCAGATTTTCTCTGCCACTGATTCCCTCTGGGGCCAACGCTGGACCAAACTCTGCTCCGGGCCTCGGTTTCCTCACCTGTAAAATGAACATGGTTACGTCGGATTCTGTTGTGGCCCCCTGTGACCTGATGTGCCTGATCTCCCCTGACGGCAAGCATGGCCCCCTGGACCTGAGGTTTGGGTCTCACTGACCCTAAGCCGTGGCCCAGACCTTGGACTGGGGGGCTCTGATGGGGTCCGGAGGGAGGCCGCAGATGCAGGACCCCGGGAACCAGGAGGCCACGTCAGCTCTGCACCTGAGTTTTCTGCTGTCAGGAAGCCACTTTGGGCCACAAGCTCTGGTTAAGGGTCATGACTTCCCCCCAGGCCCCTGTGCTCCCCCCATGGGGGCCAGAGTGTGGGACACCGAGCACAGAGACGTTCCCTACAAGTTCCTCCTGGCCTTCCCTCTACTTCCTTTTAATACCTTATCCTCTCCCAGTTTTTCTTTTCTCTCACCTTTCGTCACGGGAAGGCTGCCTGCAGCTCTGTGGTCTCAGCTAATGGCGTCCCCTGTGGTGGTGAGGGCACCCCCGGCCTGGTCCTGCACCAGAGCCTGCGGCCATCCTGGCCAGGGGTCCTGCCTTATCTCGAAGTCACGGCAGAGCCTTCAGCTGCTCCTGAGGACCCTCATCTGGGCCACCATGTCGCCTTGGGGACTTGAGCTGTGGGGCGCTCCAAGGCCAGCACGCATGTGGCCCCCTTAGCCTGGGAAACCCTGCTCATCCTACGAGCCTCCCCTTGTTTCCCAGAGAGGCTCCTGACTCCGGGGAGGGTTAAACCCACCTACCTGTGCTACTGACGCCCCCATCACTGCACTGATTTCCATGAAACAGCTGTGTAACCGTCGCCCACGTCTGCTCCCACTCCCCGGGGAAGAGAGAGTCCCTTGCATTCATCGCGGTACCCCAGTGCCTGGCACAGAGCTGTGCTCAGTTAATATGTGTGGCCTGAACGAGTGAGGGAATGCATGAATGAATGAATGAACAGATGCATAAATAAACAAGCAAGCCTGAACCCTTTCTACCCCGTGCCTCCCTTAGCTATCCTAAAAGAGAAATGCCATCTTACGGGAATCCTCTGGCATTTGGAGGTGGTGTCACAGACCCAGGAGACAGGAGAGGTTTCCGCTCACCACCATTTCTTGAGAGGCAAGGGCAGGCCAAAATACTGATTGCATAAAATTTTAACGACAGAGGCCCCCCACTCCTTGGATCTGGCTCTGGTTCTGGCGCAACTGAGTGTTGGCCCCTGGAGTGCGGGGTGGCCTCAGATGGCCCTGTGGTGATGGAGCGACAGCTGTGCCAGGAAGCCCCCCCTTGGAGAGGGCGGCTTGTGTGGGGTTCTAATGGTGGAGAATCAGCACGTGAAGGATGATGCCGGCTGTGAGGTCCCACTGCACGGTGAACCCAGTCCTCGGCAGGGGATATTTATCATGTACACGTCGTCCCGGCAACGAGCTGGACAAAAGGAAAAACAAGGGCCCTGGGCAGCCCTGCTCTCGCATCCCTGTCCCACGTCACCCCTCACTTTACCCCGCAGCACCGGGACAGCACTTTCCCTTCACTTCTTTCCCTCTGACAGCGATTTTTATTATTGCTCTAAGATGGAGGTAGGGGGCGGGCCAGGGAAGGGAGGGGCGCCCCCAGGCCGAGCCCCCGAGCACTCATGCCCACTGACCCGCTCTCCCTCTGTCCACAGGTGGGCCCCCATCTCGATACCTTCCCCACCGAGGCCCATCGCCAGAGAGCCTTCAAAGCCCACCGGGAAGAGTGTGCTGTGCGCCAGGGAACCCTGCGGATGGGCAACTACACCCACCCCTAAAGCCTTCTTGACACGGTAGAAAATCCTCCGAAGGACTCACCTTTCTTGCCCCAACTAACATGAGACAGTCCCCCTTGTTCTGCAGGTGCTTCCTCGGCCAGGACCTCAGATTCAGGTCTTAGTTTGATCGTTTTTGGTAAGAGCCCCCTCTTTAGAGTTAGCCACACTCGCTTCCCTTAAGCCCCAGGGACCCTCCACTTAGGGACCGCCCTCCTCCTGCAGGCCCCCCACCCTCTCTTCTCAAGCCCTCACCTGATAAGAGAAACCCAAAATCCAAGGCAGATTTTAGACTCCAGACTAAGGGGCGATTCTGAGGCTCTGCCCTCAAGTGTTAAAAACAACCCATGTTATTTGCTGCAGAAAGTGTGACATGCTTTGAAAGTCCTCATTTTATATTCCAAACATGAGTTTTAATTGCTCCTTTTGGGATTCCTGATATCTCTCCATGGCGGTACCATCTCTCTGGGACCTTTGAGGGCAGGAAGAGCCCACGTTCCTTACTCAGAGCGGCCCCCACCTCCTCAGTGCTGGGCCCAGATGGGCTCCTCCACCGGCACTGACTTTGGAAGGTCACCCTGCCCCCTCCCGAAAGAGAGAGACTTCCGGGGCTCAAAGTACCCAGGCTGGGGCACTTTGCACCTCAATCTTTCTGCAGGTCCTTTGGCTTCTCCCCACAGATTAGATACTGATCTATCTTAAATTAAAAGTGCTATTTGTCATCCTCCTCCTGTGCCTTTATTTGAAAGCTAGTAAACCTGTGAGCAGTGTGAGAACAAACCTCAGACTCTTTAAGGGAGATGACCTCCAAGACATCTCGACAGCACCTGTGCAAACCCCATCACTGACCTTCAGCCCGGATCTCTCCCTAGAATGCCACACTCATTTATCCAGCTGCTCCCCGGATGTCTCCACTCAAGCATCTGGCATTCGTCTCAAACCAACACAGCCAAGACAGAACTCTGGATTTTCTTCCACCAAAATCGCTTCTCCCTCCATTTTTCCCATCTCAAACTTGAGACCACCCAGATGCTGAAGACGAAAACCGTCACGACTCTGTTTCCTTCACGCTCTCATCCAATCCATCAACAAGCCCATCGATGTTACTTCCAAAAACACCCTGATTCATCCGTCTCTCCGAGCCCCCGTCATCTCTCTGGAGAACTGCAGTAGGTTCCTGAACCACCTTCCTGCTTCTGCCCACAATCCCTTCTCCACGGCTTGTCACCAGCCCACCCCTTCTTGTCATTTAGATCTTCGCTCAAAAGCCAAGTCCCCTACTCAGGGAGTTCCCTGGTGGCCTAGTGGTTAGGATTCCAGGCTTTCACTGCCATGGCTTGGGTTCAATCCCTGGTCGGGGAACTGAGACCCCGCAAGCCGTGTGGTGTGGCCGAAAAAGAAAAAGATATGAACAAGTCCCCCACTCGAAGGGCCTCCCTGGAGTAACCCTCAGTTAAACCCACACCAGCCTGTTTTATTCTCCGCAAAGCAATGAGCCCTTGTTTATTGCCTGTCTCCTCTTCTAGAAGGGAAGTGGCATGGGATCAGGGGTCTAAGGGCCCAGGGCCCAGACCTAAGGGCCTGTGGGATGACCTGCTGCCTGAACATCTGCTGTGGCTCCTGAGCCACAGGCTGAGTGCCTGGCGGGGACTATCCATCAGCCTAGGCCGGGAGACACACCGAGTCTGGTGACTACAGATCTGAGTGAGTTTCTTAAGCAGCCTCCCCACTCCCAATACACACACTCACTGCAGCTCCTTAGAAGCTAATTCCATAAAAATGCCACACACATTACCAACCCCCTCAGGAATCTGGTTCAGTGGGGGGCCTTGACAGACCCCACCCCATTCTAAGGGCCTAAAATTCCCCTCCCACCCCGCGAACCAGACAAGCATCCCTACTGGTCTTTGTTAAAGCCACCCTGCAGCCTTCTGACCCCCGGGGGGAGCGACCCCGGTGAGGGAGCAGGGCTGAGCCTGAGGGACCTGGCCACTGAGCAGGCAGCCATTCAAGGGCATGAAACCCAGCTCCACTAAGTAATTTCTGTGTGACCCCAAGAAAGTGTCCTAACCACTGTGTGCCTCATCTGTGAAACAGGACCCTGACACACCACAGGAGTTTTCATCAAGTGAAATTAGATAATGATTACATTCAAGAATGTGTATACGGCTTCCCTGGTGGCACAGTGGTTGAGAGTCCATCTGCCAGTGCAGGGGACATGGGTTCGAGCCCTGGTCCGGGAGGATCTCACATGCCGCGGAGCAACTAGGCCCGTGTGCCACAACTACTGGGCCTGCGCTCTAGAGCCCGCGAGCCACAACTACTGAGGCCAGCGCGCCTAGAGCCCGTTCTCTGCAGCGGAAGAAGCCACCGCAATGAGAGGCATGTGCACAGCAACGAGGAGTGGCCCCTGCTCGCCGCAACTAGAGAAAAGCCCACGCGCAGCAACGAAGACCCAACACAGCCAAAAAATTAAAAATAATAATAATTAAATAAATAAATTTATTTTTAAAAAAAGAATGTGTATAATGTGATTAGCACAGGATCTGGCACTTTTAAGCACTAGATGAATGTGAATTATTATTTTCTTCTTATTAATAAAGCACACTGCAAAGGGACAGCCGGAATTCTGTGAGCAACCAAGGGCAGAGGGCAGGATGCTCAAAGCCTTTGTGTCCACATGCATCAAGAAGGTCAAAATATTTGGAACTGAACCCACTCTTTTGTTCTGCAATCCCCAGTGGAAAGGGCAGGGGGTGACACATCAGGACACAGAATTTCCTGAAGGACCTGAAGTTAGACTCTATACACAGAAGAGTGAGCGATTCTGCCATGACAATGAGCAAGATGCCCCACTGCTCAGTGGTCCCTCCAGGCCTGCTTTTCCAAGGATTGGGCCAAGGAGGAGAATATGGACTTGGCCAGAAAAAGCTCCGGGAAATCTCTTTTTGAGATTGCAAATCCAATTGCTTCTTGCCTCAGAAGCAGGCAGGCCGCGTGCTGTGGGACTCGAGGGGGCTGTGACAGATGCCCTGGGAACACACCTGCACCCTCTCCTGGAGTCTCCCCAGCCTCTGTGTACTCCCGGGCCACGCTGGGGGGGCTCTCAGCAGGTTTCCTCCGCTCCTTGTCCTACAGCGCCACCCTCTGGCAGGTCTGAGTATGAGGCCAAGGAGGTGCCTGGCCCTTCCCTCCCTGCCTCCTTCCCTCCCCCAGCTGGGTCCTTCCCTCCTCATTAATTATTTGTGCCTCCACAAAGCCCCAGGTCCGATTCTGGTCTGATTCCGCCTTCGCCGGTATCCTGTCACACCGGCCAAACGCCTGTCCTGGCTCACGCTGACCCTGGCTGGGGGGTCTCCCGGCACAGCTGGAGTCCCTGACTATCCTTCCTGACCCAGGGTAGAGTCCCCAAAGGTTCCAGCCTGCAGGGGCCTTAGGGACCATCTGCTAACCTCCCTCCACCACCATCGTCCCCACTCCACAGATGGAAAAGAGATGCCAAAGGTGGCCTGAGTTCACTCAATAAGCCGGCCCCAGGCCAGTGACCGGTCCACTGTGCATTCCAGGGCCTGTCCCTCCAAACCACTCCTCAATTAAAGATGGGAGGAAATGGGGGGGAGGGCTTAGCTTTCCATCCCAAGTCGTTCTAATCACGTGCCGACAAATGCCACGTGAGCATGGCTGTCGCCAGAGATACGGCCTTGAGCCCCTGTTTTCGTTCATTTCCCTGCTGGTTGGCATTTGGGAACATTCTACCTCCTGGTCGGGTTTCTTGGCCAAACCCCACCAGAGATTTAACCAAACAAAGAGGCCCATGTGTACTGTCCTCACGAACCACAAGGAGGCAGCTGGTCTGGACCCTCAGCCGGTCAGCTTGAAATTCTCAGAAGTTCCCTTGGAGGTGGAGGAAGGCAGTGCCCCGTGTTGCTGCACACTTGGCAGGAGTGGGGGACAAGCGTGGGCCTGGGGTGCTGAGACGGAGCCTTTGGAAACAGGACTCACAAAGTTGGGAGGGGCTTGAGGACACGTCTAGTCCTTCCAGAGAAGACAGAGGGATACAGTTACTTAGCAGCCAAACTAGGACTAGAGCAGAGACCTCTTGGCTGGTAGGTTTCATGCTGAACGCCCACTGACTTCAGTCTATTTCCAGTCTCTTTTTTCTTTTCTTTCTTTTTTTTTGGCCACAAGCCGGGATCTTAGTTCCCCGGCCAGAGATTGAAGCCGGGCCACGGCAGTGAAAGCACCGACTCCTAATCACTAAACAACCAGGGAACTCCCAATGTCCAGATTTTTAAACTAGAGCCCAAACCTCATTGGTTCTCTCACTGCCACACACTCCCACTCTGATGTAACCAGATAACTAACAATTTTCTCAGCCAGAAGAAAGGAGAGGGGGTTCTGGAGCCTGACATCATGCAGGATTTTTATCAGGGAAGGTAGCACTGAGCCAATGGTGATTGGTGTCTGATCTCTGCCTGGCAGGGGGCTTCTAGAAGCCAGAAGAGAAAGCAAGGCTCATAGGCCACAAATCCAAATCCAGTCCTGGGAGGTCCCTGGATCCAGTCAGAGATGGCTTGGCTTTTTGGCTCACTCATCCAAGCTCCCCAATTAGCAATGGTTTAGAACCACAGATTTGGGGGTCTAGAGCAAGCACACATGCATGACAGCAAGCAGACCAGAAGCTCAGGCGCCAATGTGGGTCTGCATGACAGTCACACAGGTCTGTGTTTCCAATCAAAAACATTCTCTTGCATTTACCCTTCTTGACCAAAACAGTCTTTCGGCTGCATTTCTTTTTACTTGGGAAACACTTTGATGCTTGAAATCATCATTAAAAGAAAAAAAAAAAAACTAGGTTGGCTTTTTATACAGGCTCCTAGAACTGAATGAAGGCAAATATAAACTTGAATTCACAAATGGGAAATAATCCCTGAAGGGGAATTTGGGTTGATGGACACTGCTGCACTCTGTGAGATCCATGCATGCAGGTCCATCCTGTCATACCCCCCGTGACATCACCAGCCTCTAGCACAGGGAACACTGTGCAGGACAGACTGCATGTTTACAGGGGAGGAAGGAAGGAAGGGAGGGAGGGAAGAATAGAGGAAAAGAAAGAATATCTTCTCTTTCTGGTTTCAGGAGCTCCATGGGGTTTTGAGCTAAACCAACAAAAATGACTGAGAACAGCGTGACCTTGAAACCCACAAACTGTCCAGATCCTTGTCTGGCCCATCTGTTTGCATTAGCACCCAAGCTTGGCCCGCATCAGCCAAATCCCTTGTCCCCTCCATGTCACAAACCGGTTTTGTAGGAAGGCCCAGAGCAAAGCGCGGGGCGGGGTGGGGTGGGGCCTGACTTCTCCAGTGGGGGCCCTAACCTGCCAGAGGAAAAGCTCTGGCTATTGTTCTCCGTAGTGGTGATTTGAAATGCATAATTGGTATTCTCCAGGACCCCAGCCAAGTGCAGAGACCTCCCAGTGACCATGTGAAGCGGGCGACATCACCCCCATCTTACAGCTGAAGAACACATGGCCCAGAAAGCGTCTGCTCAAGGTCACAGAGCAGGGCTGGGACTATGGTGAGGCAGACAAGGTCCTGGCCTAAAGTACAAACCTTTTGACTTTTTCCCCAAACTCAGTAACCAAGACAAACAATATTTTAATGTAATATTTTAAAATCAAAATTGAAAAATCCCTGATGGACAAAACAGCAACAGGTTCAATAGGGACTTGTATGACTCACCTCACTTGCCTCACCTTAGCCCCAGCCCTGGATTCTAGAGCCAGGAGTCGACTTCAAGCCTAGCAGATTCTGGAGTCCATATCCTCGGCCACCCCACTCCACCGGTGTTACACTGCCCCTGGCCCCAGCTACTCAGAACCGTGATGACAGCATTCAAGCTACAATCCTCCAGGAGCAGAGAAGAAGACCTCAGGATCATTCTCGAAAAGCTATGAGCACATCTCCTCATGTGGCTCTGTCTGCTAAGCCAGTGAGCAAAACTGGCCAAAAGAAGGCCTTTTCCACGCTCAGGGCAGTGGGGTAAGAACGTTGCTAAAGACCATGGCTCAGCCATTGGCCCAGGCATCGATCCAAAGTCAAATCCAAGCCAAGAACCCCAGGTAGAGCAGAAGGACGTGGATTCTATAGGCAGAGGCCACATCATAGCGGGCATGGGCCTCTCCTATCCTTGCCTCTCACTACAAACCTCTGATGTTAATGTCTTTGGACCAAAGGGAAAGCTGAGGTCCAGGCAAGAGAGATGAGCTGCCCAGAGTGGAAGTGGGGCCAGAGCCCAGGCCTTCTGAGGGCCAGTCCGTGCAGCCGCTTCCCTGACCTGGAGAAGAGCAAAGCTTCCTCCTTCGTTGCTGTCGCTCTGTGAATGCTTGGCTTGAGCCCTTCTAGGGCTCTGGGTCCATTGAGAGACTGAAGGTTTAAAAGCAAATTCAAAGGACTGGATGGGCAGGGGCTGGCATTGGAAGCTAGAGAACCCAAGAGAAGTGGGAGGCGGGGGAGGAGGTGTTCGAGCCCAGAACAGGGGTCTGGGTGCTGGTGTCCTGGGAGCCTGGTCCTGGACGTGACCTCATCTCACTCATTCCCTTTCCCTCCCCTGAGTCCTCCAAGCCTCTTCTCTCCCCGGGTGGAGGGGGGTGGGCAAGACCCCTAAGGTAGAGGGCTGGGGCTCAGCGGGGACAGAGGGGGAGAGAGGTCTGTCTCCTGCCGTGTCAATGGAGTTCTCAGAGGTTAAGTAACTTGCCATGGTTCACACCCTGCTGTGTTGAAACCTCTACCCCTCCAGGACCAACCGGACTCCTTTCTCAAAGGGAGGGGTGGGTCACCCACCCAGGATCCCTGGACGCTTAGTAAAAGGCCAATTCCTGGGCATCCTCCCAGCTAAACTAGAGCCCAGGTGAGTACACACACAGACCTCTCAGGCTGTGGACAGGCTGAGGTGCAAGAACCACCCCTGTGATGGAGAAAAGAGATAAAGGAGGAGGAACAATGGTGGAATTGGAAACCCCCAAACAGGAATAAAACAACGTTAGCGAGAGAGGGCTGGGTCCAAATTCCAAATGGAATAAATGGCACAGCGTGTTTTACATCACACTAGACTATGATAATTCAATACTAATGATAGTATACTAACAACCTGTGAAATATTCTCGGGCTCTAAGTAGTGCCGAGAAGCCGGCTAGGGCTGCAGGAGGTTGGGGTTCTTGCCTTTTTTTTTTTTTTTTCCACCGTAGAAGGTTCCCTCCCCAGCCCTTACTCGTCCCCGCGCCAGCTCCGATACCCGCGCAGTGCCCTGCGCCGCCAGAGGCCTTGTTTTCGCTGGGTCCGGGATCCAAACCCCCGCCTAAGACCCCGAGGCCAGAAAAAGTCCGTGCTTCGACAGATGCAAGTCCGCCCAGGGCCGGGGCGGCTCGGAACGCCGGCGGGCAGAGCGGGACCAGACTTGCTTGCGGCTTAGCCGATTCCGCGGATCCTGGCCCCGGGGCGTCAGGATCTCTAACAGGCCCAGGATGACAGGCCCGTTGACCCAAGCCGGGGCCTTGGGGCCTGGGGGAGATGAGGTTCTTCCTGAGATGCGGGCGCAGGCCGGGAGCAGGGGTGGGGTGAGAGAGTGGAGAGGGGAGCGGAGTCTCCAGAGGCGCCCAGAGCAGAAACGAGGCCCAAGTTGCGGGCTGGCCGGGAAGGGCGAGGGCACCCCAGGGTCCTCGTGATTTACGCTCCCCTCCGCATCAGCCAAACGAAAATGAACGGACCGGCCAGCTCGGCCCCGCCACGGGAGGCGCCCACTGACGCGGCCGCCGGGCCAGGACGGGGGCCCCTCGGCGCTCGCCCTCCCGCCTCCCCGACAGCTTGCAGCCGAGCCGGGCCCGCCGTCCCCGGGGAGCCGCCCGTCCTCGGCCCCAGCCCGGCGAGGCCGCTTCCAATCTGCCGGCAGGCTCAGGGGGAGAGGGCGGGGATCCGGGCCGGAGGCCACCGCCGACCTCGCCCGAGGGAGAAGTTTGTGCTCCGCCCGGCTGTGCGGGGCTTTCCCGGGCCGGGGCTCGGGTTTGGGGGATTCGGGCGCCTCACTGTTCCGCTGAGATCTCAGAGCTGAGCCAGACGCGGGGCCGGGGTATTTTCTGGGGGCCCGTGGGGAGGGGGCCCGGAGCGCGCGGGCCGCCTGGAAAGGCCTGGGCTCCGGGCGCTGGGCGCCTTGGGCCCACGGGGCCCGGCTGCAGGTGCGCGGGCTCGGCTCCCTCCGCCCTTTGACCGCAGACAAGGGTCGCCATCCCTGGGGTAGTGTCGAGAGGATCCAGGCCCCGGACGCGCTTCAGATCTGCCCGCCGCCCTGCGCCCCGGCACCGGAGGCCGAACCCTGAAAGGCACAGAACTAGAGCATCGTGGAGGAGTCGGGGAGGGTGCGGGGAGAGTTATTCACAGTGAAAAGACCGTGTTTCCAGCGCTGCTTTGAAAATAAATCCTCGGGCGAGCTCCGGCTCCGTGCGAAATGAGAAGCCGTTTGCAGATGTCTACACTCGCGCTCAGAAGCTCTCCCGTGTTCCTGTTCAGAGGTACAAAAACACCCGATCCCGGGACACGCGCCACAGGAGAGGCTATCGGCTGGGTTGGGGTCCGTTGCGCTGTCTCCCTCGGGCCACGGGGATTTCTCAGGGTCCCCCTAACGTCCCAGACACGACATGCCCACGTTTTCCACCCTCGCCCCACAGCGAAGCCAGCGTTCTGGCTCCTTCTAGGTGCAGACACCGAGCTCCTCCCACCCCTGCCAGGTCCGCGGGGTCCAAAGAGGTCAGGGAGAGGGCTGCAAATTTTCCTGCACGAAAAACATGTGACCCCGACGGAAACGCCCTAAAACAACATAACAAATTCAACTATCTTCTTCTCCACACACACACAGGTCTTTTTCTGCTGGATTTACTCCCCTTCTGTTGCTGAAGGAAGAGAAAACGGCGGGGTGGAGGGGTGGGTGGAGGTAGAAAAGGGATCTTTGACAGCCTGGCGGACGAATGATTTAAATAACTGTAGGAAAGTGTCGGGGAAAACTTAAAAAACCTCACATTCCAACCCAACGGCAGCGGCAGCCGGGCTCTGGACCCCTCCCCGCCAGCCTGTACCCCCCTTGAGCTAATCACCCTCATTAGGAGCCTCATCACCGACCTAATGAAAGCAAACCGTGTGGAAATCGCCGGTAAACAGTTGGGCCCGTGCTGTAATTAATTCAGTGTCTCTTTTAATCAAACCGAAAGGAATCGGGCAGCGGCTTGCGGAGCCGTGACATCACCCCCAAAATCGGCCGGAGCCAATCAGCGTCATCACTCCGGGGACACGTGGGCGAGTCCCCTTTAAAAAAAAAAAACAACGAAAAAAAAAGAAACGAAAAAAAAAAAAAAAACCCTAGCCCCAAAGTAAAAGTGACACAAGTTCATTTTTTAAAGGAAGGGGGGGAGGCGAAGGCGCGCGCGGAGGACGGGCTGCGAGCTGCAACCGCGGAGCCGGGAGGTGCTGTCCACGGTGCTGACGGGCCCCAGGAGCGGTGGGAGCGCGGAGAGAGGACCTCCCCGGCCAGGTGGGGAGCGTCATGCGCCGAGGGCCGCCGTCGCCGCTATCCGCGGTGCTGACGCCGCCAGGTGCGCTCCGTTCCCCCGGCTGGTAGCGCGGCTCGGGCCCGCTGCTATCCGCGGTGCTGACCCCGCTGCCCTCGGCCACCGCTCGCCTGGAGGAAGCGTGCAGTTTGGATTTTTAAAAAGCCCTTCTTTATTTAGATTCCAACGTCCTCGCATCTCTTCTGTGCCAAAGGGGAGCTCAGGCCGTCCGTCTCCCCCTTTGCTCTCCCCAACTTGGCGCACCCTCCCTCCCATTTCTCCCTGACACTCCCACCACCCCCCTCGGCTCGGCGGCTCCGCGCGATGCTGCAGAAGACGCGCTGAGCCCTTTTGGATCTAATGCGCAGAGGAGGTTGGCCCAGAGCTCCCGGGCTCCCCCAAGGCTGAACTCCATCCAAGGTGCCCGCAGGCTCCCTGCCCGCCTTCCCCATGCCAGCCCGCAGCTAGGGGCAGGGGCAGCGGCGGCTGGGGTTGGGGGGGTGGGGAGCTTTTGGGGAGGACAGGTCGCAGCTTGGCTATGGAAGGCTCCAATGGCTTTGGGATCGACTCCATTCTCTCCCACCGAGCGGGCAGCCCCGCCCTTCCCAAGGGGGACCCCTTGCTCGGGGACTGCCGCTCGCCCCTGGAGCTGAGTCCGCGCTCGGAGAGCAGCAGCGACTGCTCTTCACCAGCCTCGCCAGGAAGGGACTGTTTGGAGACGGGCGCCCCACGGCCTGGCGGGGCTTCGGGCCCAGGTTTGGACTCCCACCTGCAGCCTGGGCAGCTCTCAGCCCCAGCCCAGTCTCGCACCGTGACCTCCTCCTTTCTGATCAGGGACATCCTTGCTGACTGCAAACCACTCGCGGCCTGTGCACCCTACTCTAGCAGCGGGCAGCCAGCCGCTCCTGAGCCTGGGGGCCGTCTTGCGGCCAAGGCTGGGGAGGATTTTAGAGAAAAGCTGGACAAAAGTAGCAGCAACGCCTCATCGGACTCTGAGTATAAAGGTAAGAAAATGGGAGTTGAAAACTTGGGGGGGGGAGATGCTATATTTGTGAACACTGGTACTGAAACAGGAGTGCACACATGTGGGGACATACACATATTCACTCGGAGCTGCCCCCAGGGCCCAGGCTCAGCAGTCGGTCTTGTCTGAGCCTTTCAGTCGGCCCTGTGCTTATGCTTTTGAGCAACAAAGAGTCCAGCGGAGAGAGTGAGGAGAGGGACGCTGTGTGCCCCAGGAGAGGTTCCCCAAAACGCACAAAGCAAACTTTCCAAACTTCGGTGGGCTCTCCAACCCACTGGTGGGCAGAAGCAAGTTCCCATCAGGCCAGTGGCTCTCTGGGAAAAGACCCTGCAGAAGCAACGGAAAACCCAAAGGGTTCTGCTTCAACCCCCTTTTATAAGGGTGAAAACCTAGCAGGAAATTTCAGCTGGAATCCTGAGAACAGTCAGAATTTTCCACCCTTTAATTTGAATTTCCAGAGGGGGAGGGGAGTTGAGCTATCCCTCCCGTTGGCCCCGGTGTGATCTGGGCCCGGGGAATCATGCAAAAGAAACGCTCACTTCAAAGTAGAAACAGCAGCCAGGCGGCTTACCAGCACTGAGCGGGTTCAGAGGTCTTTTCGAGAGGGGAGGTCTCTGTACCCACCCAACTGTTCTCACTGGATTTGATTTTAAGTGCATTGAGCAATCAACTTCAGGTTCTGTCTGTGGGACCCAGAGATGGCCCGGCACCCAGCCTATCCTGGGGTTGCTTCCCCTTTACTTGCGTTTTCACCTCCATGAATCTTTGCGTTGTTGTTGTTTCCTTTCCATCCTGTCTTAACCAGGGAGCTGAGATCAGGATTAAGATGAAAGGGGAAAGGAAGAAGGAAGAAAGGAAAAAAGGAAGAGAAGAAGGAGAGAAAGAACTCCCTAATTTTGTTTCTCGCCCCCGCCCACTGCCTTGACTTTAGGTCTTCGATGAGGCCAGAGGCGCAAAGTTCTTCCTTAGGAAGAAGTCAGGAGGCAGGAAGGGAAGGAGTGTCAGGACTTCAAGGGAGAGAGCCCTGTGTCCCCATCCAGCAGAAGATGAGGGGCGGACAGAGGCTGTTCAGAGCTCTTTCAGCCTTATAATTAATTCCCAGAACCCTTTCCGTGAGATAAAACTTCCCTATAAAGGCTACTTCTTTATTGTCTTGGGGGCCCTACACCTCCTGGTCTATACTCGCACTAAGTCTTCACAAAAATTTCGGAAGGCTCATTTAACACTCTCTTCCCAACCGAGAATTCGTTTGTGGACACGCCCTGACCTCAGAACGAAACCCATTTGGGGCCCCACTCCACATCGCAACTACCTCCGCTTCCCCACACAACTGGCGGAACGTCCACCAGCCTCACTGGGCCAGTCATGCCTAGAAGACGGGCAGCTTGGGCTAGAGCACCCAGGACGGAGGTCCAGACGCATGTGGCCCAGTGACCCTTGCTCCTCCCCGCACGGCCTGTTTAGAGAGTCAAGGAAAACGTGCCCCGGAGAAAGACAGGTGCGGGGTGGGCTGGAGGGGTAAGCAAGGGAGGCAACGTAAATATATGTGTATAACAACGTATCTTATTCTTTATAATTCTCAGCCACAACACTCCAGTTTTATGTCTAGAGTAAGAGGCGAGACCACCCCCCACCCTCCACCAAGCCCTGCATGCTTGTGTCTGGTGCTGGTGCTGTGAAAGGGTTCGGCTCTTGTCTCCTTTTATTTTCTTGCCCGTAGGTGGGATTTTGAGGAGAGGTTTCGTTTAAGATAATTGGAATATCAATTTTCTTCTCTTGTCCCTGATGATATCTGATCAGGGAGGTGATGAGGGCCAGCTGTCCACATATGGCTTAAATAGGTTTGGCGCTGAGGGCAGAGGAAGGTCTCCCCCACGCCTAGGCGCCGCTGCCTTTGCACCACCAAAGCCGCGGGGTGAAGAGGGAGCAGAATATCCACCACCGAGACAGTGTCTGGAGCATTTCTCAAAGGTGGAAGCGACTTTTTCAGGACCCACGTTAGGAAATCTTGCCGAGAGACAGACACGTGGGGTTGGGCATCTAAGCGATTCCCCTGCCCACCTAACAAGCTAAGAGTCCTTTTCTCCAAAGAGGGCACGGAGGGAAGGTCAGTCCCATCCCGAGTTTCTGTTATCAAAGCTTCCTCGGCATAACGTTTAAAGAAGCTGGGCTTTGAAGTAAGGCGGTCTGCCGCGCGCGCAGTCTTTTCTGCGAGAGCTGATATCCGTGGAGAAATGAAACCGGCGCTTTGCTCCCAGCAGGGTCAGTGGGCCTCGAACTCTGAGGCATTGAGATCTGGGCTGAGCCTGTTTTGGAGGCTGAGGCTGGACAGCGGCGAGTGCATATCTGAAGGCTCCAGCCTGTGCCGGAGAGGGATTAGAGAAAAAGCCCAAACTCAACCCTCACCCCACCCCCGACCTGGGAGCTCAGCCCTGAGAAATGGGGGATTTTCCAAAATAGTCAGTCCAGACAATCAGGTCAAAAAGTAAGCTTTCCACAATATCAAGTTTGAGGTTTGGATGATTGTTTCCTTGAACTTGTTTAAACTTTGCCTGCCTGGCATAATAGACAGAACTCAAGTCCCCCCCCCCCCCACCGCCTCCAACATCCCAACACATCCCCAGCTCCTGAGGCAGCCGTGCCCCAACGTGGCCCGAGCCTAGGAGGGCAGGGAGAGGCCTGCGCACTGGCCTGGACGAGGCAGGAGGCAGGCATGGGCCCCGGTTTCTCACAAGCCCAGCGAGCACTCTACCGGCTCACCCGCCTGGGTGCACCCGGCGCCCGGCACCCTCCCGGCCTCCAACCGCTGCCCTTCCGGTTGAAAAGTCTTGCTCCCTAGTGGCTCAATTAACCGGATTATTGTTTCCTACAGAGAGAAATCAACTCACATTCAGCTGAACCCTGCCACTGCAAACGCCATGCTCAATGAAACTCAGCATAAAGAAAAATATAGAGAGGAAAAGAGGAAGGGAAGCCCCAAACCCCACTGTCAGTTTTGGGGAGGTGGTCTCTGGTCATATCGTTGCTTTAGGGGGAGAAGGAGGGAGGTCAGTGAGCTTGTTTGATCAAGTGTGCATTTGCGGTGCCGTCAACCCCAAAGGAAAGTGTTGGGAAAGAAAGAAACCACGTTGTTCGGTCCCATCCTTGCAACGCAGGAGCAGGGACCCTGCTGGGGTGTCCTGACCGACGCGGGGTGGGGGAAACACAAGACAGCCACGGCAGGCAGCGTATTGACAAGGAAACACAGACCTCCGCGATGTGAGCAGCCGAGGGGCAAACGTGTGGCTTATTTTTCCAAGCGCTTCGTGCTTCCAGATCTGGGTGCCCCGGCGATTCGCCTTCCGTGCTGTGTGCTGTTTGTAGTTGAAGAAACGGGGGGACCATCTCTATAGGTTCACCCCCGTGCAGGGGCCAGGCGAGATGTGGATGTAATTATTTGTTCTTCAGGGCCACGGTCCGCTCCAGGGTGAACGGGTTTTTGTCCCTCTACGAGGGTTTTTCTCCCCCAGACTCCAGCCCTCAGCTTCCTCCCTTCCTGGCCTGGATGCAGCCAGAGAATCGGGGCACAGTCCCGCACCCCTGAGCACGCATCCGCGCAGCCCACCGGTTTGGAAGCCCTGGGTCCCCTCCCCTCCTCTCCCCTCCCCCGTCAGGTCCACTTGGTGGATCCCGTTAATCCCTCCAGGGAGCGCCGGCGCGACGCGGGAGCCGGGTTGAGTTCTCTCTCGGCTTTGGGTTACTTCTCCCCGGAGGTGTCAGTCTTCCTCGGTCTGGGGGCTGGGAGGTCCCAGCTCTGAGCTGCTCTGCCGCGGCTCCATGGGACCGGGAGCCACATTTACGTGACCGACTGTGACGGGCCGCAGGCTGGGGCGGCAAGGCGGCGAGGCCGGGCCCTGACGCGCGGCTGTGTCTCCACAGTGAAGGAGGAAGGCGACCGGGAGATCTCCAGCTCGAGGGACAGTCCCCCGGTGCGCCTGAAAAAGCCACGCAAGGCACGCACGGCCTTCACCGACCATCAGCTGGCGCAGCTGGAGCGCAGCTTTGAGCGGCAGAAGTACCTGAGCGTGCAGGACCGCATGGAGCTCGCAGCCTCTCTCAACCTCACCGACACGCAGGTCAAGACCTGGTACCAGAACCGCAGGTGAGGCCCGGCTGCGCGGGACGGGGTGGAAAGGGCCCCCTCCGCTCTCCTCCCTGCCCCTCCAGGGGACCCACCAGTGCATGATCTGATGTGCCGAGGGAGGCCCTGAGCTTTCCCCGTCCTGTAAAACTGGGGAAACTGAGGACTCAGAGAGCGGAGGCCTTGCCCGAAGTCCACGGTGAGGGAGAGAGACAGGACTAGGGTCGAGCAGGTGGACAGACAGACATGTGGGCCACTGGAGGTCCAAGCCTTCCCACCCTAGCCACGTCCTACCACCCCCATCCAGCCCGGGCAGCTGCTGGGGGGCAGGGGGTGGCTCTGAGCTCTCCCGGGGGGGGGATTTTTCTGGCCTCCTCAGCCTTTCTAGCCCTTAAACGCAAGGAGGGAAGGGGCCCAGCCCTAGCTTCTTGGGGGCTGGGGATCCGGGAAATTGGTGTTGGGCATGGGTCTTGAACCTGATATTTCCTAATTCCCTCCCCAACACATTCACAGGATGAAGAGAAACACAAACAGGTACAAAACACACACATACAGCCACTCAACCCACAGTCACACACTCACATCGACGCAACTCAGTAATACAAACACACATACGCCACAGTCACCCACACACGCTTAGCGGAGGCCGGAACGGTGCTTTCCATAAACAAGCCTCAGAACACGCTGCCCCATTAATAATAAATACCTGATTACTGCTCCGGGCATCAATAATTAAGGCCCGTTACAGTAATTACACAATTATGATGATGCTGAATAATTCAGGCAGGGAAACGGGGCTGGTGTGTCTGAGTCCGACTCAGTGGGACCGCCTCGCCGGCCAGGTGCGCCCAGGAGTCCGGCCGCAGCCCTGGCAGCCAGTGTGGCCTCGGCTTTCTTGCCTTCCCCCAACCCCAGCCGACCCTCTGCTGGTAGCCTCCCGGCTTCGGGACCAGACAGACTGCAGGGCTCGCCCGAAGCCTCGGATCTGCGTGCGGACTGCCGCGGACGCGGCCGCCCGGCGGAGAGAGCGTGCGCACATCCTCTCCCGTCGCCGTCTCTGGCCCGCGAGCTTCCGCAGAGGCGCCGCCAACTGGGGTACCGCGGCTGTGCTGGCCTCCGCCGGGCCGGCTGTGCCGCTGGGAGGATCAACTGAGTCCCCTCCAACGGCTAGCGAACCGACCCCCGCGCCCTCGCCGTCCTGTCCAGGGCGATCCCGCCTTCCTCAGGCCTCCCCAGGAGCATCCACACCCCGCTCCAAGCGCCCAGTCTGCGATCCCCTGAGCAGAGTGTGGCGAGGTCAGACCCCGGGCTTTGGGGTAAGACAGCCTAGCTTAGAACCCGGGGTCTCCTCTTCCTAGGCCATCTTGAAAACTGGCCCGCGCCTCAGTTTTCTTATCTGTAAGTGGGGTTAATAGCCATGGAAGGCCGGTGGAAGATTAAAGGAGTCGATGCATGTAACCCGCTAGACGGTGCCTGGCAGCCCGTTATTTATTAACGAATTATAGTGTGACCCCTTTGGTGTCCCTGCAGGCGCTCTGGGGCAAGCACTCGTGAGGGGCAGGGGTCTCCGGGCACCACAGTTCTGACCCCGCCTTACGCGTTTACTTCGGTCCCTAGGACTAAATGGAAGCGACAGACAGCCGTCGGGTTGGAGCTGCTGGCGGAGGCAGGCAATTACTCAGCGCTCCAGCGGATGTTCCCGTCGCCTTATTTCTACCCGCAGAGTCTAGTTTCCAACCTGGATCCCGGCGCCGCGCTGTATCTGTACCGCGGGCCCAGCGCGCCGCCGCCCGCCCTGCAGAGACCTCTGGTGCCCCGCATCCTCATCCACGGACTCCAGGGCGCCAGCGAGCCGCCCCCGCCGCTGCCCCCGCTGGCCGGCGTCCTCCCGCGGGCCGCGCAGCCTCGGTGAAGCGCCCGCCCGCCGGCCCGCGGCGCACCCGGCCCCCGCTCCGGGGCTCCGCGCTGGCCCCTTCCGCCTGCCTCTGGGAGGGCGCGGGGTTTCAACTCCCCTTCCCAGGGGCCCCGGGTCTGGCCCTCCCTGGCGTCCAGCCCAGTGTCCCCAGAAGGGCCAAATGCCAAGTCTTCTGAGTCCCGGACCCCCGGACTGAGTCTCCCTAACCGTCCTCGGCGTCCTCACTCCCGGCCACTCCACCAGGGAGCCACTTCCACCGCCGGGGGTACATACATCCCCACGCCCCGCCCCCGTCGCTCCCCACCCGCGCCCCCTTGCCCCTCCCCGGGGCAGGTGGGCGACCCCCATGCTGCCCTTTCCCACTCCTGCTCCACGCTCCAGCAGTACACCAAGCCCTCTCCCCGCAGCCCTGACACGCGGAGGGGAAGGGGAGTGTGGAGCCTCCCCCCGCCCCTCCCCCCAGCTCCAGGGCCGACGGCAGAGCTGTACATACCGTGTGCAAAGTGTATATGAAGTTATTTATTCGTGACCCATGAGCCCGTGACTGTGTCCGTGAATCAGTGAGTTTGTGGCCTGTGCCCACCCTCCTCCCAGGCGGGGCAGGAAGGGGTCAGGGGACTTGCCCACCTACCCCGACCCCCAGTCCCCATCTCCAGCCTCCGTCCGGGGGGCAGCCAGGCCCCTCGGGTTCTCTCTCTTTTTTAAATGTCGAAATAAACTTCTTACAAATGACCAGGCACCTGTCCGCGCTCCGTCGGTGGGTCCGCGCTCGGCCCTTCTTCCCCATCCCTCCCTGAGATTCATTGTCCCCTTCTGGGACTCGGGCTCCTTCCACCCTCAGTAAGGAAGTATTTTCGTCTCCCTCTCTTCCTTGGTGCTGTGGGCGTGGGCAGGGGTCTCCCCTCCTCCCTGGCCTCAGTCTTCCCATCTCTACGGTGAGGTGAGCACGCCGCTCCCCACCTGCCCCTGCCTCTCCATCTGGTCGCTGGACTCTCAGCCGCTCCCGGGGGCCGGGGTGGGGGTCAGCGCCCGGGCTGGCTGGGCTGCGGGCCGGGCTGCGGTGCCCTCGCTGAGCCGGCTCATCTGGCCACGACAAGGGCGCCGGCAGCTGGTGACCGGCCCGCCGGCCGCGGGGGCGACAGATGGGCTCCGAGGCTACTCCCCGCCCCCGCCCCCGCCGTCCGTCCCGCGCCCCGGCCGCTCGCGCTCGGCCCCCCGCATCGGGTAGGACCCGACGAGCCTTCTCTGGGAACCTGACGCCGCACCGGGTAACCCCCGACTCCCGCATCTTCTTGCTCCCCCCTTCACGCGGGGACTGTGCTGGGGATGCGACCCAGAGGGAAGCCAGATCCCAGCGTCTGACGCCGGGCCCCAGCCTGCGACTCCAAGGGTCTCAGGAGAGGGCTTTAAGTTCTGAGCCAGACTCCAGACCTCCGGTTCACGTTCAGAGGGCCAAGGTCACCTCCACAGGCAGTTCCTCTCTGGGGAGGTGGGCTCAGGTGCTCCCCCGCCCACACACCACCTGCAGCTCAGACTCCCAGGATCCGCCCAGGGCTGGGAAGTTTGGGGCCCGGCACGCCGAGCTCTCCCCAGTTTTGCGGCAGGATTGCTCTCAGAGAGGACTGCCTGGCCAGGAGGGGTGGGGTTCTGCTTAAACGCTGACCGTCCCCCCCCCACCCCGCGCCGGACCCTGCTACTGTTTCCTCCTCACCACCCACCACCCTCACACCACCGCTTTTCTTTCCCGGGATGGTGAGGGTATTATTCTAATTTTGCAAAATGCACAGCAGCTAATTAAGTCAAGGAGCCCCTTGGCTTTCAAGTCCTTTTGCATGTGAATGGGGGTTGGTAAATCCCCAGCTCTGGCTGGGGTGGGGGGTGACGGGGGACCGTCCCCAACTCAGGGTTAATGAAGTGGGAAAGGAGTCTCTCACAGCCTCCTGCAAACAAAACCCCCCATGCAACAAACCCTGCCCAAAGCCTACATGGATTGACTTAAACCCAGGGGATAAGTGCTTTAAATTAATCTCATTGAATAAGAATGAGACCAAACAAAACTCTTTAAAATCATATTAAAAATCTATCAAAGGACAACTTGCACTGGTGTGCTTTTCATTTTGTGTAAGTGAGGGACATAGACTGGAGCAACCACCCTTACATTTACACAGCGGCCGTGTAAACCACAGACACATTCCCCACTATGTAATTGTCCTTGTACCGCCGAGGTGATTTCATATCTTACATTAATGAAGAACAAGTCTTCCCTACAAGTTTATAATTACAATATTTTAAATTGTCCTGCACTTCCCATCTGCGATAATAACTTTACAGCCTCTGCAGTGAGGTGGGCTTCGGCTTTCATCCATTTAGAAGGCTAAATTGGTTTCCCGGTTCCCAACCCTGGGGCTGGGTGAACTCTCATTTAAAATAAGGGGGGGGGGAAGAATTGTATGAGACCCCCAGCAGGCAAGACAATAGGAGAGGCACTGAGAGGGGGTGTCTCTACTCCTGCACTGACACCTCCCCCCAACTTATAAACGTAGACTCCACGGGGGCAGGGGCAACAAAGTGCAGAAGTTGAGAGTCCCCAACCAGCCTTGCTGCAAGGCTTCTGGGCATTTTCGAGAAGTCGAGCTGATTTTAGGGGTGCCCAGCCGCCAGCACGCTGAAAGGCTTTGCTACGAACTTTTTCTCTGTGGAGCAGATTAAGAGATAAGGCGTCCTGGTCATGCAGGCAATTTAACGAGACCAGTGGAGCGCCCTTCGCAAGCAGGGCAACTTCTCCAGTGGAAAGGAAGCCTTAAATTTCTGTCTCCTGGAAGCGATGGATGGATTTTAACGGCTTCCGCTGACTTCACGTTGAGGGGCTCAAGTGCTAAACCCCAAGGGCGCTAGCCGTTTGGATCCACCTGCCTTAAGGGGCTCTCATTTACTCCCCTTTCTTCCCTAAATCTCTCCTCCCCTCACCACAGGGGGGAAAAAATCAAAGGAATCCACTGGGCTTTGTCAAAATGTCCTTTGCTGAGATTTGGTTGGCTCTGCTTCTGAGAGTGGAAAATGCCGTTTGCATTGCATCAGCGCTGCCTTAATCACTCACCAAGGGCTCTTTGCCCTTCAGTGCGTGAGAATGGGGGGCCCCCTCTGAAGATGTGCAGCCGCTAAGGGTTGCAAACATGAAGATGTCTAGGATTCAAAAAAAATAAAGCATTTTACAAGCCCATGAGGGAAAAAAGCTTTAGGCTGCAACATTCCATGAAATGTCCAGATTCTCTGACTTTTAAATATGGGGATCAGGCTTATGACACAGAGAAAGAGGTAAGTTTGGGAAATTAGAAAAAGAGGCACGATTGGAAATACACACAAAATTAGAATAGGTACAGTGGAATTAGGCTAAAGCTTTGCCTAATTGATGCCTGAAATGTATAATCTGTCAAGAGCCATAATAAGAAAGAGATTTATTTTAAGGTTATTTAAATTTAGAGAATATTAACCCTAAATCTGCTAAATCCATGTTTCTTTATTAACTGGGGGTAATACATTGATTCTACTTAGAAACAGGCCCACATAGCACCTATGGCAAGAAACCCTCACCTAAGTGTCAGCAAAGTAAGAGTGAGTTTCCATCTCAGAATTACAGTCACTTATATGCTTTGCACAGTTCTGGCCCTTCTCCACCCCCCACCCCCAGCCCCAGGAGTGCAGAACTCTGCAGACTCACCCTTTAATGGAATGAATACTATGGGGAAAAAAAATTAAAGAGCAGGGTTCCCCTTTGATCATCCTGGATCACTGGCATTAATCCTGCTTCTCACACAGCTGGGTTTTGTTTATAAAGTTTGAGCCCTCCTTTTCTCACCCAAATCACGTGGACCGTTACACACGGAAATACAAGAAAGGTGGCAGATTTGCCCAAAGTCAGTATGACTTGTGCTGCGGGTTGACTTATTTACTACCATTGCTACAGAGTTCACCAACTGTTCCTTTTCATTCCCATGTGACAGCCAGGTCTGCGAGGTCACATTTCCCTCCCGCAGAGGACCAGGGCTCACTAGGCTCACAGCCACCCTTACGACGAGTCCCTTCTGGTGTGGTGCCAGCCGAAGTTCACCTTACACCCGAGGGATGGACACAGGGACGCCGACCCCGCTCCCCAAGATGCCCATAGACAGCCCACCTTGTAACTCTCATGGTCCTCCGCTGGCCCTTGAGTTCATGTGATCTGGAGGGTCTACAGAAGTGGGGCCTCGACACCCACGCCAGTAACTTCAGGGTGCGGGGGTGGGCTGAGGACAGGAGGAAACATGGAGAGGACACTGCCCAGTGCACAGAGAGGTGCCAAGGCTTTCCCCCTTCTCCTTCGGACCCCTCTGGAGTTACCCGTGTCTAAATCTTACATTTATTGGGAAATCGATACGCCCCAGGAGTCCTCTTTCAAACCTCCCAGGAAACACAATGGGGGATGGGCAGCTGTGGCCTCGGCCACAATACAGACCCCAGGACCTTTCTGGAAGACAAGAGGGGATTCGGATGGGAGAAAAAGCTCAGGACACTGGTGCCCTTTGACTTCAAAGGCAAATAATAAAAAGGCAACAGTAAATCAATTAGTCCTGAGAAAGTACAATTTCCCTGGACAAGAAGGAGAGAGCATTGCATGCGAATGCGACGTGGTGCTTATAGCCCCTGCGCATGGGAAATATGACCCCTGGAGGCGTTCGGGACCCACGCCAAATGCTCTTTTGGCCCTTTTTAATAAAGCATCTGTACATCAAGACGATGATCTGATAAACAGTTTTTTTCTCTTCTTTTAGCGATTCAATCCAGCTTTTAAAATCCCATTTTACAAAATTCAGGCCAATATATGCATTGAGAGGGCAGCTTGAAGTAAACGGTGAAACTTCTTCAGAATGTCACCGCCAGGCGGGATCAAATCCCTTCCCGGCTGCAGGGAAGGATGTTAGTCTTTTACGTGAAGTCGTGGTGGCAGCGCGTGGTCTACGGGCACGGATGGAATAAATCCGAGAGAGACCTACAAGGCAGGTTAGCGGCTGATCCATCCCGTGCTGGCCCCCGCCCCCCTGACCCCTCAGGCTGCGGCGTGTCTCGGCACCGCACCGGGTCACCGGGTCTGCAGGGGGGGCGGCACCCTTCGTCCTCACAAGGCTCCTCCGAGGAGAACAGGACCCCCCTCCGGGATCCACCGAGGCCCAGTCCCGTGGGGGCAGAGCTTAAAACTACTTTCTGGGAAGTCTCGCTGTCCCTCCGCAAGGCTTTCGGCTTCAGTTTGTTCCCACGGCCAAGGCTGGGCGCTGGTTTCGGAGGGCGCCGCGAGGCTGGCTGCCGGGCCCTGCACGTTTGTTTTGCTTTCTGATCTTGGTGACGCTGGTCTCCAGCCCGCTGGAGTATTCCGAACGCAAGATTTCAGCAAGGCGCTGTTTACTCCGGGTCTTCCTATGAAGGTCAGGCCTGAAGAACAGTAACAAGCAGAGGGGGAAAGGAAACTTTATTACTTTTTCTCTTTTCCATTTGGAAAGAGGCTGATGGCAGCTGGTTCCAAGACTGCAGAGCTGACATTTTTGTATTAACAGAAGTACAATCCCTTCAATGGCGCTTGTTTTGATATTCTATGCACCAGAAGATTAGATACGGCGCTGACAGATTCTCATAACGGCGGCAAAATATCATGGCATTTTTAAAAGTGAGGCTTTGCTCTGTGTTGTTTTCATGGGGAAAAAAAGAGCGAAAACACACTCACACTCTGATGGCAAATGAGGCGTATGATACAGCGCTTTGCCAAAAGAAGGGGAAAAACTCGCCTTGAAACTCGGCAACACTCAGCAGTCAGCGCCCGCTAGCAGCTCCTGGGAACGCCCCCCTTGGCTCCCACCTCCCCATGCAGTTCAAAGCAACTGGCCTCCTCCTGGGGACCCGGCTTGGCGGCCAAACAGTGAGGGCTGGGGTGTCCGCCACAGACACCTCTTCACCCACCGAAGAGACTCTTGTAAATTATGTCTGACCCCAAAACCCCCAAACCCAGGTGTGCTTGGGCAGACAGGTCAGTGTCCACACCGGGAATGGACCGCAGCGGCCCCAGGAATGGGAGGGAGGTCCTCACCTGCCCCAACGCGCAGCGAAAATGCCCAAGACTGAAAATCAATGTCAGATGGTGAATCCTGCTAACTGTTTTCAAAAGACAGCAGCCTCATCACTTATTTGATTAGAAAAGCAGAGGGGGAAATTTGTAGAAGTTTAGTCGTACACAGAAAAAATGATTATGAAAATTGAAGAGTAAAATAATGTTTCTTAAGACAGGATCTTAACCAAAACAACAGAGTCGTTACCAGAGAATCCATCTTGCTCTGCCTGCAATTCCTTCAACACTGACGTGGCAGTGTCTTGGGTTCTTACAAAAGGCAGATGTTACCCTCTGCTACTTATATTTACAACATTTCCCTTTGCTGTAAAAATCAGAAGATAAATCAGACTAAAAATAAACATAACAGAACTCCTTTAAAGCCCAGGAATTAACAACAGGACTAATACCGTGCTAGTAAACTGATTAAGAAAGGGACACCACTGTAACTAGGTTAAAGCAACCATATCTCTTTACACTCACGCTGCAGAAGGCAGGGTGCAAGCAATGGTGGGGCTAAATCCGTGTCAGTCATACAACAGTTTCTACCATGACAAACGGGGAGACATGCAAAGTCAACCTGTGTTGGGAAAAAGGTTTGAGGCAAGGGGATAACAGGACCCCGTATTCAAGGGCTGGGCATCTGTGGTAACACGAGTACGTGCAAGGGCAGGGACGGGACTTGGTGAAAGGATGAGAAACGCGCAGGGAAGGACTCTCCGGGCTCTACGCTACCACATCTGAGCTGCACTCCGAGAGGCAGGTATGGCTACCATCTCATTTTACAGACAAGGAAACCAAGACTGGAGGAGGGTAAGTAACCTCCCCAAGACCACCCAGCTCCTAGGAGCAGAAGCCCAGATGCAAACACAGGGCCGATGGACTCAGAGCCTGAGCTCTTCCCACCAGGCAGCCAGTCCCGGATGGAACAACTGGGCAGGACAGGAAGGTTCAGCGGGGTCGAGGGTGACAAATGAGACCACGATCTGACGTGGAGGAGGCCTTCGTGGTCTCACGTGAACGTTTCAGCGGGACGATCCGGGCAGAGGCCAGATGACAGAGGGAGGAGTGAGGGGAGAGCTGAAGGGTGAAGGAGGTGCCGGGGCTGGAACCCGGCTCTGTCGCTCATTAGCTGAATGACGTGGTGAACGGGTGACGCAGGCTTCTTCATCTGAAAAATGGGGATGATACTTGGAACGAAGTTCATAGGCTGCGTAAAAATTAAAGAGAGTAAGACATACGGAGTGCTGGCTGGTGGCTGGCATGTGGGTTGCAGACAATCACAGTTACAAACGGAGCAGCTGAAGCCCAGAGATGCCAAGCGAACCTCTGCCTTCCTGTCCCCCACCCCAGGCCACACAGGAGCCAGGACTGACCCTGGGGCCTGACGGTGGGGCTGGGGCTCTGGCGACCACGTCACCCTTCTGTGCACAGCAGTGGTTCTAACCCCCCAGACCCTGCCCTTGTGGACCGTGTGCCCTGGTGTCCGGGGAGGTCCGTCCACATGTTGGGTCTCACACGTGGCTGGGAAGCGGGGAGAGAGGCCTGCAGCGGAACGTGCTAAACTCGTTCCAAACGGAAGGCTGTCAGTTCCCGTGCTTGCAGTTTATTTTTAGCCAGGTGACACGACAGCCAGAGTGAACAGGCTCTGACGGGAAGGAACGCTTTCTCTCCCCTCGTTTGAAGGCAGGTACTCACATCGTGTATAATTTTAAATGTAACAACCTGAGTTTCAAAATATGCAAAATTTCAGTCAAAATATCCGCCCCAGCCTAAGCCCCACCACTTCAACGACGGCTCCTGCCACTGCCAACGCAAGATAAATAACCAGAATCTTATTTGGGGGACGGATACGCGAACTGCCGGCAGCGCAAGCAGACTGGGGATGCGTCCCACTTCCAGCCGAAGGCGCTGGGCAGCGCGCCTGGGCTCAGACCGCTGGGCCTCCAGACCCAGCCCCGAGGACCACACCGAGGCATGCGACACACCAGCGTGTGTGCACACACCCACACCACTCTCGTCTGCTTCTGAGTCACGTTGAGGTCTGTCCCTCCCCAGGCAAACTCAGCCAGCCCCGGGGCTGTGGAAGGTAACCTCCGGTGCGTGTGTCATGCCACTGATCAGGAATATTTATCAAGGGGCTTTGAGTCTACACCGACCGAGGCAGAGGATGCTGTTAGAAAGCGGGGCTTGGACACGGTCCTGCTTGCCTTGAGGTTATGATCTCAAAATCTCCTAGCTACTTCATGATTTTATTCTAGTCAATGGACTTCCAACTTGGGACCCAAACTCACACTCTGAGTGGTGGTCCAGACAGCAAACAGGCGTTCCTGCCTTCCAGACCCAGACCTCTTCCTCGGGAGGAAGAACCTTGGGGTCAACCCTGCAGGGGTTTCCCCTGCTGTCAGCTGCCACCCCAACGGGACCCACCTTTCCCTTGGCCAGCTCGCTGCCTGCTTTTCCTCTGTTCCGAGGCCCAGTGCCGAAAAGGCAAAGTACAGATGGGAAGATGAAACGTTCTACACCCAAGCCCACGATGGGCTTCTCCTGCCAAGCTGCAGTTGTCCCAGAAACTTGCCAACGTTCTCGCCCTCCCTGCCCTCCAACACCCAAACCCCTCTCAAACGGGCGTCCTGAGCATCCACCGGGGTAATCCTGTAGTTACCAAGCAACAGATCAGTTTATCTAACCACAGGGAACTCCCTTGTAGTGAAGGCTGGATAACCCCCCCCTTGGTTACCAGGCTGGATTACCCAGCAGGATAGGCAGATGCCACTTTCACTGCCAATGAGGTGAAATCACAGCCTAATTAGTAAATCAATACGCCTGCTAGGATGGCCACTGGAGAAGAGAGATCTCAGGACCTTCTCCCAACTTTATCAATAAATTCATAGACGATCATCCTAGGTAAAAAGCCATTCTAACACAGGCTTTTGCTAATGGCATTCTTTTGCAAGACAGAATTTTTAATTTTATCAGAAGATAAAATATGCATTTTTATGCACTGTCAAGTCTCTCAATATTTTCTTTTATGTTTTATGGCTTTAGGATCATGCTTAGAAAAGTCTTCCTCACCCTAGCATTTAAAAAATATGCAAGGATATTTTCTTTTAGCCTGCTATTGCTTTAATTCTATCTAGATCTTGTTTTGGCTTATGGTAGGATGTGGCGAATTTAACTATTTCTTCCCAAGAGTTAACCAGTTATCCGAGACAGTCATTGAACAAGAAATCTTTTCCCCAAGGTCTTGAAATGTACCTCTAGTACATCCCTTCAGACTTTTAGAACACCTCCTGCCGGCCATATTTAAAGAGTAGATGATGGTGACAATGGTGGCCCACGTTAGTCGGGTCCACCACACACATTAACATATAAGCAAGTAACAATGGCAGGGGTGGTTAACGGATTTAAATATAAAGCATGTCACTGACTCTGTGACTTTAACAGTAACTGTATCATTAGCACGTGCATGACACCCACTTACATCAGGTGCCGCTGTAAGCACTTGAGAGGCATCTAGCTCGTTTACTTCAACAATCCTGTGAAAGAGGCACCACAGGCACGGCAACCAAGGTGCGGGGAGGTCAAAGAGCTGGTCCAGGGAGGAGGTGGGATCAGGGCCAGGACTTTCCGACTCCGCGACGTACACACTTAACCGCTGTGCTGTAAGTTTTTACCACGATAAGGAGCAAGTTCCTCACACGAAATATTTCCAGTACAAAAGCAACGTTCACATTAGAGCAGATCTCGAAGGCTTTGGAACCCCCGATAAAGTGCATCGTAAGAGTAACAGCTGGATAACAAGGGAAAAAAGCAGTTTAAAAAATCATGATTTGCTCAATCTCATTATAGATATAAAAAGATCCTACATGTATACCTGCAGAGAAAGTATGAGCCACAAAAAATGTGAATTAAGATTAACTTGGATTGTGGGCTTTTATTGGATGATTTTTAAGCTTTTCTCTATTCCCCGAATTTTTACAATAAACACATTATTATTTTTGTAATCGGGAAAAACAGTATACTCATTTTAGGGGGAAAAAATCAAGTGGTACAATTTTACCCTGGGCTGAAATATCAAAGTCTTCTAATTTTTACTTATCAAAAACCTCTTTGCCTCTGGCTTTCAGTTTGTTTGATTTTGTGAGGGATTTTTCTCTTGTGGTATAATTAAAACAGACAAGACAGAAGACCAGTAAAGTGTATTTCTTTCTCTAATCTGAAAAATTCTGCTTGTAAGCAAATGACCCAGGGCCACACTGAGGCCCCAAGGACCCTGCAGCAGAAGCAAGCCCCCAGACTGGAAGAAAAGCCTGGGTTCTGAGTGGTCATGGAAGGAGACAGTGAAGGCTTCAGAGGCTTGAGGCTGACTCCAAGTTTCTACCCTCCTGCCTCGCCCTTACGGATGAAGCATAGGCACAGAATCTGAGGGGGCATAGGGGGCTCTCAGAGGACAGTGAGAGTGACCAACAACTCCAGGGAGAAGGTGACAAGCAGTCCCCTGGGGCAACAAAGTAGTTCAGGTGCAGAACCTGCCAGTGTGGGACGATAATTTAGCCTACTGAAGGGAAACAAGCTATCAGACTTTTTACGGCCATCGAAGGAAAAGGAAGTGCGTCAGGGCTCCTTAACCTCTGGATTCTGTTTCGGCAGAGATGTATGCTGATGGGCTGCCCATTTTAGGGATGCCTTCTTTGCGATTTCTTAGGACCATACCGACTCTAGCGTTTGTAAAACTCCCAGGGCCCCAGAAGACACTCCATTCCAGGGGAGCCCTGCTGAGGCAGTGGATATCATTCCAGAAAATTCCTGAGTGGCTCTGTGGACACAGAGATGGAGAAAAAGTGGGTCTCTGCCTCACACCTAACAACCAGACCCAGTGAAGAGCTGGTGGCAGGCGGATGCCAGGCCGTGAAGGTCACAGGCGATCAGCATGTAGATGCCATGACCGACCTGCTGCCCGGAAAGGCGCCCACAACGGGAAAGGGGGACAGAGACAAGGCTTAGAGATGCCCGAGGTCTGAAAGTGATGCCCTGAGTCAGAATCCCAGAAGTGCATGGAGCTTTGGGATTATCTGTCCAAGTGCCAGAGACCTTTATGGAAGTTCTGAGGACCCAGGCCTGGACGTCACACAGCAGGTGGCGGTGTTGGGGAAGAGGTGCAGCAGCAGGACCCTGACGGCGCTGCTTGGAATCCCAGCCCGGCCCTCACCTAGCTGACGACCCTGCAGAGTCAGTAGCTTCCTCTAAGCTGAGATTGCTCACACGTCAGAAAGGGCCTCCACGTGGATGCAGGGGTAGCATGAAGGTAAAAGCGAAGGGTGCTTTATAAAATCTAATTATCTGTGAAAACTTTAAGATGGAGAAATACAGGGTGCACATGGAAACAAATTAAGTGTTTCCGTAACTGGTGTGACTGTATCCTACAAACACTGAGATTGATAAGCCTGGGCAGAATCCCAGCTCCAAACCCTCGGGGCTTGCCCTGCTTGACATCATTATCGATGGCTCGAATGACATTATGAGGCATGTTTATCGCATGTGCAGATGAGACGAAGCCTGCAGGGACAGCGAGCACACCGGACGGCAGAGCACAACGGGCCAGAAGGGTGGGCTCGGCTAAAAGGTGACCCTGAACTGGGGCCCATGCTCTTGCGGCAGAGAAGGCGGGTGGTTTGGCTCGTCACACGTGCACACAGGCAGGGGGTCAGCTGCCTGAGCCACAGGCTGACCCGATGCCGAGGATGGGAGAAGCCGTGCGGTGTCGAGCCAGGAGGCCAGGGTGCGAGTCCTGGCCCCGCCCCGGGAGAGGGACAGCACGTGAGGACACGGAGGATCAGGGGAGGAAACCCACGGCTCTGACGGGAGCCCAGGATGTGCTGAGTCCCACGTGGGTGGCAGCCGTGGTCTCTGCTGTCACCACTGGCTGCAGTGACAGACGTGACTGCCCTCCTCTCTGGGCTGGCCGGTCTCTACTGCATGTTTGGGCAGTTGGACAAGCCAGATTCTGAAAAGAACGTGGGCGGAGAGAAAAGCCACCCAGACAACGGGCTGGGACGTGGGGCAGCTGGAGGCGCCGGGGCGGAGCTGGCTCTCGGAGGGGAGGACCCCGGCACTATCCTGCAGAGGCTGTGGAACTTATTTGCCGAGTTTGGCCAAGGTACTACTTCTCTCAGTGCCAGGCTGCTCACTCTCAAGAGGATTAAACGAACTAATGAATCAGAGCGCCTGTCGTGAAGGCACCGGGAAAATGTTGACTATAATTATCATTAACAATCCGGAAAGAGGAAAGGCAGAGGAGATGAGCAGCCGTCATCAGATACCGGACGCCCTGTCATGTGGACCCGGGGCTGCTTTGATCAATAACACCTTGTATCGTTAGGTTTGTAAATCATGCACATTCAGCATTTGAATCCCGGAGACCAAAGGGTGGAAAGTGAAAGTGGTCAATTTGGGCTCATTTCAGGAGCTCTAACTAACTCCACCCTGGAGGTGGCGAGTCCCCTCTACCCTGCTGCTGGGAGCCCTGAAGCGGAGGTCTTACAACCAAGGAGTAATGTGACCGATGTCACAAGGTTCTGGTGGGCGGGAGCGTTCAGGGAAGAGTCTATACAACTTCCACTTTTTTTTTTTTCTTTTTGGCCACACCGCGAGGCTTGTGGGATCTTAGTTCCCCGATCAGGGATTGAACCCGGACCCTCGGCAGTGAGAGCGCCAAGTCCTAACCACTGGACCGCCAGGGAGTTCCCGGAAAGCTTCCACTTTTTATTCACAGACTCAGAGAGAAGCGGGCAGGGGTAGAGGAATCAGCATTTACTGGACGACGACTCTAAGCCCTGGCCGGTGCTGCGTGCTGCGTGTCCATCATCCCTCCCCACGCCCCACACAACCTGACAGGCCCCGTGGCAACGCGAAGCTGCTGCTGAGCGCCTGACTCCAAGCCCGGGACGCTCCCACTGCACCCTCTGCCTCTAGACTCAAGGAAACTAGAGAAAAAGCCGGATCCACATCTTGCCTGCAGTTGTCTGTTCTCAAGAGATCTGCCCCATGAGCAGAAAGCTGCTCCCACCCACTCCAGGGTTTGCCATTCTGATGGCTTCAAATCAAATCCTTCCATATATGCACCAAAATGTCTTCTGCTTTAAGTCCATTTCTCCCATCACACAAAGAATTATCTGTTCACGGGCAAAAAACACCCTTAACAGAATTCATCTACTTGTTACTTAGCCTAATACTAGTTGTCCAGAAGCTTCCAAAGAGGTGCATGCAAGGAAGGAGACGAGTGCCAGGAATGTGGGCTCCAGAGTCCCTCAGACTCAGTGCCACATGACCGGGCATGTCCACTTTCTCACCAGTTACTGGGAACTCGGCCGAGGTCGAAGGGACTTGGTGAGGCTCAACGAGACGACGCATGCGGATTCAGCGCAGCCAGGGGCACACGTACTCCCTCGAGACATGCCGGCAAACAGCCAGATGCCATCACTCTGGGATGTCGGTTCTCTCGAACCACACCCCTCTTCTGGACTATCTATTGGTTAAGACGTCACTCCACACGTCAGCCTGCTGCTGGAACGTCAGCACCAGAATGGAGAGAACATCTGGAAAAGACCTGAAGTCATTTCCTGTGGGTCCTAACCAGACGGAAAGGCTCTGTGGCATAAGAGCAAAGAGTACATGGAGGCGCTGGGGATGTGAAGGAACCCAAGGCACGTGGGGCCAGGTGAGAAGAGGGGCACAGTCAGCCTGAACTAAGCTGCGTGTAGCAAGCGGAGAGCTGGGGGACTGCCGTGCTCCTTCCTGATTTCTCGAACAGTCAGAACTAGCAGAGCCCGGAGCAAGGACAAGGCAATGCAGAGTCGGGTCTTCTCCTGCTGCACGAGGCCTCGTGGGTCTGGCATCTGCCAACGCATGCTGGGCAGGGCACATCCTCAGACTCCAGGGCCGGGAAGGCTCCAACAGGAATGTGCCGTCTCCAGCATCCTCCCGGGAGAGGCTGGCTGGGTTCCTGTTCTTTGTTGTCAGCCCTGACTGCCTGCCTGAAATCACGCCCCGTGGCTCCCGCTGTCTGCAGGTGACCCAGGTGTGGAGGCAGCGCAGGGTCACTGTGAAATCCCTCTGATGGCCTCATTAGCTGGGGGTGGGCACAGACCAGTGGCGGGGCTGTTTCATAGGGAGGCTGGTAATTGCACAGCGTCAGGCAGCACAGTGGTAGAAGCAAGGGCCAGATGTAAAGAGCCGCATGTGCAGGGCTGGCGCCGGGCGGCGGGCAGGGAGTGACCTGGAGCTGCGTCGGGGGTGCTGAGGGCGGAGGGCCGGCCCTCCAAGGAGCCCTGCCCACGCAGCTCAACCCAGGGCGGCACGTGGATGCAACGGGGGGACCTCAATATCCACATCACCCCCAAGGGACCCCTCTGTGCCACTGTTCTTCACCCAGAAGAGACCCAGCCACCGTCCACAGCACTCGTCCTGCACCTTGTCCCAGTCTGGACATTTCTTGTCGCTACAGACGGCCCAGAGACGCAAGCCAGCGTGGGCTTCGAAGTCACCCACCTCATCCCCCTTGACACAGAGGCCGGTAGGATATGGTCTCGGCTACAGTCCATACAGCTCACCCGGGCTCTATGTGAAAATCCTCGCCCTTAACCCGAACTCACCTTTAAAGCACAGGCCCTCCTGTGTTTCCGTACGGCTCCCCGGCAGCCTGTGGGAGGAGATTCTGCTCCCCTGCCCCACGGGACACGCACACCTGTCCTGACAGTCACTGCCGGCGGTCCTAGCTGTTTCCCTCTGGTCTTCAGGCTGAGGCTGAGTGAACTGACCCTCGTGGGCATCTGCCCTGGCCCCGCCCAGCCTGGTGGAGACCCTGGTCCCAAACCCACTCACCTCCGCGCTCTGTGGGTTCCTCCACTGTGACGTCAGGGAAACAGGGCCTGAGGCTCAGTCCTTCTCGGGGACTATTTCATGCCAAGAGGAAAGTGACCCCATGCTTGTTCTCTCAGGACTAAGGAGTGGATGGGGCGCTCCGAAAGGCAGGATTTGCTGTTTGCTGGGCTAACTAAACAGTTAAGAGGCATTTACCTGGTTCCTGTCAGAACAATTCCTCTTTTCTGTTTCCCTTTATGCTCTTCCTCTCAGAATTACAGAAGACTTTCAGGTTCCGTTCATCTATTCAAAACTACTTCCTGAGCACCTATCGTGTGCCAGGTAGGTGCTGGGGATGCGATGAGGAAAACCAGACAGGGTTTCTCCCCTGAGCTACACGGAGAGGAGGAGGGAGACAGGAAGCACACAGACGAACATCACAGATTACTACTAGGGCTACTGTGACGGTGGTGAGCGGGTGGGCTGGGGGGTGGAATGGGGGCATGCGGTGTCCACCCAGGCCAGCGTGCCAGAGAAGACTTCCTCGAAGAAGGGATGGAGGCCCAAAGACGAAGAGGGGTGAGGAGAGGCCCAGGCCCGCAGCATGCTGGGCAAAGGTCCGGGGAGAGAACGAGAAAGCAGGGGTGGTGCCAGCTGAGGCCGTGGGGAGAGGGAAGAGGGAGTGTGTCCTAATCATTAGAGTGACGAGACATCACCACAAGGCTGGAAGAAGCGAGGGCACAACGGGCGAGGGGAGCACCAGTCAGCGGGACCAGAAGGGCCGCAGGAGACTCAGTAGTGGACTGTTGTAAAATGAAGTTGAGGGGATTCATGGGGACAGGGTGGGGACGCTGAAGGGAGAGACTCGGAGGCCAGAGGGATCGGGGGAGGGATGAGCAGTGCAGGACGCTGCTCCAAGGTCGGGTGCAGAGAGGAACCCCCATGTTTCCAAACGGGGCTTTGTCCAGCCTCGGACCTCACGTCTGGCCACTCTGTCTTCCTACAGAACGATGACTGGCTCGAGGAAATCGAGAGAATTTTCACAGCGGGCAAGATTCCAGGTTTGCCTTCAGCTAATTAAGTGATGTCAGGGAGGCTGTAAATGCCACATAAAAACTGGCGGCAAGAGGCTCCTAACGATGAGAATATTGCTTTGCAGGGAGAGGCGCTGCAGCACCTTCATGCTCGTCCTGGAGGGGACCAGCTCTGCGTTTTCAAGGTGGCTCCTCATAAGAAAACTTCGAGGTGCTAAAAGGTTGACAGTTAATGACAGGTTCACTCTCTCTGTTCCAGGGATGCTTCTAAGTGTGAGGAAGGCCAGCGGGAAGAACCAACGCTCCTGTCTCGGTCACCACCTCCACAAAGGCTCCCCCGTGTGCATGTCCCAGACACTGTGTCGATGCTTTGTACTCGTCACCTGGTTGATCCCCAGACAACACTGTGAGGCTCTGTGCCACTATTTGAGAGGTGAGGGGACTGAGGAACAGAAATGGTAAGTGATCCAACCCAGATGCCTGTGTGGGTAAAACCCAGACTCTTAATTACTGCATGACACTCCCATAGTCAGCATTTAAGAAACAAGTGGAGGGGCAGGGAGATGGCGGATGGGGGTATGAACTTCTCAAAGTAGAGTCTATTCAACACAGTAACTCTCACAAGTTATTTAATAATTACTGAAAAAGAGAGAGAATCACAGAGAGGGACAGAGCAAAGGCCTTCAAAGATGAAAAATGGGAGAAAACTCTAATTTGAAAAGATACATGCATCCCTATGTTCACAGCAGCACTGTTCACAATAGCCAAGACATGGAGGCAACCTAAGTGTCCATCGACAGAGGAATGGATCAAGAAGACGCGGTGTATATGTATACAATGGAATACTACTCAGCCATAAAAAAAATGAAATAATGTCATTTGCAGTAACATGGATGGACCTAGAGATGATCGTATTAAGTGAAGTAAGTCAGACAAAGACTAATATCACATAACACCACCTACCACTTATAGGTGGAATCTAAAAAAATGATACAAATGAGCTTATTTACAAAATAGAAATAGACTCATAGACATAGAAAACAAACTTATGGTTACCAAAGGGGATGCAGGGGGTGGGAGATAAATTAAGAGTTTGGGATTAACATATATACACTACTATACAACAGGTAAACAACAAGGTCCTACTGTAGAGCACAGGGAACTATACGTAGTATCTTTTAATAACCTATAATGGAAAAGAATCTGAAAAATATATAAATATATATGTATAACTGAGTCACTTTGCTGTACACCTGAAACGAACACAACATTGTAAATTAACTATACTTCAATGAAAAAAGAGAAACATAAATAAATTAAAAAAAAAAAAAAAGGTGAAAAATGACCCTGAAGTGGAGGTCTACAAAATCTGTGATTTGAACTTCAATGATAAAGCATTTCACAGATGAGGAAAGTCTGGCAAGAATGACCTCCCTAAGGATGTTTCCTTATTCTAACAAGTACACTAAATGTAGAACTTTGGAAGTAACAGAGGTGGAGGACATGCTCTGTCGTGCTGGGTATGGTGGCTAGGATGTGAGGCCAGGCCGCAGGGGACCAGCCCCATGTCCCCTTCCACTACGGATCCCAGCCTGCTGAGCCCTGACCAAGCACACCCAGATCTAGTAAGGACTAAGGGATCAGACAGCCCTACTTTCTGATCAAATGAGAACTACCAGGTAACACTTAGCTGGGCTGGTTTGAGAAAATTTATACAAAGAAATCTTCTACGCACTAAGAAGAACTTCAGAAAGACCCAGATGGTAGAAGCCAGTGGTGACACCAGCCTTAGGTAGCTGCAAACTAAACTGTTTGGGGGAAAGTAAACTTACGATTATAGCATATAATCCAAATGAGATAGGGTGGTTTAAACCCAACAGACTCGCCCTTTCACATTGCCAACATAACACTAAGACTTTTTTTTTTTTTTTTCCGGTACGCAGGCCTCTCACTGTTGTGGCCTCTCCCGCTGCGGAGCACAGGCTCCGGATGTGCAGGCTCAGTGGCCATGGCTCACGGGCCCAGCCACTCCGCAGCATGTGGGATCCTCCCGGACCGGGGCACAAACCCGTGTCCCCTGCATCGGCAGGCGGACTCTCCACCACTGCGCCACCAGGGAAGCCCACACTAAGACTTTAAGGCTCGTTACTTTCTATACCCTTGAACCACTGACCACAGAGTGTCAAACGGATGAGGAAGTTGTCTGCTCACTGGTCCTGGACAGGTTCTACTCACATGTGTGACTGCCTAGACAGACAGACAGACAGACACCCTGGCAAACAACACAGCTCTGCCCTCCCAGAGCAGACAGCGCTGGGTCTCAGCGACTCCTGGGAAGATGGCAATTTTGGAAGGTATGTTACCTTTGCTTCTCAGGGACTGCCGAATCCACCTAGCTTCAAAATAAGAACTGCATTTCACGGGAGGAAAATGCTGTGTTCATGATGGATGTTGCTAAGGGGCCATTCAAAATTTTACCAGCAGCACCGACTCCCTGTGTACGTGAATATGTAGGTGCCTGGGGTGGGGGGCTGTTCTGACAGGCTTGTGTGTCAGTGTCAGAAGAGTGCTCGTGACTCTGTGTCTCTGTGCGCAGGGGGAAGACACTTGTTGTTTCCCTTCAGAACTGAGGACTCAGAAAGGAGACGGAGAGAGCCCTGCTGACTAAGACCTTATCTGGGGACATTAACTCTTTTTTTCCTTTTTCTGAAAAGTGGTCCAGTGAAGGAATGAAGGCATATAGACGGGATAAAAGTTCCCCCTGTCACTGCACAGAAATGCCCGGGAGTCTCCACGCCTAACCTGCCCTGGCCTCATCCGCTAACACCTGGGTGAACTCCTTGCTTGGGGATGGCAGGCGAGACGGGATTTTGCTTACGGTCTCATAAATTTGGTTTGCAGATATCAGAGGTTTGCACGTAACATGATTATTCTAGGCAGTAAATACCATAAAATGGAATGCAGAATAATTTGGAGAATTTAGTGCTATTATTTTACCCACCCATACAAAACCCAAGGAATCCATTCTCTTCCTTGACAGATGGATTTCAGAAGAGACGCCACGGCTCAGGACAATCACTGTGGCCACAGCCTAACTCCCCACACTTGTGTGGGGTTTAATGGGCTTTTCTTTCCTGTTCCTTAAAAAGTGGCAACTGGCATTGGCTCAAGCCCTGACTGAGGTGCGGAGAATCTGTCAAGTTTCTCTGCCGCTTCCCCGACCACAGTGATACGGTCCATGTGCAGATTAGCTGCAAAGCCATTCTTCCTCCAGGAGTGACAAGATCTCCCCCAATAAAAAAGGCACCTACTGTATCCCTGACTGCCCATCTGCATTAGCAAGGCAGGGGTGGGGCGGGAGGGTGTAAGGAGTGTGGGGAGAAATGCCTTCAAAAGAAGGGCGTAACAACGGAAAACGTCGCTGTAACAGAGTGGTGACATGGCAAGAACAGAGAGCAGCACTGTCACGGGCAGAGTAATCGTGTGACACTGCTGTCAGTCACCACCCGGCCCCCAGCCGCGCCAGCCAGACATCAAAGGCTGCCCCATACCATCTTACATGCTCTTTATCGACTAATCAGCCCATTCTTCCCTAAATAAAGCCCTGTTAAATCCCCTGCTCACAGGGGTATCGCGGTCCTGGTGCCCATCTGCCAGCGCGGGTCAGCTGAAGCGGAAGGCGGCGGCTTGCTCTCTCCCTGGCGGCTTCGCAAGGTAAGGACAATGCTGGCTCCGAGTCCCCCCCACTCCCAGTGTCTCGAGCCTCCCGCCCTGCCTTCCCTGGGTGAGGGCTGGGCACACCCAGTCTGAAGAGCTGCTATTAACGCTTGCAAAGGTAGATCAGCTGCTGACAATAAAATACTGGCGCCCCATTTACTTGCAGGAAGAGGAATAAACAAAATATGTGTTTCTTACCAGTGATCATGTGGCACATGGATTCCCACCTCCTTCAGTTGTCAGCGTTTTAGAGACGGTGGGACAGGATGACCAGGCTTCCAGACCACTAGGAGGTCATTCCAGACCTGACTGCGAGCCTCATAGTTTTGTCACATACTTAAAACCAGTTACTATGTACAGATGTCAGCTACCCCAAACCCAAAGGCAGGAACCTAACTCTGGTGCACGGCAGTCCCAAATCTGGAGTGGAGCTGAGGCACCTTCTCCCTCTGGGAGGACCTGGCTCGAGCACAGGGGTCTCTGGCCACAGCCCTGCCCAGGACAGGTAGAGTGTGGCAACAGGCAACACTCTGCACCTCAAAACGTCCCGGAAGAAACCAGAGCCGGACGTGTCTCAGTCTTGTCCGGGCATCGGAGAAGAGCGTGCGGGGAAATGCCTGCCTCACAGAACTACTGGAATGTTGCCCTATATGAGGGGGATTACTATAAGAAAAAAGACCAAGCATCTTAAAAATTCCAAAATGGGAATTAGAATTAGGCAACCTTTTATCCATTATAAAGGGGCTTCTAAGTGCCAAGTCCCTGGACAGATCCAGTTGGATGTTCTGGAATCCTAACTCACTGGCTCTCCAGCTCTCTCTCCTAAGGTGTTTCATCTGGATGGCCCTTCATGGTTCAAAAGGCACAGTCACACGTATCACCTAATTCTGATTCTTGTGAAGTGGCTAAAAACGTGGATTTCCTTTTCCCTTTTGTAGCTGAAGAAAATGAGGCTCTGAGAAATTAAGCAAAGACATGGTCCAAAGCTCACAAGCTCACGTCAGGCTGGAGCTGGAACCGAAGGTCAAGCCCCCTAACTCCAACAGCCATCTCCCTGCACTGGGCGGGCTTCTCCCTCTGCCATTTCAACCAGAGAACCTGGGCCCTGATGAGGCTGATGACGTGACCGGCTCTTCTTGGTGAACATGCGAGACAGACACTGTGCTGGGTCACGTAGGAGAGTGTGGTACTGCCCACAGGTGCTCAGTGGCAGGGCAAGGATACACTGGCATTTGTAATTAGTAAGCAAAAACAATGATCTGCCCCAAATCCCCCATAAAAGCAGCTCCTGGTAACTAAGATACTCTAGTTCCCGCAAAGGGCTGGGGCTGGGACTAAAAGAACACCGTGTGTTTTTCTTGGCCGCACCATGTGGTTTGCGGGATCTTAGTTCCCTGACCAGGGACTGAACCCAGGGCCATGGCAGTGAAAGGGCCGAGTCCTAACCACTGGACTGCCAGGAAATTCCCATGAATACCGTGTCTTTGAGGAGAGAAAGAAGACCTTTTACAACTGCATTTCGTTGAGGGAAATCATCTCAGGACCTCTTGAAATAGTGAAGACGGACTTGGAGCCCAGTGCCCAACCTGCAGGGCAACACCTCTCACTCCAACTCTGGACAGTTCCTAACGTGTTTTTTTTTTGGGGTGGGGGGTGGGGAGCAGGGGGTGGAGGGAGAAGAGCCCACTGCACTTGCCCTACATGTGCTCCATGCTGGAGGTGCGTGTCAGCACCAAGCAGAGCGGCACACAGTGCTGGGAGCCCCAGGCCTGGCCCCCATGCCCAGCCAGCCTACAGGAGCCCTGCGGCCCCAGCAGAGTTTCATGGAACACACCACAGTCTTCCTTCAAGTCCCCGAAGCTTTCCAGGGTGGACCAGAGCACATCTGGAGCTCCGAGTGTGAAAAGCCCCAGAGTTACTCTCTCTGTGGGCAGTCTTGCTGTTCCAATAATCCCCACTACTCTGGACCCAACAGGAGTTGGGTCAGGACCCATCACCGAAATTCTGCAAGTGCCTTAAAAGCATTCAGATTAGGTATTTTTCCAGCTGTTCCAAGCACTCATCATACTGAGAGAAGGGCAGATACTGGTGATCATTTACCACAAAAACCCAAGTTGGCACACAGCAGCCCCCCACACCATCTCATGGCTGCCAATCTGAACAGAGGACAAATTCATCCCACCTTACCTTTTCAGGTTTGCTTTCTTCTTCTTTGTGGCCAAGGCACTGAGATTTTTAGGGGCATCTCTTAGCCCAAAGCTCTTAGCCACATGCCCGAGGTGGAGTGATCGGATGTGGAAGATGTGCTTCAGCTCCCGGGGGTAGGTCGCGTAGGCCCGGATGAAGGACTGCAGGGCTGAAAGACAGTGAGAGGGTGGAAGGCGGTCAGGACAGGTCTCAGCTGCCCCGGCCTAAGGGCTGCCCTGCGCAGCTCACCCTGCCGGGCCACGATGCACACACAACCAGGACTGCACAACACACATCAACAACCTAAAGCCATACTTGTGTATCTTTTTTAATTTCTAAAAATAAGTTAAGTCTACCAGCCACAATGAATAAACCCAATAAAACTTCACATTTTACTGTGTAGCTTGTAATAAACCTAGAGGGGAGGATCCTGTTTTCTTCTTCATTATAGTCTTGGGGTCTAGCACCGTACCTGGCACACAGCAGGTTTTTGTTGTATAAATGAATGAATGAGAGAATGAGTGAAGAAACTAAGACAGGATCAATGTATACCATTTCCTTATGAAAAATGAAATCATCAGACCTTTCTATTGGGAAAATTTTTCCCTAACTGAATTATTATTTTTTCAAATAGTTAATACATGCAAATGTCACAAAATTTAAAAGGCTCACAAGGCTTTATTATGATTGCCCTTATGTTTATTATTACTATACATTATTGTTACTGTAAACACTGTCTCCGCCCGGAGTGCCACCTCCAGCTGCCCATCTGGAGGAATCACTGACATCAGTTCTCCATATACTCATGGGATTTTAAAACCGAATTCGTGTTAACGCATCCATAATCGATCGATACCCTTTCAAAGAATGTGTAAAAAAGGAAACAAAAACAGAATTTTAAAGAGAAAGAAAATTATTTCTAAAATAGCCCACAAAACAGTTCATCTGTTGAGGATTGCCAGCGGTTTAGAGCTGTTCATCAGACAGTCTACCATGAAAGTTTCGGTCCTATTTTAAAGTTAAGAAAGAGGCCCCTGTTCTCAACCTGGCACTGGTCAGGGGCGGTTCCCAGGAGGGTGGCACTCTGGCTACCCCTTAATTGGGCACTCCTTTTTTAAAAAAAATTATTTTTATATTTATTTATTTATTTAATTTTTTGGCCATGCCACACAGCATGTGGGATCTTAGTTCCCCGAGCAGGCACTGAACCTGTGCGCCTGCACTGGAAGCGCAGAGTCTTAACCACTGGACCACCAGGGAAGTCCCTGGGCACTCCTTTGAGGAATCATTTTCCTATACCTCGTTCCCCTTAAATGTCTCCTGTCTCCTGATAACAGTGACAGTCAAGTGTCTGCCCTTTTCTCACTCCAACAGGACGGCGGGGGGGGGGACTCCTGGGACTGTTCCCCATCCCCATCCCCACTGACTTTACTTCCCCCGGAGCCCCGCCCTGCACTGCTTCTGACGGAAGCAGGCACTAAACACCAGCCTCTCTCGCCCTCGCTTGTTGAGCCACTGGACTGGCAAGTTTGCCCACAGCTTAAACGTAATATCCCAGCAGCACCTGGAGACGGGCGTTTATGAACAGTAATAAAAAGTGTCATTTTAGCAGATCAGCTCCTGGAAAGATCCTGGGAACCCATCAAAGCTCTATTTACCGAGCAAAGTGAACTCCTTTTCCCAATCGATGAGAAATAATAACCAAGGCAACTCCACTGTACCCCTCTCTTGAATCTGTGCTTACTCCCCTTTTTAATAACTGGGGACGAGGTTTTTCAAGGAAAATCTTTAACATTTCAAATGGTCCATGCTGTTTGGAGAGTTCCAACACATATTCAAGTCCTCAGAGGCGAAAGCTCTACAACTGTCATGACCCTGGAGACGCCAGCCTCTTCTCCACCTCCCTCTCTTTCCCAACCCCCAACGTTTACTCTAGACAGAAAGAGCAGGCTGGAACCACGCCACGCCTAAGCAAAGAGTCTGCACCTCTAAAATCTCATTTACCCCGATACTGGCCCAGGCCTCCTCACGCGTCTCACTCTTGAGCTTGAGCAGATGGGCAGATCAGAGAGGATTCCTCTTCTCTACACCAATCCTGAGAGCTGAGGCTGGAGAGCCCCTGTTCTGGGAGAGGTAGGTGTTCAACTAACAGCTTTACGGGGATAATGAGTTTGCCAAGAAATGGCAGAAGAGTTCTCTCCCTCGACAACTGGTCAGGCAGCATCTCTCACTGCCTGTTTGCACTAAGCCTCCTTGTCCTCAAGGCTCCTGTCTCGCTGGGGACAGCGACAGTTGGTCGTCCTCACATACATGCACAGACTCCCAGCTTTGGCTAATTCAGAGAAGCAGGAACCTCAGATGGAGCGCAGCTGTCTGTAGGACCTTCCAAGGGGCAGGAAGTGGCCCTGCTGGCAGCACCAGGAACATGTGGAAGGAAGAGGGCTGTGGGCCCCAGGCGAGCGGGAAGGCGAGAAGTCCTGAAAGGAGACATTTATTTGGGAAGACGGATGATGCTCTAGCCAATCAGAGCAGGCAGTGGCACGCCACCAAGTCCCATTTCAGAGCCAGAGGCTGACAGAATTGAGGGAAATCTATTTCAAAATACCTTCCAAGGACATTTTGTCCTTTTGAGCAATAAAACCAAATGTACTCTCGGACATCTGATCAGGAACAGCGGCATCTTGCAGATGAGGCTTTGGGTCAAGGAGGCAGAAAGGAGCAGAACTGCAGCTTGGAAGGTGCAGCTCATCCCCGCCCCTCCCGACCCCACCCCTGCCCGAGAAGAGCACGGGTCTGTACAGAGAAGGTGCGTTGCATGTTCCTACCCGGCACATCAACAGTGACGACCACCCAAAGAAAGGGCGAAAGGAGGCTGCTTGCTCTAATCCTCCTAAAGACAAGGCATTTGGCCAAGGAGCCAACCTCCCTCCGATCACACTGAGGGGAGAGGGATGATTTCAGTAGTTTGCATTTTCTTGACTTCGAGAAGCATCCCTTCAGAGCCAGGCACAACCCCTACACGTGCAGCCCTTGCTCTCCAGGGAAGAGCGGCTCGAACCGCAGGGGAAGTGGCGCTGTGCAGGTAAAGGACTCCGCTTTCTGAAATTTTTGTTCAGGACTCTGGAGTTCAAACTTAGGTTACCACAATTTTTACCACCTGAAGCTCTAGCTACAAGATGCAAGACATGAGGGGAAAAAGGGGTAACTGCTTCTGGAAACTGACCACAATAAAGTTCAGGTCATTAGCAATGACTGGGTCAGAAAATGCAAAAGTAAAACAAATGCATACTTGGCCCAGTTTTCAACCAGGTTTCTGCCATGAAGGCAAAACCCAGCTGCTTCGTTAATTATTCATGAGGTGGGTTCTGAAATGGCATAAAAGGGAAGCAAGTCAGTAGTGGGGAATTTGCATATGCAGATTGAAATGCAAAAGACAGTATCAACTCCTGGGGTGTGGCAGTTATGTGTATATTCCCCCCAAACCTCCAGAACTCAATCCTAAGTAAGAGGAGAGAGAAGAATAGGGGAGAACCTAATGTCTGCTGTGGGGTGACCGAGATCTTCTACAGGCAGTTTCCTTAAAAGATGATACATTTATTTCCTTCTTGGTACATAAACATTGGGGACTGGTCCCACTCCAACATCCTTTAAAAAGAAGGCAAGTAACCCTGTCTGTTTCTTGGTATAAAGTTCAATGGTAACGATAAGGAGAAAAAACACAAAACCGCATTCTCTAAGGACTATTTACTGTAATTTTTACTCTGATGACCCAGTCACATTGAAATAGTTGTAGGCTCGCTAGAATATCCAAATTACCTCTGACACTGACATCATAATGTTGGTGTTCTCTTCACTGTAACTCTGCTATTAACCCTGAAATCCTGCTGCAAACACTTGATTATGCATCGTACCGAAAGCTGATGTTGGGGCTTCCCTGGTGGCGCAGTGGTTAGGAATCTGCCTGCCAATGCAGGAGACACGGGTTCAAGCCCTGGTCCGGGAAGATCCCACATGCCACGGAGCAACTAAGCCCGTGTGCGCCACAACTACTGAGCCTGAGCTCTAGAGCCCACGAGCCACAGCTACTGAAAACCGCGCGCCTAGAGCCCGTGCTCCACAACAAGAGAAGCCACCACAATGAGAAGCCCGTGCACCGCAATGAAGAGTAGCCCCCGCTCACTGCAACTAGAGGAAGCTGCGCACAGCAACAAAGACCCAATGCAGCCATAAATAAATAAATAAATTTATTTATTAAAAAAAAAAAAAGAAAGAAAGCTGACATTTCCTAACTTCCAACAAATGACCAAACTCTAAAGTTCCACTGAGACAAACATTCTATTCCTCTTGACAGAATGTTCCAGTACACCTTTAAAGGCAGGTTCTCAGGAGGAGCCTTAGGAGTTGCTGAATTCACTTTAGGGAAACGCTAGGACAGGATATGATCAGAAACCAGACTGGAATACACACTAATTATTTATCAGCAGTTACGGGGCAATTACTGGGACTTCACCTCTCATCTTGGGTAGTTCTGATTAAGGACTGCCTTTGTGATGTGCTAAGGTATGTAACAGGCACTTGCAAATACTTGCTGACTAACTTATTTCTGTCATCTGTTTCCAGATGGCCATAACTGCCCGGTGGCCAGTCTCCCAGCCTTCACCCTTGCCCGCAGAGTTTGTTCTCACTCAGTAGCAAGTGACCTTTTCAGACCTGTCAGACCACATCTCTGCCCCAAGCCCTGCAATGGTTCCCCTTCCACTCGTGGTAACCGGGTCCCCTGGATGGCCTCCACGCCCTTCCTCTGCCACCCCTCCCCTCCTTCCAGCCACACTGCTGTCCCGGAGTTCCCGTGCACTCTGACCCCCACGCCCCAACCCGCCTGGTTGCCCTCTGTCAGAGCCCTGGGGCGGCCCCTCTTGAGGTTTCTGCTCAGGCAACGACCTGCAGGACGGGGCTCGCTCCGCCCTCCCCGCTTCAGCTCCCTCACGTGCTCTGTTCTCTCCACTGTTCTCATCACCTTTCCTTAGACTATCTAATTTATGCATAATTTACTTATTGTGTTTATTACGTTCATCTTCTGCTCCCCCACTAGGATGTTCTAAAGGTGACAATTTTTGTCTGTTCTGATCCCTGGTGTAGCCCAAGCACCTGGAACGGCACCCAATTCAATAAATATTTGTTAAAGGAATGTTTTTTTTTTTTTTTTAAAGATTCAATTCATAAAAAGAAGAAAGGATTCTATAGTGTTCATCTATTGGTAAGCCAGCCTGGCATTCTTCTCAAAATAGTAGGTAACTATCAAAAAGAACTCTGGATCCCCCAACATGGGGTAAGTCACTAGCCAAGACACACATGCTCCAGCATGAAAGACACGCAGCTGTTCTAAGCTCCCTTCTCCCGTGCTCTGTTCAGCGCTCAAAGTGAACTGTGGAGTCCACCCTTAATGCTTGGTGATCCCAGAGGCCAACTTATCCTATAAAGGCACTGAATATTAAATTAAAACCTAACTCTTTTGTAAATTTCCCAGGAATTGGGTTCATGGTCTATGGCCCTTCCTCAGCACTGTTCTTTCTCATTTTTCTTTGTACTTTCAAATAGGAACTGCTTTGGGCTAATAATTCCAGCCCTTGCCTTCATCTCTAATTTCCATCTCTACAACTATTTCTACTGACATGTCATATCTCTTCTATCTGGTTTTCAAAGAAAGAGAAGAATGGATCCCTGAGATCGAGGTTGCTAGGTCAAAGCTCTAGTCCTGATGTAAGCCAAGGTAAAGCCTCATTTGTGCAAAACACGGGGAAGGATGAAATTAACATTTAATATCACTTTAAAGCCTTCCGTGCCTGCTTCCAAACCCTGCAGAATTAGGGAGATTGAAGGCTTTTGCTGGTGAGCAAAGACGCCTGGTTGGCCTCTCAACCTGTCTGGGGGGCGTGCAGGTGGAGGTGGGGACGATGCCCTGCTGGGTTATCCATCCACAATCACCTAAGAGATCGACCAACCTTTCTTGGCCCCGGAGACCGTCCTCTCACTGGAGTGCACGTAATCTTCAAATACTGTCTGCAAGACTGTGGCTCGCTCTCGGATTTCCTGGGGGCCGACAGGGCGGGGTTTCTGGGAGGGTGACGGAAGGATTAAAGGAGAGACAGTCAGAGTCAGGAATAATGAAGCAGTTTATAACAGATTTAATAACAGTAAAATCACCCAGTAACCACAGAGGGGCCAACAAGGGTAATCCTTTCAATATTACTAGGGAAAAAAAAGGGAGCGAGACAGACGCTAAAGTCAAGCAAAGACGAGGATGGCTTGGTGAGGCAGCGGATCATGTCTCTCCTTTATTTACTTATTTACTTTTCTTCCTGGCCTCTTATGACTCATGTTCAAAATCAAAGTCTATTGGAGACACTTCGGAATTTTCCAAGTCCAATTCAGGCATTTAAAACGTCACCGGACACAAGCAGGTTTTAAAGGAATCTTGTATGGCCTGCTTAGGTCTTCAACCTCCTCCTCTGCCTTATACTCATCGGTGGCAGCCTGGCCATTCCTGTCTAAGAGCATCCCACAGTCACCTGACCACAGGTGAGGCTGTCCTTGAATCCTAGAGCATGCTTCCTCATTCCTAGGAGGTTCAGACTCTTGAGTGTTTCAGATTCACTCTTTCAGCCCAGACCTCTGTGCTGAGTTCCCAGGAACCCACTGAGGAGTGGGCTGCTCCAGCAAACCACATTCAAGAGGACGGCGTGGATCTTTGCAGCCAACAGTCCCTCTGTAAGAACTCACATCTGTCTGCATAAAAGACCTTACAGATGGAAAATATTAGGAAGATAAAAACTTTTCTTTTCAGCCTTTAGCAACCCCAGAGAAAAGATTTCCTTTCTTTATATCCCCCTAAAAACAAGTGGCTTTTGTTTCCTGTATCTTAACACGAATGCTTTCTATTCAATGTGAAACCAAGATCCAAAAGAACCCGATCTGGCTAATGTGCCTCCCCGAAGATGTTGATTCTTTGGATGGTGCTAATTAAGCTCTACCCACACTCACCCCCCAGTGTGGGTCTCACCAGCGGGAGACCCAGCTCATGATCCTTTTAACTCCTGTAGAGGACAGGGTGCGAGCCCCTGGGTCTGGCTGATCGACCCTAACCCCCTCACCCCGGTCTTTTTCACATTTAAAGCTGCCGCAGAAAGAATAAAGGGAGGAGAAGAAAAAGCCTCCTTCTTCGGAGAGACATTCGTCTCTGTGTTAATAGAGACTTAACAACCTGAAAACGTTTTTAGTTTAGTCAAATCATTCCTGCTACCTGTTTGGTTGATGACAGTCTATCTGATTTCACGGTACATGGTCCCCCTAAGGGTTTTATCCACTCAAATGTCAAGAGAAAAGTCACTCAGGAGCTGTATTACGAAAGTGGACATTTGCTGTTGTCATTAACAAGGATTTTTTTTTTTTTTACCCTCTTAACTGATGTGAAATGCAAACTTTTCTTTTTGCTGCCCTCTTTTCGTTAAGCCACCTCAGCAGCGAAACTGTCACCTTCCTTGCGTTTTTTTTTTTAATATGAATGTGAAATTAGCAAGGATGCCCTTTCCCCTGGCGGACAGAATCCTCTGTTATTAAAAAGTAAAGCACTTTAATAATGAAAACTTTTTCCTCTTTTTCCTGTGTTTTAACTGTTTAAAATTAATGAGAAGGGCAGAATGGTTGTCAAAGCGATATTGAAAGCCGGGCAGCCAGGACCGAATAAGCACAAAAATCCCTCTAGAGTGTTAAATAAACAGAGCTGCAGCCCTCTCGAATCCCTGTGTTGGTTATTGTATACATTCTGTAACAGCTCTCAGAATAGATCTGAGAGCCAGGGAGGCAGAGAGGTTTCAGAATTCCAATAAAGGCCTCAAATTAAAGACAGCCTGGTGCGAATTCCAGGAGAAAATTAAAGAGACCTCAAGCTTAAGTGACAGGTGACTTGCTTCTGTGTCACAACTGTCAGGGGATTTAGTGATAATATGGCAATATATTACAAAGGGCTTTTCTTATTTCCCCCTTTAGGTTTCAAAATGAGGTATCTTTTCTTCCCAACCAAAAAAAAAAAAATTACATGTACACATACATATAATGTGAGTGTGTATACTCACAGTGAAATACGTAGAAAAAACACGATAAAACTAGGTTCACATGTTTGAAATGATGAGGTCACTTTAGTAGAATATAAGAAAAAGTTAATGGCAGAAAACATAATATACTTAGGAGAAAGCAGGTCTTACCCCGCCACTTCCAGAAATACTTTATTTTAAAATTGCCCCTCTTGAGAATGAGTATTTTTCAGCTGTCTTCTTGGGAGGACAGTCTGAATTTAAACTGAAGACACAGGGAGCAAAGTCACGCAATGCTGGCTCAGCCCCAGACAGGTAAATGCTCCCATAATGAGAGGGGGTCAGACCCCGGAGGGCACACCCCGCAGGACCGGGTGGGGCTCTCCCACTCTCAAAGATGCAGACTTAGTCCTGCTTCATGAAGCAACTTGCAACTAGCAGACTGTGGGTCGTCTAGAAAAATAACATCTCCAAAGGCCTAGATGCACTCAATATCCTTTTTCTGTAAAGACCCCACTGATCTTGGAGAAAAGAGACAATCCACAAAAACTAGTCTAGGGGCTTGTGATCTTATTTTAATCTCTCCCCATGCCAGTGAGCTTTTTGTTAGGATGAGTTTACAGGCGTATTTCATAGGGCAAAAAAACTTTTAGGAAAATCATGTTTGGGTTTGTGTTTATACTGTGAAGATGAAAATTCACGCCTATCAAGAGGCAAGAGATGAGTCTAAGACAGCTGGGCTAGATTATTTTTGTTGTACAAAGTTTTAGGTGGTAGCAGGTGGGCGGGGTGGCGGGGGGTGGTTATTTGAAGCATGTGTCTTGAAATCGCCAACTTCTAAGGCATTTTTAAACTAAATGGAAGGATTTTGTTTTAATCATTTTATTGCCAAGCTGAGTTTTACCCCCACGGTCCCTAGAACCTTCTGAGCGCTTCCCAGTCAAGTTGAAAGATCAAATTTATTCTCTTTGTAGGTGGCTGAACATTCGCGCACCCAGACGTAGCTATATATATTTTATGTACCTAAATATGAAATATACATTTTACAGATGCTTCACTCGCTTGCGTTCTGTTCACAGAAGCCCCAAAATGTATACGCCAAAGGACATTTACAATGGCCTTCAACCAAGCTGGGTGAAGACGGGCATTATGATGAGGTGTCTGGCTCGGTGTGGAGAAGGCCCAGCTACTGAGCCCACATTCATCTGTCCGGCACCAGCCTGTGTGCCAGAGAGAACTGCCCACATTGAGGATACCAATTAAGACATACTGTATTTTAAACAGAATTAAGGGACTTCTCTGGGGGCGCAGTGGTTAAGAAGCCGCCTGTCAATGCAGGGGACACGAGTTCGAGCTCTGGTCCGGGAAGACCCCACATGCCACAGAGCAACTAAGTCCATGTGCCACAGCTACTGAGCCTGCACTCTAGAGCCCGCGAGGCACAACTACCGAGCCCACGTGTCACAACTACTGAAGCCCGCACGCCTAGAGCCCGTGCTCTGCAATAAGAGAAGCCACCGCAATGAGAAGCCCGCAAACTGCAACAAAGAGTAGCCCCACTTGTCGCAACTAGAGAAAGCCCGTGCGCAACTAAGACCCAACGCAGCCAAAAATAAATAAATAAATAAAATTTTTAAAAAAGACAAAAAAACCTGTAAAAGAACACCCAGAATTAAAAGTTGTAGCCAGCATTTACTTGATTCTCTTTACTATTCACATGAGGCATGCACATAATATACTCTTGCAGGCTGTTTATCTGAGATAATTAGTAATGAAGTCAATTTAGTTTCATTTTTCTTTGTCCTCTGACTTAAAGGTAAATTTGGTCAAACAGGTGGTGTTTATGGACGTGACATCTAGAACCTGGCATGATTACTTGAGTTTTCTAAGTTAACCGGTTATTTTGGTGTCAGTGAAAGCCCAACCTTGATTAGCACTTTTTCTTTTTAAAACCAAAGACCACCAGACCTTAAAAATATCAAAACATCCTGTCCATCTGAGCAGCAACTCAGGGCTGAGGTGAGCTCACATGGCCCAGAGTGTGCAGAGCATGCTGGGCCTCATTTTATTTAAACCTCACCGCAACCCTCCAGGGTGGGTACTCGCGCTGTCCTCATTCTCCATATGGGAAAACTGAGGCTGGGGAGGAGGAGATAGTCTGCTCAAGGCTGCAGAACGACTGGCTATAAAGCAAGGACTCGAACCCAGGTCTGTCCGACTCTGGGCCCCAGCTCTCACCCACAATCTTATGAAGGCTCCTCAAGCCCCAGCCAGTCTTCAAGGCTGGCCTCAGGCCACAGAAAAGGCTTAAGGAGAGGAACCGGGGCTGCCAGGCCACAGAAGGGCAGATGTTAACAGAATGGCTGTGGCTTGTTCCCCGAAAGAGCAGGGGGAACGTTCTCTTGCTCTGGGGAAGCGTCCTGCCGGAGGGGCCCTGCACCCATCCACAGCTTCCCCAGAGACGCGCAGGGGCACACGACCATCGGTGCCCGGGAGAGAACTGGGCTGTGTTCAGGGGGTAAATGCTGACCCTAAAGCCGGTCCTGGAAACAGTGTAAGACTAGATTATTCAAACCTTTACCATCTCATTTTGTAATTTTGTGGCTTGCTCTTATTTCTGGAGAGCAGGCAGATGCCAACTTTCCACTTAGTGTGAAACAGCAAAAAAAGAGGCTGGGCTTCATGTCAATGAGTCTGGACTTTAATTCCACATCTGCTACTAACTGATGTAACAAAATAATAATAGTAGTAATAATGAATACCCTTTGGTACCTGTGTTGGGACTTGCATGTTATTTCCTACTCAACCTTCCAATCTCCTTCTGAGAATACTAATATTATCTCAATTGTACACATGAAGAAATGTACTCATGAACCTTCAGAAGGTCCAGTACTGGCTCAAAGCCACACAGCTGGTGAGATGAGGAACTGGGCCCTGAGGCCATGCTCCTGACCACTCTGCTGCTACATGCCGCCCAAGTGCCCCTGCTTATCCCACGTAGCTGTCCCAGGGCTATAATTAAATAGCTGTGGGAACATTTGAAAAAAAAAAAACAAAAAAACAAAAACAAAAAACCCAGAAAACCACCGCCCCCCATCCCACGTTTCCACCCGGCCCCCCCGCCAACTAGAATTTGCAATAGTTTCCAAAGGACAGAGAAGTGTGCCGAGACCAATGAGTGTCTCATTTCTGGTCAGTTCCCTTGACAACAGACTATTGATAATATGGGATGGTCCAAAGTCCCGTGTGCCCTGGTTGTTCTATGATGAAATATCACTTAAAATAACGTGTTGATCAATTGAGTCCTTAATTGCTTTCTTGTTCACGGGGATCTTTGCTGTGGTACCGTTTACTGACCAAATTTCACCTTTATGAAAATGGCTAACGTTACCCAATTTAACAAGCACTTTAGTTCCAATTTCCTGGCTTAACTAATACTAACAGAGGCTTATTGGTACATGGTGAAGCACAGGTGCTTTGAAGTGAGATGGCCTGCTTTCACACCAGGAGACTCAATGGTTATTGTGCCCTCGTGAATGTTCCTTCAGCTCTCTAAGCCTCGGTTTTCTCATCTATAAAGTGGGACAGTAACATCTGCCTCATAGGGCTGCTGAGAGGATGGAACGGGACCAAGCGCGTAAAGAGCTTAGCACAGTCCCAAGTCTGGAACACACGCTGTGGTAACAGACACTTGATTATTTCCTCTCCTTTTCTTAGATACATTTCCGGAGGTACTCTCTGGAACAGAACTTAAGTCGGGGTCAGCCAGATGGAGTCCTTGCCTCAGGGAGAATATTGATCCAAATAAAGACACATACTAATGCATAAAAGAAACTCTTAAACTTGATCTATTTGGCTCTGACTTTCCAGTCTATCCTCAGGCATCAGAAAAGAAATGTAAAATATCCAAATAATTAAAATTTCATGGACGAAATTACACACAGCAACATCATTACACACACACTGACAAGTACACGTGAGACACTGAGTAACGCGGCCGAGTGGGGGGCGGAGGCGGGGCAGAGATTCTGAGCAGGGGGGAAGCCTCGGAAAAGGAGCAGGAGAGGATGTCCCGGGCTGTCTGCAACTGCTCAGGATCTCCATATGGAACTGCGCGGATAATAAAAATGTTTCTTCTTAATGATCTCAACTTCACTCTTCCTCTGTGTATAGCGAACGTTAAAAAATGGATGAACTAAGTGTGTCCAAACGGAGATTCCGAGCTATTTATTTTTTCCATGCTGTCCCAGGTGGACGGGTCTAGCCAGGCGTCCTTGTTGATAATCTGGAGGGGGACCACCAGGGCTGAGTGTGTAACGCTGCCTCCAGACTCATTCTGGCCCGGGATGAGCCCTCCTTTCTGGGGAGCTTGCTGCCGCCTGGCAGACGCGCAGGATGGACTGGAGCCCATTAACTGGATGAGCCCAGCAAACATGTCCAGGAGCAAAGGCAGAAAAAACACCATCAAGATGAGGCCTCACCTAATGTTCATGGTCCTTAAAATACACATTTTACTTGACAGAGGCAGTAACTGCCCCATACTCAGAATCACTGCTTCCCCAAATCGGGAAATGCGTCACGTCTGTTAGCAGCAAGCACGATAAATAATAAAACTCACCTGGCTTCCCCATCGTCTCCCTTTAAAACAATCATCCCGTGTCAGAACAGACAAAATATCTTCCATCTTTATCTCAGAAACACTGTAAAAGGAAGGGCATATCGAGGTAAACCTTTTGTTCTTTCAAAAACATTTGGAATCTTGATGCATAAAACTGGCCTCTCCTCAGGCTAACTGGATATAAAGGAGAAGCAACACTTGGTCAGGGAAAGGGAATGTTTTCCTAAACCTTTAGGAATTTGGAAGGAAGGAGCCCTCTATGATATTAAAGGGACAGACAGGGTAATATCCCCAACAATTTCTTTCCTGCCTGATACATTTACAAAGGCTACATTTAGAATTCCCTCTATAGGGATCATGTCATTATTTCTTAGTAAATCTGGAACACTAAATAAATAGGCCTGCTTATAGATAGATGACTGTGACTTGAGTAGAAGACAAACTAAAAAAACATTTCCAACAGTCCCTTTAGTTTCATACTTAAAGGAAGGAGGTGGCTGAAGACCCTTAACTGTGGGGCGTAACCAAACACCTGAGTGAAGGTAAAACAGGTGACCAACGCCCATAGCCCATCCTGGCACCAGAACTCTCTCCTAATCTACCCTGAGGGATCTTTGCTGCTCTAGTCTCTTAATTATTCAGGGGTGAGGACCAAATGATCTCTGGTGAATCTAGAGCTACATGCGAATGGCTGAAACCAGAACTCAGGCTTCCCTTGTGAACAGAAGCCGTCAGCAGCCAGAATAAGACACTCCAAGCTGCCTGGCAGGGGAGTCTGGACAGCCCACTGTCCCCCACGGTTCTGGAAGGCCCCAGCCTTCGCCCCAGGAAGGGCACGTGGCAGAGTCCTGTGTTAGAGGCAAAGAGGGAAAAGACTCCCCAGGGAGAGAGGAAGAGGGAGGGAGGAGCTCTGGGGGAGAAAAACAGATCATAAAAAGATAAATGATTTTCTTGTATGTTGTTGTTTTTTTTTTCCTAAATGTAACAGCAAATTAAAACATGAATGGCAGCCTCTTCTGTGGGAGAAGACAAAGGTGACTTTCCCCCAAAGGTGACTCTGACAAAGCTATGAATGAACATGTCACGTCTCTGACATGATCTGCCTGAGCTGTGTCACTGCTTCCCCGTACACCCCCAGCCCCCAGCCCTCACCGTTCTTTCTTCGCTGCCAGCTCACAGCCACGTGGATTCGGAAAATATTTTTACAGAGTCAACCAGAGAATGCGGAGTACATACCAAGAGTGTAGGAGGTGTGGCGGGGCGGGGGGAGGGGGGGGCGGGAAATGTTCGTGGTTTCCTGGAAAATCTGTTTTTCATATGGGAGAGAAATGTTACGGCTACTGAATTTGCATCTCATTTATGCCTGGAAAGCTGAAGGAAGGTAAAAATCAGAGCCCAGCCCTGCCTTTTCCTTTTTCTAGCTGACCTGCCTCTATTCATCACTTTTTTTCTTGAGGAAAAAAAAAAAAAAAAAGAAGAAATACAAAAGTAAAAGCAACATAAGAACTTGGGGTCAGATCTTGAAGTGGGGAGAAAGAAAATAGGTATAATGGCATTCGCAGCCAGGGATACAAAGAACTAAATATGCCACAGAAAGGCACAGTTTTCTCAAATGTTGACCTTCAGCCAGGGCACGGCTCGTATGCTGTATGTGTCCATATGACAATGTTGGGGGACCATCTACCCTAAGTGAACAGGAGATGGGACTGAACTGGAGTGATTTACAGTTTAAAAGGGCCTTTTCCTCCTAGTCTGAGAAATCACTGCTTCTGAGGAACAAAGCACATCGACTCTGCTTATTTATGGTTCTATCAACAAACCTGAATCATCCCACCTCACTATGAAGAGAGACAGCTAAATAAATTCAAGGAACTAACTGTCTTATGCCTGATCTAAGAAATAACACATTTCGAGGAAGCATTTACATTTTAATAAACCAATGATGACCTTCATTAGAAACACGTTTAAAGGAGAAGTGAGAAAAAGTGATGAAGTTGGCAAATACCAAGAAGTCAGAAGGCTGCAGAGACAAAGTTCTGAGCATTCAGACAGAGGCGAAGCGGCCCGGGGCACCTGTCTCTTACCCTGCTAAATTAAACTGTCAGGGCAAATTCCACGCGCTGGGGGTATGGGGGGCGGGCGGTGATGGCCCTTGCTGCTGAGAGCCTCCGCCTGCCTTCCTGAATCTTCTCTGTAATTCATCAGCCATCCCAGCAGCCCGCCGCCTGGCTCTCAGGTTCTCAGGCACCAAACAGGCACACGTCTTCCTCCTTTTTTTGATATTTAGACGTGTACCTTTTGTATTCCAAGAATCTTCAAGTCTGTCTCTTTCCGTGGCATACTTTGTAATTAGTTCTTATTAGATTTAGTTTTTTGTATTAAGTCAAAGAAACAGTTTATATATAGATCCCCAACATACAGCCCTTCCTCAAACAGAAATCAGCAAGTGTAACGCACGGCAGTAGCGTAGCGACAGATGTGATCATTACTCGGGTTGACTACGTCTCACCGGTGAAGCAGCCGGTGGTTCAGGACCAGGCACTTCAATAGGTGAATTTTCAGGGCAGAAGCCAGTGAGGCTGGACTCCTACAGAACTCTCTGCCCCTTAAATGAATGTTCTTACACCCCTGTAAGAACATCCTTATGGCACAGAAGACCCAAATCTCTCCCTCGCGGTATTTCCCAGTCTTCGTCCTTGTGAACTTCCTCCCCGAGTCTCTGGCAGCACTGAGTTCTCTCCTGAATGTGAACCTTATGCTGAATTTCCCATGAATGCTACGGGCTCTTTTTCCAGAAAAGATCATCAAAAGGGAGGACTGTCTTTTTTAAAATAAATAAATGTATTTATTTATTTATTTTTGGTTGCATTGGGTTTTCGCTGCTGCGCACGGGCTTTTTCTAGCTGTGGCGAGCGGGAGCTACTCTTCGTTGCGGTGCGCGGGCTTCTCACCGCGGTGGCTTCTCGTTGCGGAGCACGGGCTCTAGGCGCACGGGTTCAGCAGTTGCGGCGCGTGGGCTCAGTCGTTGTGGCTCGCGGGCTCTAGAGCTTAGGCTCAGTAGTTGTAGTACACGGGCTTAGTTGCTCCACAGCATGTGGGATCCTCCCGGACCAGGGCTCAAACCCGCGTCCCCTGCATTGGCAGGCGGATTCTTAACCACTGTGCCACCAGGGAAGTCCCAAGGGCTGTCCTTTTTATACCTTTAAAATATACCCAGCTCACCAATGATTCATGTTGGTGCTAATTATTATTTTCCCTTTTTCAATTTCAGGCCTACATTTGAACCTTCCATAGCAATCAACCGGAAGGCGTTTATTCGAGAACAATGACGAGAGGGAGAGAGGCAGAGGCATCTACGCTGACGACTCTGTGCTGGACCATCACCCTTTGACTGCGCAACTGTCTGCAGCCATTTCTCCAAGGAGATCACATCGCAGTGAACGAGCACAGGAGGCCAACCAGAGAGAGCTGCTGACGGGGAGGAATGGGAGAACGTGAACCTGTGGGTCTAGAACGGGAGGAGGGGGCCGTGGAGGCAGAGGCGGCTGCCAAGGCGCAGCGAGTCCCTCCTCTGTGGGACAACACACCTCTGAGAATACCTTCCACACGTACATGAATCGCCGGGACAGAGGGAAAAAGCTACGGCGCTGGGACGGGTTTTCATTTCGACCCCCCTGTATTTCTGGAGTGTAACTGCCTGATCGGGTGCCGCCTAGACTCGGAAAGGGCCACAGAGAGAAGTCTGATGTGGCCTCCAGCCCCCGGGAACTCAGAATCCAGCTGGAGATGGAGCTCCTGGTGAAACGTGACTGACTGATCTGAGATTTTCTCTCACAAGTAAGAGAAGAGATGCACGTCTTCCTGAAACAAAAACCACTCCTTCAACTGACAAGCTGTATCAAGATGAGAGAATTACGTAAGAGGAAAACCCACACCATCTTCATTTTTGCCCTCTTGAATTCATCGGGAGCGGGTCCTCACCTCCCCCAACACTGATGGGTGTGAAGCACATTTTCTGAGAAAGCTTCATTCCACGAACGGTCACACCAGCAATCTCGAAAGAGTGTTGAGAGTGTTGAAGTCTGACTGGGGACAGGGGAAGTCACTGAGTGGCTTCTGAGCAGCTGGGCCACTCCTGTGCCCGGCGTGTACCGTGCCGCCACCTTGGGCATCACATGACTCTTCCTGTGCCTCCAAAAACATTCTATGCATCACTGTGCTTTCTCTGAGCAGAAGAAATTCGTGAAAGTAGATCAGTGTGAAAAACCGCATGCCTTTAGAAGCCCGTTTTTTGAGCCTGTTACTTTAGATTTTATGGAAAACATGACTAAACAAACTCATTTCCGTGGCCCAGGTGGATGCTTTCTGCTTTCATCACAATCACCCCTGGCCAGCTCGAGCTGCTGTCCTCTGTCTTTGCTTTCTTTGTCTTTCCTCGGGGAGATCGGGGTTCGATGGAAGCCCCTGGCAAAGGTTCCATGCTGCTGAGCCCTGTGGAGTCCCTGACCCAGGGCTGGAACTGGGGGCTTGATGCTGGGGGATGTGAGAGGCTGCCATCTGACTGGGTGCATACGAGACAGCAGCTGGACAGCCTTGGCCACAAACATGTGGTACATAATTCACCTGCCCCTAATGGATTCTTCCCTCGTTTTCCTTTCCTGGGGGAGGGGGAGTTGTGTAAAGAATCAAAAGCATTCTTTCTTTCCAACTTTAAAGGTCCTAAGCATTAATTAACTGCAAGAAACAAAAATGGTGACTAAGAGAGATCTTTGAGAAGCTGGCTGGGCGGGTGGCGCACACTGATTTTGCAGCAGGAGTAACGCAACACAGACCTCTACCTGAAAGGAAGAGCGCAACAGATCGTTCTATGCCTTGGAATGGCAACGCAATGAAAACTGTCATGTGCTGATGGCGTTAAGGGTTTTAGTCTTTGCCACTGGCTATTCTGGGACTCACTTAGGGATCACAAGGGTTAATGGCTCCTCGTCAGCTTACAAGGCCCATCCACTGTAAGAAGCGACAGAAAATTAATTAGGTGAGATCAGCCGAAACCCCGTGTTTCTGACTCACTTGATTTTGTGAGAAGCCAACGAGTTGACATATTCTGCCTCCGAAGGAGCCAAAATGAGCAGGCTGCTCCCATGGCAGCCAATCCGGGCGGTTCTCCCAATCCGGTGGATGTATTCAGCAGGTGAAGACGGAGCGTTGTACTAAAAAGGGTAACAAAAATGAAGGCATTCACAGATCAAGGGACTGCCATTAATTGGAAGTGCAATACCCCTCACCTGCCTCCAGGTATCCCAAGAATGAAATCCTGGTGCTATGGTTACCCTACCACAGTCACAAGGAGAAGTCACTCAACCCTGAAACTCCTGGCTTCATTGGAAATAACAAGGCTCCGACATGCCAACGGGAACAGTGGCCAAGTTTCAGATAAACGAGACGTCTTCTCGTCCCGGTATCTCCTATTTAATTTCACTTCTCCACAGGTCTCTTCATTTTCCTATTTGCATCTTTTCACTGAGGTGACTGGGCAAGGTGAGAATGCAGGCAGGTGGGCACAAACTTGCGCAGGATGGCCGCACGACCTTGGCCTACTTCCCCAGTAGACAGAGCAGTGGGGCTGGGGCCACGCAAGACGCTGCACAGGGTACAGGGAATCAGGTCTCCACCGCCTCGCTGCAGGCCACCCAGCCCCAGCGGAGCGGAGCGGAGCTGCAGGCCAGCTGAGAGGCAGGCTCCCCTTCCTGCAGGGAAACGCCTCCGCCCCCACGGACAGCGTTCCTGACCCGGCAGAAGGGCCAACGCTCTAACTCAGCGAACGGACGCTCTCTATGGCAATAACGTCGTCGTCGTTAACACCCGTTGTCCCCGTACTCATTCTGCCCTTTTCTTCTTTGCTGCTCCATGAATCAAAGACCAGAGGGCCAAGAATACGATGGGAGGCCAGGCATATTCAACCGATCAACACCCACAATTCTAAGGCGGCTCTCAATGATCAATTATATGTGTCTGGCCTCCTGCACGTTAAAATCATCCTCGCCTTCCTATTTCAAATCTGCTCCACGGACAGCAGGAAAGAAGACACAATGCCTCTAGTCGCAAAGTCATCCTGTGCCGTGAGCAGAGACTTCCTAGCTAGCGACAGGCATGCGATTCCACTAAAATGTGGATAAACCATAACTCACGTAAACAGGGCCCATGTCCCCTGGCCCCTGTACAGAAGGGCTTAAAAATACCACTCTGCAGACTAAGGAAAAGAAAAGACAAAACTAAAACCACTAGACCAGTGCTAACACCTCTACCCTCTGGCAAAGCATCTAAGGCTACAGGTATGTGTAAGGTGCTGTCAGGGCCTTAACTGCCCCCTGCAGGTCGATGTGCATGGACACAGCGCTCAGGACAGCTGAGCCATCGCCTTCTGGACACGGTGAGGCCTCCCAGGGGCCCAGGTGATTCCTGTTATTTTCAGATGGCGGGAAACTCTGTGTGTGACACACATTCGTCTGCGAGCAGGGGAGCCTGCCCCTCCCTCCCCCGGCTGTACAGTCTGCAGGCTGAGCTGCAGTGGTCAGGTGCGCTGGGTTAAGGAAGGATGTCAGGAGAACTGTGCAGATCGGGCTGGTTGCTGCCTGGTGACCAGGGCAGCACCCGAGAAGAGGGTGATAATAATTATTCTACTTAAAGCCAATGCACCGACTCATGACCACATATCCTGGCCTCAAGCTCGCACCTTAACGACTTAAATACATTACCTGGACAATCCACGTGACTTGAGGGAGATCTAAGCCCCGAGCCGCAACATCCTTCAAAACAGAAAAGAATATGGCTTAGGACAGACTTTCTCAACCTTTTTGGGGTCACGGATCTATCTGATGATCTAATGCAAACTTTGAGGGCTCACCCCCCCCAGGAATGTGCACAACTTCAGGAACCCACTGACGTCCACCTGTGGGTAAAATTCCAATTTAGAGGCTAGTTCTATAGAACCCGCAGGTGAGGCAGCCACAGCCCACTTCACTAAGAGAACGTCGTCTGCACGCAGGCCTGAGAACGGAAATAAGTCATTATCAGACAGTCATCAGCCAGACAGACAAAAAGTATAAAAGCAATGGAGATTTTTTTTCTTTTCTTTTCGGCTGGTCGCCATCTCAAGAGCAAAGACTCTGCTCTCTGGTTTCTGGCCATTCTGTCAGAGAGACTAGAAAATGGGAATCTTCCAGGCTTTGGCAATAAAGGTACACCTGGCATTCACCTCCAAGCACAAGTCACACCAAGAGTAGCCCCAGCCAACAGGTACTGAGCGCTCACTACACACCAGACACGGTGGAGGGCATGTTACCTGCGTTATCTTGACTCATTGTCAAAATAATGCCTCAGACAACTATTACTCCCATTTGATAGAGAGGAAACCAAGATTCAGAGAGATTAAGAAACTTGTCCAGGGACATACAGCTAAGAAGCAGAGCTAGCCCTCAAATCCAGGTCTGCTTTGCTTTTCCAAGACCATATTACAGTATACGGTTCCACGATCAAAAAAGATGCTGTGGGGCTTCCCTGGTGGCGCAGTGGTTGAGAGTCCGCCTGCCGATGCAGGGGACACGGGTTCGTGCCCCGGTCCGGGAAGATCCCACATGCCGCGGAGCGGTTGGGCCCGTGAGCCATGGCCGCTGAGCCTGCGCGTCCGGAGCCTGTGCTCCACTACGGGAGAGGCCACAACAGTGAGAGGCCTGCGTACCGCAAAAAAAAAAAAAAAAAAAAAAAAAGATGCTGTGTCCCTCATATGCTGCTGGTGGGAATGTAAAATAATACAAACCCCTATGGTGGGGAATCTGGTAATATCCAGCAAAATTACATATGCACTTGCCCTTTGACCCTGCGCAATCTCCCAGCAATCCATCCTTGGCAAAAATTTAAAATGATCTATGCACAAGGCTATTCATTTCAGCACTATTTATTTATTTATTTATTTATTTATTTAACATCTTTATTGGAGTATAATTGCTTTACAATGGTGTGTTAGTTTCTGCTTTATAACAAAGTGAATCAGTTATACATATACGTATGTTCCCATATCTCTTCCCTCTTGCGTCTCCCTCCCTCCCACCCTCCCTATCCCACCCCTCTAGGTGGTCACAAAGCACCGAGTTCAGCACTATTTATAATTGCAGGTCTGGTAAGAACCCCAGTGTCTAGCAGGAGACGGGGTGAATAAAACACGGCAATACCTACCTCATAGAACGGAGTTTTACACAGCTACAAAAGGAATGGAGCTTCCTATGTACTGATGTGGAGGATATCTAGGCTATATTTTGAGTGTGAATAGTATGCGTTTGTGTAAGAAATGGGGGAAGTACAAATATATTTGCTCATATTTGAAAAAGAAATAATGGAGAGAAAAACCCCAAAGCTTATAAAAAAGTGACCTATACGGGAAGGAAGAGAATGGGGGAGGGGATGAGGATGAAAGCTGGACTTCCTTTAATGGGCCCTTATAATTCTGACCCTGAGACCATGTTTCAACATCATTAAAAATTAAAAAGTAAGATAACCAGCTGTCATGCAATAGGAAAGACAGAATATCACCTATGACATATTCTTGCCAAAACAAAACCAAAACCCTAGAAATGGAATCTAAACAAGTGCCTAGACCTACTGCAGGGAGACAGGAACAAGGTAAACAGCACCACAGGGACACAATGTGGAGCATTCTAAAGGACAAATGGTCTTTCTTCCACCAAAAAATCCAGGAAAAAAGAGAGGGTAACAAAAACAGAAGACATTAAGTAGACAGATGGATAAATGGATAAATGCACAGATGGATCGATAAGCAGAGAACCAACACCTGGAAGGAGGTTCACCAAAACTGTCAACGGTGGTTACCTCAAGGTAGAGGGATTTGGGGCAATTTTTACTTTTCTCTTCGCAGTTTCCTGCGTTGTTTGCTTTGTTTTTCTTTTGACGACGAATGCATGTCATTCCCCCCGCAAAACCCCGCATTTTTATTTAGAAAAATTTAAACCTACAGAAAAGCTGGAAGAATAGTACAATGAGCAGTTGTCAGTCCTTCATCCTGATTCACCAGTTGCTAAACATTGGCACAGCTGCTTTTTTCCTCTGTACACATGTGTTTTTCTGAACCATCTGAAAGGAAGTTTCAAGTATCATGACATTTTGCCCCTAAATACTTCAGCACATGTCTTCTAAGTAAAAGGACATTCTTCTACATAAATCACAACACCATTACCACACCTAAGAAACTTCACACTAAATAAGTTTATTTTACAATAATCAGTCCACTTTCAAATTTCACCACTTGTACCTAAGACGATTTTTATAGTTGTTTTCCTTTCTTAACCCAGGACTGAAGCCTAGATCATTCATTCTATTTTTATTATAGCCCTCTAGACTTCCTTAACGTAGAATTGCATCCCCACCCTTAACATTTACTTCTTTTTATTGTTTATTTTTTGGAAAACAATCATTTTTTCAAGAGTCCAGGTGTCCTGAGGAACATCCCAGAATCGGGACTTTTCCGTCTCCTCATAGTAAGATTCTGGGGGAGCGTTCTGGCAGAACGACATCAGGGTGGGGTGTACCGCCCAGCACGTGACCTCAGGATACAGGCAAGGTGTCTGTCCTGTGCTGGGGACGCTGTGCTCAGTCACTGGAGCAGGTGGCATCCACCATCTCACTCCCTTGTGACGGTACCTTTCTCCTTTGCGATGAGTGAGTAACCTCAGGAGGGAAACTTTTGAGACTGCTTCTCAGAACATTTTGCCCAGTGGTTTTAGCATCATTTGATGCTACTTGTCTGTATCAGTTGTTACCCTGATGTCTACAAAATGATGGCTTTCTAAGCCTATAGTTCCTTCCATTTCTATAACTGGCATTCATCTGTAAAGGATGGCTCTTCCTCCTCTCTCCTCACTTTTCAGTATCACTAAGAATTTATAGGTATACAAGGTTTTTAAAAAAATAATAATCCTATGCAAAGTTCTGTAAGAAGCACATTAAAACAATCGCACCCGGGGCTTCCCTGGTGGCGCAGTGGTTGAGAGTCCGCCTGCCGATGCAGGGGACACGGGTTCGTGCCCCGGTCCGGGAGGATCCCACATGCCGTGGAGCGGCTGGGTTCGTGAGCCATGGCCGCTGAGCCTGCGCGTCCGGAGCCTGTGCTCCGCAACGGGAGAGGCCACAACAGTGAGAGGCCCGCGTACCGCAAAAAAAAAAAACCAAAAAAAACAACCGCACCCTTATCCTCCAGGGTCAGAGGCAGGATTCAAGGAAGACACTGTCCCACCATCATCTAAGTCACCCAGAAGACCACTGCAGGCAGGTCAGGGCTGGTCTGCCTTCGCTCTGATTAAATCCCACCTGGGATTTGTGGGTCTCCTTTGAACGGTGGCCAGAAGCTGCATTTATAAATGTTAAGTAGACATTTCATGTATTAGAAGTGTGTCAACCACCCAGGAAGTGTTTTCTGACAGCTCCCAGGTGCCCTGAAAGCTGAAGGCGGATGTTCCAGAGCCGATGCCTTTGAGAACACAATTTAGAGTGTTCTCTACACTAACCACAGTCACTGTCTTTAGAAAAACTGACAGGTTCTTAAATCTGCGAAGCTCTTGTTAAGAAATGATTTACTTCATTTAAGTGCTCCGCACTGGGAGAGGTACACAGACAATGGGCTGTCTGAGCTTTACAGGTAAGCTTTGTAAAAAATTTAATGCTCATCGGTTTAGTAAACCCAACTAAGAAACACAGATGAATCTCAAAACTAGCATATGGTGTTAGGAAAGCCACTCCGGATACAAACACGCTGAAACAGTGAGTTAGGAGGCACCGCAGCCACTGCCATCAGGACTGTTCACGGTTCTTTCCCACTCGGGCTGGGCAATCGGCTCAGGACACCAGGCTGACAACCTTCCCGCCGCCCACTACTTCTGGTGTTGGGGTGGCGGCATCTCACAGCCAGCCACTGCTCGGACTTCACCAGCCATTTCCTTAAGCACTTCTTTCCAGTCTCAGCCAAGGCTACTCTGAGGGTGGGAGAGTGGATCAATCCTGCCAGTGCAGGAACAGGGAGAACCGGACTCTAGGACCACTTTAGCAGCCACCAATCCGGGCAAGTCACCTCTGCTTTCTGAGCCTCAGTTTACCCACCTATAAAATGGCTACAATTTACTTATCTCTCGAGGTTGCTGTGAAGATCCAATGAGACAGTGGGCGTGCAAAGTGTCTTGAGAATTGTAAATCTGAGTGTTCCAGTTCGTGATGAAATAAGAGCCAAACGGAGGCAATGAGGTGGGGATTTAAAAGCCTCTCGGCTCTCTTCCCCCCTCACATCCCATCCACCCGACCCGGGCAGAGGACCACAGAGGAAGGGGACATGGCTCCATCTTCCTGGATGCTGTCAACCAGCAGCACCAGAGCCACAGGAAACTGACCTGCACAAGACTCAGCAAAGGCTTCAGTTCTCCGCCCACCCTTAGAACTTAGATCCAACCCAACTGTATTCCTTTAACCTAATTAGGGCGAAAGAATCGCTAAAGTCAATTCTGAAAGACACTCACCAGTCAGGCCTTGAAGTCCGTGGGCCTGACAATTGGCCGCCTCCATGAGACCAAGGGGTACAGATGGAAGGCAGCTTGCTCAGGTGCCAGCCTGTCAGTTGGATTAAAATGACTCATTTATTTACCCGAGCACCTCACAAAGTGCTTTTACTAACAGGGAGAGGGGGCCTGCGGCTCTCCGAGCAAGGGACGCAGCAAATTCGCCTCTGCTGCCTTCCCGTCCTGCCAAAGTCATTACTGCGGGCGTGTGGAAAGCCATCAGCGGGGCACAGGCCCCCGTCGTCCGGGTGACAGATTGGGCTGCGTAATCAGAGGGGGAAGGAGACAGCGCAGAAGCTGTCAGAGGCGCGAGATCTTGGCTGGAGCCGCCAAAAAGCTGGCAACATGAGTTAGCGTAACTGAGTCAATAGCCAACCATCTCCAAATGATCTTGCCATTAACACGAATGAAATACGGGCGGAAAAGATACACTTCGCCTAAAAAGCATACCCCAGAGAAAACCGAGAAAGTCTCCATTTCTTCAGGGGTGCTGAAGGGACATTCTTGGGATGCTTACAGCCTCCCTCCTTTGTCTCCTGCCCGCCTGGCACAGCGAGATTTCCCAGGAGGACAGGAAATTAAGAACCGCACAGACCTAATGGTGTGTTTCGAGCAAAAAAAAAAAAAAGAGAGAGAGAGAAAAGGTGGCGAAGAGCAGCACAGGTGCCTTAGGTATCTTCTGAAAGAGCAGGCAGGTGCGGACAAGCGCAAAACATTCCAAGGGATACTCAGGCCACGGATGCAGGTGGAGTCGGAAGTGCCTCTCCTTGCTGGGAAAAGGCCAAGGCACTGGGTACTTACATCCAGGGACAAGCAGGGAGGGCCAGCATCAGCCCTAAAACTGGAGGGAGCTTGGAAACTCCACATTCCAGTCACTCAGTGGGGTTTCCCCTTCCCAACCCCTCAACTTAACAGTGGTATTAAAAAAACCTCTGGCTTAGGGTGAGTGCTTCACTATAAGCCCCAGGAAATATTCTGCTTCTTTTGATTTCTTAACTCCACTGAGGAACGTGGGCTTTGAACTTCCAAATGACTCCTTCCTGCTGACACTCGCTCCCTCCTTAACTTGGGTTCTTCTTAGATCCAGTTTTCTAGAGGACACAAACTCACATTTCAAATATGTAAGGACTTCTCTTTCCCAGGCTGGTCTCTCCTCCCTGACCATCTTTTCACCTCTGCCCAGACTCTGGACTCATCGCGGTCACACGTGTGCTGAGAACCCACATTATACAGCCATGTACCAGGTCCCGCAAGATTGTGTGAAGTTAAGATCCTTGCTTTTAAGATGTTTAAGATGAAAGGAAACACAGACACACACACACACACACACACACAGAGACACACCTTTAACTTTCTTCACAATAGAAAAGATATAAGGGAGGAAAATGGGGTCAAGGGGATTTTCTAGAAGTAAAGGAAACAGCAGAACTGTGAGCTTTTGTGTGGTTACACCACAATTCCCAACTTCTCAACGAGACAGTCAGTCTTCTGGCCTCATTAAAATGATCTCGGGATGATAAATCAAAATGGCAAAAGATACGGTACAGAGGGGAAAAGTCCCCACGCAACAATTCACGAGTGGCTCCCCTTTATCCAAAGAAGCAAGTCCTCCATCCGCCTTGTCCTGCTGCAGTCCCGCTGCTCATTAACACCCAGGAGGCTCCCGGAGAGCTTTCAGAGCCTGGCAAGTGACAGGCTGCTGAAGAGGACGCAGTGACAACATCTCCCCAACCCAGGCCCCACCTATCACAGCCAAAGCATCTCAGACACCCCAAGTTTCTGCCTATAGCAAAAAAACATGGCAGAAGTAGAAGGAAGACTGGGCAGCAAAGAAGACCTTCTCCCCACTGGGGACTCCGGGCTTGTACCCCGGCTTAGAAATGGAGAGGAATGAGCTCCCACCCAGCTCTTTTCCAGTCATTTCCTAGAGCAGAATAAAGAAAAGATGAGACTGGCAGAGGTTCTGCATGCTGGACGTGACCTGGGCCAGCAAGTGAACACGCACCGAGGGGCTTACCTAAATCAGATTATGGCAAGTGAGAGCTTGCTTTTCACGTGGCACCCGGGACTGGCAGGGGGCAGAGGTGCCAAGTCAATGGTGCTCCTCATCTAGCTGACATCACCTGCCTGCAGGCAGCAGCCAACAGGACAAGGAAAATCATCATATGCTTTTGACCCCACCGAGAATCACATTTCAGAGAATGATCTTTTCTTCCGGAGAGCTACTAAAAAAAAAAAACCCAAAAACAAAACAAAAAACTGAACTTCAAATACCTGGAGTTTTAGAGCTCACCCACGTCTGTAAAAAACATGGCAGCATTTGCACACTAGGAGACTCAATAATTTCCCACCAGGGACAAATCCAGCATCTTAAGGGTCAAAGATAAAGCATTTTATTCTGGTCCTAATCCAAATTCCAACACACAGGTTCCTACTGCCTTCTCTCTCTCTTTTTTTTTTTTTGCAGTACGTGGGCCTCTCACTGTTGTGGCCTCTCCAGTTGCGGAGCACAGGCTCCGGACACACAGGCTCAGTGGCCGTGGCTCACGGGCCCAGCCGCTCCGCGCAGCATGTGGGATCTTCCCGGACCGGGGCACGAACCCGTGTCCCCTGCATCGGCAGGCAGACTCTCAACCACTGCGCCACCAGGGAAGCCCCAGACAGAGGATTTTTGACAAAGTTCTTTATCAAGTAGATTACTTGGACTCATCTTCGCTTTGGACCAGGCAAGTGAAGACAGTTTTAGAGCAAACACAAGCATCTGACTTGATGGGCTTCATAAAGAGAAGGGCTACTTGCTCAGACTCAGATCTCCTTCGGAGGCAAGCATTCCAGGAGCAACGGCTCTCAGATCTGAAGGACCAGAGCTGGCGGAACCACTGTTGGCCACACACACGTGAGAATCCGCAGGTCACCGGGCAGGCCGTCTTGTAGGTGATCATGCATATATACACACACAAGAAACAAAGCTGCACTCGCTCACAAACTCTCAATTTAGAAAGAAAACAATCTCCATTACCTTTAAAACTAAATAGAGAACAGGAGTTCCTTAAAAAGTAATTGTATTGAACGAGGCCTAGACAGGCACTCAAGCAGCTAAATGTCGTTGCTTCTACCCAGCCCTTGTTCACAGGATTACTAAATTGATGGCGCAATTTCATTACTGTATATATAGGGGTTTCTCAAATAACCAGCTGGGGATTAAGTTCCATCTTCCGAGATGGCACAAACAGGGAAGGCATTTTAATCTTGGGAGCCAGCAGCCACTTTGGTGAAGTGAGTCCCCAGGGAAGCAGGGACGTGGAAGGTGTGAGTTTTCAATCTCAAAAGATCACAAGAGATGTGCACGACAAAGGTCACCGTGGTGCTGGAGGAGGTGGCTACCCACGACTGCAAAGACTGAGGCCGAGTGAGCGGCCCTGAAAACTGCAGGGCAGATGGCAGCTCTGGACACCAGCACATAGACTCTGTCCAAGTGCATCTACTTTCCTTTAAGAGAAGGTGAGCAGAGGCAAGCGGAGTGATTTTGTTGTGAAAAGACTTTCTCAGCTCTAATTACTCCCGATAGCTGTAATTTACAAGTTCTTGGTGGAGAGAAATCGCCAAGATTCACACGTTTTCAGACAAACAGCTGCCACTATTAGTGAGCAAATCGCCAAGTCTTCCGCGCGGTGGCAGCCCGCTATCTGCGGCAGTAAGGTGGCAAACCAGGAGTGCAAAGAGACCAGCCACACCAAGCGGCCCCCGGAATTCCTGTTCCCCGTGGGGCCGGTGACCCCAAGGCAAATCGTCGGGAGACGAAAAACTGCCACCACCATCACAACCATTGTCAACCTTCCCACAGAGCGCAGAATGATACATACCGTGCAGAGAAGAACCCCTGTTTTGGAACGTGAGAATTCTTGAAACACGGCTGTTCTTTCCTACAAAAACAAGCAAAAATAGGGCCTTTGTAACTCTGAGATCGAGTCCAGCAAGGTAGGCTTAGATTCTCATAACTCTCCCAATTTTCTACTGCTGTAACTATTTTTAGGCACAGAGAGAGAGGTTTTGCCAAGAAAGAGGAAGAAGTGGATTCTTCACATCTTCCAACAAGACCCTATACCTACACGACCAGGCTTCTTGGACTGCGGCAGAGTAACAAGCTTTGAGGGCAGCACGTTTCATTAAGACAGTGCGGGGGGGTCGGGGGGAGGGAGGGGGCCACGCCCTCCAGAAATGGCCAACACCCAGAGCAAGGAGGGCCAAAGGCCACAAGTTCCTGCACTCAGGGTTCCCAACTCAGAATGTACTCTAACACCTTTTCTACAGGTGGTCTAGAGGCTGAACAACAACCAACCTTTCCTATGGGGCAATTTTCTTAAAAGCTGATTTTTAAAAAGATTTTCAAATTATGAAAGCCATATATTTTAACTATAGAAAAATTATACTTCAAGTCAAAGGAAGGAAATTAAATCATCCTACCACTCAAAACAAACCACCACCGCTGGCAACACCTTGAAGCTTCCTGAGCCCCTTTCTAGGCGAAACATAATGAAATATGTGGCTTTTTAAAAACTGGCATCATGGTTCTCACACTCCTAACATGCTCTTATCATATATCAACTGGATGTGGACATCTTTTCATGCCAGTAAATAGCCCCAAACCACCTTGTCTCCCATGACTATACCATATTCAGCTGAACGGGAGCCCCACCTCCACGTGACCAGTGCCCCACTCCTGACAGCTGAGGTTGTCTGCACTGCTCACCATCACAGACAACGCTGCGATCAACAGGTCTGCAGGTAAGTCACTGTGCTCAGGCTTAACTATTCCTTTGGGGTAAACTCCTAAAGGCAGACTTGGTGGACCAAAAGGCCTTGGGCATGAACTTGCAGGGGCCACGATGGGGGTGTGTTTAAGTCACAGTGTTGCCAGAAGTTAAGACTTGGCCATGTCCATCTGTTAGCAACAACAACAAAAAGGAAATATACCCAAATCACTGAAGATTTGGAAAAAAGAAAGAAGTGAAGTCTCTCTTTCTGCTCTGACACCAAGGTATACCTCATTCTGGCCTCTCGCGGGTACACATTCCATCACGTGACTGGACCCCAGGCTGCACCCCACGGAGCACAGTGGACAGGGACAACCGGCACGTAGGGTGTGTACCAGGTACCAGACGCTGGCCTGCCCTTTACATGTCTGAACGTATCCGATCCTCAAAGCAACCCAATGAGCAGGTACTGTCACCACCCTCACTTCCAGAGGAAGAAACAGAGGCACAGAGAGGTTAAGTAACTTGCCCAAGGCACGTGCATACACTGTTAATACAGGACTGAACTGAGATCTGGACCTAGGGAATTTATGGCTGCACTGTAGAGCCAAAATCAGAAAAAAATCCGGAAAGTTCATAAAAGCCCGTGAAACTAATCGTAAAGTCCAGACATACTGCACTCAGGTGTGGGGTAAGGAACACAACTACCAGAGTCCTGAGCATCCATCGCAGCTATCACGCAGCAACTTCAAACAGGAGCTCCTCTCTGATGCTCTTACACTTGGCTAGGGTCACGTCAGTCACTTCGGGAGACCACGCTAAGGTCATGTGGAGCAGGGAGCAGGGTAACAAGCCAGGAAGACGTGATAGGGACGGTGTTAGCTTAGTCCCCTGGGACAAGACACTGCACCAATATTTAGAAAACAAAATACAGAGATCCTCCCTGCCACCTTCTACCCATCTCACAGGGAGGGTGTGAAGGCTAAACACTTAATAAACAAGACAAATAAAATACTAACAATTATTAAACGATGAAAAAACTACACTCTTCCTGAAAGAGAAAGAACAGCAATAATGGCACCTGACATTTACCCAGTGCTCACTCTGCACCAGGCCAGGTACTAAGTACTTGATCTGCATTAACTCAGTGAATCGTCACAACAACTCCAAGAAGTACTCCTGTTCTCTCCACCTCAGAGGCATGGACATTGAGGCACAGAGAGGTTAAATGCTTTCCTGAGGTCACACAGCCAGTGAATGGCAGAGTCAGCACCAGAACACAAGCAGTCTGCCCCCAGAGCACACGGCTATAAACACCCTACCCAGATACCACGCTGTTACAATGAGAGATGCACAGTCTGAAATAACCTAACTGCAGAATCTTCTGTTGACACATTCAAACCCCTAGATCCTCCTTAGTCCACATCCAGCTCCTTCTTCATCCTCACACCTACCCTGCAGGATGGCTCTGTAGAAAACAGACCTAGGATATTGATAAAATCAGTTAAAAAAAAAAACACCCATAAATGGCATTACATTATGAAATCAACAAACTTGATTGAACTGGGGATCCTGAAGGTAAAAATTAAGAGTTTACAAAACTAAAGCTGGAATATTCAGGAAATTCTGTATAGTCTTGTGTTGAATAAGAAGCTGTGGGCTTCCCTGGTGGCGCAGTGGTTAAGAATCCACCTCCCAGTGCAGGGGACACAGGTTCGAGCCCTGGTCCGGGAAGATCCCACATGCTGCAGAGCAACTAAGCCCGTGCGCCACAACTACTGAGCCTGCGCTCTAGAGCCCTCGAGCCACAACTACTAAGCCTGTGCGCCACAACTACTGAAGCCCGCACGCCTAGAGCCCGTGCTCCGCAACAAGAGAAGCCACCGCAAGGAGAAGCCCGCGCGCAGCAACGAAGAGCAGCCCCCGCTCGCCGCAACTAGAGAAAGCCCGCGCGTAGCAACGAAGACCCAACGCAGCCAAAAATAAATAAAATAAATTTATATTAAAAAAAAAGAAGCTGTGTCCTTGAGTCACCTTGAGCAACTTCACTTTTCTAAACCTCCGTTTCCTTAATTATTAAAACAAAGAAAAGCAAAAACGAAAAGAGGGGCTGGACTTGATGACCTTTAATGTCTCCTTTAGCTCTAAAAATGTTCTGATTTTTAAGAGGTGGTGCTAGTCCAACCTCATTCCAATCTCTGGCTTTCTTTCCGGCTTCCTAACTTTCTACGCGGCCTGGTGACCTCTGCTCTGGGACAAGACGGCTCCCGTTCCCAAGCCCTGCTTGTCCCTCCTGCCGCAACTGCAGGGAGTTCGTCTTGTTCTGCACCCGCTTGACTCCCTAAATGGATGGCCTGCCTACCAGCAGTGGAACGAGAGTGAACGGAGCTAAGTACCCAAGATGAGGAAAATGTTCCACTCCTCTTCCTGATCGAAAATATTCGCCAGCGCTGAGCCCCTGCAGCCCCTCTGGAACCCCGCGTCCTCTCCCAACCCAAGTGTGCCGAGCGAAAGCGCTGCATCTTGTTGACAATGACAGCAGTCACGCTCAGCAGTACCATATGGGAGCCACAATTTAGCTCCATTAATGCTCTTAATTTGAAGACATCAAGCCCTAATTACACACTGGGTACTAAAAAGGCAAAACCCTTCCCCGGTGCCAGCTACTTAGTGGTACTCTGTTGCCTTAACAGCTGGTTGGGGTACAGTCAGGCCAAGCTGGGCCTGCGAGCTCTCTCGGGTGGAAGAGACCAGCTCCCGGAGCAAAGCAAATGGGAACAATAGGCTCCCCCTCGCCCCATCGACATAGCCGTGCCACCCGTTTTGGCCTCTGGTGGGTCGCCCACTTTAGCCACGTTCTTCCCTGGCCCAGCGGGGTCCCTAGGGAAGCCAGGGCCAACCCGGGAGGACAGGCTCACCTCCTGCTCCAGGTCGCCGTGCAGCCGCAGGAATTTTAACCGCGTGGAGGCACATGGCAACCCACCTCGGGCCAGGGCCCCTGAGCCGCTCAGCAGGGTCTGGAGGAAGAGGTTGTAGTGGAAGTCCACCAGCTCGCAACTCGAGAAAAAGATGATCATCTTCTGGTCTCTCTCAAACTACATCGATACAAAGGGGGAAAAACCACCACGTGTTTTTAAGATCAGGTGACGCTTAAAATGAATCTCTTTCTAAAACACACGGGCAGGCTAGCCCCGATCTGGAAACAGAGGTGACAGATGGCTTTGAATTATTTTTAAAAATAACACAGGGGCTTCCCTGGTGGCGCAGTAGTTGAGAGTCCGCCTGCCGATGCAGGGGACACAGGTTCGTGCCCCGGTCTGGGAAGATCCCACATGCTGTGGAGCGGCTGGGCCCGTGAGCCATGGCCGCTGAGCCTGCGCATCCGGAGCCTGTGCTCCGCAACGGGAGAGGCCACAACAGTAAGAGGCCCGCGTATCGCAAAAAAAAAAAAAAAAAATTAAAATAAATAATAATAATAAAAATAACACAGATCCTCCACACTACAAAGAATGTAGGACAGGAAAATGACACAGCTGCAACCTCGAACAGGCCTCTTGCATCTGAGAAAAACAATTGTGCTTCAGAGCGAAGTCGCCCTTGGCTGTGTCCCTCCCCCTCACTCGGTCCCGCCACGCATGGCACTCCCCAGCGGGGACTCTGCACACGCAGCTGGTCTCGATGCCCTTCCACCTACTATCTCCCCATATACTAGAGACAGTTACCACGGGAATCTAGTAAAGATACAAATACAATGATTCTTTAAAGAACACGAGCAAAGGCTACTGTACTGCCTCACATCCAGCATGCGTGTACCCCCTGTGACATGCCCGCTATCAGTCCCAGGAAAGGTATCTGAGGCAGATCTTAAGTTGAACGTAATGGCCATCAGTGACCTCTGAGTCTTCACTGCAATCCTAGAACCACTGACTGAGAAGATCTCCGCTAAGGTCTGCGCTTGCACCACAGCTCAGTTTGGAAGCTTCTGTGTGTGTCTCAGCTCACTGCCTCAATGCCCGACATGAACAAAACTGTGGTCTTTCCCCGGATCAGGCTGGACTCAGTCCCCAGACCTACCTTGCATTTCTGCAGGATGAAGCCCGCTAGGGAGACAAGCCTCAGTTTGCTGGGAACCACCGTCACGTACTGCTCGAGACTCGCTGGTATGGCAAAGCTGTCCAGCTCGTCGCTAGCTTGTGGAGGAGAAGCTTCAGGAATGGCTTTGCTCTTTGGGTTCGACTGGTCATGGCTTTCATCCAGGACAGAAATACTGACTGGGTCGTGTAAACTGATATCAGCTAGCCATGTTACACCTTGGAGAAAACGTGAAAAGGACAAGACAACTGAACAGGCACACGCTGTAGAACTGGTCACACCTGCACAGCCCCCCCCACCACACACCCAGGCCTATTAAGAAACTCCTGATGGGTATCCCCAAATGCCAGCACTGATCTGCCCCACTGTCAGTCCAGCAGGGACCCACCTATTTCTTCCCAGGGACCAAAATCCCATCCACACCACCAGAGTTTCTAAACTCTGACCCGTGGAAGACCACTGAAACAGATGCCTGCCCACCACCCCCCAGAAAGGGTTCTGTGGTCAAGTAAGTTATGAAAACCCTGATAAAAAGCTTTCCTGGGATTCCTTCCCAAGGTTTTCCGGGCTTACAGGCCTTCCCAGGACCTTTATTGTATAAATGTGCACATGAATCTCCAAGAGGGGGAGGTAATGTGTGGCATTTCCCCAACTTTTTGAGCACAGAATCCCCTTTCCATGGATTATCTCTCTCTTTCTTTTTTAAATATTTATTTATTTTATTTATTTAATTTTTGGCTGCATCAGGTCTTAGCTGCAGCACACGGGTTCTCTAGTTGTGGCATGCAGACTCTGTAGTTGTGGTGCTTGGACTCCAGAGCGTGTGGGCTCTGTAGTTTGCGGGCACGCGCAGGCTCTCTAGTTGAGGCACCTGGGCTCAGTAGTTGAGGCATGTGGGCTTAGCTTCCCTGCAGCATGTGGGATCTTGGTTCCCCAACCAGGGAGCAAACCCATGTCCCCTGCATTGCAAGGAGGATTCTTAACCACTGGACCACCAGGGAAGTCCCATGGATTCTCTCTTAAAGTCACTGTTAGTTTGGATACACTCTGAGAACTGCCGGTGAGTCACGTGGATGGCATCTGGTACGTGTGCACCAGAGCAGGCTAGTAAACCGAGTAAAGTGACATAAGAACATGAGAGCTGACTTGTCGCTCAGACAGGGAGTCACGTGCGGGGGTTCCTGGTGGAGGGTGATACAACTTTTCCAAGCCTAGGTGTTCCCGTCGACAAAAGAGAGCTAAGAAATTCCTTCTTAACAACGACGGAAAGACAGAAATGAGCTCACAGAATATATTCTTTAGGATAGATTTCTCTTTAGGAGAAAGGCAGGGTGATTACACCAAAAAATGAGCTGGGATAGAGGTTAGTTACCACCTTCAGGACAAGAGCCCTGCTCTCAGTGGGTAGCAATCGCGATCACAACCTCACGAGACCACCAGGCGGGTGGCAGGCAGCGTCCTCCCCTCCTGCACACCCTGACGGGAGCACAGCAGCCTCTCCTTCCCGTGAGGGCTCTGGGCCTGGGACCTGCCCCCTCTCCCTTTCCCCACGTGCTGGGGACCGGAGAGTCAGGATGATGGGCGAGGGAGGCCGGGAGCACAGGACACATGGTTTGAAGGGCAGTCCTCTCGGGACACCTTCCTCCTCGCCCGCTCCCCACCGAGGCTAAGTATCACTGCTGGGAAACAATGCAGCTCGCGTCTAGGCCCTTCCTCTCCGTTGAGAACAGCACTTCTCAACTCACCTTCCGTGAGTGTTGCCGACAGCAAGACGTTCTGTCGTTCCTGGCACTCGGCATTTACAGCGTTGAGTATCACTGTGATGTCCTTTTCAAAACCCAAATCCAGGATTCTGTGGTTTCAAGGGAGGAGTTTTAATCTACGTGAATAAAGGGAACACTAAGGGGCTCCAGAAGCTTCGGCAAAGACCAGAGAAACAGTCCTTTCCTGCTTCCTGGAAGGGCTCACCTGTCTGCTTCATCCAAAATCAGCCACTGGATTCGACGAAAATGAATGTTCTTTGTGGATTTAATATGATCCACGAGGCGTCCGGGAGTTGAGATGAGAATATTTATTCCTTTCCGGAGTCTGTTTAAATTTATATATCGTAAAAGAAAGTAAATCAGATGGAGCCATAGCAATAGAAAACACAGGGAAAAGGCTGAGGAGGAGACAGATTCATGGCCAGCGCCAACATACCACAGCTCGAAATCATGACAAACGTAATGACAAGCGGATACAAAGATGTATTTAAGTTCTAATTTTTCTCTGAAGTTTCTCTGTCTTACAAAAAATAATTGTAAGATCTGAAATCCTATTAAAGTTGTCTCAGAGGAATCTTTACTATATAACCCAATGCCCTTTATCTGATCCATAGATGCTTCCTAGAATATTCCAGATAGATGGTCACCTAATCTGTTCTTGAAGGCATCTGTGCCGGGGAACCTCCCACCTGAATGCATTATCCCATGCCAACGTGCTTTAATGGTTAGAATGCTTTTTTCTTATACTGGATCCTTGTTGTAACTTCCATGCCATAGGCCTAGCCTTGCCCCATGGACCAGGTGGAATAAATCTAACTTCTTACTCCACAACCATCCTTCATCCCATTAGTCCATAGTAATAAAAGCCTACAACTTTTAGCTGAGTACATTTTCCAGCTGCCCTTGTGATTAAGTGGGCACATGCCCATGTTATGGCAATAAGATAAATGGATAAAGGGAGCATGCAAACCCCACCAGTACCTTTAAAAAGAGGAGGTATGATTATCTTTGCTCCTACCGGCAGGAAATCAGGTATAATGGCTGGAGCGCCAACAACTATCTAACACTATGAGGAAAGCCTGAAAATGGAAGCTTCGCTTAGTGGCACAAAAAGCCATAATGAGCCAGGGTCCTCGCGCTGGCGCACGCACCATGCCAGCCCCGATGGCTACCGCCACGCTTCTTAAATGTGAAAGAAAAAGAAAAAACTGCCATATTGTTTACGCCACTGCTGTTGTTAGTTACAGCGGAATCTTACCCTAACCGATACCTGAAGGTTTCAAGTTGAATATTTGCTCCTCAGTTACAGACTACACACATGGTTGAGCATAACTACTAAGCATTAAGCTATAACAAAATAAAACCGTTTTTAAAAGAATGCACCAAATTTGGAATTTACTTCTTGCAACAATTTTCTACTGACACCCATTACCAATTCTAACATAGAATTAGGAATCAAGTATTTGGGTGTAGGAAGCAAGATGCAAAGCATTATGTAGGTTTATAATCTTGTTTCTGTAAAATCAAACAACAAAAATCCCAAACTCCCAATATCCACAAAAGGGAGTCAAGGGGGATGTATCCTTAACAAGGGGGGACTGTGGGTCTTGGGGGCCGGCGTGGGGTTGAGATTTAAGAAGGTAACGAGCTGTTACTGACCACATCAAAAGGGGAGCCCTTGGTAGTTTCACCAATATTTTAAAAAACAGCACCGTTTAGAGTGACCGCTCCCTGGGGACTCAATCTGTCCCCACACACTGGGACTAGGAACCATCATCTGAGACAAGGCTCTCCCCAGGCTGAGAAGGGCCAGAGTCTTACTGAAGAGGAAGACAGAACAGACTTTAAAAGGAATTAACAATAAACAAACCTCCCCCTACCTGGCTTTTTCTGATTTTCTCTTCTCTCCTCCCATTAACACTCCAGGCACAATCCAGGTAAATGGCTACAGAAAGACATCAGACCAAAATCAATGCAAAGCCCCATTTACTGCAGAGGCTGATTCCAAATTCCCTTTCCTTAAGGAAGTCGTGAGGGAGGACTCTGCTTTTCATTGCAGGAGGTATTACTGTGCAGACACCATTCCTAGGCCTTGCCATGCCCATGGATATTAGCAGTAACTTAAATTATACCTAGGCGACTAGCTTCCGACACTGTAAGAGAGAAATGTGGGCTTTTTAAGTGATTCAAGTAGCTTCTCTGCCTTTCCCTGTACAGCCTGAATTGAAAACACAGTTCAGTAAGTCTATTGCCTTTTTTTTTCCTTTTTGGTTAAGATCAAACCCAAGTACAATGCTTCCTTACTCCCACTCGTGATAAAAGAAAGGAGAGATCAATTCTCAATCTAATTCAGTGGGCTGGCAGCCTTTGGCTTGGAAGCTTTCTCTCTCTTCTTTCTTAAACAAACCCTGCTTGCGGCTTGTTAAGTTGCTTTCACTGGATCACCTTAAGGTTGTACCTGTGAGTCTCTGTAGGTGGCTTGCTAGTGACTATGATGAACAGATTACAGGACCTGAAGTACCAGTGAACACTAATAATTTCACTAAGCTAGAAATTGGTGATTCGTAAGGTTCAGATCAATAAAAACCTATAAACTGTATCTGGGGTGAGCAGAGACATCCAGGGAATACAAGGAAAACTGCAGTAATTCCTAGCTCTTTGAAAATAAAGAAAAGACTGGTATCTTTCTCTTTCCTCAAAAAGTCAGGAAAAAAAAGACAAAACTGAACTCATGGCTTGCCTTACCTTAAGCAGTTTCTGGACAGTATCAAAGCTTTGTAGGGCCAGCTGTAAATGTTAAAAAGTTAGAGTTAATGAGCAAGGTCCCTTCTTACCTTTTTATTTATTTTTAAAAATTTAGACAGTGTAAAGTGATAAGGATCCAACCTTGGACCTCAAGTTAGGATTTAAAAAAAAAAAGCCCTATACACAGAATCTACTTGGGAAATACACCTTGTTCTTAGGCTGATTCTGAAAACTGTCAGTCTGGAGAATGTGGCTAGAGACATCACATCTATTTCTTGGACATACACAAACATAGTGTTCTGTGCTCCCTCTGCTGGCTCAAATTCCCAGAGTACCACACAGAAAAGTACAGTCTACGGTACACAAAGATGGAAGAAAATGAAACAGAGTCAACCTGTTTGGAAAGAGAGAGAATGTAATACGTGTGAAGCGGTAAACCGTACAGTGACGCGACAGGCTGGCCTTGGGAACGTTACTTTACAGGTGACGTGACTATATCCTAAGGCTATGCTGGGGCAGAGCAGCAGCTAAAGACAGAGACGGTCATTTCCCAAGTTTATTAAAGGGGGAAAAAGAGGAAAAACCAACAAGCCCAGTGGAAACCAGAGAAAGAGAACATTAATGTACTGAACAGTTTATAACCATTAACAACCATCAACAAAGCCTCTACATAATCCCTTTATCCAAGGATATATATACAGTTCCCACATGTTTTGCATTCAGGAAGCATCCCAGGGAAGTAGCGAGTTTGCTGCTGTAAAAATTTAAACAGCTCTGTGCCTGCTCCTTCAATGGATTGAGCTGAGACAGGATGCTGCAGGCTGTACAGAAACCTCCATTGTCATGATCGATTCTCTGCAAGGAAGTGATTAGCATTCGATATAGGAAACAGATACCCTAATCTGAAATTGCCTCTAAAGACAAATAAAATAAATCGGATAGAAGAGATTTCTACCAAGAAAGAAGAAAAAACATCAAGAAGCTTAACTTTGAGAAACAAGTAAAAATTTTGGTACAGTATCTTCTTAAAAAAATAAGAGTTCATTTGTAGGGTCAACTGCTTTTATTTTTTAATTAAGTTGTAAAAGAAAAAAACCAACGTACAAAAATGTGATTATTTTAATTCCTCTTATAAGGACAGAAATTTATAGTGTCATTAGTTTTTAGATAACAGAGAAACACTTATCCAAAACCAAAAAACTTCTGGTTTTCAAAGAATACTTGAATTTTTCTTCTTGTCAAGAACCAGAAGGACGGTTCCTGGGCAAAGGAAAGGGTGTAGTGATTTGTGCAGCAGGGAGAAAAATGGTAAAACCACTTTTAAATTCAACAATATCACTGAAAGTACTTGCTTAGCACCCCGAAAGTGGGGCTGCTTACCTCTCTTGTTGGCACTAGTATCAGAGCATAGGGGCCGTCACCACGCTGTTGACACAGAAGGAAAGAAATGCCATTAGTTGAATGAACGCAGGTCACAGAGGTCCAGAAGGGGAGATTAAGGGTGGCCACTTGTCAACATCAGGAGCAGTTCATTAAAGAGATAAGCCTGCCCACTACCCTCATGATTACACGACATTAATCTAGAAGTTCTGGCCCATGCAATCACAAAAGACAAAGAAATATGTATAAATCTGGAAAGTAGGAAGTAAAGTTGTCATTATTAGCAGATGATATTTTATCCTAAAAAAACCCCAAAAACCAACGAAAACAAAAACAACTTAAGAAATCAGGACTTGAGGACTTCCCTGGTGGTGCAGTGGTTAAGAATCCGCCTGCCAATGCAGGGGACACGGGTTTGATCCCTGGTCCAGGAAGATCCCACATGCTGCGGAGCAACTAAGCCCATGTGCCACAACTACTGAGCCTGAGCTCTAGAGCCCGTGAGCCACAACTACTGAGCTCACGTGCCACAACTACTGAGCCCGCGTGCCTAGAGCCCATGCTCTGCAACGAGAAGCCACTGGAGTGAGAAGCCCGCGCACCGCGACGAAGAGTAGCCCCCGCTCGCCACAACTAGAGAAAGCCTGCGCGTAGCAACAAAGACCCAATGCAGACAAAAATAAATAAATTTAATACATTTAAAAAAAAGAAATCACTTGAAAATCTACTACAAAAAAGACAAGTCAACTAGCTGAATACAAAATTAATACAGAAAATCAACAGCCTTCCAACACAGAAAGTTAGATGGACTCACACTTAGAATAGCAAAAAAACAAAAAAGGTTAAAAAAAAAGCTTCACAAAAGACGTACAAAATCTATACAATAAAAAATTTTAAATACCTCTAAGGCACATAAAATAAAATTTGAATAAATGGAACAATGTATCCTATTCTTGGATAAGAAGACTCAATATTATAAATAAGCTAATTCCCCTTAAATCAATCCATAAATGTTATGTAATTCTAATAAAAATGCCATGAACATGCATATTTATGCATATATAAAATATCTAAAACATGCCACAAGTATACATACATATGCATAAAAAAATAATATATATAACCAGACAAGCTGATTTCAAAGTTCATATGGAAAAATAAATGTGCAAGAATAATCAAGACATTTCTGAACAACAGCAGATGATAAGACAATTTAAATCTACAGTAGTTTTAAAAAATTGATGCTAGCACATAGAGATTACAATAACAAATACAGCCTAGAATAGAATCAAATACATATAGAAAGTCAGGAAATATGATAAGAGGCAATTTATATCAGCAGTGAAAAGATGGATAATTCAAATGTCCTTTTAGAAAAAAAATTAAGTTAGAAAAATAAAGTTGGAATTAAGTTGGCCTTTTTACAGATGACATAGAACTCAGAATCTATAAAACTCTGATAAATTTTATTACATAAAAATTTTTAAATTTCAGAATGGAAAAGTAATATCTAAAAAAAATTAGTCAAATGACAACGTGGGAAAAAAAATATGCCACACATAAGAGAAAGGGCCAATTTCTTAGTTTATAAAGAAGGTTTGTAATTCAATTAAAAATAAAAATAAAAAAGACCAACAACTCAAATAGAAAAATGGAGAGGGATATAATAGCTAATTTATGGAAATAAGAATTCAAAATATGGCTTTTAAATGTATGAAAAGATGCTCAACTTTACTCCTAAGAGAAATTCAAATCAAAACTATGATACAACATTTTTCCCCTGTCAAATGAGCAAAAATAAAACAGCCGATAGTGTTGATAAAGGCATAGGCACACAGGAACTCTTATACACGGTTGGTGGGAATCCAAATTGGTATAACTTTAAAGATCAATTTTGGTATTATCTACCAAATAGAAAGCAAATTCCACTTATAGGAATTTCTCAAAAAGAGAGACTCACACGTGTGTATAAAGAAGTTGTGTAATTGCTTTCTTTGTAGCAAAATGTTGAACATAATGTAAATTCCACCAACGAGGGAATGACTCAATAATTTATGGTACATACTTACAGTGGAAGACTAGGCAGCCATTAAAAAAACAAGGCGGGTCAACACGGTATTGATAAGAAACCATCCCCAAAACATATTAAGTGAACAGAAGCAAGGCACAGACAATCATGCACAGCAAGCAACCTTTTGTGTATCAAACAAACAAAAACTTCAATGAAAGGGGGAGGGGAACTATGTATAGTCAGATTTGCTTTATATGCAAAGAATATCCTTGAAAGGATTAAACAAGAGACCCGTGATAAGGACCATCTCATCCTGAGAGGAGAACTGTGCCACTCAGGGCAAGGGGCAGTAGGACGACCTACTTGTCACTGTATGTTTTTTGGTGCTCTTCAAGCTTTTTTAACATGTACCTTATACCTACAAATAACAGTAAGAATAGTAGAAGGAAACAAAGTAACCTGACAAGGGCCAGGAAGTCAGCGGTGCCTGCACCTCCAAAGTGCTCACAGACACTTCGGGGATGCGTCGAATACGTTGGTGTAGAAGCTAAGCACAGATTTAGCAGCAAACTAATTGACAAGTACGGTTTTCATATTTTGCATAGGAAACGTTTACCCACAAGGCGAAAGGGATTTGGAATTCAAACTACAGCCGTCTGTACTCAACATCGACTTTGCGAGACCGCGCTGAAGCCGGGCGAGGAACAGTAAACATGTTAGTACAACGGTATCAACACAGCAGTGTTAGAGATTCTGACATTTCAAAAGGTGTTACTACACAGAGAAGAAGAAAGACCAATCAATTCCTCGCAGGGCAGAAGTGAGTGAGGAAGGATGGATGGGATGTTAAAAAAAATCAGAGCCCAAAGAGCTGAAAGTGTGAAAACACGGAAAAGCAGTCCGTCTTCATTCCGTCACTGAAGTGACTGAAGACTCTGCTGGTGCCTTGAATTTGCTGCTCCCTCCAGATAGGTGTTTTCTACAGGTCAAATCTGTTTACAGTGAACTCCAAGGGCCTGTACTGAGCATCGCTTGAAATAAGTGAATTAAATTTGGGCTTGTTAAATCGTCTCTACAGAATATTCCAGTCTTTAATAGAACAAGCTGTTATTGATATTAAAAAATACTTGAGTAAATGAGAACAACGACATGGTTGGTTAATGCTCTGAATCTAAGCAATTCACAACACTGCCCTTCAAACCAGCCACATGGCCCTGCTGCTGACGATGATGGCGGAGACTTAGCGAGCAGGTACTATCACCACCAGGCGCTTGGAAGCAGGTCTCAACTCTCCCCGTGCGCTGACTCCCTGAATCCTCCTGGCAACCCCAGGACACAGGCACTGCCGTGATCCCCCACGAGGCACACTAGGATGAGGTGATGTGCTAACGTCACACTCAGACCCAGGATCTGAGCAGAGCCCCCGCCGTGCTGTCCACCTGAGGAATGTAATCGCACGTCTCCTGTCCTCCGTTCACGGATCCAGCAAATGAGATAGCTGGGCCAGAACTGTAGGACCCACGCCAGATCAAATACACGCCCAAACTCTGCAACTTTCCAGGAAGAAAAAACCCTCTACTAGAAGTTCTCCTGGAGTAGCTAAACGGATGAGACTTTACCACACTGGTCTAATAATTCACATTTCTTCTCTAACCTACACCAGGTACGATGCTAAGGCCCTTGTATGAACCACCGCACTGCAAAGTGCCCAATGGAAGAAAACATCACTCACCTGCAGGAAACAGAATTCTCACTCACCCACCTCAGAGAAAACCGGCATTAGTTTGAAAAGTATCTTTCTCATCTTTGTGTGTGTACACACATATATATATGTATATATATAATTATTAGTTATGAAATTGGAGTCATATTATACATACTATTTTATAACCTGCCTTTTTAACACGGCAAGAATGCCTGTCAAGTTCACAAATAGTAATTGAAGAAAACGGCACTTTTAATAACTATATAAGGTTCCACCATTTGGATGATTGTGTAGGATTTACTGATTTAAAAATCATGTAAATAAAGTTTAAATAACATTTAAACGTATTCATTCTGAAATAATTTGGGGCTTGCAAAAACTTACACGAATAGTTCAAAGAACGCCCTTACACCCTTCTCCCAGCTCCCTTATATGATATTGGTTCTCAGAATCACAGTACACTGACCACACAGGAAATTAACACTGATTCACTGCTATCAGTTAATTTATAGGCCTTATTCAAAGTTCGTTAACTGACCTATTAACATGCTTTCTCCAGACTAAGACCCAATTCAGGACCACGCGGCATTTAGTTGTCATGACTCCTTCGTCTCTTTTACTCTGGGGTAGCTCTTTAGTATTTCTTTGTCTTTTGTGACCTTAATACCTTTGAAGAGTACTGGCCGGTCACTCTGTAGAATGTACTTTGATTTGGCTTTGCCTGATGCTTATGATTAGAGTTGTGCGTTTCTGGCAAGAAAACCAGAGAAGTACTGTTTCAACCTTCATGCACCTGTCAGGAGACACATTAGGCAAAAACATCCCGGCACTGGTGAGGCCCCATCCAACCACTTGGTTAAGGTGGCATCAGCCAGGCTGCCCCACTGTAAAGTTACCACTTTTTCCCCTGTATCTTCTGGATACATACTTTGAGACTGTGTAAACATCCCATTTTCATCACACTTTAATCCACTCATTTTAGCATCTCTGATGATTCCTGTGTCATTTGCCAAATGATGATGTCCTACAAGTATTCACTGGAATTCTAGTATAAGGAAGGGCTTTCCCTCGTCCCACCTATTTATTCAATAATTCATTTATATCAGCTTGGACTCAATAGATATTTGTTTTAGACTGTGGGCTGTAATCCAACGCCATCATTTTTTATTTTGTCATTCAAATAACAGGCAGGCTCAATATACATTGAATTCTGCGTGTCCCAACTGAGGAAAAAGTAACCAACTAGCTCGTCATCTCTCTGTGAACCCACCTCTCTTCCTATTTCTGATCTCACTGTTTCCTCTCAACTGAGAATAACCAGGGTGTATTTGTGAGATGCTGGGCTGGGTTTTGAGATGACACCTATGTCTACGGAACATGGCAGTCACACGGCCTCCTACGGGACCATTTCAAGGAACCCAGTTCTGGCCCCTCTGGCCCAGGCGCTTAAGTGTGTTTTTTGCAACTAAAGATAAGTCCTAGAAAATACTAAATACAAGGCGGCCCAACCGTCACACCCGCTAATTGGGTACTTATTTTCACTTCTACTATTCATGACAAACCACTGTTTTCAATACGATGTTCACCTTTCTCAGTCAGAAGAGCTTGGCCTCTGGAGCCAAAGAGAATGAAGGTGGAAACCCAGCTCCACAATCACTCCCCGCACGGCCTTAGGAAGTTATTTAACTTCCTCAAGCCTCCTTTTTTTTTTTCTTTTCTTTTTTTTAATCGAGGTAATCGTAGTACCTTCCAACTCAGTGGGACTGGTGTAGTTAGAGAGCCAAGAAGACCACACAAGCAAAGCATTCGGCTCGATGCCTGACACAGGGGGCGCGTCTTACAAACATTCCCTATTAGAACTACTAGGGTGATTGTTACATTTGTTTATATTTATTCTATTCCACTCTGAGCACGGTCTTCAGGTGCAACATGCTTACGTAATAAATGAACTAAAAAGAGGCAGGAAAACAAAGCTAAGTGAAAAGATTCTTTTGGTCCCAATATTACTGCTTTGGTTCAGTTTGATGGCTTCTTATGCACTGTGAACAATAACAGAAAAACATACTTTCTTTTCTATTTTTTTCTTTTTTTTGGCCACACCACGTGGCTTGCAGGATATTAGTTCCCCGACCAGGGATTGAACCCAGGCCCTCGGCAGTGAAAGTGCCGAGTCCTAATCACTGGACCGCCAGGGAATTCCCAGAAAAACACACTTTCTACTCACCTGTATTTTGGATTTCATTGCTTGAAGAGACTGGACCACGGGGATGCAATAGGCAAGAGTTTTACCTTTTAAAAAAGTACAAGAGCAAAAATCAAAATCACAGAGCCTGTAGATGTCAGAAAACCAAAGACAGTGAACGAACCGGCACTGCTACCCTTGGGCCATCCTGAAGTCTGGGGACAAGAAAAGTGCACTCACATCCAGGTGGAAACAGAAGTCACCTGTCTGTCACAACTCCTAGCTCTGCTTTGTAAATTCAGTACTTCTAACAAACCTGCACCTTCAGCTCCTTTAACGTCTAACAAGGGAGACAATGATACATTTCCGAGGTCACACAGAAGCTCAACTCAATGACTGTCCCTAGAAACTAGAAAACTCCCTCTCTGGGGTCACCTCAACCTCTCAAAGGGGCTTCCGTGGTCAAGTAAGTGTCTTCCGTGGAGCTTTCGTGGTTAAGGAGCCAGCCAGTCTGAAACCCCAGGCTGGCCTCTAAAGATCAAGGAGAAACCAAGGATGGCAAAAACCGTGGGCTTCCACCCACCTGAAAGGTGGCTGAGCTGGGGGAGCAGAGAATAGCTGACCTGCCACTAAGAGCACAAGAGGGTCAGAAGAGCACGTCCAGACTGTTCTGGAACGCGCCAGAACGGTGTTCCCTGTTCTAGCAGAACAACTAGCAGCCGATCAGCGTGCGCTCACAGCAAGACTGTTTTAATACCAGAAGGAAACAGTCATCACCCACTGGAGTGAAGACAGGCAGCTCTGGCCATAGGTGGTGGGACCAGGCAAAGCCCTGAGATGGGCTCTGAGAAATGATCGCAGACTTGACGCCTTCCTGATCATTCCTGATCATGGGCCCCACTGATCATCCCCTTCCTCTCAGGGCTCCAATCAGAAGCAAGCGTGGCCGCCCCTCCCCCAAACCAAACAAAGCAGCCACCACCGCGACAGACACCTCCACTACACAACCCACCACACGACTGTGGAGGAAGGGCAGAAATCAAATGACAACTGACCTGAGCCAGTCTGGGATCTCACGAGAGCATCTCTGCCTTCCAGCAACACAGGGATACTTTGCTTCTGAACGCTTGGGCCGCCCAAAAGAAAGAGCACATGATTATCTATAAAGTACCACCTGCCCATGTTTACACGCAGAGATGCAAGATACACAAAATGCAGTGACCCCAGGCTCTATCACCTGCCGCCTCAGCGGTTACCTAAACAGTCATGGGAAGGCCTGAGAAACCTTTGATGGTTAGAAGAATAAAACCTCCGTTAAATTTTTGGAACTTTTGGGGCTGCAAATGTTGAGGCAAGCCAGAGATTGGCCGTTCTATTAGACTACTTAAAAAGAAAAATGGGACAGGCGTGATGACAAGCTGGAGCCACCACAAAAGCACATCACACACTCTCCTGCCTTCTGAACCAGGGAATATGAAACAATAAAACATTATGGAAAGATTCCCAAGCAGAAGAGTGAAAGGAAGCTTGTGAGCCACACAGACAGCCAGGAACTGCTGTCCGTTCTCTAGAAAACCAAATACGACTGCTATGGACACAGTAAAATGTGTGTCCACGTGTGTATTCAAAAACAAACAACAAAGTCCTACTGTCCAGCACAGGGAACTATATTCAATATCCCATGATAAACCACAATGGAAAAGAATATGAAAAAGAATATATATGCATAACTGAATCACTTTGCTGTGCAGCAGAAATTAACACCTTGTAAATCAACTATACTTCAATAAAATAAAATAAAAAACCCAAAAGGGTATGGAAATCACTTACATTTGGTTGGCAAAACTGAAAAAAAATAATAAAGGGGTTCCTTATTTTATTCTTTGATACTCTTATTAATGTTTACTTCTAAGTGAAAGGTGACTTATTAAAATGTACAGAAGCATACATACTCAAAGAGAGGGGGTCATCTATGCCCCACACCTGTCACCACTCCATTTCTGTTTTCCAGGAGTTGTCACTAACATTTAAAAACTTTTTTCAGCATCCCATTATATCCAACTAAGTATTTACTCCTAACTTGTAGATGACTCTAATTCTTACCACTAAGAAATGACAAGATGAATTCTGTATTCTAGACAAGTTATTTTCAGGAAGCACAGACAACCATGGGATCTTATGCAGACCATCTTCTGGACCAGAGATCTCTTACAGTTTAGAGCTGAGGGCAGAAGGGGACGGAGACCCAGTCCCTCCATCTCCCAGGGGGGGAAGCTGAGCGGCTACCAAGCCCTCGAGGGTCAATAATCTGGCCTGTTCTCCAATGCCAAGACACGAGTTTGCTGTCCTTCACAGACAATTCAGATTTCATCTGTTTATACCCACTTAAATCCTGAGAAAATCAAGACTGACCCGGAGTTCTTACCTGGTCATACTAGACATTTTTAAGACCGTATTTATTGTGGAAATCTAAGAGAAAAGACAAAAAAAAAACAAAAAAACTTTTCTTTAACGAATTTTTTGATACAAATATATTTAATGCAAATAAGGATGCAAAAAAGGGGAAAATACTGGGGTAACAATGGATGACCACGATCAAATCAAGTTCCTCTAACCCAGTGGTTCTCAACTGGGGGGTGGTTCTGAGCACTGCCTCCCCCGGACCTCCCAATGTCTGAAGAAATCGTTGGTTGTTACAACTGGGGGTGGGGATGCTGCTGGCGTTAAGTGAGTAGAGGCACAGGATGCTGCCATACATCCTGCAACGCACGGGGCAGCCCCCGTGACACAGAGTCCCCATCCCCAGACGTGCACGGTACCAAGGCTGGGAAACTCCACTCAAACCTGTAGGTGAGAAAGCAAGTATAGGTAACCCACCCGAACAAAAGAGTAGGTAAGCCATGACCACATGAGCCGAGGAAATCCAGACTCCCTAAAAGTGAATGTATGTTTCTCACCTTACTCATAAATAAGGCTGGAACACTCATTCATGGGTTGGTTTTTTTTTTTTTTTTTGAGTGTCCATTTGTTTGTAGCAAATGCATGTTTAAAGAGCCCCTTCCTCCTTCAATTCTTTATAACTCCCTTAACAGCAAGATGCCGGTTCAGTTCCCTCTCCTAGGGTCCCTGTGACATCAGCCACCCAGAATAGCCCTGATGTCGTTATCTATCCAGTAATTATGAGGTGGATTTCAAGTTCGATATGTAGAGTCTCAGTCCTAAAGTAAATTAGGTGAGGAAAGTCTTTAGAGTTCTTTAAAAAAAAGGGGGTGTGAGGTGGGGACAGTGAACAGACTCCTAAGTTCATGTGAATGGTCCTGGAAGAGCATCTTATCAATCTGAGTTCATCCAGGTAACCTGACGCAAAAATAACCATTCTTTGATTTTTTTTCTTCCTAGAACTGTCATTTCACAGACATTCTGAATGAACAGACCAAAAAAATCGACACACCAATAAAACATGGAGGGATACTTACTAGATGTGGGTGGAGGTCCAGGGCTTGAAAAGCATCTGAAGTGAACACTTTTTCTTGCACCTGCTTTACTACAGGTCTGCAAATGACGAACAAGATGCGGGCATCAGTTCCAAGAAACAAAGAAAAAGGCAGAAGACACTTAATTCCTTTTATTCTCGAAGGGTGTCTACACGTGGCCATACCTGTGGAGTTCTGGAATCTCAGGGTTGTTTTTAAACAGGGATGAAGTCTTAATGCCCGGCTTCCGCTCCTGGTTTCCATCGCTCGCACCAGCCGAAGACCTCTTGGGAGAAAACGTTTTCTGTGCCTTCCCCTTAAAAGTCCTTGGAGTTTCTTTAGCAGCAGTTTTCTTGGCCGGGAGAAATGATGTTTCACTCCTCCGTTTCGCTGGGGGAGCCTCACTGGACGCTTGGTATTTTCTTTTGGTGGCTGCCGCTTGCTGCATCGTTCCCAAAAGGAAAAGAGCGACAAGACATGCACTAGTCCATGAAAACAGACCTCAGAGTGAAGCCTGACTGCCCACAGAATTGCATCTCTCCCTGCAGAGATCATTACGCCCCATATGTCAAGCAACAGTTTAGGGTCTGCAATCAGATTCTTTGACTCAGCCCCTTTTTTTTCCCCCAAAAGGAAAAAAAAAAAAAACCCACAAACCTCAGCTGTTCCATCTACTAGACCTCACCAATCATCTTAACCTTCAACTCCACCAAGATAATCAAGAAGGGAGAAACATTTTTCAGGCTGAATTTTAACAAATGGAGTCCGTTTGCAGGGAGGAGAGGACCCACCTTGTGAAGTGTGCAAGCTATGTCAATCCAAATCTCTAGGAATCTATGTACACGACAAGAGCGAGGAAGAGGGGAAATGAATCTTTTCTCTTGCCACCAACAAAGCCCATCGGTGACTACATAAGCTGCATCCCAGCTTATGCCCAGGAAGCGGAAACCTTCATTACCGCTCTACCCCAGAGCGCTTGGATCACTGTCATTCTCTGCCCTCAAGCTGCTCCCCCAGATTCAGATGGCTTGGAGACGATTCCTCCTCCCAGTTTCCATTCCAAATGAGAATTCAGCTCCATCCATCACCTCTATCACAATTACTTCCAACTCTCCTCGCCTTTCCATTCCCTGTCTGATCGCCGATTACAGGCTACAATACAAGACATTTTCTTGCCTGTTGCTTCTCATTTCCATAACATGAATGTTGTTAAATGTATGATGTCCAAAATTCCCCTAGGAGAAGTTCATCCAATTCCTCTATTTTCCTTGGCCTTCTCTTCCAGTTTACATTACACATGAATATAAAAACATCCTGTGAGTAGCTAGGAATTGTTATTCTGGAGTTGTAGTTTCTCTTGGAATATGTTATTTTCCTCTTGGCTTGAAATCATGACTTCTGTGTACACATCAGCTTGCTTTAGCCATGACTGTCAGCTTTTGACTAACCCAGCAATAACAACAGTTCTTTGTTCCTGGCAACCCTAAGGGCTCCTATGGCTAAGTAATTCGATACATACAACTTCAAATATTTAGTATTAATATTTAGTATTAATGAAGTAGGTACTCACCTGCTTCATTTTACAAATTTTACAAATTTATTTTTACGAAGTCCCCAATTTTCAGACTAAAAAGAGACGAAGTCAAGTTTCAGGTCTCTTTGAATCATTTGTAAGACGGAATGAAATGCGCAGATCTTACCTGGTTTACAGACCCACAGGCTCCTGGAGCACAAAAAGGCCCAAAGGCCTCTCCCCCCAACGCATGTGTGGACTTCCCATCACCAGACCCCCTGACAGGTAGCCCTGCAGCTCCTGCCTGCACCTCCTCCTACTGTCCTCCATCCCATGAGGCAGCCCATTCTGTCCCCAACCAAGTTCTAGGGGCTGGGAAGCTGTTTCTGACATTCAGGCAAGACCTGTCTCCTAGAATATCCATCTACTAGTTTGCAGTTTGCTTTCTGCAGCAACTCTTGTATGTAACATTCCTTCATTCATCACAGAACTCCTCTTTTTCCTCCTTCTTTGGACTAAATATCCCAAACAAGACAAAAACTTTAGATCCCTTACCATCCCGGTCGCTCTTTATTCCCATGTCAACTTCTCTCTAAAAGGCAAGTGTCCCAAGTTAAGCAAGGTTATCAGGCAGGCTTTCCGTTGCTCGGCTAAAATTGAAAACGTGTAATGCGAGCTACAAAGCCCTTTAGAATCAAACCTCTGCCCATCTCACCAGTCTCAGCTTTACCCTCTGCCATCCTGGACTTCCTTAAATTCCTAGAATGTCCCAAGCTCCTTCTCTCCTCAGGGCCTTTGCACATGTTACTCCTACACCCATGTCCCCAGCCCTCCCCTCATACTCATCCTTCAGATCTAGGGCTACCTGCTGCGTCCTCAGAAGAGCCTTTCCTGACCTCCTCTCTCCACCTGTCAAACCAGGGTGCCTGTTCTTGGCTCTCCTGGCACCCTTATTCTCCTTTGCAGCACTCAGTAAAATAATAAATATAGCACATAATTCATTGTGTGATGTCTCTCTTCCCCATTAGATTGGAAGAAATGGACAAGCCTGTCCCAGATAGCACTGAATCCCCTGCACAGGACCACGTCTGGCACAAAGTAAGTGCTCAATAAATAACTGTAAGATTAATGAATAACACGAGATGGAATTATCCTTTTCCGTGATCTGGATCTATTCCATTTGTTAGTTCCCCCACACCCCACCAGCATCCACAACACATTCATTTAAAAAACTGACCACCATCAAGTAGCTTGGTTCTGAAGATACAAAGATTAGACAAGCCCTTGAAGAAGTCACAGACTAGTGGAAGAGACGAAAGTGTAAGATCGCAAATCTAAACCTATATTTGTACTACAGAAGAGGTACAGACAAAGGGTTATTTGGGCACAAAACATGAAGTAAGACTACCATGGCCCACAGCGAGGGGAAGGGAGGCAAAGATACAGGAATGCTTCATGAGGTGGCATTTGAGCAGAGAAGAGCAGGGACACATCTGGATCTTCTAAAAATAAGCAAGTCCCTGAGTCTGCTCCCCCACCTGCATAATGAGGGGATTATGGCAGGTGACCTCTAGGGTCCATTCCGCCCTAACAGTCTACATGCCATGTGTTTGATATTAATAAACATATTCAGTAGTTACTATACACCAGGGAGTATGCTAAATACTTATATGAATGATGTCATCTATCCATAGGGTACTGGCATCATCCCATTTTAACATGAGAACACGGAGGCAGAGAAGTGAGGTAACCTGCCCCAGGATCACTGCAGGATCAAGGCTTTGCCCAGACACTAGTTCCACGCCCTGGATTCCTAACAACAATGCTACAACACCATCTAGTAAATGTATCCTGTTTGGTTACAAAATGTATCCTGTTTGGTTAGAAAACATCATGTATAGTTTGATCCCAATTTTGTTCTGCTTGTTTTCCAGAAGGATATATACCACAATGTTACCCAAAGTTACCTCTGAGTATGACAATCATGGGTGGGTTTTGTTTTTTTTTTAATCTACTTTCCAAATTTCCTACAATAAATTTATATTTTTTTCTTTTCTTTTTTTTTTAGAAAAAACATTCTGCATAGCATTAGACAGAGAATAATTTAAGCTGTCAAGGTCTTTCCAAGTCCAGTATATGAGCTACTCAACCCAAATTCAGGCTACTAGCAAATCTGATCAGCATATACATAATTCTCATTCAAGACATAAACAAAAATGTAGGTGCAGACAAGGCCACTGCAGACAGTTATCATCACCCGATCCTTTTGACACAGTGATTCAAGCAATCATAAAACCAGATAGCTTACATTTATTTATTCAACTCACTCCACAAAGTGTTACTAAGTACTTTCTATGTGTTAGTTACTAGACATGTACATGGCACAAGCACCCTACTGACCTCCTGATGTAGCAATTCTATTACCCAAAATGGAGCCAATATGACTTTTAAAAAAAAAATAATTGACATGTATTAAGTGCTCCTATGGGCCAGAAAACGTACGGAGTCTTTATGTATATTATCTCATTTAATCTTCATAATAGCCCTATATGAAGTAGAAATTATTGTTCTCATTTTATGGATAGGAAAAGTGAGGATCAGAGAGGTGAAGTAATTTCTTCAAGGTCACAGAGCTAGCATGTTGCAAGGTCAAATCCCAGGTCTGTCCCACTCCAAATTCCACGTTCCCAATTGGCTCGCTGGTACTGATACTTCCCCACCCCCTCGGCATAGATGCAGCTAAAACATCACCCAGCTGAAAAGTCCTTACAAGCCTCTAAATCCTGAAGTTGATTATCACTAATAAAATGTGGACAATAACGCAGACAGTGCGTATGAGCTGATGTGAGCTTATATGAACTCAAGGAGTTTCAGCGTCACCACATTAGTTGAAAGGAACTGAACTGAACTTTGGCAATTTTTCAATGGCATTAAATGATGCTTGCTCGAGAACCGGCCCCCCGCCCCCCCCCACACACACTTACTTTCCTTGGCACCAAACTGTAACCTTCCTGGTCATTAAGGCAACATGATTTTCCAACAGATTTCTGCCCTGCAGCCCTCCTCTTTCCTAGGAGCTAAGTCAACCATCCTAAACTAATTTTCAGCTCTGGCTTGGGTTAAATTTAAGGCATCTTTTTCTCACCTAATGAGGGGATTATATTGATGAGTTGTATTTTCTTTACCCCCTTCACTGCACGTGGATGAAAATACACCCGTTTTGAAAACTCTTCAAAGAAATTTCTAGTCTCCAGTCCTCATTCCCGAAACAAACGACCCTTAGAGTCGAGGAAAGGGCGGCTGAAAGAAGTTCAGAGATGCGCTTGGTAAGTGACAAGCTGGGCCTCTCTCGCGAGCGTCAGTTCCTAACTTCTCCGAGTGACAGTCTCAGATCCCTGCCTCCGACTAGCAGCCCGCGCCAGCTCCCGCCCGTCTACACCCGCTCCGCTCCCTCCAAGAACGTCTCCGCAGAATGGTGTCCCGGTCTCAGACACGTGTTGCTCAGCGACTCCTCCAGGAGCTGCCCGATACCTGACTTTCCCCTCTTAACTCCGCAAGTAATTCGAACCCCGACCGAGAGGCAAGGCGGTAGGTCCCGGCGCGCCGCGGCCCCGGGTGCGAACGAATCCGAAACCGGGTCAGAACTCACCCGCCTCGACTGGGCTGGGCGGGGTCTGGAGGACGTCGTGAGGACTGCGGCCCGGGACTCGGGAACATGGGGAAACACTCCGTCGGCTGCTGCCATGCCGGCGGAGAGGCGAGTCGAGACCTCGCGAACCAGGAGCGCCACTCCGCTCGGACCCACGTGAGACGTGCGCGAGGACCCCGCGTAGCTGCCCCGCCGGGTCCTGCGCCCGCCCACCTTCCGGGTCCCGAAGAGCCCGCGAACACACGGCTCTGCGCCACTAGAGACCGAAGCCGCGGCCCCGGGGCCCTAGGGGGAGGCGGCGGCCCCGTTTGGCGTCCCTAGAGGCTTGGCCTATGGCAGGGGGTGTCAAGTCACACTCAACCCCACAGTTCATGCCGTGCAGTTCTTTGAATTCCTTTGAGAAACAAGAAGAGGCGTGCCCCATCGAACCAATGTTTCCTTCCTTTGCCGCCGGGTTACTGTTCCCTCAGCACCTTAGTTGCCCCGGGAGGTCCCTAAAAGGGCTTGGGGATTGGTCACGCCGCGGCGGGGGCGGAGGGGGTCCCCTGCCCCTCGCCCAGCCGCTGTCCAGCCCGGGCGCTTCTGTCCGGCCAGCAGAGGAGTAGCGTTTTTTTTACAGGCAGCGCCTTGGCCACCTGGCAGGGCTGGGTCGCCTAGCAACGGCGGGGTCCTTCCTGGCTCGGCGGCGCTTCGGGCCTGAGGGGAGAAAACCGCAGCTGAGGACGTTGGGGGCCGGCGGCTGCGGTGCGGGAGGCGGCAACGGGACGGTGACGCGCGGTTGGCGCGCCCGGGGTCCGGCTTCTGCATCCGAGTAGAGATGAATACGGCCAAGGCCCGGGTGGGGCCCGCGGCCGACCGGCCTGCGCCACCCGAGGAGAAGGAGGGCGAGGCGGGCGGGAAGGAGCCGGGGGCGGACGCGGCCCCCGGGCCCAGCGCCGCGTTCCGCCTCCTAGTGACTCGGCGGGAACCGGCGGTGAGGCTGCAGTATGCGGTGAGCGGCCTGGAGCCGCTGGCGTGGTCCGAGGACCACCGCGTGTCGGTGTCCACGGCCCGCAGCATAGCCGTGCTGGAGCTCATCTGCGACGTGCACAACCCGGGCCAGGACCTGGTTATCCATCGCACCTCGGTGTCTGCGCCTCTCAACAGCTGCTTCCTCAAAGTAAGTCATCCCCGGGCCGCAGCCCTGGGGTCTCTTCCTGCTCCCTTCCCACGGCCGCGTCACGGGTCCCTGGGGAATCCCGGCCCACGCCTAGTCCGGGGATTCCCCTCCTCGCCTCCAGCGCTTAGCGTCACGGTAGATTAAAAAACAAACAAAAAAACGTCCAGACGTTTACGCCCGATTTCCCGGGTCACCCATCCACTCCCGACACACACACACACACACCCCGCACACATCTCAGGAGGTCCCTCTCGGAGCCAGGTTTTCCCTTTGCCCCAGCGTATGGCCGGCTGCCGGCGCCGATTTCTTTCCTCGGTGCTTTCTGATGCTCCACCCCCTGTTCACCCAACCCCAGACCTGCCTCTACCATTGCTTCTATTGTCTGGGGCTTGCTCCCCGAGGCCTTTGGCTGGCTTTGTTTACTGTGTTGTGCCCTCCTCTTGGCGCCTCTTTTGCTTTGGAGGAGAAAAATTGGTTCTTTCCATTGTCTTAACTGTTTCAGTGACTTTATTATGAATGGTCCTTGCTTCTCATCTTGCGCAGATGGATAAATACTGGATCTCGGGGTTAGTACTCCAGTTTTTCTTCAATAACTAAGAGGCTTTGGGATGTAGAACGAAAAATAAAGCCTCTGGAAAATAAGTGCAGTTCTTAAACTTAAAGCCCGAGATCTCCGTGTAAATTTAGTGCTTTCGGCTTCATATTAACTAAGTTTGCCTTCAGAACTGTAGGGCTCCTGAAGTTTTATTGTTCTATCATCACCATTTGCAAGTTGTTTTTGGGGGTTTTTTTTGTTTGTTTGTTTGTTTGTTTTGCGATACGCGGGCCTCTCACTGTTGTGGCCTCTCCCGTTGCGGAGCACAGGCTCCGGACGCGCAGGCTCAGCGGCCATGGCTCACGGGCCCAGCCGCTCCGCGGCACGTGGGATCTTCCCGGACCGGGGCACGAACCCGTGTCCCCTGCATCGGCAGGCGGACTCTCAACCACTGCGCCACCAGGGAAGCCCTGTTTTTGTGTTTTTTTAAGTAGTAAGTCGTATTGTTCATTTTAGTGGTTTAAAAGTATTAAAACTTTCGCTATTTCTTTTATAGATCTGTATGCATATATGTGACAGTCAAAGTGTATATTCATTCTTTCAACACATTTTTGAATACCACTGTGTATCAGCTGGGCACCAATCTAGGTTCTGGAAGTAAAGCATTGTACAAAACACAGTCCCTGTCCTCATGGAGCTTACCTTCTTTTTGCAAGTCGTGAACAAATAACAATGTAATAATAGGTAGTGATAAACGTTGTAAGGATATGTATCTATATAAAGAGAACGTATTTTTGTGAACTTGAAGTTTTAAAAAAAAAACTCTTACTCTGCACAGCCATTTAAAATAGGAATCACTAACTGGGTAGGGTACAGGGAACCCACACCACTTTTTAGGGTACTTACTCCAAGTTTGAAACTGATAATTTAATGTTGAATGGGATCATTGATAAACCTGTATGACTAAGCCTTCTAAGATCCTGGACAAGATGTGAACAAATTGATTCAAGTATAACCAATCAGGTGGATAGATGTTCTTAATGCTACCGAACTGAGAAACACTCAAGGAGGGAGGCAGAACAAAGGGGTTTTAAAAGGTGTATCCTCTGCTGAAGAGGAACTTACTGTTGCTAAGGATGTTCCTATGCACATCAGCTAGAGAAAGTCTTAAGTGTGCATCTCCATATGGTAGAGATTTAATACTTTAGCAGAGAGAATTTAAAGAAAGGAAGGAAGAGTGAAGCGAGATGCTTTTATCAGGGAAGGTTATTTGGTGGTGAATCTGCAGCAGACCTAAGAAAAGGTAGGGTTTGGGTTGTAAGAAGTCCTCCGGAGGAAAGGGCCATCCAGATGGCCGGAATGAGGTGCCCGTCTCACACACATACATGTAAATCATGAGCATAACTTGCTGCTCTTTGTGTAAATAATGATGTGTCAGCAGTTGAGTTCAAGGAGCTTTCCTAGAGAGTCAGAGGAAGTGAAGTGAGGCCAATTTGGGAACTTTGAAGGTCAGTCTGAGATGGTTGACTTCAGTCTAGGAAGGCCTAAAGTGCTGTTACAATATCACGGGCGTGGACTGACCTGGTGTGGTTCAGGAATATGAATCTGGCTGGCCTAGAGGCAAGTAGATGATTGTTGGCGTCAGTATAAAACAGGGGTTAAGAGATTTCACTTTGGCACTAGATAGCAAGATAGGCCTATCTATAAAAGGAGGGTAATAAAACCTACCTTGGGCTCCCCTGGTGGCGCGGTGGTTGAGAGTTCGCCTGCCGATGCAGGGGACGCGGTTTCCTGCCCCGGTCCGGGAGGATCCCACATGCCACAGAGCGGCTGGGCCCGTGAGCCATGGCCGCTGAGCCTGTGCGTCCGGAGCCTGTGCTCCGCAGCAGGAGAGGCCACAACAGTGAGAGGCCCGCGTACTGCAAAAATGAATGAATGAATGAATGAATGAATGAATAAAACCTTGTTTAGAATTTTTGGAAGATTCAGTTAAATATATATTTATATACGTACATACATGCACATGTGTAATTACTTAGCACAGTTCCTGGCACACTGTAAATGCTCAATTTAAAAAATAGGGCTTCCCTGGTGGCGCAGTGGTTGAGAGTCCACCTGCCGATGCAGGGGACACAGGTTCGTGCCCCGGTGGGAGGATCCCACATGCCGCAGAGCGGCTGGGCCCGTGAGCCATGGCCACTGAGCCTGCGCGTCCGGAGCCTGTGCTCCGCAACGGGAGAGGCCACAACAGTGAGAGGCCAACGTACCACAAAAAAAAAAAAAAAAAAAAATAGTCATACAAGTATGAAGGAAGGAGTTTGGGTTAATGCCATGGCTGTGGATATGAAGTTATTTATAGTACTGTATTCTGATAAAAATTTGACGCTGTCGTTGGTTCCACACCTGGAAAATGAGTAATAGGACATCTTTATATATCCCTCTGGTAATTGATTGCTTTCCTGAAGTTAATTAGTGGCATCTTCCCCTTCTGCACTGTTCTTCGGTATGCACATCACAGAAACCACCAATCTTATTAGCCTAGCACTGCCTGGTGAATGAATGCTGAGTTGTCCTGCAATTCTAAAAGAGGCTTCTGTGGGATAAAACTGGAGTAATGGTAGGAATGTAAAGAAGTCTCTATCTGTCCTTTGATTGCTCTACCCGTTGACAGTCCCTGTGGATTTAAATCTACTTGGTGCTGTCCAGCTCGCTCTGACATGAAAGATGGACATTCTGCAACCTAGATTTCAGTAGGTAGCACTGCTAGAAGGTAGATACTAAACCTCTCTGAAGCTTTTGTCTGATCATTATTTAGATTATGAATTTTTTCAGGAAAATATGCAGTTAAATAATAGTTGACATGTTATCTGCTATTTGCAAGTTACTGTCCTGGGCACTGAGGTTACGTGATATAAAGGTGAATGATATAAATCTGAAAAGCAATAAAATAGTGACTTAAGAATAAGTTGCAGACTTCCCTGGTGGCGCAGTGGTTAAGAATCCGCCTGCCAGTGCAGGGGACATGGGTTCGAGCCCTGGTCCGGGAAGATCCCACATGCCCTGGAGCATCTGAGCCCGTGCACCACGACTACTGAGCCTGCGCTCTAGAGCCCGCAAGCCACAACTACTGAAGCCTGCGCGCCTAGAGCCCGTGCTCCGCAACAAGAGAAGCCACCACAATGACAAGCCCACGCACCACAACAAAGACCCAACACAGCCAAAAATAAATTAATTAATTAAAAAAAATAAGTTGCAGTTTCTTTTCCCATTGGACTGCTGATTTAATGAATCATCTAGTTGTACACAGTTCCAAATTCTAATGATATATGCATAACTAATTTGTATCAGTTGTTAAGAACGTTAGTAGTATTAACTCCATCTACTACATTAAGTTAAATAACTATTTCCTGCCTTTGGAATTATATCCCTGCCCTCAAGAAGTTTGCCGTCTAGTAGCTTCAAATGAGTTTTTATTTGTTAGGTGCTTACAAAGCACGTAGCTATTAGTTGTAATAGTGGCCAACTAGGAATGGGATATAGTTAAATGATTGGCTGGGGGTCAGCCTCTGGGAGCTGGACTCTTAACTGGTATGCTCCTAGGGCATCTGAGTACTTGTTTTGATTTGTTAACTAGTTTTGTGATATGGAGAGTTGAGGGGAGGTGCAGTAGGCTAATTCAAACTACCTAACATATTAGAAATTACTGCACAAAAAGCCCTAAGGATTTTCCCTACTGGCTGACATCCACACTGCTCTCCATTCCGTCGAGGATTCTTCCTGCAGTGAGTAGGACCAAGCTTGAGCTTCCTTTACTTCATTCTGTGCTGCTGTTTGGGGTTACACATTCTGTAAGTTTACTTTCAGTTCTATAGTAGCTTTTACTGTAATAGTAAATTATCCTAGTCTGAGGATTATTGCTTAGTTTACAGTATTATGGGATTTGGTGAACAATTTTATATCTACCTTCATTTGGTGGACAACTTAATGCCTATCTACCCTGCATTTTACATACTTTTATTAGGTCTCATTAACATTTACTTAATCTTCAGAGAGTGTTAATAATTGTCATCATAGATAACATTTATTGAGTATTTACTAGTATGTGCTTTACATACATTGACTTAATTAACCTTCCAAACTCTATGAGAACATGTATTATTATATTCTTTATAGACGAGGAAATTAAAGCCAGAAGGTTTAAACAGTTTGCTCAGGGTTACAGAGCTAGTGTATGATAGAGCCAGGATTTGAATCCAGGCAATCTGGCACCACAGGAAAGATTTTCACTCAAATTTTATATACCCATCCAAAGCTCTGGGCTTTGATTAGCATTGTTTTATTAACAGGTTAGCCAGTGACACCTGTATTTAATTGGAATTTCCAGTCTGAATTTCTCCAGCATGTCTGTAGGTGTATCCAAGAGACTACCCTAAAATCAAGATACACTGCCCAAGACACAATTTCCAGAGATGACAGCCCCCTGAAAGGTTCTATTGTTTAAAAAAAAAAAAAAGTTTGGACGTATGGACACCAAGGGGGGAAGGGTGGGGGTGGGATGAACTGGGAAGATTGGGACTGACATATATACACTAATATGTATAAAATATGTAACTAATGAGAACCTTCTGTAGAGTACAAGGAACTCTACTCGATGCTCTGTGGTGACCTAAATGGGAAGGAAATCCAAAAAAGAGGGGATACGTGTGTACGTATAGCTGATTCACTTCGCCATACAGCAGAAACTAACACAACATTGTAAAGCAACTATACCCCAATTTTTTAAAAAAATGGTAAAAAAATAAATGAGTAAATAAAAAATAAACATAAAAGTTTGGATAACTCTGGTTAAATAAGTCTCTTCAGTAGCTCCCTGGCTATAACTCTTGAAGGGGGAATAATGTATAATATATAGCATTTTCAAAACTTATTTGGTTATAGACCTCTTTTCCAAGGGGCAATTTAGGGGAGTGATGTTCTGTTCAACACACTTTAGGAAAAGTTAGTCTTCTAATTCATTTGTTGGACTTTATATCTACCTTTCATTTTATATGCTTATGTATTATGCAATTTAGCAGTTAACTGTTTGTTGCATTATGGTTTTCTGACACATCTCTGGTTGTCCAAGCTTTATCAAGGAATGTAATGGTTCTGAGTTCATCTTCCAAGGTCTTTCTATATTCTGGAGTGTAATTCCTCTGGGCTTGGGGACTTAAACTCATTTAAAGTGAGTTTTGTTATATCCATGTATATTTAGGCTTGAATTCCTTTTTAATCATGTTTAATCTACCCTTTCTAGTTTGAAGATCAGCCTCTATGTAAAAGAAGATTGACACTAAAAAGGAATCGAAAGATTCTGCTTTCTCTGTTACCCATTTCTCTAAAGACAGTGGTTCAAGTCCTTTTCTTCTTCCTGCTTCTGATATAACAGAAGCCATATTTTATTTTTATTTTTTTATTTTTTAAATACATTTATTTATTTATTTATTTTTGGCTGCGTTGGGTCTTCGTCGCTGCACGCGGGCTTTCTCTAGTTGTGTGGAGTGGGGACTATTTGTTGCGATGTGTGGGCTTCTCATTGCGGTGGCTTCTCCTATTGCGGAGCACGGGCTCCAGGCACGCGGGCCTCAGTAGTTGTCGCTCACGGGCCCAGTTGCTCCGCGGCATGTGGGATCCTCCTGGACCAGGCCTCGAACCCATGTTCCCTGCATTAGCAGGCGGATTCTTAACCACTGTGCCACCAGGGAAGCCCCCAGAAACCATATTTTAATTGACTTGTGTTCTTTTTGGGCTTTAGCCTTTCTGGATATTTTCTTATATCTCTGGACCACTTTCTTTTGGTCATTTATCTCTCCTCTATCTTTAATGTCCCTTTAAAATCTTTCTAAAGACCTCACCATTGTACACCTAGACATTAAATAAATAGCACTGTTCATGTACGTTACAGACTTGAAGGAGGGAGAGATGAATGAAAGCTAGAATGATCTCAGAAGGCCTCATAGAGTTTGACCTGGTAGGAGGGATGGGATTCAAATAGGAGGAACGAGAGCATTCTACACAAGGGAGCCAGGGAAGGCAGAGTGGGAGTGTTCAGGGAACGGCAAATAGCCTAACGGCAGTGGACATTATTCTATAGAAACAATGGACGGGGACTTCCCTGGTGGCGCAGTGGTTAAGAATCCGCCTGCCAATGCAGGGGACACGAGTTCTAGCCCTGGTCTAGGAAGATCCCACATGCCACGGAGCAACTAAGCCCGTGCGCCGAAACTACTGAGCCTACGCTCTAGAGCCCGCAAGCCACAACTGCTGAGCCCATGTACCACAACTACGGAAGCCCATGCGCCTGGAGCCCGTGCTCCACAGCAAGAGAAGCCACCGCAGTGAGAAGCCTGTGCACTGCAACGAAGAGTAGCCCCCACTCACCACAACTAGAGAAAGCCTGCACAGAGCAACGAAGACCCAATGCAGCCAAAAATAAATTAATAAAAATAAATTAATTAATTAAAAAAAAGAAAAGAAAGAAACAGTGGACAGAACTGTTGGAGTTGGCTCTCAGCGTAATTTGTAAATGAAATTTCAGATAGAAAACTTAAGAGCTGACATTTGTATAACAAAAATATGGTTAAAAATCCAAACATCTAATTGTATCAAAGATGTATATAGATAGATATTTTTTCATGACTTTCTCCTTTATTGTTTTGTGACTAGTTCAGCAGAATGCTTAGCTGACTCTTTAGAATCAAGTACATCTTTGTCATTGCTACCGCATATGTCAATTCTGAGAACAATGTGGGAACGAGGCTATGAGTAATGACAGCACTTACTCTGACCCTTAAAACAAATGGCCATTTCCTGAGTGAATGCTCATTTAGTGTTAGACACGTGCTTGATCTTTTAAATGCATGTCATGCCAAAATTAACAGAACTGATACCAAATTACTGTTTTACAGATTTATAATATGTAAACGTAACTGATTTATGTACTAATGTGAATCAGTTATCTCACCCTAATCAATGTGAATATAGGCCTCTTAGAGTGAAATATTTATCTGACAGTTTTTATATCTCTTATTTTCAGGTTGGCTCAAAAACGGAAGTTGCTGAGTGTAAGGAGAAATTTGCCACCTCTGAAGACCCCACAGTCAGTCAGACTTTCATGTTGGACAGGGTGTTCAACCCTGAGGGGAAGGCTTTGCCACCGCTGAGAGGATTCAAGTACACTAGCTGGTCCCCCATGGGCTGTGATGCTAATGGCAGGTGCCTCCTGGCAGCACTGACCATGGACAATCGCCTGACCATCCAGGCTAACCTCAACAGACTGCAGTGGGTCCAGCTGGTCGATCTGACGGAGATTTATGGAGAACGTCTTTATGAGACCAGTTACAGGTTCTCTAAAAGTGAGGCCCCGGAAGGGAATCTCAGGGATTTTGCTGAGTTTCAGAGAAGACACAGCATGCAGACACCAGTCCGGATGGAGTGGTCAGGCATCTGTACCACTCAGCAGGTCAAGCATAACAACGAGTGCCGCGACGTGGGCAGCGTGCTCCTGGCCGTCCTCTTTGAAAACGGTAACATTGCTGTGTGGCAGTTTCAGCTGCCGTTTGTAGGAAAGGAATCTATCTCTTCATGCAACACAATTGAGTCAGGAATCAACTCTCCTAGTGTTTTGTTTTGGTGGGAATATGAGCACAATAATCGGAAAATGAGCGGCCTTATTGTGGGGAGTGCTTTTGGACCTGTGAAAATTCTTCCTGTCAATCTCAAAGCAGTTAAAGGCTATTTCACATTAAGGCAGCCTGTCGTCTTGTGGAAAGAAATGGACCAGTTGCCAGTACACAGCATCAAGTGTGTACCACTGTATCACCCTTACCAGAAGTGTAGTTGTAGTTTAGTGGTGGCCGCAAGAGGACCCTATGTGTTTTGGTGTCTTCTTCTGATCTCCAAAGCAGGTCTGAATGTTCACAATTCTCACGTCACAGGCCTGCACTCACTGCCGATTGTCTCCATGACTGCAGACAAGCAGAATGGGACGGTATATACTTGTTCCAGTGATGGGAAGGTGAGGCAGCTGGTTCCCATTTTCACAGATGTTGCATTGAAGTTTGAACACCATTTGATTAAACTCTCGGATGTGTTTGGCTCGGTGAGGACACACGGGATAGCCGTGAGCCCCTGTGGTGCGTACCTGGCCGTCATTACCACCGAGGGCATGGTCAACGGCCTCCATCCCGTTAACAAGAACTACCAGGTTCAGTTCGTTACTCTCAAAGCCTTTGAAGAGGCAGCTGCTCAGCTTCTGCAATCTTCAATTCAAAATCTTTTTAAGCAGGTAGATTTAATAGACCTAGTACGTTGGAAGATTTTAAAAGATAAACGTATCCCTCAATTTTTACAAGAAGCTTTGGAAAAAAAGATTGAAAGCAGTGGGGCCACCTATTATTGGCGTTTCAAACTCTTCCTCCTGAGGATTTTATACCAGTCGATGCAGAAAACCGCTTCAGAAGCCTTATGCAGACCCATCCTTGAGGACTCAAAAATCTTACTAGTTGACTCACCTGGGACGGGCAATGCTGAGGGCGAGCAGCAGGAAGAAGGCACTTCTTCCGAACAGACGAATAAGCAAGGCCTTCAGGAGAGGAGCAAAGAAGGTGATCCAGAGGGCCCCACAGATGACTCACTCGCCCAGTCTGGAGACACTGGAGGCCGAGAGCCAATGGAAGAGAAGCTCCTTGAAATCCAAGGGAAAATTGAAGCTGTGGAAATGCACTTGACCCGGGAGCACATGAAGCGAGTCTTAGGCGAAGTATACCTGCACACCTGGATCACAGAAAACACTAGCATCCCCACCCGGGGACTCTGTAACTTTCTAATGTCTGATGAAGAGTATGATGACAGAACCGCACGGGTAGGTGTTTATTAACAAAAACACTGAAACTGAAAAGCCTGCTTTCCTTGTGAGAAAGAAATGACCTAAACTTAATTCGTAAAGCTCAACTTCTGCTTTGACAGCTTTTAGGTAATTGATTGGCATGAGGTGCAGGAGAATAAATAAGAAACAGATTAATGCAGAGGACATAACTCATATCACACAAAGAATATTTCAGTCCTTACTCTCACTATGGCCTTGATTGATAACGCAAGGTTTGGGAGATTTCCAGGCTGTGGATGAGCTCCAGAAGCAGACTGCGTTGTGATTGGGCAGACCCGGCAGGGGAAGTGTGGCACACCCTCCTTTCCCTTCCTGTTTGCAAAAGGTTTGGGAAATGGGAGGACTGTGGCCGGGACTGTTTCCATTTGATAGTACTTGAGGGGGTCCTCTGATTTAGTCTAGAAGGGCATAGGAGGTAAACAAATAATTACCTATACATTGTTGTTTTGTTTTGTTACAAAAACTGGGTATAATCTTTATTTTGATGGTAGAACAATCATACAGTATTATCCAAAATGTATTTCACAGAATTCAAGTTCCCTGACAGAACAGGAGGGTTCCAAGCTTGGGGAAATACTGCATACTCTATACTCCTCTTAAAGGTTCCCAGTGTACATCATCCTTCTAAGGGTTCTGGGAATTCCTATAGGAAAGAAATCATTTAACTTTGTGTAGCTCAGCGTTATATAGACTTGTTAATCAGGAATCCTAAGCTAACAGCTTCTAAAATCCTGAAGAATTGTGTTTTAAGGAACATACTGTATACTAAAATATTGAGGGCCACAGATGTCTGGTTCTTTTTACTCTGAAGATTGATATTTATTCTCACTGCCTAAAGTCTTATCTAAAATATTAATTGCAGGTAATAAATTCAGATATCTTCATGCCTAATGTTAAACCATTCACGAATCACTTGTTGCATTTTCTTGTTGGAAAGGTGTGTGTGTGTGTGTGTGTACCCATACACCCCTAAAATTATTTCTTAAGGATGTTTGCAACAATCTGATGTTGACTGAAAAAAAATACACAACCTAAAAGTTCAGAGTTACATTTTATTTGGCAGACAAAACTGAGGACTTAAGCCTGGGACACAGCATCTCAGATAGCTCTGAGGGACTGCTCCCAAGGGGCAAGGGGGTGGAGCCAGGATATATTGGAGTTGTTGCAACAAAGACCAGGGTAGTTGGAGCATTAAAGATTACTGTTAATTAAGGAAAACCAGATATCTGAAGTTAAGGAATTTAGCGCTTTTCTATGTATGGGAAGATGCAAAGTCTGGGCTCACTGAAATCATTCCTTTGATGTGCACCTCAGCTACACGGGGCCAGTATCCTGTGCTTCTCATCCAGAGTCTCCTTGGTGCACCGTCGGGGATGGCTGTAGCGGCTGACTGCTAGGTGCCGGGGCAGGGTGGCAGGGTCGGTGGGGGGGGCATCCTGCCTCCATCATGAGTTCCCTCAGGGCTCACCGACGGGGCAGCTGTAATGTGATGGCTCGATGGCTGCAATATCCTTTGTTTACTGATATGGCAGGCAGTACTTTCTTTCACACCCGAGTAGTTAAGATGTACTGTTCATGTAACTGACTTTTCATCTTTGGAAGTCAACTTTTAAGAATTGTTTCATTGTGGTCTAAATTGTGTGGAAGAGTTTTCTGGTATCACTGGTTCATAGGACCTAGCAGGGATATTATAAGTGTAAAATATTAACAAAAACATTTTAGGAAATTTGTAATGGAAGCTGGTTGGCAGTGATTCAGAATAATTGTCCAGATGCTGCATGAGCATGGAAAGCTACATTTAGCATAGTTACTTGGTTCCAACAGAGCCAATTTAAAGAAGGGAAGATTATACCTCTGCCCATCTACAGCAACTGAGTTTTGATTGAACACGATACCTTTCATGTTTTAAGATCCTACTGCGTAAAACAAATGTTTTTTGTTTTGGAGTTTACTGGTTAAAGGCTAAGGAGAGTACTTAACTTGTAACTTGGAATTTATAACTTTCTTTATCCCCTGCTTTGAAGGTTGCTTGTGAAATCTGACAGTAAACCATTGGACAGTTTTCTTAATAAATGCACATATTTTGAAAGACAGGGAATAAATTTTGTTTTCAACAACTAAAAAATAAAGTAAAATCCTACTGTATGCATAAAAATGAATCTTTTCAAACCTAGTACATTGGTTGTCCCTGCTGTAAGGGACCATAAATTAGAATTTTCAAGGCCAAAAAGGCCAAAAGTTAATGGGCTTTAAATTTGTAAATTATATGTAGAGTAGGTAAGACACCCTTTTGAGCTATTAAGATATCCTTCAGAACTTCAGTGAACTAATTTTAGTGAATCGCAGACTAAGAAGTTCTTACACAAGAGCTTAAGTGTCAGTGGATTAAAACTTTGAAGGACGTTATCTGCTAGTAAGACAAGGTGGTTCTTAAGGATTGGTGTATCCCATGCCCCCCAGTAATACAGCTGGTGAAGGTGTTTTTCCAACAAAATAATGAAGTAGATCAGTGTTCTGCAGACTTCCATTTTTGGAGTGATGCAATTCTCATAAACAAAGCAGAGAAACGAGCAAAGCTGAAGTAGGGCCAAGGCCTAGAGCCTGCCCCGTCAATCTCTCCCACTCCCACGGTGGGTCCCGCCACGCCTCTGCTGTGGGGTCGGTTGGTCTCCAATTGCAGGCTGACTAGTTTGGTCATGGGTCTTTGGGCCATCAGAAGGGGAAATTATTATTTTTTAATCTTGATTATCTTTTTACTTTGTAAGCTTTTCTTAAAGAATAGACATTTGTATAGTTCTACAGAGTTAGTGTTTCACATGATATTTTGCCTATAGAGATTATGTTTTTCTCTCTTAAAGTCAAAACATTGTAAGTATAGCTGAATACTTTGTCTTCTAACAGAACTCTGAAGTCCTTGTTTCAAAAGCAATTAAAGACAAGTAATAAGATTTGCGTTTTCAGAACAGTTTTTCCTTTAGTGGGTAAAGTTCACTCTGTCGCCACAGGGTGCCTGAATGAATTTAGTTTATTGTACTCAGCCAGTTGACACAAGTTGAAGGTCCAGCTTTTTTACTTTTCAGAGAGAGTGATGGGCCTACGTGGGGATGCAGAGCTCCTGTCGTGTGTAAGATACCGTGTAGTTTTCCATTTCTCCTTTGTGTTGGGAAGCCCTGCACTCACCACAAAACACTGCTGACTGCTTTGTCTTACTAGGTGCTGATCGGACACATCTCAAAGAAGATGAACAAGCAAACTTTCCCTGAGCACTGTAGTTTGTGTAAAGAGATTTTGCCATTCACGGATCGCAAACAGGCAGTCTGTTCCAATGGCCACATTTGGCTCCGGTAAGCTGCTTTTGCTCATTTTCCAGTTTTGTGTCACACAAACCATTGTAAAGTGTTTATCTGAAGTATATGTTGCCCATGCCATTAGGTTGGAGAAAAGCTGCTACTATAAAACCTGGTGTGGGCTTTTTACCATCCGTTTGACTCAAGCAAGACACCCTTTAATGAGGGATTTTTTTCTGCTTCTTGTATATAGGGGTTTATTTATTTTGGGACTATTATTTTGCTTTGAAGTAGCATTAAATTTTTAAAAATCAGTATGACAAAAGCAATACCTGCTGAAGTTAATAGAATATAAAGTGCTTCTGTACTCTGTTTGGTTTATCTCTAACAAAAGGTAGAGGTCTTCCTCCGTCTCACTCTTAAGAGGGAACCTTGGCGTGTCCTCATCTTATGGCCCCACGGGCTGCACGTGACGCAGTTGGTCACTCCCTCTTCCTCCTCCTTAAAGCGCTTTGTTATCACCTGGCCCTCTGGACACAGTATCTCCTTGATGTCCGTCTCTGGACCTGTCTTTCTTCTGTCACCACTCTCCCTGGGCTGTCGCCTATCATCTGTACACTGGTGACTTAAACATATTGCTTTAGTCTGAGTCACTCCCCTTCAGTCTAGACTTCATATCTAAGCACCTGCTCAGTTGCTCTGTTTGGAAGTTTTAAAGGCATTTCAAATTTGAATCCAGCCTTTTCTTGCTACCTCCACCTCTACATCCCCGGTCCAAGACACCATCATCTCTTGCCCAGATTATTATAGTTATCTCCCAGCCCATCTTCTGTGTCTTTCCTTGCCCCCTCCAGGCTGTTCTAAGTAGAGCTGAGGTTGTGATCCTATCATGACCTCATCAGCTCATGTCACCCCCTCTGCTCAAAACTCTCTAGTGGCTACCCATTTCTGATGCGTAAAAGCTAAAATCCATTCAGTGGTCAAGACTCCATGGCCTGGCCCCCATCCCTTCTCTGATCTCGTCTACATTTTCTCCGGCTTGCTGACGTCACTCGAGGTGCACTGGCCTCCTTGTTCCTCAGGTACACGCGGCACCCCTCCCACCCTGGACGTCTTCACTGGCTGTCCTCTCTGCCCGGGGTGCTCTTCCAGCAGGTGTCCACAGGGCTTCCTTCCCGGCCACACTGCCTAAAATCGTGACACCTGATGACATCCCTCTCCCCTCTCTGTATGTAGTCTTCATCCCTCTTCCTTGCTTTGTTTTCCTCCTTAGCAGTTATCACCACTTTATACATACATACATATATATATATATATATGTTTTTTTTTTAAATGAGGAACCTTTTCTTTCTTTTTTATAAATTTATTTATTTTTGGCTGCATTGGGTCTTCGTTGCTATGCATAGGCTTTCTCTAGTTGCCGCAAGCGGGGGCTACGCTTTGTTGCGCGACGCGGGCTTCTTATTGCGGTGGCTTCTCTTGTTGCGGAGCACGGGCTCTAGGCGCATGGGCTTCAGTAGTTGTGGCTCATGGGCTCTAGAGCACAGGCTCAGTAGTTGTGGTGCACAGGCTTAGTTTCTCCGGGGCATATGGGATCATCCCGGACCAGGGCTCGAACCCATGTCCCCTGCATTGGCAGGCGGATTCTTAACCACTGCGCCACCAGGGAAGTCCCACTTAATATATTTTTTACTTTATGTTTTTCTCCTTTCTCTGGAATAGAAAGTTCATGAAGACAGGCAATTTGGTTGTTTTGTTCATGGCTATTTCTAGAACAATGCCTGGTGTGTGGTAGGCACTCAGTAGGTTTTTAAAGTTTATTTCCAATAGAAACAGGATTGTGCTACGTAGAATTACCTTAACAACTTGCGTGTTCTCTTAGCAAGATGTTGTGGGCATTTTCCACATCAGTACATAGATCCCATTCTTAACAGCTGTAGAGTTTTGCACTGTATGGATGCTCCATTAGTCCCTCTTACTGATGGATGTCTGGATTTCCCTGCTGTTGCTGTGTCCCTAGACTTCTGATCTGACTGTTCCGCCTTATGTTTGGGGAGAAGAGGAAACAAGCTTGTAATAGTAGTGGCCTTGTAACAGTAGCCACTTGGCGCGTGTTGGCCCTGCCACCGTGCCAGGCACAACTCTAAGCAATACACGCATCCTGAGCCACACGAGGGGCACCGCCACTGTTCCCATTTTTACAGATGAGGAAACTGGGGCCTGGGGAAGTTCGAATTTGTCCAGAGGCACACAGGCGGTTAGCGGCAGAGCTGAGAACTTGGCCTTCTGGCTCCAGAGTTTCCATGTGTAACCACTATACATTGTTGTCTCTCAGATGGCTTCTTCCACAAAAATTATTTTCATTTTTGCTAATTGAAGTTAGTGCCAGAATACCTGGGTGTAATTTCTCCCAGTGAGAATGGGTGCTTGCTCCCACTCAGGTATAATCTTTCTTCCTGTACACCCAAGTCTTTACTCAAGGTAAACCTACTTGGAATTCCTTCCCCCAACCCTCCCCTCCTCTTTGTATTTTCTACTGCTTAGTTGCTCATCCTAAACACTGTTATCCTGCAGAAAACCTTCCGTGCAGAGCCCAAGTGCTCTCTCTGATATCCCATTGCTGCCCACCTTCCCTTACTTGCCTGGTCCTGGTAGATGCTCAGTGAATGGTCATTGGATGGAATTGAACCTCTGAGCTTTTGTTCATGGCCCTTCTTTTTTTGCACCATTAATTTTGTCTTCTATATCTTTCACGTTCTCTGCACTGTGCTGTCAGATTCTTAAAGACAGTGCTTATACCTAATCTTAAAAATCACTAACAAGAATAGTTTCCAGTATAATACATAATTGATTTTTTTTAACACATGAAAAATTCACAGTGCAATCAGGTGTAAGCGGACTACATTCTTTCTCAGTGCTGCAAACATGGCAAAAAAAAAAGAAGCTGCAGTGGCTGTCTGGATTAGAAGCTTTGTATCTCTTGGTTTAGCCTGACCGACACTTCCCCTTTACTAAGTGTGGGGTGGGGTAGGTCTGGCCTGTGCAGAGGGATACATCGTCACCATGCATTTGTGAACTATTTTTGCCCTTCACTTAGTTAACTTGTGGTTTTAGAATAACTGTATGTGGTGAGTTACCTTCAACACTCTGCTGCTTTCCACCGTTAGTAGAACTGATGGTACCATCTGTCTGCTTTCAGGTGCTTCTTAACCTACCAGTCCTGCCAGAGTTTGATATACAGAAGGTGTTTGCTCCATGACAGCATTGCCCGCCATCCAGCCCCGGAAGGTGAATGCTTTCCCAGCTTGTGGGAGGGTGAGGTGGAGCACGCTGCCACCGTGCCAGCACCCCCGAGCCCTCCATCCTGCTTAGTCTTGCGCCATCAGGGATGGCGAGCAGGCTCCTCGTGCTCTGTACAGTATTGTCACGAACCACAACTAATTAAAAAATGGTCACTGGGACATTCACGGTAACATACCTGTCGCATTTTAGTATGTGAGTAAGTAGGGCTGCAGTTTCCTGTTCTGTCACTGCAAGCAAATTATTTATTCAGAAAAGCTTGTTTTAGATGGCATGTATAGACCATATCGTATTTGAAGGAAAACTCTGCAACTGATAACGTATACAAAGACAGCATTGCTGAAACAGGGACACGCACTTGCAGTCATCCTCCTGGTAGCCACGGTGGGATTCGTTTTCGGGTTGGTCAGTATTCCCTTTCCTGATAGCTCCGGTGACAAAGCCCACATTTATGACATAGCTAGTTGGAAGTAAGATCGTAGATGTGAGTCAGGAATTAGTGATGTAAACAGTCCCATGAATGTCAGTTTATGACCTGAGGTTCATTAACACCACACTAACCAAATGAGCTAACTAGACACCATTATACACCTGTGTACACTTTGGGGGTAATTAGTGGTCTCAAGTAAAACAAAATGTTCTGTGTAAAACTACACCCTTATTGATTTTTGCTCTAACCTGGCTGAAGCTCTCTAATTTTGAGAAGTTTGTGTTCTATATTAACTCTTTGTTATGGAAAATGTAATCATAAAAGTAGAGAAAAAGAGTATAAGAAACTCTGATGTACCCATCATTCAGCTTCAAAAATTGCCAGCTCATGACCTTTTATGTTTCATCTGTAGTCCTCCCCCCTTCCCTCCTCTTATTGGATTATTTTGAAGCAAATTTTGGGGGACTTTTAAACACTCATTGCAATTGAGAATTGGTATACTATTTAGACAGGAAATCAGGAAAAGATGGAAACAAATAAAAAAAAAACACACCTGCCAGTTGACTTTGTGTTGAGCCACATACAGCTCTTGGGAAGAATGTGAATCACTGAGATCTGGAGAGTACTAACCAGTAGAGCACAGTATTTCACAGACCAGGGAAGTTTTTAAAAAGGGGAGAAAGTGTTGACACAGTGTTGCCGTGTTTTTATTTTTCCAAGTAATGTATTTTTTAAAGTTACTGTTACTGTAATTTTATGAGTATTTTAACATTATCCATGTATGAAGGATATACTCTCAGAACAAAGTATAGTTCTTTCTTTAAACAATAAATTTAGCTTTATGAAACACTCATTCATTACCCTTATTTTCCTGTTTCATCACGCACTTAGCTTTGGGAACCACGGATTTAGTCCAACCTCGTCTAGAATGTTGTAGTGAGGGACTCTGTCCAGGGACACAGAGCTGGGACCAGAATGCCCATCCCTTAATACTGTGGTCCATCCAGGGCTCATCCCATTTGATTGCCTTTTCTGAAGTTTACACTCAATACTGCTTGTCTTACTTTTGCAGATCCTGACTGGATTAAGAGGTTACTGCAAAGCCCTTGCCCTTTCTGTGATTCTCCTGTCTTCTGAATGTCCACGATGGGAAGATGGAAAGGGCATGTACTCTGCTGTGGAAAGTGCCGTCCAGCCCAAGAGCTAGGACGCGCAAGAGGAGAGGCGCCCTTCAGGACTGTACATAGGGCGTGGGGACTCACTGCTGAAGTGCGTTCTCTGTCTCCAGGGACTAAAGGGTGTCTTTAAAGTGACTGAGTGCAGAGATTTTAAGTCCTTTTGAGATGAACATTATCCCCCAACTCCTTGCCAATGAGGAACACTTATTTTTCAAGTGTCTTGACTAAAGCAGTTTGAACAAAACGCATGCCCTGTCATTTCTCAGAACAGAATGGTCCGTTCTAGGGAGTATGGATAAGGGCCTTGCTGGGCCAACTTAGGCTTTTTAATCCTGGCCTTGGTCTGGAACTGTCTTGTGGCTCCAGGGAGCTTTAATTACCTGGCACGTGGTATGCAGTGTCCCAACAGATATTAAAGTGTCTGAAACAACCTGTAGGCCTGATATTTTGTTCTCAACAAATAGCTGCAGATCTGCATCCTGCCAGTTGTTTTTCATGCATATTGAAAACATTTTCTTAAAACTATATATTTTAAAGAGGTTGAAGCCAAGACTAAAGTTGGTTTTAATGTGTCAAAAGATCAGGTGACTCTTGTAAGTTAATAATTGTGACTTATTTTTAATGATCTGTCCCATATCATCAGTTTCCTGCTCTGACTCCTTCACAGGTATAAGGATGTCAAGTATTCCTGGTCATCTGCGTTACAACCCTCTTCAGACTTCCTGTGACAACTTGGTGAGATATTTGTACATAGAGGAAAAATAATATTTTCTCCTTTTAGTATTAAATTAAAACATTTAATATTTTTAATGTTGATATTTCCAGACGTATCATTTATATCCCGAGTCTGTCTAGAGACTTCCAGAAAGAGACAGGCAGCTCAGAAGTGTGGACCCTTGAGCTCTGGTGCTATCGTGTGCGTAGCTCAGTCAACCAGAGGCTGGGAATTCCTTCTCTCTGCAAAGGTCCTCGATACCTATAATACAGGTATTTTCCTGTGGACTGTTAAGAAGAGATGTTAGACATTAATTGGTCTTAAAACCTACATTTAAAAATAGACATTCTAGAACTACAGTGTTCTTGGATTTTTAAAATAAGTATCCTAGGGATTGGTGCTAATTAACAGGACTGTAACGCACTCACCTTGAAATGGTGCATATTTCTGGAAAGTTGGTTGGGAAATACAAAATGTGAAATTTAAGCGATATTAAACCTTTATTGTAACACTTATTCTTGCTTTTATTTTTGTATCCTTAGTGAGAGACGTTTTGTCCCCACTGAGAAACACTGGCTGTTTGGGGAGCGTGTAACAGAAACACCGCTCCCGCCTGTAGGCTCTCTCCCCCTAGTGTCTTCCCTGCTCTGTCCGTAGGTACTGGAGACAAGAGCCCTTAAGAGGCACTTCCAGCCAGTCTGCTTTGAAATGTCTTTTGTTTCCCATTCAGATTTTTGTTTTTGTCTCCTGTGTTTAATTCCGTATTTCTGCTGCTGTTTAATTCTGCTGGCATCGTCTGCTTCTCTTTCCTCATTTTGGTGGTAATTTCAAGAGGAGTGTTTATCCAGACTTTAGGGTCCAGCATGTTCAAATGATTGTCAAGGAAGAGAACCAGGCAGCATTCAAATCAGGAAGAACACAGCTCGGAAAGTTGTATAGTTGCGGTCGTTTGTGCCTAGAGCTGTTTCACTTTACAGTCAATATGACAGTAAACATTGAGATCCTGTCAAGGCATTACTGCAGTTTTTATACTCACAGCATGCTTAGTCTCACTTATTTTTTTTTCTCCTAATCAGAGTTAGTAGATTTGTTCTTATTGGGGAATGTTGTTATGCTGCCGTTTAAAACTTACGTTTTTATTCAAAGCAGTCATGCATTTGGGGGGGAAATTTGACTCTTAGGAATAAACTAAAAAGGGTCACCTGAGTTACTTTGTATGTCTGGGTAGCAGTGAACATGGCAACTCTTTTACTAGAACGTGGCTTCTCTCTGGGGGGGCTCTGCCCAATGGCATTCTTAAGGCTGAAGTCCAGCCAGCACCTGCCTCAAATTCCTGCACACCGAGGTGGGAGCCCTCCGCCCCCCTCCCCACCCCTCCCTTCTTCTGTGGAGGTTAATCCATTGACCTGTGAGAACGAGAGGAGATTTTCAGTTAATGGCAGATCACAAACACAGTGCACTTCTGAATGTCCTAAGGGTCAGCATACTTGGTGACAGAGTGCTGAGCAGTGGAGCCCTGGAAGAGCGTGAGGGACACCGGGAAATGGTCTCTCCTGGTTTACACTTACCATGCCCTCCAGACCTTCCTAAAACTTACCTGATCTGTGTAGTGGATTTCAAGTTAATTTCAGCTGTCACTGCTCCACGGCGTGGATGAGACGGCCGTGATGCCACTGCTTTGCCTGAAGGTGCAGGAGCACAGGTCCTGTGCAATTAGACCTTCTAAGCCACGACAGCGTTGCATTTTGGGAGTCTGATAGCCACACCTGTGTCACACTTTCTCTGTTGAGGGTTAATGTGTTCCTGTTATTCTAGATAAGAAATTGATAGTTTGTTAGGCTTGATATTCATTCTGAAATCCTCATGTCCAGTACCCAGACTTCAAGCCATCTCTGCCTACTGTTGTATCTGCCAAAACTGCCAATTATGTTTCAATGTCAGGAGTTATTAGAACCACTGGCGAAGCTCATGGTCGAGGGTGACATTTTTCTGCTGCTCCCTCTAGGAAGTTTTTGAGAATGTTAATGTTGGGGCGTGTGGGCTAGACCTATTAGCAGCCTTCACCAGTTAGGTTAAAAGAATGTCAAAGAGTAATAATTGAATATGAAAGTATATTCTGTTGTAACTGTAATGGTGTCAGATAATATGCAGAAGAAATCAAGGCTCATTGGTCTTGTCTGGAGGAACACAGAGCTGCTTTTTCAGAGCACCCGCTCTCCTGGCAGCACTGAACTGTGTTGGGGTTTAGTGAATTGCCGCGGCTCCTGGAATGAAAGCAGGAATTACTGGCACTGTACGATTTCCACGGGTCTATCCATCCTCTCTGCTCCTGACCTCCCTCTCCCTTGCTTTTCCTTCCAGGAGAGGTCCTCTCCATTTCCATCCCTTTAGTTCTCTCAGATTTGAAAGAAAATAGGTTTGTGATAAAATTTCTAAAAACTAAATCACATAGCAGGTCTCCCTTCCTAGAAGAAACTATTAAACAGTAGTTTTTCTTTCTAAGAGTAATAGTGTTAGTTGTTAACAACTTGATAAACTGTATCTGGTTTTCTTCAAAACTCTGAATAATAATTTCCCTGTTGGAAATTTCCCGCACCTTCAGGCTGGACTTTGGGCAGAGTGGGCTGGATTTCAGCTCCCTGCCACCACCCACTGTGCTCCCCAAGCCAGTTATTCCTGACAAGGAAAAAAAATTCTGGCTATATTCAAAGTCAGCAGGCCTAATTTTTTTTAAGGGAAAGATAGGTTCTGCCCTTTTTTCTTTTTAGAGATGGGACAACACAAACAGCAAATAGCTGGACAAATAAAAGCATCTCTTTATGGCTAGCCCTGCATGGACTGTTGGGGTCTGCAGGCTTCCACGATTGAGTGTGAACAAACACATCCCTGTGCTCTCACGCTGCTACCTGTGTGGGTGGGGCTCAGCAGCTCTGTTGACAGCAGAGCGGCTCGGGCATCTAGCCTCTCCCCTCACCATCGTCAGATTGTAAACATGCCTCTATAGCAGATCTAACTGAAGTGAAGTGGTTGCGCTTTAGCTGTTAGTGGAAGTATCAGCTGGCAGTTTCCAGCAGCGTTTTAGACCATGTCTCCAGTCTCATAGGTATTAAGCTTTGAACTGCTCTTTCTTGATGCTAAAAGAAGTTTTTGGAGCTAGGATCTTCATGTGATAACCTGGTATCTGCAGTTCAAGCTGACGTTAGAGCGTGTGAGATTTGACTGTCCTTATACTGAATTAAGTCAGCTTTGCAGAGTTGCTTCTAATGATCACTCTCACCACAGCGTCGCTATCCTGATGTACAGCAGGGTTTTTCAGAAGATGCAGACTTGTTTCCCTGGCACAGATACACATCAGTATCAGGACTGGCTGGCTGGCCTGAGTCCGGTAAATAGGGTGCAGCCTCCTATCTGCATGTATGGTTTGTTTTAAGATGGCTGTTTCTGAAAACTTGCTGTAGAAATCAGTAAATTTAACAGGGGAGAGACTTTATATAAAGAAGTCCTGTAAAGAAGTTAATCTTTTTGTTATATACATATGTATGCCCCCAACCTCTTAATCAGATTAGGTGATTCAGCTTTTATCTTGCGTTTTAACTTATAACTATACTCCAAGGGGGGAGACTTAATATACAATATGAGGTCCTAGACAGTGAGTTTATTTACCACAGTATTATATGGTTAACCAACATGGTGTTCACTCATTCATTCATTCATTCATTCATCCCAGGCTTGGGAGGAGCTGCAAAGGGGGAATGATGATACTTTCATACTGATGTGATAAAGCAAAGGTGCAGGCTGTCTAGTTGAAATATTGTAAATGGGTTGGTCGACTTGAATTTCAGAACTCTAAATCTTATAGTTATTTCTAAGGTAAAAACTTGCTTACCTCACTATTATGAAGTCCTGTTAGTTTCATAGAAAGATCCTGTGAAATGGTCTCATTGGATGGTGTAAGAGGTGGTGGCTTTGAAGCATTTCATGTGTTATCAGTTTGACTCTTGGCTAACAGACTGGTGAGGTCTAGGGTGTTTTGTTTTGTTTTTGGTATTAATGCAAAAATGAATTATGTCTTTTTCAAGACTGACTCAGATTTGTACTTCAGTGTATGAAAAGAAAGTGAACATCAAACTTGTGTATACAGAAATAAGACTGTATAGAAAACTAAGTCTGTGTTGTGTAGAGTAGTATATATTTTGTTTATCCAGTGCCTGTGCTATCTTTGTGCTTGGCTTCAAATTATGTGTTTGTTTACATATGACATTTTTTGAAATAAAAAGAACAGGCATCTAAAAACTTAAGGTTATAGAAAGGAGATGGTTTTTTAATGCTTACCATCTGATTAGGTGGTGTGTTTTAAGCTTTTAGTGTGTAAATAAAAAAATTTTAAGAAGAATAGCACATTTTGCTTGGAACACCCCCATCCAGGAGAATTGGCTGCTTCTCTGCATTATACGTATGTACATAGTGTTCATTATTAGATTGTAAGCTCCTCAAGGGCAGGGGCTGTCTGTCTCACCTTGGTAGTTCCTGCAGCACCAAGTGTCAAGTGCCTTGCACAGAGTAGGTGCTGGTGATACAGAGAATGAGTGAGTAACTTCCTGCCACCTGTAAGACGAAGCATGGTTCACTTTTTCCAGTGTGCTCAAAACTGCGAAGAACTGGGCCTCCCTGGTGGCGCAGTGGTTGAGAGTCCGCCTGCCGATGCAGGGGATACGGGTTCATGCCCCGGTCTGGGAGGATCCCATATGCCGCGGAGCGGCTGGGCCCGTGAGCCATGGCCGCTGAGCCTGCGCATCCGGAGCCTGTGCTCCGCAACGGGAGAGGCCACAACAGTGAGAGGCCCGCGTACGAGAAAAAAAAAAAAAAAACAAAAAAACTGCGAAGAACTGATGACCGGAAGAGGGCAGAATTCTTTCTTGGGTTTGAACTGGGTCTCCTGGGCTGAAGCAGACCATGCTATATCCTTTGCACTAGTTATCTTCTTTCCCTGAAGATATACCGGTGCCCCGAGCTTTTATCTGATAGTAGGGCAGAGGTTTCTGGGAAAAGGTTGAAGTGGGAAAGATTATAGAGAAAATGAAGTGGAAATTATGGAGGGTGTTTGTCAAATGCAGTCCTGTGGGGCGATCTTATTTTAGTTATTACTAAAGAAAAGGGTAGCAGATTCTCTTTCTTTACCAGTTAGCTGGTTGGCCACTTTTCCAGTTAATGAAAGATCATTGGTTTTTTTAGCTTTTTCCCATTTTGGATCCCCCGCAATTGCTCTTAGGATTCTGGTACTTAGAGTCTATTGACGTTGCTGTGAATCTCCAGTGCTGTACATAATGGCAGTTTTGTAAACGTGACCTAACCTCAGTTACGTTGTGTTTTGTACGCAGAGCCGGTAGTATTGTTATCTTGGCCACTTTTTTATTCAAAATAAATACATAATCAAACTACTTGTATATCGTGTGCGTAGTTTCACCGGTTTGTAGCAAAGCTTAGAAACCTCTTGTGTCCTGACCAGCACCAGCAAAGGAAGTAATGCACAGGCACAAGCAGAGGAGAAGGGAAGGAATTGTACAAGAAATGGCCACTAGCAAGGACCTCGAAAGCAATTCAGTGTGCCTTCGGTGGTTTATTCCAGAACAAGTCTGAGGAACGTAAGGGGAAATAAAACAGCTTCAGCAGGCTATTGGACCACGTATAGTTAACAATTTCAGTTAAATAGTATCTGGTGAGTACTTAAATGAAGTGCTCGTTCCAGGATTTCAGCAACAATAAACCTGTGATTCAGACAAATCCTCCTGCTGGAGCAACCAGAAAAGCTAGACAAACACCAAACAGGATAAAGAAAATGAATAACACGCCTCAACATACAGTAATAAAACTGCTGAAAAATCAAAGAGAAAAATCTAAGCAAAGAAAAAAGACAAGTTACTTTAAAAAAAAAAAAGCAGTAATAAGACTTAAAGACGACTTTTCAATGGAAATGGTGAAAATGAGAAGGCAGTGAAAAGGTGCCTTCAGGGGGCTGAGAGAATAATTTCCAACCTCAGATTGATTTTGAGCTTGGCAAAAAAAGTCCTTTAAGAATGAAAGACATTTTCATACGAATAAGAATGGAAAATAATGCATCACGACAGACCCACACCAAGGGAAATTCTAAAGGGTGGTGTCAGGTGGAACTCAAGAGCACTAAGAAGAGGAGGCAGGAGGGCAAAGCTGTGACTGTGTGAAACAGAACATCCTGAGGTTCTTAAAACACATGCCTGCAAGTCAGGAGTGCTCAGTTCTGTAAGTCCTGGTCCTGTCTAGGAGCAAGTAAAACTAATCCATATTAGACACTGGTAAGTAAAGTTTTCTCTACAGTAAACACTTGAAGAGCAAAGGGTCTTTTAAATAAGCTGAGGGGGAAAACTAGAACATTTAAAAAATAACTCAAAAGGCAAGAAAAAAAATAGGCTGGGGAAATGAAAAGCAAATAATAGGATAATGGACTTACAGCAAATAATAGGATAATGGACTTACACTGAAATAGAGCAGTAATTATATTAAATGTAAATACCCAATTAAAGCAAAGATTGTCAGACTGATTTCTTTTTTGAATTTTATTGGGTTATAGTTGATTTACAATGTTGTGTTTGTTAGTTTCAGGTGTACAGCAAAGTGATTCAGTTATACATGTACTATAGTCATTCTTTTTCAGATTCTTTTCTCAAAGGTTATTAGAATATTGAATAGAGTTCCCTGTGCTATACAGTAGTTCCTTGTTGGTTATCCATCTTATATTATAGTGGTGTGTGTATGTTAATCCCAAGCTCCTGATTTATCCCTTCCCTGCCCCACATTTCCCCTTTGGTAACCACAAGTTTGTTTTCAATATCTGTCAGACTGATTTTTTTTTAATCTTAAATGTGATAAATATATAAGGATACAGAAAGTTTTAAAAAATGGAAAAGTATACCATGCAAGCACTAATCAAAAAGTAGTTGACATTTCATTGGATTGGAAGAATCAATATTGTCAAAATGACTATACTACCCAAGCCAATCTACAGATTCAGTGCAATCCCTATCAAATTACCAATGGCATTTTTCACAGAACTGGAACAAAAAAAAATTTTTAACTTGCATGGAAACGCAAAAGACTCCGAATAGCCAAAGCAATCTTGAGAAAGAAAAACAGCTGGAGGAACCAGGATCCCTGACTTCAGACTATACTACAAAGCCACAGTAATCAAAAAAGTATGGTTGTGACACAAAAACAGAAATATAGATCAGTGGAACAGGATAGTAAACCCAGAAATAAACCCACCCACCTATGGTCAATAATCTATGACAAAGGAGGCAAGAATATATAATGGAGAAAAGACAGTCTTTTCAATAAGTGGTGCTGGGAAAACTGGACAGCTACATGTAAAAGAATGAAATTAGAACATTCTCTGAAACCACACACAAAAATAAGCTTAAAATGATTAAAGACCTAAATGCAAGACCAGATACCATAAGACTCCTAGAGGAAAACATAGGCAGAACACTGACATAAATCGCAGCAATATCCTTTTGGATCTGTCTCCTAGAGTAATGGAAATAAAAATAAATGGGGCCTAATTAAACTTAAAACCTTTTGCACAGCAAAGGAAACCATAAAACAAAAAACCTACAGAATGGGAGAAAATACTTGCAATGATGCAACCGACAAGGGATTAATCTCCAAAATATACAAATGGTTCATACAGCTCAATATCAAAAAAACAAAAAATAAGCAGAAGATCTAAATAGACATTTCTCCAAAGAAGACATACAGATGGCCAAAGGCCATGTGAAAAGATGCTCAACATCGCTATTAGAAAATGCAAATCAAAACTACAATGATTTGTATCTATCACCTCACACCGATCAGAATGGCCATCATCAAGAAGTCTACAAATAAATGCTGAAGAGGGTGTGGAGAAAAGGGAACCCTCCTACACTATTGGTGGGAATGTAAATTGGTGCAGGCTCTATGGAGAACAATATGGAGATTCTTTTAAAGACTAAACACAGAGCTACCATATGATCTAGCAATCCCACTCCTGGGCATATACCTGGAGAAAACCATAATTTGAAAAGATACATGCACCCCAATGTTCATTGCAGCACTATTTACAATAACCAAGACATGGAAGCAACCTAAATGTCCATCAACAAATGAATGGGTAAAGAAGATATGGTATATCTATACAATGGAATACCACTCAGCCATAAAAAAGAATGAAATAATGCCATTTGCAGCAACATGAATGGACCTAGAGATTATCATACTAAGTAAAGTAAGTTAGAGAAAGACAAATATATCGCTTATATGTGCAATCTAAAAAAAAAGTACAAATGAACTTATATACAAAACAGAAATAGACCCATAGACATAGAAAACAAATTTATGGTTACTAAAGGGGAAACGGGGAGGGATAAATTCAGAGTTTAGAATTAACATATACACACTACTGTAGATAAAATAACCAACAAGGACCTACCATACAGCACAGGGAAATATACTCAATATTTTGTAATAATTTATAAGGGAAAAGAATCTGAAAAAGATATATATGTATGTATAACTGAATCACTTTGCTGTACATTTGAAACTAATACAACATTGTAAATCAACTATACTTCAATTTAAAAAAAAAGTAGTTGCTATTCTATTTATGTCCCTAGCCTTCATGCTATCATTATCATATATTTTCTTTCCTTTTACATACATTATAAGCCCAACGTATTTTGTTTTAAACAGTCACTTGTCTTAGCTCAGGCAGCCATAACAAAATACCACAGATTGAGTGGCTTAAACAACAGAAATTTATTTCTCATAGTTCTAGAGGCTGGGAAGTCCAAGACCAAGGTGCCAGCAAGGCCTCATTTTGAGACCTCTTCTCGTGGCTTGTAGGTGGCCACCATCTCACACACAGTTCACATGACCTCTTCCTTATGGATGAGCAGGGAGAGAGAGCAAGATCCCTGGGGTCTCTTCTGATAAGGGCACTAATCTCTTGAGGGCCCCACCTTCATGGCCGCATCTAATCTTATTCGCCTTCCCAACGCCCCATCTTCAAATACCATCACACTGGGGGTTAGGGCTTCAACACAGGAACTTTGAGGGACCCAGCCTTCAGTTTATAGCATTGGTGTTCCTATTCCTTCCTGTAGATCCACGTTCCCATTTGGTTTCATTCTAATGATGCTAAGACTTCCCTTAGCATTTAGGATAGTACAGCTCTGCTGGGGACAAAGGTTCTTAGCTTTTGTTCATCTAATAAATGTATTTAACTTTTTTTTAGAAAATGGTTTATATGCATTGATTCATTTTTCTTTTTTCTGCTCTCATCTCTGGAGAATATTTTCACAGGATATAGTGGAAATTACATATACATATTCTGCCCCCTCCCCCCACCCCAGCACATTAAAAATCTAGTTCCATTGATTTCTGGTCTCCATTGTTTTATTTTCCCTCATGAGTACTGTCTTGTTTTTCCTCTGGCTGCTTTTAAGATTAGTATTTATCCTCTCATCCTCTTTGCTTTCCTGAGTTTATCAGCCACTGCAGTAACCATTCTCCAGCAATCTGAGGACTGGCAGCTTAGCTTCCTGCCTTGAGATCTGTATCTCTGCCCGAGGCCTTCCTCCAGCACAAGGTGGCTGCCTCGGCCATGGCCCACAGGTGTGGGGAAGCTAACACCCCAGAGCCCACCCTCAGTGGAGCCACAGGGAACTGGGGGTCAGCGTCCCAGTTCTCCGACCAGCGTTCTACAGTTTCCCAGGCCTCCCTCGTGTGATTGAGCCAGTTTCTCATAACAGTAGCCAGCTGTTAACCCACCACTTTAAGGCTGCCCCCTTCTCTGCCTCACTTTCCTCACTTCTTCACCTGTGCTGCTTTGGATCACCTCCTAAATAAACTACTTGCACCAAGGTCCTTAAATCATGGTCCGCTTTGCTGGGGGACTTAAAGGCGAATCGGTACTTTTTCCTAAAAGTAGCCCAGGAAGCAACCCCTCAAGATGGGATCCTAGAATCGGTTCACATGCCAATCAGTTAGCAATGGGCACCTCAGTGCTGCTGGAACGTCCTGGGAGCTCAAAGGGCCCTGAATGCAAAGCCAAGAAGATCTGGACTAAAATGAAGTCCCCAATCAGGACGCTGAGATCTGAGATTGGGGTCTTGAAGATACTGAATCCCCAGATTCCCTGGAATCCCGTCAGCCAGCAGATTCAGTCTCGCCCACTTGACAAAGGAGAGTAGCTCTGATTGCCTGGGGACCAGCCAAGACCTGGAACATCACGGGATGATAATTTTCCCTCTTCAAGACCCACCCTCACTCCCTGCATTCCCTCCAGGTCAATGACAAGGGTGAATTTCAGCCTCGCGCACCTGGGGAGGACACTGCGTACTCACCAAGGAGCTGCAGGACCTGTGGGCGGGAACCAGGGCGTTTGGGGCCAGGAGGGAGAACAGAGGCTGGAGAGGGGAGCTCATTGGTGGCAAGCACTCTGTGTGGCTCAGACGAGGGCCCCTGGAAACAGTCCTGTGTGGTGATGGACGGCTCATTGGAGCTTGGACTCAGGGGACTGAGGACTGAGGACGAGACCTGCAGCATGAGGATGACAGGGGCTCATGAGACAGGCTGTGTGAGGCCAGAGAGCCCCCCAGCCGACCACATTACCCAGGAGAGACCAGGGGCGCCCTCTGGCTAAAGCCGAGGTGTGGGCACTGAGTCAGTGAGAAGCCTGGTGGCAGCTGCCCCTAGGCCAGGTTAACAGTGAGAGCTGCTGCGCAGGAATCGGCCTTCCCGGGGGTCAACGATGCTGGGATCCCGGCCCCTAGTGGTTGCCGTGGGCTGGTAAAGAACAGGAAATGGAATGACCACCACGGGCCGGCTAGAGCGGCCATCAAGAGCCTTGGTGTGCAGGACCCTGTACCAGGGGGTTCCTCTGGGTGAGAGACGGGCGGACAGTAAGGGTGTTGTTGGGCTTTAACCAAAAATGGGCTTGAAAACCCAAGCTGTGGTCATTTCCCCAAAGCTGGGGTTCATATCTGGGAGAACTTAACGTCATGTCACAGAGGAAAGCTAAAAGGTGCGACTAATCAACACTAGATACTCGGTAGGGGGCAGCCGTAGGAGGTACTGATAAACAATTATGAACAACAAAATGTCAGAGCAAGTCTAACCAAGGATTAGCAAAGAACAGAGTGCCAGCATGAGCCTGATCAAAAATTATGAAAAACAGTACGTCAAAGCTCAGTGAAACCAGTGACACAAACGCCTGCTGTTTACTGAAACGAGGATGATGTCCAACTACTGTAGCTCTAGTCCCATAAACAGAGTTAAACACTACAACTTAGTACCCACTCGCTGGTTACCGACATGCATTAGGGCATTCTGATGTTCAGTAACTAAACCAGCTAGTCATGTGTTGATAAACTGGTGTCTTCTGCAGTGAGAAGCCCGCGCACCACAATGAAGACCCAGCGCAGCCAAAAATAAATCAATAAAATAAATAACAATTTAAAAAAATAGATAAAATAAATTGGTGTCTTCCCTTGCGTCTTAATTTCTTCCCTTCTCCCCTGACACTCGTCCGCTCTTCACAGTATAATCCAAAGCCATTTGACTTTGATTCCACAAAACTTAACGCTGGTCTGTGACACAGATGGCAGCATCCTAACGACGTGACAAACAAGAAGTGGCAACTCTTGGTATGTGGGCATCTGTGTGCCTGGAGGGAGTTGAGCATCCTGCCTGCGGGTCCTGCCACATGAGGGAAGTTGTGCGGGTCCAGTGGGCTGGGGCGTGACATTCCCTTTGAGGTAAAGAGGAAGTCGCTGCGCCTTCACCTCCTCCCACCGAGAGACAAAGGTGGCCTGCTGGGCCTCCTAGGACTGGCAGACGGCTCTGGCTCATTTACTGAGAAATTCAGGAGGCTGCAGAGCGGGGTCCACGGCAGGTCCAGGCTGCGGCGCAAGCTGCCCTGTCACTTGGCCAGGTGACCTGGAAGAGCCAGTCAAACTAGACATAACCTGTGTAGATTATGGAGCCACGTGGAGTTTCCAAAAAGCCCTGACGAGCTGCAGCACAGACGCCAGGGCCCTGAGCAGGGCCGTGCCTCCACCCCAGTCTGTGGGGCTCTGGGGAAGACTGAGTGCCTGACCTGTGGGACATCCAGTGACCACATGACCAGAGCCATGCATCACACGCGGGTACCATCAGATCCAGGACAAGACAGCCATTATCAACAACAGCCATCATATGGTACCGTGTGCCCAAGGGCTAGAATTGATGAGTTGGGGCCCCAAGCAGTGGGAGGATTTGTCCCCCCACCATCATTCCCTGTGATCCATTTGAAGAGTTTTTGCTTCCCATCACCACAAGGTCAAGCTTGGTGGAATTAGAGGTTCTGCATCCCTAGGATGTGGAATGCTTCCACCAAGGGACACAGTAAGTGCCCCACTGAACTGAAACTGTAATCACTGCCTGGTAATTTGGGGCCCCTCACACTCGTAGACCAGCAGGCAAAGGAGTAAATTATTATGCTGGTGGGGCTAATTGACCCTGATCTCAGAGGAAGCTGGGGTTTCTGACATAATGCATAGTACAGGTGGGCAATAATACATACCAGTTTGGGCCTTGTGGAAAGAATAGATACATATATATGTATAACTAAATCACTTTGCTGTACACCTGAAACTATCACAACATTGTTAATCAACTACACTCCAATACAAAATAAGAAGTTTTTAAAAATTCAACAATAATGATTTTTTAAGATGACCGACTTTTAGCAATCTTGGAATAGGAGCCATTAACTTCCTAATTTAATAAAGTATATCTTAAAAAAACCTGATAACAAATCTTATACCTCATGGTAAAATATTGTAAACTTCTCTACTGAGATCAGGAATGATAAAAAAGCGACTTGCTATTAGCACTTCTATTCAACATTGTACTAAAGGTCTCAGACCACTGCAACAAGGCAAGAAAGAGAAAGGTATAAAGACTGGAAAAAAATAGAAATCATATTCTCAATCAATATGATTAGGTATGAAAAAAGTATAAAAGAATCCATTGATAAATTATCAGAATTAAGTGAAATTAGCAAGGTTTCTGGAGTCAGAGCGAATCCTCAAAAAGAAACTACAGAAATATGTGTGGCAGCTTTGTTCATAATACTCCAAAGCCAGGAAACAACTCAAATGCCCATCAATAGGTAAATATATAAGCAAAATTTAGATTAGCCACACAAAGCGATGTTACTCAGCAATAAAAAGGAACAAATCAATGATACACATGTGCCACTTACTGAATTTTTAATGCTCGGCTCCAAACTCACCCTTTAGTGCCTGCTCTGCTATAATGGGCAGGACCCCTTCAGCATTTCTCCTTTGCACGATGTTAAGCTTTGTCAATAGAGGGCCCTGGAGGGACTGTGCAGAAGGAAAGGGTTTCCCGGGCCTGGTGGACTTGTCCCTCCTTCCCTCCTTTCTTGTCCTCCTCCTCCTCTTACTCTGCAGCTATGATCACAGCTGTAGAGGATGTGGCCATAGGTGTTCTGCCCCAGGCTTTGCTAAGTGTCTCCAACCCTGAGGGCAGCTGGCCTGTGGGTCCCAGCTTTGATCAGCCTGATCGGGCAACCAACTCGTCCCAGTTTGCCCAAGACTGGCCCGGTTTTAAAACTGAAAGTCCCGCAGTTCCTTCAGTCCCGTGGAAACTGGGACAGTGATTCACCCTATAAACCATGCTCCCCAGACATGATTAAATAGCCTTTGAAAGGCAGGGAGAAGCACAGGAGTCCTAGGTCCTCTCTGCAGTTAATGGGAAGGAGCCTGTCCTTGCCAGGACAGCAGCCAGACCACCACCACGGCTAAGGCCATACTTGGCTGTACTTCCATTTTCAGGTTCTTTCTCTCCCTTTCCCTACTTTCTCCTTAAAACAAGCAAAGGAAGTTAGGGCGAGATCATGGAAGCTTTGACAATGTCACAGGGAACTGTCCTCCAGCTGACTGTTTGACAAGAGACCATACCATCTGCCCCCCGGGGCCCCTGCTCAGGATTCTCACGGGGGACACGTACCAGTGTTGGAAGAGTGGGGTGATCTTTCAAGACAGGTGCCTCCAAGAGTCTCCCGGGACACCCAGGGGAGGCCAGGTGTCAGGGGTGACTCCACCCAGCCCCAGGTCTGAGTCCCCAGTTCTCTGATTCTCTCAGCTCTGCCCTTCTTTGCATTTCAGCTTCATACTCAGGCTGGTAGCAAGATACGTGTGCCTGATAATGCGAGACTGTTTTCAGAGTGTGCCCACGCCTGGCTGTACCCAAGAAGGCAAGCATCTGTCGGGCAGCAGGAGGGAGGCTCTTAGAACCTCCAGGCTGCACGAGGTCCTCAGGTGCTGCTACCGCACTTGTGAACTCACCTGCAGCCTCGCATTGCTGCCGGTCCACACGCACCGCAGCTTTGCTTCACCGGGTGACCCTGATCTTTCCAAAGCCGGTAACCTTCCCACCCCCGCCGGCAGTCTGTATGGGCTCCCACTGCTTCACATTCTTTCAACATTAGGAGCTGCCAGTTAAATTACTGCCAGTCTGGGGGCAGGTAGCACTATCCCAGTACAGTATGCATATCCCTGGTTACTAAAAAGTTCGAGCCTTTTTCATGTATGTAGTTGGCTATTCATGTTTCCTTCTGTAAAATGCCTGCTTCGTAGTTTTCTCTTCAGTCACGTGTGTGTGCTGCTATTTAAGCCTCTCTCAAATGCATTCAGCTTTTAAATGAACTTATAACATACCCGATTAAGTGTATGGCTTAAGATTTGAGCGTAACTACTACCCAGACTGATAGAGAACGTTGACGGCCCCCAAAAGGTTCCTTGTGCCCCTCCTCATGCAATGGTCTGCTCAGAGGTGACAATTATTTCTGATTTCTATTAACAGTGATTCGTTTCATCTGTTCTTGAACTTCATCTAAATCGAATCATACATAGAGTCTTCTGGGTCTGGCTGTGAGACTCACTCATATTGGGTATTTGTCAGGAGTTTGTTTCATTGTCATGGAACATTTAATTATATGAATGTGCCACGATTCATGAACACGTTGTTTCCAGTTTAGGGCTAATACAAACACAACTGCTATTAACACGTTTGTGTACATGTGCACACATTTCTCTTGGCAATACTAGGAGAGGAATTGCCAGGTCGAGGGGCAGACACGTGTAGCATTAGTAGATGACTGCTTCACGGTTTTCCAAATGGTTAAAACCCAATGCTCCCTCCCACCAGCACTGCAGGAGAATTCCAGTTTCTCCAACTTCTCTCCAACACTTAGTGATGTCTTGTCAAACGCTGGTGGTGGGTGTGCAGGCAGTTCTCACCGTGACCCTAATCTGCATTTCTCTGATTACTAACGAGGTTAAGCATTTTCTATCTACTGTAGTTAACGGAGCATTCATGTTTCCTTCTGTGAAATATCTGGTCATGTCTGTTTTCACTTTTCTAGTTGGTTGCTTGTACTTTGGTAATATTGAGGTGTTCTTTGCATATTCTGGACAGCAGTCCTGTTTAATTAAACGTATTGCTGATGTTTCTTCCCCCGCTCTATTTCTACCTGTAGGGACTCTGCGTTTTTCCCCCAGTCTCCATGCAGAGACCATTTCAGCTGAAGCCCTGGGCCACTAGGGGTCAGCAGATACTTCCCGGGCTGCTCTGGGGTTCAGCTCTCCCCTGTCTCTGGATTTGTACGTTCTTATCATTTTTGGTCTCTGTATATTTTTTATTTTTTCTTGCCAGCTCAGTTATAATTTTAGAGGTTTTTTTCATACTTCATTCAGAACCTGTAGGGGTTTGTTTTAAGAAGGGTCACCAGGATATCTAATCTGCCACGTTGCCAGGGATGGATGTCTCCAGTTACTTTTGAATTTCCATGTTCTGACCACAAGGATCCTCCACAAAAACCATGCAGTGATCCCCAGAGTTCAGGTCCACAGACACAGATCAATAATAGGATGTTTGCTAGAAAAACAGCCCCCCAGGCCCCACCCTGAACTTGCTGAATCAGAATCTCCAGGGATGGAGCCCAGGATTTTCATTTTAGCAAGTGTTCCAGATGCTTTTCACATACTGAGAGAGTGCCTCTCCCAGAAGGCTGCTTGAATACAAAATTACATTCTTCAAAGTGGCTAAAATATCTACATGTAGAAGAATGAAGTTGGACCCCATCCTCACACCATATAGAGAAATGAACTCACAATGGACTATACACTTAAACGTAAGAGCTAAAACTAAGAAACTCTTAGAGGAGAAAATATAGGAGTAAACGTATGTACTTTGGATTAGGCAAAGTCTTCTTAGGTGTGAGACCAAAACCACAAGTGACAAAAGAAAAAAATAGATAAATTGGACTCCATCAAAATTTAAAACTTTTACACTACAAACAATACCATCAAGAAAGTGAAAAGACAACCCACAGGATGGGAGACAATATTCGCAAATCATATGCCTGATAAGGGACTTGTATCTAGGCTACATAAGAACTCGTAGCTCAATAATAAAAAGATGGAAAACTCAATTTTCAAATGGGCAGAAGGCCTGAATAGACACTTCTCAAATGGAGACATACAAATGGCCAAGAAGCACATGAAAAGATGCTCAATTTCATCAGCCGTCAGGGAAATGCAAATTAAAACCACCATGAGATACCACTTCACACACACTGGGATGAATATAAAGACAGATAATAACAAGTGCTGGCAATAGAATAGAGAGAAATTGGAGCCTTCAGACACTGCTGACGGAGATGTAAAAAGGTGCAGAAAACAATCCAGCAGTTCTTCAAAAGGTTAAACACAGAGTTACCATATGACCCAGCAATTCCACTCCTGGGTATCCACCTAAAGAAATTAAAACATGTGTCTGTAAGGCCAACTGGCCCGAGGCAGGGGAACGCAATCAGATTCACAGGTTGCATCAGACCGAAACTCTCCAGACCACCCAGTTCCAGAAACTGACCTGGAGGCATTCCGGACCACCCAGTTACAGGAACTGACCTGGGGACCTTTCACCCGGCCCAGGCTTCCCGCCTTTCGAGGGGCGGGACTAGCGGTCCCAAGACTGATGTAACCGGCACCAGATAGTGCCACGACACCCCCGAAGAGACCACCAGATAAGGAATACCCTGCGCCCTCCCAGATGCACCACACCCCTTTCCCTTCTTCCCCTATAAAATCTTGCCCAACCCTCGCCCGGGGGCGACTTCTCTGGCCCCTTTCTCTCGGACCAGCGAACCTCGCCCGGGAGCGCCCCCTAATAAAGCTCACTTGAAGCTTTCCTCTGTTTCGCGATGCCGTTTGTTAAGATCCGACCTTACAGTGTCCACACAAAAACTTGTTCACTAATGTTCACAGCAGTGTTTTCCATAACAGCTGAAGAGTAAAAACAACTCACAAATGCCCATCAGCTGATGAATGGATAAATAAAACATGGGACATCCCTACAATGGAATATTATTATTCCTCAGTAAAAAGGAAAGAAGTACTGATATCCTACAACATGGATGGACCTGAAAATCTTATGCTAAGTGCAAGAAGACAGTCACACAAGGCCACATATCGTAAGATTCCAATTATATGCAATGACCAGAGTAGGCAAACCCGGAGAGACAGACAGTAGATTACTGGTTGCTAACAGCTAGACGTCGGGGGGGATGGGGAGCGATGGTAATGGGTACGGGGGGTCTTTAGGGGGTAACAAAGTGTTCTAAAATTAGTAAGAATGGTTGCGCGACTGTGTGAATACACTAAAAAACAGTTAAGTTATATACTTTAAATGGATGAATTCTACAATATGGGAATTGTATCTCAATAAAGTTGATATGGCTAGGAAGTTTATATTCATGCATCTTCCTCCATCACACACGATGACCTCCAAGCTCTCGTGGTTTTGTAAAGAGCACATAAAGTTATCGCTGTGAATGACACCCTAATGCTGGCACATGTGCGTTTCAACCTCCCCATAAATCCCAGGCAGCAGGTTCAACGCACAGCACCTCATACCTGGGCCTGTGAGCAGGTCGCTGTTTGTTCTTCCTCTCTGCCTGGAGATCAGTGGAGGGCCCGCTGGTTCTGAGAGCAGCTCAGTTAGTGATCCACTGGCTATTTACATGTAAATTACATGTCAGGGTTGTCATTCCAACCTCCACCAGGGATCAGGTGGAAAAGATTTGCAAAGGCAACAAGAGCTTAACAGGAAAAACTGGACTTCACCACATGGGTATCACTAAAAACCAGCCTACAGTTGACCAGAAGTGACGGCTGTGAGCAGAGCTCAGCCCTCTTGCCTTGGGGAAGGAATGACCAGATTGGTAGGTCAGTAGCTTATTTGATGGCCCTGGATTGCTGGTGAAAAAAAAAAAAATCAGGAAACTGTTTTGCTAAGGAAAGGTGCCTTATGTGACAACATGGGTGTACTTCGAGGACATTATGCTCAGTGAAATCAACCAGTTACGGAGGACAAACACTGCATGATTTCACTTATATGCAGGAACTGAAATAGTCAAACTCAGGTGTTCCATGGTGGTCCGGGGGTTAGGATTCTGGGCCTTCATTGCCGTGGCCTGGGTTCAATCCCTGGTCGGGGAACTGAGATCCTGCAAGCTGCTCAGCGTGGCCAAAAAAAAAAAAAAGTGAAATAGTCAAAGCTCATAGAAGCAGAGAGAAGCCTGGTGGTTGCCAGGGGCTGGTGGAGGTGGGGTGACTGCAGGGCTGCTGTTCCCTAGGTATAGAGCTTTAGTTATGTGACATGAATAAATCCCGTAGAGCTGCTTACAGCAATGAGCCTGCAATTAACACTATACGGTACACTGAAACATGTAAGAGGGTAGACCTCGTGTTAGGTGTTCGTACCACAATTCCTTACAAAAGTAGGTAACAGGGCAGTATATACAATACAGTCCCATTGGTGTACTCACACCCACCTATCTATCCACCCATCCGTCCATCCATCTGTCCATGCATCCATCCATTCATCCCTTCAAGCTTTTAAATTTGGTTATCTCTAGTGAATGACAAATAAGGGAGGGTTTTATCGTGGCAAGGATGGGAGTTTCACTTCCTAAGCGATGGGCTTCAGAGGTATTGAGGTTTTTATAAGTAACATTTTAATAATAAAAAATATTTATAGGGCTTCCCTGGTGGCGTAGTGGTTGAGAGTCCGCCTGCCGATGCAGGGGACACGGGGCGTGCCCCGGTCCAGGAAGATCCCACATGCCGCGGAGCGGCTGGGCCTGTGAGCCATGGCCGCTGAGCCTGCGCGTCCGGAGCCTGTGCTCCGCAACGGGAGAGGCCACAGCAGTGAGAGGCCCGCGTACCACAAAAAAAAAAAAAAGTGACCTATTAGTTGATCATGGAATATGCTTCCATTAAAAAATTGAAATATAATTATAAATTTTTTTTTTTCGGTTCGCGGGCCTCTCACTGTTGTGGCCTCTCCCACTGCGGAGCACAGGCTCCGGACGCGCAGGCTCAGCGGCCATGGCTCACGGGCCCAGCCGCTCCGCGGCATGTGGGATTTTCCCGGACCGGGGCACGAACCCGTATCCCCCGCCTCAGCAGGCGGACTCTCAACCACTGCGCCACCAGGGAAGCCCAATAGGTCACTTTTTCTCATGCCTCTGAACTCTCCTGTGGCTCAGAAGTCAGCCCCCAGGCCACCTTCACCTGCCCTAGGGGGTCTCCCGTGAGTCCTGGCCACATTTAAATTCCCTGTCACCTACTCCCCTAGCCCTGGGCACACCTCCAGACGAGTCCTAACCATGCCCCTGTGCCCAGGAACATTGCCTGACCCTCTAGACAAAAAAGCGGAGCTGGCTGGGAGGGTGCAGGGCTGTTTCATGGGCCCCAGGGTCAGAGGTGGGTCTCAGGAACCCTCAGAAATTAGGTGGTCTCTTTTTCTCTCTCGTTTCTGTCATCTTCTTTGTAAAACGTAAGCCTCATAAGGGCATAGATTTTGTCCCTTTTTTCCTCTGTTCCATCCCCAGTGCCCGGCACAGTAGGCAGTCAGTAAATACCTGTTGAATGAACGGGGCGCACACGTGTCTGCTTCTCTCTGGGTTCCTCCACACAAACGTGCACGGCTCTCCTACGCACAGGCCAGACAGACCCCGACATCCTCTCCTTCCTCCAAGCCGCAAGGAGAGTGACCAGCTGCCCTCAGTTCTCTTTTCAAGTTCCTGGGAGAGAGGAGCTGATTGGCCAGCTCAGAGTACAGGTGTAACCCTGGTCTCAGCAGCAGCAGTCAGGTGTAGGTCCCGCAGGAGAAACACCTGTGGAGGCTGCGGGGTGGGGACAGGCGGACACCCCAGAGGAGCCTCTGTACCATCTGGATTTCCCACTGGTGGGGAGCAGGGAAGGGACGGGGCCGAACAAACACAGACGTGAGCCAGGGTGTCGGGTGGGAAAAGCGTCTGTGGTGACAACATGATGAAAAGAGGCTGGAAATGAACGAGGGAGCTGCTTTCATGATAACAGCATCAACGATTGTTCTACAAGTTACCTTAATCAGACCTCAGTGGCTAACTTCAAGCACAGCAGCTGGTCTGGGAATGAACACATTTGCCCTCCAGCCACGGACTCTGCCTCTCCTGGGCCAGGAAGCCCCCAGCCCGCATCACTGCGGCTGGAACCGGATGCTAATACACTCCAGCCAGGCCTCCCAGTGAGGCCGCGACCTGGAGCTGAGGGCTCCAATTAGAAGAGCCTAATTTGTCCCGGCCGCCTGCGAGCCCGGAGCGGGGAAGCTTTGCTATGCAAAGCAGCGGGAGGGGCTGTGCGTCGCGGGGGTGCGATGAATACCATTTGCTCGTCGTTTCCGGGGGAGCTATCTACAGAGCGGGAGCGTGTTGGGCCAACCCGGCGGCGCGGCAGGGCCACCGCACTCCCGAAGGGCGCGCCCGGGACCGCGCGCCGGAGCACATCTCAATGAGGCCCGCGCCGTCCCCGCGTCCTGGGCGGCGCGGAGCCCAACCGAGGCCCCGCCGCGGGGCATCCAGGATGCCAGGGGCTTCGGGACGCCGGGACGCAGCGGGGACGAGCTCCTCCGGGGTAAAGGCAGGGCCCTTGGCAACCCCGACGGCGACAGAGGGAGAAGCAGGTGCTGCGCCGGTCATCATGTGGAGTTCTGGGACCAGCGAGTGACTCAGGTCCCGACGCTGTTACCACTTAACACGCACAGCCTTTCACAAGTTATTTGACTCCTCTGAGCCCCCGTTTCCTCATCTAGGGATAAAAACAGCACTGACCTCAAGGGGAGCTGTGAGAAGGTGATTGAGAAGGGCTGCATTTATTGAGCATGTACTATGTGCCCTATTTTCAGCCTTGGTGTATGTATTCATCACTTCATCCCACAATACGAGCTTAGTATTGCCTAGGAGGCAGTGACTACTTGTTCTCATTTTACAAGGATCCAGAGGGGTGAAGCAACTTGCCCAAGGTCACACAGCAGCATGGGGACCTACACGCTTGGCGGGGACATCACTTGCCTCACAGAGGGGGCACAGAGCTGGCACAGCTGCTCTAACGGCGTGGGGCAGGTGGAGGGAGAGGAGGAGTAAAGGTGTGGGCAGTCCAGAGAGGAGGTCACCCACAAAGTAAGCCTTGCTGTGTGAACTCAGTAAATGAGCGTTGGATGATGTCCTTGGCTAAAGATCTACATCCAAATGGTATTTCGCTGAGTAAAGTGAGACCACATTCTCTGGTACCCAGAATGACACGCAGAGGGGTAGGCAGGCCTGTGTTGGCCACCTCCCTGCTTTTGTCTCCTGCAATCAGGGGGTGCCGGGTACAAGTGGGCAGAGTTTCATCACAGCAACCTGGCCCTGAGGTCTGTACCTGGGACTTCTCCGGGGCCTCCCAGGGCCTGAGGAGGCTTAATGGGCAGGAGCCCATTGTCAGGGGACTTTCAGGGTAGTTGCTGTTTTCCCTGGAGGGGTTGGGGGGAAGTGGGGCCTGGGCAGGGGAGGCCCTGATGGAGTTTCCTGCGTAGGGTGAGGAGAGAGAGAGTCGGGCGGCTGAGCCACGAGGCAGGGGGAGGTGCAGAGGCCAGGATGCTGCTTCTGGAGAGAGGGCCCAGCCCGGGGGGTGCTAGGGCAGGCCCAGGGCCCAGTCTGAGGTGACGGGGCAGAGGCAGGAGGGCAGGCCCGGAGGCCTGGCTCCAAGGACCCCAGCTGGCGGCTGGCACGTCACTGGCTACTGTGGCCAGCGCCAGGGTCAGACCTTTGCTGGAGGAACTCTGGGCTGCTCCAGGCTGGAAGGGGCTTTAGCCATTAGGCCTGGAGTCCCTGAGCTGCCCAGATCCCAGAGGCTGGAGTCTTGGGCCCAGGCTGGCCTGGCCTGCTGAGGCCCGCAGGCAGAGAGCACCAGAACACTGGGTTCAGGTGTGCCATGGATCCCGGTGACCTCAGGCAAGTCACTTACCCTCTGCGGCTTTAGTGTCCTGTCGATGGAGGGAATCACCCAAGTATCTTCCTAATGAGGTAAAAAAAAATAACTGGGTGGGGGGAGGGGGCTCATGAAAGAGGATCAAGAGCTCTGTCAGCCTAAGATGTCACTGTCCTGTCCCTCCAGGGTCTCCTCCTGGTGCTGTGGGCTCTGGGGGACCCAGAGGGGCTATTACGGTGGGAGGTGAAGGCAGGCCTTCCGAGGGGCTCCAGCAAGTCTCAAGAAACAGCTAAGTATGTCTAGAGCTGCCCTGACATGGCAACCACTCACCACATGTGGCCATTTACATTTTTTTCTTTTATATAAACTTATTTATTTTATTTATTTATTTTTGGCTGCGTCGGGTCTTCGTTGCAGTGAGCGGGCTTCTCAGTGCAGTGGCTTCTCTTGTTGAGGAGTACGGGCTCTAGGCGTGCGGGCTCAGTAGTTGTGGCTCGTAGGCTCTAGAGCACAGGCTCAGTAGTTGTGGCGCAGGGGCTTAGTAGCTCTGTGGCACGTGGGAATCTTCCCAGACCAGGGCTCGAACCCGTGTCCCCTGCATTGGCAGGCGGATTCTTAATCACTGAGCCACCAGGGAAGTCCCTACATTTTTTTTTTTAAGCAAATTTATTTTTCCCACAGATCAATTTCAATTACCAAGGAAATATTTAATTTTTTTTTTTTGGCTGCACCGCTTGGCATCTGGGAACTTAGTTCCCCAGGCAGGGCTCGAACCCAGGCCCCCTGGATTGGAAGCGCGGAGTCTTAACCACTGGACCACCAGGGAAGTCCCCATTTACATTGAAATCAGTGAAAATTAAGGACAATTTTTTTTTGACAATTTAAAAAACGTCTTCTCAGTTGCAGTGGCCATGTTCCCTGGGCTCGGCAGCCACCTGCAGCTCGTGCCGTGTTGGACGGTCAGAGGGCATGCCCCTCATTCCGGAGAGTTCTACCGGACAGGCTGCTGTAGAGACAGCGGCTTTGGTAAAACTGCATTTACTGAGCGCACAGCATGTGCCAGGCTCTGTGCTGAGCGCTTTACCAGCATCATCCCGTTTAGTCCCAAAGCAACCCCGTGAGGCAGGGACTGTTATTCCCCCATTTTAGTTGTGAGAAACGAGGGGCTCCGAGGATCGGGTGACAATCCCAGGGTGCACAGCACATTGATGCTGGAGCCACACCGCATCCCAGGTCTGACCTGGTCCGCAGCGCTCTACTTGACTGCTTTCCTGGACTTTGCCTGTCCTGTGCCCCCAGACCCCCAGACGAGGCAACCTTCCGGCCACCTCACCTTCAGGACACAGGAGACTGCACTCAGCACTCTTTATTGGCTTGGCTGAGTTTCCAGAAGGTCGGGGGAGAAGGATTAACTTTGTTTCCCTGGGGGATGCTTCTCTGCTCTTAACCCATCAGGGAACTTTCTTGGGCAGGGGATTAACGATCCCACTCTCTATGTATTCAAAGACCGTGTACGGGTCCTGGTCCCCGTTGACGGTGATGGCCTGCCCGTAGAACTCGTGCAACTCAGCGGAATTCCTGTAGAACAGCTCCATTCTGAGCCTGACCTGCTCTTCAGAATCCTTTGGGCTCTGCAGGAGACGGGCCTGGATTTCCATGGTCGCAGGTGGCTTGTAGATGAGGTGGGACCTGCGAGAGGAGGGGAAGCAGGTGACCCCTGGTCCAGCTCAGAGGACAGGGCAGAAAGGGGCCCTCTGTCCTACTGCCGAGCAAGCGGGTCACATCACCACCGCCACCAAACATTCACTCTGCACCAGCTGTGTGCACACCCTCAGCCGGGCCCGGGAGCCGCAGAGAGACCCAAAGCACAGGCCCTGCCCAGGAGAGAAGAATGCAGATCAATAATAGGACAGAATAGAGTAATATACCGAGGGCCAGATCCCTTTCTTTCTTTCATTCCCTTCCTTTCTTCTTTCTTCTCTTCTTCATTCCAAACAATATTTATCAGCCGCTATGTATGCCTGGCACACATTTGCTATTGACAATGCAGTGGCAGGCAAGGCAGTTGCCTCTGGCCTTATGGAGCTCACAGTCCAATGGGGGATGGGACATTATAACACCAAGTGTGAGCAGAGATGCCAGGAAGGGCCACCGTCACTGCTGGAGAGACCCCGGGGCATGGCAGCGTGAAGGTCATTGAACTTGACACAGGTCAGTGAAAAGATGTCCCCCAGCAGCAAGGCGACAGATCAGACCTATAGTTTAGGACAATCCTGGTATTTCCGTCGTGCCCCTCCTCACTCCCTACTGAGAAACGTGGTCTGGTGACCAAGAAACAGGGCCTTGATTACTGGGAAGATGGAAGCTTCTACCTCTTTGCAATCGCAGAGACTATAAATTGTATTTCAACACCAACGCAGTGATTGTACTTGGTCCGATGCGGAATAAAACTCAGGATTTACCCCCATAGCTGTGGGAGGGCTCAAAGGTGAACTGGTTCCCGAGGGGACGCGTCTGAACAGCAGCCACATCTGGGACGTACTGTGATGACAGCAGAGGCCTAGGGCGCCATTTCACATGCTGGGCTCAGAGCCGAGCCCAGGACAGGGCCCGCAAACATTTCAACAACTGCTGTAGAGCCCCGGACATTGATTTTCTTGCTGCTCTTCCAGGAAAAGAGGGTCGACAGAAAGCACAGAGGAGCTAGCTGGGGGAACCCCCTTTCTAGAGTCTTCTGTCAGTCGTCACTGGCGTCATCCCTAGAGCAGCCCCGCCCTGGCATCGGTCGGCTACATGGGGAGAGGGGGTCCCTGGTGGGGCGTGGCCCCTGGAGCCCTCAGAGGGCTTCCCACTGGGAGGCTGGCACAAACCTTTCTCCTGTGACAGGGTCGGTTCTTCTCAGAGTCAGCCGCTCAATGATGGAATCGAATGGCACATTCAGGAAAAACACCCTACGAGGAAGAACAAGGACCATGGTCAGCTGGAGGGAACCGCAGCCTGGACTCGTCTGAGACCAGGGTGGGCATCAGCCCCCGAGAGTGGGTGGAGCCTCAGTGGCCATCACTCAGGGCTCGGGGTATCAGGCTCTGGACGGTCACCAGGGAAAGATGCAGGCGTGGCCTCCCTGCCGTGGAAGCTCTCCGCACCCTGATTCAGGGACGGCGCCCAGCGCCCCTCACTCCCGGGGGTTGGGGGGACCCTGGGGGGACTCTTCACTCAGGTGAGCTTCGGGGAGCAGACGCCCCATCCTTGTGGCAGGACAGCGTGTTCTCTGGAGTCACACAGACTTGGGTTAGAATCTCACCTCCACCATGGACCTGCTGGGTGACCTTGGGCCACGAACACAACCTCTCTCAGACTCAGTTTCCTCACCAGCAAAATGGGTCCAGTGATAGTTGCTGGTGTTGAAGATGTAAGGAAAAGAAGCAGGTGACAAGCTTAGTGCAGGGCTTATGCGTCCTGGGCGCTCAGACACGGCAGCCAGTGTAGTGACTGAATCACGTTTCTTACTGGAGTCCCTTCCCGAGGGTCCAGGCTCCCTGGCTGCCTGCGCCCCCCTTAGAGAGGCAGGGCTGCTGGTCCTCAGCTTCCTCACTTTCTCTTTCACAGAGGAGTCCTGGACCCAAGGGAGCAGGACCCTCAAAATCAATAGTCCCAGCAGAAAAGACACAGCCCTCACTTCTGATAACTCAGGACTCCCACTGGGCCTGCCTGAGAATCCATCTCCTGAACCCCTAGTTCAAATGGTTTAATGCCCTCCCTCTTTGGCTGTGGAAGTCTTTCTTTCTTTCTTTTTCCTTTTTAATTTTTATTGGAGTCTAGTTGATTTACAGTGTTGTGTTACTTTCTGCTGTGCAGCAAAGTGAATCAGTTATACATATATCTATTCTTTTTTAGATTCTTTTCCCATATAGCTCATTACAGAGTACTGAGAAGAGTTCCCTGTGCTATACGGTAGGTCCTTGTTGATTATTTATTTTGTATAGAGTAGTGTGTACATGTCAATCCCAATCTCCCAATTTGTGCCTCCCCTCCTTTTTTCCTGCTGGTAACCATAAGTTTGTTTCCTACATCTGTAACTGTATTTCTGTTTTATAAATAAGTTCATTTGTACCATTTTTTTTTAGACTCCACATACAAGAGATACAATATGATATCTGTCCTTGGGAAGCCTTTCTTTATATAAAACCTGAGGAGAGAGGTTCTCAATCAGGGCTGATTTTGCCCTGAGAAGCTAGTTGGCCATGTTTGTGGCTGTCACGACTGGGGGCGGGGGGAGTGCTACTGGCCTCTGGTGGGTGGAGGCCAGGGGTACTGCTCACATCTCAGTCTGTGTAGGACACGCCCCACCACAAAGCATCACGGCCCCGTGTCAGTCAGGAGGCAGATGGAACCGGTGGGAGGTGCCAGCGCTCTGGCTGGGGTCCCGCTGGGGGAAGTGGGTCGGGGTGAAGGACCAAGTGTTCTGGTTCTTCCCCACAGATGTAATCCAGGGCCTGTCTCCCGGCATCAAGCCATCTCAGTTTGTTTTTAAAAAAATAAGTTCTGGAATATTCTATGGCTCACTTACTGTTTATTCATTCCTTTAATTAATTCATGCCTGTGTTTACTGAGTGCCTGCTGTGTGCCAGGCTCTGCAGTGAGGCCCTGTGTTTACCAGCCCATCGTATGGGACTGAGACAGGACATTTAACAGAGTTGTCATCTCGGACATCAGCGTCCCATGACTGATGCCACTTCCACTGGGGACAACATCCGTGACAGCAATAGCGGTGACAGCCTCACTGTGCACCCAACACCTTGCTCATGTCACTTCCGAGTAAGTAAATTCAGGCGAAAAGCACCTCTAGGTGTGAGAAAAACGTACTCAGCGATTTCCCGCCTTCACAATTGGGTAAGAGTCTTTTTAGGGTGGATCCTCTTTCTCCTCCTAAGTTAGTGAACAAGAAGCCTTCACTGGCATCCCAGGAATTCACCAGATGTGTTGATCAGGTCACCAAGAGGCCAAGCTTTAGGGGGTCCAGTGGCACATTGGTCCCCATGGGCCCTGGACCAGCCTCTTGGGCCCAGGTGCCACCCCTAGGGCCAGAGCAATGACCAGCCCCCAGCCAGTGTCCTGACACCCGGGAAGCACTCAGGAAAGGAAGGAATACGTGAACAGGTGGTACACCACTCTAGTGCTCTATTCATATACTCTCTCTGCCTCCTGACTGACTTTCCTCCATCCCAGCCAAAAAACTCAACCAACTGGTAGAGCTGAGAATGATGCTAAATTCCAGGGTTGGAAGGGATCAGCGTTTCCCTAATTCCCAGGGACCAGGTGCATCAGAATCCCCTTGGGAGACTGTGACTCTGCTGGATGCCAACAGCCTGGCCCAGAAATGCTGATGCAGCAGACACTGGAGGGCGCCCAGTATTCCCCCCTCCCCACCACCCAGTGCCTGGAACCCGCTGCCTTGGAGAACACCTGGGCCAGGCACTCTTGAAGGTCCTGTGACCCCTGGAAATTACACACAAACTATGGAGTACGCGTGATTTGGGGGAGGGGGATAGATCCATGTTTCACGACAGATTCTCAAAAGGGTCCTGGTTCTTAAAAAGGGTCAGGGGTCACTGGTCTGAGTGTCACAGGGCAATGAAGGATGTGGCCACGGCCGACGTGACGAGGTGGCAGAGCTGGGCCGCCCCAGATGCCACACTGTGTCCTCACACTCACTGCTTCCTGGCGATTTTCCTGAGCCCCTCTGGGGAGCCACCCCGACTCCCACTTATCCCTGTGACTTGTTTGGAGTTATCTCATCCCTGGGCTGTGAGGCTGGGCATGAGGGAGGCCCAGGTGTGGCCAATCTGAGTGCCAGCTCCTCCTGGCCACAGAAGTTGGGTCAGGGTGCAGACTGATCCAAGCCAGGCCAATGAGAGGCTGGCCCCAAGGCTTGCCAGAGAGAAAGGAGCTTCACTTTTTCTGGGGCTGCTAAGCTGTTGGCACGGGAGCCTGGGGCCTGCACCCAGAGACAGCCTACCTGAGAATAAAGCCCACCCCGAGAGAGCAGAGAGATGGCGAGAGACACTGTTTGGGGCCCTGGATCAAGCTGTACCTGAAGCCAACACCCCTCAATGTTTCCCTGACATGAATACATAAATCTCTTTTGCATAAACCAGTTTGAGCTGGGTTTCCTGCAATTGTTATCCAAAGGTCATCTACTACATCTAGTCTCTCCACACCTGCTTCTGGAAAATGTGTAAATTAAAAAAAAAAAAAGAGTGAAACGTGAGCCAAATGCTCTCCTTCAAGACCAGCGTCTCCCAGGCTTCCCTGGTGGCGCAGTGGTTAAGAATCCACCTGCCAATGCAGGGGACATGGGTTCAAGCCCTGGGCCGGGAAGATCCCACATGCCGTGGAGCAACTAAGCCCGTGAGCCACAACTACTGAGCCTGCACTCTAGAGCCTGTGAGCCACAACTACTGAAGCCCGCACGCCTACAGCCCATGCTCCGCAACAAGAGAGGCCACGGCAATGAGAAGCCCTCGCTGGCCGCAACTAGAAAAAGCCGGTACGGAGCAATGAAGACCCAACGCAGCCAAAAATTTTTAAAAAGACGACCGTCTCCCACTGACTTTCTTCTCGTTCTCTCTTTTTGCCCACACTGTTTGCTGAGGTTCACTTCTGCCCAGTTGCCAAGAAGCCCCTCGCTGGTAGCTGATGAAAGCTGCAGCCTCCCCTCCACGAAGTGAGCACAGCCTGGGGTGTGGGCGGGAGCCATGAAAATCCACCTCTTCCCCCGCACGCATTCTCGACAATGATCTCCATTCCCCACGTGCCTCAAAATAACAGCCACCAAATAAAACATGCGAGATCAGGAGCGTCTGAACACGGGGAGCACAGATGTTTCAATGTGCTTTCATCTCTTACACTCCAAACATGCCTGCCCCCCCTCACACCCCCAGAACTTGTGAGGCCCAACAGCAACACCAAAACGTGGCTGTCACCGCAGCTGGCGGCTGACGGTGCCGCTCCGGATGCCGACGCCAGTAGAAAGGGAGCCAGTTTGGAAATCCGTGATAATGGATGCTGCTTCATAAACAAAGGAGCCCCCACTGAAAGATTTTTAACCCAGCATATCAAGATCGCTTGTCGTCATTCAAGGGAATGGCTTGTGAAAGGCTGGCGAGATCAGACGCGCAAGGACACCAAATTGGTACTTGAAACACGTCGCTGGGAAAAGCCTCGCTGGGGAGGAGCTGTGCTTCCATGCTGGAAGCTTCTGATTAGCCAGGCTCACGGCGACCTGGTGCCACAGCCACGTGGCGGGGAGAGCGGGGAGCCCACTCAGCTCTGCTGCCCTGTGCGTGCCCCACCTGCCGGTTTTGGGTATCATGCTACTCATGTACAATAACAGCCAGGAAAGACAGAATGTGAAAGCAAAGAATACTCAAAGTAGGGCGCACCGGGCAGAGACACCCCTGGTATATGTGCTTGGGGTCACCAGGGCAGGCAGCTACCCCTGCCTTGGGGTTTGCAGAATTTCAGGCTGGTGGCTGCCTCAGGAGGGAGCTGGAAGGTACCTCTAATCCCTCGCTACTCAAAGTGGGGTCCCTGGACCAGCAGCATCAGTACCAGCTAGGGACTTAAGCCCCACCACCCACCCACCCACCGAATCAGAGTCTGCGTTTTAAGAAGACCTAGAGTGATGCATATGTACATCGAGGTTGGAGGAGGGCCACTCTGATCCTGTGTTTCCCAGATTTGTCTGATGTTGAGGATTATCTGGAGGGTTTATCTAAAACACAGATTCCAACCTGCAACTAACACAGTATTGTAAATGACCTATTCTTCAAAAAATAATTATTAAAAAACAAAACAAAACAAAACATTCCAGGCAGCCCTCCCGGAGCTACCAAGCCAAAACCTCCAGGGGAGGGGCTGGGAGACCTGTATTTGTAAGTCAGCAGCTCAGGTGATTCTCATGCTCAGGCAGGTATGGGAAGCATGGCTGTTATCCCAGGTCTCACCTTGGCCAAACCCTGGAACCAGAAGGGGAGCTTGGAGAATACTGAGGCCTGGGCCCCACCCCTAGGGATTCTGCTATAATTGGCCCAAGGTGAGGCCTGGGAGTGGAGATTTTTAAACGCTCCCCAAGTGATTGTTGTAGGCAGCCAACTTTGAGAACCACTGCTCTGATTCAATCGCTCAGTGTACAAGATGGGGAAACTGAGTCCCAGAGAGGAGAGGGCTCACACTCTGTCACCCAGGGCACTGACGACAGAGAGTGAATGACAGCTGGGATCTCCCGACCCACCCCCATTATGACCCCTCTGATCATACTGCCTGGGGCTCTGTCTGGGGAGCAAAGGAAGCCTTCCTCCTCCAAGGCCTTGAAGCCTACCCCCTGCTCCAGAGCTAAACTCACTGGGGACAGAGGGATAGAATTTTCTCTGGACCCATGGATAGATTTGATCAATTGAGAGATATGACATATAAGAACTGGCTTTAAATAAATATGATGTCCAGTGCTGTCCAGAGGCAGGGGTCTGCCCTTATTAGCCTCTTGATCTCAACCAATAAGTCTCTACTCTGTGCAAAACTCCATACAAAGCACCATGATGTAACTACAGTGAGATACCACTTCACACACATCAGGATGGTTATTATCAAAAAAACAGCAAAGGGACTTCCCTGGGTGGTCCAGTGGTTAAGACACCGTGTTCCTGAGGCAGGGGGCCTGGGTTCGATCCCTGGTCAGGGAACTAGATCCTGCACGTGGCAATGAAGGTCCCGTGTGCCGCAAACTAAGACCCGGCCCAGCCAAATAAATAAATAAATAAATATTTTTAAAAACAGCAAATAACAAGTGTTGGCTGGTGAGATTGTGGAAAAAGTGGAACACTTGTGCATTGCTAGTGGGAATGTAAAATGGTGCAACAAGTGATCCAGCTATTCCACCTCTGATATATACCCAAAATAAGGGAAAGCAGAAATTGGAACAGATATTTGCACACCCAAGTTCACGGCAGCATTATTCACAACAGCCAAAAGGCAGAAATAACCCAAATGTCCATCAATAGATGACTGGATAAACAAAATGTGACATATACTCACAATGGAATATCATTCAGCCTTAAAAAGGAATGAAATCCTGACACCTGCTACAACATGGATGAACCTTGAAGACATTATAGTAAGTGAAATAATCAGACACAAAAGGACAAATATTGTATGATGGCACTTATATGAGGTATCTAGATTAGTCAAATTCATAAAGACAGAAAGTAGAATGGTGGGGGAATTTCCTGATGGTCCAGTGGTTAGGACTCAGTGCTTTCACTGCAGAGGACCCGGGTATGATCCCTGGTGAGGAAACTAAGATCCTGCAAAGCCAAGCAGCTTGGCCAAAAAAAAAAAAAAAAAAAAAAAGAATGATGGGAGCCAGGGGCTGGGGGGAAGGGGAAATTTGGAGTTGTTGTTTAGTGGAGATGGAGTTTCAGTTTGGGAAGATGGAAAAGTGCTGGAGGTGGATGGTGGTGATGGTTGCACAAGGAGAATGTACATAGTACCACTGAACTGTACACTTAAAGATAGTTAAGGGCTTCCCTGGTGGCGCAGTGGTTGAGAGTCCGCCTGCTGATGCAGGGGACACGGGTTCGTGCCCCGGTCTGGGAAGATCCCACATGCCATGGAGCAGCTAGGCCCGTGAGCCATGGCCACTGAGCCTGCGCGTCTGGAGCCTGTGCTCCACAATGGGAGAGGCCACAACAGTGAGAGGCCCACATACCACAAAAAAAAAAAAAAAAAAAAAAGATAGTTAAAATAGGGGACTCCCCTGATGGTTCAGTGGTTAAGACTCCAGGCTTCCACTGCAGTGGGGCATGGGTTCGATTCCTGGTCGGGGAACTAAGAGTTCACATGCCATATGGCATGGCCAAAAAAAAAAAAAAAAAAAAGGTTAAAATATTAAATTTTATGTTATGAATATTTTACCACAATAAAAAATAAGCACAACGGTGTGGTTAATAGACATTATGATGAAGGGAGGAGGAGGGGTGGATTTCTAGCCTTGAATAAATTTACAATTTAATGAGGTTCTTAATATACATATGTATACAAATAAGTGGATGGACCAAAAAATATGAACCATATAATAGTACTAATTCTACACTAATTATAAGGCCAATGCTATACCTATTAAGAAAATAGAAAAGGAAAGAATAGAACTTAATTTATTAGGCTGCCTTTCCCTCATACCAAAAACCAGACAAAGACACTACAAGAAAACTATAGACCAATATCCCTCATGAATACAGATGCAAAAATACTCAATAAAATATCAGCAAATTGAACCCAGCAATACATAAAAAGAATAATACATTACAATAAATGGGGTTTAGCCTAGTAATGAAAATCTGGTTCGATATTTGAAAATCAATCAATATAACCATATTAGACTAAAGAAGAAAACGATATAATCATCTCAATAGATGTAGGAAAGCATTTAACACAATTTTATATCAATTCCTGATAAATATTCTAAGCAAACTAGAAATAGAAGGTAACTTCCTCCTCAGTCTAATAAAAGGTATTTACCAAAAAACTACAGCTAACATCAAGACTGAATGCTTTCCCCTTAAGATTGGGAACACAGCAAGGACGTCCATTTTCACAACTCCTATTCAACATCTTACTGGAAGTCCTGGATAGTGCAATATATCAAGAAAAGGAAATAGCAAGCATACAAGTGGAAAGGGAAGAAATAAAATTGTGTTATTTGCAGATGACATGATCATCTAATTCAAAGCCACAAAGAATCATCAAAAAGGTCACTATGACTAATAAATAGGTTTAGTGAATTCACAGACTACAAAATCAATAAACAAAATATAAACCAACTTTTCAAGACACTAGCAATAAACAACTGGAAATGGAAAATTTTAAGTACCATTTACTATAATATAAAAATGAAATACTTAGATATAAAGCTAATAAAATATGTATAAGATCTGTCTGATGAAAATTACAAAACACTGGTGAAAGAAATCAAAGACTTAAATACCTATGGGGAGCTATACCATGTTCATGGACTCAGAGACTCAATAGTGTTGAAATGTCAATCCTACTAGATCTGCAGATTCAATGCAATTCTAATCAAAATTACAAGAAGGTGTTTTGAAGATTCCACACAAGTTAATTCTCAAATTTATATGGAGCGTTTTTCTGGAAAAGAATTAGAATCACTAAAACACGTTGAAAAAGCAGAACAAACTGATTTCGAGGCTTATTACAAAGCCACAGTAGTCAAGACAGTATGAGTGTTAGTGAAAGGCTAGACACAATGGATTAAAGAGTCTGGAAGTTGACTCATACAAATATGACCAATTACATTTCAACAAAGGTACCAACACAATTCAATGGAGAAAGATGGTTTTTTCACCCAGTGTTGCTAGAATAATTAGACGTCCATATGCAAATAATGATAATAATAATAATAATCTTGACCCATACCTCACACCATACACAAACTTTAAATCAAAATGGATTGTGGACCTAAATATAAACCTGAAACAGTTAAACTTCTGGAAGAAAATCTCTGTGACTTTGGGTTAAAGAGTTCCTACATACGACACCAAAATCATGACACATAGATTTTTAAATTGATAAATTAGATTTCATTAGAAATCTAAACATTAAAAACTTCTGCTCTTCAGAAGCCCTTAAGAAAATGAAAGAGATGCCATAGACTGGGAGAAAATATCTATGAAATCTATATCTGATAAAGGATTTGCATCCAGACTACGTACAAATGTGAATTACACGCACAACTAATGACATGAAGGAGAACGCACAAATAGATCCCTTAGTACCTTGTGTTTCCAAATTTGATATTCAAATTGGGAAAGTCTGGTCCAGGAAAACAGTTTCCTGAAAAAGGCTCAAACAACTCCTCCTTCCCCAGTTCCTTCAAAGCCCGGAAGGAAGGCAGCGGCACTATCCACGCTTTAAACCAAGACTCAGCCTCTGCCACGCGGAGCCCTTTTTCGGGGCTGGAGCGTAGGCAGCAGTGGCTCTCAAGCTTTGATATAATCAAGGGGTCTTCTCTCAAGGGGAACTTTGCAATGACTGCCACTGAAGCAAGGAAACAAAGAGAAAGGAGAGCCACCAAGAAAAAAGGCAAAGTAACACTGTACAGTAGAATGGTCTGCTCACCTTTAAAACGTGTGCCCCTGACACATCAGAGAGGTGAGGCAACATCAAAGCTGTTGCAAAATAGTCCTCATGTGACTACAACAAGTGGGGCCATTGGATAGCACAAAGCAGGAGTAACCACTGTAATAGACAAGGCCTCCGCCTAGTCCAAGGGCAGGGAGAGGCTGTATCGTGTCTAGAGGTGACTGCATTTGAGGACGGCAGTGAGGGATGGGCAAGCTGCTAGAGGACTCTAATGGGAATGAAAGATGAGCGGAGCTGAGGATGGCAGGACTTGGGAGAGAGTGGTTAGAGGGAACAAGTGAATTATACACAGACTATCAAAAAAAACAAAAAATAAGAACTGGGTCAGCTGCAGAAGAATCCACACCTCTGAGTACACTGCGGGAGGGGCTGTCTGAGGACAAGGCCTGGGCTGCCTTGTCTGTGCTGCAACCTTCGTGCAGGGATGTGGTGAGGGCTGAATAAACGTGCAGCGAAGGAGTGCATTAGCACGTGAGGGAACCAGCTGTGATGCCGTGGAAGGCCCTATTCCATCTCACAGGGGCGCCCCGTCAGCTCTCTGGGATCGGCCCCCGGGTCCACCCAGCCACAGGTGCAGGCTGATTCCGGTCACAGAATGCGATGCTGGACACCGGAAAAGGCCCTGGCCAGAGTTTTAAATTTTTTACTATGTATCTTTTTTACTCTGACGAGTACAACTTGAAAACAAAAGGCCAAACGTCTCAACCTCATTTTAAACCCCTGCGCAGCATGCCTCCTGCCCTCAGGTAGCCGCTGCAGGGTTCCCTCCCCGACCGCTCCCCACTCCTTAAGAAAACAAGGCTCCCGCTGCCCATTTCTTGTTTAAAACTGTGCATAATTGATAGTGGCAAATCTACACTGCCCATGTCTAAAATCTCTCCACGGGCAGGAAGCACAGTCTCCACGACTGTCATTAACTGGGAAATTAACGAGCACGCCTGGCGGTGCAGCACGCGCTTTGCAAAGTGCAGCAGTCCGGTGTAAGGAAAATGACCCCAGGTTCAAATTCCTGCATAATCGGTCTCCATCTGAGAGTCCTTGAAAAATTTCTGCCTCCATCGACACTGGGAAGAAAGAGAGTAATTCCTCTGCACGTGGCCACCCAGACACTTCCTAGACGATCATGAAATGCACATCATTGGAAGTCAGAAAGTTCTGCAAACTTTTCCCAAAGAGAAAGGCAGATGAGCTTAAGGCAAAAAAATGACAGTGGACACGTGGAAAGCAAGCCAGAGCTACACTCCAGGACTAGCCAGTCTCTGCCAACTCGGGGCGCCAGCTGAACCAGTGGCTCTCAGACTGGACGTGTGTGGACACAGGAGGACTCTAAAAATTCTGGCTTTCCCCGGGTCCAGGCAGGCCCGGTGTCCAAACTCTGGCAACACTGCCCTCTCCCCGCATTTCTCACGCCCACACAAGACCAGCAAGTCAGCCCTCAGTGCAGGGCAATCACCTGGGCGGGGCCAAAACAGTTCTCAGGGGCCACTGGGCACCTACACTCATCACTGCCTTTCCCTTGGTCGTCCTTCAGCTCCGTGTCTGTGTTTGAGGGGGCCTGGCTCACCACCCAGCTGGTCTTCTTCTGTGTGAGAAGTTCCTGTGTGTTCCTGGAAACGTGTCTTCCCTGTGAACCGGCCAGAAGCCACACTGCGCCTTCTCTCTTGCGCTCAAGGCACCTGCAACCACACCGGCACCTGGCTGCCTTGGGGCCCCCCCGACAGTGGGAACACTGGCCAACGCTGGTCAACCGCGAAGCCTGCCGGTGTGGACACCAGTTCAGTCCCGAAAGGACGACTGGGCTGGTGAACATTGTGTCAGTGCCCCGTGGTCTGGCCGACACGTGGATGCTCCATCGGATCCCCCCCTTCAAGAAAGAATTTGTGTCTCAGCTGTAAGGGGCAGGGTCAGCGGACAGCCTCCAGCTGTAAATATCTTCCAGGGACTTGAACCCTATGTTCCTTTTTTTTTTTTAAACATAGTTACTGAGATATAATTCACCCCCCTAAAAGTATACAGTGCAGTTCTTTTTAGTGTATTTACAGCGTGTGCAACCGTCAACGCGATATAAGTTTGGGAGATTCTCATCACCCCCAAAGGAAACCCTGTACCCATGAGAAGGCTCTCCCCACCCCCCAGCTCCCAGCCCCTGGCAACTGCTAGTCTGCTTTCTGTCTCTGTGGATTTGCTTCATCTGAACACTTCATACAAATGGAATCATACAATGCATGGCCCTCCAAGTCTCCATTTAGGAAAATTAAGAAAAAAAAAAGAGGACCTCACAAGGTCATTTTAAAAGTTAAACCTAATAATGCACATAAAATGCTTAATGCATAATAACAACCTAGAATATCCATGAGGCCCTACGTGCCGGGCATCCTTCCTTTAGCCTAATGTTTGAAGGTTCATCCCCATTGTAGCATGTATCAGAATTTCATTCCCTTTTATGGCCAAATGGTGTCCCAGGGTATGGATAGACCAGATTTTGTTTATTCATGCACCAACTGATGGACCTTTTAACCCAAGCTTTTGAGCAAGGTCACATTCTTCTGGGGTGGCCCTTGGCCAGTGAATGAGCACGGACGGGTACCAGGGCCTGGCCACGTCTGCCCCACACAGCCCTCCCTCAGGAGGTCCCTGCTGGGCTGGTGGAGTCTGGGTCAGCCTGCCTCCTGATCCCACGGCTCCCCCTACCCCAACCTGCTTCATCCCTTTTCCTGGCTCAGCTCTTACCTGCTCACAAAGCCTTTTCCACCCCATGACTGTCTCAGCCTCTGCTTCCAGGAGAACCCAACCTGTGACATGTGCCCTGAAAGGCACCAGGAGCCTTAAAGTATTCGGTCCGATTTATGTGAACACAACTTCCTGTTTGCATGCCCATCCTCCACCAGGCTATCAGCTGCGAGGCAAGGACCAGTGCATTCGTGTGGCAGTGGAGAAGAGGGGACTGGCTTGGACATGGGTTCTGAGGTCAGAAAGACCTGGGTTCAAATTCCAGCACCACCTTCCGGCCCACTGTGGCACCAGCCATTTTACCCTCCAAGTCTCCATATGCGAGGATTTAAAAAAAAAAAATACCTTGCAAAGTTATTTTAAGGATTAAATATGATAATCCATACAAATTGCTTAGTGTGTGATGATAAGACAGAATATCTATGGGGCCTACATGGCAGGCAGCCTTCTAAGACTTGACCTACCTTAGGTCATAACTCCTCATCGTGACCTTACAAGGGGATTATTATTATGTCCATTACAGCATGTGAGAAAACTGAGGGACAGAGAGGTTCAACCTGCCACAGTGCCCCAGCTAGAAAGTGGCCATGATGGTTAATTTTGTATGTCAACTTGAATGGGCCATAGGGTACCCAGATATTTGGACAAATATTATTCTGGGTGTATCTGTGAGAGTATTTTTGGATGACATTAACATTTAAATTAGTGGAATACAGAAGAAATTAATACAATATTTTAAATCAACTATACTTCAATAAAATAAATTTAAAAAATTAATTAGTGGAATGAATGAAGCAGATTGCCCTCCCTAATGTGGGTGGGCCTCATCCAATCAGTTGAAGGTCTAAATAGAACAAAAAGGCTGACTCTCTCCCCAGTAAGAGAGAATTCCTCCTGTCTGCATGCTTTTGAATTGGGACATCGGCTTTCTCCTACCTTCAGATCTAGTGGGGTGGAGGTGGGATCGACAAACTCATGTACGCCATCCTCAAGGCTCACTGGACCCCACTTCAGCCTTCCTGCCTTTTGGCTCTTCCTGGGGCTCCTGCTTTCGGACTCACCCCACAGATCTTGCAGCTTGTCAGTTTCCATAATCACATGAGCCAATTCCTTACGATTAATCTTTCTCTATATATATAATACACATCCATTGATTCTATTTCTCTGGAGAACTTTGCCTAACACAGTGGTGGAGCCAGGATGCAAACACAGGCAGCCGGCTCCAGTGTCCGTGCAGCTGAGCACAGCACACCATCATGAATCTGCTGAAAGATGAAGGAAGGAAAGAAGGAGGGAGGGAGGGGGGAGGGAGGAAGGAAGGGGAGACGGAGGGAGGTCCTGGCGTCCACTGCTCAGCGCAAACCCCGAACCTCAAATCCCAAACGTGTGGCTAAGCTTTAGCTCTCTGGGCTGAGCTGCAGAGTCAGCTGGAGTCAGAGCCACCTTCCTCTACTTTAAGCAGATCAACTGGAAGGGCTGTGGGGCAGGAGATGGGCAGATGCTCTGCCAAGGGGGCCTCCACCATGTGCCTTCCTCTCAGCCGCCCTGCTACCGGGCGCACGTCCCAGGCACTGCTCCAGGAGCAGGAATTTGCTTCAGGGACCAGAGAGCAGGGTGAGCAAGACCTGGACCCTTGGACCGCCTGGGAAACAAGTGCACTCACCTTGTTGCCGGTCCCCGGAAAAGGGAAGCCGAGGGGGGGGGAGGTGAATTAATTTCGAGGTTTCCTTTCCCAGAGCCAGTCTCCCTCAGTGACAAATGGCACATGAAGGCCTGCCCTGGTGAAGAGTTACATAAGCGTGTCCCGGCCACCATCAGAATCTCCACTCTTGACTTTTCCACTCTCTATTTTTTTTAATAAGGTGCTGCAGAGAAGCTTTTGCTTTAACCCTTTCCACAGCTGGAGATTTCCTCCATGAACCTCTCGAGCGAAAAGCATTTTACTTCTTGGCTTCAATTTTTAACCCTTTGCCGCTTATTAATCTCCACCATCACCATCATCACCGTCATTGCAAACCTTTCTATACTCACTACGTGCCAGGCACCTGCACTAATAAGCATATTACACATGTGTGTTGTCCCATGTAATCCAAGTAAGGTCCTGTGATCCTGCCCATCTCAAGGGTGAAAAAACTCAGGCTCCCAAGAGGTTAAGTGGTGCCTCCAGGCTGGGCTCCAGGTCCAGCTGACTCTAGGTCGCTCTTTCACTACCTTCCTCCGTGTAAAATAACATCACTTGTTCCCTGCAGCTGTTAGAACATCCCTGAAGTCTCTGGTGAGAATCAGAAAATGGGAAAGGGACCGACCCCGAAGCAATTTAGGAGGGGGGCGAGTGGGGTGAGGTCCGCACTGCCCATGCACCCCGACCTCAAGGTTCACTGAACCCCACCTCAGGCTCCTTCGGGCCAAAGTCACCACCTCATCTGTGTCCTCCATCACCTGACGGACGGCTCCCCAGCCGCTGGGACTCCCTCCTCAGTTTGTCTCCCTGGGGACGCCGCACAGCTGCCTCTCAGGGTTAAAGATAAATAATGTGGATTCCAAAAGATCCTTCATCCCCAGTCGCAGCTGTCTTGCCTAAGGATTCCATCACTGTGTTTGTTAAACCCACACTTTAATTACTCCAAAATTATGTTAAAACCTTGCATAAATATTGCAGTGGCATCTTCCGAAGAATTTCATTACAGCAAGTTGGGCTGCTGCCAGAGCTTCGGTTAAAAAGTAAGAGGAGAACAGACGCATGCAGAAAAGATATTGTTTTCAAGATAAAAAGGCAGGGAGGTCATCCTTTGTCAGATCACCCAGGTGTCAAAGAGAAACAGACTCTCCCATTTCACAGACTGAAGGGGGAAAATGCCCTTCGGCCCTCCCACCTAATAGGTTTTACTTCTCGAAAAGCCTAAATCTGATGAAATATTCATAACCAGTGGTATTAATTAAGGGGGAAAAGTCCATCAAGAGAACCCCAATATGTTTACAGTGTCCCCAGGAAACTGGGGAAATTCACAATCAAGTGTGTAAATGTTCTAAAAAAGGGTCCTGAATATTTTATGAATATTTGTCATAAAACAGAAATAATAACCACTGTGCAGAGCTATTAGAATTAATATTTATGTTGCCCGCCATGAAATATTCATGGGGACAGAGAAAGGGGGGGCCTTAAGACAAGAATTAATTTACATTGGGCTCGGTTTACCCGCTGGCTTGATGTTTAAAGACGGTTGACAAGCCTCCGGATGAATCCGCCAGTCACTTCCCGCAGCAGCCGGTGGAGTGGAGGGGGTGGGGATGGGTCTGGGCTGCTGACAGCTCACAGATTGAGTTTCTGACAGCCCTTAAAAAACCTAAACGGCCCCCCACCTTTTTTTCCTTCTTCCATTGCCCAAGGCGCTCTGTTCTGCCACCGCGCATCCGAGCTCCCCTTCCATCTGCTGAAATTAACGAATTAATGAGCGCGACCCGCTTTACAGTGGGGCCCTATGAATGTTTACAGGCGATTAAATTATAATGCGGGGCGGCTGTATAATTCATGAACCAATTAAAGGAAGTGTTAGTTGATTTGATGGGATGAGGACGTACAAAATGCATTTAACTAATGGGGAGCCACGGGCTGCGAGGGCCGGCTCCCTCTCTCTCGGATTACGCGGCTAATTGCCGCACTTTATGGGGCTGTCACTGATAGCCATGCATATTTCATTGTTCTCAAATACTTCAATTGTGTGCGTCCGTGTCGCGGCTGTAATATGGAGAAGCCCGGCCAAACTTGGCTGTAGTTACAGCGGCCGGGCTGCGGCCGAGGCTGGAAACCCGAGCTGGGGCATCGGGTGTCTCCCGCCATTAGGTGATTAAAAGGGCTCAGCGTAGGATCGCCTTTGGTTTTACTGACAATTCCGATGCTGGCTTCAGGACAGTGGCCACACCGGGGCCCTGACCCCCTTTTCTGTGGGGGAGGGGGGAGGGGGGAGGGGAAGTCCACAGCCGCTGTATTGTTCCCAGCACGCCCACATCTAGAGTTCAGGGGTCCCTTGGGTCACCCAGAGGGCCCAGTGTCCCCCAGGGCAGTTCACCAGGGACGCATCCTGAGCTAAGGGTTTCCTCCAGGCCCGACTTTGTCCGTCGGCACAAGGTAGCTGCTCAGGATTTCATTATGCGCAGTTAGGGGCAAACTTGGACCCATCGTGAAGCTCTACCATCAGCACACTGCCGTGTGCTTGGAAGGAAATCTCAGAGAAGAGCAAGACTCTCCTGATGCTCCGGAAGAGAGAACTCGAGTCCACGGGTCTGGGCCTGGAGGGCAGGGAGAACGCGGCCCAGCGGGGTGCCTGGTTCTGAGAGACGCCACCTTCATGCCAACCATCCCGGTTCACTCTTCGAGGCCTGGGCGAGCGCCCCCCGATGCACCCCAGACCGTCAGAGCCCTGCCTCAAGGGTCTGCTGCTCCCAGTAGCCTGGCCAACTGGCCGGCCTCTGAAATGGCTCCGCTCTCTCCCCTGGCTGCTGAGTCTGGATTTCACGGGAGCTAAACACACGTGCGCACATGACACACACACACCCCTAAAATAAATGATTTTAAAACCCTGGGGTTCATATCTTCAACCCCCCGGTGGATGCCTGAGAAAGAATTTCTTTTGCTTCCACTTTTGGCACCCAGAGCTGGGAGGAGAGACTGGCCAGCGGCCAGAAGCTGCATTCTCAGATCAATGCTCACACGCTTTCTCCACATCCACACTCAAGAGCTTTGTGACCCTGGGCAAGCCTCAGGCTCTCTGGTTCCATGATGCGGATGGGGATGGGGATGAAGAGACTCAGCCACATGCTTAGGGGTGGGTCCGGCAAGTACTAACAGCCCACGTTATTTCAGCCGATATTATTATCGTGTGATATTAGAGATTCTAACTTATGCACATAGGGAGGCCAATCTCACCACTTTTCTCCTCCGCAATGCACATCGTGGTCAGGGTCGGCCTCCACCCCCCAGTTGCACATGAATGCTCTGCTGTCCAATGAAGTGACTGCTGGTCTATCAGAAGGCCCAAGGAGTCAGCAGACCCTCGTCTTACAAGCACGGGGTGTCTCTTTGACTAGATCCAGGTGAAAAGGCTGCAGGAGCCGAGGGACCACGGGTAAGAAGAGCACCCAAACGGCTGCCACTTCAAGGATGGAGGAAGGGCCAATGGCAAGCTAACAGAAAGTAAGTTACCTCGGCCTAAGTTATCTCCTTGCAACCTACACTTAAAGAGCAACGGGGGGCTTCCCTGGTGGCGCAGTGGTTGGGGGTCTGCCTGCCGATGCAGGGGACGCGGGTTCGTGCCCCGGTCCGGGAGGATCCCACATGCCGCAGAGCGGCTGGGCCTGTGAGCCATGGCCGCTGAGCCTGCGTGTCCGGAGCCCGTGCTCCGCAGTGGGAGAGGCCGCAGCGGTGAGAGGCCCGTGTACCGCAAAAAAAAAAAAAAAAAAGAGCAATGGGTAGTCCAGGTGGATTTAACGCATTCTGGTTTAAAAGAAAACCAAAGTATCATTCATCAAGTGCTTACCATTGGCAACCAACTGTCCTACATATTTTACAAACATGACCTTATACCATCTTGCGAGGTAAACAGTAGTATTCTCAGTGCACAAACGGGGAAGTTGAGGCACAGGGCAACCAACCATCTTGGTTCAGGAATTTCTTCCAAGCAAATACTTGTGCTGACATTGGCGAAGAGGCCAGGACACGCTCTTAAATTTAAAACAAAAAGTTATAGAATAACATATATTATATGAGCCTGTGTAACGAGAGAAGTAAATCTAGAAGGATGTACACCAAGCTGCCATAATGTTTATTTTGTGGGGAGGAAGTGGGGCAAAAAGGGGACTTTTTACTTTATACATATCTGCTTTTTTTTTTTTACAATGAGAATGTATTATTTCTACAATTAGGAAAAACGCTAATTATACAATAACAAGAAAAAGCTAATTTTTTTTTTTTTTTTGCGGTACGCAGGCCTCTCACTGTGTGGCCTCTCCCATTGCGGAGCACAGGCTCCGGACGCGCAGGCTCAGCGGCCATGGCTCACGGGCCCAGCCACTCCACGGCACGTGGGATCTTCCCGGACAGGGGCACGAACCCGTGTCCCCTGCATCAGCAGGCGGACTCTCAACCACTGCGCCACCAGGGAAGCCCAAGAAAAAGCTAATTTTTAAAAAGGGAAATTATCGATTTTAAGCTAAGGACCAGCATGATGGTGCAAACGCATATGAGTGGACCAGGTTTTCTTGTGCACACAATGTACAGAGTTATAGTTTGATGGGTCCAGGCACCAGCCTGACACCCTGACATCATCATGGAGTCAGCACTTCATTTCACAAGAGCGGGCAGACTGGAGACAGGACACCACAGATGGTGGCCGCCGAGAGCCACAAACAGTGAGATGAATCTGTGTGTAGACCACACTGCTCAGCTAGTCTCCCACGTGCCCAGGTGTAAGAGGGGCCAGGTGAGAAAATAGCTCACCAATAGCAAACCAATGCCTCTGCTTTAGGAGAATCAACTTATGTTCATTCATTAAACAAATATTGACCCAGTCCCTCCTGTGTGCTAGTCACCCACTGTCCCAGGTACCACGGACTTAGTGGTGAAAGAGCCAGACACGGTCCTGTCCTCACAAAGCTTCCAAGGTGTTCTCGTATACATACGAACAAAGATTTCCTGTTCCTGGCACTTGGGTTTGGTCCTGCTATTGAAAGATTAAAATACGTAGTATGAAAAGACCAGTTGGCAACCAACAAAGAGATGAGATGCACAAGGTATTTGGCAAATATGGTTCAGGCAAGGCGGGTGAAGCACATCCTAATGTCTTAAGTGAATAATTTTCCAGTGAAATGGCTGTTGTTAATCAGCTAATATTATTGACAGTGTTTGTTACGGGCTAAGCATGCTACAGATACAGCAAGTCCCCTGCACATGAACAAGTTCCGTTCCAAGAGCGGGTTCGTTAAGTCCAATTTGTAAGTCCAACAAAATTAGCCTAGGCACCCAATTAACACAATCGGCTAGATAGTATTGGACTGTAATAGGTTTATAATACTTGTCACACAATACATAAAAAGCAAACACAAAAAATAAGACATTTTTAATCTTACAGTACAGTCCCTTGAAAACTACAGTAGTACAGTACAACAGCTGGGATACAGGGGTGGCATTGAGTGAACAGGCAAAGAGAGTTACTGACCGGAAGAGGGAGAGGAGGTGGGAGATGGCAGAGCTGAAGGATCGACAGCAATAGGAGACGGAGGGCAAGCTGCAGTTTCACTCACGCCTGACGCTGATGGAACGCACGTTTGCATCTTTGAAAGTTTGCAACTTGAAGGTTCATATGTAGGGGACTGACTGTATAATGTTATGTCATGGAATCTCTCCCTGTACCAGGGAGGTACAACTATTATGCTCCATTTGATGGGTGTGGGAACTGGGGCTCCAAGCAGTGAGTGAAACTCCCAAGGTCACATCCTCATTAACAGCAGACTATTTTTTTTAATAAATTTATTTATTTTATTTATTTATTTTTGGCTGCATTGGGTCTTCGTTGCTGCACGCGGGCTTTCTCTAGTTGCAGCGAGCAGGAGCTACTCTTCGTTGTCATGTGTGGGCTTCTCACTGCAGTGGCTTCTCTTGCTGCAGAGCACGGGCTCTAGGTGCATGGGCTCAGTAGTTGTGGCACGCGGGCTCAGTAGTTGTGGCTCACGGGCTCTAGAGCGCAGGCTCAGTAGTTGTGGAGCACGGGCTTAGTTGCTCCGTGGCATGTGGGATCTTCCTGGACCAGGGCTCGAACCCGCATCCCCTTCATTGACAGGTGGATTCTTAACCACTGTGCCACCAGGGAAGTCCCAACAGCAGACTTTTTGACTTCAGGTTAGTTGGACACCCCAGGCTGAGCTGTAACCATTGGGCCACAGTGCCCCTTTGGATGCTCTTGTGCTCCAGGAGCTCTGGCTCCTCAGATGTCCCGTGCCTGGCATCACGCTGAGGATGTGCGGACACCACCTCCCCATTTCACAGATGAGGCAACACACTCCATCACCCTCCAGAGCGTTTTCACTACCTGTATTCAAAGGAGATCTATATTCTGCTTTCTGTCTCTGTGGGTTTACCTGTTCTGGACATTTAGTATAAATGATCTCACATAGGACGTGACCTTCTGTGACTGGCTCCTGTCACTCAGCATCGTGCTTTTGAGGTCGAAGTCGTTCTGAAACCAGCCCCATTTTACAGATGAGAAAATGGAGGCTCCACAGAAGGGAACTTGCCCAAGGCCATGAAGCCAGTCAAGGGCAGAGCCAGGCTCCGACCAGGTCCATCTGATTCAAGAGCCCATAGCTGTACCAGCTCCGTGTCTAGGCTCTCAGTTTCCTTTAGATGATTTGTTTCAGGAGGGACCGACTGAATGTGTGCACATGCTCAGCTCATCTCCTGGGTGTCGGCTACTCACAGACCCCCAGCCCCTCCACTGCCCCGGCTCCTGACTCCCCAGCCACACGGCCTCCTTGCTGCCAGGAGCACACCCTCCGCACAGGTGGCCCCTGGCCCTCGGACTCCCAGTGGCCACGGGGCCACCCCTTTCATTGATCCAGAGCTCCGCTGAGACGTCTTCCCCCAGGCCCCAGTGGTGAGCAGGGTCCCGACCTCTCACGCCTCCTGCTTTGTTCCCCTTGAAGCCCCCCTCCCTGGGAGACATCACAGATGCATCTGTTTGTGTTTACTCTCTATAGGCACAGATGTGTCTGGGTTGTTCTCTGCCCTCCTGTCAGCTCCTAGAACTGTGCGCAGCACACAGTAGGTGCTCAATAAACGTTTGTTGACTCAATTATGTTGTCCTCAAGAATCTCGCCCTGGAACTTCCCTGGTGGCACAGTGGTTAAGAATCTGCCTGCAAATGCAGGGGAACACGGGTTCGAGCCCTGGTCCGGGAAGATCCCGCATGCTGCTGAGCAACCAAGCCCGTGCGCCACAACTACTGAGATTGCGAGCCACAACTACTGAAGCCCGTGAGCCTAGAGCCTGTGCTCTGCAATAAGAGAAGCCACCGCGAGGAGAAGCCTTTGCACCGCAACGAAGAGTAGCCCCTGCTCGCCACAACTAGAGAAAGCCCATGTGCAGCAACGAAGACCCAAGGCAGCCAAAAATAAATAAATAAATAAATTTATTTTTTTTAAAAAAAGAATCTCGTCCTTTGAAGGGTGGCCTGGAGCTGAGGGCAGCTGGAAGAATCGGGAGGAAGGTGGCCACAGCCACAAGCCATAGGAACACAGTTACAAAGGCCACCACGCAGGGTGGACGGGGCTCGGCGCCTGCATGTGTCTCCTCTCATTTCCTCCACCATCTACTTGCCCTGCCTTCCTCTGCATGCTGGATTCACACTCACCTTTACTGAGTTTCCGCCGTGCACAAGCCTCTGGGGGTGGGCCAGGTCTCACCCACCCACCGTGTCCCCCTGAACTAGCCTCTCCTCTGTCGGGCCTCCACCAGCTTCACTTCGTCCACGCATTTTTCCAGAGCAGAGGCCACAGAGACCCTATGGGAGACACACCTCCACGGCATTCCCGGCACAATTCAAAGGACTTTCCAGAATGTTCCAACTCTGGGAGATCCCCTCGGAGCTTCCATTCCAGGAAAGGTACTTTCTCTTTCTTCTCAAATGTCTAAAATATGATAGGAAGCTCATACTTGTGGGCTAGAAAGACATAGGCTCAGATTCTACAAAGCCAAATAGACTCCACCTGGAGAATCCGGGCACAACTCAGACCTACCCCCGTGGGCAGCCTCTGAGAGGGGCTCCCTTGGGCCCCGTCCCCTCCTGAATCTGCACCTAACTTCAGGGTGCATCCACAGACAGTGACTAATGGAAGTTGGGTAGAAGCTGAACGCTGAACTTCATTGGTCAAAACCGGAGGAAACTTCGATTTGGGGCATGAAGGACGCCTGCCCTGTGAGGCCTCGCTCAAAGCACAGCCCCGAGGCTTGGCAGTGGCAATGCCAGGAGAAGACACCCCTGATCGCCTACTGAGGAGAAACCCAGGGTTAAACTGTTTATCTGGTTACACTCCTGGGTTAAACTTCTTAAGTGAACCTACCTATGAGGTGAAACCTGAGTCTCCAGTTAAAGCTTTTCCACATCCTTGGCTGCGGACACAGGTCTGCAACTTAAAACTTCTGGGTTTCGATAGTTGCCTAGGAATTGTATCTATTATTCGAGCCCAGAAGCCTACCGGCTCTGGAGTAATCTACCCCAAGGGCATCTCCCTGCAATAATCCTGTGTCTGTGCTGGGGCACAGCCGCTCTCAAAGGAGAGCTGTGCGGCCACTAACACAGGGGCCGGGAGGGTGTTTGTGAACAGGGATTCACGACACATTAAGTGCAAGAAAAGGATGGGATACAATGTGTGTAGTTAAAACCCTGTTTTTGTAGCGTATCTCTGAAAATGTCAGAATATGCATACTATATCAAAATGTTAACAATGATTGTCTCTGGGTATTGGAAATATTCTTACTTACCTACATTTTCTAGCTGTTCTACAAACAAATGGATTCCCTGTGTAATAAAATGTTTGAAATATACAGACAATATCCCCAGGCCCCCCCTCCGCACTCCGGGTCTCGGAACAGCTCCCAGGGCCCTCCCCTGGCCTTGCCCTGGCTTATGAAGGACTGGGTCTCAGGCTCATCCTTAGGTTTTACAGCCTCCCCGCTACCCCCTACCCCCGCCCCGAGATGAGCTGCCCCGGAACCTGCCTGGATGGCTCTTCCTTCCCTCTCCCCGCCGCTGGCTCCTTTTCATTCAAGTCTTGGCTTAAACAACCCCTTCTCAGAGGCACCTTCCCCTTAGAACCTGCCACTTCGCCCTTCTCCGCCACACACGGCCGTTTACCTCCCCACAGGGCACTCTGTCCTGGCACGTATTTCCCCTTCGCTTGTTTGTGTGGTGTGCGTCTCTGCCCGTGGGAATGTTCTGTTCACTGCTGTAGCCCCAGGGTCTGGGACAGGGCCTGGCACAGAGCAGCCCATAATACACACACATGGAATGGACAGATAGATGCATGAGCGCTTTCCTTATTAGTAGGAACAGCAGCTGCCTGACCGGGCTCTGCGTCGAGCGCTCTGCCCAGGGAAGCACACGGCATTCCCCTGAGAGAGGAGCCAGTCTTGCTCTCGGCCTCTTTCAGCGACGACGAGTCAAACGCTCAGAGAGGCAAAGTCACCGCCACAGTCACCCTTCAACGAGTGTTCAGGTCCTTGCCCTGCCGGTCCTGGGCCTCTTCATCTTGCCCCTCCATTGCCAAGACGCCCACCGGACGGTGTGAGCCTGGCCCCAAGGGCGGGGCCCTGGAATATCTATCGGGGAAGGGCTTGGGGCAGTGGCCTGGTTAGAGTGATGCATGGGATGCGTCTGCAGAGTCTCATGCTGCTTAGACGATGGGTGGGAGCTCATGGGGGGAGGGGGCTGAAGCCGTCCTGGACTCTCCCCCAGGTGAGGGTCCTTCCCCATCCTTGGTAGGGAAGGGCCCGCTGTAGCTCCAGGACATACTAGTCCCCTTGCAGAGGACTGGAGGTCATCCCCCCTGAGGTGGCCCCCCTCCCCCCGCCTGCGGGGATGGAACAGGCACCCTCACGTGGTGGGGCCCTGGCGACCACAGGAGATAAATGCTCTCACGGCCCATCCCTGCAGCCTCCTGGGGTGGCACTACGGGACAGTGGGTCGGCAGGGGGCAAGCACAAAGGTGTCCTGCCAGCTCTGAATTAAGAACTACTATCACCTCCATGCTTCGACGCAGAAAAGCGGCCTGGAGGAGAAATAAGTGGCCTCAGTTGGTGCAGCTCAGAAGGGGCCGGCCCTTCGCTGTCACTCCACAGGGCTTCTCCCTCGAGGACCAGCTGCAGGCCGACCCTGAGAATCCACTCAGCGCAGCACAAACTCGGGGAAGGGAGAGACAAGGATGCCGATGTCCAGAATCTCTGTGCAGTGGCTCCCAGGAGACGGGGACGTGCGAGGTCAGGGGAGGGGAGACGCCGAGCAGATCAGTCTCTGATGTTTCTGGACTGCCTCGGCCACAGGCAGGCACTCAGGTGCATCCTGGTTCAGGACAGAAATGCCTATTTGCGTTTCATTATCTTTGAGCAGGACTGCAGATACAAACGGGGTGATGACGGAGCAAAGCAGCTTACTGTTGGGCGGGGTGCAGGGGGAGCCCAAGGTGACCCCAGCCTGTAACACTCTCACTGCGTCACTGATGACTCTGGATGATTATGTTTTCCTAGAAGATGGCTAAGCACACAAGTGAGGGAACAGCCCCAAGCTCCCAGGCCTACCTGAGTGGACGTGGGGTGTGTCAGGAGCCCCTCCGCCTTTTTTTTTTTTTTTTTTTTTTTTTTTTGCGGTACGCGGGCCTCTCACTGTTGTGGCCTCTCCCGTTGCGGAGCTGTGCTCCAGACGCGCAGGCTCAGCGGCCACGGCTCACGGGCCCAGCCGCTCCGCGGCTTGTGGGATCCTCCCGGACCGGGACATGAACCCGTGTCCCCTGCATCGGCAGGCGGACTCTCAACCACTGCGCCACCAGGGAAGCCCTCCCCTCCGCCTTTTAACAGCACGTCTCCATCCGGCCAGGTGGTGCTTGGGGCTCCCATCGCCCCCGCCACCGTGCTCTCTGTGGCTGCTGGCTCGTCGTGCGGCCGGCCGTCCCACGAAGGGACACTCAGCCAAAGGCAGCTGCCCGGACTCTTCCTGCCCAGCCGTGCCTGCCTCGCAAAGCCGGCTGACTTTTTCCCTTCTGATTCCACTTTTCCCCAACCACGTACAGAAAAAGGCCTTGCGGCCAAAACATTGCCGCTGACCCGATTAGCCACGCTTTGCTGATATTTTTATCAGCATCTTCCCTTCTTCCAGCTGACAGCAGGGAGCACTCACTGTCGGGCTGGGATATTTGGATTATAACTTGCTCGTCTGAAATACGTAACAGGGTTTCGTATTTTCCGTGTGTCGGGGACCTGGAAGGTCACGCGTCCTTGGCACCCCTCAATTGTTTTCCTGTTGAGGGTGTCTTCCCAGGGTCGAGTGCCCTACCCTACACCCCAGGAAACTCCCCCAGGAGAGACTGCTATGGGTTGCGCACCCTCGAATCCCCTTCTGAAAGGCAGACTTCCGCGGGGAGGGGACCGCGTCTCACCCATTTTGCATCCCCAGAGCCTGCACTGTGTGCACGTAACACTCATCATAGGGCTAATCCTAACTTTGCAGAATGAATAGATGACCTTCCTATTTGCTGAGATCCATGCCCATGAGCTCCAGAAGTGCAGCCCCAGTAGCGGTGCAGTATAGCACCCCAGAATCAAAGAGAACCCCAGAAGCCCTCCAGTTCTGCAGGCAGAATTGCCTCGGACCAGTGACCATCGCTAATTCTCAAAGATTTCCAAGGGAAGAGATTTATCCCTCAGCCTGCTCTGGTTTTTTTCTCTTATGGTCACCTTTACAGACACAACAGGAGTTCTTTTTGTCCAGACTCTTGTCCATTTCAATTGTTTCCCTTTGTTTTCCTCTCATGGGAAATTCCAAAGCAGCAGCTCACTCTTTATAGGTAGAGAGAATTACCGTCCCCAAAGGAGCCCCAGGTTCTACAGAGAAAAAGCTTCAGTTCAAACCCTCTTGCCTTCTGCAGCGTCCAGAGGAAGGACGACGCTCGCTCGGGCACAGGGACGCTGGGCGCAGAGGGGAAGCAGGGCGGCGCGTGGGGGGCGGGGCCTGAAACCTATAAGAACATTAAGTAAATCATTCGCGTATTTTTAAACTTTCACTGTTCTTGGTAACAAATTCCTTCTGACCCACCTGCCCACCAACCACAGACCCACGTCTCGCCCCACAGGGCAAGGGTGCCCTGGCAAGGGGAGGGCAGGGGTGGGTGGGGATCAGCACTCCGGGGGCCACGCTCCAAAACACAAATCAAACTTGAACCATCCTCTCACCAGGATCGCTGGCACCCCTGCCGGCATCTTTCCAGCCAAGTCAGAGTTCACTGGATCATCTCACTCTTTTTTTTTTTTTTTCTCTGCCGCGCCTCACGGCTTGTGGGATCTTAGTTCCCCGACCAGGGATCCATCCTGGGCCCTTGGCAGTGAGAGCTTGGAGCCCTAACCACTGGACCGCCAGGGAATTCCCAATTATCTCACTCCTTGGAGCTGAAAATGTGCTTTCCTATGCAATGGACATGCATCACCTAATTGATTTCTCACCAGCCCCTGGGGGCAGGTGCTATTATATCACGCCCACTTTATAGAGGAGGAGAGTGACCTGCCCGAGGTCCATGGCCAGTAAATGGCAAAGCAGGATTTGAACCTGGGCAGTGTGGACGTGACTGCCACACGGCTGCTCTACCCAGCCTCAGGGACCACAGCAGGTCAGGGCTTCAAGGCAGGTCTTCCCCTGCACAGGTGCACGTCTGGCTGACCTTCTGGCTAACGCAGCGCTGTGTCCGGGCTGGTACCCCCAGCCAGCTGTACCTCTGCCCCTCGATTCAGGTAGTTGAAGGGCATACAGCTCGAGGCTTGGTGTGAGGCAGTGCCGCCCTCGTGGCTGTGCTCGTCAAATTAATGTCTGCACACCCATAAAACGGCGCACTCAAGATCGTTACCAACCCTACATATACAGCTCACCGGATTGGTATCTGGAGAGTTCTGCCGGCTGATTTTCTCTGTTCTTCTAAGTACTCCACAACTAAATGTTTCACAAAGCCATTTCCTCCCCAAATATTTATGTTCTCAAATGTTTATTAGCCTCTCTATCATGATCAAGATTTTATGAGCACTCTATACCAACTGTGAATTAAAGACATAATTTCGAATCCATCAAATTCCAGTTTGGCGCTACATTTGTCTCTATTACACTGCAGCGGTCGTCACGGGCGCCCGGCAGATGACAACTGAAGGCATCTGTCCAGGGGCAGCCCAAGTGACTGATGTTTCAATCCAGAAGCAGCTGGGGGACTTGGTGCCTACCACCAGCAGCGGCAGAGAAGTTTCCACGGCCCACTGGCACGTGGTGGATTTGGGAGCAAAAGGCAAATCTCCGGAGGACACTCTCCCACCCTCGTTCCACCAACCAGGCCGCCCCCAACCCACTCATCTCTGGGACAGGAGGGCCAGCATCTCACAGCAAATGAAAAAGACAGTTGAGACAGAAAGAAAGGCTGTACCTTCCTCTGATGAGCATCACCCACCTGCCCGGGGGCCTGTTGGTTAATCCAATCCTCTTTTTGAAACATGGAAGGAACAACAGTTCCCCAAGCGGGCACAGAAGTGCTAACAGCTGCAGTTTATTATCCACATTTAGTAGAAGCCACCTCGGTGAACCTAACAGCGACTTTACACCATACAGGCTATTAATTCCACTTTGAAAATTCCACTCCCACCTAGAGGGTAAGCTGGTCCATCTGATCTGTTCACTGTCCCAGCACACAGCACGTGCTCACTACTTGTTTGTCCACTAACACCAATTCAAACTCAAGTCTTTCAGCCTACGGAATGGGAGAAAATATTTGCAAACGATGAGACCGACAAGGGCTTAATTTCCAAAATGTACAAACAGCTCATACAACTCAATGACAAAAAAACAAACAACCCAACTGAAAAATGGTCAGAGGATCTAAATAGACATTTCTCCAAAGAAGACATACAGATGGCCAAGAGGCACATGAAAAGATGCTCAACGTCACTAATTATTAGAGAAATGCAAATCAAAACTACAGTGAGGTACCACCTGACACTGGTCAGAATGGCCATCATTAAAAAGTCTACAAATAACAAATGCTGGAGAGGGTGTGGAGAAAAGGGAACCCGTCTACACTGTTGGTGGGAATGTAAATTGGTGCAGCCACTATGGGAAACAGTATGGAGGTTCCTCAGAAAACTAAAAATAGAATTACCATATGATCCAGCAATCCTACTCCTGGGCATACATCTGGACAAAACTCTAATTTGAAAAGATACATGCAACCCAATGTTTATAGCAGCACTATTCACAATAGCCAAGACATGAAAACAGTCTAAATGTCCATCGACAGATGAATGGATAAAGATGTGGTATACATATACAATGGAATACTACTCAGACATAAAAAAGAATGAAATCATGCCATTTGCAGCAACATGGATGGAACTAGAGATTACCATACTAAGTGAAGTAAGTCATAAAGAGAAAGACAAATACCATATGATATAACATATGTGGAATCTAAAATATGGCCCAAATGAACCTATTTACGAAACAGACTCACAGACATAGAGAACAGACTTGTGGTTGCCAAGGACGGGGGCACAGGGGAGGGATGGACTAAGAGTTTGGGGTTAATAGATGCAAACTAGTACATGTAACATGGATAAACAACAAGGTCATACTGTATAACACAGGGAACTATATTCAATATCCTGGGATAAACCATAGTGGAAAGGAATATAAAAAAGAATATATATATATATGTATAACTGAGTCACTATGCTGTACAGCAGAAATTAACACAACTTTGTAAATCAACTATACTTCAACTAAAAAAAAACAGGGCTTCCCTGGTGGCGCAGTGGTTGAGAATCTGCCTGCCAATGCAGGGGACACGGGTTCGAGCCCTGGTCTGGGAAGATCCCACAGGCCACGGAGCAACTAGGCCCATGAGCCACAACTACTACTGAGCCTGCGCGTCTGGAGCTTGTGCTCCACAAGAGAGGCTGTGACAGTGAGAGGCCCACGCACCGCGATGAAGAGTGGCCCCCGCTCACCACAACTAGAGAAAGCCCTCGCATAGAAACGAAGACCCAACACAGCCAAAAATAAATAAATAAAATTTAAAAACAAACAAAAAAAACCCCTCGGGTCTTTGAGTCCAAAGCTCATGTCTTTAACACTAAACCTACGGCTTCTAGAAGATGTCATGGCAACGCCAGCCAGAGGTCCGTCCCTAGGGGAGCCGAGCGGGCCTGCTTCCAGGTGGAGCTCTACGTCCACGCTCTTCCGAGGTGCACAACTGTTCTCACGAATGAAGGACGAGCCTGGCATGTTTCTACCACCGGCACCAAGACAGGGAGCCTGAACGAAGAGCAGAGTTTCCAGGGCCTTGTCTTCCTGAAGGCTGGATGCCTGGGTCCCACCCCAATGGTGAGTCGGCGCCCATGCTCTGCATCTGGCACAGGCACTGAGGTTTCTTGGAGAGGCAGCACGGCTCTCACGAGAACCACTTTCTTTCACGATTGGCCTTTACGTTCATAAGCCTGTCATGTTTTAGCTGTGGCTAGAGGCTCAAAGCATTAAAAATTGGAATAATTGTCATTACTTAAATACTCTAAGCAAATCAAAGAGGAACTGCCGTGGGCAATACAACCATTCTTGAAAGAAAACATTTAGGCATCTTTTAAACCCATCATCGAGCCTAAGAAAAAAATATGCTCCCTAAAACTTAAGTTTCCTGTGGTCAAACATTTCCATGGCTTGAGCATTTGCGTGGTGATTCAGCCGAACTGTGTCACAAACCTGGGTGGTTCCAGGGACCCACTTTGCTGCCTAGGTGTCCTCTGGAGTCCTGCAGCGTGGTACCCCCAAACCTACACGAAGCCTTTGTTCCTTGGATGGTCTAGCGGTTTCCACACACACACCTCCTTTGTTCACTGAGTGCTTTATCTCCACCAGTAGAGTTAGGAGCTCTCGGGCACTTTGGTAGCACCCACTGAAAATAAAAATTACAATCCAGCAACTCCACTTCTTAGGATTTTAATCTGTAGAGATACTCCCATGAATATACAGAACCATACTACAGGACATCAGCTGTAGCAGTGTTTGCAAAATGAAAGAAGGAACACAGTCTAAATGCTCTTCAGTAGGGACGTGGTCACATTACTTACTGCCTAACCTAAGGCTGGAAGACTATGTGGCTATTAAAAAGGATAAGGCAGAGCTAATGTGCTACATGGAAATATGTCCAGATACGCTGCCAAGAGAAAAGAGAAAGGAAGCAGTGTGCACAGTGTGTCTCCATCTACAGAAAATAAATGCATACATTTATAATCTCCTTATTGATGCAGAGACATTTTCTGGAAGAAGACCCTAGAAACTACAAAGAGTTGTTGCTTATGGGGAAGGATGAGAAGAAAATGATATTTTCCCCATTTCTTATTATGACATATTTTGATACATAAAAATAAGTTATGTAACATATAATCATTCAGGCCACGACTCTTTTTTTTTTTTTTTTTTTTTTGGTGGTACGTGGGCCTCTCCCTATTGTGGCCTCTCCTGTTGAGGAGCACAGGCTCCGGATGCGCAGGCTCAGCGGCCATGGCTCACGGGCCCAGCCGCTCCGTGGCATGTGGAATCTTCCCGGACCGGGGCACAAACCCGTGTCCCCTGCATCGGCAGGCGGACTCTCAACCACTGCGCCACCAGGGAAGTCCACAAGCACGATTTTAAAGGGACATTTTTCTAAAATGGTTCTTCAAGGTGGTGGTGAGCTTGCCTCTAACACACCCAAGTGCTGGGAAGAAAAATCAGCAGACAGGGCTCCCACCTCTCATTTCTCACAAGGCCGAGGCTTTCTGCCCACTGCCCCTTGCCCCTCCTGCTAGGTAATCAGATCATTGTTAATTAATAAAGCTGTCAGGTGAATCATCCTCTCTGGTCATTAGTGTCCTTCCAGAAAGAGGATCCTGCTATCACTACCCCGTCCACCCCTCGGCTTGCAGCTCAATTAACTTAATGCTATGCAAATGAGAGGCTCTTCTCTTCATTAGCTTATAGCCCTCGAATGTTAATCGCGTAATTGGGCCTTCAACAGGGTAATTAGACACGATTTCGTCCATTAGTCTTACAAGGCTAATTATTGTTGAGAGGAGAACGGGGGACGCTCCCAGAGCTCCACACGAAGAGGGGCCTCTGCTTAAAGCAAACACGGGTGGAACCTCCACCAGGTACAAGGGCGGCCACATTCCAGGCTGTCCCAACCCAGCATCCTAATCCGCCGGGGGTCAGGCGAGGGAAGGGAAGGGGGACACGGGGAAGGACAGCAGGTGTGCCGGGTGGAGAAGAAGAATACACACGGCCCTTAAAAGCAGAACAAAAGAGCGCGGGCTTCCCTGGTGGCACAGTGGTTAAGAATCTGCCTGCCAGTGCAGGGGACACGGGTTCCAGCTCTGGTCCGGGAAGATCCCACATGCCACGGAGCAACTAAGCCCATGAGCCACAACTACTGAGCCTGCACTCTAGAGCCCATGAGCCACAACTACTGAGCCCGCGTGCCATAACTACTGAAGCCCGCGTGCCTAGAGCCCGTGCTCCACAACAAGAGAAGACAGCGCAGTGAGAAACCCGCGCACCACAACGAAGAGTAGCCCCCGCTCTAGCGAAAGCCCGCGGGCAGCAGCGAAGACCCAAGGCAGCCAAAAATAAATGTAAATAAATAAATAAAAATAAAGAGGTGATTAAGTTAAATGAAGTTGTCAGGGTGGGCCCTAACCCAATCTGAATGGTGTCCTAGAAGAGGGGAAATTTGGACACACAAAGAGACACTTGTACACAGAGAAAAGACGACATGAAGAGGCAGCAAGAGGGTGGCTGTCTGCAAGCCAAGGAGAGACGCCTCAGCGGAAACCAGTCTTGCCAGCACCTTGATCTTGGACTTCCAGCCTCCAGAACTGTGAGGAAATGAATTGCCATTTTTTAAGCCACGAAGTCTGCAGTATAGCAGCCCTGGGAAACCCGTTCAGATTCCTAATAGGTATCTCACTCTTACCATGTCCAAAATGGAACTGGTGTTCCCTTCCCCCAAACCTGCTCCTTCCACATCCCTGGTCAGGAGATGGCCAGCCCATTCTTCCCTTTTGCTCCAGCAAAAACTGGAGTTGTCCGTATCGACCGTGTCTGTTCTGCCTTCAAAACGTAGTCGGAGCCCAAGTACATCTTGCCACTTGCGTGGCTCCTACCCTGGGCCAGCCCACCAGAATCTCCCACCTGGATGATGCCAACTGCCCCCTTCCTGGCCTCCTTGCTTCTGCCCTTGTCTTCAGGCCTGCCTACAGTCCATTCTCCACCCAGGACCCTGAGTAATCCTTTTAAAACATAAGTATCATCACTCAACTGCTCATCACTCCCCACCCCCAGTGGCTCCCACCTGACTCAGAGGAAAAGCCGGAGTCCTCCAGGAAGCCCGTCTACCTCTGACCCACCACCTCCCTCCCCGTCGCCGCTCCATTGACAACAGCCTCCATGATGCCCCCTGAACTTGCCAAGCACATTCTCACCCCAGGGCCTTTGCACTTGCTATTCCCCTGGCCTGAACTGCTCTACCACAGATCATCCCAGGATTTGTTTAAACCTCTGCTCAAATGTGCTCTTAAGAGAAAGGCCATCCCTGACCACCTTCCAAGCAATGTGCTACCCCACCCATCCCTCCCCACCTTCCTGCCCGCCTTCCCTTCTCCCCTTGACTCTGTTTCACTGCTCTCCATGGGACCCAACAGAGTATGTGCATCTGTTGGTTGTATATAGCCTTTCTCACGCCAGCAGGACTGTAAGCCATGGGACAGCAAGTATTTTCGGTTTTGTTTCCTTCTGTGTTCCCAGAAGTCGAGCAGTACCTGCACGTAACAGATGCTCTATAAATATTTGGTGCTTATCTGAACAAAATCATCCCCATCTTTGACAGGAGGAGACTGAAGTTCAGAGATGATTAAAAGAAAAACCCTGCCCAGCCTCACTCAGCCTGTATGAGGCAAAGCCAGGCTTCTGGGGCCTCTTGCTTCACCACTGTCCTGTTAAGCTGCTTCCCACCCGCAGGACAACGTGTAAAGTGCCGTGAAGGTGCAGGGCAAGGAGAAGCGTCAGGGAAGGCTTCCTGGAGGTGGTGGAGTTTGAGCTAAGCCTTGTAGGAAAGATAAGATTTGGACAAAAGCCCAAGGTGTTCTGAAGGAAGACACATCAGGAGCAAACACTCGGTGTTTAGCAAGCAGGAAGTAGGCAGGTGTGCTCAGGTGCGGGGGCAGGAAGAGGAGGGATGGGTGGGAAGGAGGGAAGCCCTCCTCTCCCGATCCCCACCCCACCTCCTACTCTGCGAGTGGGAGTTCCAGGCCTGGTGGGTTTCTGCCCGGTGCATGGAGTCCTTTCCTAGGATCTAGAACCTACGCTTCATGAGACAGAGACCCAGAGAGAAAGGAAGGGCCCCAAGAGCCACATGGGGGTTCTGATCCACTTGCCCCTGGGGGCGGGGGCGGGTGTTGGGTGGGGTCTGGACTCTGCAGACACCTCAAAGCCAACAAGGAGGCAAGGCCCAGGGTTCTATAATCTCAGAAGAAGTAAGGCTGAACTTCAGTTTGTGGGAGACCTTCTTAAAAGTTTTTTTTTTTATTTTTATTAAATAATTTCTGTGATATTTAGGGAGGAGAGCTTCAAGCTTTTAGACATCTGCCACATGAATCTGGCAGAGGCCCAAGCTTTTAAAGCACAAGCGGGGTTCAGCAGTTCAGCACTTTATTTATGCCTCCAAGGAAGATGGAAAATTGAAGTACACTCTGATGCCTCCCAAAGTCTCCTATGGGTAAAGAAAACAAATATGATTTCTCCAGGTCATCTCGGCCTCCGTCCTCTTGCCTTTCTCTGGGAAATGAATTTAAGTCAACGGTCTAGAGTTGCGCCTGCCAAAAATGGGGGCATCTTCATCAGAGCTGGACTCAAATGCCAACTACCCGGGGCTCCATTCTGCTAAAGGTCACCTGTCACTCTCCACCGAGGCCTGGAGATTGCTTTGGATGTCTGATAGCAGGGAAGGTGTGTTTATCTCCCCTGATGTCTCAGTCACCACCGACTTAGGCCCAACTGTTACTGGTTGGATAAAACCCGTTGCACCCCTAATAAGAGCTTAGAATCCACAGGGGAAACAGAAATTGAGATGTGCTTTGTCAATGAAGAATAGTCAACCTTGATGGGGGGAAAAGCGAGAGCTGGTCATGAGAGAAATTCTCTGACTGTGAAGGTAATCAGACACTAAACTAGGAAACTGAGAAAAGTTGTCACTTCCTCCCCAAATGACACATTTACACAGTGTCATTTGGGGAGAAAGTGTGCTCAAGTAGAGTGTGGCAAACTCACTCTGGACCCCTTCCTAGACCTCTTAGAGACAGCAGGAGAGCCAGCCAGGCAGAACTGGGTGCTCTCAGAAAGTTCTTAGGAAAAAAAAATTTTAATGGTTAATAAATACACTGAGTTAGGGGCTTCCTTGGTGGTGCAGTGGTTAAGAATCTGCCTGCCAATGCAGGGGACACAGGTTCGAGCCCTGGCCGGGAAGATCCCACATGCTGCGGAGCAACTAAGCCCGTGCGCCACAACTACTGAAGCCCACGCACCTAGAGCCTGTGCTCCGCAGTAGGAGAGGCCACTGCAGAGGCCTGGGCACCACAGCGAGGAGTGGCCCCCGCGCAGCGACGAAGACCCAACACAACCCAAATAAATAAATAAATACACTGAGTTTCAATATACTACGGCAAGACGGTTAGTGTCAGTCTTTAACTAACAAAGTTACTAACCAAGAAAATACCACGCAAATCCCTTGTTACATGTGTGCCCTGTTTCCTCCTAAAGACTAAACTCCCAGGCCCTCCATCACCCAGCACAGGCTGTCTCTTACGCTCCCGGATTGCCAGCTGCCCTGAAGTTTCCTGCCACCAGCACGCCACGCAGTGTGCCTTCTGGTCCCCGCTGCCCGCTGGGGACAGCAGAGCTAAGCCTGTGGTCGTCGGGGCTCGCTCTCTTTCTGAGAATTCACTGTACTTTTCTATTTTATACTCTGCAGGATCCTGGAGGCTGCAGGCAAAGGGTTCAAAGGTGATGTACATTTTCGATGTCCCCGCTTCAAAAGTAATTGCTCTTAGGCTCTTCAAGACAGACGACAAACCTTAGTAACAGACTGTCATAAACTAAGTTTTAACCCTCGAAAAAAAGCAGTGCCGACCTTCCACATTTGCTCAGAATCATCCTCACCAGACTTTTTCTTACACAAACATTGGAAATAAGTGGTAAAATGTCAACAGTCCCTAGGCGGGTAAATAATGGGAGCACTTCCCTTTTTCTACTTCAGTCCTTATTTACCAAAGGATTAAAATGCTCCAGCCCCGGGGGCCCTGACTCCACCACTGGCCACAGTCTTGAGCTGGAGGCCCAGGGTGCACCTCCTTTCCTAACTCCAGGCCCGGTGACCCAGCCACCGGCTCTGAGAACCACCGCCTGCATCCCCTCCGACCTCCCAGGTGGCTGCCAAGTTCCCATCACCAGCTAGTATTTATTTTTGCTACGAGGACGCACAACACTCACTCTCAGAGCCAGGACAGTCGGTGCGTGCTGTCCCAATGTGCTAAGTGGCTGCGTAACAAGTGTAGTGGAAACTGAGAAGCCTGGGAAGATGGCCCACGTCTTGGGGAGAGTGGATGCAAAAGCGAGAACAAGGCAGTTGACCCGAACGGGACGCCGGAGCAGGTGACGGCAGAGATTTCAGAGACGCTGGAGAGATGCAAGTGTTGCCGGGATGGAAGACCTTTGGGTTGAGTTTTAATCTCTTCAAGGCAGTCTCCAAAAGTATGCCTCGACCGTGGAAAGGTAAAGAATACAGAATGAGGACAGGCGGGCAAAGCCCATCCCAAGCAGGACAGGTGTGATACGGCATTTCACAAGTGCTGTATCCACCCAGTTTTCAAGTCACGGCTCACAACCCTCAAGTCCCCTGCTTGGGCAGTTCACCAAGCCCCACTCCAAGCACTCCCCTTCCGGGACTCCTACACTCCAGCCGGGGACAGCCCCCAGGCCCCGGAGCCCCTGAAATTATTTAAATTAGCCAATCCAGCAAAAGCCTGCAAAACCTAGCTAACTGCCCTCCTGCCAGACAGAAGATGCCTTCCACGGCTCAGCTGCGGTCACCCTGTCCCCAGGGTGAAGCCTCCGCACCGGCCCCATGTGGCAGCCACCTCTCGTTTGGAGCTGTAAGTAACAGAGTTCTGCCTTTCATCTCTCTGAGCGTCATTTGGTTGTGTCCTGCCATCAAAAGAATCTTTAGGGAATTCCCTGGCGGTCCAGTGGTTAGGACTCGGCGCGTTCACTGCCGGGGCCCGAGTTTGATCCCTGGTCGGGGAACTAAGATCCTACAAGCCATGTGGCATGGCCAAAAAAAAAGAAAGAAAAAAAAGAAAAAGAAAGAAAGGAATCTTTAAGTCTTACAAAACAACAGGGGACAGGTGATCCACGCTTTTTCACGGCCGCCACACGATCTGTGAGACTGTTCTAGCATTCAGATTTCCCTGTTTGTCTGGCTCTTTGGCTTCTCTGACAAAAGTGCAGTTTTGTCTTTGTGTATCTGCAGGATCACCTTCTGCCCCGCAAATCACAGGTGAACAAGGAAGTACCTTCCTCCACCCAGAGGGGAGCAGTGTGCTCCGAGCGGCCGAGGGGCCAGCCAGGGCCACAGTTCCTTGGTGAGGAACTGGTCTGACCTTGCTTTGCAGAAGCTCTGGTCTCCACGCACAGGCCCAGAGCTCCCAATGTATCAGGAATAAATGCGGCTCTCACACCTGGAGGCCCTCGTACATACGCCAGGCTCTGTGCAGAGTGCTTCCGCATCACCGCCTCCTACCCCCGACCTGATGTCCTCAATGCCATGGTCCCTGGTCCTCAGTTGAGGAAACTGGAGCGCAGAGAGGATAATAACTGGCTGCAGGAAATTCAGGTTTAGATATTTATCTGTTGACAACATCATCTTGGCTGTACGGAGCATTTTCTAATTCCTAAGTCCCACCCATATGCATTTTCCCAGCAAATACGTACATGAATCCAGCAAAGGTGAGGTGAGAAGGGCTGGGTTATCACCCCATTTGACGGATAAGGACACTGAGGCTTAGAAAGGTTACGCAGAGCCCCCGGACCGCTGACCAGCGAGCCGCAAAGCAAGATTGTCAGAAACGTGTGTCAAACTATCAGGAAGGGGAAAGACGGATGAAAAATTCAGACAGCGGCTGAACGTTGAAAGAAAGAAAGAACCAGAAGAGACAAGGCCTGGAGCTGCCCCCACTCCCTCCTCCATCACATGCACACTTTCTTTTTTACCCTTGGCCCCAGACGTTTTGTTGAGACAATGGCTACTTCCTCCAAAGCCCTCGAACGCAAGTGGACATCTGCCTAGAGGGGCCAATGGACACCATCGTTTGGGCGACAGAATCCGAGTGGCTGGGGACCCTGCTGTGGATAGGTGCACAGCGACTCTGCTGTTAGGAGGGGCCTCCCAGCTCACCGATGTTTAGGAAAGATCTTTCTTCCAAAAACAAAAGGCACCGTGGAGCACACAGTCCATGATATGTATTCCAGCCCATGTCTGGTAAACTCTCAGATGGTGGCAGCAAGGCAGGGTCAGCCGGTTCTATTAGCTCAATTAATAATGAGTAAGATAAGGCTAACATCCCACTCATCGGGCGGCTCGGCACGGGGCTGGAGTAATGGAGTTATTAACCTCAGTCAGCCACTGAATTTTGCTGCTGATTCCAGCTCCATTTCCTAGTTCAGGCCTCCATTAATGGGCTGTTTATTATCCCTAATCCACGTAAGGATCAGCTGCAGAAATATGAGAGCCTCCTGGAAGGACCAAGTGATAATAAAAAAGAGGGAGAGAGAAAGAGAGAGAGGAGAGGCGAGAAATCCTCTCACGCATTTTAATTGTTCTTTGGTCCAACTGCTGTTCTCTTAAGAGACGATAACATCCTTTTCACTTTGGAACACATCAGAAATGGTGAAGCCATTCTCTGAGGGTTTCGCCGTGTTGTTCTCCAAAACACAGTGTCATATGCAACTACAAAATAACAAGCTTTTAAATTAAATGAGAGCGCTCTGGCATATTACCTATATGCCAGTTCAGTTTTTACTTTCATAACATACCATGATTTTCCATTGTTTAAATTTAACATAGCTGAACCCAAGAAATCAGACCAGCATTCAGCAGAATAATTTATCAACATTGTTAAATGCTCTGATCACAATTTTCCAGTTTGCCTGGATCCACGGGCCCCTTCCAGACAAAAGGGTGATTTTTGTCTTTGTCTATTTCAGGGCCACTCTCTCATCCCACATGCCGTCTGGTGAATAAGGAGCTACCTTCCCCAATTCCAACCAATGGGAGTCTTTAAAATGTCTTCTGTAGGTAAGAAAAGCAAGCAGATTGTGACTAGAGGGAAAATATTTTGAGTAGAAATGAGTTATTTGTACCAGTCCACAGTGAGTAGATACAGCAATTACCCTCTGACGGTCGTCCTTCAGAGTATAACAGTATTTGCCATTTTAGCCTCTTCTTCTGGACGCACAGGCTCAGTGGCCATGGCTCATGGGCCCAGCCACTCCGCGGCATGTGGGATTTTTCCGGACCGGGGCATGAACCCATGTCCCCTGCATCGACAGGCGGACTCTCAACCACTGCGCCACCAGGGAAGCCCCATTTTAGCCTCTTTTTGTGTAATAGGAATTCAAAAGCACATGGATAACGATCATAATAAATGTTTCCATGCTTCTTAAAGTGTAGGCAAATCAGTAGCTCACCTATTTAGGGCATGGAGTGTGTAATTTATTTTGTGAGGACAGGAGAGAAAACTATATCCTACACTTTGAATGAGAGTCTGTCCTCCCAGAAAGAGCTGTGGGAGGGATATTCAGAGCCAGCTCATAGAGCCCCCTGCATCCACGGCACTTGCCAATTATAAATCACACGCACACATATTCCACTCACGCTCCAGAGCACTGGTGCTGTCAGGTTAAAAGGGTAGAGGTTATTGCTCCATTTGACAGACAGGAAAACTGAGGTTAATTGTAGTTTTTTTTTCAAGCCAGCAAGCCAGGGGGCAGGGATAGACGCTCATCGCATTGCAGAAAGGACACGATGGAGCCGTTCAGAGCAAAGAGCTGGGGTCCCGGTTGGTCTCCTCCACGTGGCCTGGGGCGAGGGACACGGCTCCTCTGAGCCCACATGCCTTTTACTGAACCAACCTACTTTATGGGGCTATTGAATGGATGAAAGGAGATGCAAAGCAGGCACACAACTGGCACTCAGTAGACACCAGATATCACTATCATCATTCTTGCTTTCAGGGTGATGATGAGGGTCCAAGGTGAGGGGGCAGGACCGGGAGGGGGAGAAGTGTCCTCAGGGACGAACAAGGCAGGACCGCTGCAGAGCACAGTCAGAAACTGGATGCGAAGATGCAGAGGGGAGAGGAGGAGAGCGGGACCCGGCAGCAGCAGCCTGGTCTGAACACTCTGGACCGCCTCCGACCACTAAGCGGAGGCTTGTGTCGAGGGTCTGGCCCAGGAAATACGAAAGCTTTCAGACCCACGTGTCTGAGGGGCCAGGCTTGCACCGCGCAGGCTCCGCTTGGGTGTGGGAGTCCCAGCTCCTCCAGGCTGGGAGTTCATGGCAGCCAGCCTGGGTCCCTTGGGCAGCTCTGCTCTCCGGTTCCCTGTGGGAAAGGGCTATGCTTTTAGCAAAAGCCAACAAGACACCCAGCACCAACTGGGATCCAAGTGCAATGAGAGGAGACCTGTCACTGCTTTCCCGGGGACAACCGAACCCCTCTGGGCTCCCACAGTTATGTGGGACACACAACTGTCTAGTTTAAGAAATAATAATACATAGGGGCTTCCCTGGTGGCGCAGTGGTTGAGAGTCCGCCTGCCGATGCAGGGGACACGGGTTCGTGCCCCGGTCCGGGAGGATCCCACATGCCGCGGAGCGGCTGGGCCCATGAGCCATGGCCGCTGAGCGTGCGTGTCCGGAGCCTGTGCTCCGCAACGGGAGAGGCTACAACAGTGAGAGGCCCACGTACCACAAAAAAAAAAAAAAGAAAAAGAAAGAAAGAATAATAAATAAAAAATTGAAACCCACCACACTCGAAAAGGAACCTATACAGCAGTTGCCAGTTTGCACAAAACAACCTGGGACACAACAAGCTAATCGAAAATACCTTCCTTGGGTGATTTCTTCATAGTCCCCAAATTTAGTCCAATGGAGTACAGAAAGAGAGAAATACTAAAGAAAACAGCAATAGTAAAATCTCTGCTACCATTCTGCTGAATTCTATTGCCACTGACTCAGCGAGGGTCCCCTCTTTTACCCTCTTTGCAGGGATTTCTGAGAGACGCAGCAGCAGCTCTGACCTGGGACCTTGCAGTTGGACGTGACCCGGACCTTGCCTGCTGGGCCTGCAGCGGTACAGCCCGGGTCGGGGGAAGAGGTTCAAGGCATAGCCTGCCCCACCCCCTCCTCACAGCATCAAGGTGAGGGAGGAGGCAAAGGAAAAAAAAAAAAAAAACCAGTCTGTCTGATACACTGCAAACTTCCCAACATCAATCAGAATCCTATACTCCCTCTCCATAGTAAACATTAATTTTAAAAGGAAATACCATGCTACAAACTTGCAGCATGAAATGAATTATTTTACAGCCAAGCGGAGGGCAGATTTCTGGATGGAGCCTTGGATACTTCTCTCTTTTGTTTCTTTCTTCTTTCTTCTTCTATTTTTTTCTTTTTACTATTATTATTACATTGTAACAAACTTTATAGCCCATTTTATTTGTTCTCAAATAACTTTTTCTCCTTCTTTGTGACACATCAATTACTTGGTTTGTTTCCCTCACTGTGGGATGTTGGAACCAGGAGTTTGATATTGCTCTGCAGAATATAATTTAGTATTATGTGCCATAGGTTTATGAGATAGAAGTGAAACAAAACATGGCATTTGAACACTATCCATTTATTAGCTCTAAGAAGAGACTCATATTTGACAAGGAGACAATAACTTTGTTCCCTGATAAGCCAGAGGGGTCTATTTCTGTGTCCAATACACAGAGTAGTTTACCCTTCCCCAATAACTCTATTTACTAGTATGAATATATTTTAATAGTACAATTGATAGATATGTAAATTTATTTTAATCTAATTTCATTGAATCCTCCTAAAAACAAAAAGAGCCTTTGTAGACTGTTTTCATATCTGAATTATAGATTTCTGTATCGTATTCCCAGATTGATTTCTAGGCTATAATTCTGTCAAGATTTCCTCCTGGTGTCAAAAACAGCAGTACCACAGCTAGAGTGCTTTATAATTGGCATCACAACCGAACCAGAATTACAGCCCTGATACTCATCCCAGAGCTGGGTGGGTTCATTTTAGAATGTTTCTCTCTTCCTTAGCCTATATCTGGACTTGGAGGTTCATGGCTAAAATTACTTTCTGAATTAATCATAAAAAATGCTTAATGTCAAGCTAAGGTGGAGGAAACGGATTAGTCAGAGATGAGAAAGAGGAGGGAAAATACACCCTCAGTGATGGGAGAAAAATACAGAAGGATGATTAAACAGTGGCATATGATTAAATCTACGTTGTAAACAAATATCTTTTTTATTTCTCTGCTTGTCCTCTGCCTTAGGGTCAAATAAATTAAACTGGCATTATTTACTAAGTCTTTAGAAACTGCTTTTTACTTCGTGGTGAATGGAGAAGTATTTCCTTGCAAGCCTGCCCTAAATCAAAGAGGTTCTTGAATAATCTTCCCCGCGATGCTTTTAATAAACACCGTGCCCTCCCCCTGTTGGTCATGCAGTCCTGGCATGGTGCACAGGGTCGGTAAATAAAACAGGCGTTCTTCCCCTCGGGGTTCAGAAAAATGAGCACTAGATTCTCTCCCTATGTCTTGTCAATGACCCGCCCCCAGCCTTCTTTTAAGTGACTGTTTTTACATTTTCCCTGATGCCTTTCATCTTCAGGTAGATGAGTTTACTCAGAAGCTAATTATTGACACCAAAGTCTGTTCCATCCTCAGCAAACTGGAGGGTGGAAACTTCGCCTCATAGCACTGTGGTCCCCTGGAAATTCCCGGTCAACATAGGTGGAAAGACAGGATGCTCAGGCTGCCTGCTGGGTCCCTGCTGCCCTAGAACTAAACAGACCTTTCAGTCTTCTAGGAGGAAGCTCTCCAGACCCAACTCCAAGGATATAATTAAGAGAGAATTGAGGAGAATCCAACCGTGAGGAACAGAAGAATGCCCCCCACCAAGAGGTCCACCTCCTAACCCCCAGAATCTGTGAATATGTTACTTTACATGGAAAACGGGATCTGCACATGAGATTACATTAAGGACGTTGATAGGTAAGATCATCTGGGTGGACCCAATCCAATCACACGAGTCCTTAAAATCTGAGAACTGCTCCCAGCTCTGGTCAGAGGGAGATGTGGCCACAGAAGAAGACCAAGTGTTGCAACATTGCTGTCTTTGAACACAGAGGAAGGGGGCAATGATCCAAGGACTGGGGGCAATCTCTAGAAGCTGAAAAGGTGAGGAAATGTACTCTTCCTAGAGCCTCCAGAAAGGAACGCAGCACGTCTGACATATTGATGTTAGCCTTACGGAATTGTAAGACAATAAATGTGTACTGTTTAAGCCACTCAGTTTGTGGTAATTTATCACAACAGAGAAAACTAATTTTCTGTCTATTTTCTAAAACCAACTCATGCTATTCTTAGAGAAACCACAGAGCTATTCAAAGACAAATGATTTGCAAAATATACCCACCTTAGGACTCAGGTATAGACATTGCCAAATAAGGGTCCTAAAAGTTAAAAGAGAGAGAGAGAGAGAGAGACATAGACAATGAATACCCTTTGGAAGAAGAAGTACTCTAGGAAACAGCAGAACATTTTAGATAAAACCTTATCAATGTGCTCAAAATAATTTAGAGAGAACAGACACTGTAATACAAGAAATCAAAGAAAAGAGGATGAGATAAAATTTAAAAGGAGATGAAAGAAAACTGACAACGTTAAGGGAAAAAACTAAGGGAAACGTAAAAGCATTATAGAAATGAAAAATAAATTAGAAGCAACAAGAAATAAATATGATAAAAAATAAAGCTATCATGAAGGACAGATGTGAAAAATAATACAGAAAAGAAAAGGAAAAGATAAAAGCTACTAGAAAGAAATTGTAATTATGGAAACAGATAATAAATATCCAGCATGCACGTAATTGGTCTTCCTGAATAAGAACACCAAGTGAATGAACCAGAAAAATATTAATATATGTACTAGAAGCAAATTCTCCTGAAATAATGGAAATGGAAAGGATTCATAATATTCCAGAGAAAAGTAATAAAGAGAACCAAGACTGAGGCATGGCCTAGTGAATGTAGATGAACTGAGAGAGAGGGCATCCAGACATAAGAAGTACATTACCTATAATGGAAAAAAATCTCACTGGCCTCAGACATTACTGCAACCCTACAGGTGTCAGAGCACAGTATAGAAATGGTACAGGATGCTGAGGGGTAAGAAATGTGATGGGAGAATTTTTTACCTTGCTAGATGCTGTTTACAGATAAAGCTAACAGAAAGACATTCTCAAATGTGCAAGAATTTAGGAAGTTTAGCATGTCTGTACCCTTGCTAAAAATGACTCAAAGACATAATCCATTCAAATGAACAATGAATCAAAACTGATAAATGGAGAGGCTGAATCATGTAAACAGCTGGTGTTGAAATCTGAATCCAGTTGAAGAGAGAATGAAAACTTCACAAGTACAGTAATACAGCTAAAAACAGAATGCAATTGTTATATTTCTAGAAAGAAAAGCTTAGTGATCTTAAAAATAATAATCTGTGTATAATAGACTGAGGCCAAAAAATTTCAGAACGTGTCTGTCCCTCCCCACCCCCAGCCCCAGCCTGCCAGAAATGGAGAGTGGATCGGGGAGGGGAATGAGGAGGTGGTACCTATGGGAGCATTCTTTCTTTCATCTTTCATTGACAGAGTCAAAATATTCTGTTTCATTTCAGAACTGACAAATTGAGAAATACAAGTTTAATCAAACCATCTTGACAAGAGTAGTAGAACTAGAAACAGATTATCTTCGAAACCAACTTGGGGGGAGAGGAGAGAAGCCAACAATAGCAATAATAAAACAAAAAGAAGGGGCTTCCCTGGTGGCGCGGTGGTTAAGAATCCGCCTGCCAATGCATGGGACATGGGTTCAAGCCCTGGTCCGAGAAGATCCCACATGCCGCGGAGTGACTAAGCCCATGCGCCACAACGACTGAGCCCGCGAGCCACAACGACTGAAGCCCGCATGCCTGGAGCCCGTGCTCTGCAGCAAGAGAAGCCACCGCAATGAGAAGCCCGCGCACCACAACGAAGAGTAGCCCCCGCTCACCACAACTAGAGAAAGCCTGCGCTCAGCAACGAAGACCCAACGCAGCCAAAAACAAAAATAAATAAATACATTTATAAAATAAAAAAAAAGAAAACACAGACCATTAAAAAAAGATGGAAAACAAAGGAAACCATGATGAAGCATAAAATAAAGTGATGAAAATAAAAAAGAAGTGGGATAAATTCGACTGTTCAAAGGAAAAGACAAGCAGGTTGAATAAATGTTAAACCCAATTTCATTCTGCCCTACGTGACAACTTAAAATAAAGGAAGCAAAGTAATTAAAGGTAAGAGACATGCAAATGCAACAGAGCAATGGAGGGTTGAGTTCCGGGTAAAAATGGCGCGTTGAAACACGCATCACATTCTGTTTCCTCCCCAAACCCGACAGAAGATTGACAGGAAAGGGATTCTGAAAACCTACAGCAACGACAGGGAGAACAGTGGAAGGGAAGGCAACTAAACACGTGTTTTTGAGGCTGGAAGGCAGCTGGACCTCTGACAACAAGCAGCAGAGACGTCAGCAAGCCAAATCCCGAGTCAGCAGCAGGAAAAGCTGAGAACAAACCAGTCCTCAGCAGCAAATCCTCAAAAGGCTCAGGCAGGCAGAGGTACTGAAACGGAGCAGGGCCCTATGGTCCTTTCCTCCCATGTCCTCCACCTGCCTTTTGTCTGTGGAGAAACTTTAGCCAACGAATAAGTTTAATCAGAGAAGTGAGAAAATGCAGAGGCAAAGAAAACAGTCAAATAAATAATCATAGTTTAGTCATTAAGCAAAGTTAAGGACATTTAGTTCCTCCTCAAGGGCTATGGATAATATTCTGAGCCGTATCCTGTGAACTGTCTTGTAGATACTGAAACCCCCCAGGTGGAAGAAGTTAACTACATGATGACCAGGCTGTAGCCATGACATAAGCTGCCCCAATTCTGAGAACTGGCCTCAAGGAAATGGGAACAAACCAACCCTGGAACTGAAGACTAACTGTACCTAAAGCAATCAAGATGATGCTGGTCAGACCACCGCAGGACCAGTTTCAAGGTGAGTGTCAGAGCTGACTGTGCTGTTTCTACATGTAGCGCCCCCCCCTCCATCTATAAAAGCTCTTGTCCCCTGACTGTCAGTAGAGGGGAGTCAGCCTTTGGACAGGAGTCCCCCCCCCCCGGGTTGCCAGCATTGGAAATAAAGCAAACTTTCCTTTCCACCAAATTTGCCTCTTTATCGGCTTTTGAGCAGCGAGCAGCAGCGGTAACAGTCCACTCGGAAACTGGATGGCTAAAATAAGGACGATTGGTTAAACTTGCTTAAGAAATTAAGCCCCAGATCGCCTCCTCACTCCACCCAGCGGAGTGAATCCTCCTCCTCCACTTCGGTAGAAATGGGAGGTTTATTCTCTAGAGAGGATATAATACAGGCTCCTTGGACTTGAAGAATGCTGAGCACAGTTGAGAGTCTGAGTCTGTACCAAAATTAGGGGAAGTTTAGGTTAAAAATATATATGCCTATGGTGTGCAGTGTGTGAGACCTCTGCCCACCTTCCCCCAGTCCCCACTGTCCTGCTTCTCCCTTGGACCCCAGACCTTCACCCTCCAGCAGGAGATTGGGTGAGTCCTCTCTGAGGAATCCGACATTTCCAGAGGAGAAGACTTAAAGATGTTGAGTTGGTGGGAGGTGCACAAAAGGCCCAAATAGTTCATCCTACACTGAAGACAAATTCTATGAGCTCCATCTATGCCCTCAGAGCTCCCAAATAGTTTTTTAGTGAGCAAACAACCAAGGGTAATGCAACATCTTTCTACTGAGAAAGAATGAGACCAAGACAAACAAAATTTAGTAGGAACAGACTATGCAGGAGGGGAAAAAAACCTCTCCTCATTACCCTCCTGCAAAAACAAGCTTCCATTAACATCTTCAAGAGATTTTAAAAAATCCATGAAATAAGATCAATAAACTATAAAAGTAATATTCAGATGACAGAAAAAAGACCTCTTGAATGTTATAAAAGTAAAATCTGCAGCAGAAGTTAGAAATTCAGTAAAAGGGTTGAAAGAGAAAGTTGAGGAAACCTCCTAGAAAGTAGAGCAAAACAAAACAAAGGCAAACCACACACATACACAAACACAAAAACAACAAAAGATATAGGACATAAGAGAGAAAAGTTTTTTTTTTTTTAATTTACAAGGCCAGTCCAGGAGATCTAACACCCAAATAGCGGGTTCCAGGGAGAACAGGAAAAAAAAAAGAGAGAGAAAAATCAACAAAATAATTCAAGAGAATTTCCCAGAACTGAAGGACATAGGTTTTCACATTAATTTTTGGCCCGATGGAGTAAATGAGACCCAGACCAAAGAAATAAATGAAATTTCAGTGTGAACTTCTTCAGTCTGGAGCACATGTGATGAGGGTGTAACAGCCTACTGTCGTCAAACCATCTTTTTAACTTGAGAAGCAACTGGAAGGTATGCTACACTAAAACAAGAGAGCATGTGAGAAAGAGGAAGATGTGTGATTCAGGAAACAGGGACTCCAACTCAGAAGACAGGCCAAGGGAATCCCTCTAATCACAGTGCAGAAAAGTCCTGGAACAGCCCTGCAGTAAGCCTACAGAAAAAGCAATCCAAACAAGAAAGGAACAGGAGTAAATAAGAAAAACCTGGGACTCACAGTTTACATAATATGATGGACTTTGTGGACTATTGTTCTGAGGAGCTATTATAAGCTGCAGAAATAAGTAGCAAATAGATACAAAGAAAACTAGGCAAGCAAAGAGACAAGGTGATTATTAACATCAGGAAAAACAAAATGAGAAGAGAAAGGCAAAACCGACAAAAAGGACATAAAAGACCTTCCAGCTGAGTTAGCTCTCCGAAAGCAGGTTTTCTGGAAATTACACTCACAACTTTGTGCTTATATCTCATTGGCCAGAACTTAGTCCTGTGGTTCTACAGAGCTGTAAAGGAGGCTGGAAAATGGGCTCTTTCATTTCAGACACCAACGTGCTCTAATGAAAACTGATGTTTTGTTACTGAGGAGGAAAGGGAAGATTCATGTTGGAGGAGACAAGTAACGGTCCTGTCACAGACGGTCGCTTTCATCAAGATGCCACTGCACAATGAACACACAGCTGACAAAAACCTTTATGAACTAAATAACATGGCACCAAAACATATAAAGCAAAAACTACAGGAAACACAAAATCAAATCATTAATAAGCTACCTCTCCCCCAAAGGGCCAGCTCCAAGGAAGAGTTAATGTTGAAGTTTTAAAAACTATTCCAGATACAGAGGAAGAATGAAATCCTATGAAATGATCACATCCTTGATACTATAAGCCTGACAAAGGACAAAAAAAAAAAAAAAAAAAGGAAAAATTCAGACCCATATTACATATGCATATTAATGCAAAAAATCTAAATAAAAATGTAGCCAATACCATCCAACAGTATATTAGTTTCCCATTGCTACTATAACAAATTACCACAAATTTAGTTGATTTAAAAAGTTCAAACTTATTATACTACAGTTCTGTAGGTCAGAAGTCTGGTACAGGCCTAACTGCACTAAGATCAAGGTCGCCCAGGATGACCTCCCTACTTTAAAGCCAACTGATCAGTTACCTTAATTACACCTGCAAAGTTCCTTTTGCCATGTAATATAACATTCACTGGCCTGACATGGCAGGGAGGGGGACTGCTTAGTTTTGATGGGGAATCAAAACTGCACCTGCCACAAGCAATATATCGAAAGAAAAACACACCAAGACCAAGTGACAGTCATTCTAGGAATGAAAGGCTGACTTATTATTAGAAAACCTGCTAACATAATTCATTATATCCATACATCAAAAAGGGAAAAAAAAAACACATTTGTCTTAGAAAATGCTAAAAAGGCCTTTGAATAATATTCAGCATCAACTCCAGATATTTTAAATTCTAAGAGCTATACTTCTTTAACTTGATAAAAAACTGTATATACCTCAAATGACAGTAGTGCCTTAGTGGTAGAATGCAGGACAGTCCTTCAGGTCAGGAAAAAAAAAACCGCATGTCCATCATGACTCAGTTCTGGAAGTATTGCCCAATGTAATTAGACCAAAGAGTAAAATGAAAAATATAAATATTGGAAAGGAAGAGGCAAAAGGATATATATTTGTAGATGAAATGATCATCACCCTGAAAAGCCCAAGGGAATCAACTGAAAAACTATCAGAAGCAGTAAGAAAGTTCTAGTAAGGAAGTTGGAGTATAAAGCAAATAAGAAAAATCAGTATCTTTCTTATACTCCTGAGAAATCCAGTTAGAAAATAAAATGGGTGAAAATACCCTCTTATCACAACACCAACAAGAAGAACAACAGGTAATATAATACCTAGAAATGCACTTAAAATGAAAAGCATGGGCCCAGTAAAGTGTCGGTGGTTTCACAAAGGGGCAAAGAGAGGACAGGGCCACAGACTGAAACAGACCAACAGACCAACTGATAAACCTAATGCAATTCTAGTTAAAATGTCAATGGCAGGGACTTCCCTGGTGGTCCAGTGGGTAAGACTTCTTGCTCCCAATGCAGGGGGCCCAGGTGCGATCCCTGCCCGGGGAGCTAGATCCCGTGTGCATGCCGCAACTAAGAGTTTGCATGCCGAAACAAAGATCCCATATGCTGCAACTAAGACCGGGCGCAGCTAAAATAAATAAATAAAATATTTTTAAAAAGTCAATGGCAGTTCACGATCAAATTATCATAGTGCTCATTTGGAATAACAAACATATAAAATAGACAATAAAGAAGAGTAATGAAAGGGCTTTGTCCTGCACTGACTTGAAATACATGATAAAACTAAAGTAGTTAAACAGTGTGCAGAAATCGACTTGTGGGAAACAATAAAAAGTTTAGAAGTATAACCAAGCGTACTGAGAGACTGTATTTACGAGCAGACAGCGTATATAATAAATACCTATCCCCTGCAGCCACCAGCCCACGACCCAATCACCATCTCTGCAGCAATCAGCCCCAAACAGCCAGGACTTGATCAGTAACTAACAGCTTCCCTAATTTTGCCACCATTTCCAATTTAGAACCAAATTAGAGAAAGCTGAATATGTTCCCCTAACCAAGCACATAGGACACCCTGCTTCCAGCTGGCCGCCCCCAGCTTCCCCAGGCCCACAGCCTCCCTCAGGGAAGCCCTGAAGCCTCACCTTTCCCACTAGAAGGCTCTCCCTCCCCTCTGCCTGCCTTTCAGATTGGGCCAACTCCCTTGCTATATATATAGCAAGCTCTGACTAAACAGCCTTTGCTTTTTTCATGTAGGAGGTCTTTGTGTATTTCCACAATATCTCCTGTGGCGGGGTGCCCTCAAGTTCAAGTTAGTGGAAGAAGGACAGAGTATTCAACAATATTCAACATTTGAGGGGAAAAGAAAAGAGATTTGTACTGCATACCCACATCAAAATAACTATCAGACGCATCAAAGAACCAAATGTAAAAAAGCAAGTTGTGAAAACAGTAGAAGAAAACATGGATTGCTTTGCACCCACAATCCTGTAAGGAAAGCAAGACTGGCTGATGCGTATTATCATCCACAGATGAGACGCTGAGGTCCGGCAAGGCGAGCGGCAGAGCCAGGATCTGAACCCAAGCTTGACTCCTACTTCCCAGGGTAAATGGGACGAGTGGGTGGGAATGGGAATGACTAAGAGACACTCCCCTTCCAGAGCGTGGTAAGGCTCCAGCAAACTGCCAGCAGTCAGCCGGCTCCGGACAGACAGTGCCTGGTGGTGGGGACCTTCCTGGGAGGCAGCGTGGCCAGGGCCGAGGCCCCGTCGGAAGCGGACGGCTCACCTGTTGGGCTTGTAGCCCATGCTGTCCATCAAGCGTGCCTGGTTCCTGTCTCGCGGGAAGCCGTGCAGCACCCACCCTCTCTCAACGCAGTCCTGCCGGTCCAGGCGCTGCCTCAGCACCTTCATGATGATGTAGTTGGGGACTGCAGAGAAAGGAAGACAGCTGGTCACTGTGCCGCCCTGGCCGCCTCTCCTGACCCAACAGGAAGGTGACGGAGCCTCTGCGACCATGGCTCACGGCCTTCCTAACTTTATTTGACCCTGATGTGAAGAGGTGAAGAAGCCGTTTTAGGTGGACAGGGCTGTGGGTGCCCGTTTCCCAGGACCCTCCGAGGTCCTAGCAATGGGAGGAACATGGCCACCCAAGAAGGGAAAAGCATTGGGTGACCTTGAGCTTGAGCTTGAGCTTTCCCTGACTTTGACAGGATATATGCCCATCAGCAGCCAGGGTAGCTCCCAGCCCTCCAGTGATATGTGGGCATCCCTCCCCGATCCCCCTGCAACGGCAAGCATCCAGTTTTTGCAGCAAAAAGACTTTTCACGGAAGCATACCAATCCCCAGTGGAAGGTTTAGTTTTCCTCCAATGGGATGGCAATGGTGCCCCTGAGGCTCTCTGCTAATTCAGGATACACAAGAAACTCCCTTCCCCCAGTTCTCACCTCCTTGATGTTCAGAATCAAGTCTCTCTCAAGAATCACAGCTTTAGTTATAACCAGAGACTGAAATCAAGTCTCACGGAGAAGATGTTGAGAAGCCTCTTGTTTACATTACTGAAATTGACATTCTCCTGAAATTTATACCTCTCTTCTTAGATTCATTAAAAGGCCTATGTTGCTAATGTACTGCGTTCTAGCAATTTGCACTGCATTTCCTGCACTTTGCATTCATTTTTCCAGAGATACTTGGTAAATATTACCATTGTTTGCTATGAATGTGGGCCCCCCCAACGAGCGGGTTTCCTGGAGCTGCAGTGACAGGGCGGCTCAGCATCTTTTCTGGAGATGCCCGGTTCCCTCCGTGAGTCGGCCAAGTGGCCCTAACGCACATGACTGAAACTTCCCCAAAGGCCCCCAGGCTGACAGCCAGGTGAACATGGCGGTGAGAGATTCAGAAAAATTACTGCTTTCCTCCACGGCTGTGACATGCCGGGTGACTGCCCTGTTGCCAAAGAACCATAAACCTCATCTAAGTCATTTGCATTTCCCTGATTTTGTTCTTTCTCACATCTTTCAGCCTTTCTTCCCCAGTCCCTAGGAAAGGGCAGGAAAGGGATTTTGCTCTAATGAGAAGATCTGGCTAAAACAGATCAGTGAGAAGTTGATACAGCTAATCCCACCCCTTCCCTGCTTAAACCTGCCATGGCTCCCCAGTGCTCTGAGGATAAGAGCAGTAGCCTTCCCCATGGTCACCAGGGCCCTGCAGGACCCAAGTCCTGCCTCCCCTCCCTGTGAATCTCCCCCAGCTCTTCGCCTCCCCTGAATGTGCCGGTCCCTCCACCCAGAGCATCCTTCCCTCGCGCCTTGCCCGGGGCCAGGCCCCAGAGGAGTGTCCGCTCCCTGGACGGCCCGTCACTGGGTTAGCACCTGTGCTTCTTCACCTTCACTTGCCACCCCTGTTAGTAACTCTCTGACTCATTCTTTGTGTAATGCTGCCTCTCAGGAGGACAAAGGACCATGCCCACCTCGCTTTCCATGATTAACACAGTGCCTGGCAGATAGGAGGGATGGAATAAATAGAAGGAGCCCTCCTTTTTCAAAGCTTCACTGCAACTAAACAAAGATGTTAAAACCAACTCGACCAGGCTTTGGGGAGCTCAGAAGAAGAGGGGAGGGGAAGGAGCTGGGCTGGAGGCACACACGAATGCGGGGGCTGATCTCAGCCCTGCCCTTAGGTGCCAACCGACCTCCACTCGGTCAGGCAGGCTCTCCCAGTCTCAGTTTCCTCAACCGCCGAAAGAGGATGCCGGGACCTCTCACCACAGGATCAACACGACGCACAGCTCCAGGCATGTGGGGGATGGCACTCAGAGATGGGGGCTGGTGCTTTTCAGTTTGGGAGATGTATGTCAGGAAACAATGTTTCATGAATATGCTCATGTTTGCCCCAAGGTCAAGGTCACGGTGTGCTGGGTTGGCTCCTGGGGTAAAGGATGGTTGACTTCAAACAAGCCTGGGCAGTTAAAGATGGAGAGATGTAGGGCTTCCCTGGTGGCGCAGTGGTTGAGAGTCCGCCTGCCGGTGCAGGGGACGCGGGCTCGTGCCCCAGTCCGGGAAGATCCCACATGCCGCGGAGCGGCTGGGCCCGTGAGTCATGGCCGCTGAGCCTGCGCGTCCAGAGCCTGTGCTCCGCAACGGGAGAGGCCACAACAGTGAGAGGCCCACATACCGCAAAAAAAAAAAAAAAAAAAAAAGATGGAGAGACTTAGGGACCTCTGTCCTGAGTCCTCTGTTCATATTCCTGGAGTCGCAAACCTACTGATCTCCCTGCCTCCACTCCCCAGCGGCTGTTTATATGCAGGGCAGCGGCGGGGAGGGCAGAGGGGCAGCTGTCACAGCTTCGGCTCATCCACCCCGTGCCCCACTCCCCGCGCACGCAGGGCGCGCCGGCTCCCACCAGCGGCCCCTGTGAGGAGTCAGGGTGCGGGGAGCCAGCACTAAGGCTACTGTGTGAAAAAATAATGGGTCTTTTCTCTGATCCAGAAACCTCATGTTTCCTGTCCAGAGAAATACAGATTAAAGATAATGTGTATTAAGAATCTGCCATAGAGCTTTCCAATCCAGGTCTACCCCTAAATATGTACAGATATTCTCAGTGAAATAGTAACTAATACAAAAGCAAGCCTATCCCAGGGATCTATCCAATGGAGCGTTATGGGGCATCTGTGCTGTGTCCAGGGACAAGGGATTGACATTGCCACACATACAGCAAACAAGAAGCCAAGGGCCCTGCCCTCCTGAATTTTACGTTCTAGCCAGCGAGACAGACAATACGTAGATAAATACCCGTTTCAGAGAGTCATAAATACTATGAAGAAAGCAAATCAAATGATGGGATGCTGCTGGTTTGACTGGGTCCAGGATGGTCTCTGAGGTCACAACCGGCCAAGATCTGGACGGTGAGTCCAGCCTCGTGAAGATCTGGGGAGGATGTTCGGGGTGGCACTGGCAAAGGCCCTGAGGCTGGAATGACCTTGGCGCGTGGAAGGGATGGAGAAAGGGCCAGTGTGGCTGGAGCAGAGTGATCTCTGGGAAGTGGGGGTAGGGAGGCCCCGCCGGGTCTTCAGGAAGGAAGGGGATCTGGCCACCCCCGGGCCATCTCGGGAATGACCACGCGCTGGCCCTTGGTGCATATTTATTGAATGAACACATGGGGGTTGATCTCAGGATCCGGAGCTAGTACGTCCTGGCACATGCGCTTTGCCATGTTTGCACAAGGACTGCTTATTTTGTGGGATCACAGTGGAGTCCCCAGCTGGCATCCCCAGGTCCTATGGATGTGGCTAGTGAAGAATACTTTACCGCCTGTAAAGTCTGCAAAGAGCTTGGGCTGAGGACCCCTGAGTGCAAACTAGCTGTGAACAGCTCCAGCTTTCTAAATTTCTAAAAGGAAACCAAAAAAAAAAAAAAAAAAAAATTCCCTGGTGGTCCAGTGGTTAGGACTCGGCGCTTTCACTGCAGTGGCCCAGGTTCAATATCTGGTTGGGGAACTAAGATCTCGCAAGCCGCGCGGCGCAGCCAAAAATAATAATAATAATAATAATAATAATAATAATAATAAATAAAAGGAAAGAAACCATCTTTTGCTGACCCCACAAGCACAGTGCCCTCAAGTCCTTGGGCACCCTGAGCAGCTGAGGGACGCCACAAGCTTCCAGCAACACCCCATTAGAGAGAGGCCGGCTGTGGCAGAAAGAGCTCTCTGCACCCCACTCCCAGTCCCAGTCTCTCCATCAGTAGACGGGGAAGGTGGGTGGGCTGAGCTCTAAGTTGGGGGCTGCAGGAAGATTTGTAAACACTGCTCCTTCTATGAGAGTTCCTTAGAAAAAAACCCAGAAAAAGTCAGCTCTTAGCTCCCCTGGGTTCCTTTCTTCGAGCAAGTGTGAGCGGAGAGCCCAGGGGTCCGGCCGTGGGACCTCCCTGACCCTCAGAGTCCTCCTCTGGGACACCTGCCTCGCTGGCTGTTATGGGGCCTGGAGACAACTCGTGGCAGCTGCCAGATCAGAGCTCTTTTGAAGGGATGGGTCTTCGTTGCTGCCCGTGGGCTTTCTTTAGTTGCGGCGAGCGGGGGCTACTCTTCGTTGTGGTGCGTGGGCTTCTCATTGCGGTGGCTTCTCTTGTTGCAGAGCACGGGCTCTAGGTGCGTGGGCTTCAGTAGTTGCCGCACGCAGGCTCAGTAGTTGTGGCGCACCGGCTTAGGTGCTTTGTGGCATGTGGGATCTTCCTGGACGAGGGCTCGAACCCGTGTTCCCTGCATTAGCAGGCAGAATCTTAACCACTGCGCCACCAGGAAGTCCCTGTGTGCGTATAGTTTTAATTCCTCCTAAAAGTTTACCCAGATTCCCATCAGATGGCTACGATGAAGCCACTGGCAAGAAAATGGGACCCTTAAATTACAAACATGAAGTCCAACATCTGAGCTTGAATCTGGCTTTAGGAGAAACGGGCTTGCCCTTGGGAGAGGGGGTCACTGGGTAACTAGTTTGCTGACCAGTGATACCCCAGGCCCATTAAGGCCTCAGTTGTTTGGTGGTGAGAATGGCATTGGGCCAAGCTGCACTCCAGGAGGGATGTCTGAGCCACTGAGCTTCTAGGGGCAACAGCGGGCTGCTCCTGCAGCTCGGAGCCTTGGCGATTCAGAGAGGGAAAGACCTGGTAGGTCATCCCTTTGACCACCCCCCTCATTTCAAAGTTGAGAAACCAAGTCCCCAAAAGATTGTGCCTTAAGTGACACACCCAAGCCAGTTTCTCAGCCTGGAAGAAATCTGACTCAAGGTCAAGAAATCTGACCAGATAGAAACACAAAGAGACTTTCTGGTTTGGGGTGGGGTTTTTTTTCCCTATTAAGTTGGCAAAGATTTCTAGAGGGAACTTCCCAACTGGCATCAAAAGTTAAAATGTACATGCCTTTTGGCCCAGCAATCACGTTCCTAAGAATTTACACCTCAGATACAACAGTACATACGACCAAAGATGTGCACGTAAAGATGTCCATATCAGTGCTTTTTATAATAGTGACAATCGGAAGCGATTTTAAATGTCTGTCAGTAGAGGACCGCTTAAATAAAGGATGCACATCTATGCAATGTGAGATTAGGTAAACTTTAAAAAATCATTTATATTTATGTTGACTCGGAAAGAGGCCTCAGACAGAATATCAAATGGGAAAAAAGCAAGTAAATGGTTTCTATAATACGGTCTAATTTAAATGTATATTGACATACATATACACACATGCACATATACACACACCACACACGTACGGGGGAGAGAGAAGGGCCCCACTGATGCCCCACGAGTGACAGACGGTCCCTCGGGGGCTCAGGGTCCTGGAGTTGAGAGAGACAACGACACAAGTCAGGGCTTCCCTGGTGACGTAGTGGTTGAGAGACCGCCTGCCGATGCAGGGGACACGGGTTCGTGCCCCGGTCCGGGAAGATCCCACGTGCCGCGGAGCGGCTGGGCCCGTGAGCCATGGCCGCTGAGCCTGCGCGTCTGGAGCCTGTGCTCCGCAACGGGAGAGGCCACAACAGTGAGAGGCCCGCGTACCGCAAAAAAAAACCAAGAAACACAAGTCAACACATCCTGGCTGGAAAGGCCTAAGGACATGGGAGGCGTGGCAGTGCTGAGCACTTCGGAGGAGAGCAAGGTCACATTTCCGGAGGACTGGGGAAGATGTATAATCATACGGACTCCAGCTTCGAGCCAAAACCAAAACAAGCCCCTCTCTTCAGGCTCTCAAATTAGCACTTCTCCTCAGAGGGCCGTACCACAATTGTGAATCAATCATTATTGGTGCAGTATTTGTTTAATGCCTACATTCCCACTCTCACCCCCTGCTGGAGAAAGCAGGGACCCCTGTCAAGGTGGCTCGTTGCTACACCCGCGCATTTGGCATTGTGTCCCGCACATGGCAGGCACGTAATAAACACACTTTGAATGAATGAATGAATGAATGAATGCATAGTACCAATTCCCCCAGACCTGGACTGTTCTCCCGAGCTCTGAGTCAAGTCCTGTGGCAATGGGAAACGGCCCTTCCCCCAGGGTTCCCTTCATCCACGCCACAGCCCACCCATGAATTAAATATGCAGTCAAGAGAAGACGTGTTGACGTCTGGGATTTGTTTCAAAATACTCCTGATGGAGGCGGGGGGGTCTTCCTGGCGGATTCCAGATGCACCGAGGGTGACCATGAGCTCACGTGGGTTCCTTATACTGGTTATGGGTCCCTTCAGGTTCCTTATTCTATTCTCTCTGCTTTTTACATACATTTAAAGGCCTCCATTAACAAAGTGGGTTTTTTGTTTAAAGGAAACAATTTAAAGGCCTAAAGGAGGTTGAAATGACCACTGTGAGAGACCACTGCAAAAGGACAAAGGATGAAATCTCCCTGGAGGTCTGTCCTTGCACCCCAGAAGCGGCTCCACTTTTGGGGGACCTGAGGGCTGGATGGAGCCCTAGCCCTGCTGTCAGTCCGCTCTGGACCCTGGAAGCACTGCCCAGGAGCCTGGCATCTGCACGGATCTGCCTTCCTGGGCAATCCCGGGGAAGCTGCTCAGACCCGCACACCAGGCCGTTACCCTCTCTGTGTCTCAATCAAGGTTGAACGTTGGTAACTGGGGCTCCTGGGGCCTGGGAGACAGAGGCTGCCGGGCCACGGAGGTTCGCTGGTCCCCTCCCCCTCCAGCACAGACGGCTCTGGGCAACACCAGGGGTCCCCTCGCAGGGACGGGCTGTGCTCCCCCATTGGAGGCTGGGAGACACTGCTGGCAGCAAAAACAAATGACAGACCCCTCTGGATACTGCCTCCGGGGCCCTCCCGGACACAGACACGGCGTGCAGGCCCAGGGGTGAAGGGTGAGGCGGGAAGACCCTGCCTTAACTGCATTTCCCGGCCCTACCCCTGCAACTCCTGTATCAGGTTTTCCGCTCGGTGCCTTTGTTTGGCTGCCGCCTTTTTTCCCCCTGTAGGCCATCCACTCACTTTTCCAACCCCACATGGTCTGACCAGCCAGTTCAGCAAAAATGCAGCCTTTTCAGAGCAGATCTCGGCCGCTGTGTTCACTGGAAGTTGAAAGTCCCCTTGATAATGCTGTCCATCGCCCTTCATCCTCCTCTCGGAGAGATTTTCAGTGCCGTCTCAAGTCTTTCTCCACTGAGTCAGGTGCCTCAGGCTTGATTTCTGGGCTTGACAGTTAACATCTTACCCTGCGTATAAGCTACTGCCAAGGGCTACCTCTCCGGAATGTCCTGTCAACCCTAAATTTAGCAAAGTGCAAGATATGAATATCCCATTATTTCATAAAGGCCACATCACATGGTTTCAGGTGTTTGGGTTTTTTTTTTTCTGAAAATCTTCCATAAAAGATGGCAGTCCTCACGCTGACCTCGAGGTTATTAAAATCTCAATCCACGTATTCCCTGCCGGCCGGCTGTGCTCGAGGGGTGGACGGGGAGCCTCGGTCACAGGCGAGAGGTTCCCAGGTCCCCCACCAACCCCACCCAGGCCACCCGGCCCACCCTTGGTCTTGAAGGGGAGGCGTTCCTGTTCAAAGGCCTGGGATGCAGGTCAAGCCCCCGCCTGCATATCAATCCTACGGCTCAGACAGAAGAAAGTACCCCCCTGAGTCAGGCCACCATGAGGTGACTGGACAGGACTCTTCTTCCCAGGCTGCAGGTCTGACATCCTCAGTCAAGTCCAGCTCAGAATGCCAGTGGCATTCGTTAAGGAGGGCCCCGAGAGAATAACTGAGCCAGCTCATGATTTGTCCAGTGGAAACCCGAGCCCAGGGCAGAAGGGACTCTCTCGGAGCCCTTCCCCCGACCCTGTCCTGCCGCCTGTGGTCCAAGCCTCTGCATCCCTGACCCGGGGCTCGGCTGCTGGGGGAGGGGCCCGAGGGGCACCGAGGTTGCTGGCGCTGGCCCTGAACGGCTAGGACGGAAAGTGGAGAAAAGGAAAGAGCTCCCTCAGCCGGTGCTTCGAGGTAAAAAGCCCCAAGGTTGATTGACGCACCCAGGACAAGCCATTTAACCTTCCCACCACCCCTGGGCAGATCAGAAAAAGCTGAGGACCTCACCACACACCCTACACACTCAGAAACCCACCGACACACTACACACACCCAGGCACTCACCTATAACACCCCTACAGGACACGCATGTTACACACCTGCTACATGCCTACCTGCACCCTACACACGCTATCCCCCCATGTGCAACACACACGCTCTACACCCCACACCCTTCTACACACAATACAGTGCACGCACTTACCCCCTCCCCTACACACGCACACACACATGTGGACACACACGCACACGCATGCACACACACATACACGCACACACACATACACGCACACACACATACACACATGCACACACATGCAGCCTGTAACTGCCCCTGCAACGTCTTTCCCTCTTCAAGGCCCCATTTGAAAGCAAGTAAAGGGGACACTTGGCATCTGCCGGGGGTCGTGGGAGACTCAGCACTTTCTTCCCCCCCCCCCCACAACATCCCAGCGCAGCCCCGGCCCCTGCCCCCTCCTGATCAGGCCCAGTGGGAGAGTCTTGGAAAGGAACCCAGCTGCGGAGGAGAAAGAGGGGTTGCTCTCGGTTCTGTTTTTCATTTCCATCTCATGCATACTGATGCTCCAAAGAAATGGGGCTTCCATTCCCCCCCCCACATCTGTCTCTTCCCCACATGGCTGGGGGCTTGACCCAGGATATGGGTTGGGCTCTTCCAGGCCCCGACGCCCCGACTTACTATCACTGTAATTCAGTGAAAGCTAAACTCCACCATTTCTGGGAGACCGTTACCCTTCGGATGGCACTGATTCCTGGCAGCTGAGGCCTGCAAGCCCCCCTCTCTGCTGTAACCAGGAATCAGGAGTGTCTTACAAGGACCTGCAGGGCCACAGTGCCAGGACCTCGGGCCAGGCTTTCCATTAGCGACGCTCTTTGTTTATTATTTACTGCCACCTGCTGGTCAACCATGGATCCTGCGCCCCAAGTGAGCGCTTAAAACGATAAACAGAACATTTCTAAAACCCATACAGCAGATGACAAGGAGAAACCAGCTTGTTCGAATTGGTTGTACTCCACAATTCTTCGGGGGGTGGGGGAGCAAGCCCCTGGGAGAGCTTGCCTCCTTCGTAAACTCAAGTCACTTCCCCCGGCCAAGTGCCTGCCTTGGCCAGCCAGTGCTTCCCAGGCACAAGATGGAACGGATGTCTTTTAGGACTTCTTTAGTTTCCAAAAGTCTGTATCCTAACATCTCTATTACTTAACAACAACATTTAAATCTTCTTGGCAGACAATGGTGCGAGGAAATAACAATTTTTAAAAAATAATTTAAAAGTTTCTGGGACTTCCCTGGTGGTCCAGTGGTTAAGACTCCACACTCCCAATGCAAGGGGCCTAGGTTTGATCCCTGGTCAGGGAACTAGATCCCAAGTGCTGCAACTAAGGCCTGGTGCAGCCAAATAAATAAACAGATATTTTTAAAAAATAAATAAATAAAATAAAAGTTTTATTTCCCGCCACAATTAGCAAATGGGTTTCAACAGGAAGTTTTCTTCTTATAGTTGCCGACAATTTTTTAATATTGGCTTTTTTTTCAAGTCTAGAAGAGTACATTAGGCCTGGGACTCTTACGAACCAGGAGCCTGGTCATCCCGCAGTGAGCAGCTACCCACTTTCTATCACTCCCCTCTCTGCCACGTCTACTGGGGCCAAAAGCAAAGATAAGATTGAGGTGCCAAGACTGTTGGCCCATTCACAGCTGAGAGGTGGCTCTCCAGCAGTGGGCCCTTTGGGCTTCTCTTGCTAATGAGGTTTTAGATGAGAAAAAAAAAAAACATTTAAAAACATTCTTCTGGGGTGGGGTGGTGGTGGTGGGATGAACTGGGAGATTGGAATTGACATATATACACTAATATGTATAAAATAGAGAACTAATAAGAACCTGCTGTATAAAAAATAAAATAAAATTCAAAAACAAAACCATTCTTCTGTAAATAAATGGGGCTTCCCTTAGTAAATTAATAAGACTTTTAATAAAAATGCTCACTTAGACACACTGTGTATAACGATTTGGTAATTAGTTAATCTTAAAACGCAGTTTTACATCTTTCAGTGGAAAATGAGAAGAGGCCAGCAGTCCAGATGCGGACCAGACTGTTGTAAAGTGCAGAGTATTAACATTAACAGTACACTGCGGATCAAAGAGTTTAAGGGGCACGGTTTTCCTTCCATTTTAATGAAGTCGGGGCTCAGAACCAGTTACTTCCGCCCACATCTCAAGGGCAGCGAGAATGCCGTTGCCCACGTGATCTGTGAGGAGAAAATCAGCAGCTACTGGGAAACCAGGAAACAACCATAAGCCCTGTATTCTGGTGTCAAAAAGACGCGATGGCCTATTTACTTAACAAGCATGTGTGCCATAGTGCTTACTGTGAGCTCAGCTCTGTTCTGAGCATGTATTTTCTCTAATACAAGTATTGATTCATGTAATCTTCAAAACAACCCCATTTTGCGGATTAGGAAACTGAGGCACGGAGAGAGGAAGTAACTTGCCCAAGGCCACACACTAATAGGTCGTGGAGCCCAGAATTAAACCCAGGCCATCAGGCTCTGGGGCCACCTGCTCCACCTCTGTTCTCTGCCTGCCTTTCAGGGGAAGAAACAGCATGAATTCTGCCCTCCATTCTGCATTTCGTTCACAGCGTGCCCTTGGGTGAGTGACTTTACCTCCCAGCTGGGGTTTCTTCCTCTTTAAAAGAGAACTGGACTCTCAGTTCTCTGAGCTCCCTGAAAGCCCCTACGTGGCACGTGTGAAGTCAGGCCACCCCCAGCTCCGAGGACCCATGAGGCCATCTGGGTTCAGCCTCACCGAGTCACGGGATGCAGCCAATCCTGAACCAAACCAGAACGTTCAATGCAAGCTTTCCCTAGGGTGGCAGATTAGAGGTGGCCACTCCTAACGCTGAGAGGGGACTCTAGCCCCCCCCCCCCCCCCGCCTTGAATCTGGGCTAGTCTTATTGACTAGCTTGATGGAAGTTCATTCTGGGACTTCTGAGGCTGGCTCAGCAGAAGACATAGCTTACCCCATCCTCCACCCCATCCACCACTGCCGCCCTGGGCCTCCTTGGGATGCTTGTTCTGGGGGAAGCTAGGACCACATAAGGGGCGCCGACCAACCCGAGGCCGCCAGGCTGGGAGGAAGCCCAAGCTAGCCATGTGGAGAGGCTGCACAGAGAGAGGTCTGACCAGCCCCAGACGGTCCACGCATCTCACTCCAGGCCCCAGGCATGAGGATGAAGAATCCTGCCCCAGCAGATGCAATAGGGAGAAGAACCAAGGAACCAGGTTGACACCAGAGCCGAGAACAACATGTAAGGCCCCAGAGGAGCCGGCCCAGTTGCCTCTAGCTGTTCAAGCCATGCCAAGTAAGGCCCAAGGCCGTGTGGGGTGGAGCCGTCCCTGCCACACCCTGCCTGAAATGCCAGTGCACGAAATCAGGAGCATGATGAAACAGATGTCCTTTTATGCTGTCACGCTGCAGGGTGGCTGCAATAGATAACTGAGCCCCAGACGTGGAGCAGACTGGGCTTCTGCCAGTTCCTGGTGACCATAGGGACCAGGCACCCAAAGCTGACATTAGTCACAGGAAGAGAATACGATACCAAAAAAAATCCGCATATGAAACATCCGTCTACCCAACAATCCTGCTACTACTACCGTGACTTCTCCTACAATTACGCCAATGAAAATACTATAACTATTAATAATAATACTGGTAAGTATCCGATAAGCGGCCTATCATGTGCCATGCACAGTGTTAAACATTTTACAGACACATTTTCATTTAGGTACCTGACAAGCCATGACTTTGATACTGTGAAAAGCTCACCCTTGTAGATGAGGAAACCGTAGTTCTGAGTGGTCGGGTGACTTGCCCAAGGTCACGCAGCTGGGCAGTGGCAGAAACTGAACTGGAATCAAGGGGTGATCGCACAGCCCAAACCTGCAGCTGCCCCCTTGACTGTCAAGGAGTGACCGTCGCTGGCCACCTGTCTAGAAACTCGTCAGGCTGCCTCCTGCATTCTATGGCCTGTTCTCCCTTTGTTCCTTCGAGACAAACGGGGTCTCACCTACACAGGAATGCAGGCAGCAGAGGGGAGCTTCTGGGCCCCTGACGCCACAGGGCGTGCCTACCTGCTCTTGCCGCCCCACACTGTCCCAGGGCACGTGCTGGGCGCTCAGCTGTGAAATCGCTCGTTCACCCACGAACACTAGCTGAGCTCCTGGTATGAGCCACGCTGGCCATGGGGACTGGGGGGCAGACAGAGCAGAAGCAGAAGCCCGTGGCGGGAGGTGCTGGGAGGGGTTCCAGACGAGGTCCTTCTTACCTCCCGGTAACCTAACCGTGACCGACCAAGTGGAGAGAGGGTGGTGAGATCAGAGTTCTAGCAGCCAAGGTCACAGCTGGGGTAAATGGAGGCCAGGTGAGAGGTGAGGAAGAGGGAGGTGTCTCTCCCCGCCCCCTCCCCTGGGTCCCAGAGCAGGCCCCGGGGAGGACGGGTGGGAGGGAAGGGCACGGGCACTTCCTTTACGCTCTGTACTCTCTCTCCCTCACCTCTGCCTCCTGCGTCTCTCTGCCCCATCGCACCCCCCCCACTTTGCTCTACCCGGAGCCCCCTTCTCGCTCAGGGCAAAGCTGGAGGGCATGGGCCCCGCACTCCCCTCCCCGGCGATTACAGCTGTGCCACGTTCCCCATGGGGAAGCTGCAGCGCTGCCTTCTAGCTGACAAACCCTGGCAGGTCTCCAGGGACGTGGTGTAGGGGCCGCAGAAGGTCACCGAGGGCAGCCTCCCCTCCACACCTCAGGCCTCACTCCCAGCCCGAGGAGAAAGCCGGTGTCAGCTCCCCCTCCGGGGCATTCTGAGAGGGGAAGGGGCTTCGAGCTACACCTGCCTGGAGGGGGTCGTGAGGGGCTGGCCAGACGGCTGCGCAGGGAGACCTCCTAGCTGGAGGAGAAGGCTGGGCCTTGGGGCCTGGCCTGTCGAAGACGATTTCACAGCTGAGTGGGTTGGAAACCACCAGGGCTGCCCGTGGAGGGGAAATGCTTCCAGAAGCTTTGGTCGGAGAAGGACACCCTGCACCTCTGGGCTCCCCTTCTGTTTCGTGATCTGCACGCCTGACACACAGCAAGCCCCCGATGAACATTCAGCCCAAGAAGAACAGCTGAGCTGCCCCTCTTTGGCGACATGGCAACAGTAGACAGGCCCCACTCTTGCGGGGAGAGAGACGCTTCATTGACCAGATGCACGAGTGAACTGACAGCCCCTCGCTGCCTCAGTTTCCCCACTGCTCTGGCCACTGAACAGATAGCTTTGCAACCTTTTGGCCACAGACCTTTGGCTGATGCCCCAGCAAAGCATCGTTTTAATAATGATGCTTTTGCAATCAAAGTCTAGTTTTTACAAACTGAGAGCTGGACCCTCTAGGGGCGCAAACCTGTTGATAAAGCTTTCTACAGCTGTCCTCATTACAGGCCTCTGGCCCTCACAACGCACCCCGACTTTGAGACCCACTGCTTCTGCTGGGCCGTCTCAGCAGGAAGACTCCTACCTAGTTTCCAGAAGGAAACCTTTGTAGTAGTCCCAGCGGAAAAGTCAAAAGTTTGACTGGAAAAAAGGAGCTACTTCAAAAGCATTGTCAGACCGCGAGGTGAGGGTGCCTTCAAAATGCATAAATTACAGGGGTGTCCATTCATCAACCGATAGGCAGCCCGACAGTGGGGCTCTGGATGGGGGCACCAAGGGGACGTGTGGGGACACATCCGGGGGAGGTGCAGTGCGTAAAATACACGCTGGATAAAAGAGTAAATTAATGTGTTTATTACTCACTGCTTGGAGTGCATGCGCGTGCGCACGCGTGTGTGCGGAAAAATGAAAGAAAAATGTAGAGTTTTTTCAATAATAAAAAGGGAGTTGCACTGCGGGGCCCCTAAAGCTTGTGAAAAATTAAACTCGATGGATTCAAACTGTCCTATTTCCACTTCAAAAGAGAAGAGGCACTGAGCTCTTCCCAAGTTATCTTCAAACGCCCAGCACCCTAGAAAGTTTCTTTAAAAAAATAAAGGCTCCTGTTCCCCCAAGCACTGTACCGGTTACTGTACCCACTGTCTCTCCCTCTTCTAATTATACCCCTGTGAGTCTATTAATCAACTGGTAAATTATTTAGAGAGTCATGCGCTGTCTTCAGCTGGTACAAACACACCACATGCAAAGACTTGCTGGAAACGGGCTGGGGTCCCTCGGGGTCTCCCCTCTGCAGTACGACAGCTTGCAGCTCACCAAGGCCGCACTGTTAAAAAACAAGAAATAGCATTCCGCTTACCTCCTCGGATGGGAAGATTTACTTTGTCTTTCAACTCAGCAACTCTTTGCAAGGTTTTAACAAAGGAGAAAAGCTGGTGTATTGTCGAATCTTTGGCGTGCATTTAGTGATGAGAATATTAATTCCCCCTAAAAAAAAAAAGGCAGCACTTCGGCTGAGCTCTGATCCATGCCTCTTGGGATATGGACTCGTGGAAGGCTCTCGAAAACGCTCATAATCATGCCAATTTGGGGCTGGTTTGGCTTGTTTGTGCTCCGATGGCTGCCTTGGCTGTGGTGAGGTCTCATTACCAGAAAGGGTGCAAATTAGAGTCTGGAATCTCCCTCAAATCTCCCACCTCTTCTCAGGTTCTATTAGGCCATGAGGGACCTTCTCCAGATAGAAATATTTCAGAGACATGGGGTATACGGGAGGGGGCACAGGTAACGCTTGGTAATGATCTGTCTTCCGCATTACCTTTTCTACACACCAGGACTTGCGCTTTCAGGGGAAAGTTATTACGCCAATTAAATAGCTGTTTTCTCAGCTGAAAGTCAGTATATGTGTGGCGTGTGCACCAAGGAATTTGGGCCTTTTTTAATTGAATCACTCTAGCTGTTGGAGTGCTGGCAGGGGCTGGTTACAGAGGTGAAGTGACTTAGGAGCTCCCTGTAACTTGGCCAGTGAGCCAGGTTGGCAGGTGCTGGGGTGCACAGTTCTCCCTTCCGCTCCTAGAGAGACAGGAGATGGGAAAAGCTAGGGTCTAACCTGAAAACCCCACCCAGAGGACATGCCCTCGCCAGTGGTCCCCCAACCTGACAATCCCAGCACGTTCGGAGCACAGTGGGGACGGATCTAGACAAGCATCTCACACACTTAGAGCAAAGACTTAAACCAACAAGGACAAAATATGCCTTTGGCTGTTTTAATATCTCCCCTGGGTCACCGGGCTCCAGAGGAAGCGCAAGCAACATTCGAGAATGAAAACAATGGCCAGAGCCGGGTAGAAGGCAACCCTTCTGAAGCAAAGAGACGGTGGTGTACCACTAATTAGACCCAGCAATCTGGAATGAGGTTATACCTACTGCCAACAGCCATGGGACCGTAAGTTATGGCCGAAATTCCCAGGAGAAGGACTAAAAATGAAGCAATGCAGACTTCTTTCTGATGGGGTGAGTTGAGGCCCATGAGAAGGGTTGGTTTTTGTACTAAGTGAAACTTGGGAAATGAGACATTCCAATGGGCAAAGACAGGGGGCTGCCTTCCTCGGGAAGCTCCGCAGCCTGAGGGTTAAGGAATCTCACCTTCCAGAAGGCCCTTTGGTAGGAATGAAGCCCAGAGAAGGCTCAGGGCACATCATTTGGAGGTGGTGGCCACTGTGACTCACCGGTGACTGAAGCACAGAATTGAGCTCTAGCTGCTCCTTTGCCTGATTTTGGGGGAGAAAACAAGAACTGCACGCATGGCCCTAGTGCCCACTGGCCATAGCGCCCACCAGCACGGACCGTGGGACTTTACATGGCATACGAGCAGCTGAGAAGTTATTTTTCCAAAGGCCCAGAAGAGTTTGTACGTGTTCTGCACCCACGTAAAAGCGACGGGAGCTCCCGGGCCGTCAAGCCTGCATGACGTGCGGCCTGGCCCTGCGGGTCGTCGTCGGACCCCGCTCCATGGCTGCCGGGGAGGTGGCCACGCTGGGAGCACCGCACAGAGCCCAGGGAATAAATTTGCTCAGCGCAGCTCAAGTCGGAACGAGTTTAGGAGGTCAGACCTATGTATCTCAAAATCCGGAGCTCGGAATAAGCATCTCCCCACAGCATCCAGAGTGGCCACCAAAAGCCCAGGATCAAGAGATTTAGGATGAGCTAAGATGGGGCCCTGGAGTCCTTTGCCCAGTAAATGTGGAAAGATGGGAAAGCAACAGTTATTAATTTTGCTGCTGATTTGAAAGGAGGAGGTGTTGGCAGCACCTGTGAGGACAAAAAAGAACATAACGGAGCCTGCAGAGGTCACGGCTGGGACATCACATCATGAGGCCCCGCAGGGGGGAAATAAGAGGAAGTGGCTCCCTGGGGGGAAGATGGCATCTGGATCTCTTCTCTGAGCCGCTGGTGGCGGCAGGGACTGTGAGGGTGGCCGGGACGCACTGTGATAACCATGCTGCCCGTCGCTGGGGCTTGCAGCTCCGAGGCACGTGGAGAGAGGGCAGGGATCCCAGAGAGAGACGGGCAGCGAGTGAGGCTGAGTCAGCCAGCGGCCAGGAGCACGGGGCAGAGTCCCCAGTGGAGGAGGTCCAGCCCCCGGAAAGGCACTGCCTGCCTTCAGAGGGGGTGATGAGGGGGCGGTTTCTACACTAGGTTGGCTGCAGGGCAGTGACATCCGCCAACTCCGAGGTGCTGGGGCTCTGCCCCCGGGGATGAGGCCGCTATGTCCTTAGAAGAATCTCTGCCCCTTTAGATGAGCTCCCTGAACCTTATAGGATTTCTGGAACCTTCTGGATTTCACGCGCAAACCACTGGCAGGGGCTTCCCAGGAATGCTGCTGACACCCAGCAGAGATGTCCGAAACACGCCCAGGGTTCTGAGAAGGGAAATCTGCGTTGCCTTGATGGTCCCACAAGGCGGAGAGGCAGCTGTGTCTCCTTCTCCCAGAAAATTCTGTCAACGGGCTGAAAGCGTTCAGGGCCATGCCTCGCTGCTCATGAGGATTCGGGAAGAACCTTCTGATCCAGGGCAGTGCTGGGAGGATGTATTGCCTCCACCCCGCCTCACTCTTGTCCGGAAAGGAGAATCACTCATCCGACGGGCCTTGTCCCTCCAGCTCCCACCCTCCAGCTGGCGGGCCCTCACCCCTGGTGTAGAGGGATTCCCTTCCCATTTAAGCCCCTACTCAGGGCTCTTCCTGGGGAGGGCATGGGCTGTTCTCCCCATCCTCACCGTCGGGGTGTGGCCGTTTATTGTAAGGTGTCACCTCTGCATCCCAACTGGCTTGTCCCCAGGCCTGGACTTGGGGGGCGGGGGTCATGTTAGGAAGCCCAACTGTGCCCTCGGATCCCTGCCACGTTCTCCATCCGATGCTCCCAGCAGACCCTGTGTCTGTCTCCTACTGGGTTCAGAACTCAGGTGTGATGTGGTTGATTCCCACCCCCAGATCTGCACCTGCACCTGAGACCCCGATGCCAGATGCCAGCAATGCTGGCTTCCAGAAGCTGCCAGCCGCTGTCATGCGAGGTGGCCACGCAGAGCTTCCGGGTTCAGTCTGACCTCGTTTTCAAACCCGACTTCAGTGGAGAATCATTTAAATTTTGGTCCTGTTTCTGCTGGTGGTGATGCGGGCGGCCAGACCCGGGTGGTTCCCGAGCTCGTCCTGCCAGCCGAGCACTTTGGTTCTCTCGGCAGCATCTCCACAGCCCACTAATGAGCCCCTGTTAGTGGTGATGAATGTAAATGCATTCTTTGTTATCCCTGTGAGATCAGGTTTAGTGAAATGACAGAATTTATTGCTTCTGTTAGGAAGATATGATATTGGTGGTTGTTGTGTCTTTAATTCTGTAGGAAGTGCAAAAGTATAGAGCTACATTGTCTAATTAAAGAGAAGGTCGCAGAGGGAAAAATTTAGCACGAAGCGTTGAAGATCGAAGCTACCAGGGTCTCGCTCACTTTATAGGAATTTGGGAATTTTGCACCGTCTCCTAGGTGTACACCAAAAAAAAAGAAAAAAACAAAACAAAAACCCTAAACAACTCTGCCTCTTGCCCACCACTGAAAAGGCTCCTTGGGTTTATTTTCAGGGGTCAGAGAGAGAGAGAGATTGGAAGATGCTGTACTACTGACTTTGAAGATGGAGAAAGGGGCCTCTAGAAGCTGGAAAAGGCAAGGAAACAGATTCTCCCCAAGGGATTCCTCAGGGAGGAATGCAGTCCTGCCAACACGTGATTTTAGGACTCCTGACTTCTAGGACTGTAAGATAATAAATCTGTGTTGTTTTAAACCACTAAGTTTGTTTCAGCCACGATAGAAAACAAATAACTTGGCAATACCCAGAGATGGCAAAGCCGTGGAGGACTCGAGCGTTCCGTACACAGCTGGGAGGGGGATACCTTACTTCAGTGTCACAAGTCATACCCGCTCATGGGTCCCAGGCATCAATTTATCCTACGATAATTAGGGGTGTCTGCAAACCTGTGCCAGTACAAGAGGATGCATCATAGGATTGTTGAAGGAGTGCAAATATGGAAACCACCTGAATATTTACTTTCCGTAACTTTTTATGTTGAAAAAAAATTCAAAAGTACAGGAAAGTTGCAAGAAGAGCCAAGGAATTTCTGCGTCCCCTTGTCAGAGATTTACCCACTGTCAACAGTGCCTCGTCTGCTTGGTCATCGTCTCTCTTTCTCCACGAGAAAGCACAAAATGCTTTCTTGTGGAGAATTAAACAGCTTACCCTCCAGTCTGTGCAATGGAATACTGCGCAGCAACGTTTACAATGACATAAACCTATTAACTCGTTATCCTATTCCCTCATTTATGCAACAAATGTTCTTTGGGGTGCACATCACCCTCCCCCCACCCTCCTGCCCCAATAAAGGGGAAGCTGGCCTCGCTGGAGGGCAAGTGTGCTTGAGGGGGCGCCTGCTTGCTGCTCCCACCCCTGGGCGCGCACACCCCAGCCCGTCCTCACGGCAACCCTGCAACCCGGGGTTTCTGTCTCCATCTCGCCACTGGGAGGCCTGGGCCACGTGGCCGGGGTGGAGGGCAGCGGGATCTGAGCCGGACAGGGAAGCACCAAAGCTGGCACTGGTTTTCACTGGCGCCCAGGGCTCCTGTTCACACATCATCCTATTCACCACCCCGGTGACACAGGAATGAACAGACGCGCCCGCCGAGATCATCGTGTCTCACCACGCAGATCACTGTGCCTGAGGGATCCCATGCTGCCTCACCTGAACTTCACCCTGGAGACTAGAACACCTCAAGGAGGGCCTTGGGAGGGCCAGGCGGGACCTCCTTCCTGGGGGGCTCTTCGGGCTGAGGTCAGGAGCAAGCGGCCTGTCCCACGCCTCCTAGTCAGCTGACTCCATCCGGAAAACGGTAGGAGAAGGGGAGGGCATCCTCACAACCCACGCACTGCCCATCACAACGGCCCCTCCTCTCTGGGTCGGTTTTCTTCACAGCAAGTACCTGTCCGTGTCAGACTTGATAACGAGCCTGGACTGATTGCACAGAGGAGCTACAGCCCTTTACGTCAGAGTGGAAGAGGAGGGTGTGGGAAACGCACTGCCCCGGGGACGGGGTCCTCAGGACCTCGGTCCCTTCTCCGTGGCTCCTTTGTGGACTCAGGAGGCTGGAGAGGGTGGTCTCAGTGGTGCCCTTCCTGGGGGTCAGATCTGGGGGATGCTTTCAGAGCATAGGTCACAGAGGGGTCTGGAAAGATGATCTGGTCCAGCCTCCCCTGAGGACCAATGGCTGGTCAGCCCTCCCTATCTGCAAAGCTGTCTGAACCTTCTACCTTCTGACTGATGATTAAATTGGAATCTTGTCCGATGGTATTTTTCTGTACACCAACTAATGAAGGAGGTGGGCTGCACTATGGCCTCTCCTGGCTCCCAGGTTTTTTTTGGTTTTGTTTTGTTTTATAAATTTATTGTATTTATTTATTTATTTTTGGCTGCGTTGGGTCTTCGTTGCAGCATGTGGGCTTTCTCTAGTTGCAGCGAGCGGGGACTACTCTTCATTGCAGTGAGCAGGCTTCTCATTGCAGTGGCTTCTCTTGTTGCGGAGCATGGGCTCTAGGCGCGCGGGCTTCAGTAGTTGTGGCGCACGGGCTTAGTTGCTCCGCGGTATGCGGGATCTTCCCGGACCAGGGCTCGAACCCGTGTCTCCTGCATTGGCAGGCGGATTCTTAACCACTGCGCCACCAGGGAAGTACCCCCGGCTCCCAGTTTTAAGCGTTATCAGTTATGGAAAGCAAGCATTCTTGAGAACCAGGAACATTCCACACCACCAGTGAAATGCATCATGTCCACAGACCCCTCCCCCTCACTTGGAAGCCAAGGGGACAAACCAGGGAACAAAACCAGAGCCTTTGCCTGCTGGAAAGCCCAATTTCCATTCCCTGGTTCTTTTCCCCAGTTTGGGCCCCCGCGTGCCCAGCAAGCCTCACACAGGGGAATCTCTCTTCAGAGCCTGGAAGGTCGTGGCAGTCACGGCAAGTGTGGCCTACCTGCGGTCTCCTTTTCGAAAAAGGGCCGGATCATCTCGCCGTACTTGGACTTGTCTGCCATGGCCTCTTTGAGCAGTTGCCCACAGCAGACTAGAGGAGAGAGGAACAGAAAGACGCCCGTTAGATTTTAAATAGAAGAATGAGAAAAAAAGAAGAAAAAAGAACCCCCCCCAGTGCTGCCTGCTGCGGGAGAAAAAAAAAAAGGTCACTGAAAAAAAATATAAAAGGGTTTTTCTGAGTGTGGGTGTGTGTCCAAGTGAAAGTAAGTATCAAAAAGAAATAAAAAAGAAGCCGAGGAGGAAGATGCGGAATGAAAAAGAATGCATTTGGCAAAGAACATATTAAAAATGGACGGTGTGGAGAAGACATAACAGGGAATGTCACCACCAGAGAAGGCCCCGCAGGGCCTCGGCGACACCCAGGATTGCTGGCCCAGCCCCGGAGGGTGTTGAGAGTGAACATTCTGGCGGAGAACCGCGTGGACCTGCGTGACGTCCATGTTCACGCTGTTATCACGCAGGGGAGGGTGGGGACGCTTCTTGTTTCCATAGTCCCCCTGGGATGACGGCTCCACAAACATCATCAGTTTCTACCACAAAGGGACACACAGGTGCCTTCCTGTCACAAGCACCACTGTGTCTCTAGACCCCAGCCGGGGCCAACACACAGGGCGTGTCAGTGAACTAGTGTGGAAGGAATTAACACAGCTGCCCTCTCCTTGGCTATGAAAACCTTAACAGCCAAAGCCAGAAGGGTCCAGCCATGTTTTCATGAGTTGGTAATTGCACAGTCTTACTTTTCTTTAACTTTAACTTTTAACTTTAAAGCTAAGGCCTTTACTTCCTGACTTAAAGAAACCAAAACCAATCCTAAAATTAACTGCATAAAGTGAATGTTTAAGACAATGACCACCACCAAAGACGTATTCTTCCGTAATGACATGTTAATTCACTGTGTGACGGCAGTGATCGTATCCAGAGCGGCTGGCAGCTTCGCTCACTAAGGGAAATGTAAGGATTAATAAAGGCTGTCAGCTACTGAGACCTTTAGCTACACCAAGCACCATGCTAGGCATGCTTTGTATTATCCAGTCCTCACAACAAACTGTTGCTTTTTAGATAAGGAAACTGAGAACTGAAGAGGCTGTGTATACTGTCCGAGGTCACGGAGCCAGTAAGTGGTGGAGCTGGGATTCACACCCAGGTCCGTGTGACATCAAACCTAGGCTTAGCTTCCAGTTCAGGACAGGAGGGAGGTGCAGGTATCGTATTCACCTTCTGTCATAAAAAGCCATAAAACTTAGCAAAATATAAGAGGCAGCTCTTTTCAGGCACTGGACAAGACAGGCACGGGCTGTGATCCTTGAGAGAAGGGATACACACCAAGTGAGACCCTCACTCGTCCTGGATTTCGACCTATGGGCACTTTCCAAACCATGGCTCAGGAGAAGTGGGACCCAAACACAGCAGCAGGAAACAAGGATTGGAGTTTGGGGCCCTGCGGCAGCTGGACCATGTTGGACAGAATAATGGAGGGGGGAGGGGGTCAGGAGGGGTTCGGGAATCTGCATGAGGGTTTACTTGAGTCACTAGTCAATGCAAAACTGCACGTGTGCAGGGGAGGCTCCACAGGGCCTGGGAGACCAAAGCTACGGGGAAGCTGGGAACTGAGTGGCATCTGACAGCCAGAGTGAGAGATCTCGCTCAACACCCCAGACACGCAGCTGAGACTCCAGGAAGGCCATGCTTCAGGTGTAGGGATACATGAGCCCTAGGGGAATCCTACCCTAATCCCATAGTAACAAAGACTAAAAATAAGCCTCAGTGGGGTCAAGTTGGTCCTCCAGTTATTTAACTGCCTGTTAGAACTCCATTCTTTTTCATGCAATATTCTCAAAGCAGGATCACACAATCCAGACTCTCAAGACTGTGAGAACCATAATGTCCAACATATAATAAAAAACTACTTGAGAGGCAAACAAACAAAAACACCACCAGGAAAATGCGACCCCTGCAAGGAGAGAAAACAGGCCATAGAATCAGATCAAGAGATCACACAGATATCAGAATTCGGACATAAGAACTATAAAATGTCTATTATGAAAATGTTTAAACTTTAAAAGATAATTAAAATGAATGAAAAGATGGGGAATCTCAGCAGAGAAATGGAAACTATAAAAAAGAACCAGATGGAATTTCCAGAACTGGAAAATACAATATCTTAAATGCAAAACATCACTGGATGGGCTGCCATCAGTGAATCTGAAGACATGAAGACAAGCACTAGAAAGTATTCAAACTGAAGCAAAGAGAAGGTGGGGAGGGGACCGGAAAAAAAGAAAAGGAATAAAACCTCAGGGGGTTGGAGGATAATAGCAAACAGCTTAACATACATGTAACTGGAGTTCCAGAAAGGGGTGGGGAGGGAGGGGGAGGGAGAGAGAGAGAGAGAGAGAGAGAGAGAGAGAGAATATCTGAGAAAATTATGGAAAGAGAATTTCAAAATTTGATAAAAATATCAACCCACAGATCCAAGATTCTGATACCCAAGCAAAATAAAGTAAACCACACTTTGGTACATCATCGTTAAATTTCTGAAAACTAAACAGAAAATATTAGAAGCAGCTATGGCGGGGAGTAAGATGCTTTATATATAGGAGAACAAAGATAAAAATAATCTCTGAGTTCTCATCAGAAGCAATGCAACGGAATGCATCAATGCAACAACAAAATGACATCTTGAAAGTGTTAAGGTGGGGGGGACCCTGTCAACATAGATTTCTATAAGCAGCAAAAACATCCTTCAATAACGAAGGTGAAATAAAGACATTTTCAGACAGATGAAAGCTGAATTTCACCAGCAGACTTGCACTACAAGAAACGTTAAAGGAAGTTCTTTAGGTTAAAAGAAAATGATATCAGATGGATCTTGGATCTAAACAAAGGAGTGAAAAGTGTTGATACTGAGTATATATAAAAGCTCTTTCCCCCCACATCTTGACTTAAAAAAATGACTGTTTAAAGCAAAAATATTTACAATACACTGTAGGGTTTATAACATATGTAGAAATGAAATGTATGACTACAATTACACAAAGAACTAGAGCAAGGTGAAGGGAAATACACTGCTGTCAGGTTCTTGTGTTATACATGAAGAGGTATAATATTAATTCAAGATAGACTGTGATAAGTAATGGATAATAGTTAAGCCCTAGAGCAACCACAAAGAAAATAAAGCAAAAAGATATAGCCAAAAAAGGCAACAGAGGAAATAAAATGGATTACTGAAAAAGTAGTTGATCAATCCAAAAGTTGGCAGGAAAGGAGGAACAAAGAACAGATAACACAAGTAGAAGACAAAAAACCCAGAATGGTAGACTTGAAACCAACCATAAAAAAAAATATTTTAAATGGAAATGGACTAAACAATTAAAAGGCAGAAAACGTCAGGCTGAATTTTTTTTAAACCAATTATATGTTGTATTCAAGACACATATTTAGAATATAGACACATAGTTAAACAAAAAAGAATAGAGCATATACTTATCAGACAAAGTAGACTTTGAGAATTTACTGGAGAGATAGAGGAGCATTTCCTAATGATAAAAGGATGATTTAATCAGGAAGAGATAACGATCCTTAGTGTATACCCACTTAACATAGCTTCAAATCACACGAAGCAAAGACTGGCAGAGACATAGAGAAATCCACAGTTAAGAGTTGGAGATTTTAACACACCTCTCAGTTACTGAAATAACAAGTAGAGAGAAATCATTAAGAACGCAGAAGAAATGAACAACACTATCTTATACCTCATTGACATTCTTAGAGCACAATATTCAACAAAACCAGAATACATATTCCTTTCAAGTGCACATGGAATTCACCAATAGAGAGCATAGGCTGGTCCATAAAAAGTATCAATACATTTCAAAGGATTGAAATCGTATAGGGTATGTTCTTTTTTTTTTTTTTTTTTTTTTTGCGGTACGCGGGCCTCTCACTGCTGTGGCCTCTCCTGTTGCGGAGCACAGGCTCCAGACACGCAGGCATCAGCAGGCGGACTCCCAACCACTGCGCCACCAGGGAAGCCTGGGTATGTTCTTTGACCAAAATAGAATTAAAGAAACCAAGAAAAAAAACATCTGGAAAATTCCCAAATATTTGGGAAGTAAGCAATACACTTCTAAATAATACATGGGTCAAAAAAGAAACCACAAAGGAGATTAGAAAATATTCTGACCTGAATGATAAAACACAACACATTAAAATGTTGTGAGATGCAGCTAAAGAAGTGTTTGGAGAAAAGTGGGTAACATTAATGTTTGTATTAGGGAAGAATGGTTTAGAACTCCCGTCTATAGCCACCGCATTCTGCAAGACTCTATGAAGACAGTACCGTTAACAGCCTGCTCTTCCCAGAGGTTCCAAGTACTAAGGCTTTAGACACACATGACCTGGGACAGTGTTGGGAGGAGCCCCGTCCCACTTCATTCCTCCCCGCAGCAGGGCCCACCTCCATCCTGAAGCGCCTCTCTTATTCTTTCTACATGTTCCCTGTCTGTGTACCAAATAACATGCACTGCATATAGCAAGCACTCAGTGAGTAAAATTAATAGTATTTTAATAAAATGCTTCATGGTTGTTTCTCGTTAGAAAATTCATGCTCGGTGCAGGGGAAAAAAAAAGTCAGAATTGTGTAACACATGATTCTACAGAGATAACCAGGTTGGTATATTTATGTTCCTTCAGCTGTTTTCTTGAACATAGACTAACACACTTTTCTGAACAAAAATGAGACCATTCGGGCTTCCCTGGTGGCTCAGTGCCAATGCAGGGGACACGGGTTTGATCCCTGGTCCAGGAAGATCCCACATGCCGCGCAGCAACTAAGCCCGTGCGCCACAACTACTGAGCCTGCGCTCTAGAGCCCGCGAGCCACAGCTTCTGAGCCCGCGAGCCACAACAACTGAAGCCCGCGCGCCTACAGCCCGTGCTCCGCAGCAAGAGAAGCCACCGCAATGAGAAGCCCGCTCACTGCAATGAAGAGTAGCCCCTGCTCGCCGCAACTAGAGAAAGCCTGCATGCAGCAACGAGGACCCAACACAGCCAAAAATAAGTTAAAAAAAAAAAGAGAGACCATTCCCTGAACACTGTCGAGTGACTTGCTTTCCACCCCACCCTGACGTAACAATACCTCACGGACATCGAGTCACTTTACAGGTTTCTTTTTAATAGCCGCCCAGAGCTTACTTTAACTAATCCCCTCGCAAACAGAGTTTGGGGTTGCCTTTATTTTTCATTATGCATCCTTCACATCTCTTGTTGAATACTGTGGGGAGTGTTTCAGCAGAATAAAGTCCTGGGCGTGAAATCACTGGACCAAAGGATTTGCACAGTTAGCCTGGTAATCAGTAGCAGCCTTTATCTTTCAAAAGGTTGTGCCTGTTTATATACTCGCCAATTATAGACAGGAGCCTTTCAATAAACCTTGTTGGAGTGAATGCTGGTTATTTGTTTGGAGATGTATTCCCACCACCGAGAGGTTCATAAGTGTGGAGATAAGACCCAAGGCAGGGGATGGCCAGGGGGGCCGGGCTGTAGGGGGCTGGGTGGGCAGCTCCTGGAGCTTTGGGTGCAGACAGGCCCCTGCAGAGAGACCCCAAAGGACAGCTCAGTGCTTGCCTCTGCAGACCACAGGTCCCCTAAACAGGTTTACGGAAATCTCATGATGTCTTGTATTTCTCAAGAACACCTTTGAGAAATGTCAACTTTCTGAGCTAGTCTCCAAATGTTCAGTTATTGAAAAGAGGCCCAAAATGGCTCTTCTGCTACAAAAGCAAAAACCATGGTGAGCTTTTCTATTTTCATTTTTGGAAAAATCTAGGCAGGTAATTTCATTTCTTTATGATTGGTGTGCTGAAAACAATTTAAATTTAAAAATACTTTTCTTGAATGGGAGTGTCTGCATAAACAAACTTCGGCACAGTGACAATTATGTAAATTAAGCTGTGCGCTATATTAAGGTATCACTGTTGTGTTTTTCAGACCCTCCCTCTGCCATTAAGGCTCTTCTCACTGTAACTCTTCATATGTCTTCACAGAACAATAAGTGCAGGCACTTAAATAAATGTGGGTGTGGCCACAAGCAGACTGTGCCTCATTCTTTACAAAGTCATCCCTAACCACAGCTGGAATTTTATTCTTATAATACTCTTAAGAGGTAAACTCGGAAGGAGAAGGAATTATTTGAATAATTCCATTAAAAAAAAACCTGTTGATACAAGCAAAGCATTTTTTATCATAAAGTATCCAGGTGATTTTTCCATACTAATTAAATCAGAATACTACTATTTAGTATTTTTACTAAAATACTAATACAACTATTAGTGGTTTTTTTCCATACTAGTCAGAATAATTGCTCAGTTCTCCACCTTCGATCTACGGGTATGATATTTGTCATTGATTCCTGGCTGGGAATCTCAGTGGCTTTGGAATTTTAAGCCGGAGGAGACCTAATTGAAAAGCATTTTTATTAAAAACTTGATCTTTCTGGGGTGGTATGTATATATTTGTGCATGTCAGTATACATGTATATCTGTATGGTGTATATGTATCATTTGCGGGCGTATACATGCATATTCCTATATTTGGGGGCACAGGTCTCATGTCTGCTGCCTAAATAAAGTAGAGGTTATTGAGGCTTCTGGAGCACTGAAGTGGGAGGGGGTCAGTGCCTTTAACTCCCTCCAGTGCCGTGTGTCTGCTACAGCCTCCCTTCCAGCCCTTTATCCCCTGAAACCAGGCTGGCATCCAAGACCATCCGGGACCACCCCAGGAAAGACCTGGAGGACTAATTTCAGTATTTTCTCTCTTCCTGGTAAAATATTTATTGAAACTGTGCTGAGCTAGAAGTCTTCCTCCGGTTCAGAAACTGTTTGCCTGTAAACACACTGACCTGGGTTGGGGGAACCAAACAAGACCGGAGAAAATAAATAAACAGCAGGTCTACATTATGCAAGAAATCCGGCTTCTGGGGAGACTGCGGGGCAGGACGGCGGTGCCTCTAGGGCAGAGCACAGAAAAACCGCTGCGCCAAAGGACGTAAAAAATGATGACCGGAAAACGTTCCAGCTCTGTGGGCCGCGGGCATGTTTTTACTGGTTAATGTTTTTAGGGCCATATTCTTTGGGAGGCAAAAACCTTATCCCTGCAGAGATGGATTAAATGAAAATTGCTCGCAGCAGAGAGCAAGAAAGAGAAGTGACGCCGATCTCCTCGCCGCTCCTGAAACACGGGAAGGTCTGGGAGGGCAGGAAGCAGGGGAGGCTCTAGAAGCCGGGCAGCCGCGGGGGCACTCACCGTTGACAAGGCCATATTTCTGGGCCAGGAGGGCGGCCTGCAGACTTTTCCCGCTGCCCACGGGCCCGCAAAGCAGCACCCTCGGGGTGAACGGGGCGTTAGATCGATGGATGGTTTGGACATAGGTCAGAGCTGGAACGAGAGGACGTGAGGATCATAAACCAGGGTCCGAAAGAAAGGGAACCAGCTTACGACACCTCTACCTGGGCTCTTTTAACGGCAGCAAATATTTCTCTCTTTTACAGCTCCGTGGAAACCCCCTGTGAATCTGCTGGGTAACCACAGGGTGAAGCTGCGGGGAAGGAATTACCCTTCAGGCCTGGGTGCCAAGGCGGGAGGGGACAAGGAGAGGCACAGAAGCCACCCTCCGAGCAGAGCGCTGCCCTGGGTCCCTCTGACACGGCACAGGGGCCGCGCTGCCCTCCTGGTCCGAGGACGGCTGGCTGTGTGGTTGGGGGCTGGTCCCGGGACACGGAACACACACTGAATACCGGGTTAGGGTGTTTCCAAATTGAATCCGGGCTGAGCCTCACCCTGAAGCCCCGGGACTAGGCCGACCTCCTAGAGTCAGACACAGGCTTTGATAAACATGACAGGCCACGCAGGGGCCTCGTACTCGGGGACTTCTAAGGGCCTTCGGAACTGGTGGGGAATAATTTGCAGCCACGCTCCAGTGACACCAACTTTATCGCAAGTCTCCAGAGAGGCAGTGATCAAATGGGTCCCGGAAGTGGGCAGGTGTAGCCCTGGCCCGGGGTGGGCCTGGCATCTGAGGAACAAAGAAGTAGGGAGACAGGGCTGAGGCGCATGCACTGTGGGGGGCACTGGATGCCCAAAGCTACTGCACATCAAACCAGGTCACCTCCCTCGAGAGCGGAGGGTAGAGGAGGGGGCACGAGCGGGCTGAGGAGGCCGTTGAAAGTCAGCCACTCGGCACCTGGGCGAGGGGAGCGGCCCGCCCGCTGAGGCCGAGGGCGGGCGTACCTCCTCCTCAGTCCCCCTTGCATCCCAAGGGGGTCTCCCTCCCCGGCCCCGCCTCCTGCCCGGGTCCCTGGACCATCCTGCGCAGGTGCCGGGGTGCCTGAAGTCAGCATGTTGGCCCCTCGCCCAGGATGGAATCCATCTGAAGACAGGAAGGTGTCCCCAGGCACCACCCCAAAACCCGCGACAGGTGCGCAGGGTCTTCCAACCTTGTGCTTGACGTTGGGGCACCTCCCCGGCCTCTGCCCACCAGGTGCTGTCACGCTCCCTAGCTGTGACAGCCACAAATGTCTCCAGACATTGTCACATGTCCCGGTGTGGCAAGAAGGCAAAATTGAGAACCACTGGGATATGTTCACTGGGCAAATTTTGAACTCTCAAATCTTTGTAGGATTTTTTGATTGGAAGGGTCATTAGAGATACTATGATTCCCCTCTGTTTTAGAGCTAAAGGCACAGGTAAGTTACCTGTCTTCAAGGTCAAGATGATAACCAGCATCCTCACGGCAGGGATGCATTTGCTGCTAAGCTAAACTCTACCAGCCTTATCTTATCTGATCTGTGCACAGTCCCCCGAGGGATGTGCTTTTCTTGTCCCGATTTTACAGAGAGTTGGCAGGGCTGGGGCAACCCTCCCAAGCCCACTGCCTTGGGTAACACTTTCCATCAGCGAGATGAACCGGAGGAAGAGATAAAGATAAAGACAAGGCTGTCTTTATTCTCAGACCTTCCAGGATCCAGCCCATCTGAAGAGCACAAATACTACCGGCAAAGCAGCCTGCTTACAAATGATGCTTAATTTACAGTAAATAACCAAGTTAATTAGAAGTAATGATCCCCCAGACGGTCTCAACATCTAATTATTCTTTTTAAAAATATGTGGTTGCTGGATGCACTGCAGAGATATTAAAAAAACAACACAGAGAGAATTTTGCATTCCAATTTTCAATTTATCTCTCTGCATTATTAATTAATAATAATTAATATTCAGACACTCACATTTTTATTTACAATTTCAGGCATGAATTCTTTATGAACGATCATATGAACTTTTAAATTTAATTAAGTAGTTTGGAAGTAATTAATGTGTAAATTCAGAATCATGGCATAAGATAAATGTTGTGGTTGTTTATCTTCAGAGTGCAGTGTTTGCTACTAAAGACTCTTCCGAGATGCGAAATCACTGGAAATTTATAAGGCATCCATAAGCCTGGCATTTTTTCAAAGTAGCATCACTCTCCAGACATGCCCCCTCGTATACCGACCCCCTTCGGAGAGCGAGGCTGTGCCGGCTCAGGCTCTCCCTCTCTGTAAAGCAAAGCCGCTCAGACAACAAGGCCACCAGCAGGTGGGGACCAGTGGGAGGGCCGGTCGGGGGAGCTCAGAACAACCTCCACCAAAAGTAAACTTCTCTTGAAGAGATTTGAGAGAATATACCAAAAAAGGGCATCGTAAACCGTCAAGTGTCTTAAAATCCCTGCGGAGGTATTTTCATTGTGTCAGGCACCGGCATCGCACAGAAGGGGATAACTGCGTGTGGAGACAAATGAAGCTCAGCAAGACTTTTAAAAAATGAGGGAGCTCCCTGGTGGTCCAGTGGTTAGGACTCCACGCTTTCAGTGCCAAGGGCCCGGGTTCGATCCCTGGTCGGGGAAGTAAGACCCCAGAAGCGGGCTTCCCTGGTGGTGCAGTGGTTGAGAGTCCGCCTGCCGATGCAGGGGACACGGGTTCGTGCCCTGGTCCGGGAAGATCCCACATGCCGCGGAGCGGCTGGGCCCGTGAGCCATGGCCGCTGAGCCTGCACGTCCGGAGCCTGTGCTCCGAAACGGGAGAGGCCACAACAGTGAGAGGCCCGCGTACCGAGAAAAAAAAAAAAAAAAAAAAAAAAGACCCCAGAAGCCGCACAGCGTGGCCAAAAATAAAAACAAAATGAAATAAATAAAAGAAAATAATAAATTTAAAAAACTTAAAAATGATCAATGCAGCTGCTTTGGGGGAGAACTCTTCTAACTTTCCTTGTCTTTCGGGACCACATGTTGAATCCTGATGATAGCAACGTCCGATGTTTACTGAGCCGTTCTCTGCACCAGCTCCTGGGCTCAGGGCTGCGGATACCTGCGTTGCAGGATCTCATGGAGCCCTCTCCTAAGTCCGTGAGGAAGGAAGGATTTTTGTTCCCATTTTGGGGATGACAAAACTGAGGCTCACAGGGGTTAAGAGAGTTGCCGCAGACTGCACAGCTAATGTGCGGTGGGGCTGAGGTTACCTGGCTCCAAAGTCTCGGGACTCAATGGTCACACCCTTGACCCCCAAACAGGCCTCTTTCAGCCCATTTCTGGGAAGCTGTTGTGAACATCTGTTACTGTTCCCAACGGCAGGGCCGTGCCCGGCATGCGACTGCCTATCCCTGCCCTCAATGTGGGCTCAGGACACCTGAGTTGTGTTGAGGTTTTTTGGGTTTTGTGGCGCTGGTGGGTTTGTACGTTTGTTTGAATATTTATAAATTTTCTCTTCCTCCTCCTTCCTCCTCAGGGCAAGACTTCTTGCTGCATGTCCCTCCCACCCCAGCCCTCACCTCTCCTCGCCCCACCCCGTCACTGTCAAGTCCGCTGACCATGCGGGCTGTAGAATATTAGCCCAGGGTCTCAGAGGACGACGCTCCCAGGGACCCCAGACTCGTTTCTGGGCAGGGACCTTGGGCCTCCCGTGACTTGACTCCCGGGCTCCCAGGCACACCCTGGATACTGGACACTGGCATCACTGCCAGAAGAAGTGACACCAGCATGAGAAGGGTCGAGGGTCCACCTGGGTTTACCCTGGTAGAAGACGTCCACGCACGGCTGGTCGGCAGTGATGACTTTCACGATTTTGGGGTACGAGGGGAGGATCCTGACGATGTTCCTGTGATACTCCAGCAGCCTCCGCACCGTCTCCCCTTCCGAGATGCCCGCTGGCACTATCAGTCGGTTCTGGATTTCGGACTTGGAGGGCCAGTTGAAGGTGGTGTGATAAATCTCTGCAAGAAAGAGGGACGCGTTTATAGAGTTGCCCGCCCAACCTGGGGGCAGAGCCTGCGGGTCCCAGCGGTGCTCGTCCGCCCATGCCAGCAGCACCGCACTCGGCTTTGGCTCCGGGCCTGCTCCCCCGTAGCTATTAACAACAACAAAGTGGCAATGATGCTCAGCGCGAGGGGAAGGGTGGCCGTGACTTTCCGAGTGCTTCTTCCGTGCCAGGCTCCCATCCTCAGGCTCTCATTTCACCCTCACAGTGATCAGATCACAAGGCAGGGCTCGGCGTTTTCATCCTCAAGTCCAGGTGAGAAAACTGAGTCTCAGAGACACTGGGCAACTTGTCCCATGTCACACAGCTAGAAAGGGGCAGGGGCCACAAACCCGGGTCTGTCTGCTGCCCAAGCCTGAGAGTAAGTGCTCAGTGAGGGGTGGGCAGGGCTGTTACTAGGATTCCCTGTGAGACCCCACGGGGTGGTTGGGGGAAGGTGGAGACAGCTGTACCTCCTGTCTGAGGGTCGATTCTCTTCCCCAAATTTCTCTCAATCAGGACTGTGTCTGGAGCACTCAGCACGACTGGGTAGAGGAGGAAAGAAGCAAAACCAGGCGTGGTGGGCAACCGACCTGCTGCTGTATAAAGACATTAGAGCAACCACCATCTCCCATCCCCAGCAATGCCTTAAAAGAGAGGTCAGAACACAAACACGTAATCTCAGGACAGAGGAAGCCCACGCTTGAACACTTCACCCAAGGACAGGCTTCAGTGTCATCAATAACTCCGTGACATCTTTGGGCAGGACGCTTTTGCCACATTTGGGGATTATTTCCTAAAGAGAGTTTCTCAGATGTGAGATTCCTGAAACAAGGAATCACCAGGGTCAGAGCAAAACCTCATGTTTCTCAGAACAAGCCCCGAATGCATTTAGCTCCGTGGAAAATTCGACTGTGTTGTCCTCCTTTTTCCTGCTGGGTCACAGGCCCATCAAACCCCCTTTGTGGATGGTGCCTGGGCACCGGGGAGCCGCTGACACAGAGCGGAGCGCTCTCTCGCGGGGGCTGCAGGTCTGGGGGGAGGGCTCTCCAGGCGTGGGTGGGGCTACTCACTGACATGTCTCGGGGAGACCCCGAGGGTCTGGATCATCAGAGCCTGCTCCCGAGTTTCAGGGATGCCATCCAGAATCCAGCCCTAGGCAGAGAATGTGGAAAGATGCTCACCTATGTTTCCTTTTTCAGATTTTTTTGGAACTACTATAAAAGGAACATCATACCTTTATACAAAGACTGGAACTTTTAAGGTCAGAGAAAATAAACGTTTCTGACAGCCGCCTCGCCTCACTTAACAGCTCCTCTCATCATATCACATCCCCTTCTGAATCTTACGTTTATAATGATAATCACACCGTACGTATTTTCTGTCCTGATTTTTTCCATCCCGTGTTATAACCACCACTGTATGTTTCTTGTCGGCCCCCCTCCTCGCTGGCCATGTAACATTCCACCGAGTGAGCTGTCTCCCTTGCTGAGCCCTGCCCCACGACCAAACGCTTCACCTGCTGGGCGTTCGCACCGTTACCAATAACACCGTAAGAACATCTCTGTGCTACAGCTCCTTCCAAGTTTCGGATTATTTCCTAAAGGGAGCTTCTCAGATATGAGAGAAAAGGAACCACCAAGGGCAAAACAAAAACCCACTTTTCTTAAGAACAAGTCCCGAACAGGGCATTAAGAGGCCCGAGTTCAAGTTTCTGTTCCCAAGTGAACTTGTTATGGGGCTGAAATCCCTCAGGCATCTTCTTGGATCAGCTGGGGAGCTGGTTTAGAAGATTTATTTTCATTAACCCTTTAAGTCCAATTGTGAGAGTCTTTTATGATTGTTGTACACTCTGTGGGAATACTAAAGAGCTGAAATAATCCTGCTGGTCACTGGTGACACCACCGACCCCAACTAGCCACTGTTAACACTTAGGTGTATATCCTTCCAGGCTTCACATACAGATATCTTTTCTCCTGGCCGGCGGGGTGGGGGGGGGGCGGGGGGGGTGGAGAAAAATCACACTGCACATACTATTTTGTAGTCTGTTCTGTTCATATAGTGAGAACATTTCATGCATATTTCCCATGTCACAGAATGCTCCCCTCCTGGGAGTTTTCGTAGCTGCCAGGCATTGCATGAATTGACCTGCCAAATGCTAATGGATCACATACTGCTGCTCATTTAGTTTCATTCCATTATATTAAAAAAACAAAACTATTATCTAGGGACTTCTCTGGTGGTCCAGGGGTTAAGACTCCGTTCTTCCACTGCAGGGGGCGCGGGATCCATCCCTGGTGGGAGAACTAAGAGCCTACATGCTGCACAGCCTGCGGCCGAAAAACAGACAAAAACTATCGTTTAAAAAGTGCTATATGTACATCTTGAGGTACACAGAAATATCCTCATGATAAAGTTCTAAAAGTTGATACCTTCTTTTATAACTTTTGACACATTTTGCCACATCACGCTACAAAATTGCCCACCAGTTTCTGTATCCGATGGCAGATCACCTGCTTCCCTGCATCTTTGTCAATGTCAGGCTTTATCCTGGGGGAAAATCTGTCCAGCAAAATACAGTACACGGTAGCTGCTTTAATTTACATCTCTCTGATCACTAACGAGGTTCAATATTTTTTCCATATGTGTATTGGCTATTTGAATTTTTTCTTTTCCAAAATGTCCATTCATGCTGTCTATTCACTCTGCCCTTGGGGTTTTGTCCTCATTTGTTTACAGGAGCTCTTTACATATTAAGAATATTAACGCATTTTGGCAACTGCTACCACAGACTCTGAGAAAAATGATGTTGCCAACATTTTCCACAGTTTGTCTTTTGTGTATGGTGTTGTTTCTGACACACAAGTTTTTGGCCAAATCAATCAGTGCTTTCCTCTTTGGATTCTGGTGTTGTGTGGGTGTATAAAAAAGCCCTTGTCACTGCAAAAGCTGGTAAGTGTTCACTTGCATTTAAACTGAGTTCTCTTAACGGTTTACTCTTTACACTGAAATATTTAAAAGAGCCACATTTTATTTTGAAAATGATGTGAGCCTTGATCTAATCTGTTTCTTTGTGGATCTCCAACTGTCCCACGGTCATCTATGAAATAGCCTGTCCTCTCCCCTCTGAATGTCATCTTTTTCTTAGTCACAGCTACATGCTGATATGATGTTGGCTCTGGCATCTTTCTGCCTGTAGACGCTTGTGCCATCCTCACACCATTTGAATTATCACTGTTTTGTAGTTTATTGTTCTATCTAATAGGAGATGCTCGTCCTTCTTTTTCTTTTTTTCAAAAATTTGTTCCTTCAAGTAGGCAGAAAACTATTTTGTCAAGTTCCAAAATATAAATTCTACAAGGTTGGGAATGACATTAAATGTATAGATTAATTTATGGAGAATGGACATTTTTACAATATCAAGTCAAAACATTATCTTCCTGGGAATCTCCTGGCAGTCCAGTGGTTAGGGCTTGGCACTCTCCCTGCCGGGGCCCCGGGTTTGATCCCTGGTCTCGGAACTAAGATCCCACAAGCTGTGCGGCCAAAGAAGACCACAAAAAAACCAAAAACCATGATCTTCCCACTTGCTTACGCTGTTTTCTTTTTAATGTACCTCAGCAATATTCACATTCAACAATTTCTAAAGTCCTTTCAAATCCTATGAGCCTAGAGTTATACACATATACACTAATGCCTTCAACTTGATGGTCAGATAAAGTAGATAAAGTGAGCTTTGGAAGAGTGAAATAAAGCCACAAATTGTCTCAGGTCTCCATTCTTTTTTTTTTTTTTTTTTTTTTGGCTGCAGTAGAAAAGGATAGCTTTATTACTTTGCCAGGCAAAGGGGGACACAGCGGGCTCCTGCCTCGAAAAACTACGTCCCCCTCAGGTCTCCATTCTGCGGTGAGGCGGGGTCAGACAGCCCCAAGTGGAAGCCCAGGTTTCTGATGCAGGCTCCCAGAAGGGCCCCCCCGCCCTCAGACATTATAAGAACTTGCCTGCCGTAAGGTCAGAGGATGGACTGATAGGGTGAACTCAGACCCAAGGTCACCCATAACTCATAACACCTGATGTACAGAACACCGTGTGGCTGAGGGCAAGGAATGTCTTTCTTTTTAAAAAAAAAAGGAGGGGGAGCACATTTCTTCAATATTAAAATATTTAGGTTCCAACAGCCTCAACTGACAGTTAAAAAAAAAAAACTAAACAAATTTACAGAGTAAAGAGTATTGGAAAAATCAGGCATGCTTTCATTAATTCCTTAAATTATGCAGGAGAACGCGCAGCCATGGAGCCCCTGGATTCTAGAACTAATGAAGCAAAAGTGCAAAAAAAATCTTTTAACAGCCTTTTGCTCCCTTAAGTCCTTGTTATAGGCAGCCAAGCGCTGGCTGCGGCTCTTAAAAGGAGCAGACACCTACAGACGTGCGCACCCCTCCAGGAATCAGGAAGCACAGGGTCTGAGAGGCCCCCACTTACAGTTCTGGAAACCAAACCCAAATGTTCTGAACTTTGGCTACATTCAGACCCCTTTATTTTTTCCTTATTTGGAGGGGAGGGAGTCGGAGCCCCCTGACTGCTTCTTCTAGGACAAGGGCTGGTAATTCTGTTTCAAATCCCTTTTTGAAGCTGAAAGAAGGTTGGAATCCCGCCTTCACTCGGCACTGAGAAAGACCTCCGCTTTTAATATTGCATTACTGAGCAATCATTATAATCTTGCCCATAAATTTGCAGCTGATATCAGTATGTGGTCCAAAGCTTTTAGAAGTATTCAGGGGAACAGCTCTTGCCGACTGGAGAAAGCGGGCCTTCCAATTACACAGGAAAAGTGCAGCAAAATGAGGAACATCTCCCTAATTAACTGGCCTCATTGGTGCATCATTCTGGTTCGGATGTGAAATTAAGGAAGGAGAAGGTGGGTGGGGGGCGTTTGAAGCAAATCCCAGGCCACCTGCTCTCTGGGTTACTCTTTCAGACTCAGGGAGACGGTGCCATCACCCAGGTGCAAAGAAACGAGGTCCCTGGAGGACCTCTTAGGGCAGCACCCACACCCCACTGGTGCAGCTGTGGAGACCCTTCATCCCCGCATCCGTCCGCTTGGGAAGGAGGGGCACAGTGACCACGGCCTCCGCGTCAGGGAGTGTGGGTCCTGGAGCGTCCTCAAGATGGGAGCCCCAGGCTTAGCGCCTGCAAGAGGTCTTCCTTCCCAGAGCTCTTGACTTTATAGAGGTTATACGCAACTGCCCAGTGGCAAAATGGACCACACTTTCAAGGGGGAACAGCACTGCTGGTTGAGAGCAAGCTCATGGCTGCAAATTCTGGCAAAGCAAGGAGTCACCGATCAGTCAGCAGCATCCGAGCACTGCTGGGACGGGACGCTGGTGAGGTGCATCGCGAGGGTCGTGGTTCTGACGTCCAGGAACGGCTGGATGCGGAGAGAGCAGTCAGTCCCTAATTAGAATACATCATCCATCTTCCTGACACTTCAGTGAAACGTCTGTTCCACTCTGGAGCTGCAGCTTTGTTCAGAGCAGGTTAATTGATATTCTGATGCCTTCCCTCGCCGTACCCCTGTGGCTCGGTTCTGTTTTATCACACATCAAAAAGGCCGTATGCTCAGGGCACTCCCTGCACCGGCACAGAGCTGGAGGTCTGCACAGCTGCGAGGGGTACGGTATCACAGGAGGGACAAGCACCGAGCAGATGTCACAGATGAAAAAAAGGGAAAGAAAAGCAGCCAGCCAGCCTAGGGAACGTGGCGAGGCCCAGCAGGGCGCTGCCGGATGCTGAGTGGGCGGCCCGTTCTGTGTGAACACTGGCCTCTTCTGCCCTCCTGACTGTGATTAAAGCGCAGTTAGCGACTGCACACTGCAGGACCCTTGCCCTCTGGGCCCCCTGCCTGTTTGATGCGGTGCCCTTGTCTCCGCCCCTCTCCTCCAAAGACCAGAGCGGGGTGCTGCCCTGGGTTCTCCCTAGGACGCCCTGATCCAGCTCCCGGCTCCAACTGCAGCCTCTGGAGCCTCCATCCCAGGCGTTCCCTGGAGCCGAATGCTGATTCCTCACCATCCCAAGGAGGCAGACTGAGGCTGAAGGCTTGGATTCGATCAGATTCACTCAGCTCAGAGTGTGAACCAGGAGACACATCACAAGATGCATCATGGGCTGCCACCTCCCTCGTTTTTTTCTGATGAAACGTTATACGGTTTCCCAACATATAAAAGAGGATAAAACGGGAGATTTTTATCAGCCAGAAAAGAAATGCATATTAAAAGATCAAGTTTGGGGGCTCTCTTGTGGTGCAGTGGTTGGGAGTCCGCCTGCCGATTCAGGGGACGCGGGTTTGTGCCCCGGTCCGGGAAGATCCCACATGCCGCGGAGCTACTAGGCCCGTGAGCCACAGCCGCTGAGCCTGCGTGTCCGGAGCTTGTGGTCCTCAGTGGGAGAGGCCACAGCAGTGAGAGGCCCGCATACCACAAAAAAAAAAAAAAAGGTTCAAATCCCCAAAAAAAAAAAAGACTGTAGAACTTAATATAAAGAATTCATTTCAAAAGGCAATCTCAGGACTTCCCTGGTGGTCCAGTGGTTAAGACTCTGCACTGCCGATGCAGGGGACACGGGTTCGATCCCTGGACGGGGAACTAAGATCCAACATGCTGCGCGGTACGGCCAAAAGATTTAAAAAAAAAAAAGGCAATCTCTTGGAAAGAGCGGTAACTGGCATCCCAGACGTGAACTGAGGAAAGCTTTCTAATCAACGAGGACTTGGGAAAAACACATTTCGGTAAAAGTGAGGGAGTCTAGCGAGTCGTGGGTGAGCGCACACCCACTGCAGCGTGCTCATCCGTTTCCCAGTGCCTGCCCAGGAGCCTGCCAGGGAGTTTGCTCCTCTGAAACCACTGCCAGGAGCCACCTGGGCTGCCAGCCTGGGTCCAGCAGATGGGAAACAACAATCATGCTTTTACAGTGGGGTGGGCATTTCCACAGGAAGACCTGGGGCGCATTCATTCATACCTTCACCCATCCATTCATCAATTCATTGCCGTATTTATCCACCACTGTGTGTGGTACACTGTTCTTTCATATTGAAAAGTTCAGAAGCCCTGGGTCTGGGGGCTTGTCCAATAGATAGCACCTGGGGGTGGTCAGTCACTGGTTCATGTAACTAACGAGCCCCCCCCTAAGTCTGGCTGACCCAAGTCTGTTACTTAGAACTCTTTCCTAATTGACCATTTGACTTGTGCAAGGCACTGAACTTCATCTGTAAAATGAGAGGATTGGACCAGGCAACTTCTAGCAAAGACATTTATGGTCTAACAAAGGTATTTTAAGAGTGAACAGCTATTCATAATTATGCAGGGAAAATAGGCATCAACCAGGACGAGGGACTGCCCTGCCTCTAAGGGTCTTTGCACATTAAAACATGATAATTTACTTGCAATCATGCAGCCTGATTCTCCTGTGAAATTCTGCCAGCTCCTGAAATCATGAAAAGAAGGGGGAAACCCCCGTAGGCAGTGGGGGCAGACCTTGGGGACCGCTGACAAGCTACCTGGGTCTGATCAACACCTGTAATGACTCTTCTCCCACGGAATTCCGAAGTACACACTGAAGGTCAAGTGCTGGGTCTGAGCTGGGTACACACGTCAGCCCAGAGCTCCTGGCCTCATTCTCAGAGGTTGCAGTCGCCCGAGTTCACTGACCCGATGGTTTCTCAGACCTCATTCCTCTCTCTCCATTCCAAATCCGCTGATCCTGGCACGGCTCAGAGCCAAGCAGCCAGCCTGCTGATTCACGCCTCCTCCTCAAGCTGGTGCTCTCTCCCCCGTTATCCTGGGACCGTCACACCTGTCCATCCGGGCCCTGGTGCAGGGACAGCACTGGCCATGGGCAGAGTTGTGGCTGGGTCCACAACTGGGCTCTAACCCTGGAGCCTTGTGATCGTCAGTTACCTAAGCCTTGAGTCTTAGCCTGTAAAATGGGGGCAGTCAGACCCACCTAAGAGAAAATCTCTGCAATGATTGCATAAGATTATTGATGACAAGTGTGATGACAAAGCTCCTGACCCAAAGCAGGCGCCTCACAGGCACGGGTGCCTTTCTCTCTCCTAAGAACTGTCTGCAGTGCAAGGGCATTTGCATTTCCGCAGGACTGAAAGAGGCTGAATCTCCAAGTGGCTGACTTTACAAGGCTGCCGTTTCAGGCCCCAAAAGGTGGGCGGTAGTCTGGGGGACGCTCTGGGCCTCACCTTCACCAGGAACAGCTGTCCCTCCATCCCCTCCCTCGGTGGGCGCTGGCCACCACTGGTCACTTTCCCCCTGTCTGGCTGCCCCCAGCGTATCTGGGTTATTTCCTTCAGAAACACGTCCCATCTCTCCCAGTCAAAACAGCCTTCTCCTGTGGGCTCAGTACCCTGGGGACATTCACTCTCAACCCATCTGGAGGCCTGGACCACTTTCCACATCTTCCTAAGCTCATCTCAACTCAGGTCTGTGGTCTCCTGCTGCCAGAGACTAGACACCACAGTGCTGCTCCAGGAAAAACCCAACCTGGCCAGCTGTGGAAAGCGCAAGGTGAGAGGATCGATTACGTGTTCAGAGAATGAGAACTCATCAGTCTAAAGACCAGTGAATTCCACACAGTCTCAACAAATAAAAGGCACGCCAAAAAATATATATACATTTGCTCTGGTATTCTAACCAATACCCTCATTTAGAATTAATATTATAGGTAGTATGTTTATAATTAAAATTGGGGGTAGTTAATATGTTACAGATTATAGCTAAAAATCATCCACTTTAGTTTCCACAGTTCTTCCAAATCACACTGACTGACGGTATTAAGCTACAAGGGGTCCCCCCAGACCCCCACATACCAACTGTTTAACAATCTCCTTATCTGCAAAGTAGGGATAATGCTGACGGGCCCACACTTCCTGCTGTTCAAGGTTAGGGGCAGTGATGAGTGTACAGGGCCAGCTCGAGGTCTGGCCAATTGCAGGTGCTGGAGAACAGCAGCTGCAACCTCTGGCACACGCCATGTTTTCACAGTTGACAGCTAGCTGCAAAACTAAGCCACACCAAGAGCCTGGGAATGGGGGATTGAGGATGTCCCTCTTTTCCGTCCTCCTGGTGGGCGTTTCCAGCTCTCGGGAGGCAGGTCTCTGATCCGGCCCCTGGATCCGACCTCAACCTGCCAAGGGTGATGTGGTCGGTGGTTCTGAGTCCAATGCGGTCTCCAACATCACTGGGCCTCTCCAACGCCCTCTGCTGCTCCGAAGCCCACTTACGGTGGCTCGAACATCGGGCTCTATCCTGCATTCCAGCCATCTCTTTTCCCTCCCCGACGGCAGTGAGAAGGATCCTAAGGGCATCCCAGGCATCTGCTGCCCAAAAACCCCCCGGGGTGCCTGCTGCTTAGCCAGCAGATAGGTGGGCCACACACGCCCTGAACAAGCCCGAGACCACACCGCAGGGTCCAGAAACACCCACAAACGAGGGACCCACAAGGGGTGGTGCTCAGGGCGTCCAGCCCGGCCCGCAGAGCCCTGCCTTGCCGTGACGCATGCCATTCAGTTTTCCGAGTGGAGTTCAGACCTCCCCTCCAGAGGCCCAGCCATCCTGACTGCATTTGTGTTAGAGGAACACACAGCCCCGGGCCTCGGCAGAGCTGTTGATCAATAAACCCGCACTCCTCAGAGGACGCGAGTGACATCTACAAACCCGCGAGTGTCAGAACAACGGCAAGAAGATCCCGCGTTCCCGCCGTCAGAGGATGAGAGCTGGTAATTCGTGCCAGCCCAGTGACGCCGCCAGGAGAGGTAAAACAGACAGCGGGGGGTCTGTAGACCAGAATCAGGCTCCTGCGTTCCGTTAGCGTTTCCACTATAAAACACTCACTCCCGTTACAGGCAGGGACGCGTCAATCTGTGACCAGACAGGAAAAAGTAAACAAGAGTCTAGAAATCTGCCAAGTAAATGTTAGACTCTCGGTTCCACAGTCAGAAGTGTGCTCCAGCGACACCTCCTTTATCGTGAAGTAACGGAGCATCTCCATGATATGAAATGAGATCAAAAAGAAGTGAACCTGTGGACGCAAAGCCTCACTTTGCATTTTCTGTAAAGGAAACACCTCCAACCTGCACTGATCACGGGACGGGGTGGCGGGGGAAGCGACCCCCTTCCAGGGTGCCTCGGAGACCTTCTCCCTGGCTCAGCAAGCTGGGGACGTGGTCAAAGTTTTGCCTTTGGTGATGTCGGTCTGCAGCTCAAGGAGGGAGAGGACGTGGTGCCAGACACTGGAACTTGCTGGATTTCTGGAAGGGCAGTTCTTTTTTCAGGCAACACACGTATCCTTCCTTTGGGTCAGCAGCGGGGCTCCGGCACTGGAGCCTCCTTTTCTGTAAAGTGGGAGCATCACGGTGCTAAACGCCTACCTGCCCCACTAGCCACGGGCCCGTGAAAGCGGGCACTCTGTTTCCTTCGCTCTGTTTTGTCCCTCACACAACCTAGAATGGTCCCTGTCACACAGCAGGTGCCTTTAAGTCTTGGTTGTTAAAAACCTCGCAGGACAGCTGTGCACATCTCACCAGAAAGTGCCTCCGAGCGTGGCAGTGACTTGTACCATGTGCTAGTCAAGGCTGGTTAATGACTATTGGTACCTTTACCTCAATGGACCCGCATGGCTGCCCAGCACCTGGGCTGGGCTTAGCGCTGGCCTTCGCTGTTTTGTTTTTTAAATTTTTATTGCAGTAGAGTTGACTTACAATGCTGTGTGAGCCTCAGGTGTAAGCAAGGTGATTCAGTTATACATACACATATACCCATTCCTTTTCAGATTCTTTTCCCATAAAGGTTATTACAGAACATTGAGTGGAGTTCCCTGTGCTGTACACTAGATCCTTACTAGTTATGTATTTGATATATAGTAGTGTGTATATGTCACTCCCAATCTCCTAACTTATCCGTCCCCCACCCCACGTTTCCCCTGCGGTAACCATAAGTTTGATTTCGAAGTCTGTGAGTCGGGTTCTGTTTTGTAAATAAGTTCCTCTGTATCACTTTTGATTAGATTCCGCATGTAAATGATATCATATGATTTTTATTCTTCTGATCTTCACCACAGTCTCAGGCCTGACGAGTCATGGGGTGGGTTGATATTTTCTGAACTTGCTGAAGGAGGGGCCTGCTTGCATCCCATTTAAGTAACCACAGGTCCCCGGGGAAACGTTCCGTTTTTCACGCCTTTGCTCTTTTGTGGAGGCGTTGGGAAGACTTCCTGACCAGCGGCTGGGGATGAGGAGGTGATTAGAACTCAGCACCCTGAGCGCAGGCTGGGGCAGCGTCCCTCCGTAGGCCTCTGCCGGGCCGCCCTGGGGGACACGGACGCAGCAGGTGAATCTGTGTTATCAGGGTGTGTTATCCGCTCGGGTGGGTGGGACTCCGAGCACCCTGGTTTGGGAAACAGAAAGGAGAGGTGCTGCAACACAGAGCACGACCGAGGAGGGTGCCGACTACCACGTGAGCACCGAGCATGCCAGTCCCTGCCTCGGTCACACTAAAGGTCGCTGCCGATGGCCCGGCTCAGCCTGCAGGGGCTTCTTGCCTCACACCTGGCGAGAACCAGCCCTAACCTCAGGAGCAGTGAACTCCAGCCCAAGTGGACATTCACAGAAGGAAAGAAAAGCCAAGGCCAATGGACAGAAGCCAGGGCCGGGGAGGCTCCAGGTAGTTTTGAAATTTCATTGTTTTTCCCTCCAGGCACTACAATTAAAAGACTGCTGGGACTTCCCTGGTGGCGCAGTGGTTAAGACTCCGCGCTCCCAATGCAGAGGGCCTGGGTGCGATCCCTGATCAGGGAACTAAGATCCCACATGCCGCAACTAAGAGCCCGCATGCTGCAACTAAAGATCCCACACGCTGCAACTAAGACCGGCACAGCCAAATAGATAAATAAAATAAATATTTAAAAAAAAAAAAAAAAAAGACTGCCAACTCTCATCCATGCAGGTACGGGATGTTCCAGAACTCACTGGAGCAATTATTCCAAAAGCATGCTGTGGGCTTGCTGGCGGGTCAGCAGCCAACCCCGGAGGGTACAGGACCGCTGCCTAACACACAGGGAGGCCCATGGGGGCAGCAAGCTTCCCCCACCCGTTAGTGATCCTGGTTTGCTCTCACTCAGCTCACTTCGCATGGGAAAGCGGGGTCACCCTGCCCAGTGGGCCTCAGGGCCAGGCACGGTGCTTGTACGACGCGCTGTGCACCCCAGAGCCCTCGAGGCCTGCCTGCAGTCCCCGGGGGGCCCACACTGAGCCGCACCGAGGCCCACCCAGCTCCCCTCCCAGGTCCTGCTGCCGCCCACCAGCCTAGATGTGCGAGGGATGGCACAGGCCGGCAGAGGCGGACACGAGCCATCCGTGGAGGCCTCTGACCCTTCACGGGTGATGGAACTCCCAGCGCCTGACAAGCCATCATCATTGGGCACAGCTGCTTCCTCCCCACAGCTGGGCCAGGTGGCTGACCACACACGGAAACATTGCTTCTGTCTCTTTTAGCCTGATAGTCCCTGTCTGTGACATTCCAATCGGCCTGGTCCTGGTGATGCAGAAATACCTTTGTCAAAGGGATGGCACAGGATCATGGGGTCCCGGGCTGAAGCTGGGCCTGGCAGCCAGGTGTGGTGGCAGTCCACACCTGTCCTGGCCCGCTGGTCCCCTGACCTAGGCTAAGTCCCTTCCTCCATTTGGACCTCAGTTTCCCCTTTCATAAAAGGTTTCAGGTAGGAATAGTTCTCAAGACAATGTTTAAAAAAAAGTTGATGAGACAAATTGGAATTATCCACAAGGCACAGTGACTTCTATGAAATGCTGTTATTTAATATTTTAAAATCAAGTGTCCTGGTGGTTGATTCTTGTTACAGTCAATTAAAGGAATGAAGGAGAAGGATACAGGTAGTCTTGACACAGGGCAACAAGATCCAGTTGGAAGACAGGTTCCCAAACACTGGAACCCCAGGTCTGGTGTGCATGGCCACCCCTGGGTGCAGTGGTTGAACTTGATCAAGCTATAGGAGACCAAGGCCAAATGAGAACATTGAAAACACTGATAATGGAAAATAATCTTCAGATGTGATGGGGAAAGTCACTAAGTGGATCTCCACAATTCAGAAAAAGCCAGGGCAACACCCCCAAAAATTCTCCCTAGAGAAGCCTCAGGACAAATCTGTTCCTATGGTTGAAACCGTCGTTAGGGTATTCAGATTCCACCGAGCAGTCATGATGGATTTTAAACACCTACCCCTCCTTGGGCCAATAGCAGGTTGGGAAAGGATTTCATGGCCATGGTGGCGCAGACTGGGGAATTATCTGAACGGCATTCATTCATTCATTCACTTCATAAATATTTCCTGAGCTTGGAGTCTGTGCCAGGTACCATGTGAGATGTTGGGGGATTCTGCAGTGAATGGGACAGATGGGGCCCCTGCCCTCCCAGAACTCACAGAGGACAGCAGGATGCTATGAACTCGTGTAACAGGAAACCCATCTTCCCCGGGGCTGGGCGAGGAGGTCAGGGGGCCTCCCTGAAGAAGCGACTTAAACCTGAGACTAAGGGCTATGGGACAGGAGGGGTAGGGTATCTCAGTGAAAAGAGCATGTGTGTATTAGTTTTCTATTGCTTCATAACAAATGATCACAACCGTAGTGGCTTTAAAGCCACACATTTATCTCATGGTTTCCATGGGTCAGGAGTCCAAGCACTGCTGAGCTGGGTTCTCTGCTGGGGTCTCACAGGGCAGCAATCAAGGTGTCAGCTGGGCTGCGCTCTCATCTGGAGGCTCAACTGAGGAAGAACTGCTTTCATGCTCACTCAGGTGGTTGAAGAATTGCCTTCCACGTGCTCTATGACTGCGGGCTCTCGTTCCTTGCTGGCTGGAGGCTGGAGGCTGTGGGGTCCTCCAGGCAGCCCACACAGGCTTCTCCAACGTGGCAGCCAGCAAGGAGAATCTCTCTGGTCGGCTAAGATGAAGTCCTAGATAATGCAATGTAATCACCAGAGTGGATCCTCATCACCTTTGCCCCATTCTGTTGGTCCTGCCCCCATGCAAAGCAAGAGGATTTTCCAAGGTGTGGACACCAGGAGGGACACTCTTGGGAGTCCCCTCAGGCTCTGTCCTCCAGGTTCTGCACAGGCCCTGCACGGGGCAAGTGCAGGTGAAGCTGGAGGAGGTCTGAGAGGCAGAGGGCACGGATGAGAGAGGCAGAGGGAGGACGCTGGGCTGCACCCAGGCCCAGGCCCCTCACTCAGGGCTTCGAGTATGCACCCCACGAGGGATGGGAAGCAGGGAAGGTGCTCAGCGGTGGAGGGACACACGACATCTGTTTTCAAAAGACAGATGCTTCTCTGTGTAACAAATACCCTTCAGAAGGATGTTCTTTCAAGGAGTGTTAACAGCAGCTGACTCCAGGTCAGCTTGGTTCCAGGGAAGGGAACCAAGTGGCTGGGGGACAAGAGTTTGAGGGGGACCTGGGTACCTTTTGAATTTTGAACCATATGAATGTTCTGCAGTCAAGAAATAAATTTGTTCATTTTTTTAAAGCAACCTCTCTGGCAGCAATATGAAGACAGGATTAGGAAGAAAGAGACCACGGTAGCTGCAGGGAGATGGATTAGGTGTCACAGAAGGGAAAGGGATTCTTGGTAATCCAAAAAAAATGGAAGCAAACGGTGACTATGGTGAAGGTGAGATTTAGATTCTCTTTGGTACTGAGCCTTTCCCCTCACATTTCCTGAACTCCCTGCCTTACTTCTTAGCCTCCCTTTGCCCTACAGATGTGGTCTCAAGAACGGGGCCCTCCTGGACTCCAAGAACTCAGCTGCCCCTAAAGAAAAGCCAATTGGTCCCTGAACGTAGTGCCCACCTGCTTTTGATAATTCCAATACAAAGTGCTAATTTCTCTTTCTCTAAGGTATTTGATGGTCACTTCAAAGATATTCTTCAAAGAGATTGCATTAGACCAAAAAAAAAAAAAAAAAAAGAAAGAAAAGGAAAAAAGGCAACATTAACTACAGAATCCTGATGGGTTATGATTGCATTCTTTTTCCCTGAACACTATTCCCTGCCTCCTTCTTGTGCTCTAAATTACCAATTCTAGTCCCTGCGAAGTTAAATAATAATAATTACCACATAAATGAATATGCATATGTGTCATTTTTCTCCCTAAAAGCAAGAAAGCCTGTTTATTTTGGATGAGGGTTTGTTTTGTTTCTGAACAAACCAGAGCACATAATTAGGAGCCTCATCTCTTACTCTTGAAATCCTGTCTCCACCGGGAAGAGATGAAAAAGGTACTGGATGTCCCTCGAAGGTCAGAGAAATTTTAAAACAAATTAAAGAAGATATTTCTTTACTCTGCAGGTAACAATGGCTTGGACACGATCAGAATCAGAATGTCAGGCCAGAAGGAGCTCCAGTGCTCAAGCCCGAGTCCAGTGTTTTACAGATAGAGAAACAGAGGCCCTGGGAAGTGAAGTACTCGCTGGAGACGCACAGGGATGGTTAGACAAGAACAGAGTGGCCGAGAGCATGACTCCATGTTTGTATCTTGGCTCTGGGACTGACTGTGGGGCTTTGTGCAAGACTCTGCGACTCTTAAGATGCTACATCCCTAAAACAGGGGTGATGACAGCCGCGAGGCTCTATTGCATTGCTGTACAAATTAAATGAGATCGCTGACGTGGCACTCAGCCCTAAACCCCCAATCAGTGGTCACCATCAACAGTATAATAATGACAGCCTCTCTGCATAGTGTACTCTCAATGTGGTGTAGGGGATGCAGTGCCAGACCAGGGCTCCCAAGCCTTTGTTTGGAGTCCAGACAACATCTGCCACCATCATCAAAATAGGAATGATAATGATAATTAATATGATAAATATTAATACAAATAGTATTAATTCAGCCAGCAGTGTTAAGTACAATGCACAATACAGTCATATAGTACAATATAACAGTAATATCACTTATGATATAATTAATTAATAATGCTCATAAACGTTATGACCATTTTGAGGATGGTGGTAGCTGTCGGCAAGGACTTGGGATGCCTGGGCTCACGCTTTGTCCGTGCTGCAGGTGAGCTGTGAAGCCTGGGCTTTCAGATGAGCTCAAGAAAGGCTCATAGAAGTTAAATGTGTGTTTGAGAGACTATTCTGGATTACTGAGGGCAAATCTGGGATGTCCAGTTGAAATCACAGAGAAACTCATCATATTTTCCCCAGAAACCATGACTCAGTGACTTACAGAGATTAAAATTTTTTTTAAATAGACAATCATATGAACAAATCAGCCAAGGCCAGCTGGCTCCTGTGTCTGGATCCAGTGGCTGGATCTTTGCAGCATGAGTCCCAGGGGGTTTATCTCACTGATGGGATGCACCCAACCTCATGATTCCACACCTCTGAATTCTAGGCTGAATGCTTACACTCCAGAAACCTTTGACTTGGGATGCAAGTCAATTATAAAAATAACTTTCACAAAATGAGATTGTTCTGAATGTTTCAAGATTAGGAAGGACGGCGTCTCTGGGGTCACCCAGTGGTCCAGACGCCCGGCTTCCATGCCAGTCGGTTCAGGGTCACCAATAAATAATACGACAGCGGTTCCTCCCTTCCTTTCTTTCCTCCCTGCCCGCCTCCAACAGGCCCTTAGCCCTCCACACAGCTCGCAGGTGTGGGTTGGGGAGGGTCCCACAGAGGCATCCCTCCCTCCTCCTACATACATCTCTCTGCTGGGGGTGTCTGCCAGGCCCGCTTTTTTTTTTTTTTTTAAGTATTTATTTATTTAGGTGGTGCCAAGTCTTAGTTGCGGCAGATGGGCTCCTTAGTTGTGGCTCGCTGGCTCCTTAGTTGTGGCACGTGGGCTCCTTAGTGGCAGCATGCAAACTCTCAGTTTTGTCATGCACGTGGGATCTAGTTCCCTGACCAGGGATCGAACCCGGGCCCCCTGCATTGGGAGCGGGGAGTCCTATCCACTGGGCCACCAGGGAAATCCCCTGCCAGGCCCTCTAGATTCTGGAAGCATATCCTCCCAGGCGCCCATCTCTAGCTAACATCCTGACTGCACACCCCACTTGTTTCTTTGCTTTATCGTCTGTCTCCCCACAGCTAGAATCTGTGCTCCTTGAGAGCAGGCGTTTACCTCTTTTGCTCACTGTAAAGCATTTATTGCACAAGAGAATAAACAGATGAACAAACGGAAACTCTGGCAGGCGGGTCGGCAAAGCCTGGCGATGCCTTTGGATTTGACAGTGAAGGAGGCGCCATCAAACCTGGGCCGGGCACAGCACACTCGGCCTGTGTTCAGCCTCGGAGCCCTCAGCCCACAGCCTGGGGCCAGGAGTCGAAGCGCCCACCCTGTGCTCCACAGGCCCAGGTCCACGCTGGCCAGCGCTGTCACTCCACGCTGTGGCTTTGGGGGCTCTCAGGTCCTGCATCTACAAAATGGGGTCGATAATAATAATAATAACAGGGACCTCACAGGGTTCTGTGAGGATGGGGGAAGCGCTGAGCGTGCCGCCTGGTCCAGGGCCCCCAGCTTTTCTCAGGGCCTGGTGGGAGGTCTGAGCAGAGAAGCTGGGTCTGTGCTCCTGCCTGCCCGAAACACAGGGCCTCTTGCATCATTACTGTGGGGCTTGGGCCCCGGGCCTCTGCTGCACCAAGGCAGCCAGTGAAAGCGAACACTCTTGAGGGTGTGGGAGGGCCTGCGAGCAGAACAGCTGGGAGCCGGTAGTTCCCGCTCCAGCTCCTGGATCACAGGGTGGTTTGAGGTTTAAGCGTCTTGAAAGGAAATCTGGACTAGGCATGGGAGGCCCTGCTGGGAGGCCCTGCTGCCTTTGCTGAGCCCTGAGCCAGATCACAGAGCCGTCTCCACTGGGACTTCTGTTGGGCAGGGGTGTGACCATGGCTCCGGAGCATGTTCCTCAGGGCAAGTGCAATCCCTGGGACAGGAACTGAAGACGGATGTGTACCCCGCCCACTGTTCACGGCCACAGCCAGTCACGTGATATCCTGCTACCAGGAGCTCTTGGCACACTGAATTTGCTGATGGGCAAGGCTGTGTCCAGCTGTGCTTTTATTTATTTTTAGCTGTGGCTCGTGTGCTCTAGAGCGCAGGCTCAGTAGTTGTGGCACATGGGCTTAGCTGCTCTGCGGCATGTGGGATCTTCCCAGACCAGGGATTGAACCCGTGTCCCCTGCACTGGCAGACGGATTCTTAACCACTGCGCCACCAGGGAAGCCCCCAACTGTGCTTTTAAATACAGTCCCCATGAATGTAAATTGGTGCCGCCACTGTGGAAAACAGTATGGAAGCGTCTCCAAAAACTAAAAATAGAAGTACCATGTAACCCAGCAATTCCACTCCTGGGTATAACTGAAAAAAACAAAAACACTAATTCAAAAAGATGCATGCACCCTAATGTTCATAGCAGCGTTATTTACAGTTGCCAGGATAGGGAAACAACCTGAGTGTCCATCAACAGACAAATGGATAAAGAAGATGTGGTGTATATACAATGAAATACTACTCAGCCATAGAAAAGAATGAAATTTCGCCATTTGCAACGACATGGATGGACCTGGAGGTCATTATGCTAAGTGAAATAAGTCAGACAGAGAAAGACAAATACTGTATGATATCACTTATATGTGGAATCTAAAAAATACAACAAACTAGTGAATATAACAAAGAAGAAACAGATCCACAGATTTAGAGAACAAACTAGTGGTAACCAGTGGGGACAGGGAAGGGGGTAGGGACAAGATAGGGGTAGGAGATTAAGAGGTACCAACAATTATGTATAAAATAAGCTACAAGGATATATTGTACAACATGGGGAATATCACAAGCATTTTATAATAACTATACATGGAGTATAACTTTAAAAGATTGTGAATCACTATACTGTACACCCGTAACACATAATATTGTACATCTACTATACTTGAAGTTTTAAAAATACAGGCTCCCCTGGTGGCGCAGTGGTTAAGAATCCGCCCGCCAATGCAGGGGATGTGGGTTCAATCCCTGGCCCGGGAAGATCCCACATGCTGCGGAGCAACTAAGCCCATGTGCCACAACTACTGAGCCTGCGCTGTAGAGCCCGCGAGCCACAACTACTGAGCCCGCGTGCCACAACTAGTGAAACCCGCGTGCCTAGAGCCCGTGCTCCACACAAGAGAAGCCACCGCAGTGAGAAGCCCGCGCACCGCAATGAAGAGTAGCCCCCGCTCAACCCAACTAAAGAAAGCCTGCGTGCAGCAACGAAGACCCAGTGCAGCCAAAAATAAATAAATTAATTGATTTTAAAAAAATACAGCCCCCATCCCGCTGAGGGGTTCCGGTCTGGGTGACTTGGGTGCACTCATACCAAAGGAGTGACACCCGCCATGTGACAAGCAGTGCTGGTGAAGAGGAGAAACAGCTCAGCTCTGAAGAGCAAAGAGACGAAAGGCAGACCCAAACGCTTCCTGCCTGGGGATCCGCAAGGCCAGAGTTGAATTAGACTCGGCAACTCATAACCAATTACGGATTAAGGCATAGAGCGTTTTGTACGAGAAAGTCCCGTCCCGTTTCCGGTCACTTAGGGTGTTCTGCCTTCCCCTTCACTCCTGACAAACGACTCTTCCACCATTTCCCAGATAAGAGGGTGACCGCTGGGTGGGTCAGGTTTAGGAAGAGTTGGTCTGAGGTTGGTTGAACTAAGGCGGCGGTAGGGGTCAGGGGAGCTATATTCCCAGTCCTGCCTTGTCTGCCCGCCGTCCCCTCTGCCCAAGACGGCCCCTCCGCAGACTGCCCCGCCCCCATCTCGAGAGGCTTCGGTGACAACTGGACTCCCCTGGGCCTGGTTTCCCTTCACACTGTGTTTGTGGCCCCATCACAAGCCTTCCCAGTCGGCTTTGCTTTGGGCACATGAGGCTCTGTCTCCAACTGCAGGTGGTGAGCCTGGGGCCCAGGGTGCCACCCTGCTCATGGGGAACTGAGGAGGATGAGCGGGGGCAGGGGGCAGGGTCCCAGCAGGATGGACAGTGCAGTGCCTACAGTGGGCACTTGACTGGAGTGGGTGGAATTGAGCCGGGGGCTTGGGAGCCGGGTCACAAGGAGGGAGCTTGGTTACAACAAAAGTCTGTGGTTAAGTGGCCTTTCTCCTAACATTGCTGGAAGGTGGAGGTCTGTTTTTTATTTAGAACTGAAGAGAAAGGGGAGAAGTGTTTTTATCATCGTGTGAAAGTATCATTTAGGACAAGGGTTAGCAAAGTACAGCCTGCTGCCAGTTTTTATAAATAAAGTTTTACTGGAACAAACCATGCCCTTTCATTTATATATCATGCATGGCTGCTTTCACATTACATCAGAATGGTCTGCAAAGCCTAAAATATTTACTATCTAGCCTGGACAGAAAAAAAATGTGTCTACCCCCGATGTAGACTGGCCTCTGAGCTCCGGGCACTCGCCTAGGCCTGGGCAGTAGGAGACAATCAGCTCGCTGGGAACAATTTGAAGTCAGAGGAAAACAGGCTGTTCAGACCAGACTTTGAAACTCAGACTGCAGCTTACCTGAGGCTCTCTCATGATTTAGACCCACGTGGCTGAGGACCACGCAGAGCGAGCCTGTGAGAACTGCTCCTCCTTCACCAGTGCCCTGGGAAGGTGCCCAGGCATCTTTCCAGATGTGGGCCTCTCAATCAATTTTTAAGCAAGAGAGTGTATGTATGCGTCTGTGTGTGTGCGCACACGAGTTCTGGTTCTGGGCAAGACAGAGTAAGCCCACTGTAACCTGTCACCCCCACTGAAAGCAGCTACCATGCACGGACAGGATTCAAAGGGCGGCTATTTGAGGACTCAGAAGGTATACAGTCGTAGGTGAACTGGGGAAGAAGATCAAAATTCAAGATCCCACCAACCCAGTATCCCCGAGCTGGTCTCTCCAGGCAGCCTGAAGCCTGAGATGGGCAATAGGGAGGGACAGAGACAGGGCCAGGAGCCCCTATTTCTGGCTTGAGAAGTAAGAAAGGGGACTCCCGGGCTTCCCTGGTGGCACAGTGGTTGAGAATCTGCCTGCCAATGCAGGGGATACGGGTTCGAGCCCTGGTCTAGGAAGATCCCACGTGCCGCAGAGCAACTAGGCCCGTGAGTCACAACTACTGAGCCTGCGGATCTGGAGCCTGTGCTCCGCAGCAAGAGAGGCCACGACAGTGGCCTCTCACGACAGTGAGAGCCCCGCGCACTGCGATGAAGAGTGGCCCCCGCTCGCCGCAGCTAGAGAAAGCCCATGCACAGAAACGAAGACCCAACACAGCCAAAAATAAATAAATAAATAAATAAAATTTAAAAAGAAATGGGACTCCCAACACACAGAGAGAGGAGGGGAAATCTCCCTGTGTATTTTTTTCTTTTCTGTTTTTCTGCACTCCTGCCTTGAGGCCATCCTGCATGACAAAGGGGGCCTGCGGGGGGCCTGAAGCTCTTACAGCGCAGGGGACCCTTCCTCTCCAGTCCCTAGAAAATGCAGCAAAGCCCCATGAATTTTTCCTCTCACTGTCCTCCCACCACTTGGCCCTGGTCACAAGCATTGTCTCAGGAAGCCTGTGACAGAGCCAGGTAGATAAAGGCCCAGCTTTCTGGCCAAAAGATCAAATAGAGGGACACCAGGGAACTGGAGGTCACCAAGAAAGCGGCAAAGAGGGGAGCGCAGGAAAGCAACCAAATGACGTTGTTTATGGACTCCCGGCTCACCCCCGAGCTGTGCATGAATGGGGCTGACCCCGAACAGCCTTCCAGCCTTCCTGAGAAATGCCCTACAGCACAGCCGCTGCCCAGGCCCCCCTGAGTGGCACCCACACAGCACAGAGCCGTAGAGAACCACACAGCACTGCAAAGGCTTACGAACACAACTGAGGTGTAAACCACAGCCCAGAGAAGGTGGTTAGAACTTGCGACCTGAGCCCAACTGAAGCAATTGTCTGCTAAGACGAAAATATCAACATTCGCCATAGGATTCAAACAAGACCCAGAGTCTCAGAGCAATATTTTGCATGTTCAGCGTACAAAATTACTTAACACAGGGAGAACCAGGAAAATTTCACCTCACATGGGATGGGACATTAGACACCACTCCCAACATGACTCAAGGGTTGGAACCGTCAGACGAGACAGTGAAGCAGCTATTACTAAAACAACGACAGGGCTTCCCTGGTGGCGCAGTGGTTGAGAGTCCGCCTGCCGATGCAGGGGACACAGGTTCGTGCCCTGGTCCGGGAAGATCCCACATGCTGCAGAGCGGCTGGGCCCGTGAGCCATGGCCGCTGAGCCTGCGCGTCCGGAGCCTGTGCTCCGCAACGGCAGAGGCCACAACAGTGAGAGGCCCGCATACCGCAAAAACAAACAAACAAACAAACAAACAAACAAAAACCCCCGACAACGACAAAGCTCCCAGTAAACGAATGCACACATAGAAATCCTCGGCAAAGAAACAGAAGACAGAAAGAAGAACCAAATGGCATTTTTAGAACTGAAAAATACAATAATCAAAATTAAAAACTCCCTGGACAGGCTCAAGAGTAGCCTGGAGATGAGAGAGAAAAGGTTTAATGAGCCTGAAGCTAGTTCAATCTTATCAACAGAGAGAAAAAAAAGATAGAAAAAAATAAAACAAAACAAAACAACAGAGCTTCGGGCTTCCCTGGTGGCGCAGTGGTTGAGAGTCCGCCTGCCGATGCAGGGGACACGGGTTCGTGCCCCGATCCCGGAAGATCCCACATGCCGCGGAGCGGCTGGGCCCGCGAGCCATGGCCGCGGAGCCTGTGTGTCCGGAGCCTGTGCTCCGCAACGGGAGAGGCCACAGCAGTGAGAGGCCCGCGTACAGCAAAAAAAAAAAAAAAAAAAAAAACAACAGAGCTTCAGCGACCCATGAGAGAACACTGAATGGCCTGACCTTTATGCCAGTGGAGTCTCGGAGGGGAGAAGAAAGAGAGTGGTGTGGGAATTTATTTGAAGAAACAACGGCTGAAAACTTCCCAAGTTTGGAGAAAAACATAAACGTATAAATTCAAGGAGCCCCACAAAGAATAAATCCCAAAAAAGTCATGCCCAGACATATCATAAACTTCTGAAAATTACAAACAAAGAAAACAATCTTGAAAGGGGCAAGAGAGAAAGGACACATTATTTATGAGTTTGATTGACTATGGATTTTCACCAGAAACCACAGTGTTAAAAGTGAAACATTTTGCCAAGTGCTGAAAGAAAAAAACTGTCAGTCTAGAATTCTGAATTCAGAAGAAAATATCCTTCAGGAATGAAGGCAAAATAAAGACATTCTCAGATGAAGGAAAAGCAAGAGAATTAATTGCCGGCATACCTACCCTAGAAGAATTGCTAAAAAGTTTTTCAGGCAGAAAGGGACACTTGGAACATCAGGAATGAAAGGGGAACAAGAGAAATAGTAAATACCTGAATAAATATAACCAACTACTCTCCTCTTGAGTTTTTAAAATATGTTTGATGATTGAGACCGAAAATTATAACATTTGCCCGATGAGATTTTTGATGCATACAGATGAAAACATAAGACAACTACAACATAAAGATTAGACAGGAAAGAGACCAATATTGCACATTCTGCCTGAAATGGTAAAATACCGACTCTAAGTAGACTGTGGAAATCTAAGTTTGTATATTGTAATTGCTAGGTCATCCACTAAAAAAAAGAAAAACAGAAAAACCTACAAAGAGATAACAGTAAAACACACTAGCGAAAAATTAACATGGAGGACTAAAAAAATCCCAAACAACTGATAAATTGGACGAAGACCAAATACACATTTCTTCTTATGAATCACAATATCACAACCCCCGTCCACGCCCCAGGAGGCTGACCTCCACGGACGGCCTCACCTGGACCCCTGCCCTCTGGCTTCACGGGGTCTGGCGGGAGAGAGTGCTGACGAGAGGTCAGAGGATGGAAGGAGAGTTCAGGGGTCCCCCAATCCTCCCTCTGCCCCTCCAGGTCCGGGGCGCCTCCCTCCCCACTTCTGCAGCTGTCCTTCCATTAAAGGCTCTCCTGTGACCCCGTGGGGCGGGCCAGCTCTTTCCTACAGGAATCCCAATGGGCTCCCCAGGTGCCACCTTGTTATTTTTCCTCCATCCAAGGTGAAATCCACGTGCACAGCCTGACCTTCACCGGGTTTCGGTTCTTACCCTTCTCTGCAGGTCATCTCTGCTCTAGGACATAAACACCCGGCCCTCAGCCTCCTTCATCGGGTAAAGGAGGCCCCCTCTCCCCGGAGCCCCCGCTGGCCCCACGCAGGGCTTCTTACCCGCCTGACGCAGTCCTCTTCCCTCAGGCGTTCCTGAACCAGTCGGACGAGCAGCGTGTCGGGCAACGTCTACAGGAAAGATGACACGGGATGAGAGTCCGACCTTCCGTGTGGGGCTCAAAGGGACACAGACTGGCAGGCCAGTGGGCTCGCTAAGAACCAAGGACCCGGCCCTGTGGACACGAAGCTTCTCCAGGTCCCGGGCCAGGGCCCTGTGGCCTCTATGAAGCCCAGGCCCAGCTTGCGGCCCTGCCCTGGTCCAGCGTGGGCTCCTCTTTGATGACCCCCCCAACATGCATGCGTGCCCACCTCCATGCTCTGGCTTCTCCTGAGCCCCTGCCCCGACGGTCTCCCTCACCCGCCACCTGGGTGACTCCAGGTTCCCCCTGGGCCTCAGCCCCAAGTGCCACTGCCTGCAGGCAGCCCTCCCTGACCCTTCCCGGGCTGGGTTGGCGGCTGCCATAATCCTCGATGGCAAACTCTGTTACTGCACTAACCAGACGCCCTTCCAGGGGCCTGCTCACATGTCCGTCTCCCCAGAGAGTTTCACAGTTCCTGGAGGAAAGGGACTGAGTCTTACTCGCTTTGTACCCCAGACAACGGTGTACAAGAGGGAGCCGGTGGTGCACGTCTCTTCCCAAACCCACGTTCCGTGACCTCACAGTGGTAGCCTGAAGCAGGCCCTGGTATCCTGTGGCATTTGTACCACGGAAATGGGCAGATGCTACAAAGGAGGGCTTTTTCCCTCAGAGAGCTGGTTGTGAAATACTGACCAGCACACCTCTGCCACTGCACCAAAACAGCGTCGGGGATGGAGGAAGCCCCTGCTGACGGATGACTTAACGAAACTTCATGTTCCCTAATTCGCTCGGTAAGTACTGAAAGTGCTGGTGGTTTCTGCTGAGCCTGTGCTGGGTGCCAGGCACTGTGCCAGGCTACAGTAGTCAGGGTTTACAGCTCTGTGCAGTCTGTACTATTTTCATCCCCTTTATACGGATGGGGAAGCTGGGCACCAGAGAGGTTACGTCACCTCCCTGGGCTACACAGCCAGGGAGGAGCAGAGGCAGGACCTGAACCCGGGCAGGCCAGGCTCGGGAAGGACAAACAAGCAACGGTCGCGGGGTACGCGGAGTGACACCTAGAGTGGCCTTCCTTCTGCTTCCTCTCTTCTTAGCTGTCTCTCTCGGACCAGAAGTGACATCCCATTTTTCACAACCAGGTCTGCTCTAACAAAACCTCAAACGCCCCAGAGCCCATGCCACTGGAAAACCCACTCTCAGGTGTCCCCTTGACCCCTGGTCACTAAAAGCGGGTGCTTCTCCCCAAACTCCCCAACACTCGGCCAAGGGAGACTCCTGGGCCAGCCCCGGGCCACACATCCCAAGCTATGTCCGGGCTGACCAGCCTCCAGGAGGGGGCAGGGCTTCTGCCACGTGCGGGTGAGGGCCCTCAGGGCCATGGCCCAGCAGGGGAGCCTAGAGGCACCCAGCTGTGCGGCGGGGGGCAGGGGAAATCTACCTTACACTCCTTTTGCCAAGCTGGGGACCCTGAAGGGGGAACACGTAGGCCCAGGGGAATGAGCACCTTTCCCTAATTTCCTGAAGTATCCTTAGGGCAAACGGTGGGCCTGGCAACATGTCAGTGATGCTGGAGAAAAGTCCGGACCTCTCGTTTCAGAGCCAGCGTCCAGAGTGACCAGATCCTGCCTCGGGAATGCTGCCATGTGTGCCTGGAGTGATGAAGGAGCACCTAAAGGGACAGAGAGCTGGGACGTCACGGAGCCTCTGGGACAGGCTGTGGGAACGCTCGGGGCTGCTGACTTAGAAATGGCATTTTAATAAGCGTCCATGCACGCGGCAGAATCCGTCCACGCCTCCCTCTCCTTACGTCCTGGGAGGGAGAGTCAGGGGAATAGACAGCACTTGGCCCCCTCCGTGTCTACCTGCGTGCAGTGAACCGGCTTCGGTCAGTTCACACACAGAGCGATTCCGAGAGAGGGAGTGGGGTACCAGGTGTGCAGAGAAGAGCTGGGAGGTAGGCGGCCAATCCCCACGGGGGCTCGAGTTCTCCTGGATTCTACAGGCAGCACCCTGACCTGTCTTCTCTTTGAGCCGTTTGAATGGGTTCCCTGACAAGAGCAGGCTGGGCTTGGGCATGTGGAGGTGGCAGTGAAGGGTGTCCCGGGAACCGGCTCACAGGGGAGGGCGAGGAGCTAGAGGGGGAGGAGGTGGAAGGTCTGTGAGCCGTGATCCAGGAGGTTCTCTCTGGCTTCAGGAGAAGGATGGCCCGAGTGGGGAAAGAATGTTCCCAGGGAGAACCTTGGGGGACCACTGGATTGGCTGGGGACTCAGACACTCATGATTTGGACCTTGGTCACCCGCTGAGTGACCCTGGACAGTGCCTTCAGTGCTCTGAGCCTCACTTTCCGCGTCTGTAAACGAGACGAAGACCAAGTGCTTCAAAGAGTTGCCATGAGGATTAAATGAGGTAATACATGTGACGCCTGGGACGTGCGTGGCCCCCAGCAAGGGCTCGGTGCTATGGCAATTGTTACCTTCAGGCCCCCTTGATAAACCCTGCACCTCCTTCCTCAGCGAGGATCTGGATGAGGAAGCAGCTCTGCCCAGTGGGCCACTGATGCCTGGTCTGTGTCACCTACCACTGTAGTGCACAACCAGGGGCCCAAATTTCTCCCAACTCCCACTCACACCTCTGATAAAAGATATGGGAAGTCAAAATAAATTCCAAATGCTAAGGCCCACTGCTGGGGGGTGGGGGATTCCTGGAACAGATGTTTTTATGTAGAGCAGAGACACCCTCAGCATTAGGGCTCATCTCCCCAACCCCTGCCCAAGGCTGGTTCCTTTCATGGTTCAAACTCCCACCTCTTGCCTACATAATGGCTGCTTCAGCTCCAGCCAGCTGGGTGACCTTGTGTCTTGCCCTCTTCAGGCCTCACACACTACACCAGTAGAAATGAGTAACAATACTTCAGTGTTTGCTTTTATTTTGTGCCCAGAAACCCATACACCCCACCTCCAGTAATATACAGTCCCCCAAAGTTCCTTTGAGGCCACACTATCTTGCCCTTCAGCCTTTACAGTTTCTGTGGGGTCAAGCCCACCATCGGATCCAGAAGAGGGCCCTGATTGGTCCAAGCTGATCAGCATATCCCACTCCTGGCCACTGTGATTATTTCAGAGGCTGCCCAAGGCCCAGTCCCAGCGAGTGAGAGTCAGGCCCAGGACATGAGTGCAATCATCAGGGGCAGGAACCTTGCTTTCCACTGGATCTGAAGCTGAGAGGATGTAACAGCTGGAGCTGCAGCAGCCACTTTGCAGGCACAGGGGGAGTATAAGCGAATAAAACCAGTACAAAAGGAGAGAGAGAAACCAGGTCTCTCAGCCCCAGAATGGCTTTTCCAGGACGTGGAATTGGAAGAGGAACAGCAGACAGCAAGAGGATAAGGGAGGGGGCGCCTCTGATGGGAACTTGTAATGTCTCCCCTTGAAAGTTATGGGGCCACTACGGCTTCTAGAAGTGCACAGCAAAAGTCAAGAGCAAGAGTGAGCGGGAGAGAGAGGATGAATGAATGAGTAAGCCAGAGACAGGAGGGAGGCCAGCGGCATCTGGTCCCTGGTTTCAGCATCTCCTAAGACACCTCTGTGTCCTTACATCTGCCCTCTGCCAATTTCCTGCTTAAGCCAGTAGTTCTCAACTTGAAAGTGCATCCCGGAAGAGCTTGTTAACTCACAGATCGCTGGCCTCGCCCCAGGGTTTCTGACTCGGCAAGTCCGGGTTAGGCTGGGAATCTGCATTTCGAGTAGGTTTTCGGGTGATGCTGAGGATGCTGGTTGGGGGACCACACCTGGGGCATCACTGACTTAAGCAAATTCCAGCACCCAAGACCCTACCCCACGTGGAAGAAGTTGCTGGAGAGGGAGAGTGTCCTGCTGGTGCCCATATGCCCCCACGATCCCAGGAACCGCCCCACCCCTGAGGCTGCCAAGGGGAACAGGGTGCAGCCCTGCCCCTCCCCTCCATATGGCTTCTATCCTTTCCTGTCCCCTGGTGTGCCCCGCCGACCCCAGGTGCAGCCGGTTTCCATCCCGAGATTTCTCTCCCTTCCCTGCCATCACCCATTTGGGAAGCAGCATTCAAACAGGTTCTGGGATGCGGGAGACGAGGTGGGTGCAAGCCAATCAAAGAACACGGGTTGAGGGCTTCCCTGGTGGCACAGTGGTTGAGAGTCCGCCTGCCAATGCAGGGGACATGGGCTCATGCCCCGGTCCGGGAGGATCCCACATGCCGCGGAGCGGCTGGGCCCGTGAGCCATGGCTGCTGAGCCTGCGCGTCCAGAGCCTGTGCTCCGCAACGGGAGAGGCCACAACAGTGAGAGGCCCGCGTACCGCAAAAAAAAATAAATAAATAAATAACACGGGTTGAAAGGCGACAGGTCTGGGTGGAGCGCGGCGCCCCCCACGGCGGGGGACAGGCCGGCGACTTTGAGCGCGGCCCCTCGCGAGTGCTCCCCCCCGCCGCTCACTGCCTCTGTGCTGTCTCGGTGCCAGCTTTGATGTGTCATGTCAGCAGCGGGGGCTTCCCAGGGGCCGCTGCTCGGAGCCCTGCCAAACTGTCTTTGCAGGAATCAGGCTCCCTCCTTCCGGAGCTCTGCTGTGCTCTCCCACCCCAGCCCCCAGAGCCTGGCTTTTGGGGGAGAATCAGGGACAAACAAACGGATGGAGCCCAGTGCAGCCCCTGCTGGTCACCTAGAAAGCCCAGCCCAGGTGCAGGCCCCTGGCCCCTCGGCATCCCACTCGGTGGCAACGCGACCGCCAGCCTGCCTCCTTGCCGTAAAGGGCAGAATCGGCTGCGTTGGCCCCAGTTTGGACCTTTCTTCTCCTCCCAGCTCCCAGTGCCCGAACCCGGGGCAGAACCGCTGGCCTGCGAACCTCGGAGGTGCCGCCCCTGCCCCGAAGACGCAGCCCCTGGAGGCTCAAGCCCTGGCTCTGGCCCCCGGGGCGCCTCACTGAGCTTCTCCAGCCTGGGCTTCCTCCACAGGATGGTAGCAGCCCACATGGTCCCATCTCCAGGCCCCAGCCTCAGGGCCCCTGACGTCACTGTGTCACCTTTGGGTAACGCTTGCTCAGGAGTTGTGGGCATGTTGTTGATCAACTGTATGAATTTCCATCTGGAGCAAAGCAGGAAGGGGAAGAGTTGAGACTCCTGGTCTGCCCGGAGGGGAGGGGCCTCCCTCGAGGGGCTGCTGGTGGGGGAGGGAAGGCCCGTGCTTGGACTTGCGCTCACCTAAGAACTGATCCGAGAATCCTTTAAAGACAACTCTCCCTTCAAAGTTTCTGCTGCTTCTCGGGGCTGTCAGGGCAGGTTTACATGGCAGGGACTCTCCTGGTTCTGAGAGGCAGGGCCCAGGCAGAGTCTGGAACGGGGACAGCAGGTGAGAGGAGGGCGAGGACAGGAGATGAGGCTTTGAAGGGAGAGCAGAGACCCCACCACGGGGCACCGACAGGCCCGCAGAGGGAGGTGGCCGGGAAGGGAAACCCGGTAGCGGCAAAGGCCAGCGAACTTTAAAGGAGCTACGGAGACTGGTCTTTGGGTTTCTCTGTCCCCATCCTGGGCTGCCCCCATCCTCCCCCTGCCCCAAACCTTCCAAAAAGGACCGTTCCGCACCACTGCCTTGGGTGGCGGACAGGGAAGGACAGCGTGTGCGGGCTCCTGCTGGCTGTGTCTGAACACAGCCTCCAAGACAGAGAGCAGCCAGGTGGGAGATGGAATGGCCAGAGGGGAAGGAGACAACCCAGAGGACCTGGAAGCCAGGACCGCCGGGCAATCCCGGAAATCCTCAGAAATACTTGCAGGGGACTACACCTCTGTGTAGACAGAGGCAGGAGAAGGGCACAAGTGCTATTATTTGGACGTTAAAGAATGGTGACTGAGGGCTCCCCTGGTGGCTCAGTGGTTGAGAGTCTGCCTGCCGATGCAGGGGACGCGGGTTCGTGCCTCGGTCTGGGAGGATCCCACATGCTGTGGAGCGGCTGGGCCCGTAAGCCATGGCCGCTGAGCCTGCGCGTCCGGAGCCTGTGCTCCGCAACGGGAGAGGCCACAGCAGTGAGAGGCCCGTGTACCGCAAAAAAAAAAAAAAAAAAAAAAAAAGAATGGTGACTGACAACTGGGCGCTTGGGTACGTCATGTTACACCAGGTTCTTAATTTTTAAACGGGACTGAAGTTGGGAATTAAACGGGACTGAAGTTGGGAAGAATCCAGCTTTGGCTCCTTCTGGTCTGAGCAGCCTTTAGAGTGTGGCTCATTTATTCACTCAACATACACAGGCAGTTCTGCTCTAACGCAACAGCTGTGTTCCAAAGAAACCTTGATTTAGCAATAACTGTGCTGTAAAAGTAATAACTGCCATGAGAAGAGGGGAATGGTGTCTGGGCTGGGCTCCCAGATGACCAGACGAGAACTCCCTAGGGAGCACGTTTAAATCCAGATGCCTGGTCCCCCACTTCCAGGGATGCAGACTAAAAGAGTCTGGTGGGGCCCAGGTGAGTCTAATGTGCTGCTCAGGTGGAGCGCCTCTGGACTCTGCAGTTTAAAATTTGCAAATACATATGCTTCCTGCAGGGATTTCAATAATAAAGCTTTCCTTTTCTTTGTTTTTTTTTTTTTTCAGTAAAAATCTAATATACTCTAGAGCAATCAGCTCCATCCAGCTCCTGCTGCAAAGAAATGTCCTTTCCCCATGGAACCTGTACGCTCTTTCCCGCCCAGAGCCACGTCTAGGGCTTAAGAGATGCTCAGCGGACACTCAGTAAATGAATTAGTCAAGCGAGCCACCAACTGACTGCATGAGGGCTTTCTGGCCCTGCGTTCTCGGTTGGGTACCCTCGGTCTCCCCCACTGGCTAGAAGTTCCCAGGGACGAGAGGAGAAGGAACTCATCTCTAGGTCTCCCACGGCACGGCACGCAGGACGGTGCTTGGCATACAGGAGGGGATGAGGAAGTGTTGCAGAGACCATTTGGAAATGCCGAAGATGGAAGCGTCTTGGTTAACACCCGCTACATAAGAGGATTCTGTATAGGAGGGCAGAACCAAGATTAGCAGGAGAAGATTATGTATTTGAAGGTATTACTGCTGCTTGCAGAAAGAGCTATAAAGGCTCCAGGTCAGCAGATGCTTTAAAGACAACACTTAATGAGTGGCCTCGCCGGGGCAGGCGGCAGCGTCTGCGGCAAGGCCACGCACCCGCCCCCACTCCTCAGAGCACTTCCCTCCTTGATCAGTCCTGACGCCTCGGCCTTTCATCTTCCCTCCGCCCGCGCTTCGGAACCAAAGAGCCCCAACAAGACACCCTTGAAAGCACTTCGATGTGGTCTGAAATATGCTGATAATTAGCGTAATGAAACCCAGGAGGAATTTCCTTAAACGCCCTCCTCGCCGTTGAATTTTCTAACCCTAATAAAAGCATCTTTATCCTAGAAATGAGCCTGCCTCTCCCACCCTGAAAAGCTTATCTTCTGCAGGAAATGAGATAAGCACTTTCTTTCTAAAAAGTGTATTCCCACCCCAAAAGCTGGTATCCCCCAAACTCTGACCACACACTCTGACTCCTGCAAGACGGCAGGGCCGTGCAGGGGCGTCACTTGCTTGCCCTGAGAGTCCCGGCCAGGTGATGTGGGGTCCGGAAGTGCTCTGGATTAAGTGGTGTTAGAACCGGTTCACCATTTGGGTAGCGGGGCAGGGGGTGGGCGCTGACCTTGCTGAAGGAGGTTTTCCTTCACTTCCCTCAAACTGTTGCTATTGGCAAATTTGAGGTTGGGAGTTTGCCTACGTGACACCCTCACCTCCAGGAACTGCCCGCACCCTGCCGGGCCCTCCTGGCCGTGGCCGTGCTCCATGGCCTTGATGTGCCTGCTGTGCACACCCCTCACCAGAGCTGGCCCGGCCCTGGGGCCACCTGACCAGCTGGCCTACACAAATCCCTTTTCTGGAAATTTGGCCTTGGAGCTGCCTCTGTGGGTGGTGTAAACGAAAGACACGGGAACCTGGACGAGGGTGGTGGTCATGAGTGGCCGTGGAAGGCAGAAGACGAAAGGAAGGGAGACTCACAGGGAGAATGGAGACAGAGACAAGCAGCTGCACGGGGCAGAGGAGGCCAGGGTGCTGCCCAGTTCCCGGCCACAGAGCCAGGGAGGTGGGTGCTTCCTCCATCTGGGGCCCAGGAGTCACTGCATCCCGCTTCCAATCCCCTTTTCTGCCCTGGGCAGCCCGGGCGATCTCTGCTATTGCAGCCACGGGCTGGCCGTCTCTGCTACTTGTCCCACCAGCCATCATTCATGGGCAGCCCACGAGGTCAGGAAGCTTCCTTCCGAGTTCTTGGAGGAACAGTGACCACACGGCCACATGGTCAAGACCCGGCCCGATGAATGAAGATGAACACAAGAGTGGCGGCGACCAGCTCTCGGCTGCGGCTTCTGCAGAGATGGGCAGGAGACCCAGGGTTCTCACTCCGACTGGCAGCCCGAGCCCTGGGCAGCCCCGGGTGGGGCCTGAATCCTGCCCTGGCCCTGGGCACTTACTCAACCTCACCAGGTATCAGCACACCTTGCAGGAAAATCGTGAGGTGAGGAGGGGAGGCCTGCACGCACTTAGCACTCAGCAGACACCAGGGTCCCTACCCTTCTCAGCTGTCTCCCCTCACAAACAGGAGAAAGCCTGCGTGTCGGCGAAGAACACCTGAAGCAGCAGCCCCGCTGCTCTGGGCTGAACGCCTGTGTCCCCGCAAGTTCATGTGCTGAAATCCTCAAGGTGATGGTATTGGGAGGTGGGGCCTTTGGGTGCCCAAAAGAAGAGGCTCCAGAGAGCTCCCTGTCCTCTTGCCATGTGAGGCTACTGTGAGAAGACGGCTGTCAGCCAACACTGAGTCTGTGGGCGCCATGACCTTGGACTTCCCAGCCTCCAGAACTGTGAGGTTCACTCTGTTTCCAAGCCACCCAGTCTCTGTGACGGCAGCCTGAATGGACTGAAGCATCTGCTTATGCTCCAAAGGGGGTTTTGAAAAGATAGTTGGAAATTTCTATTTGCATTTAAGAGAACCAACATGATCAAGCCCTATATTTCCCTTTTAAAAATGTCTTTTGGGCTTCCCTGGTGGCGCAGTGGTTAAGAATCCGCCTGCCAATGCAGGGGACACGGGTTCGAGCCCTGGTCTGGGAAGATCCCACATGCTGCAGAGCAACTAAGCCCGTGCGCCACAACTACTGAGCCTGTGCTCTAGAGCCCGCAAGCCACGACGACTGAGCCCGCATGCTGCAACTACTGAAGCCCGTGCACCTAGAGCCCGTGCTCCGCAACAAGAGAAGCCACAGCAATGAGAAGCCCACACACCACAACAAAGAGTAGCCCCTCCCTGCTCGCCGCAACGAGAGAAAGCCCGCACGCAGCAACGAAGACCCAACGCAGCCAAAAAAAAAAAAAAAAAAGTCTTTCAAATATAGTGTTGGTGGGATTTTAGAAACAGACCCCTGATCCTCCTGGGATGCCACAGGGTGCCCACCCCGAGGGGCGGAAGGAAGTGCCCCTGAGCTGCAGCACTCAGGGTCTTTCCACTCTGGGGAGAGCTGGACCACTGCCCTTTAAACTCCCCGCCAGCTCAGGCCAGCAGGCACATCACCTGGTCATGATGGAGACCCCTGCCCTGCTCCCACCCACCTGAGCTGGCTGTGACCCTAAGAAGAGCAGGGCTGGGTCACTGCATCGGTACAGAGCAGCGTCCTCACTGTTACTGATCCTTGCCCACCACAAACCCCTCACCTCAGTACCCACCGGGACCTGTGTGCCCTACTGAAGAGTTCTCTCCTTCCTTCTGTCACATCCTGCCTATATTTCATTTTACCCCAGTATTTTCTCTCACTTAATCCACCAGGAAATGGAACGAGTGGGGTAGGGGATGGGGAAGCCTTGGGAGCTCTCACCCCGTCCTGCTCCCCAGGACACATCCTACCTGGAACTTCTGATAATGCGTCCTGGCATCTGCAGCCAGAGAGGAACATTCTTTTGCTAACAAGCTCTCCACACTGAGGAGGTTGCTATTCAGATGTTTGCGAAGCCACATTGCCTGAAGAAAGGAAAGAGGAAAAGAAAATTTTTGTGAAAGGAATAATTAAGAGGCCACCATTACAATGCCCCGTCCTTCCATATGCTACTAGAAAAGGCTGTCACCGGGAAGCATAATTATTTCTGGCTGGAAGGAGGCCACCAAGGGAGACAAACCCACAAAGTCCCTCCCAGCCGTGGAATTCTGCTTGCCTGCCATTTCTTCTTCAACCAGCCATTGACTCTAAATGGACCTGGGAAACCTACCCTTTACTGCCCTGGGCCTGCCTCTTCAAGCTCTGTGGACCATGAGTTCTTAACTCAAGAAAGGTTTAGAATAGGAAACACGGGGACAGGCCCTAATAGGGGTCACGACCCATACTCAATGTTCATTTTTTCTTAAAGAATGGGGGATGGCATATTCTCGCCAAGTGAATGTTTAGTTCATCAATGGCCACTATATATACTCTACCAGGGAAGAACACATTTTAATGTATAATCGTGCAACAAAATGTTCTTAACGCCAAGATTATACTGATGACCATTTCAACAGCGGGATGATTCAAAAGGCCCCGGAGGGGGACTTCCCTGGCAGTCCAGTGGTTAAGACTCGGCGCTTTCACTGCCGGGGCCGGGGTTCAATCCCTGGTCAGGGGACTAAGATCCTGCAAGCCGCACGGCATGGCCAAAAAGAAAAAGAAGGCCCTAGAGGTCCCCCAGGGCAGGTATGAACCCTCATCTTTCTGTTCCCCGTGCTGGGAAATGCCAGCGACAAGATCAGGAAATAGCCCGTTAGGCTTTCACTACGTATCATCTTATTGTAAAATGAGGTTTGTGTGTCCCTACACAGCAGACAGGGGTGGGAACAGTGAATTTGCCCAAAGGCCTGTAGCTGAAACACCAGTTAGTGCCAGCGACTGCCAGGTCCCCAGGTCCAGGAGCCCCTGGTTTCTAACAGTGAAATGGCGATCGGGAGGGTGGACTGCGGAGAGGAGTGAAAGCTGACAGCCTGACCCTGAGGAACGAAGCAGAAAAACTACAGAGAGAGAGATGGATGGATGGATGAACGGATGGACAGACAGATAGGTGACAGACAAATAGAAGAGCTGGCTATCCTAACTCCAAAAGCAGGGCAGATACACGTGGTTTTATGTAAGGACCAGACATCTTAATTCCTTTTCAGAATAAAGCCAGGCGCCAGCTAGTCGGGGGAAACCAACCACCTGCCGCATCATCTGGGCCCAGGAGGAGAGCTGACAGCGATTGTACAGTGACCAAGGAAGAGTTCGCTAATGTTTATTTATTATTATTATTATCTTTTTGCGGTACGCGGGCCTCTCACTATTGTGGCCTCTCCCGTTGTGGAGCACAGGCTCCGGACGCGCAGGCTCAGCGGCCATGGCTCACGGGCCCAGCCGCTCCGCGGCATGTGGGATCTTCCCGGACCGGGGCACGAACCTGCGTCCCCTGCATCAGCAGGCGGACTCTCAGCCACTGCGCCACCAGGGAAGCCCAGCTAATGTTTATTTTTTTAAGTAAAGTATATAGTTGATTTACAATGTTGTGTTAGGTTCTGGTGTATAGCAGAGTGACTCAGATATATATATATATATAGATAGATAGATAGATAGATAGATATACTTTTTCAGATTCTTTTCCATTACAGGTTGTTACAAGATATTGAATATAGTTCCCTGTGCTCTACAGTAGGACCTTCTTGTTTATCATTAACTTATGTTACCTGATGCTCACTAACGAGGCTTTTGAAAAAACAGAGTTCCATCTCAGATGATTCTAATTTGAAGACGCTTTTGGCACTTAAAAAAGGAGCTGAAAGATTAAAACCATACATGGAATGAAGCTTCAGCTTCAGGACAGGGGTTGCCTCCAAGGAGGGAGAGACAAAAAGGAGTGAGGGAAGTGGGGTGAGGTATTTGCCGTATCTTTAAAGTTCTACTATCTTTGAAATGGAGAGAAAGTCATCAAAGCAAATATGACAAAATGATAAGTTCCTGTAAAATCCGGGAGTGGGATACACGAGTATCTCTGGTGTCGTTTCTCTGCTTTTCTGACCGGTTAAAACATTTCATAATTAAACTTTTACGAGTGAATCTGAAGATTCCACACCAAAAGCCTTTGCAATGTGTGTGCCATCTGACCCAGCATTTCTTCCCCTTCTAGAAATGTGTCCTAAGGATGGAACGAAGGGTTTGTCATGATGGTGGCCGTGTAGCCATGAGAAAACCCTGGAAGGAATATCCCACACCTTCAAAGAATATGCTTATCTCTGGATGGTTGGGGAACTCTCCTTTTGTTTTTTGTATTTTCTAGGTTTTCTACTACAAACACATACTGCCTCTTGTCATGAGAAAATAATTGAAGAAGCAGGAGAGAGAAAAGATGAAGAAAAGCTCAGTTATGTTGAAAATTCGCAGAGGCGCAGTCTCATTCCGTCTCTGCAGGACAAACGAGATACGCCCGTATTACAACACTTAATATGATATACTTACTATAGTTGTTTTCCCCGAGGCGGGTGGACCTAATATTACAATCTTAGGCACTGTGGAATAAAGAGATTTGAGCGTCACCATTCAATATGACAAAGCAACCTCCCGCGTCTGCGGAGCTCTGGGCGTATGTATTTCTTTCCTCCCCAGATTTCATTTTCTGGGAGTGACGCGGTCGTTTGTAACCCAGTGGCTCCGAGATGCTTCCACCACAGAACTCACTCTCTGTGTTTAGAGAGGTAAGTGATCACTGAGATGGTTTATTTTTCTGTCTCCAAGGGGATGTGGACACGGTAACTTGTTTGCCAAACTAATAAATATCAAGAACAATTGGGATTTCAAACACCATAAAGCATTTTAAACAGGGACTTTGTCTCAGGGACACGCTCTCAAATACAGCTGTATTTTACGTAAATCGACCTTCAAAGGTGGGTTTGTTTGTTTGTTTTAATATCTATGCCTTTTTATTTAGTAAATTGTATTCCCCATCATTTTACAGAGGGAAATAATGGGGAAAAGCCTGGAGTGTATGGGCCAGGTTTATAAAAGCCCAGATAGAAAAGGCTTTGTTTTCAAATACGGGCATTTCTATGAAGATGGAAACCACTGGCTTCGGTGTGATACTCCTGGCTCTGGAAGGCTCCCAACCCTGCAGAATTCCCGAAGACACTACCAGACTAGCGAGTAGGTACTGGCCATTGGAAAAGAAAAAAAAAAAAAACAAAAACCAGCATCTTAAGAAAAGTGCTTGGGTCAAAACGAAGGAAACGGAATGTGGTGTCTGGACAGGTGAACCCACGCTGGTTCCTCCCTGAGTGCCACCTTGATTATGTCACCCCCCCCAGCTGTGGGAAGCGAGGGGCGCAGCACCCAGGTTGGGGAACCAGGCCTCTGCCTCTGCCTGTCAGCCTGGCCCCAGCCCACGGGGAAGGACGAACGGGTGTGCACAGCAACTCACGGGGCCCGTTCCTGCCAGGCCTCCGAGAGGGAGCCTCATCCAGGTGGAGGACCTCCTAGTTTGGGAGTGGACACAGAGAAGGAACTAGAGGCTCTGGCCCCCGAGTTCATGATCATCAGCAGACCTACACCCAGCCAGGCTGCTTGGGTTTAAACAGACTTGTGCCCCAATTCACAGCACCTTCTCATTTTCAGGGGAAATGCAGAGGGCAAGTTCAGGATAATTCACTGATTCACTCCACAAATACTCATCGAGCACCTCATCCAAGCTCGCATTGGGCTGAATGCTGCCGAGAAAAGCAAGGTGGCCTGAGGCCCGCACCGGGTCAGAGAGGTAATCGCGTTAGACCAGACCTGAGAGGGAGGGCAGGCCTCTGCCCCGTCTCCGCAAGGGAACTGCCTCTCCTTGAGCCCACAAATGATGTCAGACACACGTCACAGCTTTCTGCTGCTGCTTGATGTCTGTGTGCCTCCAGCTGATGGTCTTAGAGCAAACACTGTCGCTGTCCATGTTTCTAAATCTGGTCCACTGGTCCCACTGTTGTGAAATGTAAGCAACTTCCTTCTTGGAAGCCCAAAGCCTTTCCTGGGGCTGGTGATGTGAATCAGGGATGTGGGACAGGAAGGCCCAGGTCAGGGCAGCACCTGGCCTGCTGCCAGGAGGCGCGTCCAGGCTCCAGCTCAGCAGACCCCTGCACATATCCTTTCTCTCCAAGTCACGCTCGGCAAGGGAGCCTCCGGGCCTCCTCAGCAGGGTGGACTCAGCTGCCAGTGTCCTGCTGGCCAAGGGGCTCTGTGTTCCTTTAGGTCCCCTTGGACCCTTGTTGAGGGGCCTGACCTCACCAGGAGGCTGGGATGTGTCCTGGGCATCCTAACAGCCTCGCCTAGCTGGGGATCCAGAAGGTCGCCCAGGAGCCCTGAGCAATCCTCTCCCTTGACCTTGGGCTTCCTCGTTCTTCCTGAAGATGTTCTTCCCATGTCCCTACCTTGTCACCCGTCACCTCCCCATCAGGAATGTCCTCCTCACCCCAACCCCCCCAGCCCCACTGGCTTCCTCTTCTGAGACTCTCACCCCCTCCTGATTAAGGGGCTGCTGCAGCCCTGGTGCGTTCTGTCCCCGCGCTGAGCAGCTGAGCGGGTCCCCAGGGGCCAGCAACCAAGTCTCATCCTCCTTTCCTGGGGCCAGAGCTGCGAGGCGTCACACACGCAGCAGGACCTTTGGTGGCCTCCTCCTCGGCTGCCCCCCTCTCTGTGGCCACTGAGTGTTTGGTTACCTTTGTCTCCACCATCACTACCTCCTTACAAAGGCACCTTCTGCCAGCTGGTTGCAAGCTGCAGGAACCAGATGAGGCTGAGCCGGGTACAGGGGGGTTTATTCAAAGGCCAGCGTGGCTCAGAGAATCCTGCCCAGGCAGAAGGCAGGCCCGGGGCCACCTACCAGGAACAGTGCCCCACGTGAGGCCACCAAGGGGTGTGGGCGGAGCAGCACTGCTGCACTGGGCACCCGACACCGCAGCCTGTGTCCAGAATGCCGCTCACGCACGGCCACGGCCACCGGGAGCCGGGCTCTGCAGGGCCGCCAGGGAGAGCACCTCCCAGACCATGTCCAGAGCCGGGGCTCCGCTGAGCGGAGAACCTCAGGGCACAGGCCCAGGGCAGGCAAGGCACTTTCGGCTGCGGGGGTGGGAGCCAGGGCGGGGCTTCACAGCCCGTTCTCTGCTCTGGCCTTGTAACCTGGGGCAAGGCCTGCCGGGGCCCTGCAACCTGAGGGGAGAAGCCACAGCAGGTGGAAAACACTGCTTATGGGATGAGCCTGGAAGCCAGGTGGCTCTGGGGACACTTGGTCAGGGGAGCTCGGGGCTGGGATGCCACGGAAGGCTCGCGGGGAGGGGCAGCATCAGGGCAGCAGGGAGGGAGGTCGAGGGCGGAGGGGCCCGGTGCGCGGACCGTGGGGAGAACGCCTGCTTGCCGAAGCCAGAGGAGGCAAGGGCGGCGGGGCGGCGGGGGGAGGACGGGGGTCTGGCTCAGGCGCCCGACGCCTTGCTGCCTCTGCAGGCCTCCAACCCCAGGCCTCCGCTGAAGCTCCCTAGAACTTGGGCCAGACGCCACAAGGCTCGGGGCCTGAGGGACCGGGCGGAAGGGGCTGGCTGCACCTTGACAAGAGCATTTTGGGAACGAGCTGACTCCCAGGTTGCACGTTCATGTTGACAAAGTTATGAGGCTCCACGGCTGCTGGGGAAGCCCTCCCCTTCCTGGCTCTGTAAGTGGCACCCAAATTGTACACATCTATGAAAATACTTTAAAAGGGGAACATCCACGGCCTTTCTCCCCACCTAATTTCTCGCACACATTTATGTGATTAATTTCAGTTTCTTAAAATCTAACACCTTGAAACTCCAGGCCTGCTCATGAGTAATTATTTATAAACAGTGTCATAAAAGGCTGCTTGACTGCCAAGAGTAATCAACTTCTTCAACCCACTTCAAAGGAAATCAAAAAACCTTTCCATCCACAGAGCCTTTTGAGGTTTAACTAGGAGCATGATTTAAAATTCACAAGGAAACCCTTAGGTATTGGAGCTCTAATACACAGCTTTCTTGGACAAACGTTTGATAAAAAACGAAACATACCATTATATACACCATCGCCTGCTTTCATATTGCCCAGGGCTACTGTAAATGCTCACTTTGTACTAAATCTGGTTTTCTCGCAGCGAAGGGGCTGCCAGCCGGCGGCTCCCCTCACTCCCTCACGTGCACGCTCACCGCCAAGAGTCCAGAGACTTCTGTCCCTCTACACTAGCCACTGGCCATGCCACCGTGCGTCACAGCGAACCCCTACCCACCCAACACCCACATCCAGGAGGCAGAGGGTTGAGCGCCCGGCTGCCGTTCACACGGGCCACTGCCTGGCCGGCAGGAGGCAGGACCGACTGACCCACTAGCCCGGGGCTGCAGAAGTGCTCGCTGGACATCAGGGGACCTCTCCAGGCCGCCTGTCCTCTTCTAGAACCACGAGGGCTGGGTGAAACTCTTTTCACCTTCCCCCTCTCCTAGAGGAATTCCGGAAGCATGGTCTTCTCCCCTCCTCCTCCACCCCCCCTCCTTCTCCCACGTTTTTCTTCACTTGTGGGTGGAGGCCTGGGCACAGGAGGGAAACCCAGAGATGCCCCTCTCTTCATTTAAGTGGTTGGCACTTGAGCCAAAGGGCAAAGATGTGCCAGTGTCCCTCAGAGCTGCCGGCCCAAGGCCTGGGAGTGGGGATGGAGGGCTCTGGGAACGAATCAACCCCTCAGAACAGTGGTTACTGGGATCCAATGACTCGACTCCCTGAGAGAGCATCTGGACCAAAAGCCTGGACTCCAGCCACGGGCGAGGACAGCCAGGAGGCCGGTCCCCAGCTCCAGCTGAACGGGGAGGGTCTGGATTCTCCACCCCTACTGGACAGCAACAGAGCAGGTGTAACGTGGAGAAAGGAGGCGGGGCTCCGTGGAGGGCAGCCTCGGAAAGGAGGCCCGGAAGGAATGGAAAGGGGTGCTGAGGAGGGTGGAAGGAGGTGGGAAAGGGGAGAGGAGCAGGTGGCTGTAAGGCCAGCGCCCAAGAGGACTGTCCCGCCGATGCCGACTGCACTGCATCCGATGACATTTGAACTTAAAAATTCTGGTCAAGTGGATAGTTTGACACTGGAAATCATTTCTGCACACAGAGGAGCAAGATTAAAGCATAAAGATGGACTGTGCCTCAAATTTCAGGCTCTTGCAGTTCTAGCAGGGAGACTAACGAAGCCTTGAGGTCTGTGGTAGAACACACAGCGTGGCACACACGCCCCTAAACAGAATTTTTCAAACCATAAGTAGCAAGTGCCACCACAACCCAACTTAGGGTTCAAATGGTTATATTATCATCAAGTATGGTTTTCATTTAGAAAAACCTCATTAAGCTTTTCACAAGTGGACACTTGCATGGCACCACCTGAAGCCCGGCGGGAGCATCGGGGCCTTGTCATGCCTTCCCACGGTGTCATTGACCAGTCGCCATGGATGAGGCCGGAGCTTTGCCGCCTCCCTCTCTGTTACCAGACATGCCCATTTTACAGAGGAGGAAACTGAGGCCGAGAGAGAGCAATGACCTCTCGCCATTTCGTCGCACTTAACTAGGAGACGTGAACACCGATGGGCTGGAGGCTCCCTGGTGGGGGGGATGGCGGGAAGGGACACCTCCCCGAGCTGCACTTCCCTGCACTTCCCTGCCTTTTGCTTCGCTCTGCACTTTGAGTTTACTTCACTGTTACTTTACCTTTATCGGGCCTTCAACTTTTACTTCTTTTGACTTTGCTTTGCTGTATTGATTGGGCGGGGGCCGTACGAGAGGGGAACACGGGCAGAAGTGCTCCCAGCAGCCCTCAAGTAACAGAACTTAGCAACACCGGGCCCCGCGAACAGCCGTGGGGCAGGGGGCTGCAGAAACGTCTTCCTCCGGCCAACGGAGGCCACTTGGTGAGGCCCGGGCAGCAAGCTGGGGTCCGGAGCAGGACCACCAGGAAGCAAGGGGGCTTCTCACCCCACAGAGCAGGTGAGCCTCCCTCCCGCCCCGACCAGAGCACCAAGGAACGGAGGCACCTTAGAAGACTCTCCGTGGGGCAGACTGGATCCCCCACATCCGTCACCCCCCGCTCGGTCTCCACCTGGGGCACATGCGCTCACACTCAGCACCCGTTCTCGAATACGCCTCCCTGGAGGCTCAGAAAATGGCACTCCTGGGGCTCTCCACACCACACTGAACCACCCTGCTTAGGTCTCTGAAACGGCCCCTCACTCCGATGCCCTGACCCTGCCCAGGCCACGCGGAAGAGGCCAGGTGTCCCTGGCAAACTGCAGGCTTGGAGTCTCCTCTCTCCCCATTTCTTTTTTTTTTTTTTTTTTTTGCAGTACGAGGGCCTCTCACTGTTGTGGCCTCCCCCGCTGCGGAGCACAGGCTCCAGACGCGCAGGCCCAGCAGCCATGGCTCACGGGCCCAGCCGCTCCGCGGCATGTGGGATCCTCCCGGACCGGGGCACAAACCCGTGTCCTCTGCATCGGCAGGCCGACTCTCAACCACTGCGCCACCAGGGAAGCCCTCCCCATTTCTTTTTTAAACTACTTAGCATCCTCTCTCATCGTAGGCCTCTGAACCCCACCACGGGGCATCTCAGGCCTCCATCCCTCTCGGCTGCACCAAGCCCTCACTTCACTGGTGCGCTCGTAACTCCTTCAAAGCGGCTAATGCTCCAGTGAAAGAAATATCAAAGCTCTGAGACACTGGCCTCCCTGACAGCTCACACAGGACGGCAACGATCCTCCACGTGGGACGGAGCGCCTCCTCTCCCTCCTCCCTGTCCGGGGCGCCGGCCTTGGGTCTGGTCGGCCTGCACTCGCTTGGGCGAGGTTTAGGGAGCTCTGGAACTCATTAACGGGCGCCGACAATGAGACCATCAGGAAAACCCGAGTGTTGCCTGTCTGGGTAGACCAGAAACCCCATTTTCACCTGACAAGTGGAGTGATCACAGAGCTTAAACCCAACAGGCGACATCAGCTGGGGCGTGCCAAGGCATTAATAATTAATTCCGCGGGCCATTCTGAGGTTTTCATTTTAATCACTTGGCAGGAGAATTTGTATGAGTTGTGCTCCAAAAGAAATTAAGGCATTTTTCAATTAACCACCTCCCCAAGTTGGCAAAACCTTTCCCCACCCTGTTCTGACCTCCCTTTAGACTCGGAGAGGACAGTGTGGTTCCCAGAGGTTCCCAGGAGGGGGAGGAGAGGGAGACAGCTGGGGAGGGTGGGGGAGGCCCACTCCAGTGCTCACCGTAATCATTGTTTCGTTGTAGATGCTCAATCATGAATGGGATGGGGTCCTTGGGCTGCTGGATCAGGAGCTGCTCCAGCATGTTCTGTGGGCACAGGGCAGACACCCAGGTGGTTAGCACCTGCATGAGCACCCAAGGCCCCAGGCTCAGGTGGCCCAGCACCCTGGTATCACAGTGGATACCAGTTACGGGGCCTGATCTCCTCCCTGCCCCCCGCCCTAGCTGGCATCTGTTTGGGTCCCTGTGAGCAGAGGCGTGAGGGAGGGGCCGTGTGGGCTCTGCTGGGGAGGCACCCAGACGGAGGCGGAGCTGGAGGGATGGCGCCCCTGACTCAGAGCAGGCAGTTTCAGGGCCCTAGCCCCTCACTCTCCTGGTGACTCCCAGACCAGCCGTCTCTCGGTTTCTCTCCTGCGCTGCACCCGTTCAGCCCTCAGAGCCCTAGCAAATGCTGTTCCTTCAGCTTGGAACACTTTTCCTCAGGCCTCAATGGAAACATACCTTCCCGATGATCCTCACTAGGTCAACCCTGTCATATGTTCCTGCAGCCCCCGTGCATTCCCTTTATCGCCTCCCCCTTGTCCCAGTGCCCGGCACAATCCCAGTAGGTGCCCCATGTGGATGACTGCTGGGGGGCGTGGCCATCGCTGCTACCTGTGTCCCTCCAGAGTGCAACAGGTATCTAAAAGAGTCCTGGGATTGTCTGGCTATTTAATTCTAAGGGAAAGCAGCTTCCACGGTTCCAGAACAAAAGCTCAGAAATTAACCAGGTGGGCGACAGCAGCTGGGCTGGTGCACTAAGGAGCAGCCTTATGCCCTATGGACAGGCAGGGAGGGGCTGTAGCCCTTTGGGGGCAGAGGGAGAGCAGGGCAGTAAAAACAGCATGAACCATGAGAAGTCCTAGCCCCACTCCGCTTCTCACCATCACCACCCTTCCCTTCTCTGGGCCTCAGGTTCCCTGCCCATTAAAAGGCACAGTTGGACGAGATCCCTAGTCATATATCACTGGTGAGATGGTGTGAGATGATTTTAGATGGTTCTCAGATGAATATTTTAAATTTCACTCGCACACAGTTGCATATCTAATGTGTATTAGAAAAATCAGTATGTCAAACCGACGATTTCAAGGATATTGCTTAGGATGAGGTGAAATCAGTTAATTTTTTGAAGTGGGTTGATTTAAAGAAATGATTAAGTTAAAATGGAAATACGGTATTGGTTACATGAATCTATACCTGTGATAATATTTCATAGACTCATACCCAAAAAATGAGTGCTGGTAAAAATGGATGAAATCCAAATAAGGTCTGTAGTCTAGTTAATTGTATTGTACCAATGTCAATTTCCTGATTTTGACAATGTACTACAGCTACCTTAGATGTTACTACTAGGGGAAGCTGGATCAAGGGTACACCAGAACTCTGTACTATTTTTGTAACTTCCTGTGGGTCTAAAATTATTTTAAGATAAAAACGTTGGCAATTCCCTGGCAGTCCAGTGGTTAGGACTCAGTGCTTTCACTGCTGGGGCCCAGGTTCAATCCCTGGTCAGGGAACTAAGATCCCATAGCCTCGCTGCACAGCAAAAAAAAAAAAAAAAAAAGGCCAGAAAATGGAAATGGTAAAAACCATGGAGGGAGCACACAAATGACTAAGGACTGGAAATACTGGACCAAAAGCTTCCTCAGGCTGCTCCTTCTAACAACTGCTATGAGATACACCAGATTCTCTAGAGCGGAGCACAGTGCTCCCAGGAGTTGCCCCATCCTGCCCACCACCCGGTGACTTAGGACTCAGCTAGCCATCTTCTTTACTTAGATTGGCCACTCAGTTTTAGAAATCTCTCGTGTGCCCTCTATCAGTTAACACTTTCCAAAGGAAGCCTATGTTTGCTGGAGGGATGGAGACTCAGGTTTCTTAGTCTGAGTTCTTCTCTCAGAGCTGTCAGAGGCTCAAATGGCCACTGGCATCACTAAGGAGGTGCCTCTGGGGATGGGGTATACCCGGAGGAGCAGACAAATGATCCAGCTTCCCTTTGGCCCTCAGAACCTCGGAGTGACTGACAGTTCCTCCAGTCCGGCTTCTGAAAGCCTTTACTTCCACGAGATGCAGAAGGGAAACCTGGAGCACATGCAGGGGCACGGCTTTGCCTAAGGTCACACAGGGAGTAGGTCGGTCAGGTCAGGAACTCAGGATGAGGGCTTGGGAGGTGCCCTGAACTCTTGGCCCTGAGGAGGAAGGGCCAGGGACGAAATGCTGCTGTCCAAACCACAGGGCTGCTGTCCCAGGAGGTAGCCCTCTCAGAGGACGGAGAGGGCCACCTTCAACGCAGACACTCCCCAGCTCAGAAACCAACACTGCAGACGCCCTGGAAATTGTCAGCACCAGATGAGCCCCCTGGAAACCACCTCTTGCAACCTGGCGTCTCACAGATGGGGGAACTGAGAAAAGGAAGGGACCTCTTCCAGATCATGGACTTGACTGGGGCGGGGCCAGGACCAAATCATGGCCAGCATGGCCTGCCCCCTTTCCTCCCTCCAGGGAGGGTCAGGGAGCATCTTTTGGTCGAGCACTCCCTTGGGATACGATGGCACAGGAGTCGAACAACCCAGTTTGGGCGTCCTCTTGGGTAACAAACGTGACCCCTCCCTGATGCGGCGTCGCCGGCGCGCGGCCGGACCGCAGCAAGAGGTTCCCCGGCCACCGCCTGGTGTCGCGACAGGGCAGGGCTGCCCGGGTCACCTGCATCAACTCGAAGACGTGGTTCGCCTCCCCATACTGGGGCATTTCCGGGGGTATGCGGTGCGGGGCGGTGGTCGCGTCCATATCGCCGTGCAACGCGTCCGCTCCCTGGTGACCGCCGTCGCTAGGGCCTGCGTCATCAGCGCGCGCCGCTCCCTTGTGACCGCCGTCACCAGGGGTGCCGCGCCGTTGCGTCATCAGCACGCGTCGCCCCCGCCCACCGGAGAGGTTGGCTCCTGACGTTGGCACCCGCTCCTCCTCCGGCGCGCTCAGCCGCCTGGGGCAAGTGCTTCCGTGCCCTGGCCTCGTCCGCGCCCCTCTGCGCGCCCCCAGCGGGGCACCTCAAGTCTCCTCCAGCTGTGGCCTTCTGGGGTCAGAGGTGTCCCCTGATAGGGCCCCCCTGTGCTGAGAGACCCCACTACACCCCGAGGGCACGTCGGCCCCCGAGAGGGCGGGAGGCGGATCCTGCTTCTGGTTCCGTCAACGCGCCCTGGCCCAGGCGTTGGGGGCTCCTTGAGCCACCCCGGCTCTGCTCTCAGGGCCTCAGTTTCCCCATCTTTAAAATGAAGACACTGAGTAGATGTGGGGCAGGGTGCTTGAAAAAGAAGGGGCGGGAGGGTCGAGGGTCCGGTCGGAAACCCTCAGCCCAGCTTGCACCTTCTGAGCCCCCGAGACCCCGCCACTTGCTCCCGGGGCGGGGCGGGGCTGCCCCGTGACCCGATTGCTATGGCACCGGCGGTAACAGTCTGGCCCGCGGCCCCGCCCCTTCTCACCTCCGATCTCCCCACCCCACCCACCCCTCCTCCCAAGCCCTGGGAAGGGCCTCCCCGCCCCTTCGGGGTCCCAGACACGCACGGAGACACTCCAGCTTCAGGGCGCTCTGTGAGTGAAGGCCGCTCTAGGACAAGCAAGATTAAAGCAGGCCCGGGGAGGGCCCACCCAAGCCCTGGATTTGGAAACCGGAGGGTGAGGGGGGTGGAGAATGGAGGGGGCCGCCGCTGCTGCCGGTGCCCTGAGAGAGAGAGTTGGGGTGGGACGCGGAGGGGGGAAGGAGGTCTGCGAATCGTGATAATCCCCGGTGGGCAGCCTGGTATCTGACGCGGCACTGAATTGGGAGCTCTAGCTCTTGTCCGTTGCTATTCTTAGGAGGAGCTACCATAATGTGAACATTATGGAGAAGGAGTATGGCACAGTCAATACAGATTGCCCAGAGTTCAAATCCTGGCTCCGCCCTTACTAGCTGTGCAATCCTGCTCTGTGCCTCACTTTCCTCCCCTATTAAGTGGGGATTATGGAAGGTTTCCATGAACTAATATGTCAGAAGTATTAGACAGTAACTGGTGTGTAGTAAGTGCACAATGCATAGGGGTTACTATTAGTAATATATCTCATTTAATCTTTGCACCAACCCTGAGAAATAGGTACCTTCATTCCCATTTTACGGGTGAGAAATTGGAGGCTCAGAACGGTAAAAATTGGTTAGCTGAGCCATTTCCACTTTCTGGACCTCTTTCCCCATCAGCTGTTAATCATGGAGCATTAGAATCAGAAGAGCCCTTGAAAAGCCTCTAATCCAAACTCCCTCATTTTACAGATGGATAAACTGAGGCCTGGAAAGGGGGAAATTCTAGGCCAAGGTCACTTGTTAAAGGTAGAGCCAGGCTGGAACTAGCCGTCCTGACTCCTAGCCAAAGCCTTTTCCAGCAGCTACCAGCCCGGAGACATGCCCTCCAAGGGGAAGAGGCTCGCTCCCCCTCAGAACTGCCTTCTCAGAGCACGTACACACTTTGGTAGGCTTGTCAAATTCAACTGCAAAAACAGCTGGGGAAGAAAAGGAAGCTGCCTCACTCTGAACAAAGAACACAAACCACCAAGCCTGCAATTTGCACTGGAGAGGTTCAGTTTGCTTCCTGGACATTTCTGAAATGGCTTGCCTTCCTCCTCATTTATTTTAAGCCCTAGGCGCTTTTCATACCACGATTTAATCTTCTTTAGCAGCCTGAAAAAATACAAATCAATTAAAGCCTAAAACCTATCGGGTAATCATTTTTTTCCTTCCTCCTCCCCCAGATCAAGAAGTGCCTGCACCCTGTGCCTTTCATCCAGACTAATCTGGCTGCAGTGACTCTTGTTCAAGGGACGACCACTTTGGATAGCTTATTACAGCTCCTCTCACGATACTCCTGGTGTGCATGGCACAAGTCGATAGGATCAAGAACCAAGTAGGTTTTGCTCTCAGGGGCTCTTGGGGCCACCAGTCAAGGTAGGGCTGCTGTATCCCTAGAGAACTTGGCAGTTCCAGGAGGGTGGCAGGGAGCTGGGCACACAGGGCAGCCCCCTGAATGCTAGTCCTCGTTGCTCTGGGATGGGGAACAGGGAACAGTCTCACTCGAGCAGAAGCGAGGCCCAAGGGTCTAGGTAGTGCAGGCCCTTGGTGTCCACTCTCCACCCCCACCCCAGCCACAGTCAATCTGGTATCTGGCGTGTTTCTCTTAATGGACCATCACTGGGGGCTGGGGGGCGGGGGAAGGAAGGGAGGTATCCAAGTTAAGATCCCAGGCTAAATAAAGTCGGGCAAAACTGAGTGGGGAAGCCGGTTTGCTCCCATCCTAGCTGCCTGACCTCGGCTTTGTCATCTGTCATGTGGGGGTGATCGTGGTACCCCGCTGAAAGGGCTGTAGCAAGGATCTGAGGTGATGCCTGTCCAGGGTTTACCTAGAGCCTCATCGAACTGGCTGTTATTAGGACTGGCCCAAGCCATCTGGGATCTCGTTGAAGGCTGCATCTTGGCTCCAGTTCACCCTGCCCTGCACCCACCCACCTCCTGCAAATGCCCCTCTTGCAGACTGTGTAGCCCTTCTGGCCATTCCCATCTGGCTTCCCTGCTTGCTTTTCTCCTTCTCTAAACTACCGTTCACTTCACTTCTCCTCATTGTCCGCCTCCCATTCCTAACGTCCCTCCAGGGTAGGGAGTCTTGTCTATTTTGTTCAATGCTGTGTATCCGGCCCAGCACCCTGCAGGTGTCCGGCAGCTGGTAGGCACTGCAGCATAAATGGATGAACGAATGAGTGAACGCCTGGAGGGCTCTGCACCTCCTTGGCTGGAAGCTTCCAGGTTCGCTCTCACAGCTCTGCCTGACAGTGGGCCCTCAGCCTCGCCCTGCCCACCGCCCCTGCGCCTGCTCACGACATTCCCTCTTCCCACCCTCTGCCCAGGGTCCCACCCCTCCGCTCACCTGCCCTCCTCCTCTCCAAAGCCAGCCTTCTTTTCTTTTCTATAAATTTATTTATGTATTTATTTATTTTTGTCTGCGTTGGGTCTTCGTTGCTGCACGTGGGCTTTCTCTAGTTGCGGCGAGCTGGGGCTACTGTTCGTTGCGGTGCGCGGGCTTCTCATCGCGGTGGCTTCTCTTGTGGAGCACGGGCTCTAGGCGCGCGGGCTCAGTAGTTGCAGCGTGTGGGCGCAGTCATTGTGGCTCACGGGCCCTAGAGCTTAGGCTCAGTAGTTGAGGCGCACGGGCTCAGTTGCTCTGCGGCATGTGGGATCTTCCCGGACCAGGGCTCGAACCCGTGTCCTCTGCCTTGGCAGGCGGATTCTTAACCACTGCGCCACCAGGGAAGCCCCCAGCCTTCTTTTCAAACCTTCCCTCCCCCAGGAGGTCAAGCCCTCAGCAGCCCTGGCTTCTTTCAGGGTGCACATCACGCCTGCTTTTACCTATCTTGATGGCTGCGTTTCTGGCACCCCCTTACCTTTTTTTTTTTTTTTTTTTTTTTTTTTTTTTTTTCAACAATCTCAAATGTTTATTGTCTTCATAACAAAACAAAATATGAAGCTCAGAACTGGATCACTTGGCCCTTTCTCTTCTTATCTCCTCCCAGCTCAAAATGCTTGCATCTCTTAATAGCCAGCATTCTCTTAGATCTGCAGTTCGGCTCAACACATTCAAGCCTCAGCACAATCTTCTTTGTAGTTTTAGCCTTTTTCCGGAAAATCGGCTTAGTCTGCCCACCATAGCCACTCTGCTTCCTGTCATACCACCGCTTTCCCTGGGCATAGAGAGAATCCTTGCCCTTCTTGTACTGTGTCACTTTGTGGGGTTGGTGCTTGCCACACTTCTTACAGAAAGTCCGGCGGGTTTTAGGAACGTTCACCATGTTTGCGAGAGCGCTATCAGCACAGAAAGCACCCCCTTACCTTTTGCAGCGAGGTGTGGGCCTCGCTCTCCTCGCCCTAGGCCAGGTCCTGGTAAGCCTGCCTCCATGTGAGGTGACAGAAAACCGTTGCACCCCGGGTCGACTCATTTCTGCCTCCAGGATGGGGCCGGGGGGCCTTGGCTGGCTGTGGAACGTGTTCAACAAACAGCGGGTCCCACGGCGTCCCCACAGCCCGGATCCCCTCCCAGCTTGTGCTAAATGGGCAGGAGGTTGAGTAGAAGGAGGCCACTGCCCCACGTGGCCCTGTACCAGGCCTGTCCCCAGTGCAGCTGCGCTGCTCTGTTGGCAAACACAGGCTACGGCTCCCAGGGGTGGCCTCAGGACGCTGCCGCTGAAGCTGCTCCATTCAGTTTGCAGTAGACCCACCTGGGCTGGTGGGGCACGATTGTCGGGCCCCCTCCTGGCATGGCTCCTTTTTTTTTTCTCGGCCGTGCCTCACAGCATGCGGGACCTTAGCTCCCCGACCAGGGATTGAACACGCGCCCTCAGTGGTGAAAGCTCAGACCGCCAGGGAATTCCCTGGCGCGGCTCCTTTATGGCAGCAGGGCTGCGTTTAGCTCCCAGCCCAGGACTGCGGCTCCCAGCTCCAGCTCCCCAGCCCTCCGAAGTTCTCTGATTCACCCCTCCCATCGTGTCGTGGAGGCCACCTGGTGGTCTGTTCTCCTTTCATCCCCCTGATGCCGTCTCCTCCTACCACAGAGACTCCCTCATTCCAGTCCTGCTGTGTGAGAATGCTGAGGGAGACCCAGCAGAAAGCAAGCCTCCTCTCCACCTGGGACCTGGCAGGAAGCCTGGATGTGTTCTCCACACACACACACCCCACCCCAGTGTTCTGGCACCTTCCACTTGCAGCATCCCACTGGGGCCCTACCTCAGCGCAGCCTCCTCTGACTGACAGGGGGCACGTCCAAGCCTGGGCTCCATGTGTGCCAGGGCCTCGTGGTGCAGGGACAGCCGGCTGTGGCACCTTCAAGGATGCTGCGCGTGCTCAGCAAAACTGTGATGATATGGAGGGCAGAACCCACTGCCTTTCTCTGCTCAGAGGAGATTCTGGACACGTCGTGGACCTCCTGGATGACATTGGGACAGTTTGTGAGGCACCAAAAGACAGTACTCCCCGCAGCGTCAATGTTTCCAATCAGGGTCATCCCTGCAAACTCCACAGGAGGCAGGGAGGGGGCACCAGCGGCCAACCCCGCCCTGGGGATGGGCAGACCTCAACTCAGGGATCCTGCCCCGAGCACAGAGTAGGGAAACGGCATCTCCTCAGACTCGACTAGAAGGGTCTCAGTGCCGACCCTTCCCCTGCTTAGCCTGGAAAGGATCCTTAGACTTTCCCACCAGCTGCAGAGTGGCAGATGTTTTACAACAATTTGGTCCCAACTGATAAAATCACAGATTTTACATGCTGTGACACATTTCTCCATCCCGGCCTTTGCTGACACCACAGGGAGGTGCTGGAGGCCGTGTGTGTGTGTGTGTGTGTGTGTGTGTGAGAGAGAGACACACACACCCACAATCTGGAGAAACTGAGGCCCGGAGAAACTCATGTCTACAGCTGAGGGAAGGAAGTCTTGTTTCACGGCAAAGAACGTGCCTCTGGAGGGTAAATGGGCTTGGGTCGGGCTTGGCTCCGTCGCGGACAGCCTGCCGGGTTCTCGAGCAAGTGCACAGCCTCCTAGGGCCTCATTTCCTTCTCTGCAAAATGGGGATGAAAATAGTCCCTGCTCCCCAGCGTTGTGGGGAGCTGCTCAGCCCCGTGCGCCGCTGAGAGGGGCCGTGGGCATCTCACAACCCCTGAGCTGGATCCGCGGGTCTGGCCCTGGGAGCTCAAGACTCTCCTCTTCCTTGCACAGACTCCTCCTTGCCTGTGAATGAGCAGACAGGATGATGAATGAGGTGAAAGAATCCCTTCGAAGTGTGGAGCAGAAGTACCAGCTCTTCCAGCAGCAGCAGTTCGCCTTCATCGCTGCCCCGGAGCACTGCAGGGAGAATGCCCACGACAAGATCCGGCCCATCTCCAGCATCGGGCAGGTGGAGGCTCCTGGGCTCGCGGGCGGGGCCAGGCCTCGTCCCCTCACGTGAACGCTGAATAGAAACCCAAGGCCCAGAGAGGGCCAGTGCATCTGTGCCAGAATCAGGACTCAGATCCTAACTGGTGCATGAGCCGTTCACTCATTCCCTCACCAAATATGTGAGTGAACGGCAAAGTGGTTGAAAAGTGTGGGCTCAAGACTCAGCCGGTATGACAAACCCACAGCCAGCATCGTCCTCAATGGTGAAAAACTGAAACCATTTCCACTAAGATCAGGAACAAGACAAGGTTGCCCACTCTCACCACTCTTATTCAACCTAGTTTTGGAAGTTTTAGCCACAGCAATCAGAGAAGAAAAGGAAATAAAAGGAATCCAAATTGGAAAAGAAGAAGTAAAGCTGTCACTGTTTGCAGATGACATGATACTATACATAGAGAATCCTAAAGATGCTACCAGAAAACTACTAGAGCTAATCAATGAATTTGGTAAAGTTGCAGGATACAAAATTAATGCACAGAAATCTCTGGCATTCCTATATACTAATGATGAAAAATCTGAAAGTGAAATCAAGGAAACACTCCCATTTACCATTGCAACAAAAAGAATAAAATATCTAGGAATAAACCTACCTAAGGAGACAAAAGACCTGTATGCAGAAAATTATAAGACACTGATGAAAGAAATTAAAGATGATACAAATAGATGGAGAGATGTACCATGTTCTTGGATTGGAAGAATCAACATTGTGAAAATGACTCTACTACCCAAAGCAATCTACAGATTCAATGCAATCCCTATCAAACTACCACTGGCATTTTTCACAGAACTAGAACAAAAAATTTCACAATTTGTATGGAAACACAAAAGACCCCGAATAGCCAAAGCAATCTTGAGAACGAAAAATGGAGCTGGAGGAATCAGGCTCCCTGACTTCAGACTATACTACAAAGCTACAGTAATCAAGACAGTATGGTACTGGCACAAAAACAGAAAGATAGATCAATGGAACAGGATAGAAAGCCCAGAGTTAAACGCACGGACATATGGTCACCTTATCTTTGATAAAGGAGGCAGGAATGTACAGTGGAGAAAGGACAGTCTCTTCAATAAGTGGTGCTGGGAAAACTGGATAGGGACATGTAAAAGTATGAGATTAGATCACTCCCTAACACCATACACAAAAATAAGCTCAAAATGGATTAAAGACCTAAATGTAAGGCCAGACACTATCAAACTCTTAGAGGAAAACATAGGCAGGACACTCTATGACATAAATCACAGCAAGATCCTTTTTGACCCACCTCCTAGAGAAATGGAAATAAAGACAAAAATAAACACATGGGACCTAATGAAACTTAAAAGCTTTTGCACAGCAAAGGAAACCATAAACAAGACCAAAAGACAACCCTCAGAATGGGAGAAAATATTTCCAAATGAAGCAACTGACAAAGGATTAATCTCCAAAATTTATAAGCAGCTCATGCAGCTCAATAACAAAAAAACAAACAACCCAATCCAAAAATGGGCAGAAGACCTAAATAGACATTTCTCCACAGAAGATATACAGACTGCCAACAAACACATGAAAGGATGCTCAACATCTTTACTCATTAGAGAAATGCAAATCAAAACTACAATGAGATATCATCTCACACCAGTCAGAATGGCCATCATCAAAAAATCTAGAAACAATAAATGCTGGAGAGGGTGTGGAAAAAAGGGAACACTCTTGCACTGCTGGTGGGAATGTGAATTGGTACAGCCGCTATGGAGAACGGTATGGAGGTTCCTTAAAAAACTACAAATAGAACTACCGTATGACCCAGCAATCCCACTACTGGGCATATACCCTGAGAAAACCATAATTCAAAAAGAGACATGTACCAAAATGTTCATAGCAGCCCTATTTACAATAGCCCGGAGATGGAAACAACCTAAGTGTCCATCATCGGATGAATGGATAAAGAAGATGTGGCACATATATACAATAGAATATTACTCAGCCATAAAAAGAAATGAAATTGAGCTATTTGTAATGAGGTGGATAGACCTAGAGTCTGTCATACAGAGTGAAGTAAGTCAGAAAGAGAAAGACAAATACTGTATGCTAACACATATATATGGAATTTAAGAAAAAAAAATGTCATGAAGAACATAGGGGTAAGACAGGAATAAAGACACAGACCTACTAGAGAATGGACTTGAGGATATGGGGAGGGGGAAGGGTAAGCTGTGACAAAGTGAAAGAGCGGCATGGACATATATACACTACCAAACGTAAGGTAGATAGCTAGTGGGAAGCAGCCGCATAGCACAGGGAGATCAGCTCGGTGCTTTGTGACCGCCTGGAGGGGTGGGATAGGGAGGGTGGGAGGGAGATGCAAAAGGGAGGGGATACGGAAACATATGTATATGTATAACTGATTAAATTTGTTAAGAAAAAAAAAAAAAAAAGAGTCAGGTACCACAATGTTCATTGCAGCTCTATTTACGATAGCCAGGATGTGGAAGCAACCTAAGTGTCCACTGACAGATGAATGGATAAAGAAGATGTGCCACATATATGCAATGGAATATTACTCAGCCATAAAAAGAAACAAAACTGAGTTATTTGTAGTGAGGTGGATGGACCTAGAGTATGTCATACAGAGTGAAGTAAGTCAGAAAGAGAAAAACAAATACCGTATGCTAACACATATATATGGAATCTAAAAACAAAAGGTTATGAAGAATCTAGGGGCAGGACAGGAATAAAGATGAAGATGTAGAGAATGGACTTGAGGACATGGGGAGGGGGAAGGGTAAGCTGGGACGAAGTGAGAGAGTGGCATGGACATATATACACTACCAAACGTAAAATAGATAGCTAGTGGGAAGCAGCTGCATAGCACAGGGAGATCAGCTTGGTGCTTTGTGACCACCTAGAGGGGTGGGATAGGGAGGGTGGGAGGGAGATGCAAGAGGGAGGGGATATGGGGATATATGTATATGTATAGCTGATTCACTTTGTTGTAAAGCAGAAACTAACACACCATTGTAAAGCAATTATACTCCAATAAAGATGTTTAAAAAAAAAAAAGGTAAGCTCCATGACAGCAAAAAAAAAAAAAGACTCAGCCGGCCCGGGTTTGAGTCCCGGCTCTACCACATGCCACCTCTGTGACTTCAGGCCAGTGATCCACTTCTCTTTATACATTTCATCTGGGAAATGTATAAAGAGCAGCACACACCTCCTAGGGCTGTTGTGCGGATTTAATGAGATCATCAGCAGAACCCACTCCGTCGGCACCTGGTGTTGTCGGCCTGGGCTCAGGACAGGGAGGTATGGCGAACAGATGCACATGGTCCCAGCCACTGGGTTCCACTGCGGTTTAGAAACTGCGACCTACCACGCACATTGCTAGTCACATTTGCAGACGTGTGCAACCCTTGCCTGGCAGCATCCTTCAAAAAATTTAATTTTTGTAAAAATTTCTCCCAGTTTTTTAACTTGAAATTTTAAAAACCTACAGAAAACGAACACCCGTATAACTTTCACCTAGATACATCAGTTTGTAATATTTAGGGTGCACCCTTGTTTGTATGTACCCTCTTTCCTCTGAACTATTTAAGAGTAAATTGGCTGCATCCTTTTCAGCCCAGCCCCCAAAGGTTCAGACTTCCAGGGGCATGGAACAGGTTTTCAGTATCAGGAAGGGGCACCTGAGATGCCCCCCACCTCTGCTCAGAATCTACATCAGGGCTGAGTGACCCCGACCCACTCCTCCTTGCCTTAGGTTCAAGAAGGCTTTTGGTAGATAATGGCCCCATGTGTGTTGACTCTCAACCCTCCCCCTGCCCTTCCTAGACTGAGGTATCCAAAGGTTACCTGCACACACACCTGTGACACTGTGACAGGTGCTCTGTTGACACCTGTAGCCCAGTGACGCTGCTCTGTTGTAGTTACACCACAGTGCAGGTTCCTCCTTACACCCTGCCCCGCCCCGGACCCCAGGGCAGGTGTGTGTGGGTGTTTGGGCCTACAAGGTGGGTATCAAAAACCTCTACCCCCCTACAAAGCTATTGTACTTGGGAAGAAGCTACTTGAGGTCACTTGGGGAGGCATCCCTAGTGACAAAACGTCCACCAGTGGCAGCAGGAAAACCCTGGTTGTCTTAGAACTTTCTGGGTGCTGGAGGAGGCAGGCGATGCCCCCTGCCACCCGACCGTGGAGAGCAGGACCATGTGAGATGGGTCAGTTAGTCCTGCCTGGACTGCAGCCAACTCCTCCCCAGCCCTTGCCCAATCCCAGATCCAGAGTGACTGGGGGTTCCGGGTGTGGAGAGAGTCCTGAGCCGGGGAGGATCCCCACTGCTCCCCAAGGCAAGGAGTTGAAATTAGATCAATTTTATCACTATTCTTAGCACCTTTTATGGCTTAAGAAAGGTTTCCCTCCCACTAAGACATGTTCACATGGGAGGTTTCATTTTGCTTTTAGTATTTAAGCTCTCCATTCTCTTAGAGTTGATTTTTGTCTACGGCGTGATGTGGAGCCTACATTTTTTTCCTCACACAGATCATTGTTTTCCCAGCTCTACTTACTGACTTGTCCCTCCTTTCTCTAGCCTTGGAAGCACAGGATAACAAAACTACAGAGGATTCTAGTTTGCTCCTCAGTCTGGGTGGCCCAAACCAGTGGTTCTCAAAGTGGGTCCTCTAGGTGGGACCATGGCATAAAGTGTCAGGGACGAGCCCTCTTTGCTGCAGGTGTTGGCTTAGGTGCCTGGGACTGGTGAGAGGTATGGGGCTGAGAGCCCTCGAGCTGGGGTGAATAAGCAGGGCACTTCACCTCTCTGGGCCTCGGTATTCATCTGTAAAATGAGCACTTAAAAAGGTACCCAGGGACTTCCCTGGTGGCGCAGTGGTTGAGAATCTGCCTGCCAATGCAGGGGACACGGGTTCGAGCCCTGATCCAGGAAGATCCCACATGCCGCGGAGCAACTAAGCCCGTGCGCCACAATTACTGAGCCTGTGCTCTAGAGCCCACGAGTCACAACTACTGAGCCTGTGCGCCTAAAGCTCGTGCTCCACAACAAGAGAAGCCACCACACTAAAAAGCTCACACTCTGCAACGAAGAGTAGTCCCGGCTCGCCGCAACTAGAGAAAGCCTGCGTGCAGCAACGAAGACCCAACACAGCCAAAAATAAAATAAATAAATAAATTTATAAAAAAAAAAAAAAAAAAAGGTACCCAGTGTATGGCATTTAGGTGAGGACTGAGTGAGCTCAGGCCTGCAAAGCCTTCTGCATGGTGCCCGGGACACTTCAAGATGTTCGCTGTCTATAGACCCGAATGCTTACACGTTACTGGCCTCTGCCCCATGACTCTGGGAGGGCCAAGGCAGGTGACCCCGGACCCTCCCGGCTCACTCCACGCGGGCCAGCGCAGGTGCAGAGCTACACGGGGCGTTACTGCAGCAAGTCCACAGACCGGCGCATCCCGCTCGTGTTCCTGGACATCTGCACAGAGCTCGGCAAGCTGTGCCAGCACCTTGAGGCACTGCACTCAGGCACCCCCGTCACCAACCACCTCCTCGAGAAATGCAAGACCCTCGCTAGCAGCCTGCGAGCCAAGTTAAGACCCTTCTGATCCGGTTCCCGAGGCCTCAGCGCCTGCGTGTGGGAGGAGGGAGGAGGGGTCGGGGACGGGAGAGGAGGGGTCCTGGAGGAAGGGTGGGCTTTTGCTGAGAGGGCAGGTGCGTCTAAGCTGGTGAATCACAGGTGACTGTCCAGACGTCCTTGGCTGGGAAGTCCTAGGCCCCTTGATTTAGTGGACTGACTCTGACCCAACAAATCATTTTATTGAAAATGAGGGATTCTGAGGCCCAGATTTAGTAGGACACAAATCCTTTTGCTGGAGCCTGCACCAGGCCAGGAGAAGGGGGTCACAGACCAGTTGTTCCCAGAAGCCCAGGAAGAAGTGGGATGTCTGGAGTCCAGTCCCATGGATGTCAGCACCACCAGCGTGGTCCCCTAATTCTGAGCCCTGGGGAATCCGCAGCACAGGGTACCAAATTCTGGAGGAAGCTGTTTAGATACTACAGTGAGACGAGTCAGAGGGGCTAAACGGTGTACTTGGGAGTGATCAGAGCAGGCTTCCACAGCTCATGACCCACGCCTTTCACACCGGGATCTCCTGGGGGCTCCTGGGCCCTAAACCCGCTCAACCACCATGTCTGGCACCGCGAGCCTGGCCTGGTGGGCGCACAGCTCTAAAACCTCCCACTGGGGTTCTGCAGCGGGGGCAGCTTTAGAAACCCCTGCCCGAGGTCTGGGCCGCGGCACGGGAGTCCCTGGGGCAGGGCTCAGCTGGCCCCTCTTGCCTCCCTGCAGGTGCCCTCCCGACATGGCGAACTACCTCAGCTGCCACAAGGCCAAGAACCACTGTGGAGGTGTGGTCAGCCTCATCCCCATCGTCCTAGACGTGATGAAAGAATGGGTCGCCCACTCGGAGAAGCTGCCCCGCAAAGCTCTGCAGCACGTGAGTGAGCCCCAGGCAGCCACCAGGGCAGCCGCTCGTGCTCCCCAGGCCACAGGAACCCAGCCTCGGCTAAGAAAAGACAAGTGTGGGCAACTGACACAGGACAGCCTCAAACCTATAGGGGCAAAACAGAGTGTTCAGAACTGCCCTGGAGACCAGCTGGTGGGAAACTGTAACTCAGCCGGTGACCTGCTTGATCCCAGTCCCATCCTGTCCCATCCCGTCCCGTGGGGCACTTTGCTACTAAGCTTGGTTTCCACTAGTTGATCCATTTTCACTGGTGCCCACAGTCTTTGCCACTTATTAACCCCCAAGGGGACCACCCCATGTATGACTGAGAACCTCTTTCCCTCTCGTGCTGGAACTTCTAACTTTTCCTCGCCTCCGAGCGTCAGGCTCCATATGGATGAAGAGGACCCTCACTTTGTGTTGCTTGTAGAGGGTGTCCCGGGGAGGCCGGGAAAGGGCCAGGGCGCCGACTGTCCCGCCCAGGCCCAGCCTTCCCAGCTGAGCCGTGCAGCTGGAGGAGGCCACTCAGCTCCCTTCCCGCCGCAGCGGCAGCCACAGGCGAGACGCCACTCTCAGCAAGACAGGGCTGCTCCCGCCTCCCGGGATGCTGAGGGCAGCACGCTGAACTGCTCAGTGTGATCTGGTCTCTGGACCAAAGCCCAAAGGGGAACGAACCCGCCTTGCCTCTCCTTTACTTGGGAGAGAGACCGAGAGAAGCCAGAAGAACTGATTTTGTGGTTCCCGTCCGAGGACAGTTACCTGGTTTTCACAACACAATTGAGGCCCAGACGTTGTAAAACGTGTCACCGGCTTCCGAGCTTTTGCCAGAAGTGCTGTCTGAGTGTTGGTTTTCGCCTTCACAGGGGGCGACTTAGCTTCTGTATTCTTGCTTCCTCGGGGGCGACAGTCAAGAATAAAAAGTGTTCTGCCACCTCTTTGCCTGGCCTGGTTTCCTGGGACTTATCCCTTAAAGAAAACGACATTCACCCTAAGACCCCAGAAGATGCTGGGCAGTAGCCTCACAAGCAAAACCACTAGCAAAGCGCTACCTCTGTGGAGGGGAACACACCCCGCTCCAAACAGGGTCCGCTGTGAGGAGGTTCCTGCCAAAGGCCCACAGAAGGCCAGCCCGGTAACTCCTTGTATAGTCAGAGACCTACTCAGACAAGAACATCTGAATTTTCCAGACAAAACTTACAACTGCCACCTCGACGTCCTGTCCCAAAGGAGCTGCTCCCGCTGTTAAATGGGCAGAGCCAACCAACTTCCAGGGCAGCTGGGCAGAAGCGAGCAGTGGAAAACCACACTGCAGACGTAGCCCTTCCCCGCTGGTCCTTTCCCAGTAAGGCCAGGGTGGATCTTGCAATCGTTTAAAGGCAGTTTCCTTCCTTCCTCCAAACACCTGACGGCGTAGGGAAGGTGGTGGACGCGAGCTGCACTCCCTCCTCAGCACGCTCGTAAGACACAATCGGCGAGGCTCAGGGTCTGTAAGCGTTTGACCACTTCGGTGCCACCTGCGCTCCTCCAAAAGGGCTGTATTAAACCCGATGTGCCGGCCAACCCCTAGGAAGGCAAGCACACACCAAAAGCAAGGCTGGATGGCTGTGCAGACCCGGCCCGCCACCTGCTTTTGAGAGCTTTCTGGTAGAGATGGCTCCAGTCACCTCCCCCCACACCACCATGACACTTTGTGGGAAGAGCGTGAACTTGAGGCAGATAAAGGTAGGATTTGTGGCTCTTTGCCAGAACAAAAGGATCCTACAGGGACTAAAGCCAGATTCCACGTGCCAGCACCCCCTCCAGCCACCCAAGGTAACCAACCAATCCAGACCCTGAGGCTTTCCATCTCTGGACAAGTTCCTACTTTGCCTATACGCCCCTCAGAGGCCAACATGAGTCACTTCATGTCAATACAGCAAAGTAGTGCAAAACAATAAATTTTTATTTGTTCACAGTTAAACACAAGCAACTGCCTTGACATTTTAGAACATTCTAAGAAGGACAGCAAACCCTTTTGATTCCAATTCCCATTCACTAAGATTGTACCATTTCCTCTTGCAGTTCGCATTTATGGCATCTGACGTGGATTGTTTGACATGCTTTTAAGATCAAGACGGGAAGGTGTAAACCTTTTGACAAGAGATGACTTTCTTAAATTGAGCTAAAAGCAGTCAGCCAAAAAAAACCTGTTTTTCAGTGATGGGACCCCTTTAAACTGCAAGTTAGCCACATACGGTTGATCCATGATTGAGTTACAAAACTAGATTATGTCTTAGCAAAATGTGTGCCTCCACGATATATTTATGGTCCATAGACGTCTTCTGAAAAGTGATCACTGATTCTTCCTAGTGCAAAATGCCTGGCTGCCTCTTCAATAAGCCAAAGTATCTGCTGCCAAGAGCAGCGCCGTACCCTCCTGTCCAAACACTGTATCAGGTGGGGAAAGGGAGGAGGGGTTGGCCTGGGGGGGAAGGGTCTCCTCTAAAAGGTCTACTCCAATGGTTCACCTAGTCTACTTATCCCCGAGGATGGACAATTTTGTGGCACCGGGACGGGAAGTGGGAGAGAAAGCTCCTCTGCCATCGTGAGTGAACTCGTTTCAAGGCCAGAAGCCGTCGCGGGCCCAGGTGCTCGACTATCGCAGGCAGGTTCCCCTTGTAGCTACAGCCATCTTCTCTCAGGGCGGCACATACAGACTGCAGGACGGAGTGGAGAAGACGGAAACACCGCTCCCCCGGGCACATCAGAGTCACGGACGGGGAAACGAGCCACGTGGGGATAAGGGTCACAGCAGCAGCCCGGGGGCCAGGCCCCAACCTCAATGTGTTCTTTCATCTATAAAGAAAAGCTTAATCAAGTGCAATCAATTCCTCTGTCGTGGTCTGGGGGAGGGCAAGGGCACATGTCAGAGAACTCTGGATGTAAACAGATACGCAAACATCTTCGCATACTCGTGGCTGGTCAATTTTAACGCACGTACCTCGAACAGTGAAAATGCCCAGAGTGAGACGTGCCGATTTTGGGTCATTCCACGAAAGACAGCTTTCTTCCCCATGCGAGACACACGCTTCTGGGTGGGCTCGGGCTGCTCCCGGAGCCACTCTGAGGAGACGGCAGCTTCTCAGAGCATCCGCACAAGGTGGGTGGCACTCCACCTCGAGAGCAGCTCTGCACTGAGTCTTCAGTCTGCCTAAACCCTCCTGAGACCTGTCCACACTTTCTAACACCTCTTACTGCTTTTGGTTAGAAAAACCGCATCTCCATGTAGTACTGTCTTTCACTTGTTCTTCAGTTCTTTCTTTCTGGCTTCAAGTGGTATGTTCTAGTACTTGGTGAACATTCACATTGACTGGTCATAGCACTTTTGTTATATTCTCTACACAGAAACACCCGATTTTTGTACTCTTGACTGAGAGTCTGAACCTCTGTGGTCTCCACGGACCCTCCCTCATCATCACGATCATCTTATTTATCCTTTTCACAAAACTACCAGAGTTTTATCTTTTTCAGCAAAAACACTGGGAGCTACATGTGCTGTTGCAAATGGGGACGGCCCAGGTCTGGAGTTTTGTTTCCCACTGTCCTGGTTTTGCCCAGTGGGAAGCCGGCCTCTGTGGCCATGGTGGCACGGTGGGCTAATCTTTCCAACTGTCAGTGGCTTCCAGGACATTTTCCTGGATTGTAACAGTTTACCTTTTAAGAAGAGTTTGGACTATTTCCACCTAAACACATTACATATATTCTGGCTCACAAAGCAGCTTATCTATCATTTCTCTCTCCACTCACAGAGCCCAATAAGAACCTTCAGCAGCTTATTCCCAAAGGTTGGGCAGTTTTCCCTCCTGAAAAACCCTGCTGACAAACCTAGGGAGGTCACATCTACCCACCCACCTTATATGGTTGGTCCCAGCACTCATCTCCAAGGAAACCTCCGACCCAAGAAATGGTCTTCATCTCCTACCTTTGGATTTCAGTTAGTTTTCTTATTCATGACCAGATATTTCTTCCAATTCCACAGTAGCAAATTTCATAGACTTGTGACAGAACCTTGTCAAAAGCTTTTTTAAAATCCATGAAAGTTCTGTCTGATAGAGACCCATGTACTTATCTACCTGCAGTAGATTCAGGAACTCAGTTTCTCTATGGAGACCATGCTACCATCCCCCCTCCCGCCCCCCCCGCCCCCCGCAATGACACTGTAGTGCTCCCTTTTAAAACAAGCTTTCACGCTCCCAAGGCTCGCAAGAAGCAGACTCCAATCTTCTCTCAGGGTCTATGCTGACCCTGGTTAGTGTCAGGTGGTGAGCGGAGCAGGTTATGGACACTGGCCAAACAGCTCTGAAGCAGGCAAGCCTGCTCCAAGCGACTCCAGTGGAGGTTAACCCTAACGTCTGTGAATACAGGCTCTGCCTTGAATGTGACAGTTCTACTGCCTTTGCCCTGCCTGTTCCCAGGCCTGAATTCTCTCTCGGGAGCTCCCCTACCACTAACACCTTTTCCATCCTTAAAAATACTCACTGCAGCATAATTGAGCGACCTGCTGACTCTTGGCAAGTCTGTCATTTTCAAAACCAAACCAAACTTTATTATTGACTCAAGTCCTTTGCAATATAAAAGCCTAAATTTTCAGGCTGGGTAACTTCAGCATGACTCCAGGCCTCCATCCCCCCCAGCCTTGGCTGAATAAAATCCATGGCCTCCTGGAGCCCAAAGGAAGCTGAGTGCAGCTGCTGGGTCAGCCATGGTTATAAAGCTGAGCAAACGGATGCCCCGGCTGGAGGAGTATGCCAAGGGCCTCCAGCCCGGGCCCCAGTCCACTTTACCACGCTGCCTCCTTCTTCCCTGTATTTTTACAATCTGTCCATTAAACAATTTTTTTTCTTTCTTTACATTGGCCTCCTTGCTTTTGCAGTTAGGGTAAAGGCTTTGATTTAAGTGCCTGGTATCTTTGTTCTGTGGCACAGATCTCCTGGGCTTGAGGAGGGGATAAGCATTTAGAAAACAGTTTTAATAGTTACCTTGTAACTTTTCTTTTCCTGGATTTGTTCATGTTTTCCTTTTCTAAATAAAACTGTAATAGGAAACCAGAACGTATTGGATTTTAAGCCTTCCTTTGGAAAAAGCTGAATTAAACATCCATGGTGTCATTAATACTCCACATCAGGCATCCAGCAGCAATTGCTGGCCCCGCGCTGGGCTGGAGCAGTCGGGCACACCCCCCCCCCCGCCCCTCAAGCTGGGATCCATCAGTCACACCCAGAAATCCTGTCCCAAGGAGGTGGTCTGCCAGTACAGCCATGGTGACATGGGGTCTCATTCTCTAGCTCCCTTTGGTTATTTAGGAGGCTAGAATATTTATTGCCACATTTTAAAAAACAGACTTTAACCCTCATGTGCTGGAAGCTTCCATACGCACTAAAGTTTCGTACCATTTCAGTTTGCCGTTTCCCTCTTCATGGATGAACCCTTCTACACTTTTAACTGAAAGATGAGAAAGAAAAAAGCCAAGTTCACTGGCTCTTTCCTACCAGTCTCCCCCTGCCTCAGCCTCGGCTGGATCACTAGGCAACAATTCTTAGGCTTCTAGCATTCATTTCAGGAGCACCAGCTGAGTTCAGATTCTCCGCCACGACCCACGTTCTGACTTGTGTCACCTCTCCCAAGCACGTGCAGGCAGCCCGCTGGGTCCAGGCAGTCAGCTCTGTCAACCCTCTCCAGAACTCTGCTTTAATGCTCTGCCACGACCAACATGTGCAAGGGGAGCAGCATCAAGCCCCCTGCAGGGTCGGCCCCTGAAGGTCAGCATTGGTGTGAAAAAGCTGTTACCTTTTTGGTGGTCTAGAATCTACTATAGCGAGGCAACTCTCACAGCCTGAGACACGATGGTCACAAAACTTTGAAGAAACTCTTTGGACCTTCAGAGCCTTTCTGCTGCAGCATCCCAGAGCAGCTGACGTAAACAGGAGGCACACGGGACGGGGAAGAGAGGCAAACAGCTGGCACCGCCCCGCCTGCAGGGGCAGGTCCTCATCCCCAGCACTTTCCTTTTCAGGGAGCTGCTCCAGCCACCATCCTCCCTCCTGCAGAGAGCACCGAACACCCACACCCCAGCCTGTAATCAGAACAGTACCAGCTTTCGAGCAAACGCCACATAAGCAAGAGGTAGTGGGGCAGGGGGACAGAGCGTCCCCAAAGGGGAGCATGGTCTCCACAGTGCCAGCTCCAGACTTTTCCAACAACAGACCTTTGTTCACATGGAACTTTCTAGGAAGCTTATCAGAACTGCCAAAAGAACTTAAGAGAGAATAAACCATTGTTTCTCTAGATCTGCGGCTTTAGATGATGGATGTTAGAACCAAAAGCAGTGACAACATCTCATGTAAAAGCTCTCATGTGAAGATGGTCAGCTTTGCATGTCACATCCTCCTGGAAAGGGACAAAACCAGACTTACCTGTGATGCCAACAATGACCTGGGCTCACGGAGAGCCCGCCCAGCTACCTGAGCTTCAGGAAAGGAGCGGGTGGTGTGTTAAGACTCCAGGATTAAATTTGGCCTCATATTGCACAGGTTCAAAGGACACAACCATTTGGGGGGAAAAGGAAGAAAATAAAGCTAGTGAGGAACGCACCCTGGCCCTCAGGTTAGTACACGCTGCCAGGTAAATGAAAGAGAGGGTGGCCGAAGGGAAACTGAAGAGGCATTTCAATGCCAGATCCAAAAACCGTTCTGCATTCAGTCAACTGTCAAAGGACCCCCATCCCATTTCCTCTGCGGGAGCTAGCCCCTCAAACCCCGGAAACAGGAGAGCTCTGAAACGGGCACTCACACCTCCCGTCCTGGGCCGGCGATACGCAAGTTAACACTGACTGACACGGTCCCTAGCTGTGCTCGTGCTGCGCCTCGTTGTAGTCCATGATACGGAGCTGCCCCACGCTGTCTGGCTTCGGGGGAGGTGGCTGCGGGCCGTCTAGGTTCAGGGGTGGCTTGGCTTCCACACCCGAGTCTTTGCCCAGCTCTGTCTTTAGGGTCTCAGAAAGGCTACTGCTGGTCAGGCTGTCCTCATCGCACTGGCTCTCACTCTTATTACGAAATAGCTCTCGAGCCTTCATGCCCAGGAAGCTCTTTGAACTAGGAAGTGAGCCGACAGTCACAGGGATGCCCGTAGTGGGCTCTCCCACGGCAGTCTCCCACCGACTGCTGAATGGGCCCACCCTCGGGTTTGGGGGTTTCTCCGGGGTAGAAAGCTCACTGCCGCTGCCGCTGCCGCTGCCGCCGCCGCCTCCGCCTCCTCTACTTCCGCTACCGCCCCGGGCGCCGCCGGGCCTGGGGGGCTTGGTCTCCCCGTTAGGGCCGGATGCCTCTTCATTGCTGTGCCCTGTCACAGAATCCGAGCAGCCATCACGACAACAGTCGAGCCTGTAAGAAATCCGAGGACGAGAAAGGGAGCTGGTGGTTGCAGTGCCCGTGTTTGGGAAGCACGGAATTACCCGGACGCGCGCTCGCACCGACGCTGGACTCTGCCGGCCCGCTCTACATCCTAGAAGAGGGGACTCCCGTGTTGAGAGCTCATGAAGAGAAACCTAAGCCACAACCAGGGATATCAGGTGGCGATCTTAAATAGGAACGCTTCCCAGGACCATTATCAAGAGCTTCGGGCCCCAGGACAAGGAACTCAGAAGGATGGCTGGGCGCTCTGAGGGATGCAGCTGAGAGCTGCAGGCTCGCCTGTCAGGCTGGGACCGCCACTAACACCACGCGATGCCTCCCTGCTCTGTCAGCGGCAGCCTCAGGACAAGGCCATGGCTGCCGACTCTTTGCTCCTACCTTTCTTCCGCTGCTTCGGCTGCTTCTGTTTTTTCTTCTTCAAGTTTTTTCAGGAGGCCATCCTTCTCCAACCTGCCGTATAAGTCTAAGATCTCCAGTTCAAACACTTGGGTGACCCTCTTCTGAGCTTCATACCTGCTCTCTGCGGCCTGCAGCTGTCCTCTGAAAGATACAGACCACCCCAGAATGTGGGAAGTTCTACTTAAATACATCACAGCAACTTTCCCCCTGAAAGTTACCTTGCCTGGAGTTTGACATCCTCTAAGTATTTTTTCTGTTCCAAAAGAAGGTGGTCTTTCTTGGCTAGATGAGATTCCAGTTCCAAAATCCGTTTTTGAGCAGTATCCAGCCTCTGATTCTGCTGGAGAACATGGCTTCTGTTTTTTTCTAGTTCTTTCCGATATGCAGTTTTCATCATTTCTACTTCCTGAAAACAAAACAAACAAACAAACAAAAGGAACTGTAGTACTTTTAGAAAATGAACATGCCATATCCACTTTGAAAAATCAACGTAACAAACATTGAGACGGTACTTTATTAGTATATTGCTAGTGGAAATAGAAACTAGTACAACTTTCTGGAAAGTAGGCTGGCAGTAATCCTTCCCTGAAATCCATCCCTTAGGAAATCATCTGAAACATGAATAGACATTTGGGCACAAAAATAATCAGCACGGCATATTCAGAAGAGCAAAAAACTAGAAACCATGAAGTCTAACGTCAAGAAAACAAGTAAATTAAAGTACATCTTCTATTTAATAAGTTTTTAAAAATTATGTGTATCAGTAAAAGATAAAAAAGCAGATTATAAAGCCACGTGAATAGTGTGATCAACTATGTTAACACACACATTCTGAAAACACGCCAATATTCAGTTATGATTTCAACATGGTGGAGGCGTGGGCCGGCGCGGTGGAGGCCTGGGCGGCGTGGTGGAGGCGTGGGCCGGCGCGGTGGAGGCGTGGGCCGGCGCGGTGGAGGCCTGGGCGGCGTGGTGGAGGCGTGGGCCGGCGCGGTGGAGGCCTGGGCCGGCGCGGTGGCAGTGTAGGCCGGCGCAGTAGCGGTATGGGTCATTTCTTTTCTTTTCTACTCTTCTCCCTCCCCTAATACCAACTAAGATAAAGCTAGAGACGCAACAGGAATGACCATCTGCAGACCAGGTACCCTGACAAGGTTTGTCAATCATGCCAGGAAGACAACCTGCCTGCTGACCGATGGAAACAGCCAGCGTGCACTATCCTCAGAAGAGAGGTGGAAAGGATGCTTTTCTGACAAGTATATGCTATGTTTGTGTTGTGTGGCTTTTTTATTGTGGTAAAATATACATAAAGTTACCATACATTTGTTTTTTTAAAAAAGATAATAAACCATACGGAGCAAGGAGATGAGCTTCCCTGAAGGCACCCCACCTCGAAGATGACCAGCAAGCCCAATGCTTCCTCGGTCAGAATGGGATCGAGTTAAGCTCAGGACTGGGACCAGATAATGTGGCCGTTCCAGCTATGCCTAATGGCTCCAGACTTCGGCATAGGTTAGGTGCACAAACTGAACTCTTGTCGGAAACGACAGCAAGTATTTACAGAGAATCAAACAAAGTAATGAACTAGGAACATCTATGCACTATCACTAACTCTCACGGCCACGTAAGAGGGGCTACACCCAGTACCTACCAGCCATTCCCCACCTGATGCTCAGATACCCATTTCTCGTCCCCTACTTGACTGAACAAGAGGAAGCCCAGCTCCAGGTCCAAAAACAGGTTCAAAGCCATGGCTGGCTAGGGATGGACACATGACATAATTGTGGCCAATAACAAGGGTGGGAAGTCTGGTGGAGAGTTCCTGGGAAAGGTTTCCTTGATGAGAGAGACGTGCAGGAGGCGATGCTCTCCTCCTCCAGGGGACATCATGACATCGACCTGTGACAGTGTTAACTGTGGCACACACTTTGCAACCAGGGGCACAGACGGCCCAAAGACAAGGCTGAGAGGATAGATCAGGTGGTGCAGAAGAGGGGAAAGAACCAGGCTCCTTGCTGCTGTCCCTCAGCTTCTGACTTGACCAACCTGGAACTCACTTGCCTCGGGACTTCTTGTCAAGAGATACAATGAAACTCTTTATGGTTAAGCCAGTGAAGTCTTTTTCTGTTGCTGCTTACAGCTGAAGGTTGCAAGTCAGTATCACCATGCGCATTTTATGAACTATGAAGCCAGGCCCAAAGAGGTCAGGTGGCTTGCTTGAGGTCCCAAGGGCGTAAGTGTTCCAACCAAAAGACAGCACCCACCGCGGCACCCATCCACATTTCTCTTGGGAGAGTTAGGAGTGTGTTTAAGTAAGCTTTTTCAGAGGTTCTCTAGTCCCTCAGGTCTCTTTTCCCTTCTTTCTTTTTCTGAGGCCATTATACTTCCAAAATTAGTGAGAGCTGGTTTCTAGTGACAGTTCCACATTTAACATCCTTCTAAAGGAGTCTGAATCTGAGAGTTGAGAGGAGCTGAGAAATACGAATAACTATTATGAAAATTCCATCTCTCTGATTCTAAGACTACTCCCTACATTTGGCCAAGGAAAAAGAAAACAAAGCTTTACAAAGCACAAGCCCAAGAAATCCTAAAAAGAAAGCCTGTGTGTGATGAAGAAGTTAGTAACAGGAAGCATCTAAGCATTTATTCTTAAAATTCCATTCCCAACTCATTCACCAACATTACCCGAGGCTATTTATAAAGCGACATAAGACTTCTGCCTCGACACCACTGCTAAGGCACTAATTAATGTAAGGTCATCCCGACGCTGGCCTTGTTGCCAGGACTGAACCACCATCTGCTGAAATTAAATTCAACATTATGAAGAAAAAAAATATTTATAGCAGTATAAACCCACAGCCCTGAGAGTTATATGCTAAACAGAATTGGCTCCCCATCCTTTTTCTTTATCTGTTAGCCTGTCTCTCTCTCTTTAAAGAAGGGGGCATGGGTAAGAGAAGGAAAACACTTTTGGGACTTCCCTGGTGGTCCAGTGGTTAGGACTCCACGCTTCCACTGCACGGGGCACAGGTCTGATTCCGGGACAGGGAACTAAGATCCCGCGTGCCGTGCGGTGTGGCCCCCCCCACCCAAAAAAAAGAAAAAAAAGGAAGAAAAACACTTTTATCACCTAGTCTGTACCAATTACCATTATGTGCTTTCACATATAACTGATTTAATTTCAAAGCAACCCAACTAAGGGAAACAAGTTTGTGTGATAGCTGAAAAGTGCCTGTGTTGCCAGACCAGGGAGAGGTGGAAATGACACTAGGTCTGCCACGCCATCTTTCAGGAAACAATTCATAAGCCATTCTCTGTGCTGTGCCATAGACATATTGCCTGGGTCCTAACAGCGTCCCAGGTAGGGTCTGGCTCCCCAAGCCCACATACCTTTGTGGTGTCTGAATGCTTGTTCTGCAGTTGTTCCAAATACAGCTCGTTGACTTCCCCAAGAACCAACAGCTGCCTGTTCAAGAACTCCATCTGCTGTTGGACCGACTCACTATTTGAGAGCTAACAAAAACACAGAAACAAGCAAAGTGAAAGATCTGAGACACAAAGCTAGCAAATGCACCTTAAACAGGGAACCAGCTAGGAGCACACTGTTTCAGGGCTGAGTCAGTGTAAACAACCCCCGTGGTTTCAGAGGCCACACCAAAACAGCTGGTGGGGAGGAAGGCATACAGGGCAACAAAAATGTACAGAAACGTACTTCAAAATTGTCCCTATGCAAAGGGGAAGAGGCGCAAATGCTCCACATCAAAACTGGCCACCCACAGGGCACCTTGAGGAGATGGGTATGTACACAACCACCACAGCAGGGACGTTAGGTCCAGGGGGATAAAACCCTGGGGTAAACCCACAGGTTCTTGAGTAAGTGATTTACATACGAGTGCAATGACTTCCAAAGAGGGAAAGATCATAGCTCAAAAGCCTGAGCGAACTCTTCACGTTTATGTAAACGAAGTATTAAGAACAAGTTCCCGGGATACACACAGACCAGGGCTCAGGCTAGGTAGTTCCCTGCTGCAGGGCCGTCCATGCACTGTCTGATGTTTAGGAGCACCTCGGCCCCCGCCCACTCGATGTCAGTAGCATCGAAAACATCAACCAGTGGTGGCGCAGTGGTTAAGAATCTGCCGGCCAATGCAGGGGACATGGGTTTGAGCCCTGGTCCAGGAAGATCCCACATGCCGCAGAGCAACTAAGCCCATGCACCACAACCACTGAGCCTGCGCTCTAGAGCCTGTGAGCCCCAACTACTGAGCCCACGTGCCACAACTACTGAAGCCCGCATGTCTAGAGCCCATGCTCTGCCACAAGAGAAGCCACCGCAATGAGAAGCCCGCGCACCACAGCGAAGAGTGGCCCCAGCTCGCTGCAGCTAAAGGGGGCCCACGCACAGCAATGAAGACCTAATGCAGCCAAAAATAAATAAAAAACAAAACAAAAGCCATCAACCAAAAATGTCTCCAGACATTGCCCAATGTCCCCTGGGGGGAGGGGAGCAGAATCACTCCCTGTTGGGAACCCCTGACACAGACACACAAGTAATACACGTGTTCTGTCTGGAGGAAGAACATCAGCAGTGGTGTGAGCACGGCCCAGCTTGCGCGCCTCTTACCTTCTGAGACACCTGGCTGAGCAGCAGCTCGGTGTGGCACACCTTGCTGTTGGCCTTCTTCAGTTCTATGCGCAGCTCCGAGATCATGTTCCTGCAGTCCTCCAGCTTCGTCTGCCCAAGGAGACGTGCCAGGAAGTTACAGAGTGCCAGCAGGCCAGGCCACGGGCACACCTGGCCATCGGCCCACAGAGAACTGGGAAAGCCTCGTGCCTCTGTTGCTCTACTATTCTTGGGCCATCAGGCTTAAAACTAACTTCTTAGTTTTAAAAAGTAAGTTATAGTTAATTTCTGAGTTTCTGACTGATTATCAAAAGGAAAAACAAAAAACAAAAAAAAGCTTAAATCTGCAGTTCCCAAACTGTGCACCAAAGAGCCCTAGGGCTACAGAGCAGGCTCACAGAGGCGCTGTGGGGCTAGTTTTAAATTTCGAGGGAAACACAGCGACATCTACTGGTCATGATGTGAACTACTAGCTAGAGGGAGCTCAGCGTTTCAGTATCAGGTGTTCTAAGTGCCTGTGGAACACGTATTATCTTTGCAAAGCTGGGCTTGTAGGTGGTTGCTGTGATAAACATCACCATGAGAAAACCAATGTGAAATAGGAATTGAGGGCGTCAGTGTCTCATCTGATTCCAAGGTCTGAGACTCGGCAGTGCCCAACAGGTACACACACCGCGTTTGTTAAGTGACCATGGTCACTCAAAAATGAGATTGAAAATTGAAAAAAAAGTATGTGTATTATTTTCTAACAGCTACTAAGTCACTAGGACCTAAATCCTAAGTTGTCTGGATCTACTTACTAGGGAGAACTGTTAGATGTTTCTTTTGGCTGTGGAGTACCAGGGAAAAATCAATGAAATGCCGACAGAACCGTGAACCCAGAAAGCTGGGGGCCCTCTGCCCTAAATAAAATGTACCTGACGTGAAATCTACGTGCCACGATTTCAGAGATGAATCAGGTGCCTTCCCGCCCTTTCCTGGCGGCCTCTGCCGGGCGCCGCAGCGCGTACCTGTAACTCCTGGCTCTGGTTGTAGAACTCCTCCCGGTCGTGCTGAAGCTGTCTGATCTGGCTGTGGAGCTGGGTGACCACCGTGTCTCGCTGCTCCTGAAGCTGACTGTACCTGGCTTGTTCTTTCTGCAGACTAACCTTCCATGTCTGGATGTCCTTCTCTTGTAACTTCAACTGGTCTTTCTAGCAGAGACCAAAGAGGCCATCATTTTAGCTGCCTTCCAGCATGGGCAGTGACCCTCAAGTTCCATGCATGCTGCAGACGCTTCACCTGAACAGGCACGAGCTAACCACAGGCCCAGAGTCTGACAGCTCACTGCTGTCTAACTTGGCTTTTGGTCAAGGGTTTCCAAATTCCACATTAGCAAATGGATCAAAAGTTGCTTAAAGGACTTTTCTCAGCGATCAACTTGCTCCTGATACTTTCCAAAGTCCTAAGCACCAGCACTGAAGTAAGCGCTGGTACTGGCCAAGGTCACTAAAGTGACGAGCACTGACTGAAAGCTTACCCTGCACCAGCGATGCGCAAATGCTTCCTGACACGCTTTTTTTAACCACCACAGTTAGAAAGTAGATGCTGCTATTATTCTTCTCACTTTACAGAATGGGTAACAGAGGCCTCCAGAGGCTAAATGACTTTCCTAAGGTAATGAGTGTTAGAGCCAAAGTCACTCTCCAGGCCTGATTGGCTTAACTGCCCTCCAAGTTGCTGCCATAAAACTGCTTCAGGAGAGCTGGTTTTACATTTGGAGAAACAAAATCATCTTTCGCCTCTGTTATCACCATAGCCAATTATAGACCAACAGACACACAAAAAATCACTTGTCCCCGTGGGTTCGAAGAGCTGCCAGGGAATTCCGGGGCGTGGCCGTTCACGTATTAACCTCAGAGACGAAGTGAGCTGCCCCAAGCTGCACCAGCGGGCAGAGCCAGGACGGAGAGCTCTGGCCTCGACCCCCGCCGGCCCCGAGGTGCTCACCATGGCGGCGTTGTGCTCCTCCAGCGCGGCCGCCCGGATCACCCTGCGCAGGAGCCGCCTGTTCCGAAGCGCATGCTGCTGCCGCTGGAAACGCTCATAGAGTAACTGGTTGTGCAGTAAAAGCAACTGGTTACGGAGGGAGCGGGTCTCATCTGAGGGAGCGGAGCCTGATTGTAAAGCAGAGGGAGGGTGGCAGAGATGCCTTTTACACAGCGTCCAGTCAAGCCCCAGCCGCGGTCTGTTAGCTTAAGAAACACGACTCCTGAAGAAACAAAGTCACTCACTTTGCAAATGACCACCTGGTTTCCAGCCCCAGTCACTCACTGGGGAAGGGGGAGGGGCAGTACCTACTACCCATCTTCCTTTTAAAGGAACGCACAGGGGTACAACGTAGGGTGGCTCTTTGAGAGCTCCAAGTGTTCTTCCCCACAAATCTGCTATCTATCTATCTATCTATCTATCTATCTATCTATCTATCTATGACTCCCTTTCTTGCTTCTTGGTAGGTTCTCGCTCAAGAACTGTCCCAGCGCCACCCACTGCACTTGGACCTTTTCTAGGGAAGGCTGGCATGAGGCCTGCCTCTTTGCACTGCTGCTCTCAAGCACGTGGTACTTGCCACTTTCCAAAAATAGGAAATGCTGACTTTGCAACACGTGAGAGACTCTGTACCCAAGCAGATAACCGGGCTGGAGCAGTCGGGGAGGGGAGATGTTTCCTACAGGGCACCTCCTTCAAGGACAGAAAAGGCAACAAGCAAGCAGGATCTCTATGGGCTAGATTTGGAGCTAAAGTAACAACTTTACCTCCGAAGTGGGTCCAGTCGACAGACTTGCTGGGTAAAGACAACCTAGGAAAAAAGTTTTTGAGTGACAAAGTTAGAGATCTTACCTAGAAAAACTTAACTGGACTTTTAATTGCAGCAACATTAAATCACTTCCTTGTGGTCACAAGTGCACAGGCATGAGAAAGTTTCAAACACAAAGCCCACCCGGGGTAAGAGGAGGGGCCTTATAGCAGATGGAAGGGGTCCCCATTAAGCACGACCCAGTTTCTGGAGTGGAAAGGCCCTAACTCGGAGCTCACACTGCAGCCTCTGAATTTTGGTCAGCTCTCCAAGGCAACTGAGTGACCGCAAAACTGAGAGCTGTTTTCAACCCTCTCTGTTGAGCACCTACTGTCACCCAAGGTTCAGGAAAAAGCAGGTAATTTACCTGAGTCTCTTACACTAAACTTCATTCAGAAAGAGATCTTAAACATTACAGTTATCTGTCAAATTCCACCTTAGGTTATTCTACAGAAGAAAAATTAAACCTAGCATTCCCTAAGCGCCTGTTTAGAAATGGCATCACTGTGGACTAGTGATCCCCTTATTCTTTCTCTAGATCACCTTTAAAAGTGTAATAAGGAAGGGGTGAAAACAGTGCTGATAAGTTCTTAACCCATGTGAGCAGGGGCAGCCCACCATGAACTTGCATTGAAATGCTGACGGTGTTTATCTTCCATCTAATGGACTATGTTACCAAAACAGAACAACAACAAATCTTCAGCTGGAGAAGGAGACTCTGTGACCACTATTTCTATATTATTTGAACACCATAACCTCATCCTCAAATTTTCAGAGAGCAAAGATGAAAGCATTTGAGCTTCCTCACAGCACAGTGGCACAGAACAGCTCAAATATAAAAGACCCATTTTTAAATGGCCTGTAACCTAAGGAATTACCTGAGTTTAACGCACCTGTGTGGAGGATACACACATTCATGTACATGAAAGGCAACAGGCTAGAAGGATGCCTGACAAAACAGCGAACCAACTGCCTCTGGTGAGCACAAGAATAATTCCTGTTTCCAACCACCAGCTTCTTGTAGTTTATAACAAACGGAACGCGCCTTTACCTGCTGAGCTCCCTGCTGTGCGCGTCTGCCCCTTGCTGTATCAGTCTGTCCAGCACTTCCATGGGGGAGGCAGAGGGCGTGCAGTCCTCCTCTGTGTTCCCTTTTGCTTTCTTTAGCAGTCCCTCCGTCTTCTTGCTGACAAAATGACGGGCAGTCTTTGGCAGTGCCACCTCAAAAAGATGATCGTACGGGGGAGGCTGCCCACTGCCAAACCCCACTCCCCTCTGAGGTGGAATTTTAAAAGGGCTGGGAGTGAGGATGCTGCTCTCCAGAGAGGCCTGGCGCTCTCTGTCCCCGGCAGGGCTCTCCTCGGCGCCTCCGCAGGGCAGGTCTATGGGGGTAAAGGCTTGCTTTGGGGTGTCAGGCCCCAGCCTGTCCAGGGCGGAGTTCAGAGGCTCAGGGTTCGCACCGGTGCCCTGGGCACTGGAGACGGCTGAGTGGGTCTTCCGCGGGCAGCCTGGGAGACTGTCCCGGTAGAAGGGAGAGTCAAAGCCTCCGCGAGGAGCTAGGGGCTCGGCGTCGGCTGTTGTGATCTCAGAGAGTTCTTTAGATATTGCCGCTGCGAGCAGGGAGGGAGAGAAGAGACAGCACAGTCAACAGGCAGTGCGGGGCTGCACGCTGCCCTGGGCCCCCCAGAGGGACAGATCAACAGTGGCCTCCCTTTACCGGGCACAGGACTCAGAATACAACTCCCATCTCCTCCCCCAAGAGAAGAAAAACCAAGCAAGCCTGTGTGTGTTGACGCTACATCCTGGTACTAGGGCAGAAGGGCTTTATCAACTCGCAGCGATCCCACACGAGCCCAGAATCCCGCACGTGTTACCTTCTTCTTTATCTTTTTCAATACTATCTTCTTCAGAAGCCAGGTCACCTAAAAACCCTGGAAGATCACTGAGAGTGACAGACCTTTTGCTCCCAGGTGGCTCTTCTGAAGAGAAACAAAGACAAAGAAACACACTGGTCATCCCCGTCACTGTGAAAACTGCGTCCACTGTAACAGAAAAGGTCTACTATGATTCCTTCTGCTGAAGACAGAAAGCTACCAGAGAAAGCCAAAATATTACAATAATCTAACTAAAGGTACCAAAAAATAATCCCACAGAAAATATAACTCTCTGTTCTTAACATCTCAGAGAACAGATAAAGCCACAGTTCAACCAGCTCAAAACACAGGCACTTAAAGGCTTTGGGGGCTGTTGTTATGAGGCTGGCTTTCCGAATTAATTATATGTTTCATTATCTCTGGGCTTCAGTGATTTGTGGTGTTCCAGAATTTCCCTGTTTCCACATATAACCCATCAAGAATGAAGCAAGGTCTACTGTTACCCAGAGATTTTACCTAATCCTCTGTCATTCGGAAGATGGTGTTGTCTATGTAGACAGGGCCTTGCAGAATCTGTTCTCTCTTCCTGAAAAGACAGGTACCATTTATATCACAAGGCAGAAATTTGTGTACATGTTCTCTAATATTAGAGAAATATCCTAAACACCTAAAAATTTAGCATATTATAAAGGAGTTTAAAGTTTAGCCCCATGGTTCTCAAACTGCTTGGTCTCAGGACGCCTTCCTATTCTTAATAATTATTGAGAATCTCAAGGACTTTGTTTATGTGGTTATACCTATTGATAGTTACCATGTTACAAACTAAAACAGAATTTTAAAATTATTAATTCACTTAAAAATAACAAACCCAGGAATTCCCTGGAGGTCCAGTGGTTAGGACTCCGGCTTTCACTGCTGAGGGCGCGGGTTCAATCCCTGGTCAGGGAACTAAGATCCCACAAGATGTGCGGCGTGGCCGAAAAAAAACCGACCCAATACATGTAAACATAAATAACATTTTTATCATAAATAAGTTTAGTGAGAAGCATCAAGCTGTTTCACATTTTTGCAATCCCTTTCATATCTGGCTTAGGGGAAGAAAGCTGGGTTCTTAGGTCTGCCTCTGCTCTGCTGCTAGGCTATTCTGGCTCAAGTGTGTGAAGAAAACTCTAGGGCCCACAGACAAGTAGTTATAAAAAGTAAACAGACTGTTTAGATACCTGTGGATAACCATCTTTGATACTACACTAAAACCTGACAAGGGGTATTTCTTCAAGGTTAGTTACAGTGCAGAATCTGAAACCATGGCAATTCACTCTTCACACTGTGTCAAGATCCACTGGTCTGCCTTGTCCCCCAAATGCGTCTTTTACCTACGTGTGATTCTATAACATATACGCTGGGCATGCAGAATACTGGGTCACCAAGTCATGCAGACCTTCTAAGTGTGGCAACATTTCATGACACGGTATCAAAAACTCAAGTTACTGACCAAGCTTCCCGAGCCTTTTCAATCTCATCATAAAAGACTTGGGGAAACTATTAAGCTCTTGGTGCCAGATAGCAGTTGTTTAATATTCTAATTTCACCTTTTATCACTGGCAACAAATACCGTCAGTTGTTTATCTTGACGTGACAGACCCACTTTGTCATCTAAGAAGCTAACTGCCTGCCAGACACTCAAGTATGAGTAATCATAGTTTGTCACCAGTTGTTCTTTCAAATAAAACTGCTGCTCCATGAAAAAAAAGCAACTAGCTCAGCTCTTAATGCAGATAATGGCACAAGTGCTTGTGGTGACCGCGACACACTGGTAAGCACTCAAGGTGCTTTATGTCTGTTTCCCACTTCAGCACAAACAATATTAAACACAGGCGTTCTTTCTATGGGACACTCAAGGTTTGTTTTGTTGTTGTTTCTTTTCTTCTGTTAAACTGAAAGAACACATCGAGGAAGAAGAATGCAATGCCTACTAGGAGAGTATGATTTATACTAAGGGGCCAGCCCTTTTACCCACCATTGTTTCTGTGCCATGAGTATAAGTGCCAATGCGGTAAAAAGGGCGAATAACCACTTAGTACTACTCTGAAAGTAGTTCTGACCTGGCAGATGCCCTTAAAGCGTTTTGAGACCCCTGCAGTCAGCAGATCACACTCTGAGAGCTGCTGGTTAGTCTATTTTGAATTGATCTGAGTCAAACCCATTATATTTTAGGTCAAACTTCTATCTGGCATAACAGGCTTCACAAAGTGAGGCTGGAAGCATGTCACTGTGCTTGGGCGGGGGGGTGGGGAGGGCAGCAGAGGAGCCCAGGCAAACCTTCTTGGGGGCTGTGGCCATGGCCTGCGGGAGTGAAATGTGCACGTAGTCGTCCGAATGGCAGGGTGGGGCTGGAGGAGGAGAGGTTGCAGGGGTTCCCAGAGGAGTTCCTTTTCTACCTGCTCAGAGACAAGAGCAGAATATACACACTCTGAGGAAGTAAAACAATTAGGAAACTGCCAAATTTTTTTCAGCTTAACTATTACTGCAAAGAAAGCTGCTAGAGTTAACTTTCTGGGGATCTAGATCAGTCTTTTTTTTTTTTTTTTAGGTTCACTTTATGTGTTCTGAAAGCTCCAGGGGTTTGTATTGTCAAAAATAGGTTTACTACTGCAAATGGCTCTCAAACTCACTATTAGATCTAAGAGATATTTCCTTACCATAAAAGGCCGGCCCGAACCAACCAGTCAAATCTAACCTAAGACATACATACCCGCTGTACCAAAGACTTTACTGTAAGGGTGTGACAAATCAGGTGGGACATTTCCAGGAGAAGTTGGAGGAGTGGTCATCCCACAAACCACAGATGGGCTCCAAAGAGCAGCCTAGAAGTTAATAAGGCAGGTCAGCGATGAGGAACGGATACCTACGCCTCCCGAGCTTTAAGTCCATGACCAGTGATCTTAAATTTAGCCTTTCAACTGGAAAAAGGCATCTTATTAAAGCCTTATCAAGAGACACATTGCATTTTGTAAGTCTAGACTCCAAGAGAAACCCAAGTGGCAACAGTGACTTTTCTTGCAAATGTCATGCATCCTTAAAAACTAACTCCTGAAATGAGCAGTGAGAGATTTTCCCAACCATAGGCTAAATCCTGACCCAAATGGTCAGCTTCACCAGCAAGCAGAGAAGAAAGCAGGCACACTATTTGACACCATACTTGTGGCGGCTCAGTTAACAGCCGTGTCGACAGGGAACTCAGAGTCTGAGGTAGCTGCCCTGGCGTGTGTAACAACATCAGCCGAGAAGTGGAGAGAGGGGTAGAAGTAGCACTCCCTACAACGGAAGGGAAAGAACACAGTGGGGGTCAGTGTGTGGCTTCAGATTATTCTGATAAAGAATTACGGTCCTCAAGACCATTTGATAATTTAAAAGCCTCTTTAAATACCCTTTGGAAATAAAGTTTAGTAAGGTTTGATGTCTAGTTAACCTTTAGGATAACTTGAAAAAGCACAACCTGTATGACAACTTCGCTGGGTGCTACCTATAGATAAGCCTAGACTTTTACATGAATCCAATTCTGAATTGTCCAGGTTCATTCAAAACTGTGTCAATGTGACAGCCCAGAGGGCCTCACTAAAAGTGTCTGAAAAAATCTAAGATTCCTTTATGAGCTGGAGCCTAGAAGCCAAATCCTTTAATCCATTTTCTTTGTTAAGTGTTGACACATCCCAAGTCTGTTGACATACTATCAAGAAGGAGATCAAGGACATGGGACTGTAAATTAAACTTAGGAGAAAATGGTGGCAAATTCAAATTTTAAATATTTGGTAAACAGTTCCTAGGAGCTGACCTAAGTCTTATTCTAGGAAAGGGGAAAAAAGTCAACAAAAATAAACAATGCTTTCTAGAGACAAAGTTGTAAAGCAGATAAGTACCAAAGTCACTTTTTACCATAGCTATTCTGTGTGTCAACATAAGAGCTGGCGGTGACATCGGCTGAACGATGAGGAAAACGGGCTGAGATTTGGTGAGACACAGAATAGCCATCTTCATATGAGGCTTCTGTAGGGTCCAGAGAGATTTTGGCACATTCTATGACAACATCATGTGTTTCTAATCTCTTCCACCTGTAAAAGGCAACGAAAGTCAAGAAGTGCAAGTTATAATCCATTTACTCAAACCATCAAATACTGAAGAGTGCTAACTCAATTCCAGCCACTGAACTATGACTAGCAAAGAACAGGCAGAACCACGCCAGCCCAAGTAGTAATCAGCACTATGATATAAAGAATTAGCCATTCATTTTACAAACCTATACCCTCCCTATTTAAAATGGTTATATCAAGTTATCAGAAACTAATCCGAAACAAAAATTCCACCAACAAAAGACCAGGCATAGCCTCAGAACAGAACACAAACTATGCAGAGCAGTCACCAGGGGAAACTCTCCTTCGGCACAAAGGTAATCAAACAAGAGGGAGACCTGGAAACTGCCAGGTAGCTGAGGCTGACTTAAGGTCTCCTATCAAAGCCTCAGGATTCTAATCCATCCCTAGACCAGAAATACAGCACAGCAAGACTCAAACTGAGAGAAAGCCCATGAGGATATTGGAAGAATTGTCTAAAGAGTCCTGTTATGTGATCCAGAGTTCCACTTCTAAGAATTGAGCCTATGGAAATACACATACATCAAGATGGACGCCACCACTCAGCACAGCTTGTAATAGAAAGAAGAAAGGTCCAACCAAAGAGGTAGATTCTACAGAAGAAAAATTATTACACCACCATGACAAAGCATGCTTTCAGCAGATCAACGGTTGCCAGGAGTGAGAGAGGAGACTGAACGCCTCTCAAAGGGCATGAAGGAACTTTCTGGGCAGCTTCCAATTTTAGCTGCTTCAGCTGAATTGTTACCCTACCTCCATATTTCTATGCTTCAAATTTCCTGATGTCTGAATTTTTAGACATCAACTATTCTTTTTAATTAATTAATTAATTTATTTTTTGGCTGTGTTGGGTCTTCCTTGCTGCGCACAGGCTTTCTCTAGTTGCGGCGAGCTGGGGTTACTCTTCGTTGCGGTGCAAGGGCTGCTCGTTGTGGTGGCTTCTCTTGTTGCAGAGCATGGGCTCTAGGCGTGCAGGCTTCAGGGCTTCCCTGGTGGCGCAGTGGTTGAGAGTCCGCCTGCCGATGCAGGGGACACGGGTTCGTGCCCCGGTCCGGGAAGATCCCACATGCCGCAGAGTGGCTGGGCCCGTGAGCCTTGGCCGCCGAGCCTGCGCGTCCGGAGCCTGTGCTCCACAATGGGAGAGGCCACAGCAGTGAGAGGCCCAGTACCGCAAAAAAAAAAAAAAAATCAAAATGTCTTTTGATTTCAATAGCAGCATTGGAGGCAAGGCAGCAATGGGATAATGCCTTCAAATTGCTGAATGAGAATGACTCCCAATCTAGAAATCTATACCCACACAGAAAATGACATCTTTTCTCTAAAAGCTACTAGAAGATATATTCCATGAAAATAAGAGTGACCCAGAAAAGAAGGCATGAGATACAGGAAATGGGAGAACCTGCACAGGAGAGAGGCACAGAGAAGCCCCAGGACAACAAGATGATAGCTGTGTACGAGGCACAGAAGACAACCTGGTCAGATCAGAACAGACGTGCCAAGAGACAAGCATGTTGCAGGCCATCTCTAAGGTTTCTGCTGCCACCATACCCTCTTTCTAACTGAGGGACAGAGTGTCTAGGTGACGATAACTTGTTGGTACTGAGCTTGTCTTGTTATGTACTAATGAAGTTCCTACTCTCCCTTCTCTGCCAGGATCAGCTAAGGACATTCATTTCATCCCACAGAATGATTCTGCTCTGACCTATTCCTGGAAGCAGCCACAGTGAGTTCAGGAGCACAAACAGAGCAGTCCCCTCCCACTGCCATATTTCGGCAGCACATCCAGCCCTGGGCCCTCACTATCTGGCCTCGCCAGATGCCCTGACTAGGGGAAGCCTTACATTTCCCAGGACTTGTTCATGACCTTGCCCACCGACTTCCCCAGAAGGGACTCCTATAAACTCTCAAGGAAGGGGACACCCAACCAAGACTCAGACACTCAGTTCCTCCTCTCGCCTCCTGGGAACCTTCACCTCATGATGACAAGACCGCCTTTTCCAAGGCCAGACTTTGCTTCCTAATTAGCTTTTCAAAATGAAACAATACATATGGTCAAACTATAAAGAAAAGAAAAAGAATGATTAAAATAAAAGCAAGAATAGTAGGTGCCTCTGAGGTGAGACATGGAACAGGGAGAAAGATGGCTGCAGTTGACGAGGTTAATGTCCCATTTTTTTCAGCCAAGTGGTAGCTACACAAGTATCCATGTGTTATTACTAAACTTTTCTTACACATTTGCTATGTTTCTCTACATATATCTCACAGCAAGTTGCTTTAACCTGAGGTTCGTGTGGCAGAAGGAGGGCTCGTAGAGAAGTGAAATTTGCTGAAGGGGGATCAGGCAGTGAGTCACCCTTCCCAGTGGGAGATCCTCCAATGTCAATAGCCGTGGACCCCTTGTCCCCCAGAAGGCTTCAATCCCCAGCCTGGGGAGCATGAGGCTGGCAGCCAGCCAGAGAGAAGCGGCGGGGAGGGGCTGAGCCTCTCACAGCTCAGTGTGTAGGATTTCACCCTGGTCCCCCCTTTCCAGTCATGACTCAGCTCCACCCTCCATCATACTTGGCGTCCTCAAATCAGGAGCCTTGAAGGCTCCACTTCGCCAGAGAGGAACCTGGCCACTTCTGCAAAGCCCCGTGGAGGATGGCAGTCGCCTAGCTAAGCAGGACAGAGAAAGGGACCTGGGGAGCCCGGCCACTCGACGTCCGGACTCTCCACGGTGCACTTGGTTCCAACCACACACCTCAGCGCCCGCCTTGCACAATCACACTGAGCTGCGAGCCTTTCTGGGGTTCCGCAGTGCGGGTGCCTGCACTGCCACCTCCTCCATCCTGTCTGTGAGGAATATGCTTTAGACTCGCGCATACAAAGTTTTTTTACTGTAAAAGTCCTTTAAAGTGGAATGATTCCATAAATAGAAGAACATGCTTCCCCAACAACACCTCAAAAGGGACATCTCCGAGGTCACATTTTCAATGTCTTAAGTGAGCCTATAAAATTCTGTGTCACTAGTTCAGTTTCTATACCTTCGAGGGTCCAGTTCATGGTCCTTGGATCCAGTCACTAATTCTGGGTGAATTCGCACATGCTCCATCATTGGCTAGAAGAGTTTGGGTTGACAAGTTATAAAAGGCTTAACTTCTGTGGTATTTCTACACAATGAAATATTATTTGACAATAAAAAGGAATGAAGTACTGATACATGCCACAACGTGGATGAATCCCAAAACATTATGTTAAGTGAAAGAAGCCATTAACAAAAGACCACATATTATATGATTCCATATAAATGAAATGTTCAGGACAGGCAAGTCCTATAAAGGCAAAAAATAGATCAGTGGTTACCAGGGCTGGGGGCAGTGGGCAGCACAGGGAGAAGGCTGAATTTCTTTTCAAAATTTCCTTGTCTATCATTTAATACAAAAGTTATAAATGCAGCCTACTTACACAGTATGCTATGTAGCAAATCAATGAGTTTTTGTTACTTACCTTGACCACCTCTTCAAAAGTCTCCAGGTTCTCCTTCATACTGTAGTGAGAACGTAGGAAGGAGACAAAGTTGCAAGGGTACATCCCATACAGGCGATGGAAGAGAGCGTAAACGCTGGCGTGGAGGTGGACGAGATAGATTTCCGTTACGTGGCCTAAAAAAGAAAACCATTGAAAGGAGTCACCGAGCTGAACACAAGACTGATGTGTGTGAAACAGACACGAGCACAGGGCTGCCAGCATGACTCCCTGCGTACGTGTGCTCCAAAGACAGTAAGTAAGTAAGAGCGGTTTTCTAAAATCCAAACCTGAACACACCGGACACCCCTGTTTGAAATCCATCAGTGGCTCCCCATGGCCTCTGGATAAACTCCCATCTACTTAGAGTGACCCATAAAGGCTCACACTGATCTAATCTCTGCCCTCCTCTCCAGTCACCCCCAAAATAGGACCCCAGACATTCTCATAACACTGAACCACCTTTACAACAGTACTCCCTGAAATCTGTAGTCATACTTCTCCACGGCCCTACTCAGTACACGTCTCTTGAGAACAGCACCGACTCACTCACCTCTGTACCCTTAGTGCCTCGCACTGGGCTTGATGCGTAAGAGGCATTCATAGATTTGTGGAACGAATGTGTGAGAATGTTTTAAAATCAGTTTGTAGTCTTAGCTATGCAGATTTGTAACTACAGAGTGAAAAACTACCACCCAGAAATAAGCTTAAAGAGCTAAGAGTGGGAGAAATAGAAAATTTAATTCATCTAGCATTACCTAGACCCTATGGAAAACCCCAAGTCCACAGTATACATAAAGCTCCTCTAAATTAATGGACAGGCCATTTCTTTCTCCCCAGGAAAAGCCTACGAGACAAACTGGCATCATATGCGCCTCAGGCTTGTCACTTAATTCTGCACAGGAAGCCAGAGTATTCCATTTCCCAGGGCTGACACATTTCATTCTTTCAACACGAATATCTCATGCTGGGATGACCAAAGGATTCCAAATTTCGCGTGTTTATATAGCTTCTGAATCATTTTGATAGAGCTGTACTACCTGTCGATATGGAAACAAAACCCCAACGTATCGGAAACTAGAACACTGATTAGGACATGCTGCACTCTCTCTGCTCCTTCCACATTTACGATGGACAAGTTCTCTGAACCAGAAGCTGGTGTTCTGTCACTATAGACCAGCAGAGGAAGACAAAGATGTACCACAAGTTTAGTCCTGTACTGCTAGGACACAGATTGAAGTTGTTTTTCAGTTTACTGAAAATCAGCAAGTTGTACCTACCACTCAGTTTCTCTGACAACTAATCCTTTCAAGCCAACAAAATAAGGGAGGTATCTCAACAGTTGTGCTGCTTCTTTTTTTTTTTAATTTGTTGGCCGTGCCCCGCGGCATGTGGGATCTTTGTTCCCCGACCAGGGATCGAACCCGCACCCCTTGCACTGGAAGCATGGAGTCTTAACCACTGGACCACCAGGGAAGTCCCAACAGTCATGCTTCTTATTTGTGCCTCTGGTGGACGTACCTGAGGTATTTCCTCATCTGGCTGGTGACAACCAGCCATTTCAGCTTTAGAATTCTACATGTCCTTCCCTTCCAGCACATGACCTGTCAATCAATCATGAAAGCACTCCCTTGGTGGGGCATGACAGGTATAGAAGGAGATCTTTACCTGGTTTCTTCAGGCACCATGACGAAAGACGGCCAAAAATATCAAAGAAATCATGAAGGTGCTGTTTCCCCGACTGTGGAATCATTGGTAGCATGGTTATCAACACTAAGACCCCTGTTGTGAGGACAATGACATCGGTGTCCATCTGCAGGAGGGATGGTCAAGAAAGAAGAAACACCTGTCAGGTGCAGCATTAGAATCCACACACTTGGAGGTTCTAACACCAAGGGGTCACAGGTTAGACGCCCAGCACAGACTTATCCTACTACCCCTAAGGGTGGGGGCACAACACTGAAACAGATGCAACCAAAAGCCACTGGGGGCCAGCCCGACCATGCTGAGTCTGCAGGGACCACGCTGATGCACCAAACTCATCTGGGGTAGGGGCTTGAACGGGGCTTGGGGACACCCAAACCCAGAGACTTAGGATATGCTATTTATAGCCCTTGGAGGGAAGCACAAGAAGCTGCTTTTTAACAGAACAAAAGAATGCTGCTATTCTTGTTCATTCAACCAAAGCATAAAATACTTACTTTTAAAAAGTCAATTAAAAAGAACCTTATACATTGACAAGTCATTCACTATTTTCAAAGGATTACAACAGAAGTATAATTTAATAAGAAATTAGTATAGCACTAACAAGTCTACTTAATGGCTCACCTTCACAGCAATATTTAGAGACCAGCAAATAAAAGAAGATATGGTGACCTCTGACGATGTCTACAGTTTAAATATCAAGTCATATAAATTTAGACTAATTGAAGACACTTAATAACCAATGAATAATGAATCAACTCAGACTAGCTACAGCAGCTCACATGATCCATAATTAAATTATGAATGTTTGCCAAGTAACTGGAATTCAGATTGAAGAAACAAGATATTAATCAAAAGACTACCATGCAGGCTAAGACATTCATTATTCCTACTAAAAAAGGAATCTACGAGTCTGGAAATAAAGTTTTAAATATATTTAGCTTTTACATCAAGCACCAAGCCATTTGTTATGGCGGATATTTAGTAGGAAGAACATACAATACTGGTAGGAGAATCAAGAATCTATAATGAGTTTGGGTAAAAAGGACTAACCTTAATTTTGGTTAACAAAACATTCTTACTGAAGGTTTGAATAACAGTCCGTAAGTAATGTTCAAGGCTTATCTTTTTGGAAAAGATAAGTATTTTGCAATCTGAACTAAACAGTGTGCCTCAAAATCGGATTATATTCTCATCAATCCATTCACTTAAAAAAATTGTTAAAATTGTTCCTGCTTTTCCTTAACATTAAATGCACATTTTTATGATACCCTACCAATATGACTCCTTGAGATCCACCTCTAGGGAGATTAAAACAGTTACCCTTGTTGGCAGAGACAAAAATCAATTTGCATGGTGCTGTGTCGGATGACTCCAAAGGCGCTGCCATTCTGGAACAAACACTACTGGATATTTTCATGTCATATCTCTGTGAGGTACAGGTAGTTCAGATTAACCACATTTCCTTATGTTATAGATAGGAAACCAGTCCAGGAACTAAAACAGACTAAGCAAATAATGCTGAGTATTTCAGCAAGCCACGGTCAAAACTAAAAGCACTACTTTTAGAAACTTTTTAGAACTTGTAGAAACTAAAAGTTCTACTTTGGTTTTGACTCCCTCTGTAGAAAAACGCACTATGGTTAGTGCAAAAACGTAGACTGCAACTCGGCTGCAACCAGAACATGCTCCTAAATAGCTGAAAGAGCCTTTCAGCCATTTTCCTATTAGCCAAAAGAGAACTTAGAAATGGGGGTTCCCCCAAGACAAACCAGTATGTTTTCAACGGAGGAAAGGCTAGACAACGATGAAATCAAAGAGGGCTGGAACAGCATACTGTCAACCAACCCGACCGAAATGTTACCACATTTGCTTGGACCAGACTTATTGCAACAGCCGCAGTGATGCACTGAGAGCTTACTACGTACCTATTCTGGACCACGTTACATTCGAGAAAAACCAGATGCCCAGAAGCTTTCAAACCCTCAAAGTTAAAATCTAGCTTGCTTGCTTGAACGTACTCAGGATTTCAGAAATTATATTCACAAAGCTATTTCATTCAAATCCTTACAAACACCGTACCTTGAGACATTTTAGTAAAGAAGGCAAAAGAGGTGCTTGAGAGAGCTTATGCTTCCAAGACGGCTGCAGTCTCACAACGTGGCCCAGTAACGAGAGGGTGGATAACCGAGAGGCGGCTTTGCCCACGTATTCATTCATTTTGTCCAAGAGGTGCTGAAAATGCACAAGAACAAGAGAAATATATCTCAATAAAGCTGGGAAAAACCAAGGGAAATGCACACATGAATGTATGAAGTTCACACAAGGAGAGGCAGCAGAGATATAGCCCAGTCTCTCAAGTCTTCCCTTTGATGTAAAGAAAGGCTCATGCAGGTAGAGATCAAATTCAAGATTTTTTAAAACCATGCTAGCAAACAACACACTGTTGCATTTGGCCTGAGAGAGGGAAGCCAGTTTGCAACTTCTGAAAGAGGATGTCACAATACAGGTCTGTAAGCCGGGGAGAGACTCCTTCATAGGCCCTCTTTCTGTAATACATATAGGCCACTTCTTATAATAACCAATGTTATAATAAGCCTGTGGTAGGTTGTTGAAGCTTCATGGGATCCTGCTGGAAGCAGTTACTTATTGCTCCCATAGCCCAGCCTACATGGATTTGGCCCCAGATATAAATCAGGTAGTAGTAGAAGTTAAAATTCAGCCCAGGGCTTCCCAGGTGGCGCAGTGGTTGAGAGTCCGCCTGCCGATGCAGGGGACGCAGGTTCGTGCCCCGGTTCAGAAGGATCCCACATGCCGCGGAGCGGCTGGGCCCGTGAGCCATGGCCGCTGAGCCTGTGCGTCCGGAGCCTGTGCTCCACAACGGGAGAGGCCACAGCAGTGGGAGGCCCGCTTACCGCAAAAAAAAAAAAAAAAAAAAAAATTCAGCCCAGAGTAAAAACAAAAAAACCCAAGATGTACTGCAAAAGGCAGACAATGGCAAGGCCTTCAAATCCCAGTCAAGTAAATCACTAGCACATACAAACTCAAGATGTACCAAAATCTGCAACTGCAATGCTATGTTAGCTATTTACCATCAACAAAAATAAAAGCAAAAACAAAACATGAAGGAGTCTTCCAAGTGCCTGGTGCTGTGAAACAGCACTAACCAATTAGTCCCATTAGTTGCCCACACTTAACAGATTCTGCCATATTGATTAAAAGTCTGAAAATCCTACTCAGAGCATGGGTTTAAAGATGGGTACCTGATGGATCAAACTGTCACTATACAATTATAGTTTAGGATTACAGGATTTCTTTAAGCAGAAAGAGCCTTAAAAGTCTCTTGAATATGTTGTATTTTGAAAACTTTTCAGGAAACATAGGTCCTGACAATTGTTTTTATTTGTAGTTATACTCTGGGGGCAGTATCATCAATGGCACGCATAAGTTGAAGGAGTGAGCTCTGGACAGACTGTGCACTGGGGCTGCACAGACACTGTCACACCACTCATAGAAAATGTATCAAATCTCTCCCATTAGTTCCAGCAGTTACCTTATCATGTGGCTCTTGCAAGGTAGTCAGGATGTGCAATACAGGCTGAGAATTGGTTTCCAGGTAATAATCCACCAAGGTGTTCACAAGCATCGGACCACGGTCTACAGAAAGAAAAGGGCAGTTTATAATAATTTCCTTTAACACTCTAAACTTACCTCAAATAGTTGCCTGTCACAAAATCCAGAAAACGTTTCTTTGTATGCTACCCAAAGTTATATGAAGTGTTGTATTTCTGCTTCCTTAAATGAATTTAGGTTTAACAATAGGATAATACCAAGTTTACTTGCCTAAATAGCCGTAAGAGCACATGAAATACTATCTTCTTGTTTTTTTTTTAATATTAATTTATTTATGTATTTGGCTGCATCGGGTCTTAGTTGCGGCACGTGGGACCTTTCATTGTGGCGCACAGGCTCTCTAGTCGTGGTGTGCAGGCTCAGTAGTTGCGGAGCACGGGCTTAGTTGCCCCAAGGCGTGTGGGATCTTAGTTCCCCAACCAGGGATCGAACCCGCGTCCCCTGCACTGGAAGGTGGATTCTTAACCACTGGACCACCAGGGAAGTCCCCTATCTTCTTTTTTTATTGCTTTTTTAATTACAAAAATAATTCATGTCTATTGTTAACAATTCAAGTTATGTGAAAGTACATAACATGCAAGTGAACATCTTCCTCACCACCTGCCTCCCAGCCCACTCTCCAGAGACAAACACCCTTGGGTTTGGTTCATGTCCTTTCAAAACTTTTCACACTTGTACAGTCACACACATCTAGGCCCCATGTCCATATACCCATGGTCTGTGTATGTGTGTTTTTTTCCACTCAGCAAGGTGTTGTAGACACCTTTCCATGACAGCATCTATGACCTGCTTCATTCTCTTTACTGAGCTCCTTGTTCTCCACGGCATGGCTCTACATAATTAATTTAACCATCCACCTGCTGAAGGATACTTAGGTTTTCCCAAGTTTCCACTACATTTCATTCAAGGCTATAATGAAATACAGGTTCTTGTACGTCTGTGAGCCGAATGGCACATGCTTTTCAGTTGATGACAGAGACTCCAGAAGGGCAGAGCACGCATGCACTCGCCGGCTAACAGTGCCCATTTCCATGACCAAGATTGGATTTCAGCCAACCTGGTAAGCAGGAAAGGGCACTGTGTAAATTTATAGTTCTCTGATAAAAAGAGAGGCTAAGCATGTTTCATATGAAAAATCACATGTGATTTACAAATGAAACGATATACCTGGGATGTGCTTTAAAATACCTGGGTGGGGGGAAGTCAGGGAGGTAAGATGAAACAGGAAAGGCTGGGTATGTGGGGTTCATTATGTGACTCTTACTTCTATGTTTGCGTGTATATTTGAGTATTTCCCTAACTAAAAGCTTGAAACACATGTAGAATGAATCCACCGATGTATGCTTTTCCTTGGTGGTTTTAAAGACGCTCTTTAGAAGATGAAAACCAAAATTTATCAGTAGGATTCTAGTCACCTCTAGGTCAATCTCGTCTGATTAGCAGATAAGCTAACCAGGGTACGATTCTGCTTACCAGAATTGAGGTTCTCTTTAAAGACAGCTGTTACATCATCACGCACACTCAGCATGGGGGAATCCAACATGGAGAGGAGCTCCCCAATATTTGCTTGTTGGGCCATTATCTTACACAAATGCGCTGTGCTGGGTCCAGGATGTGTGTTAAAGACTTTGAAGGCTCTTCATTGGTGCCACTACCAGACTGAAAAAAAGAAGAGGGATGGTGTAACAAAATGGCCCCATTTTTCCCCACAAAAAACTACCTGCCAGACAAACGGAGCATATATTCGAAGCAGTGAAAAGTTTGTGCAGAACTTTGCTGATAAAAGAAGCTGGGGCGTGTAAATAATTCTGTCCTTGACAAATTTATGAAGAGGAGTTCTAGGGAATGCAACAGAGAGAAACCTAAAAAAAAAGAACAATACCAGTTGGAATCATCACAGCAACTTAATAATGGGACTAAATCTAAGTTTTATTCCTACTCTGATTCTACCTTGGGTTTTGGCTAAGACTATGTTTATGTTTCAAATCAGTGATCTAAAGAGTAGATGAACTATTTTCAGAAAAAGAACTGAAAGCATGCTATCTTCTTCTTGACAACCCCATCAGAGTCTAGAAGTTAGTATGGCCAGTTAGGTCACAAGTGCATAAACCTCATTTGAACCAGGGATGGTTCCTCTATTTTTAGTGTACACTCCTCATCCCAGATATCTACCACACACTCAAATGCTGCTAGTTACAGGGAAGTAGGCATGAACGGGGGAACCCTGCACCTTCAAAAACCCAGTCCTTTATGGCAGTGGAGCAGTCACCTTATCTTCATAGAGAAAAAGCAGCTCATTCTCCAGTGTCACTATACACATTTACAATTATTCATTTCTCCCCACTATGGTCCCTAAAGCTATATTTTCAAAACCAAGTAAAGACAGCTACCATTTATTAGACAGGCACTGCACACCTTTCACAAACATCATCAAATACACTCCTTATATAACTACAGTATGACTGGCTCTTTTGTCCCCATTTTACAGGGAGAGGAACAAAGATCAACCCCATTTGCTTACGGTCAAAAAGCTAGCAGGAGGCAAAAACAGGGAGAACTGAAATTTGAGCCGAAATCTGCTTCACTCAAAGCACTAAGCCCATAAATGTGACATTAAACTAACTTGTGGTTTTGATCCTCACAGCAACTGTGAGGTAAGCAGATATTATCCTTATTTTACAAATGAGAATATGGATACTCAAAAAGGATAAATAATTTTGCCAAGGTCACACAGTAAAGCAGAACTTAGATGCCTCAGCTCCCAGGCCAAAATTGTATACGTCACTTGCAGTCACATTAAAACATATTCTTATTTTCTATTTGCTTGTCTTTGGGTAAGCTAAAGTAGCAGTTCTCAGGCTTCAGTGTGTATCAAAACCACCTCGGATCTAACTTCCTGGGCCCATTCCAGAACTGAATTGTGGGCTTAGGAATATGCATTTTAATAAGCACCCCAGAATAATTCTTATATGGGTGATAAATAAGCCGCATTTGAGAAACACCACGCTAAGGAAAAACTCCGCTAAAGAGTTAAGCTCCTCCAAGGATGCCAAATTTAGAGTAGCAATGACCCCTGAAACTGGTGAGTAGTAACTTACTATCATCTATGCTCTGGTTTAATCACGACCTGGTGATATTCACTGATTTTGCTCTTGGTGAATCAGAAATTCATTAGCCAGAAAAATCAATTAAAATGTATAAATGCATTTTCGATAGAAAATCCTGATATAGAAAGTATGATGTAGGAATATAATACAAATTCATATTTACATAAATATAAATCCTACAGGTAAATCATAAAGGAAGTCAATTTCAAAGGACTCAAAATGTGAGACCATAACTGGTAAGATTTTATTGTAAAAGTTCAAAGCTGAAAACAATAAAGTCTCACCTTATTGTGAGTTGGATTAATTTAAATTTACAAGTGAAGATAATACCAACCTGTCAGGGTTTACTGTTCACCAAGAGGATTAAATGACATAACGTGTATCACACAGTTAACACAGCACCCGGCACAGATAAACACTCGCTGAGTAGTACTCACATATTATCAGAAAGAACACTGGTAAAAATCTTTGGGCCACCACTTTCAAGATGACTGGAGGAGCACATTTATCTAGCTAGCCTCCACATTCATTTCTACTTCAGGTAAATCACAAATGATTCTCGGGCTTAAAAGTAATTTGTCCCTAAGTTTTGTTTTGTTCCAATAAAACTGCTACTTACCCAGTCTCAGGCTAGTGAGACTCCGCGTTTGTCTTCTGTATATTCAGAAGACAGTAATGTCAGAGCTGTTCTTCCAAATGCAGGCAGCCCAGAGCAGAGTGACATGAGCTCAAATCTAAACAAAGATGGCGCCCATCCAGTCACCTTGGCGAGACTCAGGGCTGACCGTCATGGGTCACCTAGCTTGTTTTTCAGATTGTAAATGTAATTTAGGTATAAAAGTCTGATTTCTGGAGCCTACTCTTTCCAAATGCTTTACAGAAAGCAAAAATAAGGTTTTATTCTAACGTACATTAGTATCTATTTTTGGCAACAAGCTTTCGTTGCTCTTCTCTCCAGTTCTAAAATTCTACCTTTTAACCACATTTTTTAAACCTCAGAAAAAATATAAATCATGGGCTTTGTGTGGGATTCTTCATTTAAGTGCCTCAAGTTCAAGGATTTTTGACATTCTAAAAAGCCCTCACGGGAGTTCAATCATAAGCTTTTAGAATTAGTTCCATGACTGGAATATCTCCCCTTTTAAACTTATTCAAATATTTCTTGAGGGACTGAGTGCAGGATGCTAAGTAGGGAAGACAGACTTAGCAAGTGCAATGAAGAACTGTATGTACACGAGCAGGAAATGGACATGATTTAGTGAGTACACAAAGGAGGGAAGGGACCAGCTCCACCTGGATGTGGTGGAAATGGGTGAGTTTCACCCATGTTAAACACACTTTACAGCCTAGAGAAGATAAGGGGAAAGTCCCTGAGAGGTGAGCACCACAGGCACATGAAGCATCCACTTCAGCCATGAAAGTCTCTCTTCCATCTTGGAAGTAACCAAGTATAGAAAACAGGAGACAGGAGAAGCCAAAAGTCAATATTTAGTTAATACATTTCTGTATCCTACAAATTTACATTAGGGAACCATGACTTTCAACACCCACTCCCCACCCCAAAACCTGTCACTCTGATAGTCTCCTGGACCTCAGTAAAAGGCATGATCATCAGTCTCTAGCAGACGTCTAAGTGACATCCGTGCTCTTCCACCACTCGTACCCTCCCATCTAATCCACTGGCAAACCCACTGACTTATCCCTTTTGTCGTCACCCCAGCCCAAGCCCCCATCATCCCCCCTTGGAGACAAGGGAGCAGCAGGCTCCCTCACTACCCTCGCCCTACAACTTATCTGCCACCAAGCAACCACAAAAGACTCTGAAATAGGGAAATCAGAATCTTTCACTCCCCTGTTTAAAATCATCCAGTGGCTTCCCACGGAGCTAATAAGCGCCAGCTCCCAAGGGGCCTGCAAGGCTCCACCAGATTGGGCCAGTTGTGAAGTCCCCACTCCCTCTCCCTTCATTTCACAGCACTCCACCCCCTCGTCTCTCTGCTCTAGTCTCAGGCTCCTAAAACTCAGGAAAACAGCTTCTTGCTCAGGCCTCTGCACTTGCTGTTGCTCTTCTCCCAGATCCTCGTGTGGCTGTTTGTTTCAAGTCTCTGCTCAAAATGTCACACCATCTCTGAGAGGCCTCCCCCATCACCCAATCTAAAGCAACGGGGGTTCTTAGTCACCACCTTTGAATAAACCAAACCAAATATGAAAAAGTCATATTTGGGAATATCTCACATCTTGTGAGTGTGAATTAAAAATAAAATGCCAACCTGTCACCTCAATTTTATGACATGAAAAAAACCCAAAATCACAGTCAACAATATCCATGATAAATCATCGTCAAGCCAAACATAAAGAATATATAGAGCATGAAGAAAAGAAAACAATGTTAAGAAATGAAATAACTCAAACACATTTTGTACTCACTAATCAAATTTCAAAACAGACTTTACAAAACTGTTTTAAGAAGACAATTTCTTGTAGTTGTGTGCATACGGAGGCTAAAAATTTAATCAAAAAGCTTTTCAAAATGATTGGTATAGATTGTCAACAATTTTTAGTAGCTGAAAATGAAGGATCCTTGAGGCTTGCCCAAGCTATGAATCCCAAGTACACGTTCCTTCCAGAAAACAATGTACCAGAAACTTTCCCGAATTACATTCTGCTTTGTCTAAAAAGGTTAGTGATGGGACTAAACGCGGCAGCTGAAGACAAATGTCCTTCCGGTATCACACACGTGTTAACCCAGGAGCAATCTAGCAGCTGACACAGCTGACCAATTTGTTAAAATTTCAAATTTTAACAATCTGACTACTAAAACGGAATACAAATGCAATATTGAAAAATGTTTAATAAAATCTGAGATTTGTGGGACTTCCCTGGTGGCGCAGTGGTTAAGAATCCGCCTGCCAATGCAAGGGACACGGGTTCAATCCCTGGTCCAGGACGATCCCACATGCCGTGGAGCAACTAAGCCCGTGCTCCACAACTACTGAAGCCTGTGCGCCTAGAGCCCATGCTCTGCAACAAGAGAAGCCACCGCAGTGAGAAGCCTGCACGCCACAATGAAGTAGCCCCCACTCACCGCAACTAGAGAAAGCCTGTGCGCAGCAACGAAGACCTAATGCAGCCAAAAAATAAATAAATAAACGAAAAAAAAAATCTGAGACTTGTGATGTGTGATGTTCAGCTTGGGTCTCAATGATTTGATCATGACCATCTGACTTTGGGTTCAAATTCATATGCAGTGGATTTCCGACAAAGGACAGGGTGAAGTACACATAAAATATTTGAAAGTAAAAAGTCAAACTTAGAAAGCTTCCCCTACTCGTGAGGGAGCAATACTTCCACCTTCTTGTTAGACAGTCTACAATCTGTATTAAGTCCCTGTCTGTGAACAGACACCATCTTTAAGGCAAAAATCTCCACCTTATTTCACAATTCCTAGGAGGTAAGGTGAGGAAGACAGTGACAGAATACAGCAAATAGCAACCAGTGAGGCATTAAATGAATCCCATTAGCCATCTGTGTATAAAGACAGCAGACCAAACACTTCCCTATCTCCCCTACACCCTTCCTGCAGACACAGAAAGCTGTTGCACTGCACACTCCTGCCAGTAAACTCAAAATTAGAGCTCAGGGATCAGTCAGGTCACTCAGACTACATTAGTATCCACTAATATCCACTAATATCCACTGGCATTAGAAATGCCAAAGCCTCAATATTTAGGAAGGATATATTCCAGGACTCCTCCAATTCCTAGAAACCACGATAGCATGCAACTCATCCCAAAAAAACTAATTAAGACAATTAATAAATAAAGCCACGTTACAATGTAAATACTAATTCCTTAGCTCAGGGGTCCTCAGTCCAGGACGTACATTAGAATCACCTGGAGAGCCCACACAATCCTGAGCAGGTTAAGGGGTGGGGTCCAGACAGGACATCTGGCTTGTTTTATATGCCTGTGTGGATTGTTAAGGCACAGCCAGGGATGAGAACCTCTGTGCTAGTTAAATGACTTGCTCAGACACACAGGCTTCAATTTTATCTAGGCGTTAGAACCAACGCTTAGACTGCTTCTAGAATGAACTGATTTGAGTAGCAGGTACACCAGGTACTAACTATACAACCTTAGGAAAATTATGTAACATTTCAGAGCCCAATTCCTCATCTGTAAAACGGAGATACACCAAAAGCTGTGAAGAACAAAATAAATAACCATAGAATGCACTTAACACCATGCCTGGCACGGAATAAGCAGTTAAAAAATTACCGGTAATTTGACTAATTACTTCACGACACAGAAGGTCTAGTTCCCGGCAAGTAGCTAAAACCATCAACGTTAATCCTGAATGCAAAGAAACATCTTTGCCCTAGTACAGCCACAGACAGGATAAATGATTCTCTTCCACCTTCCCCCAACCACTGGACTGAGTTTGTACCTTACCTGTTCTGGGGACAATTGGTACTTCAGTTTCCAGTGCTGTCAACCTGGTGTCTTTCATGGTCACTGAAGAGAAGAAACACGCATCTGTCAATATCAATCTCACAGTGAAGTGAGATCCCAGACGCAATCAGAGGAAGTTCAGGATTCACTGGCTTCCACCTCTTTCCTACTGCACATCCCTGACAGGTGGCCATCTGGTTTCCGCTGGAATGAACACTTATAATCACTGGGTGCACATGCCTCTCCCCATCTACATTTCTGAACAGTTGGCTGCTGGAAAATTCTTTATATTGTGCTGAACTTGTAAACTCTGCCTTTTGTTAACTGTCTTTATTAGAGCTATAAACGAATGGGCAGGAAATGCATGGGCAGGATGGGCTCCAGAATTAAGAGCTCCGAGTTGAAATCCAACCTCTGCCACTGAGTAGCTGTGTAACTTTGGGTGATTTATCCTAAGTCTCTAATGTCCAACCTTAAATTACGTCACCTGTACAGTGAGAAGAACGGTGGCATCTACCTCCTAAGGCTGCGTGAGGCCTGCAGGAGAGGAACACCCATAGCCCTCGGCACGGTGCGTGGCACAGAGAAACCACCCGAGGAGCCCGAGAGGAAGAGCAGCGCCAGGCACGAAGCGCTTGGTGGGTCCGCATCGCTTCAAACCCACCACGCCCCCTCCCTCCCCACGGCCCTGCCCCACTAGCCGCACAGATTCTCAGCCAAGCCACACACGTCCCCACTTCAGGACCAGGTACGTGTTGTCCCTATGCCCGAGAGACTCCACCTCTGCCCCCCTCCCAAGCTCAGTCTTCACCCTGAAAAACCTCAGCTTAAACGTGCGCTTCATCAGAGACGCCTTCACTTCCCTCCACTCAGGACCAGACCAGGTCAGGCCCCATCACATACTCTCAGCAGCCTGTATTTCTTGGTCTCATGGACCACAACCAACTAAGCAAGTGTAATTAGTTACTGAATATGTCCCCCTCACCAGAACAGCAGTTCCAGCCAGGGAGAGACAGGGGCTTCTCCAGTACTGTGCCTCTTGCAGCTGCCGCAGTGCCTGGGACTTGTTCACTGAATGATTAGGAGTTAAAATATTTCTTAAATAAATGTACAAAGTTGAATTCTGCCTTTGAAACCACACAACCTTAATCTAATCTTCTACATGACAAGCATAAAATATTTGAGAACAGCTATCATTTCTCCCTATTTTCTTTCCCTTTTTGCCCTGCTTTCTACCTAAATTACCTCATATTAAATATCCTTGTTAAATATGAGTATATGTAAATACATTCCAGTTTGCTTTTAAAATGTGGGCCCTTCAAACTAGGTTTAGGTACAGCCTGATCACTAGATTGTAAGCTCCATGGGGACGGGGACCCAGGGCCTATTGCAGCATCTGGCACACAAGGGGGAAATATACCCTGTTCAAGTCAACAAAGATTGCATCAGCTTCTTTGGTAGCCATTCCAGGGGTGAATACAGATATGAAAAGCTGAACCTCATACACGACATATGTCTAATTACACTGAACAGGGAAGAGCTGGGAAACGAGCCGTTCCACATACGATCCTGGTCAAAGTTGAACTAGTGTGTTGAGCAGCTCTCTAACAATTAAAACCTCTTGCTCCAGATGACGCGGTAATTACATTTCCCTGTAGAACACATTCCAGGCATTAACGCCGCTAACTGTGGTCCTCAGTGGCATCCTGCAAGTGTGCGTGCAGAGCTGGAAGGCAGGCTGGCTTTCCAAAAAGGCCAACGAAACCATTCACACAGGGGGTGCTTGCCCAGCCACAGTCACTCAGCCAAAAGAGCTAGAATTAAAACACTGGAGCCTCTCATCTTCAGAATCTTAGCTTCAGCTGCTACTCCACTGAGTCATGTAGACTTCCTCTTGCAATTAATCCCAGTTGGATCTTTTACCTGAAAAGGAGTATCTAAGGCAAGGGTAAAATTAGGATGTATACAAGATGAGATCTTATAGCCTGCCTAGCCAGGATCACTGTCCTAGATAAAGGAACTGGCATAGGAAATCAGAATGTTTTTTGTCCAATGCTCGACATTAAGACTTCTTACCTTCTTTATTGCTATGCTTAAAAATGGTAATGGTGATAAATGTTGGCCAGTCAGGGGCTACCTGGCGTTATTTATATTTTTAAGTGTTTACTTATTCATTTATATTTAAATCCTGCCCTATGGAGGTACTACTAGGTAAAATCATGCGACCTGTGAACTTCCTGATCAGAAGTGAGGAATGAAGAAGACCCTCCTCAAAAAATGTGTACCCTTGAGGGGTATGGATGGAAACACCTGTCAGAGCATAACAGGGCCAATCCATGTTCTTATCTTCGAAAGCCAAATTAAAAAAGAAACATGCCCTCAGATCTGGACTCTTCCTCTTGGACCCAAAAGTTGTATTCTCACCAGAAAGCAACACTGTAATTGCACTTCTACAAGTCTTTTTGAGTAGAAATAAAGGGTAGGTTTGAGGAAGATGACAGCTCTGTGCTTTAGTGTTTTGAGATTAAGCAGAAGGAACATAGGTCAACTTGTTTTCACATTTCACCTTCATTTCATTCTGTAGGTGTTTACAGAGAGATGGTGTGTATATGTGGGGTACACACAAACTCCAGCTCAACAGCCATGTAGAGATGTCATTAGCAGGACCTGTACACATTTTTTCACACATCTCTGCCCTAGGCAAGATGCATTACGAGCCATGGGAGACCTGAGAGCTGTAATATACCTTTATGAAATACTATTGGCAGGTACCTAAATGCCTTCACGAAGTATTTTATCTGAAAATATCAGCTGAATATTCAGACTTTTGGAAAATCAGTGCTGTGTGTGTGTGGCCTTCTATCCCCTAGGACTCCTCAGAACCCCAAATCACATAAAGTATGTAACTGCATATCACATCACCTAGATAATTTTGTGCAACTTTTCTACGATGTAAAAACACAACTACAGGTATAAACGAAAGCAGATGTCTCTTTACTGTAACTTGTTTTCTGTACTGAGGTTTTTATCTAAAAAAGTTCAAAGACAATTCAGATACAGGTTCAGGCATAGATAGACTATTTCATTATCAAGTACAGTATTAAGTAGAACAGAAACATTACACAGATAATACAGATAATAATAATATGTCAATAACACACTACTGGGCTTCCCTGGTGGCACAGTGGTTAAGAATCCGCCTTCCAATGCAGGGGACACGGGTCCGAACCCTGGTCCGGGAAGATCCCACATGCCATGGAGCAACTAAGCCCGTGCGCCACAACTGCTGAGCCGACGTGCCACAACTACTGAAGCCTACACGCCTAGAGTCCGTGCTCTGCAACAAGAGAAGCCACTGCAATGAGAAGCCCACGCACCACAACGAAGAGTAGCCCCCATTCGCAGCAACTAGAGAAAGCCCGCGCAGCAACGAAGACCCAACGCAGCCAAAAATAAATAAATAAATTTATTAAAATTAATAATGTACTACTACACAACGATGTTTGACTCTGGCTCAGTAACGCTCAGGTGATTTCTTAGAGTAGTATTCTATCAAGTGAATAAAATTGCCTTCAGCACAAAAGCATTCCAAAAAAGGTAAGATACAAGCTCCAATTCACTCTTCCTACCAATGCACAGAAGGAAAGAAAGGGGTAGGAAATACCACTCAGTGTGTGAAAGTAGAACAGCTGGTAGCAAAACCTGCCAAAATGTGTAGTCATGTGTGATTTACATGGTCTCAGCAGTTGTGGTCCCTCTCTAGGTCGTATAAACAGGGGCAGGAGAGCTCCAGATTCTCCATTCAGAACTTTTGCCGTGAGGGACCTGGAAGGGCAATTTGCTGAAGCGTATACCTACCCTATTTCAGAGGTAAATCCTCTAGTAACCTGCCTGCAGGGACAGAGCTTGATTTTGGTAAGGTGTAGCTCATCTATAAATAATGTTTCTTATGTGTTAACTTTCTATTAGCATGAACAAAATTATTTACCAAGAAAATAAACCAAATATCATGTTTCAAAAAACAGAGCTTCCCTTAAAAGAAATCTGAGGAAAACTGTTAAGATTTCTTTAGGTTTCAAGTTCACAAGACTAAAACAGAAATATCCTAGGGAATAAAGGCACAGGGTTTGATAGTCTAGGACTAACACACGTGGTTCTCAAATGTGGTCCTCACACCAGGAACATCAGCATCACCTGGGGATTTGTTAGAAATGCAAATTCTTGGGCCTTGAGCCTTGGTGGTCAGAGACCTCTGAATCTGGGAGTGGGGTCTTCCTGGCGATTCTGATGCCCACAAAAGGTTGAGAACCACTAGTCTAGGAAGAAGGATGAAGGCAAGAAATATTAAAAATATATATTTAATATATATTTTATATATACTTTTGAGGTTCTAAAGGAAAAAAAATAGTGCATAAACCTTGGGGAAAAAAGCCCAATGGAATTCTGCCAGGTGCTAAAGGTACACACAGACTGAATGCCAAGCTTGACAAGCATTTAGCAAGTTACACACCTGAGTTCTCCACTTACAATTTTTTTTTTAATGTGGCACCTAAGGTTGATCTCCCAGTGAAGTGTAAAGAACCTTTCAATATAAAAGTGTAAGAAAATGATTTATAATACAAACAGTACATAGTCCATCTTTAAAAGACGTGGGCCTTTCCTATCTACTGTTTTGTTTGTTTGTTTCTTTTTTAAAGCCCAAGTCCATTTTTAAGAGCAGTAATCTATCTAGAATGATCAGCTGGGCTTCAGGCTGGGTCTGTAAAGTTCCTGAAGCCATATCCAAAATTTCGTATCTGTATGGATTTTGTTCTTGGTGCTGATGGGACAGAAAAGGATATTTGGTCCACAGCTTCCCACAACTTCTCAGAGGGTAACGGAGGCCCCCCCAAAACTTAAGAACCATTGACCTTTGAGTTAGTTTATGAGATCAGCAGTTCAGACAATTTATCACAGTGAAAGATTAAATGTGTGTGTTCTGGAGTCAACCAACAGGGCTCAAATCCCAGCTCAGCCACTGAATAAGTGACCTTAAGCCTCAGCGTGCTCATCTCTCTCTCCCGCCCCTTCAGGCTGTGGGAAGAGCTAACAGGATCACGCATGTAAAAAACACAGCACACTGTTTGGCACTGTGCCAATAAATATAAACTTTATCGTAACAATATTACTACTAAACAAAATGGGTACATAAGCCTTAGAAGTCTACATTTAATCACTTATACTTGAAACATTGATACAGTCGTTCTGTAGCTTAAAATGGATACATTTCACGTTTGTTGCTGTACTCGTGCGCTCTGTGGAGCTACTCAGAGCAGCCCAGGTCTTAACAACTGCAGACATTTCAGTCACCGCATCTGTTTTTTCTTAACACGGCCCACTGTGTCCTCCATCACCGACCGAAGGGTAAAGTTGTCCCTTGTTACTCAAGTACTTCTTGGCTTCTATTGCCATTATCTTTACTTTAGAAAGTGGCCTGTGAATTCTAGGCCAGTAACTACCATGTCTTGCTCTGTATCAAAGCTAGGTTTTTAGGGCACTTTACTCATTAGATGACAATCTGAATTCATTCAACCTTAAAAAGTGTTTTATAACCTTTTGCTACTTCCCTGTATAGAACAAAAGTTAGTACTGCACAACAGAATGGACAAGAAGAAATTAGCAAGGTCCTGGGATTATATATGTTTTATATATACATATTTTTTTAAATTCTCCCCCTCCCAAAAATAGACACTAGACATTAAATTACTAATGTCTAGGAACTACATGATTAACAAGTAAATCAGAAAAAGAATAATCTAAAATTGCTGATGGTAATTTTAGACCAATTTAATTGGTCTAAAACCTTTTTTAGACCAATGGAAAAAATCAGTATTTCATGCAAACTAAACACTGAGGGGGGAAAATTCAGTTTTTGAGTATATGCTAATTATAAATACATATGTGTTTTTAAAGCAAAAAGCTCGAGATTTAAATGCTATCGAGTATACTTTTCTTTCATGCTTGCAGCTACTTAAATGACAAACAAAACTAATACAAATAAAACTAATCTCTCAAAGGGAGATTTATAATATGAGGAACTTTTAAGGAATACCTTCTTAAAAATGTAATATAAAGGAAAGGAAAAAACAGGTCGCACTAAAAGTCATCCGTTTGCTCAGTTATTATAAAGCCATTAACACTTTGATTCAATCAATGTAGAATCTTTAACTGAAGCCCCAGAAGGACTTGAAATCTCAGAAATTTAGACTTTGAAATACTCATTTACAATCCAACTCTCTTATTTCACAAATGAATAAACTGAAGCTCAGAGAATTTAGTGGCTTGTTAGAAGTCGAAAGCTATTTGACTTTTAGAAAAGCTTGAAATGGTTGATGTATTGCTGTATTTGGCTCATCTGCAGCCAAGAATATCCAGTTAATTCCAGAAAAAGTTAACTTTAGTCTACCATGGCCCTAGAACCCGGAAAAGAACCATACCTGTACCTTAACAAACTCTGAAAGAAGACAGATCTGTAAGATCAAGTCAGCTGTAATTCAGACCCCCAAACTTACCTACCACTATATACACCAGAGGTTAGAAGCTATTTTAAGAAATGCCTCTGCAATATATTATAAATTAAAAGCAAAATAGCCGAAGTGGCTACTTTAGCCACTGGTCCACAACCCCTGGTGCACATCAGAATCACCTATGACTTCTTCCAAAATACACATCCAGGGTGTCCTTAAAGACCGAATATGCAAATCTGCCTACTATGGGGCCAGATAACCTGTGCATGAAGGTTTTGATGGACGCTACTGTTAGAGATCTCTCGTTTCCAGTAATTTCATTACTCTATAAACATCCCATAGACAGGCATGTATTTGATTTGTCCTAGTAAGACTGTTCAGTTTCGCCTCACACATGAAAACAGGTATGCACAGAAGGCATCTTATCACACCCGGACAGCAGCAGCATGGGACGTCTTTGCTCTTAAGAAACCAGTGAGGAAGAGTACAACTGAGTCACAGGATTTGAGACACTCCAATTTAATGAAAACAAGTAAGAATGCGTGTAGCTGCCTAGGAATCTGTCTAGCTAGGCAATTAGGAACATCCCAAAGTCTTCATGACACCAGGAAATGCGTGAAGCAAAGAAAGCTTACATCGTTCGCCCTTCCGTGCACGTGATGTAAGAGCGTCTGGGTAAGATATGCAGTTTGGTAAGAGGATAGTTTCCATTGACACCCTCTATAAATACCCCTTAAGTTTACACCAGGTGGTTAGAGGGAGAACCTGTGACTCCCCAGAGAAATAGCAAAGAATCTGACAGTGTTTCTGAGGCACCTCATTGGCCTGATACGTGACTGTTAAAGGTGCATTTCCGCACACAACCCTACATCAGTTTTCACACGTGCGTGCTCCAGGTTTACTCAGGAATGGTCAACTTAAGAATCACAGGTGGTTGCTCTGTAAATCAAGGGCTCCCACAAGGTTTGGTTTTATGACGCTTCTCGAAATTTACAGCTCCACTTTGCCAGCATGTGTGAATTCAGACGACTCCAAGTTGATCCCCAAATTATAAACCTATGAATCTCAGAAGAGTATTATTCTATTTTAGTACTTTTACAGCTTACGCTATGTAAAGTGAAGGGCTATTTCTATGCTTTCTATAAAAAAATCCAGCAAGGATTTTAGCACGACTTTCTGCAGTAAACACGTGAGTTTTATGAAAACATCAAATACTTTCCGGCGTAATTTAGACTAACATGTTTACAGGCACAACACTGCCACCCCCAACAAAAGCTAAGGTATATAAGCAAGGGTGCCCCTCCTCAAAATTAAAGACACACACACACACACAGAGGCACTTATGCACAGACCTCGGCCAACTGATTAATTCTAATCACCTACTTAGAAAGAATGACGGGCCAGCTTTGATCAAATAAGAGATAAATGAGAGAGTCTTGGGTGTACAAATAGAGACAGGAGCACAGTCTGGGAGGCAGTCAGACCCCAGTTCCAGTCCTGGCTCACATAATCCCAGAGGGGTGACCTTGGGCAAGGGACCCTCCTCTCTCGGGGCCTCAGTTTCTTCATCTGAAAAATGGAGGCGTTAAGAGTGGCTGCCTCTCCCCTTTGTCTCGAGGGCTACAGGAGAGGATGACTTGAAAGCACTTGCTCAGCGAGTGCCCCATAAACAAGCTGCTGTTGTCAAGAGGACCGCGACCCCTCCAAAGCCTCCCCCCACACCCCCAAATCCAAAGCACACGAAGCAAAACTCTGGAACAGAAAACACAAAGAAACAGCTTTCATTCTCAAAGGGCTCTGACTGCGGGCTCTCCACCCTCCAGTTCCTCAAATGAATGAATGAGCGTCTAGGAGTGGCTCTGCAAATAGCTGCCTCTTGAGAATCACCTCTGCTGACTCGAAAGCAACTGTCTTTCACCGTCGATTAAATACCCACGAGCACACCCGGAGCGACGCGCTCGGTCATGCAAATTTCAGCGGAGACACCGAGTCCAGGCGGGTCCTTGATGCCCACAGGCAGCCTCCATTCATCCCCCGCCCCCCCAACCCCTGACCCCTCTCAACAAGCCCGGGAACCAGCCCCACCGCCCGGCCCCGCCCTCCAGTCGAGGGTCTCGCCCCCGCTCTCCACACCCCGCGGGAACCTGTCACCCCACCCAGCGAGGGGCTGGCGACCGGGCCCACCTCACCCCTGCACTCGGCTCCGCGGTGCGGGGCTGCAGCCGTCCCCTCCGTCGCCGAAGAGGGGCGACGTGCAGGCCGGGGCCGCCTCTCCTCCCCAGGGACCCGCCAGCCCGGCCGGGCCCCGCCGGAGATAACGCGTAATTAGAGGGAGGGGAAAGCTCTCCGAACCCCCCTTCCCGGTGTCCCTTCTCCGGCAAGAGAGCCCCTTGCCCCAGCCCCACAGGGCCTCCCAGACTGAGGCCATGGTGCCAGGACTTCCCTGAGAAGCCCCCATGAAAGGGAGGGGGCGACACCCTCATACTCACACACCGTCTCCTCCCCCTCAGCTGTTTACCTCACAGCTCCTCCAGCCTACAGGGCGCCGCCATCTTGGACGTACAGCACCTCCCCCCGTCGTGAAATGTACGAGGCCGCTGCAGCCTCCGCCACGAAAAAGAGTCCCAGCGGGATCTCGCCTCCCACCCCGTCGAACCCGACGACAGATGTCCGAGGTCGGCAGCACCTTTGGAAGGAAGGGGCAGTTCTGCTCATTACTGATGATGCTAACCAGTCGAGAAAGAACCAAGGAGAGTTTGTAAGGTAGGGGGGCGGGGACGGGCGGAAGGATTCCGAAAGGGAGCCGCTGAGAGATCTTGTGACTGCGAAGGAGGCAAAAAGAAGGGCCGGCGCGGCGGGAGGAGCTACGCGATGAGAGCGAGGGGCGGGGCGGCGGGTCGGGCCGGGCCGGGCCGGGCAAGAGGCGTAAACAAGTTGGCCCGGCTGGGTGTGGTTGGAGTGCCTCACGCATTGCGGAGGTTCCTTCTCCGCTCGCAGACCCGGGTGCCCCTTCCAGGGTCTCCGTGTGCCCGGCCGCAGAGCTGCGTTCATGTTTCCCGAAGAGCCCGTAGGGCCCCTGTGGGCGAAGGGTCTGCTGTGGAGCCTTGGAGGAGTGGCAGCTCATCTGGGGAAAGAGAAAAGCTGCACCAGGGCAGCCTTCTTTCCTTCGCGGAGTGTTTAGAGAAGCCCACCTCTGGGCCTGCGGAGACCCACAGTGGCTTCTACCCTCAGGTTGCTGGCGTTTCAGACCTGGTCGCGACGTCTATGGAAAACCACCCTGATCAGAGCAGGCAGCTTTAAAAGCAGAAGCCCTCAGTTCAGTTCCTGCTCCGCTGCTTCCTAGCAGTGTAAACCTGGGCAAGTCTTGAAGTCCCTTGAGCCTCAGTTTCTTCCTCTGTGAAATGGGCATAATAACAGGAGTGAAGTGAGGAATCAGGGAGAAAAAGTATGGAGAGTGTTTAGCGCAGCGACCCGCGCCGAGTGAATGCTTGAAGGATGATGGTCCTTATCAGAGGCAGGGTATAGTAGACGCTGTGACTGATACCAAACAGCCTGAGAGAGGCCGCGGTTCAGCTGTGGTGTCTGAAAGGCTCTCTGAAAGAGTGAGCATCCCGCCGGGTTTTAAAAGAAAGGTAGGTTTCATGAACTAGGAATAGGAGAGGCGGTTGGGAAGAAAAGAACTAAAAGAAGCAAGCGCCTGCAGGCAGTCAGCGCTGGCGGAGTTACGGAAATAACAAGTTTTGTCATGGGAACTAGTTGGGTCACAAGGCAAGGCAGCATATGGCTTAAGGGGCCTGCTGTGTGAGTGGCTAGCGCGGTGGGTGCCGTCAGAATTCCAAGAGGCCCAGGGGGGTCAGCCCGTGGGTTGCCTTTGTGAGAATTACAAAAAAGCACTCCTCCTGGGCCCATAGCCCACGTGAGCAGAGCCCGGGCTGTATTTTGGCCTCTACCCACCTACCTGCACCCACACTCCTCCTGGGGACCCTTGAGCCGTGCACATCCTGTATAATCATACCGGCTTATGGGGGAGGTGAGCATTGACCTGGAAATCCCACCCGCCTAACACACCATGGAGGCAGCTGAGGGAAGCCAAGAGGTCGTGATTCAAACAGACGAGAGTGTGAAGGCAGGTTTCTGCCATCGTGCTGCCTGGGTGAGCCTTAGTTTCCTCATCTGCAACATATGGCTAATAATAATGCCTACCTCGGGCTCCCCTGGTGGCGCAGTGGTTGAGAATCCGCCTGCCGATGCAGGGGACGCGGGTTCGTGCCCCGGTCTGGGAAGATCCCACATGCCACGGAGCGGCTGGGCCCGTGAGCCATGGCCGCTGAGCCTGCGCATCCGGAGCCTGTGCTCCGCAACGGGAGAGGCCACGACAGTGAGAGGCCCGCGTACCGCAAAAAAAAAAAGCCTACCTAATGGGGATTTGGGGTGGATTCAATGAGACGTTAAGATGTAACCAGCATAGAACCTAGTTCGATAAATGTTAGTTTTGGTAATTGGTTAACTGCGCTCACAGTCAGCATCCAGTCACCGCCTGGAGTCAGTCCACCCACTGCTGACTTCTGTGTAGTTAGTTAGGGGCGGGGCGGTCTGGGTTCAGGAACAGATTCCTGCCTTCGCATTAGCACCATGGCAGGAACTCAGGCACATTCTGAGACCACCAGTGATTGGGAGAGTTGGGTTAATGGATGAAGTCGGGGGAGGGGCACTGCTCCAGAGCTCCAGCCCAGGACCCGCCCTTCCCTACCCACAATCTTCCTGGGCTCCGTGATCTCATCCTGCTGGAATGCTCTCCTCCATGGAAGGGAGCAATGATACAGGAGTCTCATCAGCTCCTGGACCTCAAGGGGGCCATAACCGCGCTGTTACTGTTTATACAGTGTCTGGAAGAAGAATGGTAATTGTTCTCTCAGTATGGACCACCAGGGGCTGTGAGAAGAAGCTGGGAGGAAAGGCAGAGGCAGCCCTGCCACTGACTCCGTCCCCTCCCCAGGGGCTGCCTTGCTATTTTCTGCTTTTCTGGGGTTGATTTTTGTCATTGGCTAAATAGATGTTAATCAGACCACTACTTTCCACGTACCACCCTGGAGCCTCCCCGTGGCAGGGGCTTCCTGACCGGGCTTTCTCCAACTGTCATGTCCAGCCTGTCTGAGTGTGACAGAAAACGGAAGGGGTGAGCCCTTGGAGGCCGGTGGCACCCACTTGATGTGTGTGAGGCATTCATCTGTGCAGCATCTCCCCCTCCCCTTCCTGGGGACAACCACAGCATCACCCTCAGGCCACAGGCACCTGGACCAGGTCTAGCCAATCCAAGATCCTGGGCATCCAGCCAAAGGGGTTGGTACAGTTGGACATGTGACCCATTGGCCAATCAGGGTGCTTCCCTGAGTCTTTATACGTGGATGCTGAAAGAGATGTTGTCTTTCCTCTGGGGTCACTAAACTGGGATGAGAAAGCTGTGACCCTCCCCCTCTCCCTCCCCTACACCAAGCGCTGTGAGGAGTCCAGCCAAAAGATGGAAAAGACACAGAGAAACAGAGATAAAGAGAGACAGAGATGGAAAGAGAAATGTAGGTTGCTACCCCCTCAAACTCCGGAGTCCCTGATGCCAGCCAGCTTCACCCTGGTCCTCTGAGTTCCATGAGGCAAAAACTATTTCCGCTGATGTTAGTTTCAGTTGGGTTTCTGTCCCTCACAAACAAAAGACCTTCCAGATGCAATGAGATTTGAAGGCCTTTGGAAGGACACCACTAGTCAAAAATATGTCCTTTTCAGTGTCATAAGTTCATCCATTTGAGTGGTTCTCCTGCTTCAGCTTTCTGTGTGGCAGCCCCCTGCTTTCAGGGGTCACACATTTACTGGAGGGTGGACTCCAAGCTCCTGGCAGTATCCCCTGAGGCTCTCAGCAGCCCTGGCCTCTCCAGTCCTGTCATTGTCCCCTTGCTGTCTAGCACTGTGTCCGAATGGACACATATGTATATAAATATATGCATATATTTTTAACTTAGTTGAATGGACTATGTCATAAATGGCAATCTGCTTCTTACTGTTTTCCCCACTCAACTTTATGATTTGAAGCTTCACGTACCTTGCCCTGTATACGTGCAGCCAGTAGCTTCTAACCGCTGACGATTATTCAATGATGTGGATCTACCCTGATCTACTCCCCACTCTCCCAGGGAACGACACCCATAGAGCCACCAGAAACAACACTGTGATAAACTTCACTACTTGTTCCCGTATGCGACCAGCTGAGAATTTCTTTGGGATACGTAACTAGGACTAAAACTGTGGATCACAGAGTATGCATGGACTTACTCTGTTGTTTTTAGAGGAAAAAAATTAGCTTTACAGGGGTATAATTGATACACAGAAGATTAATGTTATATCTTGATGACTTTGGACATGGCACGCACCTGTGGTACCATCACCCCAGCCAAGGTACTAAACATATCCATCACCTCCAAAATTTTTACACAGACTTACTTTTTTTTTTTTTTTTTTTTTTTTTTTCTTTTTTGCTGTACGCGGGCCTCTCACTGCTGTGGCCTCTCCCGTTGCAGAGCACAGGCTCCGGACACACAGGCTCCGCGGCCATGGCTCGCGGGCCCAGCCGCTCCGCGGCATGTGGGATCTTCCGGGATCGGGGCACGAACCCGTGTCCCCTGCATCGGCAGGCGGACTCTCAACCACTGCGCCACCAGGGAAGCCCGACACAGACTTACTTTTAAGAAACACCACCCAACTGTTCTCCAGGACAGCTGCCCCAGGCTACAGCCTCACTAGAAGTCTACGAAAATGCCCACATCCCTGCCAACACTCTTAATTGTAAAGTATAATAGGGCTATAGTGACCCATTCTTGTTTTAACGTACCTCTCTCTGTAAATGAGATGGAGCATTTTTTAATATTCTTGTCAGTCTTGTGGTTTTCATCCTCCATAAATGGTCAGTTCTTACCTTTCGACCATTTTTCTCTCAGGAGAGTTACTATCGTCTCCTTGTTGCTTTGCAGGATTGCAACACACAGAAATGTGTGCTTCGTTGACTATAGATATTTCAAGTGTCTTCCGCCATCTGTTATCTTCCTATTAACTCTATTGTACTTTGCTGGAAAAGAGACATTAATTTTGATGTAATCAACTCCTTCTCCTTTTTTGACTTATAATTTGGGTTTCTGTGGTTTTGTTCAAGAATGCCTTTTCCAGCCCTTACTCATGAAGGACAGTTGGCATGGCGGCCACAGGTGTGCAGTGCACGAACCAGGCCATCTGGGGAGGAAAGAGAGAGCACGGCTGAGTTGGAATCCTGGCTCTGCAACTTGGCAGTGTGCCCTGGGTGAGTAACCAAGCTTCAGTTTCTATACCTGCACGTGGGGATGCCACCAATACCTTAAATACCGAACTCACAGGGTCACTAGGACAGTCCAGTGAGAGACTCATGTAAATGCTTATCAGAGCGCGTGCCAAAGTGTGGGCACCCATGAATATCGTCATTACTGTTCCCTGATGCATGAGTGTCCTCAGGCTGCTGTGACAAAGTACCACAAACAGCGTGGCTTTAAACAACAGAAGTGTATTCTCTCTAAGTTCTGGAGGCCAAAAATCTGAAATCAAAGGGTCAGCCGGGTGGGTCCCTTCTGGAGTCTGTGATGGGGAATGTTCCACGCCCTCTCCTACCTTCTGGGGGTTGCCAGCCATCTCTGATGTTCTTGGCTTGCAACTGCATCCCTCCACTCTCTGCTTCCATCTGCGCGTGGCCGTCTCTCTCCCTGTGTGTTTTCACATGGCTTAACTTTGGTCACTGGGTTAAAGAGGTGACAGCAAAGAGGCGACACACTTCTCTGTACGTGTCACTGTGTGTCCTCTCCTTTTATAAGAACACCAGTCATGGGGAAGTCCCTGGTGGCTCAGTGGTTAGGACTTGGCGCTTTCACTGTCACGGCCCCAGGGTCAGTCCCTGGTCAGGGAACTAAGATCCCGCAAGCCACGTGGCGCAGCAAAGAAAGAAAAACTCCAGTCATCGGGTTTAGGGCCCACATCAATTCAGTAAGACTTCATCTGAACTGAATTACATCTGCAAAGACCCTATTTCCAAACAAGGTCACATTCTGAGGTTCTCAGTGGGTGTGAATTGGGGGTGGGGGGAACACGAGTCAATCCCCTACACCTGCTTTAAGGTGCATGGAGTCCAGCAGATGAGATGGAAGGGGGACCCACCGCAGTGTGACTCAGAGTCAGGTCCAGCCCAGAGCCACCTTGCCAAGTGGTTGCCCTTGGAACGATGAGGGCAACTTACTGGTGGGGATGAGGTTTGAACTTGGCTTCCAGTTTAATCAGAACTCTGATAAATGGTGTTGAGGCGGGTGGGCTTTTCAGGAGGAAGACCCAGCTTGAACAAAGGCATGGACGTAAGACCACGTAAGGCTCATTGGCTGATAACTTGTCAGATTTAAGATATACATGAAACAGGAGATAAGAAAGGCAAGGCATGGAGGGTCCTGAGCTAAAAAATATAATGAAGACTGATGAACATCTATACACTACCAAATGTAAAACAGACAGCTAGTGGGAAGCAGCTGCATAGCACAGGGAGATCAGCTTTGTGCTCTGTGAACACCTAGAGGGGTGGGATAGGGAGGGTGGGAGAGAGGCGTGAGAGGGAGGAGATATGGGGATATATGTATATGTATAGCTGATTCACTTTGTTACACAGCAGAAACTAACACACCATTGTAAAGCAATTATACTCCAATAAAGATGTAAAATAAAGAAAGAAATAAGCCTGAGCTGTATCTGGAGGCAAGGAGGATCCTCTGAAGGTCTGAGAGTTGAGGAGAGAAGAGGCGGAAGTTGTCGGTTGAATATTGACAAAGGCTCAATCTTGACTTTCATGCTTACCAATGTAGCTTTGAAATCCTGGGCTCTCTGTCTCCTCGGCAGGCCGCTTCCTCACCCAAATTCCCAAGCACATCTCTGTACACCCCTTGCAGTATGATGTGTAGGACCACAGTACACAGTGTTCTCCATGCTTAAGAGTTTCCTGGCCATCACGAGACTGTCCCCTTCCCCAAAGCAGAAACATTCACAACCAGAGGTTTTATTTTAGCTAGGCCTCCCTTGAAGAATATGCAGGGACTATTTGGAAAAGATAAATCTGGATCCCTACTTCACACCCTGTAATCAGAAAAAAACTCCAAAGGGATCAGAGCTCTTAGGTGTCAAAAGTGGAACCATAAAAGTGCTAGAAGAAAACAACACAGGTGAATTTTCTGTAATCAAGAGTGAAAGGGTGGGATAGGGAGAGTGGGAGGGAGGGAGACGCAAGAGGGAAGAGATATGGGGATATATGTATATGTATAACTGATTCACTTTGTTATAAAGCAGAAACTAACACACCATTGTAAAGCAATTATACTCCAATAGAAACGTTAAAAAAAAAAAGAGTGAAGAAAACCTTTCTGAAAATGGCTGAAAAGTCAGAAGCAAAAGAAGAAATGGCTGATGAATCAGACGACCTCCAAAACAAGGTAAAAAACAAAACAAAACAAAACTCCTTTTGTAAGGCAAAAAGAAAACAAGCAAAGACAAAACAAATAAGCTGAGACAAAATATTTGCAACTTATTTCACAAATAAGCCTCCTAATATAGAGAGAATTCCTTAAAGTGTTTTTTTAACTCACTTATTTCATAGAAAAAGAGGACAAAAGACATGAACAGAAAGTTCACAGAAAAAGAGATGTAATTGATTTCAGACTTCCGGCCTCCAGAACTGAGAAAGAATACACTTCTGCTGCTTCAGCCACCCAGTTGTAGTCGTTTGCTAAAGCAGCCCTCAGAAGCTAATACACTGACCATAAAAAGGAATTTTTGGAATGTAATGTAAATCATTGAAAAAATCCAAATCCATGAGTTCATAGTGATACTCAAAATTAAGGGGGAAAAAGGAGAGAGAAAATTTTAAAAATCCAATTATGCCAACACCTTACTATGGAAATCAGCAATTAAAAAGAAAAGATGAATCATTTACACCCTGATATTTGGAAGAACTCTGGCTCATCCACAGTTAATGAGGGAAAGCTCTTCTTTACAGGAAAAAAAAATATACCAGTTAATAAATGTGGAAGGAGTGAGAGAATTAGAAGGATCACCATTTTGCAACCATCAGTGAAACAGTTGATTCAGCAGTGGGGGCTGAACCCATTAGGAGAAGCTGTGGGGAACGGGATGCGTGCATTGACAACAAAGTCCTACTCTACAGATTGCTTCTCACCTCACCTTTATGACGGAGAGAGCTGGCTGTCACCTCTTTAACCCAGTGACCAAACTTAGCATCACTAAGGTGGGACACCCTGACTTTAGGTACCGCCAATGCTGTGGAGCACACAGCATCACCTGAGAAATATCCTTGCCTGAGACATCTCAGCGGAACTGCATCAAGCCTTGGCCCTAACGTCCGGTATACATGGGATGGAGGAACAGGTTAGACGGCACCTCAAGGAAACAATCAGACAAATCCGGAAAGCAGACCCTTCTACCAGACTGGCCTGAGCTCTTTTGAGGGGGTGGGGGTTGGGGGGGGAGGGATCAATGTCAAAAGAAAGGGGTAGGGGGCACTGTTATGTCATAAAGGAGGCTAAAGAAACAGGCAAACGCAATGCTTGAAACTTGGCATGATCCTGATTCTAAAAGAGCCACTCTACGAGAAAATGGGGGGAGATGGCAAAAAAAGAAAGAAAAAAAAAATGAGTCTGAACTGAATATGCAATGATACTAGGAAATTATTGACAGTTTTCTTAGGTGTGATAATGACAGTTACATGATGTAAGAATATCTGTTTTTAGGAGATACATGCTCAAGTATTTATGGGTGAAGTGTTATGATGTCTGCAATACATCTTCAGAATGTTTTATCAAAACGAAACACATTTATATGTACATATATATGCATATAGAGACATAAAGCACAGTTGGCAAATGATAACTATTGTTGAATAACAGTGAGGGATATATAGGTGTTCATTAGACATGTTTCACTCGCTTTCTTTTTGGAAATTTTTCATAATAAAAACTTGCAAAAATACATGAAGATCAGAAAATAATAATTGGACCGCGCAGCGAAGGGAAGTCTGAGATCCTCATCACGAGATGGTGAGATTCTCCAGGCTTCACTCACTCTCTGCGTCTGTGGAAATGAAGGATTGGGCAGATGGTTTGTTTTTAACTTTGGTAAACTATGCATCACACAAAATTTGCCATCTTAACCTTTTTTTTTTTTTTTTTTTTTTGCTGTTCGCGGGCCTCTCACTGTTGTGGCCTCTCCCATTGCGGAGCACAGGCTCCGGACGCGCAGGCTCAGCGGCCATGGCTCACAGGCCCAGCCGCTCTGTGGCATGTGGGATCTTCCCGGACCGGGGTACGAACCTGTGTCCCCCTGCATCGGCAGGCGGACTCTCAACCACTGCGCCACCAGGGAAGCCCCTATCTTAACCATTTTTAAGTGTACAGTTCAGGGGCATTAAGCACATTCACATTGCTTTGTAGCCATCACCCCCATCCACCTCCAGGACTTTCTCATCTTGCAAAACAGAAACGCCGTACCTATTAAATAACTCATCCCTCACCCACAGCTTCTAGCAACCACTATTCTACTTTCTGTCTCTGTGATTTTGACTTCTCCAGATACCTCGTGTAAGTGGAATAAAGTATTATCTTTCTGTGATTGGCTTATTGTACTTAACAGAATGTCTTCAAGGTTCATCTGTGTTGTAGCACGTGTCAGAATTCGCTTCCTTTTTAAGGCTGAATAATATTCCGTTGCACAGATACACTCTATTTTGTTTACTTATTCATTTGTCGATAGACACTGGGTAGCCTCCCCCGCTTGGCTGTCGTGAATACCGCTGCTGGGAAGACGGGCATACAGGTATCTCTTTGAGTCCCTTCTTTGATGCTTCAGGTGCCTACCCAGGAGAGGAATGGCTGGATCTGGGTGGGGTGATTTGTAAAGGATTCTTTCCTGCTTTCCAAATGAGCTTATTACAGGTGCCCTTTTAAACTGCAAACCACTCATCTTGCAGAAATGCGTGGACAGACCACCTTTCAAGGATGTACCAACTGTAGTCACAAGACTGCTATGTCCTCACCCTCTCCCCAGCTTCTACATTCTTTTCTTCAGAGAAGGAGACCTCCCTACATGCTCTTGGGTAGATAAGAAACAATTGGGAGAGAAAAATGCTCACCCTTCAGGGGACAATGATAAAATGGTAATTTGAAAACCTCTGAAGGTACAGGCAAAATAAATGTAAATTGAGTGCAAATCCTAGAAGCTGGAAGGCAGCGCCCCCTGCAGGTCACTCCTAGTGCTGATCAGCCTTGAGATAGACTGCTGAGATAGATGGGTTCGTATTTCGAGTTCTCTGCAGAGACGTGTATGTCATCCTGAATGTCTTTCCTCGGCTCTCACTTCTTTATGGGTTCCTTTGAGGCTTTGCTTCCTCGGTCTGGAGGCTGAAGCCATACCCCAGGCCCAAAGCCCCCTGACCCACGTAGGATGTCGGGGGAGACAGGGCCTCTCCCCGCTCAGCAGCCACAGAAAACTCCTCTGATGGCTGAAACTACGCAGGCACCAAGGCTACCGCTCCCTGGGGCTACTTGATGGGGCTTGACCGGGGAGGTGAGGACCCACTGGGGGATTTTCACCCTCCTCAGGCTGGCTAATGACCCCCCACCCACACACCCACACACGCGTAGTGCTTGTTGGGAAGAGTACAAACTTGCATCCATGCGTCACAAGCTTACTGATCCTGGGGCGCATGGTGCTGGAGAAACCCTGGGCAATAGGAGGTGGGGTCCTTGCCCTGGTGGATCAGGCAGATGCCCCCACTTATCACTGTGTGGACTTGGCTGTGGTGCCAGCTGCACCTGGGGGTTGGTGCTTGGTTTCCCGTCATTTGGTCAATACTTCCAAGTGACAAAATGCTACCTGGGACTAAAAGAGGCGAGGCTTGTGAAGGCCCCGCACCCTCCCTGGCGTGGGTGAATGTTCACGAGACCCCCATTCCTTCCTCTGTGCCTGCGGCCTTGCGAGGGCTTCCTGTGAGTATCCAGAGAACACAAGCGCGGAAGTCACCGGGAGTTTATGGAGCAGGAACCCGATGCCGTGTGTTTCATTCATAACCAGCCTGCCATGTAAATTAGCACAACCCACCTGGTAGGAATCAAGCTGACACACCTTGTTTGCTTGTTTGCCCTCAGCAGCTAAAGCTTCTGGACTATCCCATGAAAGAGAGGGCAGAGTTCCACAGCTGAATATTTCTGATGAGATGTGATAACTTACACATTTAAAGCATTTTAGCATTTATAAAACGTTTTGCATGTATAATCTCATTTGCTACCTACAGCTCCAAGGGAAACTTTATCTTAGCCCTGTTTTAGAAATGGCAAGTCTGAGGCTCGGGGAGGCTAATGCCTGCCTGTGGTCTGCAGCGGGTGTGTGTCAAGGCCAGGAGCAAGCGCAGGTCTGAGTACAGGCACGATGCACCCATTGCCCCCAAGTGACTCTGGAGAATCCGACATTATCCGCTCTGTTAATTGCCACCGGGGATTTATGTTTTATAAAACATGTATGAGGGATTCCCTGGTGGCACAGTGGTTGAGAGTGCGCCTGCCGATGCAGGGGACACGGGTTCGTGCCCCGGTCCGTGAAGATCCCACATGCCGCGGAGCGGCTGGGCCTGTGAGCCATGGCCACTGAGCCTTTGCATCCGGAGCCCGTGCCCCGCAGCGGGAGAGGCCACAACAGTGAGAGGCCCGCGTACCGCAAAAAAAACAAAAAACAAAAAAAACATATATGAATCATCTAGATGGGAGGCAATAAAACACCAGTCTCCATTATGAAGAGCTGTCAAGAAGAGTTAGCCTCTCCAGTCCTCACGAGCCTCCTGCCAGAGGGTTTCATGAAATCGCTGTGGGGTAGAAAGATCAGATGAGCTACTTGATCGTCTGGTTATTTCCTAAACCTAGAAACAGGGTCCCAGCACTCTGTTTGATGCCCCTGCCGGGGATGCTGGGAGGCATCAAGCAGGAACGCTGGCCCTTGAAGGCTCCTCTCTTGTACTTCCTGCTTCCCTGCCTGATTTCTCCAAGCCCCTCTTTCCTGTCGTGCTCCTCTAGGCAAACCAACCATCTTGTGAAGTGGAGGCACCCCAGAACCTCACGCCGTGGTCTTCCACCAGGAAGCTGCCCGTCTCCATCTCGAGATTCATGGAGGCAGGAGGATGGGAGGGTTGAGCTCACAGACCGAGGGAGGTAATGCCTGTCTGGTACCCAAAGGGCCAATAAAGATTTGTTTGAATCGAAAACGTTATACACACATATGTATGTGTGGGGAGAGGGAGACTGGAGAGAGGGGGAGAGGAAGGAAAGGGAGTGGGGAAGAGGCAGGGAGAGAGGGAGGGAAGAGGAGAGAGGGAAATTAAAAGGATACACGTCAGGATGGAGGTGCATATTTTATTTTCTTCTTTCTACTCTGATCATATTTCATTCTTGTAATTTAAGCAGTAATTAGATAGATGGATGATGGATGGATGGATGGATAGATAGATAGATGGATGGATGGATGGAGTTTTCGGGCTGGTTTTTGCTAGAGGAAAAGTAGGCAGGAGCGCCACCGTGTGGCGAATTGCTGCCTCCCGCGGAGCCCGGACGCCTGGGAGGTGGGGTCGGCCCGCACGGAGTGCCGTCCGCGAGGGGCAGGCAGGGCGGGGCTCCCTCCACCTCAGCTGCCTACAGCTCCTGGGCTTGGACAGAGCTCCCCAGTCTCCCTGAATGACTGAGTCGCAGCAGGACCGCGATGGGTGCCCTCCCGGCGCCAGGAGACAGAGGAGGATTGGTGGTGGTGGTAGGAGGGTCACCGTTGGGCAGCATGTGGGAGCCCTCGCCCCCAGGGCAAAGACCACCTGGTCCATCCTCTCGTCCCCAGGACGGGTGGGCTCAGCTCAGCTCCCGCTTGCTGCATTCTGTGGCCATTCTAAGCCAAGGCCATAAATGTTCCCAAGGTCACAGAGCTGATGCCAGCTGATGCTGGGACCAGAGGCTGAACCCTGCGGCACACGCAGCACAGCACAGGCCAGCCTTACCGGGGTCAGTCTGTGCCTGTCGTCTGCTGAGACAGGATTCCACAGGGTCCTTCCCCTCAGATAGCTGCCGGTCTTATTAAGAAGCAGCTGAGTGCCCATGACAATGGACAGAGACAAGAATCCAAGGTTTGTCGTGGTGGGCCAAATCCTTTACACTACAGGTGACCCAGAGATTGTGGGAAGTCTGGAAGGCTTCCTGGAGGAGTAGACTGAAGAAAAAGGACATTCCAGGCAGGGGGAACAGGAAGGGCAAAGGCAGGAGTTGGAATTCGGTCTGGTGGATAAAGAACCCACCTGCCATATCAGTAAACAAAGGATGTTGTGGCCACCAAGCCCTCAGCCACGCAGCCACCCCCAAGGGTGCACCCCAGGGGATTCAGGATGGAGAAAAACAGGATACTGACCCTAGATAGTTAAGAAGCATATCAAAGGAATAATTTCATTAAGCCCAGACTCTTGCATTTTCCCATTCATAGAAAAGCCCTAAATTCATTAACTTGAGATGCCTGGGTTTTTTGTTTGTTTGTTTGTTTTTTGGCTGCAGCTGTGTAGCACGTGGAATCTTATTTCCGCGACCAGGGGTCAAAGCTGTGCCTTCTGCAGTGGAAGCGCGGAGTCTTAACCACTGGATCGCCAGGGAAGTTCCCCGGTTTTTCTTTAATTAGCAATAACCTTTTGTTGTTCGACTACCTGCTGTTTTGTTTTGTTTTGTTTTGTTTTTGCAAAAACTCCTATATATCCTGGCTCCTCCCTTACCTCTTTAGAAGAGTCCCTCAGAGTTGCCTGAGAGGCTGTCTCCTGGGCTCAAGTCCTCAGTAATGCCCCACATAAAATATAATTCTCAGCTTTCAGGTTGTGCTTTTCTTCTTTTAATCGACAGTCTCCAGCAGGAAGGACACAGCATATTCAGGTGACAATGAGAAGATGGTTAGAAGGTGACAGCTACAACCCCAAACACTTCTCTGGCTTTATCCTGTGTCCTTGCCCAAACCCTTTTTCCACTCTCCCGTGGTTTTAGCAGGTCGGCCAGCCCGGCCAATGAGAGGCCCATATCCCTCTCCCCGCTACAGTGAATGGTGCAGAGATGAGCCAATCAGAGTCGCTCCCTGGCCTCTAACTGAAACTATTGAGAGAGCAGCTTTCTTTCCACTGGAGTTTCGAAGCTTATAGACTCAAAACTGGTAATGCTGAGGATCTCAGCTGCAGGATAAAGCAAAGCTGAGAGATGGAAAGTGAGATATTCATGCATTGATTGATGGATCCATTCATTCTGTAACTACATCACCAGTATCTACCATACACTGAGATTCAGCTGTGAGCCAGGGAAGCGAGACCCCTGCTCTTGTAGTACCCACATTCTCTGTGGGCAGTGAGGCCCCACAAATAAATAAATAAAAAGGCAATAAATCCACAAGATATTTTCAGTTAATTATGAATGCTAAGAAGAGCAAGACTGATGAAACAGAAAGTGTCTGGGGTGGGAAAGTCAGGCTTTAGTTGATGGCAAAGGAGGTCTCGCCACAGCGGTGACATTTCAGCTGAGACCTGGATGACAAGGGGTCAGCCATGCAAAGATCTGGGGTTGGGCCATCCAGCAGAGGGGACAACAAATGCAAATGTCCTGAGGCTGGAATGAATGAGATCCAGGCAATATCATGTGAGCATCTGGATCCAGCCATACCTGAAGTAGACTCTTTTCAGTGACATGAAGTAATTGTTTTGTTGTTTGTTCTTTTTTTTTTTTTTTTTTTTTGACAACCGTGTGGCCCCTGACCACAGGGAACCATTTTCTTTTTAAATATTTATTTATTTATTATTCATTTTTTGGCTGCGTTGGGTCTTAGTTGTGGCATGCGGGATCTTTCATCGAGGTGCGCGGGCTCTTCATGGTGGCACGCGGGCTTCTCTCTAGTTGTGGCCCGCAGGCTCCGTAGTTGCGGCACGTGGGCTTAATTGCCCCGTGGCATGTGGGATCTTAATTCCCTGACCAGGGATCGTCCCCTGCACTGGAAGGCGGATTCTTAACCACTGGACCACCAGGGAAGTCCCTTGTTGTTCTTAAACAAGTTTAAATCGGGTTTCTGCAGCTTGCATCTGAAAAATTCCATCATTTGAAAGAGTTCTGACACCATGAAAGCACTGAGCGCTAATCTCTGAAGCTGAGAATTTTGTCCTGCGGGCAAAGGGAACTCATTAAAGGTTTTTAAGCTAGGGAGGACTCTTCCTGGTCTTGCTCCCTCTTTCCTCTCTAGGCTCGTCTCTCGAATGTCCTGTCCTTCCCTCCCCGTCCTTCAGTTGCCACCTCCGCTCAGACTGAACTTGTCTGCTGTCATTTCCCTGAAGGTCCTGGCCTCCAGCCCTTTGCACATCCTTCCCTGCTTCCCTTCTCCCAACTAACTCAGCCTGGCGTCAACTTAGATGCCACTTCCTTCACTAACTCTCCAAGTCTGGGTCCATTTCCCCATGCCCCAAGCTCCTTGTTTACATGCAAACCACGTTCACATCACAGCACTTATTAGCCCAAATTGTAAATGCCTGGGTATTCTGTCCCACCTGCTAGACAAAGAAGAAGCTCGCTCCTGTCTGGTTCTTGTTTGAAACCCTAGCATCTGGTACCTAGTAGGTACTCAGTAAACATGTATTAGCTAAGGGAATGTAATGGACCAAATGTCTGTATCTCCCCAAAATTCATATGTTGATGAATGAATGTGATGGTATTTGGAGGTGGGGCCTCTGGATGAGAGATAGGTTTAGATGAGGTCATGAGGTTGGGACCCCCATGATGGGATTAGTGTCCTCTTAAGAAGAGGAAGAGAGACCGGAGCTTGTCCTCTCTCTGCCATGTGAGGCCTCAGCAAGATGGTGGCTGTCTACAAGCCTGGAAGCTTGTCCTCACCAGAGACTCAATCTGCTGGCAACTTGACCTTGGACTTCCCAGGCTCTGTGAGAAATAAATGCTGTTTAAGTCACCCAGTATGTGGTGTCTTGTTCTGGCAGCCCGAGCTGGGAGGAGGGAAGGGGGAAGAAGGAGGGACCTGGCACGTGAAAGGTACCAACAGAACTCGAATGAATGGGCACAAGGCTGCTGATGTGAACTATAGCCCTTGGAAGCATCTAAATGAAGGCATTTCATTTCCAGGGCTGCCTACCAAGAGGAGTGGTGTTGGCTCTGCAGGCAGCCCTGGAGGGGATCCAGAGGCTGGGAGGTCTCAGTCTGCAAGAGCCTGTGAGAGGCTGCCTGTGGCCTCCTGGCTTCAGTTGATGTGCTCTTGGGGCCTGGACAGTGCTCTCCCATAGAGGGGCTCCCAGGTGGCTCCAGGGAAGGCCTGCCTTTACTTGCAGGCTGGGATCCTGGTCTAGGAAAAGAGTCCCTGAGCTGGTTACTCAAGGGGGAAGAGAAGGACCCTAAGTGGGACTACATCTTAGAACAACAGCTGAACTGTACATGCCCGATACAGCAGCTTTACACTAGAAAATACCCTACAAGCTAAATGCCCTGAATGGAGAAGGTGATTGGTAAGGTAAGCCATGAAAAACCGTGAAATCATTAAACATGTTAATGAAAGCCACAAGAGAATTTAGGAGGTCCTGAAACAAAATAACATTCAGTGAAAAGAAAAAAAGACCTGCTGGTTGACAATAGCAAAATGTGGACATGTGTGTATACCAAAGTGAATTAAGGGACAAGTCCTTGAATTAATTTTTATTTTTATTTCTACTGTAATCATTTTTCTAATTATTTTTTATTTTTCTGAACGTTCTTGAATTCTTTGCATAATGACAGAGTTCCAGTTGATTATGGGCAAACTGCAGCATCCAAAGAATATTCCAGGAGTTTCCACTGGTCTCTCTCCACCAAGAAGAGAGACCAGTCGTCTCCTGTGTTTGGCCTGTGGTCCAGAGAGCACCAGCACCGCACAGACCAGGGTGACCCCCAGGCTGGCGCTCCCTCGATGGCCTGGCCCAGCAGCAGTGAGACCCTGCCCGAAACCCCGCCTCTCTCTCCATGTCGGACCTTGGACTTCAGTTATGTCGAGGCTTCCTGTTGCCAAACTTGTTTTCTTTAGGAGGGAAACCTAATCTCTCCAGCTCTGGGCTGGCAGAGCATGCAAATCAGCCTAACAGTGCTCTATTTTGTGAGTTCTCATATGCAAAACCTCCTGAAATAAATCAGCCATCCCGTAAGCTGGGGGAGGCTTGAGAGGCAGAGGAGGAAGAAGTAGGTGCCCTCTGTGCCCAGTGGGCTGAAATGTCCGAGACTGGCCATCCCAGCCTTCCCGCTGGTGACGGACACCTGGAGGCAGCCCCCAACACCCGGCCCTCCCTGTTCTCCACAGCGGCCACCAGATGGCAGCACACGCGGGCCTTGGGACCCGAGAGCAGCCTGCCCGTGGGCCTGAGCGGCTGAGGGTCCCGCACACGCGGAAATCACCCACGTTCAATATCACACCTGCTGCGCCTCACTCGGTCTAGAGTCAAGTCTGGGGAAGCGTGAATTTGACTTTTTTCTCAACGGCGACCTCTGCAAGGACAAGAGGGGCCACTCTAAAAGCAGTTTGCAGCAGCACAAGCCAAGGGCTTTGTAGGCGAGTGCTCCAGGCTGGGGATGCTGAGTGCTGAGCTCAGGGGGTGAGGGAGGGAAGGAAGGAGAAGGAGGAAAGGGAGAAAGGAAGGAGGGAGGGAGAGAGGAAAGAGGGAAAGAGGGAGAGAAAGAAAGGAAGAAAAGAAAGAAAGGAAGAAAGAAAGAAAAAGAAGGAAAGGAAGGAAGAGACTTATGAGTTCTCTACACAAAAATCAGGTTTATAAGCAAATGTTTTATTTTAACTTCAATTTTTTAAAATTTAATAATTTAGCCATTACTTTTTAAATCCACATGTTATTAAAAATTTCCGGAGAGTGAGTGCTGCTCCAGGAACGGAGGGTTAGAGAAGAGAATGGCGAGTCTTGGCTCCTGGAAAGCTTTGATAAGCAAATACAGCCCAGCGCTCTGGCGCGCTCTCTATTGGCTGTTCCTTCACCACCAGATTTTGACACAAATAATCAGATTGAAAATCAGGTAGGGAAACAGAAGAGGAAACACACACGCACACACACACAGAGAGAGAGAGAAGGGGGGGAAAAGGAGAAGTATCTACTTGAGCAGAGAGTCACACATTGACCGGGTGGCACCGTCCCCAGAGGGAGCAGCGAGCTTCCCACCGAGGACGGACGAGGAGCTCTGGACAGGTGAGTGAGTCGCACACCCCTGCCTCTGCTTTTGAAATTTGCATATCCGACTTAGATCGCTTCCAAGCAGTTTACCTAGTCCCTTTGGCAGTCCTAGGAAGACTAAGGGGGGGCTGGAAAAATCTCTTTTATGAGAGGTGGCTTTCAGTCCTTGAACCCAAAGAGGTGGCAAGGAGGCAGTCTCCTCTGAGATGCTGCGAGCCCCCCCGCCGTGTACCCGTGGAGGAATTACCTTCCGCCAAGTGCACGTGTATACCCGTTGTTGTTATTTTTGTGTTTGTGTTTTGGCCGTATGGCATGTGGGACCTTAGTTCCCTGACCAGGGATGGAACCCGTGCCCGCTGCAGTGGAAGCGCGGAGTCCTAACCACTGGACCGCCAGGGAGGTCCCATGAACGCCCTTTGAAGTTTTGATTTTAGGCTGACAGAGGCCACCTACCTGCACGATGTCATACCCACACCCCAGCTCTCCCAGGGACCTGGGCAGGCGAGGCAGGACACACGTGGAGGTGCCCGAGTTGGTGTCCATTTTCGGGGACAGACTGGCCCTGTCCCCAGGGCACTCTGAGCCTTTCTTTGGCTGTGAAATAAGAGAGTGGGACTGAGGACTCTGAAGGAAGTCTTAGCTTCAGCACCCACAGTCCCAGGCGACCTTCCCCAAAGTTCTTGGGACACTTTGAGAGGGAGGCGCTTCACATTCAGAGCCTCCTAAGGGGAGCAGGGGACTGACATCTCCACTGCACCCTCCCAACCAGCCTCCAGGAGCAAGAGATGGGGAGGTGGTGCCTCAGCCTCTTCTACCTAATTTTGAAGAAAAAGCCAAGTTAGAGTCTGGGCGTCTGGGGAGAGGTGCTTGCTGTAACGTAGGGCTTGTTAAGGGGGGCAGTCCACTGAATCACTGTGGGTATGTGCCTGTGTACATTTTGCTGGGAAGAAAGTCCGCAGCTTTCATGAGATACTGTGGTGGGAGGTGCAAAGTAATTTTCGGTCTCTGGACGTGGATCTGGTGGGAGCCAGCTGAGCTGCACCTGCCCACATGGGCTCACTCCTCTGCACATTTCTTAGTGGGCAACAGGTAGAACGCTTCAGTCTTAGAGAAGGGGCAAGTTTCTTGTCCTCAGAGGTGGTGCAGAAAGGATTCTTTGGATAAGAAGATGTGTGAGGTTTCTTCCAACTCAGATTTGGGGATCAGAGGGAATTCCCTGGTGGTCCAGTGGTTAGGGCTATGTGCTTCCATTGCAGGGGGTAAGGGTTCGATCCCTGGTCGGGGAGCTAAGATCCTGCAAGCCACTCAGCCAAAAAAAAAAAAAAAAAAAAAAAAAAAAAGATTTGTGGGTTGGTATGGCAGTTTCCCAGCACAAAGTTCTTGGGGACCACCAGGGAGTTATACTTGGGTTAGGTTTGATTGATGGAGTCACTCAAAACCAGTGCAGAGCATTTTCTCAAGGCTTTCAGGAGACTGGGTGGTGTCCCACTGGAGAGTACAAGGGCTCCCGAAGCCTTTGGGGCCAGATCGCCCCCCACCCGGGAAAACTAACCTGATCACATGTGATGCTTCACTGTGACACAACCTCTCAACCCTTTTCAGAAACAACAGAAAACTTTTACCCTTCCTCAGTCTAGAGGGTGGTTTTTGTTCCTTTGTTTCCAGGAATTCAAACCAATGGGAACTGGTTTAGCCTCTAATTCAGAGATGCTCAGGAAATGTTTTGTTGACTCCTTTTTGTTTTGTTTTTTAAATTAATTTTTATTGGAGTATAGTTGCTCTACACTCCTTTTTGTTTTTATTGAGGTAAAATACACATAACATGAAATGGACCATTTTAATCATTTTTTAAGTGGCCAGTTCAGTGGCATTAAGCACATTGACATTGCTGTGCCACCGTCGCCACCGTCCATTTATAGAACTTCTCTCATCTTGCAAAACACTGAAACGCTGTCCCCAGTAAACAATAACTCCCCGTTCCTCCCATCCCCCCCAGCCCCTGGTCCCCACCATCCTACTTTCTGTCTCTGAATTGGACTACTCTAGGTAACTCATGTAGGTAGAATCACACAGTATTCATCCTTTGGTGTCTGGCTTGATTTCAAGTGGCATAATGACCTCATTGTTCATCCATGTTGTAGCACGTGTCAGGATCACTTTCCTTTTGAAGACTGAATAATATTCCATTGTTATGTCTATACTATATTTTGTTTACCCACTCATCCATTAATGGACCCATCGGTTGTTTCTACCTTTTGGCTATTGTGAATGACAGTGCTATGAACCTGGGTGTACAAATATCTGTTCAAGTCCCTGCTTTCGATACTTTTATATACCCAGAGGTGGATTCACCTCTTTTTGGCATTGCATCCTCTGAACTTAGGAAGAGACATTTGAGAACTCCTTCCAAATTTTGAATAGAAGTAATGACTACCCTCTGCTGGGGCCCCAAAAAGGACCTGGGCTCACGTCCCCTGACTCCCACATGGAAAGGGTGATTGTTTGTTTGTTTGTTTGTTTGTTTGTGTTTCCCCTTGAGTCGTGTCTTGAAACGTAAAGGAAGTCCAAAGGGTCCTCTGTAGCAGACTCTGAGAAACAACGGAGTCTTACTCAACCCTCCCAAAAAGGGAACCCGAGTGATGAGTTTCTTCGTCAAGGTAGGTCGGTCCCGTGCTAAAAGTCAACGAACCCCAGCATGGGATTTTAGAGCAAAAGGGAAGTTTAGAAATCTCTTAGTTCAACCGTCCCTTCTGAGAGATAGGAAAACCAAGCCCCAGGTTGGCGGCTGACGTGGTTAGGCTCAAGGTCACAGAATCCGATTCAGCCCCACGGGAGGCGCCTCGTTGCACGGAAATCACAGGCCTGCTGCTCTGGCTCCATCTGGAAGTCGGGGTGCAGGGCTGCCCCTCTTCAGAAGTACTGGCCGAGATTCTGACTCAGGGGCGGGGAACCCTCTACTGGGATTGGGGGTTTTTGAAGAGATATTAACAGTGAGTCTCTTTCCGGAGGCCCGATACCATCAAGGCCTCTGTTCTATGAAGAAATCTTGGGCTTCTTTCACAATCTCTGCTCTTAGCTCTTTCTCAGGACAGGTTAGTGTGAATCAAACCGTGTGGTTGTTAATTAACTACAGTATAGGTGATTGGTTCCTTTTTTTTTTTTTTTTAACTCAGCTCACAGGGGTCAAAAGGAAGTTCTCTGGGTGCATTTGGCCTCCACAGTGAGCTTGATGGCTCGGCTGTAGGGTTGCCTTCGCCACTGTCACTTTGCTAGGCTTAGCAGAGAGAATGTTCTAGGGAGGGAAGGGGAAGAGATTGGGGGCCCCGAGGGGATCACTAGAGTGGGCCCTGAGAATCACCTTCCTGGGACCTCCTTGCTCCCCTGTGTACGTGCTTCTGAACCCCAGAGAGCCCCTGTGTTGTCATCCCACGTTCCGATCAGCTGACCTCTAGGGTCTCTTTGGGTTCTGGGCCCAAGGGATCACCGAAGCTTCCTAAAAGTAGCCTGTGCTCTCGCCTGCCTCTCCACCCCAAACTCCTCACGAGCCTAGATGGGGCCTGCTGGATCCTGGAAGAGTCCAAAGATCAGGGGAATTTGATTTGTCCTCCATCTTGCCCCACCAATGAGACTTCTCCTCCCTGCTCCAGGCAGGCTATCTTCATCCGGTGTTGAAAGGACCACAGGTGCAGGTGGGCAGAGCTTGGGGCCAGGAGTCAAGTCCTAGCAGGCAGGGGCTCTGGGTCTGGCTCTGCTGTGAGGCCCTGGACAAGCCACTTGCCTCTCCCAGCCTCAGTTTCCCCCCGTGACCCGGGAAGACAATCACTGTTTCCCTTGCCCCGGTGGGCATCAGATTCGGTGGCACAGTGCACGCTGGGGAGCTTCACACGCTGTCCTGGGTTCCTCCTTAGCTTGTCAGCTCAGTCGCCACCGCCCTGAACGAGAGCCCACCCTGTGGTCTGACGGCCAAGAGCACGGAGGCCTGGGAGGCAGACGACCAAGTCCAGCTCCGCCTCACTCTGCCCTGGGATTGCGAGCCTCAGTTCCTCCTCTGTAAAATGGAGTAATAGCCACTCAGCTCACAAGCCAGGATTATCAGAGCTGAGGCTCTGCAGATCCAGGCTGCAAGAAGTATTTCCTGGCGTTCTAGCTCAGCGGCTTTAATACCTACTTTTGGTTCTAGTTGATTGACTAATAAAATACTATGTTTTAAAAAAATCATGGCTACGGAGGTCCCCCCAGAACAAACGGCGAGGGGAACCCAGCCCCCCGGTCCTCCCCCAGAACGTGAGGGTTTCCTCTCTCTCTGCCCACGCTCTGGCCTCTTCAGGGGGCTCCTGAAGCCAAGAGTTAGAAGGGGGCAGGAAGGGGCAGTGTGGGCAGCCCTGGGTGGGGGGAGGGGAGGAGGCATGGGGAAGAAGACTGTCCCTGAGAGATAAGAGCTGCCCCACAAGCCTGGGGAGGACAGCAGGCCGGCCGAGCCTCATGAGGTCAAAATCTGACAGCTGGACCGGACCCCAGAGGCCATCAGGTCCCACGCCCTCATTTCAGGGCCCAGGGGGAGGGGCCTGGAGCGTGTCCCGGCTCCTGGTCAGGGCTTGACCCCACCCATAGAGCATGCCGGCTTTGGGTCAGGCACTGGGGATGCCACCAGACCAGACAGGACCCAAGCAGTGCCTGCCCTCCCAAAGCCTCTCCTCTGTGGCCTGAGTACCTGCATCCCCCCAGCAGCCCAGGCACCACACTGGGCCCTTGACACAATTGTCTGTAATAAATAAAGTTCCTTTCTCTCCCCAGCAGTCCCAGGAGGTTGGTTTGAGATCGCCATTTAGCAGATCCGGACACTGAGGCCTCCATCCAGGAAGGCTGGGCCTGGGATGGCCCCTGGCAGAGTGGCCTGGCCCAAACTCCTGCTGCCCCCAGAGGGGCGGGCAGGTCTGGGCACGGGTGTGGGTACCTCTTCTGCCTGCTGTGGGTCATCCCCCTGGGGAAGGGGTGGCTCCCTGGGCCGCTCCCAAGGCAGAGCTCCAAGCTCCCGCTCTAATCTGCCTGCTCCCAGCCGGCTCCTTGGCCATGGCCTTATCAACCAGGCCCTCGCTGCTGTTCACAGCTTTTTCCCGCCATCTTTTCCCCCCTGCGCTTGGCCCTATCACGCCTGCAGTCTTGCCTGGTGCCTGGGCTGGCCCAGGAGTGGGGGACTCCTCCTCTGAGGCCTGGGGAATGGGCCCAGCAGAGCTGCCGTCAGCACCGGCATCGGCTGAGTATTTCCTCTGAGCTTCTGCCTGGGTGTGGCCTGGGGGTGGGGAGGACAGAGGACCACCAGGAGATGCTCTGTCCCCTGGGAGCCCTCAGGAGAGCCTCACGGTTGGGCGCAGGGATGTGAAACATTTCGGGAGGGTGGGGCGGCGGGCAGGAGATGCTCTCTGCCCCAGAGGGCTCTGCACCAGAAGCCAAGCGTACCGGGTAGTCAGGCTGGTCCAGCTCCGCACCCCCCGACCCGCTGACCCGTGGGTTCAGTGATGGGCCTGGGCTGGGCTGCCCTGTGCTCAGTCCCTAGAGTTGGTGGACATTGGCCTCTTCCTCCCCGTGCACAAAATGACCTCAGGCCTCCAGTGGGGTCCTCTCAGGCCTCGAGCTCCACATAGAACCTCAACCATCCCCTCCACCCACGAGGAGAGAGGAAAAGCCCCTCCCTCTCTGTGGGCCAGATTCTGGGCTGGAGCTGTGGACAAGGTGCAGCCCCGCTCTGGCTACATCAGCACCCAACTTGCACAATAACGTGGATTTGCGATGGAGGGGGCCCCCCTCGTTGCAACCCACCTGCCAGGCTCCTCTCTGATAGGTGCTGAGCACGTACTAGGCACTCAGCAGCATCATCAACCTGGATTACCATCTTACAGAAAAGGTAATAGGCCCAGAGAGGTTAAGCGTCTGCCCCAAACTGCACAGCGGGTGAGCTGGGATTCTAACCCATGAGCATCTGACTCCAAAACCTGTGCTCAGACCACAGCTTTTCACGGCCTCTGAATGCAGACTCCACCGGGATGCAGGTGCAGTTTTCTGGGTGCAGGGTCCAGAGTGTTTCACAAATGGAGGTCCCCTGCCCTTCCGTCTCTGCTCCCAGTGTAACTCAGGGCACGCAGCAGGGGCAGGCTGACCTGGGGTTTCCTAGAAGTGGGTGTATTGGTTTTCCAGCAAGAGAGGAGTGAGGGACACTAGGCTTTGTAGCTGCTGTAACAAAATACCAAAAACTGGGTGGCTTAACACAACAGGAATGTATTCATTCAGGGTTCTGGAGTCTAGAAATCCAAAATCAAGGTGTCAGCAAAGTCAGCTCCACTGGAGTTTCTGAGGGAGCGTCTGTTTAAGGCTCATCTCCTAGCTTCTGGTTTGCCAGCAATCCTTGTCTTGAAGCTGCATTCCTCCAAATCTCTGCCCGCATCTCCACGTGGCCCTTCGTCCTGCGCGTGTCTGTGTCTGTGTGTCCAAGTTTCCTTCTTCTTATAAAGACACTTGTCACATTGGATTTAGGGTTTCTCCACACCTAGTGTGAATGTCACCTTAACTCGATTACATCTGCAAAGACCCTATTTTCAAATAAGGTCACATTCACAGACTCTGGGTGGACCTGAACTTTGGGGGACAGTATTCAAACCAGGACGGTGGATTTTGATTTTAGGAGGAGGTCCTAAACTATAGAGGAGTATCGTCCTCATGTCCTTCCTAAACTTTCTCATCTCCTCCCCCTGTAGGTGCGGGGCACCCACTGACAATGCCACGCTCCTTCCTGGTTAAGAGCAAGAAGGCTCACACCTACCACCAGCCTCGTGCCCAGGAGGATGAGCTCCTCTGGCCTCCTGCCCTTGGTCCTGGTGAGTCATAGCCCGGGCTGGCCTTCTGCTGTGCCCACCAGGACTCCCTGCCCATGTGATGGGGATGCAGCAGCATCCCACCGGAAGTAGCCGCTCTTCCAAGTCTGGAAACGGGGAGTTCAGTAAATGTGGGTTGAATGAATGAATAAATGCACCTATCTCTTCTCACCCCATGGGGGTGATGAGAGCATCCTGATTGGAGCTGTCCTCAGCAGCTGACATGTGACTTGTAATCAGAGGGCTGATCTAGGGCTGAGGGTGGGTGCTCGGAAAAACGGAGACTGGTCCTAGAGCTCTCCTCGGTGGGGGGAGAGGGGGAGGGGAGGGGGAGGGGGAGAGGGGGAGGGAGGGGAGGGGGAGAGGGAGAGGGAGGGGAGGGGGAGAGGGAGAGGGAGGGGAGGGCAGGGGTCTCCTCCTGGCCTCCACACTGCTCCCACCATCCTGGGCAGAACCGCTGAGCGTCAGTAGCCAGGGGCAGCAGCAGTGGTCTCTCTCTGGTGCCCCTCCTTCCCCCAGTCCCTCCGGACTTCCCAGAGCTGAAGTCTGACAGTGCTGTCTCCCCACAGTGGCCAGGGACCAGGTCCTGAGTACCAACCCTGTCCTCAGCACCCTGTTCCCAAACCAGTGCCCGGACTGGACTGACCTCAAACGGGAGCCGGAGCTGGAGCTGGACCAGAGCTTGATGACCAGGATGGCCTCCGCCCCAGGTACCCAGCAGGGGACCCCTGCCACTCCCCAGCGGGTGCAAGGGGAATGGAGGATGGATGGGCCTGTGGAAGCGGGGCCCCTTGGAGTTGTGGAGTCAGGGAGGATCGGCAGTCTGGGCTCTCAGGCTTCTGCTTGAATCCCTCCAGGACGGGGAGTTCATTCCCACATGAGAGCTTCTGTGTAGTGGGGCAGAGGAAGCTGGACAGGCCCACGTAGTGGGTGAGGTGGGCACTCTGCAGGGGTTGGGGCACATTTCTGGACTGAAAAGCCAAGGAGCTACAGTGAGGACCCAGACCACCCCCTAGTAAATAATTGGGGCTACACACCAAAGCCTCAGCATGAGGTCACAGTGGAGGGTGGCGGGGAGTGGGTGCCCTGCTTTTAATGTCACCACTAGGTATATGTCCCACTCTCCACAGAGGGGCCTGCTGTGACGTCCCGACCCCAGGATGGGGGCTCACCATCCTCCGACTCACCCCCGTTCTACAAGCCCAGATTCTCCTGGGATGCCCTGGCTTCATCCTATGGGCACAGCTACCAGCAGGCCCCCTCCACCATGCAGTCTGCCTTCCTGGAGCGCTCCGTCAGCCTGTATGGCAGCCCTCTGGTGCCCAGCACCGAGCCGCCCTTGGACTTTAGCCTCCACTACTCCCCGGGCTTGGACACATACCACTGCATCAAGTGCAGCAAGGTGGGTGGCCGGGATGCAGATGGGCTCTCGGGTCCTGCTTGCATCCCCTCTCCAGCACCCTGGCAGCTGCGAGTGTTCAGAGCTGGGTGCCCCCTGTGAAGTGACTCTTGGGTCCTCTGGTGGGATCAAGGACTCACAACGTTCTTCCTCATCACCATTCATTGAGCCCTGACCATGTGCTCAGCCCTGTGCTAAGCACTTGACATGCATGAGCCCTGGGAGGTGGACGAAAGGCGAAGGTTCAGAGACGTTGAGTCACTTGCCCAATAGCACGCAGCAAGTAGATACCACAACCAGCATTCCAACCTGGCTCTGCCCACCTCCCACTTTTTAACCGCCATTCAGCCTCCAGATAGGGCCAGGAGGGGCCTTCCAGATCCCCCCTCCCAGACTCCATTCTATAGACAGGAAAGCCAGCCACAGAGAGGGAAAGGGACCTTCCCAGGACACACAGCACATGGCAGCAGAATCGGCAATCCCGTGTTCCTTCTCCTGTACACCCACCTATGGCTGAGCTGGGTGCAGAGGTGGGACCCCGGCCCCTCTCCCTCTCTGCACCCCTGGGGCCTCATGCTCTGCCCCTCCTGCAGGTGTTCTCCACCCCACATGGGCTCGAGGTGCACGTCCGCCGCTCCCACAGTGGGACCCGGCCCTTCGCCTGCAACGTCTGCGGCAAAACCTTCGGCCATGCAGTGAGCCTGGAGCAGCACACGCACGTCCACTCCCAGGTGGGCAGCTGGCTGAGCACAGCACCCTCACTTCCCACTCCTGCTCTATGCTCCCCCCAGGAAGCCTAGGGGGCTTTGGTGGGTCTCTCTCTGTGCCCCTGAGGGTGACAGATCGGGGGGCCCTCATTATCTGCCGCCCTGATCTGGGTCTCCATCACCCGCCCTTAACACATTTGAGTCCCTGATGGACCAAGCCGGCTTCATGTACAGTTGGAAGAGGCTAGGAGCTCAGGTGGGATTTCGGGGGCAGCGACATGTCTGTGATGCTGAGGAATGACCCCACCTCCTGGGTGGTCAGGACAGGTTTCTCACCTCTGAGACCCTTGACTCTTAGAATCTTGAAGTCAGGCTTAAATGTTCATCTCATCCCACTTAGCCCTACCTGATGCCGAAATCCCTTCCTCAGAATCCCATTCCAGGGAAAGCACCTGACACTGACCTGAGTTGCTAACACCTGGGTAGATATAAAAGCTCAGGTGGGAAACGCAGGAAAAGATGGTTAGAATGTACCACGTGCCGGTTGCCAGCTCAGGTCCCGACCTCCAATCCTCCCAACGATCCTTTGAGGTCACTACCCATAACGATCCAATGTACAGATGAGGAAACTGAGTCCCAGGGAGGTTAAATGACTTGCCAAAGGTCACGGTGGCGAGTAAGAGGCAGAAGCCAGAATTGGGCCCCAATAATTCAGCCGCTTAAACAAACCACAAGGGAAAATCCCCTAATAGGAGGCCACTCAGGGCCCAGGCCTCGGCCCCTCCTGGGAGGCAGGGATGGGGGTCCCTGGCCCCTGCTCCTCCAGGCCCCATCCTCGAGGCCACCCCAATGGAGTGTCCTGTTCCTCAGGGGATCCCGGCCGGGTCCAGTCCCGCGCCCAGCCTGGCAGTCCCGGGTCGCGAGGCCCCACCTGCGCCTGACCCCCCGGGGCCTCGTTTCCTCCGGCAGGGGCGCAGCTTCGAGTGCCGGATGTGCGGCAAGGCCTTCAAGCGCTCGTCCACCCTGTCCACCCACCTGCTCATCCACTCGGACACGCGGCCCTACCCCTGCCAGTTCTGCGGCAAGCGCTTCCACCAGAAGTCGGACATGAAGAAGCACACCTACATCCACACCGGTGAGGCCGCGGCCCGCGCTCTGACCCCGCAGAGCTCCTCCCCCCACCCCGCCCCCACCAAGCCCCCCACCCCAGGGCCCAGGCAGAGCCTGCGGGCACCCCACCTTTCACTGTTAAAAGGTGCGGGCTTTAGGACCCGGGTGGGGAGGGATGGGGGTGTCAGGTTGCACAGGGGAGGCCACCCCCCTCCAACAGGAGGGCGGGGCACGCTGTGCTACGTAATGCGTAGAAAAAGTACTGGAAGGAAATAGCAAAATGTCGACACTGATAATCTGTGTGTAGAAGTGGGACCAGAAGCTTAATTTCTCCTTCGTTCATCATTCCTTCATTCACTCATTCCTCCAGCCATTCCTTCCTTCATTCCCGCATTCATTCATTTCCCATTTGGTCATTCATTCATTCATGCTGCTACTCACCCTGTTCGTCCCCCACTCATTCACCCATTCCCCCGTTTGGTCACTCATTCATCATCTCTCCAGCCATTCATTCATCCTCATTCAGTCATCCATTCCTTCATCCCTCCATTCATTCATTCCCCATTCATTCATTCCTCAGCTGTTAGCCAGTGCCTGTTTTCTGCAGGGCCCTGTACCAGGTGCTGGGCTTCATTGATAAACAAGGTGGACCCAGTCCCTGCCTTAAAACCGGGGTACAATTGGCCGAGGGGTTGGGTGGTCAGAGCTGTATTTTTCTTGTCTCCCTTTTCTAATTATTTTCTAAAGTGAACGTGCGATAAAACATAATAAAGTTCCAGGGAACAACAGCAGGGCATTGGGGCAGCAGGTCTGGTCCAAACGGCCCTGACCCTGTCCTTGCCGCCCTGCAGGTGAGAAGCCACACAAGTGCCAGGTGTGTGGGAAGGCTTTCAGCCAGAGCTCCAACCTCATCACTCACAGCCGGAAGCACACGGGCTTCAAGCCCTTCAGCTGTGAGCTGTGCACCAAAGGCTTCCAGCGTAAAGTGGACCTGCGGCGGCACCGCGAAAGCCAGCACAACCTCAAGTGAGGCTGTCCCCGCTCCCAGCTCCTGACCGGCCTGCCCCAAGATCGTGTCACCTGGAGGGAGGCCAGCCTCACACACCCAGATCCCCAGTCTCCTGGAGGCAGCACTGGACGGGACTAGTCAAGCTTGTTTTGAGACTCACGAAATTGCTGGATGACCTCGGGCAAGTCACTTTCCCTCTCTGGACCAACAATTCTCCTGCTGCAAAGTGTGGCAGCTAGATCTTTTCTGAGCTGATGTTGTCTACAGGTCTAAGAGCTCGGTGCCTTCCCCCCGGGGCAGAGCCCAGGAGGCCAGAGTAGCCCCAGGTGCACAGCGATGCCAAGAACAGACCAGAGCTGGGACCCACAGAGAAATCCTCCCCCTGCCTGCTGCTCACTGGGATCTGGTCAGCTCGGTTTTCAGCAGGCCCCTTTCTGGCTGCCACGGATGGTCAGAGCTGTCTCCTGCCCCAGTGGGAGACCTAGCATCCCTCTGCTTCAGCCAACGTGCTGGCTGCTCCCCACTCCTGACGGGCACTCAGGCCACGGGGGTTCCAGTTCTGTGGTCAGACCACGGGGAAACCAGCAGTTACTGCTGTCAAAAGCCTGTTCCTCTCAACAGCTGTAAATAAAAGACACAGATTTACGTACATTTTGCCACCATTTTTTAGATGCGTACTGGGTGCAAGCTAGTGCCTGAGGCTTTGGGGAGGGATGGTGGGGAGGCTTGAAAAGTATAGAAAGCTCCGTAGTCACTCACAGACACATTGGGAGGCCAAACTGATAAAGTGCCGAAACAGAGGCATGAGAGACCCGTGTGACAAGACCCCAGGCGAGGGCAAGGTGGATGCAGCTGGGGCTGTATCAGTTTCCTGTGGCTGCTCTAACAGATCACCGCAAACTCGGTGGCTTCAAACAACACAAAGGGGGACTTCCCTGTGGTCCACTTATTAAGACTCCATGCTTCCAACGCAAGGGGCGTGGGTTTGATCCCTGGTCGGGGAACTAAGATCCCACATGCCAAGGGGCACAGCCAGAACTTAAACACACACACACACACACACACACACACACACACACACACACAAAGGTATTCTCCTACAGTTGTGGAGGTCAGAAATCCAAAATGAGTCTCACGGGGCTAAAAGTCAAGGTACGGCAAGGCTGGTTCCCTCTGGAGGCCCCAGGGGCGGTTCTGTTTCCTCATCTTTTCCAGCTTTTAGAGGCCACCTGCATCCCTCAGCTTGTGGCCTCTTCCTCCATCTTCAAAGTGCATCACTTGGACCTCCCATCAGCCCACCTCCTTCCTCTGCTTTTGACCTTCTTGCCCCCCTCTTGCAAGGACCCTGGTGATCACATCAGGCCCACCTGGGTCATCCAGGGTAACCTTCCCATCTCAAGGTCCTTAATGGAATCACCATGGTAGGCAGAATAATGGCCCCCAAAGATGACATCCACGTCCTAATCCCTGGAACCTGTGAATGTTATAAGGCAGAAGGGACTTTGCAGGTGTGATTAAGTTAAGCCTGGTGCTGCCCCTCATTAGCGGGGTGACTCCAGGCTGAACCCCCTCCTCTGTAAAATGGTAAATGTAGCAATCCTTTCCTGTGGGTTGCTGGGAGGATCCCCTGAGACCATGAGTATACGGCAGTGAGGAGGGCCTAACACAGGTTAAGTGTTGGTAGGCCATGAATGTGCCCTCTTGAAATCCTGCCCATGCTACAGGCCTGCTCAAATGCCGCCTCCTCCAGGAAGCCTCCCTTGGTCATTCCAGCCAGAGGTCTTCTCCTGCTTCTAAACTGAGCTCTCCGGGCTCTTTGCTTACAGCTCGGGACCCACTGAACCTGGACTGGCAGTTATCTGTGGGTAAGTTTCTGCTCTGCTAGAAGGAATTCCATCTGGGCTCTAGCCTTCAGCACTAAGCCCGTCCTTGGCCCACCACAATGAACACTTCTGAATGAGTCCCTTCCGGGTAACAAGCTGGGCTCAGGGTTTCCATACATCGTCTTTAACCCACGTAGCCCTCTGCAAAGGAGCTGTCATTACCCCATTTTACAGAGCAGGCAACTGAGGCTCAGGGAGGTTGGCCATCTTGCCCAAGGTCACCCAGCAAGCAAGTGCAGAGCTGGGATCAGGATATCTGATCCAAGTCTTCTTCTTTGAGTCTCTGTCTACCCTTCCTCCCAATAACACTTGTAGATGTTTCCTCTCTTCCACTATGAATCTAGAGGATTCTGAGGCTCCTTAAGGAATGGTAAATCCCTTGACTCCCAGGCTCTGGGTTTGGCTGGGCAGGACCCCATGGTATAGTTCATTGCAAAGGCTCTTCCTGTTTACTTTAGCAAGAATTCCCCTACACAGACCTGTCAGGTGTGCAGAGGGTGGGGTGGAGGTTCGGGATTTGCATACGAGGGTGGTCTGGTCTCCTCAACAGGCTTTCAGATCCTGTCCTGCAGGCCTCACTCTTGAGGTCAAAGGAAGACAGCTTCTGGCAGCCAACCCACCAGAGCCACCAGAGCCTTGGAGAACACCTGGCTCTCCCCTCCTCCTCTTGCCCATGAGGACCGTGTAGCCCAGAGAGGGGAAGGGACTTGCCCAAAGCCACACAGCAGGGCCCGGCTCACCCGGGCTTCTGAACCCAGAGTGAGCCTGAACTTCCCAGAGGACAGACGGACACACACACACACACACACACACACACACACACATGCACGGATGAGCTACTTTGCATGCTCCTTGTTTGCTAAACAAAACCACACCAATATCAGGATTTCAGCCACTTCTGCAGCAGGGCGGGTCAAGGAAGAGCAGCCAGACAATGTGTCTTTCTTCATCTGCTGAGGTCAGGAGCTCGGGATTTAGTGTGTCAACACCTCCACTGAGTGCCCACAATGGTGGGAGGGCCCTGTAGCCTCAGAGCAGGGGGGCTGGACCCCCATTTGTACACATATTGCAAAGAAAGGGGGCCAGTGGGTGGGCAGGTATGGCGGGGGGCGGCGAAACTTGCTTCCCCGGGGATAGTCGGCACCGCGTGGACGGGGAGAGCCAGGCTGCTGTCCCTTCCGCACACCCACCCCTCAGCCAGCTGCGGGAACCGCAGGGCGGTCACAGGAAGGATGGGCTGCCCTGCGCACGCAGAGCTGCGGCCCTGGAGAAGGCCTGCAGGTTGGCGCCAGCCACAAGCCACCGGCTACGTTCCCGCCAGCGGGAGCAGAGGTCCCGTCAAAGTCCCGTCTCCTGCGGGATGCGAGGGCTGCGCTCATCACGCTGGGGTCGGGGGCCCCCTTCGGTGGGTGCGGCGGGGCCCCCAGCTGCTGTCTGAGTGGAGGGCGTGCAGTCCACCGTCCTCAGCCTTCGCTCCGCTTCCACTCCCCACGCCCTGTCTGAGATTCCCAGCATCAGGGTCACAGCGTGTGAACTGGGAGGCCCCGTCCAGCCCCGTGAAGACTGCCCATGGCTTCCCTTTACTGCACGAGGGCACGGGCCCAGGGAGGGGGCAGCGGTGGCCCCAGTCACACGGGCCGTCGGCAGTGACATCACACAGAATCCAGGTTTCCTGACCGTCCAGCCTAGGGACCTCTCCACCAGAACTATGGGGTTGACTGCACAACTCCAGGCAACTCTGCTTACACAGAACGCAGAGCCGGTGGCGGCCTCTGAGGCTGCACGGGGAGGTGAGGGGCTGCCGGCCTGCGGCGCCGACCCAGCTCCTGAGGGCTGGGAGGGCGTGGGTGAAGCAAGTGAGGCTTCAGGATGGCGCCGGAAACTCAACCCGTAGGATCGATATTCTCCACGGTAAGTAACAAAACCAGAATTTTAATATTAAAACAAAGCCGTCACCTTAAGGTGCAGAAACCAACACCGGAATTCATTTTCCAATGAAACGTTCCACCACTGGTGTCAGCTTCAGGCAACATCTCCAGGCCCCTGTCAGCCCCTGAGGGACATTCTGGGAGATGCCCAGCGGCCCTGCAAGGACATCACTGGTAAGGATGGAAATGCGCTTCCCAGGGTCAGCCCACGCATTCACACGGGTGGCTGAGCTGACCCCAACCTGTCCCCAAGCATGACCGCCCAGAGCTGACTGCACTGGCCTGGAAGGCGTGGATGGATGTGGGAATGGAGGTGGCAGAGCCTGGGCGCTGGCGCAGTGCGGGCAGTGGAAGGATGATCTAGAAGAACAGGACCTGTTCTGAAAGTTCACCAAGTGTGCCTCCGTCCATCACCTGCAGAATCAAGTCCAGCCCCTGGCCATGACCTAACCTTCCCAGCCCTGGATGGGCTCCCCCTCAGGCTGGCACAGGCTATTCCAGAGGGAAGGAGCAGGACAAGTAAAAGGGTGAGGGTGGAGGACAGGGGATAGAAGAGACACGACCAGAGAATGATGCAGAAGCTGGGCCGGCCAGAAGCGTCCAAAGCTGGGAGGGCCACACAGCTTGGGGCAGAGCCTGGCACAGGCCAGGGGCAGCAGGAGAGACCCAAGACCCAGAAGAATCTTCCCAGGACCCAGAAGAATCTTCCCAAGGCCCCTGAGCCATTGATTGTTTTGGACCAAGGGAGGAGCCCAAGAGACAAGGGAGCTGAGCTTCAGAAAGACAATCCATGGTGGACACGTGGTGTGGTCTGGGGAGCCCAGCGGGAGCACTGGGGACTGGAGGCGGTTCCAAGTCAGGTTCTGAGTCAGTATATTGGGGATGATAGCAGCACCAGCTGCCCTGAGCTCCTCCTGGCTCCCTGCTGAGGCTGGTCAGAGAGGGGAGCCCCCCAGGATGGAAGGAGGACGCACAGGAGACCGTCGCGGCCGCACATCCCACTTCCCTGGGATTCTGGACAGGAAGCCAAGTCTTTCCTGTTATTCCCCCAAAAGCCTTTAGAGAATTCCCGATGCCATTTCCCACCCTTTGCCCACGGTTTTCCCTCCTCTAAAATCCCCTCTCCCCTCCCCTGAACCCTTGAAAGGCACCTCGACTGCATAGATTTTTCTTTTCTTTTTTCTTGGCCGCGAAGCATGCGCAATCTTAGTTCCCCAGCCAGGGATTGAACCCACGCCCCCTGCATTGGAAGCAAGGAGTCTTAACCCCTGGACCACCAGGGAAGTCCCACAAGTGCATAGATTTTTCAACACGTGCTCACCCCCTGACCTTCCATTCCACTTCTAGGAATTTGTGTGAAAGAAAAGTAGTCACGAATGGGCCACTGATTAGCTACAAGATCATCTTCTGAAGCCTGTTGAAAATGGAAAAAACAAATTGCAACCGTCCTAACCTCCCAGGAGAGGAGATTGGCTAAGTGACCGATGGTGCACCCAGACAATGGTCATCCAAGCAGCCATTGAAAGGAGCCAGTGTGCTTTACTTTTTTTTTGGCTGCATTGGGTCTTCTTTGCTGTGCTCAGGCTTTCTCCAGTTGCAGTGAGCAGGGGCTACTCTTTGCTGAGGTGCGTGGGCTTCTCACTGCGGTGGCTTCTCTTGTTGCAGAACACGGGCTCTAGGCGTGCGGGCTTCACAGCACGTGGGCTCAGTAGTTGTGGCGCACGGGCTTAGTTGCTCCGCAGCCTGTGGGATCTTCCCAGACCGGGGCTCGAACCCGTGTCCCCTGCATTGGCAGGCGGATTCTTAACCACTGTGCCATCAGGGAAGTCCCTGGAGCCAGTGTGCTTTATAAGGACTGACCCAGAAGGGGCCAGGGTGCTGGTGTGGAGTGAGAAACGCTTGCTTCACGATTGCGCGCTGGTTCTATAAAAACAGCACAATGTACATTTGTAGATGCGTAGAGAAACAAATCCAAAGAAGGTCCATCAAACCATTGATAGCAGTTGCTTCTGGGGGCTGGGAAAGAGGGTTGGCTTCACCCTCAATGCTATCTATAAAAGAGACTTGGATTTGTGTGTGTGTGTGTATTTTTTACTAAAAAAAATTTGAACAGAAAATAGATTTTGCAGAATAAATGCATCAACATAGGAAGCTGTTCATGATATCTTAAGTGGAAAAGTGGTTTAAAATCAGTATACACCATATGATTCCATTTTGTTAGTTACACACACAGAAGGAAGGTTGCAGGATAAAGAGAAGCATATCAACAAGGGCTGCACAAAGGGGGCTGTGCGTTTTCTTCTCCTTCCTTTTCAGCGCGTATGCTGTATTTTTCTGTCATGGGCATGCATGATAACATTATCACCGGCATTACAAATTACAAAAAGGCTCCTTCAGCTCAAATATTATTTCCCTGCTTTGAGGTTTGCCTCGCCACTCCTCCCTCCAAGCTGCTGGCCCTCCACAGCTCCTTGGGTCAGTGTCCTTTCTCCTTCATCAGTGCTGGCTCTCTGAACCCAACCCCCAAACCCAAGAGCCATCTCCCGGCAGACACTGCGTCCAGTCCTAACACTCAGCTTAGGACCCAGCACCTAGGAGGTCCCCAGTAATTCTGAGAAGGATGTGCAAGCCCATCAGGGCCCCTGGCTCCTTCGTGGCAGGTGGGGTGGGACCCCTAAGGTGGAGCCCCTGGCTTGGGAGCAGCAGGCCAGACACTGGACACCCAGCTCTTCCTCCTGGTCTTGGTGGAGGACTGTACCCTCCCACCTCCCTGGGGTCCAGCTGGGATTGGGCAGGGCCTGGGGCTCCAATGACGGGGTGCCGGAGGGCTGCAGGAAGGCAGGAGGAGGGAAATCTGAGACAGAGGCTTGTGCTGAGCGGCCCGTGCTCAGGTTTGGCCTGATAAGTTTATCAGACGGTGCCGCCTGCCAACCGTCAGCACGGAGCAGTCCAGCGGGCTTCGGCAGGAGGATGCTCCCGGGCCGATACTGCCTTACAAGTGTTATCAGGGGCCTGGTGGCCCAGAGAGCGGGAGAAAGGGAGAAGCAGAGAGAGAGAGAATGAGAGAGAAAAAGAGGGAGGGAGCCTTCCAACCACTTCGCCCAAATGACAAGAGCCAGGGAAAAGAGGCCTCTGAGGTTCCTGGCGGGCCTGCATCCCAGCCACACGGGCAGATGCAGCTGGGAATCACAGAGGCGCGGTTGGGAGCCTCCATTTCTCCCTGGGCACAGCCTTCCAGGCCGCAGAACGGGCCTGATGTTGCCCTGCTCTTCAGCAAGGCTTAAAGAAAAAGTCCCCTTTTCTGGAAAGTTCCATGCCCCAGAAGGCAAAGGACACAGGAGGGCACCTCTCCACCGTTCTTTCCCACTCCAGCCTTTCCTCTCGCAGCCCCTGTGGTCTCGGGGTGAAAGTCAGTCTCCGTTCACCTTAGGGACCAACCCCTCAGGGAGGCAGGTCATGGTCATCCCTGCCTGACGAATGAGGAAACTGAGTCTCAGAGTGCGTGTAGACGAGGACCAGGAGGACGGGGACCCGGGAGGCCACGAGCGGGATGACAGAAGGAGGAGGGGTGAGGGGCTGAGGCCTGGGACCCTGCGCCCGCCCCCCGGGTCTAGAGCTCCCGCACAGAGAGCCTGTGCTCTGCAGGGGCAGCCGCTCCAGACGTGGTGCTGGTCCCCGGCCCCGAGCCATGCCCCCAGGCCCCCGCCCTCGGCGATGGCCGTCAGAGGGAGGCGCAGGTCCCCAGGTCCGCAGGGCTACCTTGGGGGTCAGCATCACAGTGGATTTTTTTTTTTTTTTTTTTTTTTTTTGCGGCACGCGGGCCTCTCACTGTTGTGGCCTCTCCAGTTGTGGAGCACAGGCTCCGGACGCGCAGGCTCAGCGGCCACGGCTCACGGGCCCAGCCGCTCCGCGGCATGTGGGATCCTCCCGGACCGGGGCTCGAACCGTGTCCCCTGCATCGGCAGGCAGACTCTCAACCACTGCGCCACCAGGGAAGCCCTGTGATGAGAACTTTTAAGATCTACTCTCTCTTTCTCTCTCTCTCTTTTATTGAAGCATAGTTGATTTACAATATTGTGTTAGTTTCAGGTATATACAAATTTTTTTTTAGGAAAACAAAGTATTTTATGAAAGAAAAGTAAGTTCAAAACTGGTGTCCACATCTATGAGATGCAAAGATGTACAGCAAAGCGATTCGGCTGTACATACATAGAATTTTTCAGATTCTTTTCCCTTATAGGTTATTACAAGATATTGAACATAGTTCCCTGGGTGATGCGGTAAGTCTGTGTTGTTTATCTATTTTACACATAGTAATGTGTACCTGTTAATCCCATACTCCTAATTTATCCCTTCCCCCCTTCCCCTCGTGGACTCTTGAACAAGGGAATGGAGGGTGCAGGTGACAACTGTCGGAGACAGACACTGGAGCTTGCGCATTCATGGGCCGGCAGCGCACATGGCTTCAGGCCAGTGTCCAGACATGGAGCATGGTTTGAAATTCGGGAAGATAGAACAGGGGTGCCTGACACATTTCTGCAGCTCAGACCCCTGCTGCCTGCGCCTGGTAACACCTTGACTCTGAGCCTCTGCCCTTTGTCCACATTACGCACAAATAAATGTGGTTGTTGCTATCATCTTAGCCAGTGGCTCTGACCTTGGAGCACAGGCCCCAGGCTGGATCCCCGGGTCCAGCATGTGATGAACTGACCCAGGCCACACTCGTGGGCTGTCCCTGCTGACAGCTGGAGCCAGGCTGAAGTTCAGAGCTATTTCTGCAAAGGGTGACTTGGGACTTCCTCTTGGATCTCTTAAAAATAAAGGGGTTATCGTGGTCCTCAGGCTCTTTCCTCCATGTGAGGAACCCTGACATGATTTCTGGGGAAGAACTGCACCCCCCGAGCCTCCCTCAGCCCAGCGAGGACTTATCTCTGGGCTCAGTCGGGCAGCAGGAAGGGAGAGAAGCGACAACCGCGGCCAGCTCTTCCTGCCCCAGAAGTCCCTTTTGGGAGCAGCAGGGGATGTGGCCACTGACTCAGGGGCGTCAATCACCCCTCTTCCCCGGGGCTGCGGTTGCCCACCGGACTCCGGGGGGAATCAGAAATCAGGGGGGCAGAGAGCGTTCCGGGGAAGCCTTCAGCTCGTCCAGCCCAGCCTCTGCCCTGGGCCTCCCACTGCACCCAGCACGACCCTGTCTCTGTATGTGGCCCACGCCCTGCCCTGCGAAGCTGATGGGACGTCAGTCTCCGCTAGATCACCAACTCTAGCAGAGGCTGGGAGACCCGCTCCTAGAGGTCAAGCCAGCCTGCAGGGAGAGTGAGGGCCGAGGAGGCAGAGGCTGTGGCATCCAGGGCCCAGGTGGGGCCCACCTCCCCCTACCGGGGGGTCCACTCTGCAGCAGAGAGCGGCCCAGGGGCCAGCCCACCCCCTCTGGGGGTTCCTTCCCACCTTGCAGGCCCCAGGATTTTAGTCCCAATAGAAGGCAACTCCTCTCAGTGTTTCCGAGGAGATAAGCTCAGGGTTCTGTACAACAACCTGGGCATCCACTCAGGGCTGGGCCCTGATGGAGCAAGACCCAAAAAGGGGACATCTAGGGGACCCTAGGAGGCTGAGAGGTCACCAAGCCCAACCCTGGGTCAGGGAAGTCTTCCTGGAGGAAGCAGACATCCGAAAGATGAAAAGAATTTTTTTTTTTTTTTTTTTTAGGCCACAGGGCATGTGGGATCTTAGTTTCCCAGGCAGAAATCGAACCCCTGCCCCCTGCACTGGAAGCACGGAGTCTTAACCACTGGACCGCCAGGGAAGTCCCATGATGAAAAGAATTTGATCTGTCAAAACTGGAGAGGGTTGCCCCAAGCCAAGGAATGGCAGGTGCAAAGGCCCTGAGGAGACATAAGGCCTCCATCTGCTCCCAGCTCCATTCCCAACCTGCTGGGGGCTTTGGCGCCAGCCAGTGCCCTGTTGGCTACAGAGATCAAAGTGTAGAGGGAGGGTGACCTAGAGGGGTCACAGGAGCCATCCTGGGATTCTCGGTGCCCAGTCACATTCACCACGGCTTGCTGTTGGCTCTCACAGTCCCAGCCGGCCAGTCCCTGCTGGCTCAAGGATGCCCACCTGTGGCTGGCCCTCCTCTGGGAGGAAGGTTCAGGCCCCTGAGCTGAGCGAGCGCCCCCAGGGCAGCTCTGCAGAAGCTAACAATCTTAGCTGGAAACCGTCGCAACTCGGGGTTTCCTCCCTGCCCGGCTCCCCGCGCCCCTCAGCCCAGCCTCAGACTTATCACTGCCCTCCAGCTGCCTCACCCCATGGCCCCCTCCAACCACCTCCCCTGGATGATTCAGCAAATCTTCCCTCCATGGGGGGAAAAACAAGGGTAAAAAAAAATCACAATGTCAGATTACAAAGCCCCAACTGTAGGACAGGCCCCTGGCGGGGAGATAAGGGTCCCACTCGCCCTCAAAGCCCCTCTGGCAGATAAAGCTTCTAAAGCAGCAAAGGCTGCCACAGGTGTGGGATGTGGAGGCCTGGCCTCGAGGAAGCCGCGGAGGCATGCCATCGGGTGGCCAGAGGGCCCAGGGCCACCGCAGAGCGAGCCAGGCCAAGAGGAAGCACCCCGCCACAGCAGCAGCTGGAGCTGACGCTGCCATCCCACCACACCGGGGAGGGAGAAAGAGAAGGGTGGGGGCCTTCACAGAAAGTTCAGTGGGAGCATACCCACGGATGCCCTCCACCCCGGTGGCCCTCTGCAGCTCGGCCTGCAGACCCTGCTCTGTGCAGGCCCAGCCACGCGAGGAGGTGAGGGTGCCCGTCCTCTGCAGGCCCGGTGGAGGGAGCGGCAGGCCACTGCAGGGCTGGGAGCATCCTCCGAGGAGGGCGGGGGGAGGCCGAGGTCACCGCAGCCACGTCAGCCCTGGAGACCTCTCCAGCGGGAGTCCAGGCTTCCAGGCCAAAGTCGGGCCAGACCTGGAGCCCCACCCTGGGTCTCTGCCTCCATCTCAGGAGGCCTCTGGACATGGGAGGGGGCGGGGGACTGAGGCCACTGGCTTTCTCTACCAGTGGGGTCAGACAGATGGACCGATGATGGCTTTGAAGTTAGGGCTTGTGCGGGGCTCCGCCATCCTAGGCAAGTCATTTCTCTACTTTGGGCCCATCTACCCGTCTGTAAAAGCGATCACAAAACCCATGGCAGGGCTGTCCTGGGGAGTGAAGGTGCCCATGCCAGGCAGGAGCAACCCCCAGCTCTGACCTCTGTCTCCGAGGCTGGGGGTGGAGGTCAGCATTTGGCTTGGGGACAAATGCCCGCACAGTGCTCGGCACCCAGGGCCAAGGGTCCGACTACCTGGCAGCTTTTGAGGTCATTTCTCGGGAAAGGGTGAGATAGCTGGAGTGAAACAGGTCCTGGAGGGGACCTCCAGGCACAGGCTTGGGTCCAAGGGCCTTACGCCTATTTAAGTCCTCTGAGCCGGCTTGGAGCTCCTCAAGCCTTCGCTGTGACTTTGAGAGAGTCCTCTTCTTCCTCTGGGCCTCAGTTTCCCAAGATGCAAAAGTGAGAGAGCTGTTCAAGAGGGGTCTACCCTCCCTCCATGCTACAAGTTTGCAAAATATCAACTGCTCATGGGGTGTGTGCTTGGCCCAAGGTGCTGAGCAAGAAGCAAGAAAAGCCGACGGGGTCACAGCAGCCAGAAGGCAAGCAGCCCATGTCCATCCAGAGATGGTGGATAAACAAAGTATGATCTGTCCATACAATGGATTATCTTTCAGCCTTAAAAAGGAAGGAAGTTCTGACACAGGCTGCAACATGGATGAACCGTGCGGTCCTTATGCTACGTGAAACAAGACAGACACAAAAGGACAAATCTCGTTTCTATGAGGGACCTAGAATGGTCAAATTCATAGAAACGGAAGTAGAAGGGTGGGTGCCAGGGGCTGGGGGTGAGGGGGAATGGGAGTTAGGGTTTAATGAAGACAGAGTTGCAGTTTTACAAGATGAAAAGAGCTGTGGGGATCGATGGTGGTGATGGCTGCACAACAACGCAAATGGAATTAATACACTGAACTGTACACCTAAAAATGGTGAAAATGGCAAACGGTATGTCATGTATATTTTAGCACCATAAAAAAAAAAAAAAAAAAAAAGCCGGTGGGTAGAGTGTAGTCTTAGTGTTTGTTGAACAAAGGCTTTGGAACCAGAGCCCAGCAGCAAACAGCTCGTGGTGCAGGTGAAGAGACGGGCAGCCACGTCCTCCACCACCGAGGCCAGCCAGGCCAGGCACACTCTGAATGGTGCAGGAAGGGACCTGGGGGCTGCGGGAGAGCTCGGGGAGAGGCCACTTCCCTCCAGGACGAAGCAAGTGAGCACCCACAATGCAGCCGCGCCAGAATCCCAGTGTCCTTCTCCTCTTCCTCCTAGAGGGGATTTGCTGGCCTCAGGGTCTCCCAGAAAGCTGTTCCCTCTGCCTGAAAGGTGGTTCCCTCAATTCTCCACCAGGTTTGCTCCTTCTTCGTTCTAGTTTCAACCCACATGCACCTTCCGAGGAGGCCTGGCTTCGCCCGGGGCAGACTCTCACAGCCCTCCATGATTCTCCCCTCTGACATTGATCATAATTGTCATCAAATAACCATTTGTGCCATTGTCTGAACACAACCCGTGAAGGTCTCCCCTGCTTCCCCTGCATCTAGCAAGTAAATATTTTTCAATGGATGGATGGGTGGATGGATGGGCAAACAAAATAATGGGCCTGTCCCCCACTCCTACCCCAAGGTGCTGGTGCATGGTGAGGGCCCAGGGCTGGGGTGGGGGTCTGTGACTTGGGGTCCGGAAGCCCCGGTCAGTCCTACCTGAGCTGCATGGACTTCCCGGCCATTAGCGAATGGATGTGAGACCCTGCCGCAGGGAGAGAGCACCACTACCCATTGGGAGGATCAGCCTTTAATGTGATGCGATCGTCTTGGAAGACCCATCCCAAAGGGGACCCTCCATGCACACGGAGGACTTCCCGTGTAAATAGCTGCCGCTACGTATCCCTGTTTTACAGCCGTGGAAACCGAGGCGTAGGCTTGTCCATAGCTTGGCTGAGTTTTAAGGGAGCTCTGCCCAAAGGCTTTTTAATCCGAAGGTAAGCCCTGCCCCAAGGATCGGGGATTCAGTCCCGGCTCCGTGGGCCGCTCTCCTCCCGACACCCACACCTCCAGTCCTGGGTACCAAGGTGGCATCCCTGCGCTGGGCAGACCGCGAGGGGTCGAGCCCGGAACGCTGGCAGTATAGCATCCAGGACCGCAGCGCCCCTTCCCTCCCTCTTCCCCTCCCTCTTCTCCCCCTCCTCCTCCCCACTCCCCCCTTCCCCCCTTTCTCGCCCACCTCTTCTCCCTCCCCATCTCTCTCCCCCTCTTCCAAGCGTCAGGTGGGGCCGTAGCCCTGGCTGGTCCTGAGGCCGGAAATGCTGAATTATTCGAGTCGTTCATCCCTTTCCCGCGGGGACCCGGGCGGGGTCCTTGCGGAGTCGGGAGGGCACGGCGCCCCCTGGTGGCCGCTCCCGCAGGGGGCGTGGAGCGCGCGGGACTCCCGGCGCGGTTCTGCTTTCGCTCCCCGACGATCTCATTCATTAGCCGCCCTCTGTCTGTCTTGTGAAAGGCGCCGGGAAACGGGCCAAAGAGACCCCACCAACCACAAGCAATCGGGTGGGGGTGGGGGTTCGGGGTAGTGGGCACCACGTGTGCCGTGTACAGGGGCCTCTCCAAAGTGGGAGACGGACACCTGTTCTCAGAGGTCGCCCTGAGAAGAAGAGGAGGGCGGGGGCAAAAGCACGGAGGCTCTGGGCGGCCCCTGGAGCCGCAGGGTTAGGAATTGGGGGCGGGGGGTAGGGGGCAAAATGGATGCGGTTTGGAGAGTCTGGGGGAGCAGGACCCCCAGGATCTCTGTTAAAGGTTTTGGGGTCCCTGCCTCCCTCAACCCCAGCAATGAGCAGCCAAGGCTCTTTGAGCGAGAAGCGCCCCTTGGCTTCTGCGGGGCGGCAAGGCAGGCACCAAGCCCTGCGAAGGCGGTGAAGCCGGGGAAACGGGGAGGTGGAGGTGCCCAAGGGAGTCAGTGCTGGAGGATGGCCTGAGGCCCCACAGGCCCCTGTGACCCTCACACAGCCTGGCCTCGTAGGGGGTGGGGAAGGAGAGATCATATAGGGTGGTGACCCCAATGGGAGAACCTTTGGTGCCGTCTAACAAAATCACAGATGTACGTGCCCTTTGAGCCAACAATATCTTACAGATATCTGCCCATGTGTTGACACACAACAGTGATTCATTGCTACCCTGTATTTGCAAAAGGTTGGAAACAACCTAAGTATCCCTCAAAGAGGGCTGGTTAAATAAATCATGGTCCAACCATACAGTGGAACACTGTGCATCTGTTCAAAGAAATGAGGAAGTGCCATGCGAATTGATACGGACTAATTTCCATGACATATCGTCACGTGAAAAAGGCGGGTATGGAAGGGAGTGTATAGTAAGCTATCATTTGTCGTCAATTCACTTAGAGTTGACTTTTTTTTTTTCTTGGCCACACTGTATGGCTTGCGGGATCTTAGTTTCCCAACCAGGGATCGAACCCATGCCCCCTGTAGCGGAAGCACAGAATCCTAACCACTGGACCGCCAGGGAATTCCCTAGAGTTGACTTTAAAACAAGAATTCATATTATAATCTCTAGGAAGCCAGCAAAAATATGTGCAGCCACTTATTAGAGGGAAAATAGAATTAAAAAACTCCTTTGTGGGTTAGTTCACTTTTTTAAGGGGGATGAACAATATCTATACAATTTTGCTTATAACTATGTAGATTATCTCCAGAAAGAGAAATAAGAAACTGATAACACCTCCAGAGAAACGATGATTCCCGTGTCTGGGGAAAAGAGTGGGAGGGTGGTCTTTATACCAAAAGCCTTTGGTGTCTTAGATTTTGAACCATGTGTATCCCGTTACTAATCCTCCTGAAAGGAAAATATGTAAATGGATGTGGGACCCCCTTTAGGAGGCTGTCATGGTGGTATAGTTGAGAGGAGATGTGAGCTGGGGTGATGGAAGGGGTGGGAAGGTGTGGACTCCTGATGCTGTTAAGTGGTGGAGCAGACCATGAGGCTGTGGGAAGTGAGGGGCCAGGGAGAGCAGGGAATCCAGGGTGATGCCCACATTTCTGGGTCCGCCATTCCTGGGAAAGGGAATCCTAGAGCAGCGGGCTTGGAGGGAGACGGATGAGTCCAGTTTGGGCTCATTTGTCTTTTTCCCCCTTTGACCGTCCAGGACGCCCTCTGCCTTCCTTGTGGAGAAATTTCCTCCTGTAGGTGGTCTCGAGGGGAGGACAGTTTCCAGGCCATCCTTGCATGTTTGAGTAAGCCCTGGGCTCAAATGCCTCCTTGGTCACCGCCCAGAGCCCCTGGACCCACATCTGTTTTCTCGGCCCCGACTGGTGACTGTGACTAACTGCAAAGAGAACTAGCAAATCCTTTGGGTAAAATATCCTGTGTCACGATTGAGGTGGTGACTACATTCATATATTTGTAAACTCATGGAACTGTACACTTCAACCGGATGTATTTTACTGCAGGTAAATTATACCTCAATGAAATTCATTTAATACATATACAGATATGTATACATGACTTTATAACAACACAAAAGACAAACGGGGTTTGTCTCAATGTGTCTTTGTGTCATGGAAGTGACAAAAGTATTAATTTATGTTTGACTTTAATAGATCAAGAGTTCATATTTATAATCTGTAGGGTAACCAGTAAAAGTATGTACAACTATTTATATGTGGGGAAAATGGAATAAGCAAATATGGTTAGTATAATGGAAGAAGAGAAAGGGAGGGAAAGGACTGAACAGTTGGACAAACAGAAAAATAGGAATATGAAAGATTTAAACCCAATATATCAGCATTACATTAAATATAAAAAGGTTCAATACTCCAGTTAAAAGACAAACGATATTAGAAAAATAATCCACAACTACATCCTGCTTATGAGAAATAGATTTAAAATATAAGGATACAGAAAGAGTGAAAGTGAAAAGATGGAAAAAGATATATATCATGAAAACATTCACCAAAACAAGTCTCTTCTAGCTATATTAATATCACACAACTTAGACTTTCCTAGAGATAAAGAAGAACATTTAATGATGATTAACGGGCCATTTACTAGGAATGTGTAACATTTCTAAATTTATATGTACATAATAACAGGGACTTCAATTACAAACAAAGCAAAATTGACAAACCTAAGAGGAGAAATAGGCAAATTCACAATCGTAGTGGGAAATTTTAACACATCTCTTATGGAAGGAGCAGACACACACACACGCACACACACACAGAGAGCACATTGGGAAGGATATAGGACATTGCACCTGACACGTGAAGAGCACACATTCTTTTCTGATGTACCTGGAATATTTTTTTAAATTAATTAATTTATTTATTAATTTCTGGCTACATTGGGTCTTCGTTGCTGTGTGCGGGCTTTCTCTAGTTGTGGTGAGCCGGGGTTACTCTTCGTTGCGGTGTGAGGGCTTCTTATTGCAGTGGCTTCTCTTGTTGTGGAGCACGGGCTCTAGGCACTCAGGCTTCAGTAGTTGTGGCACGTGGGCTCCAGTAGTTGTGGCTTGCATGCTCTAGAGAGCAGGCTCAGTAGTTGTGGCGCACGGGCTTAGTTGCTCTGCGGCATGTGGGCTCTTCCCAGACCAGGGATCGAACCCGTATCCCCTGCATTGGCAGGCAGATTCTTAACTACTGTACCACAAGGGAAGCCCTGTACCTGGAACACTTAACAAGACTGACCACATGCCAGGCCATAAAGCAAGACCCCCAAAATTTCAAAAGGGTTGAAATCATACAAAATATGTTCTCTGACTATGGTGAAATTAAGCTAGAAGTCAATAACAGAAAAGACAATTTTTAAATTCCCCTGTTTGGGGATATCAAGCAATACACTTCTAAATAACCCTTGGGGACTTCCCTGGTGGTGCAGTGGTTAAGAATCTACCTGCCAATGGAGGGGACATGGGTTCGAGCCCTGGTCCGGGAAGATCCCACGTGCTGCAGAGTAACAAAGCCCGTTCACCACAACTACTGAGCCTGCGCTCTAGAGCCCTCAAGCCACAACTACTGAGCCTGTGCGCCACAACTACTGAAGCCCACAAGCCTAGAGCCTGTGCTCCACAACAAGAGAAGCCACCGCGATGAGAAGCCTGCGCACTACAACGAAGAGTAGCCCCCACTCACCGCAACTAGAGAAAGCCCGCGCGCAGCAACGAAGACCCAATGCAGCCAAAAATAGATAAATAAAATAAATAAATTTATTTTTTTAAGTGGCTTTTGTTATCGCTAGTTAAGAACTTTTTTTTTCAGCTTCATAACCTAGGATTGAGGATCCTGAGGTAAGATTTGGTCAAATATGTTTAGGGAGCATGAAATATGCCACTTTGCCCCCAGATGTGCTGGCTCTCTCAGGTGCTGCTACAGAGCTGGGCCCCGCACAGAACTCTGATAAATCCTATTTTGTGTGAACTTCATCAAAAACAAAAATGTATGCTGCATTTATACTCTTATACTTTGCATTATCACATCTATTCCTGATGGAAGAGAACTTCCATTTTCACTGTTGATGAGAACCAAATCTTCTGCTTACAATTTTTAAAAAAAATTGTGGTGAAAAACACATAAAATTTACCATCTTCACCATTTTTTAGTGCATAGTTTGATAGTCTTAAGTACATTCACATTCTTGTGCAAGCATCACCACCATCCATCTCCAGAAATTTTCCATCTTGCAAACTGAAACTCTACATCCATTAAACACTAACTCCCTATTCCCCCTTCCCCAGCCCCTGACAACCAACCTTCTACTTTCTGTCTCTATGGATTTGACTTCTCTAGGTCCCTCATATAAGTGGAATTATACAGTATTTGTCTTTTTGTGACTGGTTTATTTCACTTAGCATCATATCCTCAAGGTTCATCCATGTTGTAGCATATGTCAGAATTTTCTTCTTTTTTTAAAATTTATTTATTTATTTATTTATTTATTTTTGGCTGCATTGGGTCTTCGTTGCTGCGCGCGGGTTTTCTCTAGTTGCGGCAAGCGGGGGTTACTCTTTGCTGCAGTGCGTGGGCTCATTGCGGTGGCTTCTCTTGTTGCGGAGCATGGGCTGTAGGCACTCGGGCTTCAGTAGTTGTGGCTTGCAGGCTCAGTAGTTGTGGCTCGCGGGCTCAGCTGCTCCACGGTGTGTGGGATCTTCCCGGACCAGGGCTTGAACCTGTGTCCCCTGCATTAGCAGGCGGATTCTTAACCACTGCACCACCAGGGAAGTCCCAGAGTTTTCTTCTTTTTTAAGGCTGACTCATATTCCATTGTATGAATGGACTATATTTGTTTATCCATTCATCTGTTGAAGGACACTTGGGTTGCTTCTGCCATTTGGCTATTGTGACTAATGCTGCTATGAACATGGGTGTACAAATATGTCTTTGAGACCCTGCTTTTAATTATGTTGGATGTGTACCCAGGAGTGGAATTGCTGGATCATATGGCCATCCTATTTTTAATTTTTGAGGAACTGCCATACTGTTTTCCACAGTGGCTGCACCATTTTATATTCCTCTGCTTACAGTTTTACACGTCTGCAGGATGGAGGAATTTTCCATAGACAGGCCTCTGGCTCTGGCTGCTATACTGCCTTTGGCCGTGGACCTTCATATCACACCACCAGCAAACCGTCACAGAAGGTGGTAAGAGGGTATTTCTGGAAGCCATTCTTACATGGGTTGGCCACCAATAACTTACCTATCACAGAAGTGACTACATTCTCAAACTAAAAACAGAACTATGACCCAACAATTCCACTCCTGGGTATATATCTGAAAAAAACAAGAACACTAATTCAAAAAGATACATGCACCCCAATGTACATAGAATCATTATTTACAATTGCCAAGATATGGAAGTAAACTAAGTGTTCATCAACAAACAAATGGATAAAGATCTGGAGTGTGTATATATATATAATGGAATACTACTCAGCCATAAAAAAGAATGAAATTTTGCCATTTGCAACAACATGGATGGATTTGGAGGGCATTATGCTAAGTGAAATAAGTCAGACAGAGAAAGACAAATACTGTATGATATCACTTATATGTGAAACCAAAAAGCCCCATCAGACTAAAGAATATAACAAAAAAGAAGCAGACTCACAGATGTAGAGAACAAACTAGTGGTTACCAGTGGGGAGAGGGGAAGAGGGAGGGGCAATATAGGGGTACGGGATTAGGAAGTACAAACTACTCTATATAAAATAAATAAGGTTGGGAGTCCGCCTGCTGATGCAGGGGACACGGGTTCATGCCCCGGTCCGGGAAGATCCCACATGCCGCGGAGCGGCTGGGCCCGTGAGCCATGGCCGCTGAGCCTGTGCATCCGGAACCTGTGCTCCGCAACGGGAGAGGCCACAACAGTGAGAGGCCCACGTACCGCAAAAAAAAAAAAAAAAAAAAAAAAGCCACAAGGATATATTGTACAACATGGGGACTATAGCCAATATTTTATAATAACTATAAATGAAGTATAACCTTTAAAAAAGAGGAGACTCCTTTGAAGATACAGATACACAGAGGGAAGATAGCCCCGGGCCCATGCAGGCAGAGACTGGAGTGATGTATCTACACACAACCAAGGAATGCCAAAGACTGCTGGCCGCTCCAGAAGCCGAAAGAAAGGTATGGAACAGGTTCTCCCCCAGAAGCTTCAGAGAAAGCATGGCCCTGCCAATATCTTGATCTCGGACTTCTAGCCCCCAAACCATAGGAGAATAAATTTCTATTGTTCTAAGACCCCACCCTCAAAAGTGACTACAGACCGGGCACATATATTCCACTCAGTCGAAACGGAATGTACTCCCAATGTGACTTCCCCTTAATCAAGCCTCCCAAATACCAGTGACCACTTCAATGCCTCCCAACGCAAGGGGAAGTGTGACAGGGCAGTCTTAACCAACGGCAGTTAAGAGATCTCACCTTTTCCCTTTGTATAAAGACATCGGCCCCTGTGAATACAACGCCAAGGGGCCTTGAAGGAAGGTACCTCCAACTGAGGGAGCCTGATGCTTAAATTTTATTAGCTGCGTTGAAATTTGCCTCTGCCTGGCACATTTTTGAAAATATTTAACTAGGCCACATAAACTCTATTTACGAACAGTCTTTGACGTTCAGCCTTGTAGATATTTAGTTTAATTTTGCTTTGGAACCAGTTGACTAGGAAGACGAATGTCCTCTGGAACAGTGTGTCTCACTTGGAAGTAAAAAGCAAATGGAAACCTCTATATAACCCCCATCTTCCGGGCGTCCCTGGTGGCGCAGTGGTTGAGAGTCTGCCTGCCGATGCAGAAGACGTGGGTTCGTGCCCCGGTCCGGGAAGATCCCGCATGCGCAGAGTGGCTGGGTCCGTGAGCCATGGCCGCTGAGCCTGCGCGTCCGGAGCCTGTGCTCCGCAACGGGAGAGGCCACAACAGTGAGAGGGCCGCGTACCGCAAAAACAAATCAAAACAAAAACCCCATCCTCCACGTCCCCATCATTTGCATCGCAGCGGGGCTGTGTGAGATGCCTGGGCCTGGGCGGGCTTGTGCAGCCGGGGAGAGGAGTGGCCACCCTACCCCCAGGGAGCTCGCTGCTGACCCCAGCACAGACTTCTTAAGAGGCCCCTGGTCCGTTTCCCTTCCTCTGCCGCCACTTTGCCCTTTCTTCCAGGGTGTCATGGGCGTAGCGTGACCACCAGGTGGCGGTGTTTGCCTACGTGGACGCTCTGTCGCCACCTCGTGGTCGAAAGTGAACACTACGCCTTCTGTCCCGTCCTAAGGGCGCGGTGAGAATCCAGTTCCGGCTGGGGAATGTTAAACCCTCACTGTGTGCTCCATGGACTAACCCAGCGGCCCAGGAAGCCCAAAGGAAACATTTTCCAAAACCCTCCTTGCCCTCGGTTAATAGAGGATCAATAACCCCCCCCTTTCCAGGTACCATCCCCCCCCCCCCCCCCACACACACACAAAGAATGGACTCGCCGGCCAGGATTCAGTATTCAGACCCTGGACCGGAATCAGATGCGGGAGTTGTGGGTTAGAGGGGTGTCAGGCTGCTTCCCCATCCCGCTCTATGGGCTTCGGCCTCACCAATCAGCCAGCAGCCCCTTTCCAACGCCTTGGGGTACCTCTTCAGATAGGACAGCTATGTGTCCTCAATCAGGGAGCAGGGACTGGGACGCTGGGACAGCCCAGGGGCAGGAACAGAGGATAGGAAGATGTCGAGGGTGCCGGCCACTGCACCCGCTCCCAAACCGGGGTGCCCAGATACCCAGGGAGGATCTGAGCCTGCGCGGACTTGGTGGAGAACTCACCTTGTGACTCCCTGGGGTCTGGAGGAGTGGGGTGGGGCGTGCTGGGGAAACACGCTGCAGGACCCATTGCAAGAAAAGACAACATAAACTGGACTTTGTTTCTCCCCTGCAGCCGCATTGCCTGGTATTGTATTACGTATTGATTTGCTTCCTTTGCTTGCTGTCTGTCTCAGCTGATCAGACGTGGTCTCTGCCCATCTCACGGTCTCCCCCGCTGGTCATCGGTGCCTGGCACAGGGTCCCGCACATGGAGGCTGCCCAGCGAGCCTTTGTGAAACCCCTCTTTGCTGCCATTCAACCATCTAGGTCGTGCATGGGGCATTCAACACTCTGTGCCCCCTCAGAGAGAGCCTCCAGCCTGGGAATGGGGGTCTCTTTCTCTCTCTCTCTTTTTTTTTTTTAATTAATTTTTATTGGAGTATAGTTGATTTACAATGTTGTGTTACTTTCTGCTGTACAGCAAAGTGAATCAGTTATACATCTGCATATATCCACTCTTTTTAAGATTCTTTTCCCATACAGGTCATTACAGAGTATTGAGTAGAGTTCTCTGTGCTATACAGTAGGTTCTTATTAGTTATCTATTTTATATATAGTAGTGTGTATATGTCAGTCCCAATCTCCCAATTTATCTCTCCGCCACTTTCCCCCTTGGTAACTATAAGTTTGTTTTCTGCATCTGTGACTCTAATTTATGTTTTGTAAATAAGTTCATTTGTGCCATTTTTTAAGATTCCGCATATAAGTGGTATCATATGATATTTGTCCTTCTCTGTCTGACTTACTTCACTTAGTATGATCATCTCTAGGTCCATCCATGTCACTGCAAATGGCGTTATTTCATTCTTTTTTATGGCTGAGTAGTATTCCATTGTATATTTGTACCACATCTGCTTTATCCATTCATCCGTCAATGGACATTGAGGTTGCATGCATGTCCTGGCTATTGTAAATAGTGCTGCGATGAACAGGGGGGTCTCTGATTTCAGGAAAGGGGTGAGGGATGATGGGGAGGCCTGCCATGCAGTGAATGACTTCCAGTAACTCGAGAGAGCAGTGATAAATGGAATATTTCCGGGCTTCCCTGGTGGCGCAGTGGTTGAGAGTCCGCCTGCCAATGCAGGGGACACGGGTTCGTGCCCCGGTCCGGGAAGATCCCACATGCCACGGAGCGGCTGGGCCCGTGAGCCATGGCCGCTGAGCCTGCGTGTCCGGAGCCTGTGCTCCGCGATGGGAGAGGCCACACAGTGAGAGGCCTGCGTACCGCAAAAAAAAAAAAAAAAAAGGAATATTTTCTGCCATATCAATAAACAAAGGAGGTCACAGTCACCAATGATTGAAGCCCTCCAACGTGAGCAGGTGAGCCCTGACGAAACTCAGGGCTGAAAAGGATACCTGCCATCTAGCAGCCGTCAGACTGCAGCCACTCCCTGCGGTGAGCGCTGAGGAAACTCAGGATGTGAAAACACAAGATACCGGCCCCAGAAAGCTGAGGTGCACATCAATCAAGGAATGATTTCAGTGAGCCCAGCCTCTTGCATCTTCCCAGACATAGAGAAGCGCTAACTTCCTTAACTTGAGATGTCTGGTTTTCTTTCATTAACAATAATCCTTTGACGTTCCCAACTACCTGCCCTTTGTTGCAAAACTCCAGTATATCCCGGCCCCTCCCCTGGCCTCCTCCGAGCAGGTTCTCAGAGCCATCTGAAACGCTGTCTCCTGGGCTGCAGTCCTCATTTTGCCCCAAATAAAACTTAACTTGCAACTCTCACGTTGTGCATATATATTTTTAAAGTCAACAGCAGAAAAACTGCCCCACTCGTGACAGAAAGTGTCATGACTCAAAAATGAATTTTGAAAATGCTTTTTTTTTTTTTTTTGCGTTACGCGGGCCTCTCACCATTTTGGCCTCTCCCATTGTGGAGCACAGGCTATGAATGCGCAGGCTCAGCGGCCATGGCTCACGGGCCCAGCCGCTCCGCGGCATGTGGGATCCTCCCAGACCGGGGTACGAACCCGTGTCCCTTGGCACCAGCAGGCGGACTCTCAACCACTGCGCCACCAGGGAAGCCCCTTGAAAATGCTTTAAAACCCAATGACTCTGTCCTCCTGTACGAGTTTCCTGTGGCTGCCGTAATAAATGACCACAAACTAGGTGGCTTAAAACCCAAGAAAAATGTATTCTCACAGCTCTGGAGGGCAGAAGTCCGACATCCAGGTGTCAGCAGGGCCGGGCTCTCTCTGAAGGCTGGAGGGGAGGGTCCCTCCTGCCCTGTCCAGTGCATCTGGTGGCTGCCAGCAACCCTTGACTAGTGACCACATGACTCCAATCTCTGCCTCTGTGATCACAAGGCCTCGTCTTCTCTGTGTGTCCCATCTCCTCTGCCTTTCTCTTCTAAGGACGTTTGTCATTGGGTTTAGGGCCCAGCTGGATAACCCAGGAAGATCCCATTATCTCAAAATCCTTAGCTTAATCACTCTGCACAGACCCTTTTTCCATATAAGGTCACATTGGCAGATCTCAGGGATTAGGATGTGGGCGTGTCCTAGGGACCCCCATTCAGCACACTACACCCCCTTAGGCTGCCTTTTTTCTTAGCACATATAATACACAGCATGCCAGGTGTGAGAATTATGTACGTGTTTATTACCTGTCTCCCTTCTTGCGGAGGGACCTACTGCCTGGTGCATGGTGGAGACTCAAAAAGTTTTCGTTGAATGATTGATGAATGGAACTAATGTTTGTCTTCGTATTTGACTACACTGAGCCCTGTTTTACACTCCCAAGATAGAAATAACCTGTTTCGCCTTGATGATGAGAGCTTTATGTATCTAATACCTCCTATCCCCGCATTCCTCCCCGGCACTCACGCGTGGCATGCTATGTGAAAGAAAACATTGAAGCAGGCATAAAGTTTCAAACCGTGTGGGCCAGTCTCCAGACACCCCAATGAGGACCAGTAGGTAAAGCAGGCTGTCCCCCACAAGGGCAAGGCAGAAACTCCACTTGGGGTGGACAGACAATACTCGAAGCTTCGAGATGCAAAGCTCCTGCAAGACTTAGGCTGAGGCCAAGATTCAGCCTGAGACCCAAGAGGAGAGAGCCGGCTCCTCTGCCTGTCTCGGCGGAGGGTCTCTGAGCCGGGGAAAGGCAGCTCAGCCACCACATTGGGCAGTGGAAGGAGCACCCTTCAATGTCTCCTGCCGGGGTCCCCACCTTTTCCTGAGCAGCAAACACTGGTCACCAACACCCAGGTCTCTTTTGGCGGTTGCATCTCTCCTGGGTGGGAGTGGTATGCACCAGCCGCCCCTGGCCCCCACCCCAATCCAGACCACAGGAGGTGGCGAGAGCAGCAGAGACCCCAAGCCCTTCTGTCCAAAGGGGTGAAAACTCCCACTGCAGGAGGATGAGGGTGGGGAAGGATGCCCGGAAACCGGGCAGGGAAAGACCGCCTCGGTGTGTAATTATTAAGTGTCATTGTTACCTGTTCCCAATGCTGTGATGTTTGGGGAAAGTCCCAGCTGCTTCTTTAACTGGGCTCCTGAACCTTCCTGGCCTCCCTTCCCTCCCAGCCTGGCCTCACTGCCCTACTCCTGTCTCTGACCTCACCACCTTGGATCCCAAGTAAGACAAAGTCCTTGCCCTCAGGAAGCTGCAGCTCTGGTGGAAGAGAAATAAAAAAGAAATAAAACAGCGCTGCAGATTGTGTGACAGGATGAGTTTGGATGTCAGGGGCGCAGAGGGTGACACCAAACTCTCCAGGCAAGGTGATCTCTACATGGGACCCTGAAGGATGCTGAGGGGTCAGCCAAGTGGTGGGATGGGGAATGGGTAGGGGAGTCACTGCAGACAAAGCCAGAGTGAGATTTCATTCTAGAGAGCTCACTCTTGCTTCCATAAGGAGAACAGATTAGAGCAGACAGAACTAAAGGATCATTGGATTGGGGGCTAGAGGTTGGTCAGGACCTCAGTGGACACCCTAAGGCTGTGGGTAGTTTAGAATCAGCTTTGCAGGTTCAGAAACTCAATTCCTTCAATACCCAGGGTAAGAGTGTCATATTTAGCAAATAAAAATATACCTAGCTAAGTTGGAATTTCAGATAAATAACGAATAAATAATTATTATAAGTATGTCCCCAACATTATGTATGTATCCAATCTAATTTAACTGTGTATCCAATATTTCATCAGGCACTCTACCGACAGTGACAGCTCTCAGGACTGACTCATGTGTACCAAACTCACAGGGGGCTGATATAAACACACCAATTTATTAATTTACAATTGTGGGCAGGGGTAAAAATATACATCTGTTATTCAGATTCTCCTTTCTGGAAAATTAAACCAACCCAGAATACTGCTTGGTGAGCATGGAAGGAGAGCAAAGGACATGAGAAGTTTAAAATGACATTTCCTCTCAAGGCATGGAAAAGCCTAGAGAATTATCCTGGCCTCACAGCATAGAATCTTCTTTGATGGTAGAATATGCAAGTTCCCACAGGAGAAGGCCGGTCAGGGACTGCTAAGCCTTCATGTCCAGCCTCCTCTGGCCCGTCCTCCACGTCCTCTCGGTTGATTCCTCACTGTGCTCTCAGAGGGGCCTTCTTTTCAAAGTCTCGGGACTCCCAGCCGATGACACATATCTCACACTCAGATTACACACTTTTCTTTTAAAAATGTATTTCGTGGTCTTTGCAGCCATTTATTTGGTCTTCTTAAATCCATCTAGAATAATGAGGTAATCTTGATTCAGAAATCACTTTGGAAACTTGGGGTACCCATATCCAAGGGGTCCCTTGCTCTTACTGATTTTTATCCCATGACATCCTTAAATCCGATCCCTTCTTTCCTTTTTTTTTTTTTTTTTTAAGTATTTATTTATTTATTTGGCCATACTGGGTCTTAGTTGCCGAGTGCGGGATCCTTTTTTTTAAATTGTGGCATGCATGCAGGATCTAGTTCCCCAACCAGGACTCAAACCCAGGCCCCCTGCATTGGGAGTGCGGAGTCTTAACCACTGGACCACCAGGGAAGTCCCCAGTCCCTTCTTTCCATACTCACTGCCACTTCCCTGACCCCAGGCAGCATCTCTTACGTGGATTATGCAGCCTCTCCTGGTTTATCTGAATCCACTTTTGCCTTTTCTGGTCTATTCTCTACACAACAGCCATATAGAGTCTTTTAAATGCATAAATCAGATTCTGGCACTCCCTGCATAAAACCCTTCAAAGGCGCTCCATCGCACTCAGAAAAAGCCAATCCGTTAGGTACATCGTTTTTAGGTCTGGCCTATGTCGACCTCTGACCCTTCATCTCCCCCTACTTCGCTTCTTATAGTTTTGTTCCTGGTGAATTTAAGGTTCTTTTTTTGGGGGGTTACACGGGCCTCTCACAGTTGTGGCCTCTCCCGTTGCGGAGCACAGACTCCGGACGCGCAGGCCCAGCAGCCATGGCTCACGGGCCCAGCCTCTCCGTGGCATGTGGGATCTTCCCGAACCGGGGCACGAACCCGCGTCCCCTGCATCGGCAGGCAGACTCTCAACCACTGCGCCACCAGGGAAGCCCAGGTTCTTTTTTCATCGCGAAAGAATTCAGAGATGAAGCAGGGAGGTTTAGAAAGTAAAGTGAGAATTTATTTAAGCAAGAATTCCCTCTGAGGGAAAGCGAGCAGACAGGTGAAGCGCTGCTGCCCTGGGTTTTTCTGGCAAGCCAGTTGGGAGGGGCATACAAAGGAAGGGGCGGAATATTCACTGGGGAAGGAGGAGTTTGGGGTTCGTATTCCCTGATTTTCATCCCAGCTCCATCTTCCCGAGGGTAGGAGGGCTTTTTGTCCTTATTTAGCTTAGATGAGAATTGTCATGGCGTCGGTGCATGATGGGTATTTCTGTGAGGCTAATATTATTGTAATGAGAGCATACTGAGCAACGGGTTACCTTTGGACGCAAGAGATTCCCGCCTTTCCTCACCTTTCTTTGTATGCTTCCAGGACACTTATCACTCAAAATGTGTCGTTTCCTGTCAGTCTGGAGGCTCCTGTTTTTCCTTGTCTGCCCATGGGCCCCCTGCCACCTGGCCCCTGCCCCTCCTTCTCTTCTCATACGTAGCTACCTGCCTGCTGTTAACAGTTTTGTCTTCCGTCATTTCCTAGAATGGCCCCGGTCCCTCCTTTCAGGGCCTTCCACAGCCGCTCACTTAATGCTTCTCTCCTCTGTTAGGTTCTGAGTAATGTCCAGCACACAGCAGGCGCTAAATAACTGTTTAAGAAACGAAGGACAGACACCCGCATTCTGCCCCGAGCTCTCACGGAGGGAGGGGGGCGCTCCCGGTTTTCCGTGTGTGGAGGTGGGCGAGCATTCAAAGCACAACTCCCAGGAGTTCCCTGATCGTCTAGTGGTTAGGATTCGGGCTTTCGCTGCCCAGCTGCGGGGGGTTCAATCTCAGGTCGGGGAACTGAGATCCCGCATAGCCCGCGGCGTGGCCAAAAAAAAAAAAAAAAAAAAAAATTCAAAGTGAACTTCCCTTGCGCTCCCCATTTCCAGGTTAAACTCCTCCTGGTCTCCGTTCTGGGGCGGCCAGCAGGAGTGGGGGGCCAAGCCCCCAAGAAACCCCTCCGGCGGACCCTGCGTCAGGAAACCAATTCATTACGGGGACCTCAGCGCGCAAGAAGACAGGCCGGCCGGAAGTCTGCCTCGAGCCCGCCCTCGAGCTGTCATTGGGTAGGATTCGAGGAAGGGGCGGAGACCCGGCCTAGTCCTGGTTCTTTATTGGCTAAAAACCTATGCAGGCGGAAGGAGGGGGCTGAAACTTCGCTTCCTTCTGACTCTTCATTGGCTAAAAAGTTCGGCGTGTCCCTCGGGTTCTCATTGGCTAAAAGAGTGGGCGTGTCTTACAAGCCTCCGGGTCCCTCGCGGGTTGGTGGAAGAGACAGGTCCTTACCCCGCCCCTCGAGTTCCAACCCTCCTCATTTTAAACACGAAGTTGAGGGACGGGCTGTCGTTTACCCCGAGCCTCGGGGCCTCACCTCGGGGGTGTGCTCCCAGAAGCCTTCGAGCCTCGCGGAACTCAGGGATTTAGACAAACGCGAGCGGGGAGGAAGCCCGGAACGATTCCTTCGCGGAACAGTTCAGGCGAGGCCTCTAGGAGCTCGAGGAGGGACGGCCCGCGGCGGGCCCGACGAGCAGGATGGCGGCGGCAGACCGGGGTCCGGGGGTCGCCGTCCCCGTGGAGCTGCGGCGCGATCGGCACATGGTGTGTGTGGAGTACCCGGGCGTGGTGCGCGACGTGTCCAAGATGCTGCAGACCCTGGGCGGCGAGGAAGGCGTCTCCCGGGTGAGGAGCGGGGAGTCTCCGGGGACCAGAGGGGAGGTCTGAGTCTCTAGACTACGGCCGAGGGGCGGGACTACCCTGGGATGTGAGGTTTCCTTGGCAACGGAGCTCGAGGTCGGCTCTGGAGCGGCCAGTGGGCGGGGATTTGCTTCAAGACCGCCGGGCGTGGACAGTTTATCCCTGGGATCAGAGGGAAAAGGACTGCAGGGGAGACCCAGAGAGGGGAGAGGGTGTCCATTCCATCCCATCATTACTGCCATGAACAGAGCTCAATTGCACCGACCCCCCCGCTCCCCAGGATGTGCTGGGCTGCCACATCCTCATTTCACAGAGCAGAAGAATGAGGTATGGGGAGATTAAGAACCGTTGACCTACAATGAGAGGGGTAGGAAGGATTATGTTATTAGTGTTAAAAGTAGTAATACCTAACAATTTATTCTGTACCAGCTACATTTCTAGGTACTTTACTTACATTCAATTTGCATTAGAACCCTGCCAGGTAGAAACTGTCATTGTCCCAATTTTACAAGGAAGCCGAATCATCTTGTTCAAGTTCACCCAGCAAACAGTGGAGCTGGGATGAATTCTTACCTTGTGCAAAGCTCTATGTAAGTGACTTACATGCACCAGATCTTGAAGTGTCTCTTCTTTAGAGAGTCCTTCCTTGACTGCCCTTACTAAAGTGGCTGCTAGCAGCTAACCTCTAATTCCAATCTGAAATTAGGTTTTAATGTGTTTATTGTCTGTCTTGGACCTTTGGCTCTGAGGCTGTAAACTCTATGAGAACGGGACCTCCCGTGGTCCTAATATCCATCCCTGTGCCTGCTTCTAAAATACTCATCAAATGCATGATTGAATCTCCACGACAATCTAGTGAGTTAGTTACCATTATTATTCCCATTTTTCTGATAAAGACACAGGAAGAAAGGTTGGGTCAGATAAGCTCCTACCTGGTACAGTGGGCATTTGAATGCATGCACATCTCCCTCTGAAGTCTGAACTCTTAATTCTGCTTCCTCATCCTTGATGAATACTGAAAAACCTTGAACCTGTCATTAAGCCTCTACAGGAGGCCAGTAGAGGCCCAGTCAGTCAGGTTTTCTTCTTTTTTTTTTTTTTTTTTTTCTTTTTGCGGTATGCGGGCCTCTCACTGTTGTGGCCTTTCCCGTTGCGGAGCACAGGCTCCGGATGCGCAGGCCCAGCGGCCATGGCTCACGGGCCCAGCCGCTCCGCGGCATATGGGATCCTCCCAGACCGGGGCACGAACCCGTATCCCCTGCATCGGCAGGCGGACTCTCAACCACTGCGCCACCAGGGAGGCCCAGGTTTTCTTCTTTTATCCTGACTTACTTTACGGCGGCATCGACCAGGACCCTTACTCCTGCTAACGCCAGGGATGTTTGGACACAGTTACAGTGCGACCCCTTTGGGAAGAGACTGGTCCTTCATTCATTCCATTCCTGTTTCTTGTGCACCTCCTCTGTGCCAGCCCCGCATCTGGGGTCATTCCCAGCGCAGCAGCCTCATAGACCTGTTTCCTGACAATAGGGGCTCTTTTTAACCTTCTTTCCCTAGATGCTTCCTGAGCACCTGCTAAGGGCCAGGTTGTGTCCTGGGTGTTGGGGAGCCAGCAGACCAGCAGGTAGATGACCTTGGCCTAGTTAACATTGTTGGTGCTTTCACACGCTCACAGCCGACACTTACTGTGTCCCTCTTACCCCATGTGGGACAAGCATTCCTATATCGATGACACATTACCATGATTTAGGTGCCGGGCCAAGTGCTTTACATATATTCCCATTTAATCATTGTAACAATCTGATGCGTAGGTACTGTTATTATGTCCAGTTTAAGGAGAAGGAACCAAGGCGTGGAAAGGGTAAGTCACACTAGTCAGGGCCAAAGTGCTTGTTACTTATTGATTGCATCTCCTTTGGACCTCGAAACTTTTGTATATATGAGGCTGAATACCAGGACCTTTTGGGGTGGGTAGTTCCTAGAGAAGAAGCCCTAGACTAGTCATTCAACTCCCACCCAGGCTCTCCACGGCAGACACGCGGGTGACACCTCCCTGACGTGCTGCCCGAAGAGCACGGACCTGTCACTCAAGAGACAATGGCTTTCCTTAACTGATAGTTATCGTCTCCAACTTTACAACCTCTTAGAAGGAAGAGACTGCCTTCATTTTCCCTACCAGATAAAAGCTAAGATACTTGGGTTTGAAAAATGAGTCTTTTGGGAATTGAAAGCTCAGAACGAAACAAAAAACCTCCTGGCCCTTCCCTGGCCACCTGGGTCGCCATCGGGCTTTCATTGAGGGAGGAGCTGCCAGCTGCTTGGCGGCCCTCTGCTTTACTCTGTCTGCTTTGACCTCGCCGCAGATCTATGCAGACCCCACTAAGAGGCTGGAGCTGTACTTCCGGCCCAAGGACCCCTACTGCCACCCCGTGTGTGCCAACCGCTTCAGTACCAGCAGCCTGCTGCTCCGGATCAAGAGGAAGATGAGACGGCAGAGGGGGGCGCCGGGGCCTGAGGCTCACCCCAAGGTCACATTCGACATAGAGAGCCTTGGCATCGTCTCCACCGTTTACAAATTTCAAGGTAACTGCAACATGCATTCTTACCGCACTGGGTTATTTCAGGGCCCGCGTCCCTCGTGCCTGCAGGAGCTGCGTGAGTCATCCACGCGGTGAAGGGGGCCCGGATATGCCCAGGCGGGAGGGGCGTGGCAGAGCGCAGGCCCTGTCCAGGAGGCCCTGCTCATTGCTGCTCGGTTTTCTGCATTCTAAAGAGAAGCTGGAATTCTCGGAGAAATCTCATTGTTAAAGCCATGTCATGGGGCCAAATAAAACTGGTCCCCAGGCCCCCAGTTTTCAGCCCCACCCCCGCCCTCGTGTTTGGGGATCTTCTTGGTCTCGACTGCTGCGGGCCTCCGACCCTCTGAAGCCTTCCCAGATCACCTTAGCCCCTTGGGACCTCATGTCCTTTGAACTCTCAGCCAACTGGATGTCTCCCGTGGGGTCCTCAGTCGAGTTTGCTCCCCACAGGGAACCCCTGGGAGGAGGCGCTGAGGCGTGGGGTGGAGAGGGGGAGCTGTGCCTGCCTCAGCCTCCCTCGGTCTCCGTGTCTGTGCAGTGGGAGCCCAGAGTTCCTCAGGCCCTCGTGGAGATTCAGAGATGATGGCCGTGTGCCGGTTCACGCACACACGTGGTACTTGGCGAATTACTAACAAGCCTCAAGAGTATCTGTAGTTGCAGCCGCAGTTCTGAGATAGAAACTGAAGAGAATAAAGACTAAAAAAGAAGAGGGGGATAGAAAGTGTAAAGAAACTAAAACAGGGCCTGGGATCCCACAAGTTGGGCATTGGGAACGTCCATCATTCTGGTGGAAAGTGGTATTCACCAAAGAGGGCCGTCCTTCCCGGGACGAGGCTTCCCAAGTGATCCGTTTCTTTCTCTCCCTAATTGAGCCGGTACCTCACCACTCAGTGTGTGTCCCAGACCAGCAGCATGGGCCTCACCTGGGAGCTTGTTAGAAATGCAACACCTCAGCATCTGCATTTAGCAAGATCCCAGGTGAGTCACGTGCATGGTGCAGTCTAAGAAGCACTGACCTAGACTTTATCCTCACATATCATGTAACTCCCCTACCCCCCAAAGTAGCATTTATCCAAGCGACGGGGCTGAGTTCCCAGAAGCGACTCAGACGTGTTGTTTTGGGCTCTGCTACCATTGCCCGGCAGCCTCCCCTGCGAGGCCCGCTCAGTGCACCCGAGAAGACGTGGGTGCTGGTGCGTGGCAGCTGCCAGTGCTTGGGCGGGTGTAATAGGGTGTCCGCCGTCTGTCTACCTCTCTTCCCAGGAATGTCTGACTTCCAGTACCTGGCCGTGCACACGGAGGCGGGTGGCAGGCACATGTCCATGTACAGCAAGGTGCTCATGCTCAAGCCCGAGAAGGAGAGTTTCTTCCACCAGGAGCTGCCGCTCTACATCCCCCCGCCCATCTTCTCCAGGCTGGACACCCCAGTGGACTACTCCTACCGCCCAGAGACACAGCACCGGTAAGTACCTCCCTGTGGCCGCCGCCCCGCAGCATCGGGGCTCAGGGCAAGGGCCTTGCGCTCAGAGGGCTGGACTCTTCCACTCACGGGTCAGGCGGCCAGGGCGGCCGGCTTTACTCAGGCCCGTGGCCCCAGCAACAGAGCAGCTGGTGACCAGGGGCCCTGACCAGGGGTGTCAGGAACCAGCCCTGGTCCCCGCGCCCCACCCGGAGGCCTTGCTCAGGGCTGTCCTCACACCACAGAGTGTGAATCAGGATGTTTGGACTTAGACCCCTCCCCAAAAGTGTGTACCTTGAGGTGTGGAGAGACAGACACCCCCTGCCGCAGGAGCCCTGGGAACGAGGTCGATATTTTTTGGAGAGCAACCTGGCAGAATCTATTAAAGTTTTAAATGTTCTTTCCTGACCACCAGGCGGCCTGTAGGAATTTATCCCACAGTGACTGTCGCCTCTGTGCTCAAAGATACACTGACAAGAACGTTTTCTGGTTGGTTGTGGGTGGCAGCAAGAAGCTGAGAGGGCCTGGTGTGGTGAGAGAGCCCGGATGGGCGGGGGCCCGTGTTCGGGTCCTGGCCCTGTGATCCCACATCGCAGGCCGGGCAGGTGAGCCCCGACCTCCCGCGCCAGCCTCCCCGCCTGTAACGGGGGTGATAATGACAGTAACAGTACTCGCTTCTCGGCGTTGTTAGAGGGCTGAATGCTGAAGCTTCTGGAAATACTCAGAACACTGAGTGCCGGGCAGAGTTTGATACAGTGGGTAAGTGAGTGATCAGTCCCCTAATAGGGGTGACGTAGTTAATTAAACGATAGCCTGTCTGTGCCGAGGAAGGCCGCACAGCCTTTAAGAAAGCGGGCTCCATGGGCCAACATGGCTCGTGTCCAGAAACCTTGCTCTAGGAAAAGCAGGTGTTAGAGCAGACTCTGTGCTATAAAAGTAAACTGGGTGATAATAGAAGCCTGGAAAGATTGGGAAGATTGGGCCCAGAACAGTTATCTGCAGAGGGGCGGGAGGGCGAGAAGCTTCTCTTCCCTCATCAAGTATTTCCATCAACGAGTACGGACCGCCTGTCGGGGCCCAGGGCTCCCCTTGGAGCCAGTGTCAGTGGGGACGAGACAGGCGGCTCCGTGCAGGGCCGGGGGCTGGGGAGCCGATGGAGCCCCAGTGAGGGATGAGTGGGCGGTGGGAGCCTGCGGGCAGGTGTGTGTCTTAAAGGAGGTAAGTGGGGAGTGGGCCGTCATGGACAGTGAGTGGGGTGCGGGAGGGTCCTCGGGGGAGCTGACCTTTGAAACAGACCTGTGTGATGACAGAGCCGGGCAGGTGAAGATCCAGGGAGAACGTTCCAGACCAGGGGGCTGGCACATGCAAAGGAACAGTCGGGGGTGTTGCCCCCGAAGCACAGAGAGCCGAGAGAGGGGTGGAGTGAGGTTCCCACGGGCCACAGAAAGGAGCTAAGATTTTATGCTAAGGAGAAAGGTGTATTGTTCCCTTCCTTTAAAAAATATATTCTGAGGAGTTCCAAAAGGAGAGAGGAGTGTCTGATGGACGCCCACCTACGTCACCAGCTTCAACTTTCTGCTGCTGGTTTCACCTCCCCACCACCTCCACCCCCCGCATCACAGCGCGTCCTCCAGAAACAAGTGTGTGTCTCTAACTGGGAAGGACTTGGTTTATTTTAACTTAGCCGTAGTGCTGTCATCAGAATGAGCAAACGTTAACAGTGCCCTTCACGTCATCCAGGGCCCAGTCCTCACTTCGTTTCCCCGTTGCCTCAAAAGTAAGTCGAGAGCCAGACAAGGGTCGATGTCTCTCAGGCCAGTTGAGTCCATAACGCCACCCCCCCCCGACCCATTTTCTGATTGCAGGAGTAAATTGTGCTTGTTAGAAAAGACCAGACATTACAGAAATGGATAACTGCAAGGAATCGGGTCCATTCCCTCCCTGCTGAAAACCCTAGTGTGTGCAGTTTTCTGTGCTTATGTTATACTCATTATGAGAGTTTCAAATTTTTTAACTGTACGTGTTTCTAAAATCTGAAACATTTCCCGCCTACAAGCATTTTACTCTTACAGTCAGAAACAAAAATATGTAGAAGAAGGAACTAGAGGCACCTGTCCCCTGCCCCGCATTGCCGGCCCTGATGCTGGATGGCAGCGTCAGAGTAACTGCTCTATCCTGTAGGGCCAGCAGACAGCTGTCTCCCAGCCTCTGGGAGGGGGACAAGGGTGGAGGGCCGGCTGCCCTTGAACCCACAGGCCCTGTTTTTCTCCCATGTCGTTTATCGATTTTCTAGTGCGTGGAAGGAACCTGCCTTTTCTCCCAGGGCTGCCATCGCTTTTTCTGCTCTGATGGCCCTCATGCGTACTGAGGACTGGCAGAGGAGGCCTGGCCCCTGCCTTGCTGGCCTTCGTGGGTCCAGGGAGGCTGAGCTTCCTATATGGCCAGTGGGCAGAGGACAGGCTGGGAAGCTGGCCTGATGGGGGTCCCCCCTCCTCGAGGCAGTTGAGTGGGGAGGGCAGGCGGCCTGCTCCCTGCTGCTGCTGCTTGGCCCAGAGGGAGCACCTGGGACTTTCCTTCGGGGGTGTCTGGGGCTTCTGGGACTTGTCTTGGAAAACAGGATAGTGTTCAGGATGGTTTCAAATGGACTCATGTTTGGTTTTTTGTTTTATTTATTTATTTATTTATTTATTTTTGCGGTACGCGGGCCTCTCACTGTTGTGGCCTCTCCCGTTGCGGAGCACAGGCTCCAGACGCTCAGGCTCAGCGACCATGGCTCACGGGCCCAGCCGCTCCACGGCATGTGGGATCCTCCCTGACCGGGGCACGAACCCGTGTCCCCTGCATCGGCAGGCAGACTCTCAACCACTGCGCCACCAGGGAAGCCCTGGAGTCATGTTTTTTAAAAAAGGCACAGATTTGATCCTGTCTTTGTAATTTTGTTTCCCAATGTGAAAAATCACCTTGTTGTTCTTTATAAATATGCAGATGGTATGTACTCATGTAGAAAATTATGGTAAAATGGAAACAAATTTCAAAGGTATTAATCACCTGTGTGACATCCAGGACATACTTTGAAATGCACTGCAAAATAATTGAGTGGGTTTGGGGTGGGGCCTGGATGGCGTGAAATTGGCCCTGTGACGGCAATTGGAAGCGGATGGTGGGCTTATGGGGGCTCCTTGTACTGTTCCCCCTGCTTTAGCGAAGCTGTGATGTTCCTGACGTCCCACCTCAGAGGGAAGCGCTCTGAGCCTCCTAGGAATCGTTGGCCCTGTGTGTTCTGTGCTGACAGCTGGTGGCAGAGCCCCGTCCCCCCCCTTTTTTTGGCCGCACCGTGTGGCTTGCGGGATGGATCATAGGTCCCTGACCAGGGGTCGAACCCAGGCCCCTTGCAGTGGAAGCTCGAAGTCCTAACCACTGGACCTCCAGGGAGGTCCCCAGAGCCCTTCTTTTAGCCTCTGTGACGAGAGCGTCTGGTAGTATCCGTCCTCCCTTCACCGGGGTATCGTCGAGATGCTTCCGAACAGGGCGGAGGTTAGCGGCCCCGCCAGCCTCCCTGGGCTCAAGTCCCGGCTCCGTCACCTCAAGCTCTGGGTCGAGGCAGGTTTCCAACCCCTGTGGCCTCAGTGACTTCATGGGAAATGGGTCCTTCCTCGTAGGATTGTTTCGAGGGTTAGATAAGTGAATTGTGGACGCCAGTGAGCACAGCTGCGGTCTGACAGCTGATTAGTGGTTCCTGTGTGGCCGCCCGCGCCTCAGCTGATTCCACTGTCCCTGCCTGATGGGCATCTGGGCTGTTTCCAGCTTGTCACTGGCTGGACGGTGCTGTGCACGACGCGATGCAGTTCACAGCAGGGGCCCTTCCCCACGCCCCAGCCTCTGGGACCCTTGGCCTGGCCCTGCTTCGGAGCCTCTCTGAGCCGACTCGGACTCGCTGCCGCTTCTCCTCCTGGTCATCGGCCTGAGAACACAGGCGCCTGCCTTCAGCGGCCGGGGCTGAGATCCTCTCCTCACCCAGATTCCAGGGAAACGCCCCCAAACGTGGGCTGCCCGTGTCCGGCCGGGCCCACGCCTGGCGCTGCCACCCTCAGCAGCTCTCTGCTCCTAGGGAAGGCTACAACCACCCCTCCGTCTCCGGGGAGAACCTGATCGGCCTGAGCAGGGCCCGGCGCCCTCACAACGCCATCTTTGTCAACTTCGAGGGGGATGAGGTGCCCGAGCAGCCGCTAGAGGCTGCGGCCCAGACCTGGAGGAAGGTGTGCACCAACCCCGTGGACCAGAAGGTGGAGGAGGAGCTGAGGAAGGTGAGCCCCGCCCCCTCCGGCCACCTCTGCACTGGCCGCACCTTGTTTTAGGCTCATTTATTAACACATAGGAACTCTTCCCCTCCAGATGTTACATCTAAAGCTGTGCCAGTATAAGCCGTGTCTTCCCAGAGTTCAAAGTGCTCCTTAAAACTCATAAGAGGTCCCTTTGGGATGGTAAACATTGTCCACGTGTGACCTCGGCAGGGAGCTCCGGGATTCCGGAAGCTTTTGTTCATCCAGCCCTTGGCTGCAACACACTAGATGGGGCACCTGGTGCGCACCAGGCCCGGCATTTCCTCCCCGTTAGAGTCGGGGTGGGCGGGGGCCCTGGGAGGAGGCGGCCTCCTGCCTTGCCCGCTGGCTTGCAGGTTCTGGAAGACCCAGGCCAGGGGACTGGTCCTTGCGTCGCCACAGGTGTGGACAGTAGGTTCTCAGCACGTCGCTGCTGACCGACGCTGCCTCTGCCCCTGTTGGACTTGACTGTCCGCTTGGTGCGGGACGGGGATGGGGTGGGATGTTATTTCTTAAGTGGTGGACACCTTGTTATGTTTCTAGCAGTCACTAGGTTGGGGAGAAGTGGGGGCCACTCTCCAAGGCCCCTCATTGTCCTCTGGACACAGCCCAATCTCCCACCTGGCTCAGGGCCGCTCCCACCCTGGCCCTCCCACTCCAGCCCCACTGGCCTTTCACAGTCCTCCCACTGGGAGGGGGCTGGGCCGTCCCCTGCGGCCTTCTTCACATCCCAGCTCAGGCCCCTGCCCTCTGGGGCTGCTCAGGGTCCCAGAGCTCTGGCCTGTCCTCCTCCTGGCCCTGCTCTGGCTCCTTTGGTCCTCTGCCTCCCCGCTGCCCTTTGAGCTGCCTAAGGACAGGGCCAGCGTCTCTCATGGTCATTTCAAGACCCCCAGGCCCTGCAACTGCATTTGACACGTGCTGGGCGGTGGGCGGGCAGGGCGCCTCCGAGGGCGGGACAAGTGGGCGTGCGCAGAGGCCCCTCCCCACCTGCCTGGCCCCTGCTCCCTCCACCCCTGCTCCTCTCAGGAAGGTCCTCTGGGGGCAGACCGTGCGGGGAGCCTGGGGCAGGCGGGGAAGCTGCCTGTGCTCTTCTCAGCCTCTGCCTTGACCCTCCAGCTGTTTGAAATCCGCCCCATCTGGTCACGTAACGCTGTCAAGGCCAACATCAGCGTCCACCCCGACAAGCTCAAGGTCTTGCTGCCCTTCGTGGCCTATTACATGGTGAGTGTCTGCCCACCGCCCACCTTGCTTCCCAGCTGGGTTGTCCTGACCCCTGACGTGCCTCAGAGCCCCAGCAAGAGCAGGAGGCCCTGTCCCAGCACCCGGAGGATGGCTTGTTAAAGGGCTTATACTTTTTTTTTTTTTTTTTTTTTTGCGGTACGCGGGCCTCTCACTGTTGTGGCCTCTCCCGTTGCGGAGCACAGGCTCCGGACGCGCAGGCTCAGCGGCCATGGCTCATGGGCCCAGCCGCTCCGCAGCATGCGGGATCTTCCCGGACCGGGGCACGAACCCGTGTCCCCTGCATCGGCAGGCGGACTCTCAACCACTGCGCCACCAGGGCAGCCCTGGATTACACGTGTTTTAATGGCCTTTTGTATGGAGAGTTTTCTAAGGACCAGGCGCTGGGTTAAGTGCTATGTGCACAGCATCCTTTCTTCTTCCGTGGGGGATGGCAGCAGGGTTTGGACCTCTGATGAAGAGGCTAGGCTCAGATTGGTGACTTGATGGGCCAAGATCCTACAGCCAGGGAGTGGCAGAGCCCCCTGGGGACCCTGGCCTGTTTGGCTGCAGCGCCTGGGCCCCTAACCACAGTGCCACCTGCCTTCACGCACTCTCCCTGGGTTGAGGGGCGTTCAGGAGGGGTCACATGCGCCTTGGACTCAGTCCAGGAGGGCATGGAGATGGGGCTCTCATCACTGAGATTCCCCAAGGTGCTGTGAGGAAGAGCTCCTGCTGGCCAAGGGTCCCACCTGGGGCCTGGGGAGGCAAGCGGACAATGTGACCATGACCGTGATGGCCAGGAGGTGGGGGGCATGAGACGGGCTCATCCCTCCTGGGCTTAGACCCAACATCACAAACTGCTGCCTGCCTTTTAGCATTGGCTTTCTGGACACAAGGACCTCGGGGGCACTGTTTGGGGACAGTGCCTCCATCCATTAGCACAGTTGTCACAGTTGTGACAGTTCTTGAGCTCTTGCTCTGTGCCAGGCACTGTGGTGAGGGCTTCAGGGGCACCGTCTCATTTAATCCTCACAAAAACACCATTTGGGGCTTCCCTGGTGGCGCAGTGGTTGAGAGTCCACCTGCCGATGCAGGGGACACGGGTTCGTGCCCTGGTCTGGGAGGATCCCACATGCCGCGGAGCAGCTGGGCCCGTGAGCCGTGGCCGCTGAGCCTGCGCGTCCGGAGCCTATGCTCCGCAACGGGAGAGGCCGCAGCAGTGAGAGGCCCGCGTACCGCAAAAAAAAAAAAAAAAACGCCATCTGACAGGAAGACCAAGGCTTGGAAAGGCCAACTGACCTATCCGAAGGGACTGAGCCACACGTGCGAGCTGGGGGGCAGGGTTCCAGAGCCTGTCCCCAACTCTTGGGGGTGTGGTGATGCCCCATCTGGGCAGCCACCTGGGCCTGCAACTCAGGGGGGCTGGGGATCGGCCTTGACCGCACTTCGCACTCCCGCCCTTTCTGTCTCCAGATAACAGGCCCCTGGAGAAGCCTGTGGATTCGATTCGGGTACGACCCCCGAAAACACCCAGACGCCAAGATTTATCAAGTCCTTGACTTCCGAATCCGTTGTGGAATGAAATACGGTAAACAATTACTGAAACCTTTGCTTTCCTTTTCCCTTTATCGCTTTCTGTTTCCAGCATTCTCTTCTGTAGTAAGAATATATCCACGTGGAGAGGATATGTTCCCCACTTGGGGGGACTGTTAGGGACAGAATAGCGCAGACACGAGGACCCGAGCTCTCGTCCTGGCTCCTGTGGTGCAGGCCAGGCGTCCCGTCAGTCTCCTGCCCCCGGCCCGCGGTGACCCCCCCGCACACGAAGCACCAGGACACGGCGGCTCCTGTCACTGCAGCGGGGGGCCTGAGTCCCCTTCTCAGGAGCCGCCCCAGGGAGCCCCAGTGCGCCTGTGGCTGCCAGAAGGGGCTCTGCGCCCACCCCACCTGATGCGCGCCCCCCTCCGGCAGGTTACGCCCCCAGCGACATGCCCGTCAAGGCCAAGCGCAGCACGTACAACTACAGCCTCCCCATCACCGTCAAAAAAACGAGTAAGGGGCTCAGGCTCCCTCTGCGGGTCAGGCGCTGGGGAAGATGGGCGTCCGGATGGCGGGATGGGAAGGGGCTTCCCGAGGAGGCCACTCCAGGGCACTGCTGGCCCGCACACCCCGGGGAGGGAGGGCGCAGCCAGGAGGGCAGGGCGGGGGGGGCGGGAGAAACACCCCCCCGTATTCCAAAGCCCTGCCGTGGTCCCCTCGCAGGCAGCCAGCTCGCCACCATGCACGACCTGAAGCAGGGCCTGGGTTCCTCGGGGTCGGCCAGTGCACGCAAGTTGGCCTCCAACAAGTACAAGCTCAAGGTCGGTGTCCCCTGAGCTGCCTGCCTGGGTGAGGGCGTGGGGAGTGGGGAGCGGCGGCCCCTCCCTCGGGCAGGCCCAAGACCCCTCACACAGCCCCCAGCCCCGCCTGTGACGCCAGGAGGGGCTCCGACTGAGGCCGCTCTGCCCTCCCAGTGCCTTTACGTGACTCCCACCTCCCGGGACAGCCTCTGGGCGTGGGTGCTGGGGACCGCCTGGGCACGTCTTAGGGAGGGGCTCAGACGCCAGCAGCCCCGCGTGGCAGCCACGGGGCTAGTGAGCATCAGGCGCTGTGGGCCCGAAGCCAGAGCGGACCGTCTGCACCCCGGCCGCAGGCTGGACGTGGGCCGCCCTCACAGGCTCAGGCTCTCGTTAGCACAGGCACGCAGCAGGGGCGGCGACTCCCGGGGCCCTTCCCTGCCTGGCCGACGTGAGCTGCTCCAGGCTTGGGGGGGGGGTGGTGGCGCGGGGGAGGGCGTCAGGGTGGCCCCCTCCCTGGAGTCACCTGCCTCGTAGAGGGGGTGGGGCGGCTGTCTCCCAGCAGCGTCAGGTCTCCGCTCCTCAGGGAGGGCCCGGATCCTCGCCAGAGCAGCCGTCCTCCTCCAGGACTCTTGTCTTAGGCCTTTATCCCCACCTCTGGACCTGGCCTGCAGGGCCACCTAAGATGACCGAGCAGTGGAAGAGAGACGTGCGGAGGGCCCTGCAGGGAGGCGCCGAGGCAGGGCCCAGCCCCGGCCCCCGGCGGCTCACGGTCCCAGGGCCCAAGGGAGGGCCTGGCTGCTTCGCCCACCCCTCGACGCCTGGGGAGTCGTGGCTCGTTTTCTGCACACCGGCTCCCCGGCCCGTGGCTCGTCTGCCTCGCCTGGATCCGGGGAGAAGAGCCAGGCCTGCCAGGTCCCGGGAGCAGGAGGCGCAGCCGCCCTGGGAGAGGCGCCGTGGGAGCCACGGCATGGGGCTCTCCTGCGCCGCCCGCCCCGGGGACGCTCCCTCCGACCTTGCCGTCTCTGCCCTCCTTTCTCAGGACTCGGTCTACATCTTCCGGGAGGGGGCCTTGCCACCGTACCGACAGATGTTCTACCAGTTTTGTGACTTGAACGTGGACGAGTACGTACGTGCGGGGCCCCGAGACGCCGAGGTGGGGACCGTGGGACTCGGGGTCAGGCAGAGAAACCAGCCGGGGACCGAAGTGTTTCCTGCGACTCTTCCACTCCACGTCAGCCTTAATCTCTCAGCGAGAAGGCCGGCCGCCTGGGAGTCCTCTGCCCGGGCTCGCGCGGCCCTCGGGAGTAGCTTCCCGGGCGCATCTCGGGCCGCACCTCTGAGCAGCCAGCTGTGCTGCGCGCAGAGCACAGCGCTGGGCCGGGGTCTTTGCCTTCCTCCTCCTTTGCCCGCATGGGGGTTCCTGACACGGTCCCCAGTCCCTGGAGTTGATCAGAATCCCAGAAACCTTTAAGCCAGTTGTTCCTAGTGATGTTTAAAAACCTGGGGGAGGGGTGCTGGGGTGGGAGGAGGCGGGAGCGTGTTAAACCCAGCCTGGGACCTGCTGAACGCTCAGGCTCTCACCAGGCAAGTGGGCCGTGGCACACGTCCGCCTTGTGTGCAGTGTGGGGATCGGGGCCCCGGCTGGGGGCGTACGGCTTTCGTGGACGCCCTTTGTGACCGTGCTCATCCCTCGGGATGGTGCTCTGAGTGCTGTTTTTCTGAGCACAACCCCAGCTCTGCCAAAACCGCTTACTGGCACCTGTGAGCAGAGACCCCACCCTGGAACTCTTGTCTCCCAATGCCCAGGCTGCAGAAGATCATTCACCGCAATGACGGGGCTGAAAGTCTCTGCACAGAGCGGGACGGCTGGTGCCTCCCCAAGACCAGTGATGACCTGAGGGACATGATGTCCCTCATGATCCGGCACACCATCCGCTCCAAGAGGCCTGGTGAGAGTGCTCGGGGTGAAGGGAAGCCCTGGGTGCTTTGGGCCCCCCTCTGGGGCCTGAGCAACTGTCCCTAGTGGACCTCCTCCCCAAGAAATAGCACCCAAGTGGGAGCCTCTTGCCCTGACAGTGGTGGGAGGGAGGCCTTCGGAGCCAGGGCTCAGCCCTGGGGGTTGAAGGCAGGAGACGGGCCCAGAGGGGTGGGGCTGGAACAGGGCCAGTGCTGCCAGGGGGGCCGCCGCTTTATGCCCTGACGTCACCCTACATCCTCTGGCCACGTGTGGGCATGTTGCTCCTGTCTCCCCTGGGAGGGCAGGGAGGGCAGGGACGGCGGGGCCTGGGCTCCTGTCGCCTGGGCTCCTGTCACCCCCCAGCAAGGGGGGTGAGCCCTTGCTGCACTGCAGGTCTGATGGGGCTGGGGGAGAGCAAGCGAAAGTGCCCCTGTCGGGGCCTCCTCCCAGGCTCGGGGAGGGGGCGGCCCAGACCCACCAGCCCCTATGGAGCTGATGGGAGTAGGGGTTCTCAGCCTCCTTTAGGACGCAGCCCCACTCTGAGAGTCCAGTTGAGAAAAGCACTGACACGGAGCCCTGCACACTCCTGGGGAGTCCACGGGACCCATGAGCTTCCCGAGGCTCCTCCGGGGAAGAGGTTTTCAAGGCCCTTGGCCTCAGTGTTCCCTGAAGTGCTTGTTAAACTGGAGTCCCAGGTCCCCCAGCCGTCCTACTTCCCAAAGCAGCTTCTCTAGAGCTTGAGCCCAGACACCCGTATTTGTAGACAGGCCCCCAGGAGCCGAGGGCCTCTGGCTGAGACCCGCGACAGCTGGTGTGGGTGCGCCCAGGAGCCAACGGCGGGACACACACGGCCTGTCTTTTGGCCCAGCTCTCTTCTCCAGCCCGGCCAAGGCTGACGGCGGGAAAGAACAGCTGACCTGCGAATCTGGGGACGAGGAAGAGGACGAGGAGGACGAGGACGAGGACGAGGAGGACGAGGAGGACTTCAAGCCGTCGGACGGGAGCGAGAACGAGATGGAGACGGAAATTCTGGACTACGTGTGATGCAGCCCTGGGCTCAAGGCTGGGCCCCCTGACCAGGCCTGATGAGGGACCCAGGACAAGCCGGGGCCCCCTGGTGCTGCCCGCAGCAGCCAGAATGGCCCCAGGCGGCCCCGCTGAGGAAAGCAGCCGGGTACGGCTGACCCTGGTCCTGCCTGGGGCCGCCCTCTGGCCCCGGGTGCCTGGGGACATCCCGAAGCTTGTGCCCCAGCTTTGCACAGCCGCGAGCCAGCCCGGTGTCCCTTGGGCTGAGCCAGCGCACAGTGCCTCCCTCTGGCCGAGACCAGCAAGCGTTGGAGGTGCAGATGGTACTGCTGGGGAGGGCCGGCCCTGGCTGCTGCTGAGGCTAGGACGGGGCGAGGAACCTGGTCCGTGGTCACAGGTGGCGAAGACTCTGCCATTGTGTCTGGACCCCGTCCATTTGGGGTAACCTGGTAAAGGGCAGGCCCAGCTGGAATTGTCCGTATTAAACACATTTTCCCAAGGAGTCTTGGTGTCTCAGTGGGGCTGTCAGGGCCAGAGAGGGGTTTCCTCTTGCCTCTGGGCTTGGGATCCCGCTGGACACCGTTTGTCCCTTCAGTCGTTCACTCAGTGACCTCGTGGTGGGTGATGCCGGGATGGTTGAGAACAGGCCTGATGCCCCCTCGCCCGGTGGGCCAGGTGAGAACAGCCAGAAGTAACTGCAGCCGCGGGGGGTCTTACAGCCTCACGTTCATCCCTTCCTGTTCCAAATGGATGTGTTCTTGAGAGGCTCACGGGAGACAGACCCTGTCTCAGGGCTGCCTGGTGTGAAACCAGAGGTTTCCAGGGGTTGCAGGGTCCCTGGGTGGGGCTGAACCTGCCCTCCCCGGGGAGTAACCCCCCCACACGCTGCCTGAGCCAGACATGAGCCCCGTCACCCCCTTCCTCAGCCAGCAGGCTGGGCCACAGAGTGTGACCACAAGTTCCAAAGTCAGACAGAAGCCCCCTCCCACGACAGGTCAGAAACCCTAGTGGCTCACAGTTGGCCTGAAGTGGTCAGTTCTGGGAACCGGCCCTGTAGAGCTGAGTGCCCCAATGTGCCTCTCGCTCCCGCTGGAGATGAGGCGCAGCTGCCTGGGCCTTCCCCCTTCCCTCACCTCCGTACCACTTTCGCTCAGGCCGAGGTCTCTGCTGATGGATCTTAGCTGTGGCTGTTCCCACTAAGCCATGCTGCTAAACTCAAAGCTCGGGGAGAAGGTCTGGGTTCTGGCCCCCCTCTCCCAGAAGCTGCCTTGGTCCCTGTGCAGAGCTGAGAGAGGCATGCTGGGGGACAGGGACACTCCCTCTGCAGCTAAGCCCCACCTTACCCAGAACCTGCCTTCTATGTGCCGAATTGGATGGGCTTCCCAGGTTCTTGAAAAGTATGCAGGGATTCCCTACTTAGAAACCTAAATACCTACACACACACACCCTTTTAAAAAGCATTTTATTATGGAAAATAGCAAATATACACAGAAGTTCTGAGTATTGTATAATAAGCCCCTATTTATCCATCATATGGCTTTACCGGTTACCTTCTACCAAACTTGTTGCATCTATTCCCCATGGTTGTGTTCTGTTCCGTATTTGTGTTTTGCTGGAATTGTGTTAAGGAAATCCCCTACTTCAGTGTGTGTCTGACACATCAGGACTTTTTGTTTTCAAAACACAGTGACACTGTCATCACGCTTAACAAATTAACAGCAATTCAGCTTCGAATGTGCCCATCCAGTTGGGAGGCACCGATGTCTGCTGGGTCCCTTTAGTGACATGAGCATTGACTGACCAGCACATTCAGGTGCTGTGTCACCCTCATCCACTGGCCTCATTTATGGCTCCATAGCAATGACCAGTGATGACCAGGGGGATGCTTTTAGCTTTGTAATGATCTGTTTCAATCAGTTGCAGTCATACTTTTTGCTGCCCTACTTGTCTCATCTCTGGCCTGAGAGCAGGCCCAGGTTGGGTCTTGTGTCCTTTGACACACCCTCTGGTCTCCCGTGCCTTCTTGCTTCCAGCCACCATGATGGCCCAGGCTCCTCCACTGCATTTCCTATCTTAGATCCAGCCTAGCCGTTGCTCCAGGGTGCCACCCTCCTTGGTGTGGAAATGGTGTTTAGACACCCCAATCTGGGCACCAGGGGGTGCTTGTTGCTCCTGGGTTTTCTTTACCTCTGGGGCTTTGGATTACACAGAGCTACGAAATGGACATTTTTTTACCAAAAAAAATAATAATAAGTTGTGAGTTCATATAGATATCTCCCAATGAAAATGTAAGATTATAAGGTTTTACTTCTCTGCGCAGCATGTGGGATCTTAGTCCCCCGACCAGGGATTGAACCCACACCCCCTGCATTGGAAGTGCAGAGTCTTAACGACTGGACCGCCGGGGAAGTCCCTCTCTGATCTTACTCTTATTTCTTTTTCCACCTATGCTGAAAATCTTATACCACTAGCATAATTTCTTTTCCTCCTATAACATACATATATTTTCAAAATAGAAAATATTATAATCATATAAATTATCAAGCATACAAATTTAAATAACAAGTGATAAATTATATAAAGTAACCTTTGATAAAATAATACGACCATCAAAGATCATTTAAGATTCTGTTGCACTCGCTTTCTCCTTAGGATAAATGCTGCTATGAACATACAGTCACGCCTCCAAGTCACTTGAACTAACTGTTTTCTCTGTGGCTAGAACACCTACTGATATAGTTAGGTTCCCTACAACTTAAAATGGACGTTTCTCTGCCTGAAAACAAATTTTAAATGTTCCTTTTGAGCACCTTGTAAACAGTAAGAACTGTAGACCCTGATAATTATTGGGCTATGAACCTCTCAGACATCGCTCCCTGAGCAAAGGTATCAGTGGGGAAGTTAAGAGAGGTAAAGACACATGTCCAGATCCCACAGCTATCGAGTGGCAGTGTCAGGGTTGGACCTGTGTCTGTCTGATTTACAATGTCTGCAAATGTTAACACAGGTGCATTTGCCCTTACAGAATGTGCTCCAGCCCAGAAAAACATTTTTTAAAAGTATTTGTGCCATTAAATCAATTTCGTTAGTTTTCTACTTTGTCAGTTATACCAATTCAGAACTTTTGATACTTCCAACCTAGACTCTTTGGAAGGTCATAGATGCTCCAAGCATACAGTGATAACCATGGAGTCTTTCTGAAGGAAAATATGCTTACCCACAAATATGTGGATCAAGTTTCAGGGGCATCCAGGCTCCCATGGCCTGTCCTTAAACTTCCTAACAGGTCCAGGGACCAGGATTCAAAACTCCCACTTCAGACACTTGGATTAAGTTTTCTCCACCAAATTACCATAATGCGGCTGATACGTAACAACCACACTGCTCCAAGTTTTGTCTGATTTTCCCAGTTTTTTGTGAGAACCAAGGAGTCAGAAGATTGCCTGAGAGAGGAAAAAGCTACAGTCGAGGCCGTGCACAGCAAATCCCACACAATCCACAGCAGGGGGACCGAGGTGGCCCAGGCATGCAGGCCAGCCCCTCTTCCAGGTTAGAGTCCCAGGGCTCTTGGGAGATCTGTCAAAGAAAAACCAGACTACACTCCAATAAAAATTATTAAACACACACACACACACACACACACACACACACACACACACACACAGCTGGACAGTTGTTAAAGCAGCAAAAAGACTTTTTTTTTTTTTTTTTTGGCCGCGCCGCATGGCTTGTGGGATCTTAGTTCCCCAACCAGGGATGGAACCCAGGCCCCCCACAGTGGAAGCGCGGAGTCTTAACTACTGGACCGCCAGGTAATTCCCCAAAACAGATTTTATTCAGGATTATTGCAATAGGGAAAGAGAGACTTCCATATAGAGCTGAGCTCAAGTCCAAATACAGCCTGGGCAAGTGGGGCTTCCTAGCCAAACAAGGGTGAGAGAGAGTCTGTAGATGGAAACTTACTAAGAGGAGACACCAGGGGAGAGGGGGCTTCCGGAGAGACTGACCTAACAGGATTCTTGCTGAAGACAGACCAGGGCGGTCAGCGATCAGTGGTGCGGGGGACGGCAGAGGATGGGGACTCCAATCAGAGATCACGGCGGGGCAGATATGGAGGGTGGGGCATTCCGGTTAAAGCAATTTAGCCGGATTCTTGCTAAAACTGGACAGTGCAGAGTTGAAGAAAAGGTCAGGGAGCCTGAGTAGAGTTTGGTCAAGGAGAGGATCTTTGTCGGACCTCAGGCAGTGGCCAAAGCTTTCTTGGCTGAGATGAATGCCCCTAAAGTTGGTCTCTAACACAGGGTCAACCAATGAACACATTGGACAGACCCAGCCAGGAAGCCGGGGCGGAGTTTTTTTACTGGACAGACAGTGTTAGACTCTCCCACGCACTTCAGGGCATGCTTGTCCTGGGTCTACCGATCACCTACTCTGTGCAGGACCATGTGAGGCCCTCACTAGTAGATGAAGAGGCAGCCACCCCCTATTAGTGAACCGCAGGCCCCCTTCCCTCTCCTGCCCGCTTCCTTTCCTCCTCGGCTACTATAAATAACACTGCACTGAACATCCTGGAATGGTCCCCTCCCCCCTATTTAGAATTACCTCCTTTAGAACAGATTCTTAGAACTGGAGGAGCTGGGCAAAGGTGTCAGTCAACAAGTGCATTTCCTTGTCACTGGCAGCATCCCTCAAAACCTTTGTGCCCCGGCCCCACACTCGCCAGCCCAGCCTGCACGGCCTCTTCCCAGCATCCTGACTCCTTCCCACCTACAGCCGCCCACCCCTCCCCACCTTTCTCCAGCCTCTCTCCATTCACTCTGCGTCACAAAAAATCTGGGCACAGGAAATGGTAGGCGGACAGGCAGACAGACAGATGGACAGCTGTGTATCTGTAGGTTCCCTGTGGCCAGAAAGCCCGGCCCTTCCTTTTCCCCGGGAAGCCCTCAAGGCTGGGCTGGATCTCTTGTCCTACAGTTGTCCTACAACTGTGCTGCTGACAGCGAGAAGCCCCCATACTCCAAGGGCGGGACCACCTCATGATGCTCAGCTCCCCACCCCACCTCGAACCGCACAGCCACGCTGCCCGTGGCCCTCTCTGTCCCAGAAGTCACGCGCCCAGTTGCCTATCAGCGCCCACTGCTGAGCTGCAGGCACGGCATGGGGACGAAGCAGGCCCATTTCCCCAGGAGCGAAAGCAAGCCCTTGTCGAGGCGCTAGAATGCAGTGCGCTTTGCACCCAGCCAAGCCCCAGCCCTCCCCACGTCCCCTGCACCCGTGCCATCTGCCTCTGTTCCCAGGTAGGCAGTAACCTGCACAGGTGCACTGTGGGGACCAGGTCACACGGCAGCAGCTGACCCTGGGAAAGATGAACTGTCCCAACGTGTGTGTGTAGGTTTGTGTGTATACATGTGTTTGCACGTGACCTTGGCCCAGCCCGAGCCCTCCTGGAAACAGCAGGTGTCTCCTGACCCCAGGTACACCACCTGGAGTTTGGCCAGCCTGGAGGAAAGGGTAACGGTAGGAGGCGGGGGAAAGGGTCCCTCCTCAGGCAGCTCTGGGCTGGCTCCAGGCCCATAAATACTGCAGGCCCAGAGGGCGGGCCACACAGAGGCAGCCACACACCATGGGGCGCTGGGAGCCGGTGGTCTTGGGCCTCGCCTGTTTCCTGGCTGTAGCGAGTGCGGCGAAGGTAAGTGAGGGCGCAGCAGAGGGGTCAGGCCAGGGGAGGGGTCCCTCTCTCCTCCGCTGAGCCAGACCTGGACACTGGGGACAGGGCCCAGCAGAGGGAAGACAGGCAGACAGAGTCACTGGCAGAAAGAGCCAGACTGAGAAAGAGAACCCGACAACAGACGTATCCGCCTTTCCCGGGCACTTACTCTGCATTCTGTGTTTTGCCCTTCGCAGGATGACTCAGGCTGCCAGATAAAATATTGGGTGCCCGATTCAACTTGAACTTCACATAAACCACGAGTAATTTATTTTTGGTATATGTTCCACCCAATATTTAGGACATACACTAAAAAAAAAAAAAAAAAAAAAAAATCATTATTTATCTGAAATTCAAGTGTAACTGAGCAACCTGAACTTTTATTTGCTGAGTCGGCCACCTGACCCACAACACCCCTCTGGCTCCTTCCCCTCTCTAGAGATGTCAACGTTGCCCCTCTTTTCTGGAAGGGGAGACAGGGGCCCAGAGCAGACAAGGGGTTTGTCCAACTTCACACAGCCACAGTGGCTGAGCAGGAACCTGGAACCGGGGCTAGTCCGACCCTGGAGTCTGGCTCGAAGTGTAACCTCCATCTCCTGGCCCCCCACCCACCTGCTTGCTACAGCTCCCCTCCCCAGTGAGAGTCAGGAGGCCCAGCCAACCCTCCTGGGGCAGCCATAACGCCTGAGCTCCCTCACTGCCCTCCTGCAGCGTGAGGGACATAGGGCAGGGAAACACTTCCAGGGTGGAGAGAACAGCCCCACGCAGAGCGGACCATGCCGGTCCCTCCACCCCTCATGCTGATCTCTCAGGCCCTGCTCTTCCCACCTTCTGCTGTCCCGAGGTTCAAACCCCTGCTGCCTGGTTCTGGGCACCTTCTGCCCCCGAGAGAAGGTCACTCTTCTTCAGGGGGAGCTCTTTTCTGGGTGCTGAGGGGGCCCTGGTTCCCTCCGTGTTGCTCCAGAGCCAGCAACGCCCCTCCCCACCGGCCTTGATGGCCAGGGTCCCCATGCCCTGCCCCGCCCCGGGGCCCTCAGGCTGATCTCAATCACACAGACACTTCTGAGCTGCTACCCGCCTGGCCTGACCTGACCCGTGCTCTCTCCCAGCAGCCAGGGAGGCTGATCGGGAAAAATGCCTGGAGGCCGGGGGTGTGGAGGCTCCTCGGGGACTGGACGGGGAGAGAGAGAGACAGGGGCCAGCCTGGGCTTGCCGCCTGGGCCCAACCCCCAGGCGCCCGGCAGGTGTTGCTTCCAGACCCTTCCTCTCCAGTTCCAGCCCGCCTGATCCCCACCCCGGCAAGGCAGGGGGCCCCTCTCAGCATAGACTTCAGAGGGCAGCTGGGATCCCGCCAGGCCTGGGATGTGGGGCTGCCCTGCCCTTGCCCACCTGGAATCGAGCGCAGGTGAGAGCCAGGAAGCATGGACCTGTGCTAACCCTGGACCATGGGGTGAAGCACTGAGAGGGGAGAAGGGCCTGGCTCTGAGTTCAGACAGCAGTTTCCCAGCAGCGATTTCAAACAGGAAAGCCTCAGTGTTCCCTCCAGGAACAATGGGTAGATGAGCACTAGCCCCCCGGATGCTGGTGAGGATTGGACACATTGGTCTACAGGGGGCCAGCTCTGCGCAAGGGCTGGATATGCAGCAGTGGTTCCGGCGCCCTTGGGGTGCTGGGTTCTTTCCCGGCTTGGAGCACAGGGGCTGTGAGGACTTGAGGGGACACCGTCAGGGGAGATGAGCGGAGGAGAAAGACGGGCCCACCGCTCAGGGAGCGCACGGCTGGGCGTGAAACATTCAGTGTCCATGGTGCACCTACCACTGCTGGCAGCTGGACAAGCAAACGGGCCACGAGGGAGATACTGTCGTCACCCATCTTACAGGAGGGGAAACTGAGGCTCAAGGGCATAGGCGGCCACAGCGAGAATCCAAACCTCCACCCCACCTGTCCCGGCCTTCTTGGAAGGCTTTCCTGAGGACACACTGCTTGAACCAGCCTCCTCTGAGATCCAGGGAGCAGGACACCCAGGGGGCGAGTGGGGAGTGAGCCCCCTCCTCAAGCAATGGGGGCAGGTGGCAGGGGCCTCGGCCTCAGGTGCAGATGGGCCCCTCCTTGAAGCTGTCTCTGGGGAGCCTCTGGGCACCCGGGGCCTGCGGGTGGGCTCCCTGCCCCCAGGGGCTGACCAGCCCAAGCCCCCCTGATCTCCCACCTCCCATCCCAGCTGGGCGCCGTGTACACGGAGGGCGGCTTCGTGGAAGGCGTCAACAAGAAGCTGGGCCTCTTTGGCAACTATGTCGACATCTTCAAGGGCATCCCCTATGCCGCTGCCCCCAAGCCCCTGGAGAACCCTCAGCAACACCCCGGCTGGCAAGGTGGGAGTGGGTGAGGGTGGGGCAGGCCCTGTGGCTGGGGGGCCCATCCTCATCCCAACCCCTCCGGCCGTTCCCAGGAATTCTGAAGGCCAAGAACTTCAAGAATCGATGCCTGCAGGCCACCATCACCCAGGACAGCACCTACGGGAAAGAGGACTGCCTCTACCTCAACATCTGGGTCCCCCAGGGCAGGAAGGAAGGTCTGCTCCCCCCACACACCCTCCAGCTCCCCTCGCCCTGCAGGAAGCCCCCAAGTAGCCAGAGGCCGGGTCCCTGCCCCTGGGTTGTGTCTGGGGGCTTCAGAGCTGAACTTCCCTGACATCAGCACAGAGCGGGGAGGGGGCTCATCTGGGGTCCCCGGGCCTGCTCCCCCCGCCTCAGTCTCCAGAAACCTGCCCGTCATGATCTGGATCTACGGAGGTGGCTTCCTCATGGGGGCCGGCCATGGGCCCAACTTTCTCAGCAACTACCTGTACGACGGGGAGGAGATCGCCACTCAGGGAAACGTCATCGTGGTCAGTTTCAACTACCGCGTCGGCCCGCTGGGCTTCCTCAGCACCGGGGACTCCAACCTGCCAGGTCTGCTGGGCACTTGGGGCACTGGGTGTGGGAGTAAGCATGCCCGGCCCCTAAGCTCTGAGCCCAGCGGGGACACCCCTCAGCAACCCTTGTCCTGAAACAACTCCCGACATCCCCCCAGAAAGGCCCAGAATCCTGCCTGCAGAGTGAGGGAGCTGGAGCTGGACCGTAAGACACAGCTGTAGCAAAAGAGAAGAGGTTGCCAGCCAGACCCAGAGAGAGCCGGGGGGAGGGGCAGGGAGCCAAGTGAAAGAGACAGGGGCTGGGACACTGAGGCAGTGACTCGGGACACGGAAGCCCCAGGACAGACGAGAGGGACTGTGGCCCAGCGGGAGACAGCTGAGCGGCCCTGGCCCTCCTGCGCCCCTTCCCTAGCCTGGGACCCGCTCCCATAGCTCCCAGCCCACCAGCCTCCTGGGGACGCTGCAGGACGTACCATCCTGGGGCTCCAGAGGGTCTCCGCACAGTCGGGGACATTCTCATCCCACCCACACGGACAGCGCACCTTGTGTGGGCCGGGCCCCTAGCACCCGGGTCTGGGCTGAGGGTCCCCGATGAAGACCCCTGCCCTGTCCCCAGGTAACTACGGCCTTCGGGATCAGCACATGGCCATCGCTTGGGTGAAGAGGAACATTGCAGCCTTTGGGGGTGACCCTGACAACATCACCATCTTTGGGGAATCAGCCGGGGGTGCCAGCGTCTCTCTGCAGGTCTGGGGACCCCTAAGGGGGGGCCTGCCCCCCAGGGTGTGGGAGGGGGTGATGCGGATAGGGAGTAGGGGGGCTGGAGCTGATGTGTGGGGTGTCCTTGGCCGAGCCCTGGAGACGGGGGGTGGGGGGGGCGAGGCTGGTGACAGAACCTCTGTGTATTGCAGACCCTCTCTCCCTACAACAAGGGCCTCATCAAGCGAGCCATCAGCCAGAGTGGTGTGGCCCTGTGCCCCTGGGCCATCCAGAAGAACCCCCTCTTCTGGGCCAAAAGGGTAAAAGGAGGAGCTGTTGGGGGGGAGGAGCCTTCCTCCTTTCCACTCTGTCCTGGACCCCGTGTTCTCTGCCCTGAGCACTGCCTCTCCCCAACCCCCAGATCGCAGAGAAGGTGGGCTGCCCCTTGAACGATACTGGCCGGATGGCCAGGTGTCTGAAGGTCACCGACCCCCGTGCCCTGACATTGGCCTATAAGATGCCCCTGGCAGGCATGGAGTGTGAGTAGGGGCTGCTGGGCGGGAGACACAGGGGCTCCACATTGGGCTCCAGGTCTGATCCTGGCTCTGTCGCCAACTCGCTGGCATCCCCAGGCAGCTTGCTGCCACCACTGCCCTTGCAGGCCTCAGTGGCCTCGGCCGTAAGGGGAGGAGGGGCCGTTCTTTCCTCTTGTCTTCGGTGGGTCACGACCCCTTTGAGAAGCTGATGAATGTTTGGTCCCCGTCCCCCAACAATGCACACATATGCAGTCATCTGTACACAATTTTTGGCAGACTCATGGACCCCAGACCAAGAGCCTCTGTACTAGACGAACATTCATTCTTTATTCCTGAACATTTCCTGAACACCCCCTGTAGCATTTGGCCCTTCCAGCTCTGCTACTCTGTACCCCAGGAAGGTCAGGGGGACCCCAGCAGCAAAATGCTATGAGTGTCAGTCTCATCAGCCCAGTAGGTGAGAATTCTCTCTTGCTCCTTCTTCTAAGGCAAAGCATAATGGGACCCCATCATTTGTATTTTACCTAATGTGAATTAAACCATAAGTGCTAGGCAAAATGAAACCAAAGCAAACAACATGGCCCCAAACGCAAACCAACTTCATGTCTGAGGGTTCCGCATCTGGGGAGTCAACCAACTGAAGATGGAAAACATTAAAAAAAAAAAACAAAATTCCAGGAAGTTCCCAAAAGCAAAACTTGAGTTTGCCTCTCCCTGGCAACTATTTACATAGCGTTTGCATGGCATTTACAACTATTTACATAGCATTCACATTGTATTAGGTATTATAAGTAATCTAGAAATGATTTAAAGTACACGGGTGAATGTGGGTAGGTTATATGCAAACGCTGCACCATTTTATATAAGAGACTTGAGCACCTGGATTTTGGTGTCCTGGTAGCAATACCCGTGGATTTGCAGGAATGCGACTCTATTTCCTTTTGAGCTGAACTGGAGGGAAAACGGGCCAGGCCTAATGAAGGCAGGGCAACCCTCTGCCCTGAGCCAGCCATATGGTCCTTTCCAGGCCAGTTCAGGGGTTCTCGCACCATTTCCGGCTAACAGACTGGAACCCAGCGCGGAGAGGGGGCACTCTTTCTCCATCGGTCCCCTCAATGATTTCGAGGCCTTCCTCCTCCCTGATTTAGGCCCAGCAAGAAAAGAGGGACAGGAAAGGGACATCAGCTGCAGCGAGAGGACAGTCTTGGCCCCTGGACCAGTGGTTCTCAACCTGGGCGATTTTGTGCCCAGGGAGCAGGTGGCAGAGTCTGGAGACACTTTTGGTGGTTGCAGCTGGGGAGAAGGTGTTACTGGTGTCCAGTGGGTCAAGGCCAGGGAGGCCGCTAAACACCCTGCACTGTGCAGGACAGCCCCTACGACAGAATGATCGGGCCCGAATGTAGGTAGCGCTGAAGCCGAGGAGCCCTAGTCTCCATCAAAGGTGGCAGATCTCCACCGCGGCCTCAGGATGGAGTCAGCTCCTGGCCTGGAGGTTGAGGGGCGGGGCAGGTGGGTACCGGAAGGTGTGAAAACCTGCTGCTCTCCCCACCCCGCACCCCAGACCCCATGCTGTTCTACCTGGGCTTCCTCCCTGTCATCGACGGAGACTTCCTCCCCAGTGACCCCATCAACCTGTACGCCAATGCTGCGGACATTGACTACATAGCAGGCACCAACAACATGGACGGCCACATCTTTGCCAGCTTTGAGATGCCAGCCATCAACAAGAACAAAGAGGCCATCACAGGGTAAGTGGGGGGGTGGCACAGGGACAGTGCCCCAGGGCAGCTGGGGGAGGCATCGACCGAATGAGGAAGTCCGCACCGTGGCAGTGATGGGGGGGGTCGCCCGTGGCCTTCTGCGGCATAGGGGTGCAGATACCCTCCTGTGGGTGTGGGGTGGAGGATCCAGTGTCAGCTTGGACTCTGCAGGGAGGACTTCTACAAGATGGTCAGCGGGTTCACCATCACCAAGGGACCCAGAGGTGCCAACGCCACCTTTGAAGTCTACACCAAGTCCTGGGCCCAAGACTCGTCCCAGGAGAACAAGAAGAAGACCGTGGTGCACTTTGAGACCGACGTCCTCTTCCTGATGCCCACGGAGATCGCCGTGGCCCAGCACAAGACCAAGGCCAAGTGAGGAGGGGGGCGCGGGGCTGGCCCACCTGGGATCACGCGCTTTCCCAGCGAGACCTGGCAGGTGGGTGGCTCCCAGGTGTCCGAGAGGCCTGGGAAAGGCATGCTCAGTCCCTGCCTGTGCCTGCACCATCTGCCAGGCCTGACGGGGCTTGAGAGGGCCCCTCTTCCCCTCCCAGCCTTGAGGGCTTTACAAAACCCTCCTGTGACCCTCTGCCCAGTGCAGCCCTGCACGCTCTCCCGCACCCCGTAGCTCTTCCCATCGGAAAGTCCTTGAGTCTGCCTTCCATCCCTCATGCTGTGTAGAAGGAAGGAAACACTGGGTGATGTTCTCTGCTGTGGGTTTTGAATTTGCCAACTTTCAAAATAAGCATGTGGCCACATTAAAAACCTCCATATAATAATAGCCAGTGAAAATAAAAAATAAGTTAGGAATGCTTAAAAAGTAGAAAGATAAAATTAAACCTAGAAGTCTGGGATGAAAGCTTTGCAATAAATTTAGCTCTGAGGTTCCTGTCAGTCAAAGCAAAAAGGGAAACATCTGAGGGCATATACTACCTTGTCCAATCAAATCAAGAATACAAATTCACTTGCAGAGAAAAACAATCTGTTTTTTTTTTTTTGGCTGTGCCATGCAGCATGCAGGATCTTAGTTCCCTGACCAGGGATTGAACCCATGCTCCCTGCAGTGGAAGCGTGCAGTCTTAACCACTGGACCGCCAGGGAAGTCACAAAAACAATCTTTCTTAATACTGAATTATGAAAGGAAGATGCCTCCCTACGTTTGGTGGAGGCGAAGTATAAATACAATTGAAATTGTAGAACCCATGCAGTCATAAATTTGGTCACAGCTTTCCTTCCCCCAGGTGTAATGACCCAGATCCTTCCTGAGTCTTTTTTTAAAAAATACTTTATATTTATTTATCTATATATCTATTTATTTATTTTGTCCATACCACGTGGCTTGCGGGATCTTAGTTCCCCGACCAGGGATTGAACCCGAGCCCTCGGCACAGAAAGCGCCGAGTCCTAACCACTGCGCAACCACGGAAGTCCCCTTCTGAGTCTTGTGGGAATTCCCCAGACCCTTCCCTGCTCTCCCCATGGCCTTCCCCTGGGGCCCCATCTCCAGGGTGGGTGGCCCCAGGTGAGCACCCTGCCAACATGGGTGGTCTCCACTGCCCTCCTCAGGAGCGCCAAGACCTACTCCTACCTATTCTCCTACCCGTCTCGGATGCCCATCTACCCCCGCTGGGTGGGGGCTGACCATGCAGATGAACTCCAGTATGTCTTCGGGACGCCCTTTGCCATCCGGCTGGGCTACCGACCCCAAGACAGGGCTGTCTCCAAGGCCATGATCGCCTACTGGACCAACTTTGCCAGAACTGGGTAAGGCAGCGGTGAGAGTGGCCTCCTGCCACCTTGCCCTGCAGGGCTGGGGTCCAGTTCCTGTTCCCTCACTTACACTTAACCTCCCTGAGCCTCGGTACCCCCGTCTGTGTAAGGCTCAGAGCTCCTGGCTGGGCCTCAGGATGCGCACGTGCCCAGCCAGTGCCCAGGAGACAGGGAAGTGCTTACGGGGCAGAGGGTGGAGGACTGCCCAGGAGAGCCGGGGCAGAGCCGGGCCAGGGACCTGGGTCTCCAGCCTGCCGTGAGCCCCTGGGCCCCAGCCAGCTACCCAGCTTTTTTTCTCACTCTGCAGGGACCCTAACATGGGCCACTCGCCTGTGCCCACGCACTGGGATCCCTACACCCTGGAAAGTGGCAACTACCTCGAAATCAACAAGAAGATGGATGGCAGCTCCATGAAGCAGCACCTGAGGACCAATTACGTGCAGTACTGGACCGTGTCCTACCAGGCACTGCCCACGGTGCTCGGCGAGGGGGCCACCCCCGTGCCCACCGCGGGAGACTCCGAGGCCACCCCCGCGCCCCCCGCGGGAGACTCTGAGGCCACCCCCGCGCCCACCGCGGGAGACTCTGAGGCCACCCCCGCGCCCACCGCGGGAGACTCTGAGGCCACCCCCGCGCCCACCGCGGGAGACTCTGAGGCCACCCCCGCGCCCACCGCGGGAGACTCTGAGGCCACCCCCGCGCCCACCGCGGGAGACTCTGAGGCCACACCCGCGCCCACCGCGGGAGACTCTGAGGCCACACCCGCGCCCCCCGCGGGCGACTCTGAGGCCACACCCGCGCCCCCCGCGGGCGACTCTGAGGTGGCTCAGATGCCCATAGTCATTGGCTTCTAATGTCCTTGGCCTCCAGAGGCCCCAGGGTGGGACCCCAGGGCCCACCTTCCCTCCCGAGCTCTTCCTGAATAAAGCCTCATCCCTCTCTGTCTGGCATCTCTTTTTGCTCCCAAGACCCCCAGCTGGAGGAAGGGGGGCCCTCAGCTCTCGTGACAGCACCAGGCGCCCGGCCCAAGGGGTTCACCCTGATCTGTCAGCCCTCAAGCTCCAGGAAGCTGACAGGACCATCCTCATTCTGGAGAGGAGGAAACAGGTTCAAAGAAGTGAAGCGTCAGGGCCAGGACTGGGATTCCGGCGTGGGTCCCCTCCACACAAGGCTGGGCTCTGCAGGCGGTGGCCGCCTCTGGGCCGGTAGAGCCCAGTCACGGCCAGGTCCTCTGGGGTGCGGGGAGGGACCTCTGTGTTCTAACTACGGTCTGGGGAGAGAAACGAATTCTGCCTCCAGCTGGATGCGAGTCAGTGAGAGGGTAAAAGCATTGCACTGGGAGGATCAGAAGCAAAGGGTGCAAGAGAGCTGGGTGTTGGGCAGTGCCCGATGTCCCTGGCAGAGCCGGCGGCGGGAGGCAGAGGTCAGAGTCAGGGTCATCTCCACCTCTGGGAGTCTAGCCCAGGCACGTGCCCAAGGTCATCAGAGCAAGATTCAAACCCAGAGACTCCACAGCCAGTGCTTGCAACAATGCTGGGGCTTCTTCTCCCCGCTCCCCGCTCCCCTCCATTCTTTAGTCATGTGGGGCGGGGGTGAGGGGTCAGAGATTCCGGAGTCCTGAGCAGCTCAGCCTGGGGGCGGGGGGGCGTGGCGAGTGGTGCAGCAGCACCGGGGGGTCAGCCGGCCACCCTCCCTCTCCAGCAACCGATGGAAGGCTGAGCCCGGGCAGCGAGTCCTGCAGCCCCACGCAGCAGAGCTGAACAGGGGGCAAACCTGGCCCACCGAGGAGCAGGGGTCACCCCAGGCTGGCCTGTGACCACCTTGGCGGCTCTGGGCTTCCTGGCCTGGTCGGGTGTAAAAGACTGAGGGAGATAGCCCCTTGCTGCAGCGTGGGCTCTCCCGGTGACTAGCCCTGCTCTCGGCCAACGGAGCCCAAGGATGCGATGTATCCCTGCTCTGCGCGCACATGACTTCTCTAAGTGTTTCTAGCTGCTGGGTCTGCTCTCAGGAGCCTCCTCTGGGCCTGGACAGTGCTGCGACGTGGTACTTCTCCCCCTTGCTGGGGGAGAGAACAGCTATGCCTATCATTCAGGAAATCATGTCCCTGGATGGCTGGGCCTCATCACAATGGCCGGCATCCGGGTGTGTGCTCAGTCCCTAGGCTGCACAGGCCTCCCTGGCAGGGGCGGGCCCTGCTGTGTGTCTGGGTGACACCTGCAGCCGTCGGGACAACTTGGGGATGCCTCGTAATTCGTGTGGCTCTTGCCTTTCCAGGCTTTATCCAGGGGATGAAGCTGAAAATACCAAGGTGCAGGCCAGAGGCCTGTCCAGAGTCCTGGAGGCTCCCTGATGGGCCAAGTGGTAGCCCTTTAACTCCTATCATGATGAAGCCCCGGGGGAACACACAGGTGAGCTCAGGTCAGAGTCTGTTTACCACCCTGATGAGATGTGGTGCTTCAGTATGTCATTGGCAAGGCTGTGCCCAAGCGTGTCTGTGGGTTGGCCGTCTTGGGGGCATCCCCCCCTCCCTGCCCCATGCCTCATCTTTCAACCTTCCCCATGGGAAAGGTTCAAACAACCCCCCTCCCCGTGACATAGCCAAAACACAGACTTGGACAAAGAACGCAGCCATTCTAGGGGACTGCAAGCTCTAAGGGCTCTGGCCCAGCTAACCTTTAGGACAAACTCAGTACCAACACAACTGCATCTGTAAACTGGTGATTGTGTAAGACGGTGGACCTCAGAACCACACGGCCTCTGACTTTATCTTGGCTAGAGAGGGACAATGCAGGGGTCCGTCACTGGCAGGAATCAGCCTCCTTATCCTGGCAAACGAGCGCTCACACGGGATTCATCAGACGCCAGCCCGGATGAGTGGCCACCATGTGCCCGACAGAGAGCGGCAGGACGCCTTCTAGCGAGTTTCTGGGTGAAATCAATTGTATGAAGAGTTGCAGAAAATCCTAGAGTTGCTGTAAATCCTAGTTCACAAGAGCAGAAATCCTTAAGGAGTGAGGCCCAGCTGTAGCCTTAAAAGCTGCATCACAAATACTTCCCCCGGACGGGAAACCAGCAGGAAAAGGAATTCTGATGTCAGAGACAAGGATTCCAGGAGGTCAAGGGTCGATCACAGGGCCCTGGAGCATGCAGAGCCCCCGCTGTCCATAGCCCACTGGCTAATAATGACCCCCTGGCCTGTTCCTTCCCACATTGCACTTTTTGATCTGTTGACAATTTCTCCCCACTTAGTGCTGATGAAATTCCAGAGTTTGACCTTGAAATCTACAAGTGGTAGACTGGTGGTCAAGACACTCTAACAGGACAAGGAGAAAATGCTCCCTCTTCCTCGAAAGCTGTAGAAATCAGCTTGCATATGTCAATCCCAGTCTACTATATATAAAATAGATAACTAATAAGAACCTACTGTATAGCATTCTGAACTCTACTCAGTACTCTGTAATAACCTATATGGGAAAAGAATCTAAAAAAGAGTGGATATATGTATATGTATAATTGATTCACTTTGCTGTGCAGCAGAAACTAATACAACATTGTAAATCAACTATACTCCAATAAAAATTAATTAAAAAAATATTTTGCCAATAAGAAAAAGAAGAAAAGCAGCTTGGAAGGAAGTTATTTTTTAAAAAACTGGGATAAAAATATATATAACATAAAAATGTTAATTTTATAAACAAATAAACATTTATTTAAATATTAAATTATTAAATAGATTATTTATTTAAAGATCATTTATTTATTTATTTATTTATTTATTTGGCTGCGTCGGGTCTTCGTTGTGGCTCTCGGGCTTCTCTCTAGTTGTGGTGCGCAGGCTCCAGAGCGCGCGGGCTCAGTAGTTGCGGCACGCAGGCTCTCTAGTTGTGGCCCACAGGTTTAGTTGCCCTGCGGCATGTGGGGATCTTAGTTCCCCGACCAGGGATCGAACGCACGTCCCCTGAATTGGAAGGCAGATTCTTAACCACTGGACCACCAGGGAAGTCCCAAATATTTTATATTTAAAAATATGATTCAATGACATTAATTCCATTCACACTGTTGTGCAACCATCACCACTATTTCCAAAACTTTTCATCACCCCAGATAGAAACTTTGTACCCATTAAGCAGTAACTCCCCATCACCCCCCACCTCCACCCCAGTAATCTCTTCTACTTTCTGTTCCAATCAATTTGCCTGTTCCAGATATTTCTTACAAGTGGAATCAGTGTTTTCAAGGTCCATCCACATTGTAGCATGAATCAGAGCTCCATTCCTTTTTAGATCTGAATAATATTCCTGTGCATACTGTTGACGTACAATTGTGCATAGTATTCTCTCATAATCCTTATTTCTGTAAAGTCGGTAGTGATGTTCCCACTTTCACTTCAGGTTTTAGTCATTTGAATGTCTTTTTCCTCTTTTTTTTTCTTTAGTCAATCTAGCTAAAGGTTTGTTAATTTCGCTGATTGTTTTTCAAAGAACCAACTTTTGGTTTTGTTGATTTTCTGTTTTTCTACTCCTCTGTTTTGTTTCTCTCCCTATAATCTTTATTATTTCCTTCCTTCAGCTAGCTTTGGGTTTAGTTTGCTCTTTTTCTAGTTCTTTAAGGTGTAGGGTTAGGTTACTGATTTGAAATCTTATTTTTTAATGTAGGCATTGACAGGAGTTAAAATTTCCTTTGTACTACTTTTGCTGCATCCTATACGTTTTTGGTACATTGTTTTTGATTCCTTTCATCTCAAGGCATTTTCTAATATCCCTGTGACTTCTTCTTTGACCCACTGGTTGTTAAAGAGTGTGTTGTTTAATTTTCACATATTTATGAGTATTCCAGCTTTCTTCTCCTATTGATTTCTGGCTTTATTCCACTGTGATTGGAAAAGATACTTTGCATGATTTCAATCTTTTAAAATTTACTGAGACTTGTTTTGTGGTGTAATATGTGGTCTATGCTTGAGAACACGCCACATGCTCTTGAGGTGTGTTCTCTGTTATATTCTATATACGTTAGCTAGGTCTGATCTGATGTACGGTGTTGTTCAAGCCCTGTTTCTTTACTGGTCTTCTGTCTGGTTGTTCTAGTCATTATTGGAAGTGAGGTCTGAAGTCTCCAACCATCTCTTTCTCTCTTCAATTACATCCATTTTTGCTTCATGTGTTTTGGAGATGTGTATATGTTTACAATTGTTCTATAATCTTGATGGATTGAACCTTTAAGCGATATAGACTTTCTCTCTTGTTACCTTTTTGACTTAGTCTATTTTGACTGATAATAATATAGCTGTTCAGCTACCTTTTATTATTTTCACAGAATATCCTTTTCCATCCTTTATTTCAACTCTTTCATATCTTTGTAGATAGGTGGATCAGGTTTTTTAAAAATCCATTTTGGGCTTCCCTGGTGGTGCAGTGGTTGACAGTCTGCCTGCTGATGCAGGGGTCACGGGTTCGTGCCCCGGTCCGGGAGGATCCCACATGCCGTGGAGCGGCTGGGCCCGTGAGCCATGGCCGCTGAGCCTGCGCGTCCGGAGCCTGTGCTCCGCAATGGGAGAGGCCACAACAGTGAGAGGCCCGTGTACTGCAAAAAAAAAAAAAAAAAAATTTTGTTTTTGGCCACACCTCGCAGCTTGTGGGATCTTTAGTTCCCTGACCAGGGACTGAACCTGGGCCCTCGGCAGTGAAAGTGCAGAGTCCTAACCACTGGACCACTGGGGAATTCCCTTGGTTGATTTTTTTTAATAGTGCACCATTTTGATTCCTTTCTTTCCTGTTTATTTCTAAAAAAATATTTTCTTATTGATTGCCTTTGGGATTACAAGAAACATCTTAAACTCATAACAGTCTAGTTTGAATAATACCAAATTAGTTTCAGGAGTATACAAACATGCAGCTCCTATGATCTCCATCCCTCCCCCTTTATGTTGTTGTCGTCACAGATTATGTCTTTATACATTCTGTTCCCATTAACACAGACTTATACTTATTGTTTTATGAATCTGCATTTTAAGTCATATAGAAAAAAAGAAAAGGTACAAACAAAAGTGCAACAATATAGGCTTTTAGACTTACCTATCAGTTACCTCTCCTAGTGTTCTTTACTTTTTCATATGGCTTTGAGTTACAGTCCAGTGCTCTTCCATTAAACCCAAAAGGCTCCCTTTAGCATTCCTTGTAGGCAGGACTACTAATAAAAAACTGCCTTAACTTTGTTTATCTGGCAACATCTTAATTTCCCTTCATCCTTAAAGGATAGTTTACTACATATAGAATTCCTTTTCTTTCAACACTTTATTTTTTATTTTATTGTTTTTGGCCACACCGCTTGGCATGCGGGATCTTAGTTCCCTGACCTGGGATTGAACCTGTGCCCCCTGCAGTGGAAGCACACAGTCCTAACCACTGGACTACCAGGGAATTCTCATCTTTTAACACCTTAACTATGTCACTCTATGGCCTTCTGGTTGCCATGGTTTCTGATGAAAAAAATCAGCTGTTAATCTTATTGTGGATGGACCCCACCCCACCCCTTGCACATGATTGTTTCTTTCTTGCTGCTTTCAAGATTTCCTTTTTGTCTTTCAACAGTTGTGTTGTAATGTGTCTTGTGTGGCTCTCTGAGTTTATCATGCTTGGAGTTCACTGAGCTTCTTAATGTGCAGATTTATGTCTTTCATCAAATTTGAGATGTTTTCAGCCATTATTTCTTCAAATAATCTCTCTCCTTCTGGGACTCTCTTTATGCATATACAGTTACATTCGATGGTGTCCCCATAGTCCCTCTGGGTCTGTTCAATCTTCTTCATTCTTTTGCCTTTCTGCTCCTCAGGCAGAATAATTTCAACTGCCTTAGTTCACGGATTCTTTCTTCTGACTGCTCACATCTGCCACTGAACCCCTCTAGTGAGTTCTTCATTTCAGTTATTGTACTTTTCAGATCCAGAATTTCCACTTGGTTTATTTTTATAACTTCTATCTCTTTACTGAATTCCCTATATGTTCTTACATTGTTCTCTTGATTTCCTTTAGTTTTTTGTCCATGGCTCCTTTCACTCACCGAGCATATTCAAGACAGTTGACTTAATGTCTTTGACTAGTCATTTTAATGTCTGAGCCTCCTCAGGGATAGTTTCTGTCCAATTCTTTTTTTTTTTTTTCCTGTGAACAAGCCCTATTTTTCTGTTTCTTGATATGTTTTGTGATTTGTTGAGACCTGGATATTGAGTATCATAATATCGTAACTCTGGAAATCAGATTCTCCCCCTCCTCAGGGATCGCTTCTGTTGCTTGAGGGCTGCCGTCTTCCGTTTCTGTAGTGACTTTTCCAAACTGTTTTTGCAAGGCCTATATTCCTTGTTGTGTAGTCACTGCAGCTTCTGCCCCATTGTCTCAGGGGGTCAGTGTGTGACCTGACAGACATTTCCTTAACAGTTGAAGTTCAGCAGCATCACCCTTCATCAAGCACTCTCCTGGCTGTTGTGTCTGATGAGGTTCCAGAGTCCCAAAATTGTTGATTCTGAATTTTTTTTCCCCCAGCTTAACTGTTGTTTCCATGGAGAGACTGATCTTTACTCCACCATTTTCTGTTAAAAACGTTATTTTTATTTATTTATTTATTTGGTTGCACTGGGTCTTAGTTGTGGCACGTGGGCTCCTTAGTTGTGGCATGTGAACTCTTAGTTGCGGCATGCATGTGGGATCTAGTTTCTTGACCAGGGAACAAACCCGGGCCCCCTGCACTGGGAGCGCGGAGTCTTAACCACTGCGCCACCAGGGAAGTCCCAAAAACGTTGTTTTTAAAAACACTGGAATTTCATAGGTTGCTGCTATGCCGTGTGAAAGCACTTCCAAATTCAAATACCAGGGGTTCTGAGGGGCTGTCTCAGCTCATGGCCCAGTTTAATGATACTGAAGTGGACATCTGCTCTGTGGAAGGTGGACTTCTCTGTCTCCTTAAGTGAGCCAGAGAAGGGTGGCTGGCCCTTCTTGCTTTTCCTGCCCTTCTTTATTTCCTGTGTAAAATAAACCAATAACCCTGCAAGATTTCCTATGTGAACATGGGATGTGAGAGTCTGTATCTCACTTCAATGAGCACAAGCAATGAAAGAACAATACCACAACTCCCAGGCTATAGTAGAAACAGGATTTTAATATAATATTCAAGTCTAGCATTTGCTATTTACAACAAATAAATATTGCCCCTCCCCAACTGGTAAACATTTTTTTTCACCTTTTATACAAATATTCAATCCCCCTCCCCTCCCCCCCGAAACCCTCCTTTCCCACCAATCCCCGTCTCGTGTGGTCTCGTAAAGCCCAGGATGCAGTGGTGAATGGCACTTACAGCGTCATGAAATCTGACATCAGTGGGACTTGGCCGAGACCATCCTCACTCACCGGTTAAGAGTGTGGTCCGTGAAGGGGGTGTCTCTCTCCTCTGCCAGGGGAGGGCTGGAGTGGGCAGTGGGCGAGACTCCCTCACTTTCAGTTGGCCCTGATGATGGAATCTTTGGTGCAGCCTGAGGAAGGCCACAATGGTGGGAGGAGAGAACTGCAGTGGTCAGACCCGGTGGATGAGTGGTACCCTGGGGTGCCCATGGGCACAGGTGGCAGTGGCCCACACCTGGGAAGGTGTGAGGGAAGTGTACAGAGGGCAGTGCCCGGCGGCATGCAGGGCTCCGTGCCCATTGGCAGCGCTCCTTGGCAAAAGTCAGCTAGTCCTCTGGTTCCAGAGAGCAGAAGGCACCTAAGGCAGCGAGTGGTCCACGGGAGGCCAGGTCAGCCCATCGACTGGCAGGCATCAATCCCGGCAGCAGGAGAGGTTCAGGGTGAAACTGGAGTCTGGGGGTGGCCTGGGCTGGCAGGTTGGGACCAGGTGCCCACCTGGCCTAAGCCACTGTAGTCTGTAAGTGCTTAGTTGCCCAGCCAGCTAGACCCTGGAAAGGGCAGCTCTGTGGCTGGCCAGCTAGGGACAAGTTAGAAGATGCCCTTGGCAATCTTGAGTCCCTTCTGCTTCATGCGGGGGAGGGTAGAGCTGGCTCCATGCCTGACCTTTGCCCCCTTGGTGAAGGTCCGTTTCTTTAGGACAAAGTCATAGTTGGCAGTAGAGTTCATGGCGTAGAACACATTGGCGTTGTCAGGGATCTTCAGTTCTGGTCGGGGAGGGGCAGAGGGTCAGCTGTGCTTACGGGGGCCCCACTGGACACCCCACCACTGGAGAGCCCCCAGGAGGGCAGGACTGATCCAGAGACCTGAGACCCCTCAATGCAACTCCAGGACCACCAAGGACCCCTCTTAATGACACCTGTCTGGGACAGACTCTGCTGAGGCACCGAGGGACTTCCCTGGTGGCACAGTGGTTAAGGATCCGCCTGCCAATGCAGGAGACATGGGTTTGATCCTTGGTCTGGGAAGATCCCACATGCCGTGGAGCAACTAAGCCCGTGCGCCACAACTACTGAGCCTGTGCTCTAGAGCCCACGAGCCACAACTACTGAGCCCGTGTGCCGCGGCTACTGAAGTCTGCACGCCTAGAGCCCGTGCTCCGCAACAAGAGAAGGCACTGCAGTGAGAAACCTGCACACCACAACAAAGAGTAGGCCCCTCTCGCCACAACTAGAGAAAGCCCGCGCGTAGCAACAAAGACCCAGCGCAGTCAAAAATAAATAAATAAATAATTTTTTAAGAAAAGAAAAAAGGAACTCAAAAAAAAAAGGGACTCTGGGGACTTCCCTGGTGGTGCAGTGGTTAAGAATATGCCTCCAACACAGGGGACATAGGTTCGATCCCTGGTGCGGGAAGATCCCACATGCCGTGGAACAACTAAGCCCACGCGCCACAACTACTGAAGCCTACACGCCTAGAGTCCGTGCTCTGCAACAAGAGAAGCCACAGCAATGAGAAGCCCACGCACCACAACAAAGAGTAGCCCCCGCTCGCCACAACTACAGAAAGCCTGTGCACAGCAACGAAGACCTGACACAGCCAAAAATAAAAATAAAAATAAAAATAAAAAGGACTCCGACTCCAGGAAGCCCCACCTCAGTCTGCAGCTGGTAAAGGGTCATCCCATCCTGCCCCCTGCTGCCTTCACTGATCAGGAGCTCCAGCTGCAATAAGCTTTCTAGAACCTAGATCACCTCCCCGGAATCCTGCACAACTCAGGACAAGGGCTCTGGGGCCAAGTTAAGGGCGGGCTTTGCCCCAGGCCTCCTGCATAGGGTTTCATAGGGTGCCAGCCTCCCAGCAGGTACTTGCTCTTGGCTCTGTTTCCCACCCTCTCCTCTGGCCTTGAGCCGGCTGTTCTCCACTGCTGGGCTGGAACATGTGTGCTCTGGGCTCCATCGTGTGGCTCTCACTCTGGTCCTTAACCTGTCTAGGTCTCAGTCTTCCTTTTCTGTAAGATGGGGGTCCCACCTGCCTTGCCTACCTCACCAAAATGGTGCAACAAGGTAAGAGAGGATTTAGAAAACAACTTCCAGGGATCGTGGCGAGTCATTGCTACCTGTCTGGGTAATGGCTGTGAATGCGGGATCAGCTCATGGGAAAGGAAAGAGTGATGATAATCTTTGCAGTTATGGCACATCTATGGCACACGTACACACATGAGCATATAATCCGTGTATATATGGATCAACTCACTACCTATTTTATCTCCATTGTGGGGATGGGAAAACAGGCACAGAGGACTTTGCCCAAGGTCTACAAGCCGTAGCTGTCTGGTTCCAAGTCTGTGCTTGTTCTTGATCCTTTCCCCTTCCCAGTTTTTAGAATACCCAGCTGCTCCCTAGTAGCCTCTGTGTTTAGTATCTACTATGGGCTGAAAGTTTGTGTCCTCGCTAAATGCATTGAAATCCTAACCCCCAATGTGATGGGATTAGGAGGTGAGGCCTTTGGGAGGCCATTAGGTCATGAGGGTGGAGCCCCACGAATGGGATTCATGCCCTTATGAAAGGGACCCCAGAGAGCTCCCCACACCCTTCCACCATTTGGGTTCCCAGTGAGAAGTCAGCCGCTGGCAACCCAGAAGAGGGCCTTCACCAGAACCTGACCATGCTGGCACCCTGATCTTGGACTTCTAGCTCCAGAACTAGGAGAAATAAATTTCTGTCATTTAGAAGCCACCAGTGGTGGTATTTTGTTATAGCAGCCAGAACGGACTAAGACAGTGTCATACGTTCATGGATTTTCACAAATTCGATGTTTTAATCCACGGTAGTCATGATCCTTTCTGAGGCACTCATTTCCCATCTTAGCCAGAAAAACGCCCTTTTGTATGGCCTGTGGGCTCGGCCATCTGGCTGCCTGGCCCCAGGAGAAAAGCCTTTTCTCTCCCCTCCTCAACGATGCTAGCACTGAACGAGGTCTCCCACTGACTGTTCATGGCCAGGGAAGGGCAAGGGACAAGGGTCCAGCAGCCACCAGGGGCCAGTGAGGAGACACTGGGGGCATCCAGAGCTGCCCCTAGGCAGGTCTGTGTGTGGACAAAGCCCACGCCCACCCTGGTGGCATGTCTTCTGGGGTGGTGGGCCTGGGGCATGGTGCTCCCCTGCCCCCCAGCCCCATCGCCCACCTGACACCCTGACTTACTTCGATCATCCGAAATAACCTGCACCAGCTCGTAGTCTTCTGGCTCATCCTCATCCAGGTTGTGTTTGTCCATGGCTTTGCGAATTACAGCTGGAGCCTTGTCTTGGCTGGTCACCTGGACAGGGTGGGGGACAGGCCATCAGGGCAAGGGTCTGGCGTAGCTTGAGGGTCCAGGGTGCAGCAGCCAAGGGCCCTCAGAGCTGCCTCGGCACTGTGCGCACAGGGGCTCACAGCCTCTGACCGGATGCTGGGTCCAGGGGGGTTGTGCCTCCTTCTCCTGCCCCTCTGGGGAGGCCTCCATGTCCCCCGATCACTTACCCCCCATCTCCTGCAAGCCTGCCACCTCCTCCCAACACCACCCAGGGCAACTGCCTGCCCCCGGGGCTGCTCCCCTTAACTGTCCGCCTTGACCCTGCCCATCCAGGACAACGGTATCACTGCACCTGGGTACAGAAGGCATCTAGTCCCAGCCCTGGAGGTGAGAGAGGAGGAGCTGGCTGGATGCCCAGTGGCCGCCTCCGTGCCAGGCCTGCACTGGCTGGAGGCTGCAGTGGTGGAGAGTGCAGGCCGACCCCTGCTGCCTTGACCCCAAGGGCCAGAGCACAGGCGGGCCTCAGACACGGTGTGGCACGGGTGATGGCGTTAATGGGGCATCTGACCCAGTGTGGGAGGATGGGTGAGGGTTCTGGGGGTGCAAATGGCTCACTGGCAGCCTAGTTCTGGAGGATGAGAGGAGTCCCCCCAGCCCCCAACCCCCCCTCAACATACACAGTGTTTGTGGGCAACTCGCACTGGCCAGGTCTCGACACCTCCAACTACCACCGGTGTCTGACACTGCCGGCCACCTCCGCGGCCACCAGCCTGGTGCAGCCACTGCTATCCCCCCTGGACTGCAGCAGCCGCCTCCTAACTGGCCACCCTGCCTCTGCTGGCACCAGCCCATCGCCCACGGAGAGGCCGGAAGTCACTGCTGCCCCTCCTGTGCTGCAACGAACAGTGCTCCCCCGTCTCGCATGAGATCCAGGCCCCCGACACTGGCCTGCTCTGCCGACCCCTACGCTTCCCCCGACCCCTGCTCCTTCACTTCGGACCTCCTGCTTCTCCTCCAAGCCCCAGGCACACTCCCGTCCTGGGAAGCTGCACGCTGCTCCCTCCTCCCCCACTACACTCAGGCCCTTTATGGGTGACGTCCTGCCCCACTGCTGATGTAAACCCCTAGTCCACCACCCCGGCACTGATCACCATCCATACACTAGCTGTTTTTTTTTTTTTTTTTGCGGTACGCGGGCCTCTCACTGTTGTGGCCTCTCCTGTTGCGGAGCACAGGCTCTGGACGCGCAGGCTCAGCGGCCATGGCTCACGGGCCCAGCCGCTCTGCGGCATGTGGGATCCTCCCGGACTGGGGCACGAACCCACGTCCCCTGCATCGGCAGGCGGACTCCCAACCACTGCGCCACAAGGGAAGCCCACACTAGCTGTTTTGATTCCCTTCCCTGGTTGACCCTCTGTCCTTCCCAACCCACTAGGAGAGCAGTTCTGGGAGGGCAGGGATGACCCATGGTGTTCAATATGGATTTGCTGCCCGGCAGAGTGAGGGGCCCGTGGGGACGCCTGCCCGGCTCACCAGGATGCTCTTGTACATGTTGCCATTGTCCACGTCCAGGCTCACCCGGATGATGCAGCAGTCGCCCACCTGCTGGTTGTAGAGGGGCAGAGAGGAGCTGTAGCTGCAGACCCCTGACACGGAGCGCTTGTGGGTGCGCGTGGTGGCCACGGGCGTGGTGGAGGCTGAGGAGGAGGAGGTGCTGCTGGAGGCTGAGCTGATGCCGGAGGTCTCCGGGGACGACTGGGAGGTGGACTCCCAGAACTGCGGGGGACGGCATGGTCAGCAGAAGCCCCGGGCCACTGTCCAGCTCTGGGGGCTTCTAGTGTGCAGTGGGGAACTCTGGCCCTAGGAAGGGCTGAGAAGGGCTGTCAGGGAGGGGGTGGGGCAGTCACCTTCTTCTCCTGGCCGTCAGGGGACTCTGGGACGAAGCTCATGTTGATCTCCTCCACATCGGAGCTGGAGGAGCCGGCCGAGTGGACACTGAGTGCGTCGGCAATGTCCCCGCTGCTGAGGTAGGGGCCGCACCTGAGCTGGTCACAGGACTTGGAGTGGCAGCTGCTGCTGGTACTGAGCTCCGTGCTGGGGGCCTGGCGGCTGCATGGAAGGGCTGGCTGACTTGGGGGAGGCCTCTCCTGGGACACAGCCCACCCCGTCCCCTGCCCTCTGTGCCGAGTGCTCAGGCAATCACCCCATTGGCTCCAGCGTCTGACAGATCATTTAGCATCACCCCATTTCACAGGGGGAGAAACTGAGGCCCAGAGGGGTGGAGCAAGTGGCCCAGTCACAGGGCTGTCGGAGGGGGAGCTGGGATCCCAGTGCCAGCTGCCTGACTCCTGAGCCCACTCGCAGCCCGAAGCTTCCCTGAGCCCCGAGGGAGCGCCCCTGCCCACCCGGGCACTCAACTCGCTCCAGCGCTTGACGATGGCCGTGTTCTTCTTGACCTTGAGGGTGTTGCTGGCCGACTCGGAAGGGGGCTCCAGCTCACACGACAAGGTGTAGCTACAGGGCAAAGCGGCGGCTGTGGGGAGTCGCACTCGGGTCTCCCTCCCGGTGCCTGCCCGGCAGCTAGAGTCCAGGGGCCCGGCCGTCACCAGCGACGGCACCCAAGGCTGCCCAGGATCCCAAGCCACAGGCTCCCTGGAGCTGCCCAGGGACAGCCCACGTGTGCCCTCCCGGCTCCTGCCCGGACTCACCTGTCAGCCTCACTGAGCCGCTCCACAGCCCGGAACCAGGCCCCAAAGTGCTCGTCGGGTGCAATGCTGTAATTGTTACAGGCCGACTGGAGCAGCTTGATCTGGGCAATCACTTCGAATTCCTGGGGCCAGAAGGAAGGACAGGACGCTGACGGTCTGGGTGGGCCGGGCCTGTGCCAGCCTCTGGGTCCCCACTTCCCACCCTGTCCTCACAGCCAGGTTCAAACAGCCCCTCCAGGAAGGTGTCCTTGATTCGACCTCCTGCCCCATCCTCCCGTGGGAGAGGCTCACCCTCTCTCTGTATCCAGCTCTCCCCAAAAATGTAACAGGGAGGGGTCGGAGCCAGCTGTTCTAGCCAGGTGGCTCTCTGATCCCGCCCCCGACACGGGCCCCCTTCCCGTGAGGCTGCGGCTGCTCACCTTCCTCCTCTTCTCGAAGTTGATCAGTCTCCCCTGGAAAGCACACGGCCAGCGTCCATCAGAAAGTGTCCCCTAGCCCATGACCACCCCTCACGGGTCTCAGGCTGCACTACCCAGAGCACACACCAGGGGGCAGCACAGCACACACCTGGACCTGGGTGGGACCGGGGTGCCAGGGCGGGGTGGGAGGGGCGCCGAGGCTCAGGGGTCTGAGAACAGCTAGAGAGACTGAGGCCTTGGGCAGGAAGGCCAGGTTGGCCACATGTGCCTGACCCTGGAGGGCCCAGCCTCTCCACCCATGGCCGCCACCTGAGGGAGGGGCTGTGTCCTGCTGGGTCAAACCCCCTGCAGCTCTGAGCCCCACCAGCAGGGCACCAAGCTCTGTTCACTCCCTGCCGAGATGGGCAGGTGTCCCCGGGACACAGGGACGGCCAGGGGTCTCTCGTAAGATGAGGTGCACCCTCTGCTGAGAGCTCGGGGCTCAGGACCCCCACCCCGACCCCGCCCCGGGCTCACTCACATACAGATAGTCCTTCATTGCGGTGTCCAGCATCACCAGGTCTGTGAGGAACGTGCCCAGGTAGGGAACGGTGCCCTGGATGACACCCTGTGACAACTGGGCGGGGTGGGGGGGAACTGATGAGCAAGGCCCCTCCCTTGAAAACCCCTCAGCCCCACCCAGGCCTCCCACTTGGAGCAGCCTGGGGACCTTTAGCCATTTCCCCCAAATCCCCCTCCCAGCGTGCATGGACCCAAACTCCCCCAAGTCACCTTGCAGGCTTGGTCTTTGGCAAATCCCCAAGAACTATGGCCCCCGGCCCCTCCCCCCTCCCAAATCCCCACTGGGCCCAGCTCTTCCAGGCCCCAGCTCTGGTGGCTACTAGTCACCCTGACACCAGCTGGTCAGGGCGCAGCGCCCCCAGGCCCCGGAGGAGGTCGGTCTAAGGGTCATGTCAGGCAGCGCAGCTACAGGAGCGGGGGCTCGGGGCGGCCCTTCCTCTCCCAGCCTCGGGCACACTCACCACCTCCTTCGGCCGCCTCTGGGCTCTCCTGGGGTTCATCTCCAGGGTGGCGAACTTGGAGGTCCCCTCCTGCAGGGCCAAGCACAGGGTCGGTGAGGGCTTCCGCCCCTCCCCCCATCACCCACCAGCAGACCCGACCTTGGCCCTGGTCACTGGTGCAAACGCTCCAGCCATCCCAGCGTACTCCATTCCTAGATCTGCACCCCTGCTCGGGTGCTCATGGGGTGCGGGAACGCGGGCCAGCGGCCCAGCCTCCTTGGAAAGTACAGATGAGGACTACACCTGCCCCTCAGGGTCTCCAAGGACTCAGCGCCACACCTCCATCACTGTGGCCGTGCTGTTCCCCCCGACCCCCCGTCTCTGCAGGAGGGTAGGAGGGTCCTGCACAAAACTCACGCAGATTTCCCTTCCCCCTGGAACCTCACTGCCTCTCCGTGAGGTTGGCACCCCAGGGTCAGCATTCCCCCACTTTCCAGATGAGGAAATTGAGGCCCAGAGACAGGCAGCGCCTTGCCTCTGAATGAGCCTCAGAAGGGCTCAGAGGAGAGCAGGAGGCCCTGCTGCCCATCCCCCGCCCTCCACGGACCAGGTCCCAGGCTCAGAGCCTCTGGCGTGTGCCGGCCCCCAGCCGGGAGAGCCATCGAGAGAGGGACAGGGACTCTGGGGGCGCCTGGCTGAGCAGGGTGTCTGCCGTGCCAAAGCCTTCACAACCCCACGGAGCCCCTCGGGATGTCCCCTGCACAGAACTCTGCCTTCATCCACTCAGGAGGGGTCTCCTTGGTGCCACCTCTGAGATGGTGAGCTGGGGCTGCTGGAAGCACTGGGTGGTGACACTTTGCTTCCTCTTTATATGGAAGTTTCTGGGAAAGGACCCTCATGAATGCATTAGCACCCCCCTGCACTTGCCACAAGCCAGGTGGGGCATTTGTCACAGCCACCAAAGGCCCTGTGGTGAGACTCTGAGAAGAGTCCCTGGATTCCTTTGCAGTGTCTGCCCTGAGGCAAAGGGAAGAGCTTCCAGCCCCAAGATCTACCTCCTGGGTCTGCTCATTTGGACGACGGCTGGGCGGCCCCTGCAGTACCATCCCTGGGCAGGCGGAGTGCCTGGCCCTCGGAGGTGAGCGCGGACAGGAGCAGCAGGGCCTGGCTTTGTGGGGACAGGCTAGGCTGGTCTGGGGAAGGAAGAGACCCTCACCCTCGACCTCATCCACCCCGAGTGCCGGGTGAGGGACCAGTGAGGACCCAGGAGACTCTAATCCTGCCCCTCACCCGCCCAAAGCTCTGGAACAGCCCAGGTGCCCTGCTCCATCCCTGTCCTAGGGCCTCCTATCTCCCAAACTGCCCCCCACCTGTCCACAAACCCGACAGATCTCATGAGAAGCTTTCGAAGAAACTTTCAGTGGGAACCTAAGCCCCTCCACCCCAAGCCCCCGGACTCTACCTTGATGAGCAGCTCTCTGCTTAGGGAGTAGTTGTTCTCATCTGAGAAAATCTCCGACAGCTTCTGAAAGATGCGGAGGCTGTCCCTGGGGGAAGGAAGGAGAAAGGAGGGCATGGTGGGGAGGGGTGCGGGGGCAAGAACATTTGAGGACCCAGAGACCCCAACTGCCTGGATGGGTGGTTTCCAAACAGAGTTCCACTGGACCCTAAGGGTAGGCCTGGAGGGGTGGGTCTCACGTGGGTCACCGGGGAACCCCATTCCCAGTCGACTGAGCGGCTCTGTTTTGGCTAGTTCTGATTTTAAGTGCACAGAGTCGTGTGGTTGAAGTAGACACATGAAAATCCCCAGCGTGGCTCAATCCAGTACCTGCCAGAGAAGGAGACCAGGTCCTGCTGGCCCTGAGACCCCGCCCCCAAGATGCGCTGTCCCTGGGCAGGTTCCAGGCAGCACCCAGCCCCGTGGGAGGCCCCGGGTCCACCCTGGAGCTCCTCCAGGGAGAAGCCTGCCCACCTGGAAACTTCTTCCCACGTCTTCTTCAGCCGGTGGATGGAGTTGCTCTGCAGAGCAGAGAGGATAGCGTACAGGGACGAGAAGTTCTTGAGGACCCGGCACTCCTGGGAGGGAGGGGCCAGGCTGTGAGGGGGGCCGAGCTCCCGCCTGCTCCAGCTTCAGTCCCTCTTAGGGGGGAGCCCCCTCCCGGATGGGGCAGATGCCCCGGGAGGTGCTCCTGGGGTCGGATGAGATCAACCCAAGGGCAGAAAGGGCTCCCCCGGGCCCTTGGCGGCCGCATACCCTGGCCACCTCGATCCAGTGCTCCACCACCCTGGCCCTGGCGCGGGCCGTCACGCTCCGGTCCCCGAGGCAGGTGGTGATGACGCAGTTGGCCACACTGTTGAACTGGGCGACGGTGGCACGGACGGTGGGAGCCAGGTGCTCCTTGCCCCTCTTGTCCCGCTGGGACCAGATGGAGCCCAGGCAGTGGTAGGGCACCACCTTCTTGAACAGCTCCTGGGGGCAAGGGGAAGGTCACCCGGCTCTGCCGCACCCCAGCTCAATGCCCACAGTCCCCCCACCCCCGGCCCAGGCAGGGTCACTGGTCGGAGCTGGAGCTCTGGAAGCCGGGGAGGCGGCTCGAGCCCGGCCGGGGGAGGTGCAGGGAGGTGGTGTCTCTTGGTTTCGTTCCCTGCCCACTGCGGGCACCCGGCACAAGGTGACCCAGGGTGACCTGAGCAGGAAGGAGAGGTGGCCACCTTCCCCAGTCCATCCTAACTCCCAGCATGAGACGTGGCTCACACCTGCCCATACCAGGTGGTGCTTTTAACCCTTGATCACGCCTCAGGCCTGTCCCCTGTCCAGATGCCCATTCACGTGGGCACTACAACCAGAGGCTGTGTCTGCTGTCTGCCACGGCTTCTAGCACGCACCAGGTGCGGGCTAAGTGCTGAAGCTGGTGAGGCCTCCTCAGCAGACGTGGGGGGCAGGGGGGACGGCCCATGGAGTGAGCGCCCGTCCGCTACCGGGTGGGCCAGACCCCGCCCAGCTTTCTAGCGTTCCACCTCATTCCACCCAGACACCGTGTGCGAGGGATGGGGCCCGGATCCACAGCCTGAGGGGAGTCGAGGCCTTCGGGTGAGGAAACCTGCCCAGGCTACGCAGTTTGTCATGGGATTTGGGGCAGGACATCAGCTCTGGACAGGGCAGGGCAGACGCCTGAAGGAAGGCGCACCCCTGCCCGCCCTGCGGAGATGAGCTGCCTACCGCGTCCATCAGCGTGAACTGTTCTGCCACCAGGTCGGGCGGGAACGCCAGGAGGTGAGGCTTCTCCTCACCCAGCCCATTCTCTGCAGCCACAGGCGAAGGCCAGGAAGGCTCTGGGGCTGGAGCTGGTACCGGTGCCAGAGCTGGCTCGAGGTCTGGACCTGGCACCGGCCTGGGTGCTAGAGCTGGAGCCGGCACTGGCTCGAGGGCTGCAGTTGGCTTCAGAGCTGGAGCCAGAGCTGCAAAGAGGAGCGGAGTTCAGCAACACGCCTGCCTTTTTTTCCAAGACAGAAACCACACCACTGCCCTCTAAGACAAGCCTCAGCTCAAGAAGCACCCCAGGACGTCTTCCCCAACAGCGGTCCCCACGTGGGTGGTCTGAGGCAGCCTCGGGGGCTCCTGCATGTCCAGCACCGACCCCTCTCCTCACCCTCCGGCTCTGCCTTGGTGAGCTCTGTGTGCTCCAGCTGGGACAGGAGAAGGTGGGCCCGGCGCTCCAGGTCGGAGCCGGGCATGTTGAGCTGCACATAGGCCACCAGCTGCTTGAGGCAGGGGAAGTCCGGGGGCTGACAGAAATCCTCGGAGTACTGGTCCAGCCAGGTGCCCAGGATGGAGGAGACGGCACTGGGGGCAGGCGGGCGGGCAGCAGAGTCAGGGGCCTGGCCTTTCCTTCCACGCGACCCTCCCCTGGCTCCCCCATGGGGGCTGGGCTTCTGGGCCCGCCCCTGCCCCACCCGCACTGGGCTGCCAGGCAGGGGCAGGCCTGGTCGGCAGTCTTGGTAGGAAGGGGCCCTCCATCCCTGGTGACCACCTCTCCTTTCCTCGGGGGAGCCTGACTCTCTCCTGTCTGCCCCCAGCCCCCCGGGCCCTCCCCACTGGGAAGGAAAATGCAGGAGGGCAGGGAGGGCAGTGCCCGCTCTGTTCATTGCGCTGGCCTGGCCGCACACAGTAGGCGCTGCATAAACAGGGGAGGCAGGAGGGGACAAGCAGAGTGTGCTCCCTGCCCGGCCTTCACGGGCCTCGCGCACCTGAACCGGAAGCTCGCGCACCGACGGCTGCCTTGGTCTGTGCGCCGGAGTGTGGGTCTCGTCTTCCCAGGGATGCTATTCTTGGTGATGGGGACGTAGCCGGCCCCCTGACCCTGACTGAGCTCCCGTGAGCCCCAGCTGAGCACTCACACTGGGCTGCGAGGCTGAAGTGCCAGCAGCTTGCCCCCCACACCTGCTGTCCTGGGCCCCGGATCTGAGTGGGGATGGATGTTCTCAGGGGCCGGCTCTGAGCCCCCAGCCTCCCCTCTGCTCCCTGGGGACATGGGACCCCAGCCACAGCTCTCTGACTCCTTTCCTCCTGCAGGAGGAGCCCCCAGACCTCAGCCCTCCAGCGGGAACCACAAGATGTGTGGCAGCTGGGTTCTGCCCAGCCCCTCCCATCAGACCCAAAGTCTACTCACTTCTTCAGTTGGTCCTGAGGTCCGCCGTCCTCGCTGGAATAAGGGAGGATGCACCCGTATCTAGAGGAGGCCGTGAGGGCGTCACATCTACCGTACCTGCTGTGACGTCTAGTGTTACTGGCTGACCCCCCGACTAGGATGGAAGCCCGGGAGGGCAGGGATTTTTGTCTGCACCATTCACTGAATTAAGCCAAATGCCTAGAAAAGTGCCTGCACACAGTAGGTGCTTCGTATGTATTGCTGAATGAATGAGCCCAACCAGCACCTTACAGATGCCTGAGTGGGCCTGGGCCCTCAGCCAGCCCCCAGCCAGCCCTGCTCAGGCTACTCCCAGGAAGGACCCCTGAGACCGAATCTGGAACCTCCTTTACAAATGGGAAAAATGTTCTGCCCAGGGGCTGGAAGCAGAGAGCTTCTCCACGGGGAGAGGAAAACCTTAATTAAAGCCGCCCCAGCCCTCAGCAGCCCTTTCCACAGGGCCGGGCGAGGGGCCGCACTGTCCATGCTTATCCGACAGTCCTGGCAGCCCGGCCTTCACGTGAGCAAACTGAGGCTCAGAGAGGTAAAGCAACATTCCCAAGACACACAGCCAGTGGGTGGGTGGGGAGCCACTGTGCCGGGGAGGGGCGGGGCGCTCACCTTTGGAACAGCAGGTCCAGGACCCGCTGGGTGGTGGTGAAGGCTCGGTAGGTGCACAGGAAGATGGTGACATAGGAGAGGTCGCTGCCCTGGAAGGCGGGTACCAGGTGCTCCACCAGCTTCTCCAGCGTGCCTGCCTTCACGGTCCGCACCTTGCAGGTCTCATACAGGTTCAGGGCCGACTCATTTTCATACTGGGGTGGGACAAAGAGGGACAGACAGTCAGCGACAGCACCGTGGCCCACTAGGAGGGCAGGGGTTGGAACTCAGAGGAAGTCCCAGGCGCCCAGTGACTTCTGGATGGAGATGGGACGTGAGTGCCCCGAACAAAAAAAGGGTCTCAGCTTTTTTTTTTTTTTTTTTTTTTTTGCGGTATGCGGGCCTCTCACTGTTGTGGCCTCTCCCGTTGCGGAGCACAGGCTCCGGATGCGCAGGCTCAGCGGCCATGGCTCACGGGCCCAGCTGCTCCGCGGCATATGGGATCCTCCCAGACCGGGGCACGAACCCGTATCCCCTGCATCGGCAGGCGGACTCTCAACCACTGCGCCACCAGGGAGGCCCAGGGTCTCAGCTTTTGAACTGGAGGTGGGGGATGATAAAAACTAGCAATACCAACACCTTCCGGTCATTTTATTAGCTGAGTAATTACAGCACCTTGCCGTATTAAGGGCAGAATCCCCGTGATCCCTGGCAAAGCACCCCCATTCTAGAGATGAGAAAACAGAGGCTCAGCCTGGGGTGGAAGGGCACGGTATGTTAGGACCCAGAGGCTATTCAGGGCGGCACTGTGGAAATGGCTGCAGAAAGGAATCCCGTCAAGGTCCACGGCAGTGAAAGGCTGAGTTATGGTTGGTGACCAGCCTCCCTTCTGAAATGTTACGCATCTGTCAGGCCCCCGCTCTGACCTGGAGGGGTCATGGAGCTGTGTTCCGTGACGGCAAGGTGCAGAGAACCATGTATAGTAGGCTGAGCCCTTTTTGGGTTAAAAAAAAAAAAAGCCCTACTAAGTAAGGTGATGAAAGCCTTGGAGAAGGTATGGAAGGACAGTTGTTAAAACCAGAAATACTGGGGCAAAATGCATAAATCATCCCAGCCTAACATGAAGTGGGAATAGCATGGAAGCGTCTTTTTTTTGATGTTCATACATATAAGTGAACAGTGAACTATGCACTTGGCCCAGCCCAGGGCTGGACAGTAGGGGAGGGGTGGGGGCCCAGATTCCTTTGGGAGCAGGACTGGGGGACCCTCAGGCAGGAAAGCCCTGGGAGGGAGCCCAGTGGAGTGGCCAGGGTGGCCCCTGGGTCCTGGAGCCCCCCCAGCCACACTCACCCCGAGCCAGCGCTGGCCCTTGCTGGCACCGTGGGGCACCTGAACCCTGCGCAGGGAGACGGAGTAGATGACGCCGTTGACCAACTCTTCGCCGATGTCCTGCGTGGAGCTCTGCAAAGACAGCGCCCGGCCGCCGGGCGGGGTGTTGGGGCTCGCCTGGCTCTGTGGCAGGGGGACGCCCCGTGCCACTTCCTGCTCCCTAGATGAGGCAAAGCTCGGTGGCCACAGACACCTCCAGCCCAGAATGAAACAGGACGACAGCGGGAGGGCCGGGGGTTACTATCGGGGGGGCAGGCACTGACCCCAGGACGCCCCTCCTCACCCCACCAGCCGTGGCTGGGTGTGAACAAGACGTACCCACTGGGGTTCCAATGACAGCCTGCCCCTACCCGGGGGGGGGTCCCCCCGCTCCCGCCCCCACCCCAAGGCGAGTATTCTTATCCGGTCATTTCACAGGTGACCACACAGAAGCCGAGGGAAGAGCAACCCATCCAAAGCCATGCCGCGGCGGGTTAACAGCAGAGCTGGGACCCCGAGGCCCTAACTCAGCCCACTGCGCCTAGGGGGCTCTGGCCCCCCCGAGAAGATGCCTCCCCCAGGGCGTGAGGCCCCTGGCCCCCTCACCCTCATGTGCCCAGACGGCCCCCGCAACAGCTGCCCCGGCCCTGGAGTCAGCCTCCCGGGTCTGGGGCAGGTGCGGGCATCCTCGACGGCCACAGCCAAGGCCACTTCCTTCCCTTTCTGCTCATTCAGTCCTGTGCCTTCTTGGGCAAGAGGAGTTCCCAGTCCCCTGTTCGTCATCACGTGTATGGGGACGGCATGAGAATGACGACAGTGCTGGCGTCCGGGCTGATGCCTGGGGTTCCACAGAACTCCCAAACCACAGGACTTTGGCTAGGCCAGGAAGTGGGGGCGGGGAGGGATCATCTGGCTGCTCCCTGGACCCCGGGCAGAAAGACCCTTGTTTTAAGAGGCAGTGATCCCGGGGCTTTCCTGGTGGCGCAGTGGTTGAGAGTCCGCCTGCCGATGCAGGGGATGTGGGTTCGTGCCCGGGTCCGGGAGGATCCCACATGCCGCGGAGCGGCTGGGCCCGTGAGCCATGGCCGCTGAGCCTGCGCGTCCGGAGCCTGTGCTCCGCAACGGGAGAGGCCACAACAGTGAGAGGCCTGCGTACCGCAAAAAAAAAAAAAAAAAAAAAAAGTAAAAAAAAAAAGGCAGTGATCCCTCCTGCTGGGCAGGCTGGCCCCGGGGGGCTGTATCAAGGCCTGCCAAGGTCACTCAGTCGTTGCTGCCCTGGGTTCCTCCCTCCCCACTGCAAGCTCACCCCGTCCCCAGACAGGGGCAGTGAGAGAGGGGGGCCTAGGAGTAAAGAGACAGACCTCTGAGAGTTTAGGGAGGAGGGGGGAGGTGCTAGCTGGCAAAGGGCCATCAGTCACATGGTCAATGCCAGCAGCTAGGATCACGGGTCACTGTCCCAGCTCGGGGTGGGTGTGGAGCTCACAGAAGGCCCAGTGGAAGTGCTGACTCAGCCTGGGCCCCACCGACAGCCCTTCCCTAAATCCCTCGGCCTAAGCTGGGCCCCTGGGTAGGAACCAGGTGCCCAGTGTCCTGTGGGCTGTACCCCCGGACATCAACACCCCTGGGGTCAGGGGCTAGGGAGTGGGGGTGGGGCTGGACCTCCTGCCTCAAGGGCTCTGGGAGGCCTGGGAGCCATCCTCCGGAAATCTACTTCCTCTGACCCAAGGCCGCCCTCCCACTCTGGGCATCGGACCAACAGGAAAGCCAGTGCAATCACACCGGGGCTCCTGACCCTTCACCTTCGGAGACAGCCAGGCGTTTCTTGGAAGTCAGCAGGGAACCCGCAGGTAGAGGGCCCTCAGCTCAAGAGCCCACGCTTGGGGAGGTCCAGCCCTTCCATGGAGGAGGGGAAACTCCTCCTCCTGAGGCAGAAGAACTGAAATAGACGCGCACTGTCCTCCCCTGGGTCACACATCCTTCCCCGGCCTAGAAGAGGCCGCGGTGATGGGTGATGTCAGGGGCCTGCCATCCACCTGCGAGACCAGGGCCCTGTCCACCCACCCCTACCTCTCCTCAGGGGTCCTTGACTGCCTCTCGCCAAGGCTGCTGCCTGCCCTGGAAAGGCCCGTCCCTCTCCGGGGGATTCCAGCCACTTCTGGTCCAGCCTGGAGCCAGACAGTGCCCTGAGCACCCAAGTCACTGGCAGCAGTTTATAGAGTTCCCGTGCTGGACCTGCCTGACTGTGGGCACGGGACTCAAACCCCGTGGGAGCGCACACAGCACCTGGCTCCCAGCGGGGCCCCATCAAGGCCTGCTGGACAGAAGCGCTTCCTGGCCAGGCCAACCAATGGGAGGCCTCGCCATCCCTGAGCGCGTCTAAATAGCGGCTCTGCAGTGAGCCATGGGCCTCGCTGGCAGCTGAGCAGCTGGCTGCCCTGCCCAGGCGTCATGTGATCCCGAGCCCTTCCCCCACCCGGAGGGGCCCCCTTCTGCCAGCCCGGTGGGGGGCAGGGCAGGACGCTGAGAGCCGCACATGCTGGGCCAGGGGGAGTCACCGCCCTGTGGCACAGATGGGGAGCTGCTCCAGCCCCGCGGAGCTAACCCTGTCCTCTCCGGGCCCTTCGCCGCAGCCCAGCAGCAGGAACAAAACCAGATCGTCCAAGCAGCGCAGAGAGCAGGCGCCATTTAAACCGTCGACCAAGAGACAACGGCGGAGCGGGATCCAAAGAGAGCTGCCCGCATCCTGGGCACAAAGCGGCAGAGTGGGGCATCTGCTCCGCACTCCCACCGCGCTTCCAGGGACAGAGAAGGACAGCGGCCGACAGCCCTGGCACCTGCCCCGGGACCCTCTGGGGCAGGAAGGGCTGGGCCCTGGCCCCCACAGGTGACCCATCCTGTTGGCAGGGCAGACAGCACACAGGCCCGGGAACAGACAGCCCGTGTGGGCAGCACCAAGCCCCTGGGGATGCTCTGGCAGGGGCTGGGGAGCTCCCAGGGGAGGGTATGGCCGAGCAAACAGGAGATGCCCTGGGGGGAGGCGTCCACAGGGCAGCAGTGAGCTCTTAGGGGAAAAGAACGCCAGGTGGGTGGCTGTGTCCTCCTGTCCCGCCCCAAGCAGGTACCCACATATGTTCCCAGGGCCCGGGGACCCAGCTGGCAGCTGGGCCTTGCACACACTGCCCAGCCTTCCACCACTTGGGTCTGGAGCGAGGGTGGTGAGATGCCTCCAGGTCCTCGTGAGCAGAGGCTGGCAGAACAGGCACCAGGGTGCCCCACACCCCGCGGTCCCTCGGAGCACAGCCCGGAGCCCCAGGGACAAGGGAACAGCCTGGGTGACATGTTAGTGTGTCCCCTGATCAGCCTTCTTGGGGTGATGGGCCAGCAGGATGCTGTGTCCCCAACTGACTGCAGGCCGAGCCCCGATTCCCACAAGACAGAGTAACAGGGTTGCCGGGGGCCGATCCCACCCTTATTTCTGGAGAGAACAGAGGGGACCTACTGGGCCTTTTCCAGCCCTGCCATCTCCCCGAGAAGGCGGCTCGTGCCTGCACACACGGGGGTGGCGCCTTCTCCCATCCTGGTGACCTCTCTCCTCCCACTCAGCTGTACATTTCCTGTGGAAGCTACAACTAGAGACCATGCGGGGCCTCCAGACCCACAGACGCCTCTGGCTGCAGACTGGCTCCTCCTCACTGGCCAAGGGCTCACGGAGGAGGAGGACCTGAAGCCACACCGTGGTCTCCTCCCTGGGGCTGCACGTGGAGAAACCTGGTCTCACTCAGGCGAGGGCGGGGGAGTGGGGTGGTGGTGGCCTCCACGTGCATGAGATCACCGCCCGGGGACCTCACGGCACCCGCTGAGCTGCTGCTCAGGCCCACTGAGTCACAGAGGTCACCCGAGGCCCTGACCCAGCCACCAGCCAGCACCCTGCAGCCCTGGGCACATGAGGCCCCTCCTCCAGGGCCCACCGGACCCAAAGGTACTGTCTTTCCTGCAGGGCTCTGGCTCCCAGCTCAGCTGAGCCCTGCAGCCCTTGGCCTCAGTGAGCCTGTCTGGGAGATGGGCGAAGGGCGGCAGGGGTCACGAGAGGGGACGTGAGCAGCAGGACCGGCTCGGCGCCAGGCACACAAAGCACCCAGGAACGGGACCTGAGGACGCTGTGGCTGGGGAGCTGACGATGGACAGCGGGCAGGGGAAAACCTCCCGGGAGACCTGCCAGATGCCTGGAGAGCTGGAGGAGGGCCAGGTGAAAGGCAGGGCGGGTCATCCTAAAACTGTGGGGAGGAGGGAACCAGGCCTGCGGCTTTCCAACCTTTTAGCCTTCTGTCTTAATGTAGCAGCCAAAACACGAGAGGGATCAGGGATCAGAGAGGGCTGCTCAGTCTCTCCGAATCCCAGGATCTGGGGACTGTTTGAATACAAAGTCGAGCACCCATTTTACAGAGGTGGAGACCAAGTCCCAGGGGAGATAGTCAAGTAGAAAGTGTCCAAGCCCTGGTTCATCTCTCAGATTGTGTGCCCTGGGAGGGAGAAAGAAAACACCAAATGTGTGTGGCCCTCCCGGTGGGCGACGGGGCGCCACCCTCGGGCCTGCCCCCACCTCAGGTGGGTGTCCTGTACCCTGAGCCCGAGGACATGAACAGACCCCCAGTGAGGACTCAAGGTCAGCCCTGGATGGGGGTGGCCACGCTCCTGGTCCCCAGGCACCACAGCCCCGAAGTGGCCTTAGTAGGGGACCACACGAGGTGCCTGGGTGGCAGGGCAACTGGGGAGCTCAGTGACCCCAGAAACTGCAGTTTGGGGACCAGCCTGTGCTGAGCCTCCAAAGAGGCTGACCCATCTCCCCAAGAACCTTCTCGGCCAGCCCGAGCCTGGCTACTCGTCAGTATCTAGAAGAGAAACGTGCCGCCTGTGGAGAGCAGGGACCAGACCTCAGGCTGGCCTTGCCCACCTCGTCCTCCTGCCCCCCAAGGACCGGCTCCCGACCATCAAGCCTCTAGGGGCCAGACCTGCAAGGGGGCATGGCTGGTGACAGCTGAGGAGGAGGGTGGCCTCTCACGAGGTGGTGGAGGGAGGGCCAGCTGACATCAACCCCACTGGCCACAGCATCCAGCACTTGAGGGCATTTCCCAGGTGTCAGGCCCTTTGCACACTCATCACATTTAATCCCCCCGATGCCTCACTTGATGTGGCGAAAGCCAGGCGGGGAGCTCAGCCCCGTCAGTAGCCAGGAAGAGGCAGCCGGGGCAGGGATTTGAACCCTGGCCCGTGACAGTCATGTGCCGTGGAGACACACCTAGGCCTCGCTCCACCGGTGGCTGCCACGGTCACAGCCTCAAAGTGCAGTTCAGCCCCTGGTCACACACATGCTAGAGGGAGGGAGACCAGAGACAGAACAGGCTTCCTCAGGTCACACAGCCAGAGGGGGGCGGGGGGGCGGGGAGTGGCAGTTCCCTCGCACCCGCACCTCTCCACTGAGAGGGGATTGGTCGGGGCTCCTGCCACAGGATGGCCAGGGCACCCACAGGCCTGGGGTCAGCTACGACAACCAGGCCTGGGAAGCACCATGCTGACCAGGCTGGCCAGCGTCCTCCTGGAGCCCTGGGCACGGGCACTCCCCTGGCACCCTGTCAGAAGACACAATCGTGGCAGCCACGGCCTGTCCGGCTCTGACGCAGTACCAGGCGCCACGGGGACTGCTTGTCAGGCCGCCTGTCTCTTTCGGTCCTCACCAGAAGCCTAAGCGGGGCAACTGGCATCAAGTCCAGATAAGGAAACCAAGGCCCAGGGAACGAGAGCACGTCTAGGGCTGCGAGGGGCTGAGCTGGCCTTCCAGCCCAGCTCTCTTCCCTCCAGAGCCCAAGCTCTGGACCAGCATGGGCGACGCTGCCCCTTGGGTCAAAAGGACAACATCATGCCTCCCTCGAGCCCGCAGAGCTGGCTGTGCCGGCATCCGGGGGCTCCCTGGGGAGGAGAGGAAAACGCCGGGCAACACGTACTCCCTGAGCTCCCAGAATGCAGGCCCCTGTGCTGGGTGCCCTCGCCCTGCTCACCAAGCACCCTTCTGGAGATCACGGGCTCACCCCCTCCCCCGCCCCCAGCTACAGCTGGTCAGGGGATGGAAACCGGAGGCTGCTCAAAGGTCTGCTTCTCCTGCACTGGGCTGCAGGTTTCAACTCCCACCTCCTCAGAACTGGGTTGGGGACAGTGGCTTCACTGGAGCCACGTGTCCAGGAACGCGGCACTTCTGGGCCTGAGAGGCCGGACGCCGAGCCTGAGGCGGGGCGGACACAGCACGGTGCCACACTGTGAGGGCCTTATAGGCAGCCAGCCCTCCACTGCCTGGGTAACACCTCCCCAAACCACCCCCACTGGCCTGCTTGGAGGCTGCAGGTGACCAGTGCTAAGTCTCCTCCAAACCCTCCTCACCAGCAGTGAGGAAGGGCCTGGAAACGGCTAACTTCCAGGCTGAGGATGGGGCCCCAGTCCTGCCTGCCAGCGGTCTAACACCTCCCAGCACTGAGCCCCGACCCGCTCCTGCCCCAGGGCCATCCCGGAGCCGCTGGGGAAACAGCTCAGAGTGCCCAGTCCGGAGAAGTCCTCCCCACCAGAGAAGGAACAAGGACCCAGTACCAGCCAGCCTGGCCCCTGAGGAGTAAAGCAAGAGGGGAACCCAAGAGTCCATGGGGGCCCAGCAGGTGGCAACCGGTCAGGCCCTTCGTGAACTTGACAGGCTGTGCAGCTGCTGGAGGCTGCCCCCTTGGAGCCTGCCAGGAAGCCTGGCTGGAAGATGACAGTACACAGACTTACACACACACACACACACCCCACCCCACCACATCCCCCTCTCAGGTCATGCCTCTTGGCCTAAGGCTAATGAGCCCTGGGGGTTAGACTGGAGCCCTGCACACCGTGAGATCAAGAGACCAGACAACGGGGAAGGAGGCGGGGAGGCTGGAGGGAGACGTAACTCCCCTGCACATCTCTGCTCTGCCCGAGGATCCGAGAAGGCTTCCTCATTTCATTCCACCCACATACACTGCGCTCAGGGCTTGCAGGCTCCCTGCCTGGGTGGGAATCCCGCCCCTGCCACTTACTGGCTCTGTGAGTTTGTGCAATCTAGCACCTCGGTTGTTCCATCTGTTAAATGGACGATGGATGATCCTGACCCCCAAGACATAATGCATGCAAACTCCTCAGCACACGGCCTCCCACCAATTGCTGGCTCATATTAGCTATTATTTAAAACCTTTAGGGTCCAGCTGTGGGCTTGTTTCTTCCTTGAAGCTCTCCCCAGTGTCTTGTGGCCCAAAGCACTTTCACCTTCCTCTGGCCTATAAGCACCCCTACCCTTCACCAAGCATGGGGACTTCTGGGCTGCCTGGGCCTGGTTCCGTTCCCCTAAGAGCTCCGCCATCCTCCTGGGGCATGTGTAATTGTCTCGCTGCGAGGTAGCCTGCTCTGATCCCTGTGGGCCCTCGCACACAACAGGCGCCCAGCACAGAACACGGCCCAGCTTCAAATCCTGGCTGCGTCCTCGCTGGCTGCATGTACATTTCGTTCAGGGACTTCACTTCTCTGAGCTCCAGTCTCCTACAAAGTGGGGTCGGCACCTACTCGGGAGGGTTGGTCAAAGCCAGCTGGAACGAGGGGGTGGTGTCTGCAGACAGTAGGTGCTGTGGACTCCAGGATTCCTCCTGCCTGGCTGAGGCAGTATCCTGCACGGAGGCAGGGGCGTGGGCCCAGTGACCTCCAGAAAGCACAGAACTGCGCAGGCCGAGCTGGGTCAGCAGTGGCCTGGCTTAGAAGGACGATGATGAGCAGATGCCCAGATGTGTGAGGACATCTGGCAGCCCAGAGAGGGAAGGGCGGGGTGGAGACTTGTTAAGGAAAGGGGGGGACTGGGGAAGGAAACAGAAACTGCCTAGTGGTTTCCAGACAGGACAGGGACCACGAGCAGCCGCTTCAGCTCTGGCAGGCCCCAGCGACCAGGAAATCGGCCCCAGGATCGGGGGGGGGGGGCGGGGGTGTTGGCAGGAGGGACAGGGACTTCCCCACCCCCTCCCCCAGCTCATGGTAAATGGTCATTGTGTTTGGTTTCCGGCAGTGGCCTCCTCTCCTGCCAGGACCCTGGTTTTCCTGCCCCAGCCAGAAGCTTCCCCTTTGATTTCTAAATAGCAGCCACGGCCTGGATCTCAGTGCTGGGGCCAGTGAGGACGAGGAGGAGGGAGAGGGGGAGAGGGGGAAAAAGAGGGAGAGGGAGAGAAGGCAGACCCTTGGGCAGGGGTAGGGCTCAGCTCTGCGTCTCCCTCGGTTCCTCAGGGATACAGACGGACAGACAGAGGGAGGGAGGGAGGGAGAGAAGCAGCTGAGCGGCCCACCCCTGCGAGCACGCAGGCCTGGACCCTCCAGCACACAAAGCCCGAGGAGCTGCCAGACATAATGAAAGTCAGATTAGTGCTGGGCTGGTGTCAGGCCGCCCACCCCCACCCTCCCAGGGGTCTCGCTCCAGCCACTAATGAAGACCAGAGCTGTGGGTGGATGAGGGTCGGGGAGTGTGCCTGGCCGGGCCACCGGCCAAGCTCAGCAATAAAGGGTCTCCCCGGCCCGAGGTTCTCCCACCAAGAGCTCCCTCCACCCCCTGCCTTCCCCCCACTCTGGGCAGGGAGATGCGCTTTATCCTTGGGTAAATATGCATCCCGGCCCCGTCTAGGCACTGGGGACACACAGAGGCACAAGACCCAGGCTGGCAATTACAACTTAGCCGGGCCTAAAGTGACGAAGCGGGGATACCAAGGGGCCCTCTCCAGCACGGGGGCTCAGGAACCCCGCTGAGCCCTCTGACCCAGGAATGGCCTCTGTCCAGACCCCAACCCTGGATTCTGCCACCCTGGCCGCAGGGAGTCGGAGGCTGGTGCACAGTCAGGTAGGAGGAGGGGGGGCACTCCCCCCCGCCCGCCGCTGCCCAGAGCACGCTAGACAGGAGTCCAGCCCTCACCTAGTTCCTCCAACCACATGCATGATAGGCACACCCCGGTTCTGAATCCTCCCAAATCCTTACAGATTCAGGGTGTCGGCGCATTTTCTAATCAAGAAGTGAGTCACCCCTCCACCTGAGAGGCCCTTGTCCCAACCTACCCGCCTGGACACCGGGCCCCACAGGTTGGAAGGCCTGTCTCCCCATTCCCCCGCTTTGAGCAGCCCGGAACATTGGAGTCCACTTCTGCCCCCAACGGGGGCTGTCTGGAAGGCCACTGTGCTCCCAACCGCCTCTGAGGATTCTAGAAGATTGCCGCCCTAATCACTAGTTCACCACCTGCATTTCGAAGCCAAACTGCCTAAGCCGGCCCCGACCTCGCCACAGGGACGAAATACGGCCCAGCCCTGCTGTAGGGAAAGGCACAGACGCAAACAGACAGCGACTGCCCGCGGGAGCAAGTCTACCTGGGCTGCAGGGGCGCGGGAGTGGCACACCTGGGCTCGGTGAGGTCACGCACTGGGACGGATAGAGGGGGGCACGAAGACCCGGTTCTGGTCCCGAAACTGTTGGACCGGCTGGCGGCAGCCCCTCCGCCCACCTGGCTGCCTTGGGGTTGGCGCAAGGAGGGGGATTTCTGCGGAAGGACCCTCCCCCCGCAACCTCCGGACTGGGGGTGGTGACCACCACCACTGGAGGTGGGTGACTCACTAAGGACGCTGGGCCCCCACCCACTCCTCGCTCGGCCGAGCGCCGGGCCGGCCTGGCTCACCCACCTCTAAGCGCGGCAGGTCGGGGTCGAGCTGCGTGAAACTGTGCAGCACCACGGGGCAGCTGTCGGGGCCGCCCACCTCCAGGCGCACGGCGTCCCACACGCTGCGGCTCCGCCGGGAGCCCGGAAACAGCGGCTCGGCGCCGCCCGCAGGCCCGGCCGCCTCGGCCCACATGCGCTGCACCATGGGCGGCTCGCAGCGGCGCGGGCGGCCGGCCGGGCCGCGGGACCCGGGGCGGCGCGGGCGCGGGGCCGGCCCGGCGCGCGGCGGCGGCGGCGGCGGCGGCCCGCGCGGCTCGGCCCTGCCTGTGCTCTGCGCCCGCGGCCCGGCCCCGCTGAGGTCAAGCCGGGGGCGGGGCCGGCTGGCCAGGGGCGGGGCTCGGGAGGCGGGGCCTGCGGCGTGGAGGGGCGGGGCCAGGATAGGTGGGGGCCAGAGACGCCGGAGGGGAGTGTGTACGCCTGTGCGCGCGCAGCCCCGCTGGAGTGATGGCGGCTTGTGTCTTAGGGGGTGTTCGTGCGGCGTGTGTCGTGGGGCTGCGGGTACCACGGTTAGGCCCTTTGTGTGGGTGCGTGCACGGGCCCAGCGCACGGGTTGTGTAGCTGTGTGACTTGTGTAAGTGTCGACGTGTGGCCAAGCAGTGGGTCTCCACCTCCCTTAAATTCCAGTTAAGCCCCTCCCTAGCTCTGTGGCCTCGGACAAGTTGCTTAACCTCTCTGAGCCTCAGTTTCGTCACCCGAGAGGCTCACAGTGGGTAACTGACATATATAGCACTCACGCTGCCGATGCCTGTGCCTCGCTGTGTGCTCCCGCGTCCTGGAACCGGGTCCTCAGTGCACGCGTGCATTTGGAAGTCCTGAGGGTTGGGGTGTGTATTTGGTGCGGGGGGGGGGAGGGGCCTCTGCCTGCACTGTCTCGGCCCTAAGGCCACCCTGAGGAGGTACCGGCAGAAGGGAGGCAGCAGAGGAGGGGCAGTTGGGGGAAAGGGGGAGAACCCAGACCAGGCATCACCAGGTGGGGCCTGCGCTCAAGCGTGAGGAGGGGTCCGAAGAGACAAATGCCAGCTGGGCACCTGCCACTGGTCTGGTCACCTGGGGCCACTGACTGGTGGCTTGAGTGCTCAAGGTCTCAGGGCAGCCTTCAGGGTGGATGTGAGGATGCTGAGGGCTGGGGAGGAAGCAGGGCTAGGGAGCGTCAGCTGCACTTTCTAGAAGCCAGTGAGGACACAAGTAGACAGATGAATGAATGGGACCCTCCCTCACACCAGCACACTGCCCAGGCCTGCACCGGCCTCAGCCCTCAGCCCTCACAGAGGCCTGCAGTTGCTGTCAGCAACCCCGGCAGTGCCACCAACCTCCCAAGAGCTGGTTCCATACCACTGGGCCTCAGTTTCCCATCTGTAAAATGAGAGGGCAGGTCCAGACTACTCATTCCATAAGCATACCTGGTGCACCCACTGTGTGCCAGGCCTCAGATACCCATGGACGGTGGGGGCCCAGCAGCTCCCACCCACTTGCGTGCCCATGTGGGCAGCTTGAGCACCTGCCGGATGGTTCTCCATCAGGCACAAGGCAAGGCCTTGACAAAGACGCACGGAAAACAACTTGGTGATTTCTATTAAAGGCATTAAAAACGCTCATGCCGGGCTTCCCTGGTGGCGCAGTGGTTGAGAATCTGCCTGCTAATGCAGGGGACACGGGTTCGAGCCCTGGTCTGGGAAGATCCCACATGCCGCGGAGCAACTGGGCCCGTGAGCCACAACTACTGAGCCTGCCCGTCTGGAGCCTGTGCTCCGCAACAAGAGAGGCCGCGACAGTGAGAGGCCCGCGCACCACGATGAAGAGTGGCCCCCGCTCGCTGCAACTAGAGAAAGCCCATGCACAGAAATGAAGACCCAACCCAACCAAAATAAATAAATAAATAAATAAATAATTTTTTTAAAAAAGCTCATGCTATGAAAAAGAATGTGTATATGCATAATGGAATCACTTTGCCGTACATCAGAAATTAACACAACATAAATCAACTCTGCTTCAGTAAAATAAATTTGGGGAAAAAAAACAAACGCTCATGGCTTTGATTCGACAACCCACTCTTGGGAATTAACCCTAAGGAAGTATTCAGAGATGTGGGTGTGGATTTCTGTACAGCGATGTTTATGGAAACCTCAATTACAACTCTACCAAAGGAATCAACTCAAACACCCTATTCAGGGGCTTCCCTGGTGGCGCAGTGGTTGGGAGTCCGCCTGCCGATGCAGGGGACGCGGGTTTGTGCACCGGTCTGAGAAGATCCCACACGCTGTGGAGCGGCTGGGCCCGTGAGCCGTGGCCGCTGAGCCTGCGTGTCCGGAGCCTGTGCTCCGCAGTGGGAGAGGCCACAACAGTGAGAGGCCCGCGTACCGCAAGAAAAAAAACAAAAAAACACCCTATGCTGACTTACTGTCAGGACCCCGTGTGCCATTACCTACCACAGGAGGACAACGATACAGGGAGATGCTTGGCTATAACTGTAAAGTCAGAAAACCATGATGCAGAGCATGCTTTTAGAAGCTGACATTCCACGCGTGCCACGCGTGCATGTGACTAGAGGGACCTACTTTACAAAAGGAATGGTGGCTATTTCTGGGCAGTGCTATACATTGTTTTCTTTTTACTTCTCAGAATTTGCTAATTTTTCTAAACTATTTTAGTGATCACACACACATGATAATAAACGCTGGGTTTTGTTGGTTGTTTTCATTTTAAAAGCAAGATGGGTAGATTTGGCTGGGGGTGGAGACCCCTAGGAGGCTGTTGAGGAAGCCCCAGGGGAGGGTGAGGTGGGTGGGACATATTTAGAGGAATGAGGTCTTCAAAGAGCAAGACAGGGGTGACCTGGACACTGGACACGGCCTGGGGCTAGAAGCTTCTCTTCCCACACTCCTCCTCCTGGGGCCAAGCTCTCAGTGCCCGGAGAGCCTAGCACCTGCCTGTTCTCACCTTATCTCTTTTCTCTGCTCCCTTTATCTCTTTCTCCCAGGGAGGGGCCTGGGAAGCAAGCTCGTGCCCATTTTACAGCTGGGGAAAGGGGCCCATGGAGGCCAAGTGACTCCTGAGTGCACCAAGGTCACTACCTCTCTGACCTTGAAGGTCAAGGGGGCCGGGGTTAGGGGGACCCAAGCAGGCTGGGGAGGTGAGGACTGGGGAGTTCCATCAGGACACAACACACCAACACAGTCGGCCCGGCTTCCTCCCATCCGACTACCTGGACATGGAGGGGGCGGTGTGGGAGGGGGTCCCTCTGGTTGGTGTCTGTCTGGTTGGTGCCTGTCCCCCTCCCTTCCTGGGTCCTGGCAAGCTTGTTTGCAGCTCCAGCTGCATGAACGTGTGCGCGCACACACGCACACACCCTTAGTTCCCAGAGGGGCAGGGTAGCACAGAAGCCAGGTTCTGGCACTGAAATACCTGGGTTTAAAGCCCAGCTCCACCCCTTTCTTACTGTGTGACCCTCCCTCCCTGCCAATGCCACCCACCCCTCAGCCCTTGGCCCCCCAAGAGTCACCTGATCTCCAAGGCACAGTTTTCTCCTGGTTAGCAAAGGGAAGACAGCACAGGTAAAGCACCTCACCAGGGACTGCAACTCACTGAGGCCCTCAAGCACGTCCCCTCATGATCCTCCCCCAAAGCTGTGGGGTAGATCTCTTCCCTAGGGCAAAAGAGAGGGGGCCAGGACAGTAGGTGCCACCTGATGGATAAACACAGAGCCACCCACGAAGTGCCCTTGCCAAAAACCTAACCAGAATCCAACCAGGCCTCTGCATGGAACAACCTTTTGGGGGAATGACAGGGCACAGAAGAACATGTTAAACACATATAAGGATGCACCCCACAAATTCCAGACTCTGGAAATCTTCACAGGACAAACCACCCAGTTTCAACGAATACATTTCAGGGGAAAACACAAAGGGAAAGCTAGATTAAAATAAAGGTGGGACAGGGACTTCCCTGGTGGTCCAGTGTGTAAGACTCCAAGCTCCCAATGCAGGGGGCCCGGGTTCGATCCCTGGTCGAGGAACTAGATGCTGCATGCATGCCGCAACTAAGAAGCCCGCGTGCCACGACTAAGACCCAGCGCAGCCAAAATAAATAAATAAATAAATATTTTAAAAAATAAATAAAATAAAGGTGGGACATACGACCAAATGCAACGTGCGGATTCTGGATTGTGATTTGAACAGGGCAACTGTTTTAAAAAAAGAAAGAAAGAAAAAAAAGAAAACCCTGAGGAACAATTGGGATTATTTGAACACTACTGGATATCTGATGAAAGCCAGATGATAGACATCATTTTTTGGGTGCGCTCACAGGATTTTAGTCGCTATTAGAGTAACGTACTAAAATATTGACGGATGGGGCTTCCCTGGTGGCGCAGTGGTTGAGAGTCTGCCTGCCGATGCAGGGGACACGGGTTCGTGCCCCGGTCCGGGAAGATCCCACGTGCTGCAGAGCGGCTGGGCCCGTGAGCCATGGCCGCTGAGCCTGCGCGTCCGGAGCCTGTGCTCCACAACAGGAGAAGCCACAACAGTGAGAGGCCCGCGTATCGCAAATAAATAAATAAATAAATATTGATGGATGGAATGATGTGCCTGAGATTTGTGTCAATATCGTTTGCTGTGGGGAAGGCGGGCAGGACACGGGGCCAGTAAGAGAAGCAGCAGCAGCAAGGGTGGCCCCGCACTTGGTGATCATGAACGCTGCGTGCCTTTATGCCATTTTCCCCACTTTTGTGTCTTTCTGGAATTTTCCATAATAGAAGTTAAAAAAGAAAAAGGACACAGTTTGAGACTTATCCCCTAATGCTGCTGAGGCTCCCAGTAGCCCTGGAGGGAGGGGAACAACCTCCAGACCCGGGGCCAGCGCAGTGACCACGACCCCACCTTCACCATTTCCCAGGTTCCTCGCTCCACACCCAAGGGGGACTCACAGCATATCCTTACAACACAAGGGGCCCGAGGCAGTGGGCAGCTGGGAAACTGACTCATGCAGCTCAGATGGGGCTGTAGGCAAACCCAGGGACCTCAGGCAAGCCTGAAATCGAGTCTATGCTAAGCCGGGCGCTTGGAGGGTCTGCTGGGAGGGAGAGCGAGCACTAAGCACTGTCCAGCCTTTCCCTGGAGAGGGCATCTGTCCTTCCCTGGGGGTCACAAGGAGCCCTGGACGACATCGCCATACAGACTGTTCCTGTAGGCAGGATGCTCCTCGCACAGGAAGCTCAAAAGACGGGTCTCTAGCTGACAGCTGGGAAGAGAACCAGGCCAAATCTAGCCCACGTGTGTTTTGGTTGGCTTGCAGAGTGTTTTTCAATTTTTAAGCCAACAGTAAAAGGTCAGGTGATTTCATATAAAAATCCACATTTCTGGCTGCTCCTGTAACTTCGGACAACCCAGCCGCACCGGGTCTGTGTTCCCACGCAACAGGAGACCGGGCGGAGGCTGACAGGCAGCTGTCCTCTCCAGCCGGGCCATCTGCTTGTGGGTTTGCCGCAGACCCCACTGGGCCTCCCATCACTCCCTGGCTCAGAGGCCCCTGAGTAGCCACCTCCGGTTTAAGGGAAAGGTGTGCTCAGGCCAAACCTCTGGGGCCCCTTTTCCTACCCGCTGTCATCTGATCATTGGTCCCCCCTGATGCACAGCAACCAGAGGGGTCTTGACCCTTCGAAGCCCCCCAGCCCCTCGCCCTCAGACAAAAGACCAATTGCTTGGTGCAACCCCAGCTTGCATCTCTGGGGTCCTCTCTCACCACGCCCAGGGAGGCTCACACAGAACAGCTGCGGTCCTCAGAGCCTTGAGCCAGCCCCTCTCTGCCTGGCCCATGCTTCCCACTTCCCACCCACCACTTTGCCCAGCACAAGGTCCCAGGGAATGGGGTTTGGGCCCAGGGTGCAACTCTGGGGAAGCCCGCCAGGTGCACGGTGGCTCAGCACGAGAACCAATTCAAGGAAATGTCCAGATGACAAGAGCCTTGGCCATCACCTCCTCCAGCCTGGGCTCGGCCAAGGTGATGGAGGAAGCTGGTGGCCCAATAAGGAACAGGTACCTGGACTTGGATCAGGCCTTTGTGGAAAACCTTTCACCTCTCACTGGGCAGGTGGAGGTCACCAGGCCTGTCTGTCGTTTCTGGTCTATATTTAGAGCCTGGGGAGGTCATGGATGGGGTGTGGCCTGGCCAGGCTCCTCAGTCATTTCCCTGACCTGATGTCACCATTCCTGGCTGCCTGAGTCCTGGGGTAGCCCTCTGTGGGCGGGTGAGCCCACACCTTGGCAGGAGGTGATGCACCTGGGCTGAGCGTGGGAGCTGCTGGCACAGAGAGTGGACCCAGTTTGGCCCCACCTCCTCTGCCACTGGCCCCTGAGACCGCCTCCTCCTCTTTGGCCTCACAGGCTGGAGGCGAAGCTCAGAAATGGTCAGGAGGCGGGAAATGAAGCTTCCAAACATCTAGGAGACCATCCTGGGTGGAGGGGTTTCACATCATCATCACCCCAAATCTCTGACCTCACAGGGCGTTGCTGTCCCAGGGTGACCAGAACAAAGATGAGTCAATGCCCGGAGCCGTGGAAATGGCTCAGGACGAGGATGCCAGGCGTTCCAGATCAGCTATGAGCTCTCGCCGTGCGGCCTCCCTGTCCTCCCCTGGAGATGGGTGTGCATGGCCCTGACTCTAACTCTTGGGACGCTAAGGGGGGCACTCGGAGGGGCACATGTGTGATCCAGGGTCACAGAGTGAGACCAGGAGCCACTCTGATGACTGTCCTCCACTCCCAGAGCGCTCAGGGCCCAGCACCCTGAGGGGTCCCTGACGTCCCCAAAGGCCACCAATCCAACGTGAGACGAGCCCGAGGTGGGAGTGCAGGGGAGGAGAGAGGAAGAGAAACAGAAGGGACACAAACACGTGGAAACTGAGCCTGAAACATGAGAATAACGGAGGGGAAGGTCAGAAAGGGAGGGGTCCCGTCCCTCGCAGGGACCACGCCGGTGGAGCGTTGGGCAAACACGACCAAGGAGTGGGCCTGTAGGTTTGGGAAACTCTTAAAATGTAGAGCCTAGGTTTGTGTTCAAGTCCCTGCTATGCACCTTCCTAGCCTCAGTTCCGTCTCCCTGAGCCTCAGTTTCTCCATCAGTGAGAGGGGGATAATAATAATAATAGTAGTAGAAATACCACTACCACTTGGCTCTCAGGAAAGCAGATGATGAAACAATGCACAAGCGCTCTTTGTAATCTGAGAAGCTTCACATGAACTCACGGAGCTGCTAGGACAAGCCGCAGCCACCCTAACCCGCCTGGGCATGGAGCAGGTAGACAGGCTGGCCAGGTGGGCAGACACGGGTACCAGGGTAACCGCCACCCCCACCCCCCGCCGCCTCCTCTTTCACACCCAGAATGGGAGATGGAGCCTCCCCGGGCAGCTTCCAGTCAAACTTCTTCAACCAGTTCTGACGGGAGGGGAGGAAGTCAAGGGCCCTGGCCGTGGCCTAGCCAGCCTCTCAGCAGAGGCACCGATTGCCCGGGAAACTCACCTCGGTGGCCGGTGCCGGCAGAGGTGTCTTCGGCCAAGGTGTGGGGCTTTGGAGAGCAGCACGGCGGGCGACGGCCCTCCGTCTGGTGGTCACCCCAGAGACACAGGCGAGGAACACCCAACCCTTCCTGCCTCTGGGCTCGGCAGGCCTGGCTTCCTGGGCTCGGCAGGCCTGGCTTCCTGAGCCATCATGGGGAGCCAGGCTGGGGCTGGGCTCCCAGGGAGGCTCTCTGCCAGTCTGTCTGCCCATCTGCCTGCCCCAGTGGAGTCGGGCGCCCGAGTGCCTAGGCCTGGTGTCACCTGCGTGGCTGTCATACCTGCTCCCGTGATGAGCAGGGTCAGGAATTCCCACTCTTACCAGGCAGACGGCCAGCCAAGGGTGTGTGGATGGGGCTGTGTCCTGAGCCGGGCCAGTAGCTGCAGCTCAGACCTGCTGTCTTAGGGTGGGCCCAGCTGTGTCCCCCAACACCCTGAGGTCCTGTCCCCATTCCCCCTGCATGGGGGGAAATCACCACCCAGAGTCAGAAAAGGTGGCGAGTACATGTCACAGAGGTCAAAGCAGCTTGGCCAGTGAGGCCCCCAGGCAGGTGTGAGCCCTGCCAGGCCCTGTGGAGGGTGCGCAGGAGACCCCGCTTTCTCTGAGCCACCATCTAATTTCGGAAGCCTTCCCTGCCACTCAGCCCTCGGAGCTCCTCCACCCCTGGCACCCAGACATGGGATTTAATTTTAAACTGCGGGGACCAGCCTAGGGTTGGCAACTGTTTATTTTGCCAAGTAGGGCAGTAAAAAAAAAAAAAAAAAAAAAAAAGAATGCCACCACTATCATTACCATCGTTTCAGAAAAGACCCCACCAAAAGTAACAAGGAGGGCACACGATCAGAAAAATAGATAATTGTTAAATGAATACATCTGGCTTTAAAGAAAACTCACGACCTTGTCTCCATTTTTCTCATTTTGCTGCAAACCAGACACTGTACGCCATGGGATGAGTCCAACCCACACATGTGACAAATGGAAAAACTGAGGCCCCGGGGAGCAAAGACTTGCCCAAGATGTCACAGGGAGAATCCGGGTCCTGTGTCTGTGTGCACCTCTGCAGAGCCCACATACCCTCCCCTCATCAGCATTCAGAGCCCAGATCCCCAGACCCGGAGATGCCAGGACGACCCAGAGGCCAAGGGCTGCTTCCTTACCCTCCTCGGACCCTGGTGGGCAGCCGGCTGGGCCTGCAGGATTGCGGAGGCCGAGAGGAGCAGGGGGTGGACAGGCGGCCCGGAGCCGGCCCACAGGCACATCAGGCCCCGGGGCCCAGCATGCCGCCCTGACGCCGAGCCCCGCCAGCACTTGCTCTGCTTCTCTGAGCAAGTGTTTCACATCCTCTTCCGGTGGCTTTGTGGGGCGTAGGGGACCCAAGAGCAGGCAGCTCAGAGCCGGGGAACCGAGACCTGGTTCCCGCCCCCGCCTGGCACTGCCTCCCTTTGGGACTCGCAGGTTCCTCTTCTCTCTGAGCCTCAGTTTCCTGATGCGTTCTAGGAGGGGGGGGGTGTACAGGGGTTTTCAAAGTCAAATCCCCACCCCCCACCTCTGGGGCAGGAGAATTTCTTTCATGGAAGAAAGGATTCCCCGGACACAGGAGCCCCTAGGGTGGGGCTTCTCTCGGGGATGTGGGTGGACATCTGGAGGTGGGGGGTCTGAGTGGGAGGGGGTTCCAGGTGGACCTTGAGGCAGCCGCCTTCCTGCCTGCAGGTGCCCACCTCATGCCTGCACCCAGAGCGCAGCATGTTTCCCCGGCACTAAAATCCTTCCAAAGGCTTCTGTCCAACCCACAAAAGAATCCAAAGTCCTCCCTGCCCCCAGCCCCCTCCCACTCACTCGGCCCTGACTCACCCCATGCTCACCTCCACTCAGGCACTCCCTGCTTCTTCTCCCCAGCCACCTTAGCCCTTCTGTGCATGGTGGCTCTTAATCTGGACCTTTGGGAAACTGGGTGGGTTTGGGAGACTGGGCTCTCTATTAGCAGCTCTGGGACTCTGGGCCAGTGACTTAGTGGCCTCAGTTTCCTCATCTGTAAAATGGGCACAAGGACGCTGCAGGATTCAACAAGAACTCAGCACAGGCCTGGTTGGTGGCTGGCACTCGGGGGACCTGCACTCTGATCGCGTCCCATGGACATGGGCCTGGCATGTAATATACACTCAGTGAATGTTGGTGGAGTTGTCCCTACACCAGGGGTACTGTGGCCTGGCTCCACCTCCAAGAGCAAGCTCCAGATGGCAGTGTGAGGTCTGTTGGGTGCTCGGCATGCAGCCCTGCAACTGGATCCCAGTGGATAACTTGGAAATGTTTGTTGTCACCCTGGTCCGGCAGAGGGGAGGCCAAGAGGGCTGGCAGACACACTCTGGTCCACTTTCTCAAGGACAGGCTGGCATGGCAGGGCTCCCCCAGGTGCTCAATCTTGTTGGGGAGAAGCCCCGTGCAGGCTCCAGCAGGACATGGGTGAGGCAGGGGGCAGTAGAGTTCCGAGGAGGGAGACAGCCCTGTCCCCACAGGGGACAGACCCCACCCTTGGCCTCTCTCCCCTGTGTTGCCAGCTGACTGGCCATGTGACTTTGGGCACCCCTCGATGCGGTTTGGCTGCCCTGGACGTGGACCAGTGAGCTCTCCCTAGCCTTGGGGGCACTGGACGAAATGGGGGAGGGCCTTCCCTGAGCCATGGCCTCCTGGTCCCTGGGCCCAGCGCTGTGGCAGGGATGAGCGGGTGGGCCAGGGGATGGGAAAGCCTTTCCAACTGTGTGGACATACCTGGGGGTGGCAGAGAGCTTCAAGAGGCCTTTAGAAGAAGCGGGGGTGGGGTCACAGGAGCCAGTAGGGAGCCAGGCTGCCCAGTAAAGTGTGTCTGTGTATTAATGCCTTTGATTTGACAGGCATTTATTGAGCTCTTCCCGGGTACCAGGATCCGAGCCGGGTGGCACATCTCCCTCCCAGAGCTCCTGAGCACCAGACAAGCCTCCCTGGGCTCTTCTCCAATGACCCCAGGCCCCCGCACAGGTCAGCCTGGCCTCAGAGCCGTTTGGGCCATTCCTTTGTGAGCCAGGCCAGGCCCAGGCAGGGCTGGACCCGAGCAGTGGGCCCTGAGCTCTGGGAAGGCTGAGGGCCTGAGTCACAGCCAGGAGGTAGGACAGGACCAGCTGCAGGCAAGAAAGGCAGGAGCCCTGAGGAGGAGGGGCAAGGGGGGGAGAGGCGGGGCCCATCCACCCCTCCCCCCACCCGTGTAGGGGAGAGCAGAGGCGCCTTTGTTCCTTGCCGGCCTTGTGTCACCACATGGCCCACACCACCACTGTCACGGCCTGGAACGGAGACCGGCCACGGAGAGCCAGGGCTCTGAGGCTGGGACCAGTTAGGGGCGCTCCACCTGCAAACCACCCCCACCCCCGCCACTTCTCCACCTCCATTCCTGTGCCCCTATACTGTGCACGGAGCTCTGGGTGGGCATGGCCTCGGGGCACATTCACACCAGCCCTGAGATGCTACCTGGGCTTCCACGCTTGTCCCGGGACACCAAGGTCGCGTGACCTGCAAGTGGCGCTCTGCCCACGATGCAGGTAGCCCCGGGATAAGGCACCTGGTCAGCCACACACGAGCCCAGACATAGCAAAACCCCACTCGTGGACACACGTGTACGCACAGACGTGCACCCCGAATCAAGCCCTTTGGGCAGGGGAGGGATTCCAGGGGAGCTGCCTCCGGCATCTGGGGTCCTCTCACCCTCTTCAGACTCCTCTCACCCTCTTCAGACTCCGGGGGCGGGGACAGGGGGCAGGCCCTGGTGGCTGGGAAGCACACTGTTTGTAAACACCGCGTGGCTGTCGCTAGGAGCTGTGACTCAGAGCCAGAGTGGTGACTCCAATTCAAGCTGTTCACTCAGCACAACATCCTGTCCAGGAAGCAGGCGGGAGAGGCCCAGGGCCAGGCTTTCGTTCCTGTTTCCTACAGCCTCCTGACCTGACTTGGGGTCCTGCTGGGGGTGGGGACAGCCCGGTTCTCCTCCCTCTCATTTCTGGGAACCTGAGGCCCATCATCAAGTCGCTCATCACAGTCACCACCAGCCTGGCTCTGCTAGGTAGGGGTGATGCCGCAGCCATGCACGCCAGTGGCCCAGCCCCACAAGCTGGGAGAGGGGCTTAGGTCGGGGGGGGGGGGGAATTCATCTAAGGCAAATAGAAGCCTTGCAGGCAGAAGCAGCTACTGATGAGACAAAACACCTTTCCACCCAGCATTTGTGAAACAGACGAAGCCACGGTAACTACCTCTGCTGTAAAACAGAAAACCGAGGCCCAGAGAGGGCAAACAACTTGCTCACGGCTGCACAGATGGTCAGTGCCAACCCCAGGTATACGCCTGGGCCTGTCCGGTCCCCAGGGCAGCTTGCTTTCCTTCACTGTGCACTGGGTTAAAGTGGATTTGTTCCCGGCAGCACGGGCAGGTTTGGGGCTGCTGGGTCCCCATCAGCAGGGTGGGTGGTCTGTCCACTGTACGAGGCCCAGCTTGAGATTCTGACATCCATTTCCCTGTTCACCTCCCCCACCCCCAACTCCATGCCTAAACCGGAGTCAATGACCTCCCTAGTATTTCTGCTGTTCACTGATGTGGCAGTGTGGATATCATTTAATCGTCACAATGTGTGAGGCCGTTTTGCAGGTGAGCTTGGGGACAGAGCTCAGAGACGGCACTGAACTCACCCAAAGCCACACAGCAGTCTGGCTTGGAGGAGCTTTTTATAAGAGCCGAGGGAGAGTCTATCCTCGAGGTGCCCTTCCATGGGCAGGGGGTCCCTCTTTACAGGAAGGCCATCGGGGGCCAGAGCCTCAGAGTGACTTGGGGAAGGCCACACGCCCGAACCGGGAGGCTGTCCCCTTTTCCAGGCTGGGGAGACGGCAGAGCCACAGGGGGCATCTGCCAGGGGAGCTGGGAGGGAGAAAGACAGAGGGCCTGTGCTTATTTTGGCAGCTGAGGCTTGGCCCCGCCCCAGGCAGGACAGTAACCCAGCGGTCTGCTGCTCTGACTGCTGATTCACTGGCCACAGGGCTCCCCTGATCGGGCTGCCCACCCGCCGGCCCCTTTTACCAGCCCACTGAGTCACACAGCTTGCCAAGAAGCTGAGGATCCGAGAATCCGGGCCCTGTCCCAGCTGCTCCCCGTGGCTTTGTGCCCAGCAGGATCTAGCCGGGCCAAGGGTGCCAACGGCCCCCTCCCGTGGCAGCCGAGGACAGTTCCCCGCCCCTTCGGGCCTGCACCCGCGTCCAGCTCGGCAAGGAGCTCAACATCCAACTCTATGGATTAGAGTGGCAGCCACGAGCTGGGGCTCCAGGTAGACGGAGTCTGGGCTCAAACCCAGAGCCTGCCACTCACTGGCTGGGGGAGCTGGCAAGTGACTTGCTCCCCACCCCCCCGCTGAGCCTGGTCCTGAGCCACACATGTGGATGACCTCTGCTTCCAAAAACTCACATGGGTTAAATGCAATATCGGATGGAAGCACTTAGGATGGGGCCTGGCATAGGCCACGTGTTCAAAAAACCTTATCCTCAAGTAGCCTAGGACACTCTGTGGGGAAGAATCAGTGGTTTTCCTTTTTAATCCCCAAATGGGGACTGACTGACACTGTCGTAAAATGCAATTGAAATGTCGCAGCAACATCCAATTGCTATAAAAGTCTCTAAGCAATTTCAATTTATCTTGCATCCCTGAGGGACTGGTAACGGGGTTTTCAGCCTGCGCCATCCGCAGACCAGAGTGGCCCCGGGGGCCCAACTACAGCACCACACTCAGACCACAACGGATTAACTGAGCAGGTACTAGGTGCCAGGCCCTGCTCAAGTGCTGGGAATATGCCAGGGAATAAAACAGATAAAGATCAGCTTCTGGTCCTGCAGTATAATAAGCAAAATACTTGTTTGAAGGCAAGCGTGCTATAGAAGAAAACAATAGAATAGAGTAATGGGATTGGAGAGCTGCCACTTTAAATAAGGTGGACGAGCTGAGAAAGTACCACTAATAAAATGTTATTAAAACAATCATCCATTGTGGGATTGGTTTGTGTCTCCCCACTCAACTGGGCTGTAAACTCAATCTGCCTTGTTCGCCCTCATACCCAAGTACCTGGAACGGTGACCGGCCCGTGGTGGGTTCTCACGCTGCCGATGGGCAGATGGATGGCTGTGTCACTCACACAGGCACACACACACCATCACAGGAGTGCAAAGGCCACTGTGTTCTAAGCATTTTTTCAGTTCTTCCCTCTCTTATTGGAACGGGTCTAACCTCCTTGCGAGCAGGGACTCTGTTCCCTGACGTATCGACCCCTGGAACGTTTCCTGGCACACCGTGGGCTCTCAACAAATACTCCGTGGTCCAGGTGGTCCCTCCGGCTTCTAAGTTCCTGGACTCGAAAATATTCAGGGTTCGGGGCCAATGAGCTCCATCTGGGAAGATGACCAGGAAAGCTTCCTGGAGGAGGTGGTGAGGCTAGAGAGGAGCCTGAGGAATGGCAAAGAGGAAGGGCGAGGCCCTGTCTGCCAATCTGCCATTAAAACGCTTTCCAGAGAGTGGGGCTGGGAGCAGACGTGGGGGGCATGCCCAGGCAGGAGCAATGGGGAAGCCAGGTTTTCTGGAAAACAGGAGCCTGGAGGCTCCCAGAAGCCAGCCTGCCTGGGGATGTCGGTCGGGGGAGGCGGGCAGTCGATTCAGCTCTGGTTCAACCTGGGTTTTTTTTCTCCTTTGTGAGTCCCCAGCTCAGTAACAATTCTTCGGGAACGGGTCTCTGCTCATCGGGTAAGCAGAGCTTGCTCTGGCGTGGTGAGGCCTGGCCTAGGAAGCCTCTTCCCAAAGCACAGCCAGGCCTACTGAGGCTGGGGTGGGGGAGGGAGCTGAGCCCACAGTCAGGCCCCTGTGCCCAGCGGGGCCTGGTCAGTCAGGGCTTCAGGGCCAGGGGAGTCAGGACAAACAGGCTCTTGTGATGAGGAGGCTGCCTGCCGTGCCAGGGACACTGCGTACCCGGCGCCGCCACCCACCCGCCTGCGGGGGCCCAGGGCCTGGGAAGCGGGGCTGCCCTTTCAGAGGGGGACCTCCTGAGCTGTCCTGGCCTCTGGAAAGGACCTGGGGCTCCAGCTGGCTGCGGGAGATGGTGGGGCTGGTGCCCACTGCCCTCTTTCCCACAGTTCTTCTCCAGCAGGCCGGTGGGGGGTGGGAGGGTGAGAGGATGCCCTGGGTGTCCGGGCCCTGGGGCTGAGTGACGGTTTCATGGCCTTTGTCCCACCCTCCTGCCGTTCACTGTCCTTCTGCCAAGCCCTGGACTTTGCTCCTTCCTTGGTTCCTCCCACAGAAGGCAAGACTCCAGGGCCTTCACCTGCTCATACCTGGGACAAGGGACAGGGGCGCCAAGGCACCAGCTGGCCTCCTCTGCCTGGGGACCCTCCAAGAGCTGTATAGGTCTCCACGCGATCGCCAGGCAAGAGCGTGCCCACGCGTGCCAGGCATGTGCTAAGCACTTTAGAGCCCTGTGAGCTGGGCACACTTCTCAACCCATTTAAGGATGAGAGGTTGAGGGGTCCGGCCTCCTCATGGTCAAGGCTTGGGCCTGGTGCTCTGAAAAGGCAAGATGCCTGCCTGCACGCGCATGTGCACACACACCTGTGCTCTCACGATACATGCTCTCCCTCCCCCAGGCACCCGTCGTGAGTCTGCACATGTCCTTTCACACGTGTGCTCGCTCAGCCACTGCCGGGCTGCTGTGCACACTACTGGCACATGATGACAAACGTGGTCACAGATTCACTCAGACGTGCACATATTCACCCAAAGGCAGGGGGATGCTCCCAAGACACTCGCATGTCCATGTGCAGGATGGGACGCCCAACCCCAGGAGCCTCGCCTGTACCTCATACTGCCAGGCGATGGCCACCCCACGTCCCCAGACTCAGTGAGCATGCTTCCTCAGGGACACCCCATGCCTGCTCCTCGCAGGGCTGGTAAGAGAGGAAGGAGGCCCGTACTCGGTGCTGGGATTTCCTGGTCCCAAGTGGCTGTGAAAGAAACTGCTCTTGATATCCTGAAGAATGGCAGCCGTTGCAGTCGTCTGCCGTGACGCGGATGCGGCACTGCCCACCTACAAGCTCCCTGCCCCCAAAGTCCACAGCTGCCACCTCCCTGGCCACCCAGGGCCTCAGGCCAGGTGGACTGCCTCGCCCTTGAACTTCAACCCCGAGCAACTAGAAGGTCAAAGGGCAACCTTCCAGTCCGCACCTTCCAGTCCCTATGAGGGCTGCGGTGGGGGTGTGGTCAAGGGCCTGGAACGCTGGCTTCAGGGAAGAAGGCTCTGCAGGGAAAGCTCACCATACGGCCTGGACAATCTCGGTTTCTCTGGGCCCCAGTTGCCCCAGCTGGAAATATGCGGGGATTCAACTTGGCGCCCTGCCCCCAGCTCTCCAAGGGTGGTCAATCAACACTGCTTGTCCACACAGCTGGTGAGCCACACGGCCACCTGCCTTCCTTGAAGGGTTAAAGGCATTTCCTGCCACCTGCAGAGGGCTTGCCTGTGCCCATGCCAGGTGCTTCAGGGACATTTCACACACCTTGACATCCAGGGAGTCCACAGGTGAGGCAACCAAGGCAGGGAGGAGTGAAGGCATCTACCTGTCTGGATGCTGCAAATCCTAGCCAGGCTCCCAGGCCGCCCCAGACTTCTCTCTCCCCTTTGACCTCTAGACAGCCTCACCTCCCAAATGCCCAGGGGCCAGGGCCTCCCTTACAGATGGTGATGGAGATGGGCCACAGCCCAGACAGATGGGGGTGGGTGGCAGCAAGAATCTCGTTGGAACAGATTCATTTCAGATGGTGGCAGCCCCAAGGGCTTCAACACTGTCCTCACCTCCCCCCCACGTTCTCACCCTCCCAGTTCTGAGCTGGACAGTTACTGGGAAAGGGCCTCCTGCGACAAAAGCCTGTGGTCAGGGTGGAGTTCCAAGAGGGGAGGGGCTGGGAGGTGGGTAAGTTTTGGGGCTCAGGGTCACTCGCTGGCCAAGGGGACTTTCCTCTCCACCGTCCAGGGTCCCCCTCTCCCCACCGCAGCTCCAAAGAGTCAGATGGGCACACCTGGACTCTCAGGTGGTGCCAGAGAAGAGGCCCTGTGCCTTCCCCAAGTGAACCGGTCTGGATGCCAACCCAGAAAGCGGGGACGACCTGGGGTGCCCCGGGTCCCGGGGTGGACCCGCCCCCTCTTACCCTGCGGGGTGGGGTGGAGGGGGGAAGGGCCCAGCTGCCTCGCTTCGGTGAACTGAGCTCCCTCCCTGCAGAAAGCCCAGGGTGGGTGGGGGCAGTGCCCCCGCGTCTTGGTTCCCTCCCGCGCCGGTGGCCTCCTGCCCCTCCTCCCCCGCCGCCCGCGCGCTCCGCGGCAGGACCAAACGCCGGCAGGGGCGCGCCGCCACGCCCCGCTCCGGGCACTGCTGCGGGCGCCCGGGTCCCGGGCCATTGTCTGCGCCGCCCTCGCCCCGCCCCCTCCTCCCGCTGCGCTCGAAGCGAGGGCGGGGGACGGGGGTGCGGGAGCTGGGCAGTCAAGGCCAGGATCGTCCGGCAGCCCCGCGCTGCCCGCACGCCGAACACAGGTGTCCAGCACCGGGTTACCCGGTGCCGCAGGAGCCTCCCCCAACCCCGGAGGTGGGCACGCCCCCTCTCCGTTTGACAGATGCGGCCAGGGAGGCACAGAGGGGTGAGACGATGGCCCGAGGTCACTCAGAGAGTGAATGGTCACGGTCAGTCTAGAATCCTGGCTCGGGGTCGCCAGCAGTCCCACCCCTCCCTGCCCAGCTCCAAAATCCAACCACTGGGCAGCCTGGCCCCTACCAGCCTCTCCTCCCTTCCAACACGCCACCCTGTCCTGTGGTCGAGGGGCTCCTTCCTGGCTACCCACAGCCCTCGTCCCTGTCCTTGGGGCTGCTGGGCACGGGGTCAGTGCCCACAAACTAAAGCAGCCCCTAAGAGGCCCACAGGGCCGGATTGCCTTCCATCCCCATGGCACCCCATTTCCTCACACTGGGGAGCAGTGAGCCTCCATGGGTTTAGTGCCTGTTCCAGGACACTGAGTGCTAAGCACTGAGCTGGGATACAGACACAGGTGTCCATCTCCAAAGCCAGTGAATGGCCTTAACCACGAGGCCGCCTGCCTCCCCTGGACCATGGAGATGGATGCAGATGGGCAGATGAAGAAGCAGTGGCTGGTCTGGTCCTGGTCCCTCACCCTCCCACCCCAAGGCCCCATAGGTGGCATAATTTATGCACTGAATGGTGAACACACGGGTACAAGGGTAGCTGTGACTACAGATGGGGAAACTGAGGCTAGTAAGAAGGGGCATGCCAGGGTCACACAGCCAAGTCTCCAAGGTGGCCCAGAACAGAAATCCTCTATTTCAGTGCTCTACCCGTCGCCCCCCTCCAGCAACACCCTGCCTTGCCATCCTGCTCCAGGCCCAGGTTACTCATGGCTTCAGGATGCAGGGGGTGCAAAGCACAAGACACCATGCTCCCCCCAACTCTGGCTGGTACTGGGCTCCATCTGCTGTGCCCTCTGACCCTGCATTTTATGATTCTGCTACCATCAACTGTCACTCAGGTGTCCAGGAAATAGCCATTGCTAGGGGACTGGCCAGATGCCCGGTGGCTGGCTGGCAGGGTGGGGCAATGGGGAGTGGGGAGCAGGCTAGGGTTTCCCTCAGGAAGACTCAGAGGGTGAGGCTGCTGGGTGGAAGAGGAGGGTGTGGTGGATCAGCCACAGAGAGTGGCTAAGGCTACACACAGGCCATGGGAAAGCCCCAGCCCTGAGCCTTCCTGCAGGCAATTATTTTGGGGACCCGTAGTTGCCAAGCAACTCCTCCCGGTTGCCATGGGAACTCTCCTTTCTCCTGGGACTTATCATTTTTAGGGGGATGCCCTCTCCTCTCCACCTCCTCACCCTGGCTTGGCTGCCCTGGGAGGAGACATTGACGCCCCAAAACCTCATTCCCCCATCCCCAGGGACACTACTCAGCCGTGACCCTAAGAGAAGACTCATTGAGGTTCAAAAACCCAGAACCCTAAGAAAATGCAGCGAACAGAGTCCAAGGCCTTCATTAGAGCGGGGTGAGGATGAAAGGGGTTTATTAGCTCTGTTTACATCTCCACTCCCGCTCTGTTAACCACCACCTTGGGGCCTGCCCTGCCCTGACCGTTGGGAGCTCACTGTAATTGGAAGGAATTTGCCCCCAGCGCCCATGCCGGGCCCCTCCCAGGCTTGTGTGCACGCAGGGACGCGCCCTCACCAGCCCTGCCACCATCTAGCTGTGGGAGTCCCTTGGCCTTCCAGGGCCTCAGTTTTCCCACCCAAAAGTGAGGATGGCAACAGTGCTGATCTTGCAGATACAACGAGACACTGCAGCCCAAGGCCGGACGCAGGGCAAGCGCCACGGGCTGGCTGTCGTTACAACAGGCATCTCCGCAGCCCAGGATGAGGTGTGGGAGTGGCCTAGAACTCTACAGAGCGTGGCCCCGTGGCCAGTGTGCCACTGCTGGCCGAGCGGCCACCAAACCCAGGTCCCCAGGGTCCCAGGCCAATGCCTTCCCCATTGGATCTACTGCTTGTCCTATACCCTCGTCCCTTGTGTCTATGGTCTGATCCCCTCAGAGGGGAGTCAAGGTGCTCCGCACGAGCCAAGTGCTCAGCTCTGAGGTCCTCATGAACATCTGCTGCGTAAATCCCTCAGTGACCCACTGCCAAGGGCTACTGGCCCCGGCCTTGTGAGATGCGGAAGCGCCCAAAGGACACAGTAAGAAACGGCCTCCACTTCCCGGGCCAGGGCCACGCGGGGCACCTTGCTGCATCTCACTGATGCCTCGGGGAGCCCGGGGGCCCTGATCCTCAGCAACAGATGGTGCTCCCCGCTTTGTACAACCGGGCAGAACCCCACCAGGTGAGCCGTGGGAGAGCTCAGGCAGCATCTCCCCCTCTTTGGGCAGGGTCTCAGGGGAAGGGACCCCTCAAGCCTTGACCTGCTCGGCCTGCCCACCCATCCCCATGGCTGCCTTCTGTGCTCCCCCCAACATCTGGGACGCACGGTCACCCGCCCGGCGGTAATGGGAGAGCTGTCTGGAAACCGCCAGTGTAATCATAGCTGCAGGGCCCCTGCAAGCAGCTGAGAAGGGTCGGCTCAGCTTGCAGGTGAAGCAGGAAACGAAAAACTAACCCTTGTGGGTCTGACCGGGTTGGGCTCCGTGGCCGCCCATCCAGGTCGCCACCCAGTCACTACCCCGGGGCCCCGCCTTGTTTGATTTCCTCCACAGCGCGTCACCCCTGAACTGACTGTGCTCCTGGTCTGTTTACAATTTTGTGTCTGTCGTCTCCTCGCAACTGGAAGGTGAGACCTTTGTCTACGCGCCGCAGCTGCTCAGAGCCGCGCCGGGGCGGCCGCAAGGAGGGCACAGCGCCACCTGCTGGTGCCGCGCCAGAACGTGCCAAGCTGGGGAGCCGTGCTGTCCCCGACAGGGCACCCCCAGGCTCCACTCACACCCCAAAGCCTCCAGCCGGGGGCCAAGCCCCGGAGACCTGATCAGACCCCAGCTGCTGCCCCCATCCCTGAGGACACCTGGGTACCTGGCCTTCGGGGGTAGAATCACTCCAATGCCCTTGTTGTGGATTGAACTGTGTCCCCACAAAAGATAAGTTGAAGTCCTAACGTTGTGCACCTGTGAATAAGACCTTATTTGGGAATAGTCTTTTTTTTTTTTTCTTTTTTTAGGAGCACTCTTTTTTTTTTAATTAATTTTTACTGGATTACAGTTGATTTACAATGTCGTGTTACTTTCTGCTGTACGGCAAAGTGAATCAGTTACACATCTGCATATATCCACTCTTTTTTAGATTCTTTTCCCACATAGGCCATTACAGAGTACTGAGTAGAGTTCCCTGTGCTATACAGTGGGTCCTTATTAGTTATCTGTTTTATATATAGTAGTGTGTACATGTCAATCCCATCTCCCAGTTTATCGCCCCCGCCGCTTTCCCCCTTGGTAAGCATACGTTTGTTTTCTATATCTGTGACTCTACTTCTGTTTTGTAAATAAGTTCATTTGTGCCATATTTTAAGATTCTACATATAAGCGATATCACATGATATTTGTCTTTCTCTGGAAATAGGGTATTTGCAGACATGATCAAGTTAGGCTGAGGTCATACTGGAGCAGGGTGGGCCCTAATCAAATGACCAGTGTTCTTATAAGAAGAGGGAAAACTGGACACATACACACAGAGGAGGCCATGTGAGCACGGAAGCAGAGTTTGGAGGGGTGCATCTACAAGGCAAGGAACATTAAGGATTGCTGGCAACCACCAGAAGCTGGCAGAGGCAAGGAAGGATCCCCTTCTAGAGTCTTCAAAGAGCATAGTGCTGGGAGGCTTCCCTGGTGGCGCAGTGGTTGAGAGTCCGCCTGCCGATGCAGGGGACACGGGTTCGTGCCCCGGTCCCGGAGGATCCCACATGCTGCGGAGCAGCTGGGCCCGTGAGCCATGGCCGCTGAGCCTGCGCTCCGCAACGGGAGAGGCCACAACAGTGAGAGGCCCGCGTGCCGCAAAAAAAAAAAAAAAAAAAAAAAAGAGCATGGTGCCGCCAACACCTGATTTTGGACTTCTGGCCTCCAGAACTAAGAGAGAATAAATTTCTGTTGTTTAGAGTCACACAGTTTATGGTACTTTGTTACAGCAGCTAAAGGAAACTAATACACCACCCCACCTCCAGTGGACCAAGTCCCACCTCTGCTACCCCAGCCAAGTGCAGCCGAGCCAGTGTTCCAGGCAGAGTCCAGGAACCGGATGACCATGCAGGTGACCCGGGGCAGTGAGGATGGTGCACAGGTGAGCACTCAGTAGATGCCAGACCCAACCATCATCCTCATCTTCAGCATCATACTTCCCCTCCTCAAATCACCCCTGACCACAGGGCACTTCCTTCTGGAATATCTCTCTGCACCCACCCATTGCCTAGATGAATCCCACCGATAACCCAAGAATGATCTCAGAGACAGACCCCACCCTGATTGAGCCTCAGTTGAGACCACAGCCCAGCCTCCTGGGGGACCTCGAGGCAGAGGCTCCCAGCTGACCTGAGCCTGCCTCCTGGTCACAGACACTGAGAGGGTCAGTGTTTGTCCTTGTACGCGCTAAGTTAGGGGAATGCTGTCACATGGCACAGACACCGGGATGTCCTTCCAGGTCTTGCCCTGCCCTCCTCCCTGCTCTCCTTCTCAGCTCTCCCAGCCACACTGGCTCCTGTCTCACTTCCTCCTGGCTACAAGACCTTCTGTTTCCAAGTCTCTGCACCTTTGGCCTTCCCCCAGGCTCACTGCTCACAGAGTGTGCAGGGCTGGCTGCTCTTGTCTTTCTGGTCCCAGCATCAGTGTCACCTTGGAGGCCTTTTAGACCCTCCAGGGGCTCCTGGCCCTCCTTCCAGGGCCCTGACTCATTCCCTAGAGCACTTGCTCTTCTCTCTCACGTGGATTTGCTTTCCTGCTTTTGTCCATCTGCCCTTCTAAGCTGTGAGCTCCTGGGTGAGTGCCCAGGGCACAGTAGCTGAATCAATAGAGGATCTTGGAGCCCCCTCCTGCCTCTGAGCAGCTCATATTGTGGACCTGGAGGTTAGTAATAAAAGGTGCCTGTTGGGTCGGAGGCAGGGGGATGCCCAGAATGACTCCCGGGTGCCCCTTCCCTGCTCCAGTTGCTCCATTGAGCAGAGTGAGCACAGCCCGCCCCCTGGTGGTCAGCCCTAGCACTGCAGCCCCAGGCAGGAAAACCAGAAAACAAAACACACACCTTTGTTTGGGTGTAGTCAAGGCAGCGACTCTCCCTACCCCAGAGGGGCAAAGGAGCAGGACCTGCCGGCTCCAGGGGCGATGTGCAGGACCTCAGAAGCCTCTCTTGCCCCCCTCTTTCCCGCCACTGTCCTGGTGTCCAGTTCACTCCAGAGGCCTCCTCACTCCAACCAGGGCAGTGACTCCACCCACTTCCAAATGAGGAACCCCAGGTGCCAACAAAGATGTGGTCCAGTGTTCTGCCTCATTCTGTACCACCCAGGGCCCCAGTTCCCCAAGCCCCCAGGCTGCCCCCTGCTCACAAGGACCTCGAAGGAGTAGAAAGCATTATTCTACTCGGAAGACTTGGAGCACAGTGGGTCAGGGATGGAGAACCAAGGCCAAAAGACTCTTCTACGAGCTGCAGGACCCTTGGGATCACCCCATCTATGCACCCCAGATTACAGTGGAGTAAACCAAGGACTTCTCTCCTGTAATTCCCTCCACACTGGGGGGCAATCTCAACCTAGTTCCAGGTGCCCAGAGCGGTGGATGCAGGACCCCAGAAACTGTCCTCTCCAGGCTGCCCTGGGGATTGTTCCTGCCTACGCCGACCCCTGGGAACCTTGGAGACGCCCAGCCCGTCTGCCCGGCACCTCTGTCCCTCACGCTTTGAGCCCTGAGCATGTTGCCAGGAGACTAGATGGTCCTGCCCCGTGGTAGAGCTGCCTCCAACCAATTTCTTCTTTCCCCCTTGTCACCTCTGTGTCCACTCTCCTCTGAATCTACGCCATGGTCCCCATCTGTGAAGTCAATGTGTGTGTATGTACCTGTGGGCGCGTCGGGATGCCGAGAGGAAAGGGCCCCTCATGGGTGGGGGTGGACAGGGGTCCCCCAGAATCTTAGGGCTCTCATTCCCAAAGGAAACCCCATGGTAGTGGCTGAGCACTGGCATTGGAGGCTGGAACCCTCCCTTCTCTTCTGGACTCTGACCACCTCGTGGCCCCGGGCCAGTCCGTGTCTTTCTCCTGGCCTCAGTTTCTCAACTGTACCAGGAAGGGTTGGACGGGGAACTGCTGCGTAAGCGCGCGCTCAGCGTGGACTCGGCGCGGTACTCCTTCCCGGCTGGATGGGGTGTGGGCGGGGGGGGGCGGGGCGGGCACGCGGTCCTTCCTCCACCCCCTGGCGATGGGGAGGGCGGTCGCGGCCGGGCGGGGCACTCACCTGGCAATCTACCATCATCCTCAGCCCTGGCAGCACATCGCCGGCCCCAGGGCGGGGCCCAGGGCTCGCAGAGGCCGCTGGCCTCGGCCCGCGCGCGGCGCAGGGGGGCGCCCGGCTGCGGGGCTCATGGCGCAGCCTCCCGTCCCCGCCGGGCCCGGGGCTCCGCCAGCGCCACCGCCGCCGCCAGCGCCGCTCCCATTGTCTGCGCCGCGCCGCCGGCCGCTCGGGCCCCGCTGCTGGGTTCCGCCCGGGCTCCCGGGCTCCGGCCGGGTGGGCGGGGACCGCCGCGGCCCCGCCCCTCCCCGCCCCTGCCCTGCCTACCGCAGGTGTGAGGGGCGGACACCGCCGCGCGAGCTCGGGGACGCGCAGCGGTCTCCCTCTCGCTGGGTGACGTGGGTGGACCCCGCCGGGGCAGCAGGGCCTAGAGTCTACGGCCGGGAGCGCACACGGGGCCTGCGCGGGCCCGTGGATGGCGCGTGCACGTGAGCCCCGCCTTGCCGCGCGCTCGCGCGCAGCGCACCGGGGAGTCACAGCGCGTCTCCCACCTCCGCCACCTGCTCTGTTCCTCCTGTGCCCCCTAGGACCTCCAGCCGCCCCAAACGCAACCGGACGGGGGCTGGGCCGGGTGGTAGTGTAGACCTGGAGGTGGGAGATTGTACACCCCCATCCTTCTGTCCTACCCCGTATGCCTCCTGCTGGGGCCAGCTTAGCGCATGAGCGCAAGGCTGGGACAGGCAGTCCTGGAGGCGGCAGTGGACACGGGGTACAGAAAAGAAGGTCAAGCCGCCCCTACCGCCCCCCCCCCGACACTCCCTTCCTTGTTTTCCTGGCAGGACTTCCGGACACGAGGTCCAGCCTGTCGCCAGCTGCAGCCCTGGCTGGTGAAAGGGGGCTGGAGGAGCCCGGGGAGGAGGGGCCCGGGGAGGAGGGGCCCAGCACTGGATGAATGGCTGTCGGGGGTAGTTAGTGTTAGTAAGAACGCCCCCTGAGTGCTCAGTGGTTTTGACTTTTTTTATTTGTGAACAGTGGCCTCAGCTCTCAAGGTCACTCAGCTCTAAGTGAATGGGGGACTCAGAATCACTGCTCTTTTTTTTTTTTTCCCCGGTACGCGGGCCTCTCACTGTTGTGGCCTCTCCCGTTGCGGAGCACAGGCTCCGGACGCGCAGGCTCAGCGGCCATGGCTCACGGGCCCAGCCGCTCCGCGGCATGTGGGATCCTCCCAGACCAGGGCACGAACCCACGTTCCCTGCATCGGCAGGCGGACTCTCAACCACTGTGCCACCAGGGAAGCCCAGAATCACTGCTCTTTACCTTCACTGAGCCTGCGCTGACCATCAGAGGCCTTGTCCTGTGTTGGGTGCCCTCAGCCAGGCGACCTCCTGAGTCCAAGCGCTTTGGGCACCTTCCCCCTGCTTCAATCCCCAACACTCGCTCCCGAGGTCAGAGTGACTGACCTTATCTTCACTGGAAGAAACTGAGGCTCTGAGAGTCACCACACGAGATTGCCTGTCACAGGGCTGTGACGTGGCCCTGCTGTGGGTTTCAACCCAGATCATTCTGACCCCAAAGGCTGTGGTTGCACAGGAGCCCGAGGTTGTGGCCTCTGAGCCCAGCCTTGGAGGTTAGTCCCTCTTGGATGGGGGGGCTTCAGGGAGGGGCGCTGCAGGCAGGGGCTCTGCGGGGGGAGGACTTGGTGGGGTCCCTGGGGGAGGAAGGCTGTAGGGAGGCTGGGGTAGGAGTGAGGGGTGCACACACTGGGGAGGGTGTCTGGACCAGACCACACAGGGGTCTGAGTGTGGGGCAAGGAGTTGGGGATCACTGCAGGTTGGGGGCAGCAGGGGACACGATCCACGTGGTTTTATCAGAGCCACAGCATCTCAACTGGAAGGAGCTTAGTGGGTGCGTTATTCACCTCACCCCAGCATGCACCCCTGAGATGCAGCCAGGGGTGGGGTCTGCCTCAGTTTCCTCCTGCGCACAGTGGGGGCTGTGACGGTCACCTGCTCCCTCCCAGGGGTGGGCATGTTGCCTAGTTAGGTCCCGACCTCGCTACTTCTCCAAGTACCTGCCCAGAAGTCAGTGTCCAGAGGTCTCCCGGCCATAATCCCATTTGATCCTCACCCCAGGGCCTCAGAGACATGGAGTAACCTGCCCAGCATCCCTCGCGTGCTAGGACAGACTCAAACCCGTGTGCTCTCAGCTGCCTCACATTCATGCAGTCATTCAACAAACATTCCTGGAATGCCTCCTGGGTTTCGGGTACCAGGGTAAACCTGGCTGACCGCCATCTGTACCCTCTTGGGGTTTACCACCTGGGGAAAGGGGTGGAGATGGGCAGAACACTGTCAATGATGACATAGGGATGAGGATTTATGGGAACACTGAAAGGCACCCACCCCGGAGGGGGGAATAAATCAAGGCAGGCTTCCTGGAGGAGATGTCAGGAGTCTGTCCCCAGGAATTGGCCAGGTGATTGGACAGGGAGGCCTGACCAGCAGGCCGTGTGAGCGGAGGTGTGCAGGGCCAGGCCCTGTGGCAGAGCAGGGATGCTGGACTGTAGGGAGTGGGGAGGTGGTAGGTGGCCGTGAGGGGACAGCAAGTTTAAGTTTCAGGGGCCTCCGTGGCAGGGGGCACTGCAGACATTTTGCATCTGTAATTTTGTCTATTTCTATTTCCGGCACTCCCCCTCCCTCTGCTGGGTCGGGCCTGTCTCCCGCCACCCCTCCCACTCCTACCAGGCCCCTTACTTCTTCCCACCCACGGAGCAGCTCTGGCCCCAAGCCCTCAGCTCCTTTTTGGAAAGTAGCCTGGACCCTGGTTTGGGTCCAGGAGTTGGGCACTGTAACTCACTCCACTGTGTCTGAGGCCTAGGCCCTGGGATGGAGACCAGGGTAGCCATAGTGCCTGGGGTTTCAGCCACGGCTGAGAAGGGCCCATCAGCTGGGCTGGGAGTGAGAAGGGGCTCACTTCCCCACAGCAAGGATGCTGCTGCCCGGGCCTCAGGGCCTAAGGGCCACCTGCTCCTGAGGGCTTCTCTGGTCTCCACATCAAGGGCCCTCTCCCTGCTCCAACATGGAAGCTCCTTGAAGGCAGGGCCTGCTCATTCAACACTGCTGGCCTCACACACACCCTAGGGCAGGTCCAGGCACCATGGTTAAGGTGCTCCCCGCTAGGGACACATGGGCCATGGGTCCACCCTCGTCCCTCTGCCCAGGGAGCCCCTCGGGGCCTCTCCCTGGCTGTCCTCTCCAGCGCAGGCTGTCTCCTCACAGCGGTCACTCAGTCTGTTCACACTCTTGCAGCCTGTCCTCGCTTGCCGCCCAAAACACAGGCTGCAGGAAGAGTGGACTTGGGGCTGGCCCCCGTTTTGCCAGGGGTGGTCAGGTGGGTGGGTTCCTCCTCCTCCCGCCATGGCCACAGACCGCACTGCCCCCCGCCCTCCGCCTCTGCCTTACGTGGCAAAGATGCTGCTGCCCCCAGGGGAGTGGACACTGGGCCACCCCCCACTGCACCTCTGTCCCACCAAGCAGAGGGAACCACCGCAGGGCTCTGAAGACCCTCTAATCCTGGGCCTGCACCATGGCCTTGGGGCCCCACCCATGCCCGCCAGGGCCACCCCAGGGCTGAGGCTGACCGCGGATGCAGGAACCCTGGCAGACATATTCGCTATGTGCCCAGGGACCAAGAGCCCACAGGGTGTCCAGCTGGTGGGCTCTGCTGCCCCCGACTCAGAAGAGCGTATCTGGCGACACTTCCACTTCACCCATCTCCCAGGAGAAGCAGGGTGAAATCCTGTCTGTTGCAGCGGCCAGCATCAGCCCAGGGTCTCTGGAAAACTGTACCCGGACCACACCCACCCGAGCTGAGTGTATTTGCAATCCAGGTTGTCTGCATCCCTGCGGGCTGGTGGCCAAGATACTCGGATGTGCAGGTGAAGAAACCCCGGTTAGGGCTGAGCACACGTCACCTTTATTAAAAACTGCCCAAACCCTCTTACAAAGGAGGCGGCTGGTGCCAGGGAGTGTGGTGCACCTCAAGGGAGGTGGGACATGAAACCAGAGAGCGCCTAGACCTGGTCGATTTCAAAGGCTCACTCAGGGTCCTGAGCGAGGAACTGGCTCCGTGTGGCTGGGGGACGTCACAGTAGCCAGGACCCCCTGCAGCCAGAGAAAAGGGGTCCGGGATGCCTTTCACACGAATGTTAGAAGTGCAGCAACTTTAAGGGCAACAGGCAACAGAAGGGGGGCAGAGGGGGAATTTGAGGTACTGGGCGGGGCTGAGACTCCAGAGCCCGCCCCAAGGCACGTGTGCTGGGTGAGGCCTGCCGGGCCCTATCTTTTTCCACCTCTGGTCTCCCCTCCTCCCATCCTGCTGTTCTTGGGACACAGGCTGTGTGATCTTGGCGTTCTCCTCATATGCGCACCGCCCTTCACAGTTTACAAAGGTCTTTACAGGCCCATTTTCCCATTGGATTCTGCCGGCAGATTGCGAGGTAGACAGCACAGGGCTGGTCTCACGTAAGGCTTGAGAAGTGAGGCACCGGTGCAAGGAGACTCCGGTGAGCTGGGCGCTCACTGGGGTCCCCCCTACCCACGGCAGCCCCAGCTCAGCCATCAGCTTCTCAGCCAGTCAGTGTCCTTGTCCAGGGTAGAAAAGCGGATCAGCTTCAGGCTGGGGGGCTGGGGCTTCCTGTCATCCCAGAGGTACTCGGGGGACAGCACTTTGGAGGGTTTATGTGAGATGAAGCGGCGGTTCAGGTGACTCTCCTCCTGCCAGGCTGCCATGATGCCGTTGGCCTTGTCGGCCAGGATGCCCATGTGGCAGCCCCTGGTAAACTCGTACACCTTGGCCACCCGCCCCCCAAAGACCGCCCCGCCATAATAGAAATCCCCCTCGCCATCCGCCACAAAGGCGGTGGAGAGAGGCCGGCGCTCGTAGGGGAACTGCTGGCGGGGAACAGCGAAGTAGCCGGGGTGAATGGCAGCTACCAGGTCCCCCAAGGTCTCGGGGCCCCACGGGTTCCGGAACACCATGTCCACGTCGAGGCAGAAGAGGTAGTCGACCTCCCGGTGCGCCCTCTCGGCAATGTGCTGACTGATGCTCTCCATCCGGCGCGTGGAGATCTCCTCCCAGCGGGCATGCCTCTGGATGGGGATAAGGCTGACGAGGCGGCCGGAGCCCAGCCGGACCCGAGGAACGGCCGTGGGGTCGTTAGTGAAGACATAGTAGTGGACCCGGAACCCCTGCATGAAGAACTGCTCGGCTGACTCCAGGAAGTGCCGGATGAACTGGCTGTACCTGGTGGAGAGAATCCCATCAGGCACCATGGCCTCAGCAGGGCCACTGCCTGGGTCCCCACTATGTGCTGGTACCACACGGACAGGGCTGGGGTTGGCCAGGCTGGGGTCCACCTCCCAGCTTCCCATCTCAAGAAGTCACTCAGGTCCGCCCCTTGGGGTCCTTGTCTGTCAAATTCCCACAATCTGAGTACCAACCTCTTAAGACCGTCCTAATAATGATACTTGATGACTCATATTCACAGACTGGGCTAATTTTACTGAGCACTTACTAAATGCCAGGCAGTGTTCTAAGGGATTCTTCTCTCCTTCTAGCCTCATAAACTCCTTAGAAGGCAGGGACCACAGTCCCCACTTCCTAGGCAAAGACACTGAGGCTCAGAGAGAGGAAAGTAGCCAAGAAACGGGGAAGTGGCTGAGTCAAGGGAAGATGAGTGGTGCTGGCTGCTGGGTGCCGATTGGGCCAGGGGTGGGGGGTTCCCCTGATCCCCGCTGGGCCATCCGTCATCTGGCCAGTGCTTAGCTGCTGGGGACCCATTAGGGTCCCTCTCTCAGGAGTCCCAGAAAGGGACCCAGAGGGAAGCTGCCAGGTGATGGCTCCTAAAGGAAAGGGCAGGCAGGGTGAGGAAAGAGAGGGGAAAACAGGAGGTGTCCAGAGAGCCCGCGGGCCAGAGGCCGGAGGAGAGAGGGTTCCCAAGGCAGGGCCAGCTCTGCCTGGGTCTCTACCTGCCTGTGGCCTGACCACGGACCCCCAATTCTATGAGGTGGTCTGGGGGGCCTTTCCACTCCTTCACACCTGCCTGGACGGTTCAGGGGAAGCAGAAGGGGTGAAGGGACAAGGGTGTCTCCTGACAAAGGCTCCTGCTGCCCCCCTCACCTGGGCTGCCTCCCCCTCCCCCCTTCCATGCCAGGGCCAGACCCCCTCCCTCCAGCACACTCCATTCTGTACCTTCCCACCTGCACAGCACCTGGTTCAGGGCCTCCCTGGTGCCCGGGCTGGGGTCCTGTCTCTCCCCAGACTATAAATTCCTGGGGCTCAGAATTTATAACCCTCCTCTCCCCAGCCCAGCCCAGCCCACTACTCACTTCCCCACGGCAAACACCGTGACCCCGACGGTCAGGTTCAGCGGCTGGTAGATGTGATGCAGAAGTTCGGGCTCGAAGGTTCCCTCGGAGACAATGGGCGCTAGCCAGGGTGTGAGTGTCAGGAACCCTGTAGGCCTGGCAGCAGAGGAGGCCGTGGGGGCTGAGACCCTCCCCTGGGAAAGCCTCCCTCTCATCTTGGCCTTGCCAAAGCTGTGTGACCCTGGGCAGTTTCATCCCTGTCTCTGGGCCCCAATATCCTCATGTGGAAAGTGGGGATAGTCATAGCTACTTCCCAGCGTGGTCAAGAAGACCAGGAGTTAATGCACGCCCAGTGTGTAGAGGAGCCTGGCATTTCCGGTGCCCGCTAAGTGCCTCAGAGACGGGGCTCATCAACTTCATCGTCAACGATGGATCGAGCATGACTATGCAGAAGGCACAATGCTCTGCATTATTATTATTATTATTTTTGGCCACACCGCGCAGCTTGAGGGATCTTAGTTCCCTGACCATGGACTGAACCCAGGCCCTCAGCAGTGAAAGCACGGAGCCCTAACCACTTGGACTGCCAGGGAATTCCCTGCTCTGCATTTTGCAAACACCGTCTCATCTGGTCCTCCAACCTCCTATCAGGTGGGTATTATTATTATCCACCTGTGCAGAAAAATCCCAGGGTGGTTGGATAACTTGTCCAAGGTCACACAGCTAGTGACAGAGCTGGACTGGAGCCCAGGTCCCAGACTACCCAGACACCGAGGCCACTGGACACCTCCAGTACCCCAACTTCCAGATCAGAGGCCTGTGCCCCCGCCTCCACCCCAGGTCTCTCCATTCTGTGCCCAGGCCCTAATCAACACCTACTTTTGCTCCAGCAGCTTGGGCTGAGGGTACTGTGATCTGCAACCAAGAAGGGTGAGTGGTTAAGGGGAGGCAGCCCCCAACCCCGGGGCCACAAAGGGGGAAGCGACAGTCTGCTTACGGTGTCACGGGCTGGAATGGCTTCTCCCCCTTGTACTGCAGCTTCATGTTGCTGGTGGGAGAGGTGAGTCAGAGCCATTAGTGCCGGTGGGGGGCAGAAACACTCAGCAGGGAAGGACGAGGTCGCGGTGAAGCACCCCCATGGGACAGGCACCCCCAACCCCCCAGACGCCCTTGACCCTCCCCCACTGCTCTGTCCACTCTGTCGGGGCTGGACTCCTAGAGAGGCGGTCTGTCCAGGGTCACCGTGTGGCAGGGCAGTGATTCCAGCCTGGTACCATGTGTCTCCAAAGTCTTTTTCTGTCTCTCTTTCAAACATATCGCTCTGGAAGAGCCTGGGCACCGGGGAGAAGGTTTGCGGAGCTGCAAAGGCCCGGTGAGCCCGGTTCTGCCACTTTCTAGCCTGGGTGGGCGAGTTACTTCACCTGAACCTACGGTGAAGGTCAGTTGAAGGAGACAGTTACACAACCACCAATCAAGGCATCGCCGTGAAGGTACGGATTTTGTAGATGTCAGTAACATCTACACCAGTTGACCCCATGCAAAGATCATCCTCCATAGTCTGGTAGGCCTGATAGGGTCAGTTGAAAAGCTATAGCATAGAACTGAGGCTTCCCTGAAGAAGAAATTCTGCCGGTGGACAGTAGTGTCAGCTCCTGCTGAAGAGCTCCAGCCCACCCTTCCCGGTGGCCCACTCCGTGGATTTCAGACTGGCTTTGCCACCCCAAAGTCGTGTAAGCCGATTGCTTTCAGTCAATCAGCCAGCCAGTCAGTCAGTCTCCCTCCCTCTTCCTGGTTCTGTTTCTTTAGTGGAACGCTGACTGATACACCCATTTTCCCTCATCTGTAAAATGAGGCCTTAACCTTAGAGCTTAGAGCTGTCGTGAGAGGTACGACAGCTATGTGAGTCGGGGCCTGTCAGCCAGTGCCCAGCACAGAGCGAATGGTAAGGGCAGCACCCTGGCCCCTTCTGGGCAGGCTGTCTGTGTGGCCGGCCTCCACTAGCTGCGGCCAACCTGCGGCGATTAGGAAGGAGGGCTGATTAAGGAAGGAGGTGGCCGGCGACAGGGTCAGACACAGGAGGCTGCCGGTGACACGCCTCTGGCTCTGCCACCAGCTGGGTGGAGAGACCAGGGGCCGGACATCTCACTCCTCGGGGTTTAGTTCCCTCACCCTTAAAATGGGGACAATAATGTCGCTCCCCAGGGTGGAAGTGAGGCCTGGGGAATGGAAAGGCTTGCCCAAGGCCACCCAGGGACCGGATCAGAACCTGTGCCAGCAGAGGCCTGAGCTTGCCTGGAAGGCTCAGACCACCTGAGGACGTGGGTGCCTGCCGTTCACTTGGGTCTCTTCAGTACGTCGCCTAAGATGGGATGGCTTAAGCCTCCTGGAGCTTTCCTAGTTTTTTCAGCCTATGCTTTGCCTGTGTGGTAAGATATACATAACAAAGATTTCCCATTTTAACCATGTGAAAGTGTACAGTTCAGGGGCATTAAAGGACATTCACACTGTTGGGCAACCATCACCACAATCCATGTCCAGAGCTTTTTCATCGTCCCAAACTGAGACCCTGTCCCCCTGAAACACTAACTCCCCATTCCCTCTCCCAGCCCCTGGTAACTATTATTCCTACTTCTGTCTCTATAAATATGACTATTCCAGAGATCTCTTAAAAGTGAAACCCTACTATATTTGTCCTTCTGTGATCAGTCTATACTGTGGAAGCAACAATTTTTAAAAGTTGATCCATGCAATTGGCCCCCTGCCTTAGTTTCACACAGACAAGCACACTTTAGGCCCCTGCTCAGAAAGGGATAGGGGGACTTCCTTGGCCGTCCAGTGGTTAAGACTCCATGCTTCCACTGCAGGGGGTGCGGGTTTGATTCCTGGTCGGGGAACTAAGATCCTGCGTGCTGCACAGCACAGCCAAAAATAAATAAAGAAGACAAATCTTCAAAAAGAAAAAAAAAAAGAAAGAAGAAAAGAAAGTGATGGGACTCTGAGAAGGTGGTCAGAAGTGAGAAGGGGAAAGTGGCCCTTGTTCCACACTTCCCTGGCCATCGGTAGTTCCCTTCCCCCCACCAGCCTGGACACACTCCGCTCTGGCCACTTTAACGGGTTAGACATAAGAATTCCAAAGCCACAGATGAGCCAGAGCCCAAAAAGGAACTCCACATTTCCAAACCTCTGAAGGTCATGAAACTAAAAGTAAAGAAGAGATCCAAATGAACAGAAGGGAAGATGTGACCATGTCAAACAAACAAAAATCTCCAACTTTAATCTATTAAAAAACAGTAACTCAGTAGAACCAAAAGACAGACAAACTGGAAAGAAAAAACAATGTAGCAAGTACTTTCGGCCAAGGGTGGTGACAGAGGACCCGTCGACAGGCCAAGGAGAGCAGGTGCTGGAGCAGGCGAGTCCCCAAAGAGGAAATTCAGTTAAAGGGAAGGCGTGGGGGAGGTGAGGGCCTGGTGGGAATCAAAGACATGAAATTTCAACCACATCGCAGTTCCCATGTCTGGAGTCCGCAAGGTGGTTTGCTTTTTGTTTTTCATAGCACCTAATGCTTCCAGCACCAGCCCAGGTGCAATGCAGCTGCAGCGGGGTGGAGGGGGTGGTGCTGAGTTCCAGTGTGTGTCTGCCAGGGTCCCCCTGGAGAGCAACCTGACATGATGGATGAATACCTCAGCCATATCCTCTGGCTCAGAAACTTACCAAAGGAAAGGACCTTTAAGATGGAAAAAGCTGCATATCCAAAGTTGCTCGTTACAAACTAATTTAGAATGCTGGGAAACTGGAAACAACCTAAATGCCGCAAACTTGCTGGTGGGAAAGGCAGAGGGATTCAAGAATTAGGGCCCAGTCCCTGGGTGGAATAAAATGATGGTGACCAGGCGCCAACAAAGAAAGCCAATTCTGGGGAAACTGGATAAAAATCACAAAAACATTGTGGTCACAACTGCTTTCAATAGCAAGCAGCCTTTCTGCTTTTTAGAACAATCTGTTCAAACAGAAAGCGTAGCAACCAACGAGCTGACAATACACTTTGGAGTTAGAGTACGACCTGGACCAGCAAAGACACAAGAGGGTATTTCTTTTTCTTTTGTCTTTTCTGTTATCCAGCCTCCTAATTTACCGTATTCTATGTTTATAACAGTGAAACACACTTTGTTGTTAGTAGTCTGTGATCCAGATTTTAAACTTTCCTTTTGCTGTCATGAAAAACAAGACTGGTCGGCCAGATTCCCCTTGACACTGTCCCAAATCACCTTTTTCACTCTTTTGTTTTTTGGACTTTGAAAATTATTGTTATTAGTTTTAGTCTGATGACACAGAGGACTTGGCTGGGAAACACACTCGTTCTTATAAACCAGCACTTATTTGGGGCATGAAACAAAGCACGGTGAGAGGAGGTCACTGGGATCAGGCCGGCGCTGTCGCAGAACAACCTGCCCAGGGCAGAGAATTATGCGCTAATGACAGTTGAACGACAAGAGCACTGGGGCAACCCGAACGGCAGACTGTTCGATCCCATCTTGGCAAGTCTGAGATACGTTTGATGTCGGATATAAAAAGTGACGCAATCAGTAGGAATCATTTCAAGTTCTAGGTTCATCTATAACCAAATCTTTTCCACTCTTAACTGACAAAATGTCAGATTTGTTATGTGGGGGAGACTGGTCACGTGTCCATTTCTTCTTTGAAGCCACAGAGAACACAAAATTGAGCAAAATGTCAAGTCCTGGACTTCCCTGGTGGCGCAGTGGTTAAGAATCCGCCTGCCAATGCAGGGGGTAAGGGTTCGATCCCTGGTCCAGGGAGATCCCACAGGCCACGGAGCAACTAAGACTGCGAGCCACAACTACTGAGCCCACATGCCACAACTACTGAAGCCCGCGTACCTAGAGCCCATGCTCCGCAACAAGAGAAGCCACCGCAATGAGAAGCCCGCACATCTCAACGAAGAGTGGCCCCGGTCGCCACAACTAGAGAAAGCCCGTGTGCAGCTAAGAAGACCCAACGCAGCCAAAAATAAAAAATAAAATAAAATAAATAAATTTATTTAAAAAAGAAAAAAAAGTAAAGTCCTAAAAGCACTCTTTCCTGAGCACCTCTACGTGCCAGGTGCAACACCAGGATATTTACAGGCATCCTTACAGTACCTCATGCTCTGGCTGGCTCGGGAGGGGCACTTCTATCATCCCATTTTACAGATACAGCAAGTGAGGCTCAGAGCTATGCAACATGCTCAAGGTCACAACTGTGGAGGGGGCACTGCAAGGACACCCAAGGACTGAAACAGGGGAATTTCACTCCACATTTGTGGCAGCTCATAAATTACCTACATGCTTATCACACTGCTCAGAATCATGAGCTTAGGACCTAAGAACCTACAAAGTGACCTTAAAAACCCTCTCAGCCCCTCCACTCCGGGGCCCCCCAATTCTCCCTGGCCCATACTTACAAGATCTCTGGGCAGGGGAGATAATAGGGGACATAGGAGACCGACAGCCAGTTCTCGACATACACCCTGGGAAGGAAATATATCTGTTGACTTGACTTTGCACCTGAGGCTGAAAACTCGCTTTGCTGCATGTTAGTGGGAATGCAGGCCCCCAGTGGTGCACCTGGGATACACCTCCCCTCCCCCCACCCCCGCCCAATCATTCCTTGGGTCTGGCTGACCTCAGAGGACAAAGCCTCCTGGTCTTCTGCAATGAGTCATTAGCCATGCAGCCATTCATTCCTGGGACAGGAATGTTGTTGACGCCAGGCCCTGCACACAAGGGGCTTGTGGTTGGTGGCAGTCCCCAGAGCTTTGTGGGAAGAACACACAGGGTGAATTCTGGAGCATAAACAGGAGTTCCTCATTAACACGGCTGGAAGAACAGTCCAGACAGAGGAAAGAGCAAGTGCAAAGGCCAGGCCAGTGCAAAGCAACATACATAAGCCAGGCTAGTTCAGTCTTACTGGGGCTGGGGTGAAGGGACAGGTGCGCCGAGAGAAGTGGGTGGGACCTGGGAATCCTGTGAAGGGGTCAAGGTTTGGGGGTTGAGATGCTGAGGGAGGGAGGGGTCTGGGGTAGGGAGGGAGGGCTCCATGGGGCATGCTCACCACAGAGAGCAGAGGGCCATGCCCACCAGCAGGCAGAATCCCAGGCCCAGGGCTAGTCTGGGGCAGTGCATCGCTGGCTGGGCAGCATCTGAGCCTGGGTACCTGCAGAGTCTGGGTGTGCCTTGGTGAATCAGCCCACCTCTCTCAGGGGTGTCAGGCTCGGAGCCTGTGTCTCCGGGGTCCGGGAAACACCTGCAAAGGAATGCTCCTTATCCACAGGACAGTGGCCCCATTTTTGCTGCCCTGCCCTCCCCTGGGCGGCCTCACCAGGGGAATGTGGATTCCAGCTGTCTCCTCGTCCTGCTGGGCCCAGGCCCAGATCTGGCAGTTCTGAAGGACAGAGGCTCAGGACTCAGCCAAAGCCTGCTGCTGTGCCTTGCGAAAGGCACTGGGCCGGAAAGGTGACTGGCTCCCTGCCTTGTCTCTCAGGTCTCCCTGCTGACCTCCTTCTGTGATGAGCTAAGGGCAACCATCCTAGGGACTAGGGCAACAGCGCTTGGGGCAGGGGTGGTGGGGGGTAGGGCGGGGCTTGGAGAAGGATTCCAGGGGAAACTGCGAGGACGCCGGAAATCAAGCCCAAAGCCCGCACCGCGGGGACACACTCGGCCTGGGGAGGGGGTGGTGCGCTGGGAGGGGCGGCATAGATCCCCCGGGATGGGGGTGGGCGCAGGGGTGGTAGCAGCGCATTCCTCCGGGAGAGGGGGCCGGGGCTCTCCCGGGACCGCGGGAACGCGCTTCAGCTCTCACCCGCTCTCGGCGGTAACCTTGGGCAAGGCGCTGTCCTGCCCGCTCCACCACAGCCTCGGCGTCCTCCTCAGCTATAGGGGGCTTGGTTAGGTGGCAAGACGCCATCCGCACCGCCCCTGATGTGCGGGAAGGGCTCTACAGCGCTGGGTCCGGCCCGGGTCACAGAGACCGCGGGATGCCTGTCAGCTCTGCGGGGATCCGCCCGAGGTCAGATAAAGATCCCCGGGCCGGAGTTTTGGGGCTTTGGCCCCGGCTCACCCGGTGGCCTCTGGCAGGCCCGCTCCCTCTCCCTCTCCCTCCCTCTGCGGACCTCCGTTTCCCCACCCGGGCTTGGGGCGCGGCGTCCTCCAAAGCTCCGCGTCGACCGTCGGATCCGCTGGATTCTTCCTTGGGTGGGGCCCGGGCCTCCGGGGCCGCTCCGCCCACGCAGAACCAGGCCCGAGCTTCGGCCGCCCCAGCCGGGGATCTGCACCCAGGAGCTTGGGGCCGAGATGCGCACCGCGACTTCGGCCGGCCACTGCAGGCTCCGGGCTGGCGGCGCTGCTCCTCCGGCCGGGCGCGGGGCGGGGACAGGGAGCGGCGGGGGAGCGTGACTGTCCCTGCGGGCTGCAGACTCAGCCCCTTGCGGCCGGACCAGCGTTACAACGGACGGAGGGGCGCAGCCCGGCCCTGAAAACAGGGTCTCGGTTCGCCTGCAGTCCGGCGAAACCCAGTGCCTGCAGGGCGCCCTTAGTAGCGCGCTGGGTGGGGCCTGACACAGGGCCAGCCGGGATCCGGGCCCGGCGGGGTTCGGGGGAGGAGAAAGGAGCCGCGCGCCCCGCCCACCGGCCGCAGCCCCACCTACCCTCCTGCGTGCCCCGCCCACCTACCGCTGCTCCTCCTACCCACCCGCCCGCCCCGCCCCGCCCCGCCCCGCCCACCAGCTGCAGCTCCCAGGCCCCAGGGGTCGACGCGCGCCGGGGTCCCAGGACCTTCAACCTCTACTGGCTGCCTGGGCCGTGGCCTCCGACGCAGGGGACCAACCTTCCAGGCGAGGAGCGCGGGTCAGGCAACTCCGGGGTGGGGTGCGGGCTTGAGAAATCAGGGAAACGATTTGAGGGAAAAACTTTGTTTTTTCTAAAAGAGCCTCGAAGCAATCACCGGATGGGAAACCAGCTGGACGTCGTACTTACTTTCCGGGTTAGGATCATCACTCTTTTGCTCAGAGCCCCTGAAGCTGGCACGCCGGCCTGGAGACCGTGAGCGGCTCCCGGAATCCCTCGGAGCCTCTGTTTCCTCCTCTGTGAAGGGAGTTGGCCATACTTTCTTACCAAGGCCTGTCCGAGTTGTATTGACCCTGGTTCACCCTAGGGACTCCTGGAGCCCCGGGGGGACCGTCTTATATGTCTCCAAGTGTAGGCCAAGCACAGAGCGTGGAGGCAGAGGCGTGGCGACGGAGGGGGCATTCAGAGGGACAAAAAGGAAGGCCCCTTGATGGTAAATAAGGGAGCAGTAACAAGGGCCGGGGAGAAACCCGATACAATTAGGATGAGGTGAAAGCTATAGGCATCCAGTAGAAACCGCAATTCGAATTGTGAATTTTGATCTTTCCCCGGCTGGCTATGGATTATGGGTGGGATACTCTCGTGATGCTGGGCAGCGTGGTGGCAACTCTGTCAGCCACTCCATCACCAGGCTAAACAAGCATACACTTAGGACCATTCTGTACCCTGACAACCATTCTCTTTTTCACTTTCAGTATACAGTAAATTACATGAGATGTTCAGCTCTATTATAATATAAACTGCCAGCTAACAGACATCTTCTGAGCAAGTTTAAGGTAGGTTAGGCTAAGCTATGGTGTTCAGTATGTTCTCACCTTAGGACGGGTTTATCAGGATGTAACCCCACTGTAAGTCGAGGAATATCTGTGCAGAGAAACAGCATGGGAGACAAAACAACAATCAAGGCTCAGAGAGGTTATAGCTTTGTTCAAGGTCACAATGATGCAGCTTAAAGTTGCAAATGCAGATCTGCCTGGTGCATGGGCACAGCCTCCCAGGCCCTTTGTGGGTGTCATTGCCTGTGTCCTTGGGATTTCCCTTGAGGACCTCAGGTTCCTGTAAGGCAGGGTTTTTTTTCCCCAGAGTCTGCAGGGACCAGGCACAAGCCCGGGGAGCTTGTGACTGCTGGCTGAAAGGTCGTGCTTCCATTTTTAGCTGCAAACACCTGGTTCCCTGGGACCTGGTCTGGGACCAACTGATTGGTTTTTCTCATTCAGTTTGTGTTTTTACAAAGTTCTCTGGTATACCTTCAGGACACTGGTCCCTCCCTGGTAATAAAGAGGTGAGCCAGGGACTTCCCTGGTGGTCCAGTGGTTAAGACTCTGCACTTCCACTGCAAGGGGCATGGGTTCAATCCCTGGTCTGGGAACTAAGATCCCACATGCTGTGCGCAGGGGCAGACCCAGCCCTGGGGTCCTGGCAGACACACCAGTATTCTGTCAACAGGCAACACCCATCCCCTGACCAAACCAGCATCCCCTGTTTTCCCTGTCCCCTCTCCCCTCAGGAGAGGACAAATTCAGCTTAAGGACAGCATCAGGGCTGGTCTGGGAGGAGCTGGGTGAAGAGGTGAGGGAAGATAAAAGGTCCCTGGACTCTCCTCTTGGAGGGTGACTTGGCAATAGGACCCTGATACCCTCCCCTTCATCTAAGTTTATCTACTTCTAGAAACCAGAGAAAACAGCTAGAGACATGAATAAATTGCTCATATGCATCGATGGTCATCTGTGCCTGTCTCTGAGAGCCCTGCAGGGGACACCCCCAGGGGCTGCCCGGGGGAATCTGGTGTCCTGGCAGTGGGAACACTCAGACAGCGGTCCGCACTGCCCTCACCACCGCTTAGTGGGCTATGACCGTGTTAGTGGGATAGCTGGGACTTTTAAGTAAAATAGAAAACATTGGAGGGTAGCCCTCCCAGGATGAGTCAGTGTTTCATGGCCTCTGAGTGTGTGTGTGTGTGTATGTGTGTGTGTATACACTGTTTCAGATGTGAAGTGGTGAAGTGTGTTCCAGATGGGGATAGGCCAGGGAACAGGCCACAGCCTTTCTGTGTGGGGGAGGGCCTCTGACATCCCTGATCAGGGCTCCATTTCCCAAGAGGAGGCGGAGCCAGTCAAGGGAAAGGGGATTCAGGGGAGGGGAAGCCTTGTGCCTTTGGACCAGAGGGATCTGGCTTTAACCCCAGGGCTGCTACTTACAGGCCAGGAGGGATCTTGGCATCTCAGTTTCCCACTTAGAACAAGGGGGAACTGTAGTCCTCAGCTCAGAGGTTCTTGTACAGATGATCGAGGTCTGCCCTCAAGCTCTGGGCCCACATTAATGCAGCCGGAGGATGACTGAACCTTCGTCCCAGGGCCTCACCAGGCAGTGACCTCACCCAGCCAGCTGCTCTGAGCCAGGCAGGCTCTAGGGTCATCTAGCAGCCTGGCCCCAGCAGCCTCCTTGCAGCTTTTGGGCAAGCCCTCATCCACTGTGAGGGCTGTGAGGAAGAGTCCAACTTCTTCCTTTGCATGTGAATATCCACTTGTCCCAATACCATTTACTGAAAAAAAACTATTCTTTCCCCATTGAATTGTCTGGTTGCTCATCAAAAATCAATTGACTACAAATGCGAAGGTTTGTTTATGGACCCTCAATTCTATTCCATTGATTTGTTATGTCTATCTTTATGCCAGGACCACACTGTCTTCATTACTGTAGCTTTGTAACAAGTTTTGAAATCAGGAAGTATGTGTCCTCCACTTTTGCTCTGCTTTTTCCGTATTGTTTTGGCGATTCTGGATTCCTTGCATTTCCAAATGAATTTCAGCATTGGCTTGTCAATTTCTGCAAAACACAAAGAAAATGGCAGCTGGGATTTTGCTATGGATTGCATTGAATCCGTAGTTCCATTTGGGAAGTATTGCCATCTTTTTTTTTTTTTTTTTTTTTTTTTTGCTGTACGCGGGCCTCCCACTGTTGTGGCCTCTCCCGTTGCGGAGCACAGGCTCCGGACGCGCAGGCTCAGAGGCCATGGCTTACGGGCCCAGCCACTCCGCAGCATGTGGAATCTTCCCGGACCGGGGCACGAACCCGTGTCCCCTGCATCGGCAGGCGGACTCTCAACCACTGCGCCACCCGGGAAGCCCTAGATGCCTTTTATTTTGTTTTCTTGCCTGAGGGACCTCCAGTGAAATGTGGCACTGAGCTGGCAAGACTGGTCACTGCTCACCTTGTTCCTGACCTCAGGGGAGGCTTCAGTCTTTCCCCACTAAGTGTGACGTGAGCTGTGGATTGTTCCCAGATGCCCTATATCAGGCTCAGGAAGTGCCCTTCTGTTTCTAGTTTCTTGAGTGTTTTTCTCATGAAAGAATGTTGGGTTTTGTTCAATGTTTTTCTGCACTTAATGGGAAAAGCTTTTACAGCAGCTTTTAAGCCATGAAATCATCTGCCTCCCCCTCTTCCTCTGTGTTTCTCCCTCGCCAAACACACACAACCTCCCTGGAAGCAAATCAGAGTCCAAATATTAAACACTCACTGCAAGATGGTTAAATGATTAGTGTAGCCTTCTTGATCCTGTTATCCTTGCCCTGGCTGCTGTGTAACTGGGGGTGGACCAGCCTATTGGACACCCCAAACAAATGACAGCTAGAAATTCAAATATTAATGATGATTTCCAGGGGTGGTGGCTCCCTCTTTCTTGCATACGCCATGATTGCCTCTTCTCTTTGCAGACCGTAGACTGAAAATATTTAGCATCAGAGGAGAGGATTGTGCACGAAATAGCACGTATTAAGTTGTGCGCTAAAAGGTAGCAATGAATAGGCAAAAGACTTGACTTCCCCGAGACATGTATGAAAGGGATGATCACATATTCTGTGCAGACCTTCCTGTTGTGGAAGTCCGCATTCAGAAAATCCTGTTTTTAGTTTCTTTTTCTGAGGCCTTATATGTCCACCTCTCTGTTCCAGTAGTCTGCATGCTGACCGTGTTGTTGGCCAGCCTTGTGAGTGTAAGCTCTCTGACCACGTTCTGGATTGTTACAGGTAAGAGGGCTCTGGGGGTCTTCTGTGTGTCTTTAGCCAGGACAGTGTCAGCCAGGCTTTTCTCGGAACCCCGGGCAACGCCGGCAGAGCCCAGAGGGCAACACCAGGCTTGCATACCACTGGGCACTGAGTCTAAGGCCTCAGATAACAGCGATTGTAAAGGGGAAGCAGGAAGGACAGAGGCGGGTCAGGGCCCTCCACCAGGATACACCCGTGTACACACACACACACACACACACGTCTTATACACATGTGCGTGTACACACACACGTCTTATACACATGTGCGTGTAGACACACATGCACGTGTGTATATGTTGTATGTATATATAGAGAGAATTGATTTTAACATGTGGGCTCATGTGAGCAAGTGGGCTGGCAAGTCCAAAGCCTGCAGGACTGGACACTCCAGTGGGCTTCTAGATGCTGTGTCTTCTTTTTTTTTTTCCCCTGTAGAGTATTTTATTTTATTTGTTTGTTTATTTATTTATTTTTAACATCTTTATTGGAGTATAATTGCTTTACAATGGTGTGTTAGTTTCTGCTGTATAACAAAGTGAATCAGCTATACATATACATATAGCCCCATATCTCTTCCCTCTTGCATCTCCCTCCCTCCCATCCTCCCTATCCCACCCCTCTAGGTGGTCACAAAGCACCGAGCTGATCTCCCTGTGCTATGCGGCTGCTTCCCACTAGCCATCTGTTTTACATTTGGTAGTGTATAGATGTCCATGCCACTCTCTCACTTCGTCCCAGCTTACCCTTCCCCCTCCCCATGTCCTCAGGTCCATTCTCTACATCTGCATCTTTATTCCTGTCCTGTCCCTAGGTTCTTCAAAACCATTTTTTTTTTTTAGATTCCATATATATGTGTTAGTGTACGGTATTTGTTTTTCTCTTTCTGACTTACTTCACTCTGTATGAGAGTCTCTAGGTCCATCCACCTCACTACGAATAGTTCAATTTCGTTTCTTTTTATGGCTGAGTAATATTCTATTGTATATATGTGCCACATCTTCTTTATCCATTCATCTCTCGATGGACACTTAGATTGCTTCCATGTCCTGGCTATTGTAAATAGAGCTGCAATGAACATTGTGGTACATGACGCTTTTTTTTTTTTTTTTTTTTTTTTTGCAGTACGCGGGCCTCTCACTGTTGTGGCCTCTCCCGTTGTGGAGCATAGGCTCCGGACGTGCAGGCTCAGCAGCCATGGCTCATGGGCCCAGCCGCTCCGCGGCATGTGGGATCTTCCCGGACCGGGGCACGAACTCGCGTCCCCTGCATCAGCAGGCGGACTCTCAACCACTGCGCCACCAGGGAAGCCCTGATTTGTGTATTTTGAAGAATCCTTGCATTCCTGGGATAAGCCCCACTTGATCATGGTGTATGACCCTTTTAATGTGCTGTTGGATTCTGTTTGCTAGTATTTTGTTGAGGATTTTTGCATTTATGTTCATCAGTGATATCGGTCTGTAGTTTTCTTTTTTTGTGACATTTTTGTCTGGTTTTGGTATCAGGGTGATGGTGGCCTCGTAGAATGAGTTTGGGAGTGTTCCTCTCTCTGTTATATTTGGAAGAGTTTGAGAAGGATAGGTGTTAGCTATTCTCTAAATGTTTGGTAGAATTCGCCTGTGAAGCCATCTGGTCCTGGACTTTTGTTTGTTGGAAGATTTTTAATCACAGTTTCAATTTCAGTGCTTGTGATTGGTCTGTTCATATTTTCTATTTCTTTCTGGTTCAGTCTCGGGAGGTTGTGCTTTTCTAAGAATTTGTCCATTTCTTCCAGGTTGTCCATTTTATTGGCATATAGTTGCTTGTAGTAATCTCTCATGATCCTTTGTATTTCTGCAGTGTCAGTTGTTACTTCTCCTTTTTCATTTCTAATTCTATTGATTTGAGTCTTCTCCCTTTTTTTCATGATGAATCTGGCTAGTGTTATCAATTTTGTTTATCTTCTCAAAGAACCAGCTTTTAGTTTTATTGATCTTAGCTATTTTCCCTTCATTTCTTTTTCATTTATTTCTGATTTGATCTTTATGAGTTCTTTCCTTCTGCTAACTTTGGGAGTTTTTTTGTTCTTCTTTCTCTAACTGCTTTAGGTGTAAGGTTAGGTTGTTTATTTGAGATGTTCCTTGTTTCTTGAGGTAGGATTATATTGCTATAAACTTCCCTCCTAGAACTGCTTTTGCTGCATCCCATAGGTTTTAGGTCATCGTGTTTTCATTGTCATTTGTTTCTAGGTATTTTTTGATTTCGTCTTTGATTTCTTCAGTGATCTCTTGGTTATTTAGTAGTATTGTTTAGCCTCCATGTGTTTGTATTTTTTACAGATTTTTTCCTGTAATTGATATCTAGTCTCATAGCATTGTGGTCGGAAAAGATACTTGATGCAATTTCAATTTTCTTAAATTTACCAAGGCTTGATTTGTGACTCAAGATATGATCTATCCTGGAGAATGTTCCATGAGCACTTGAGAAGGAAGTGTATTTTGTTGTTTTTGGATGGAATGTCCTATAAATATCAATCAAGCCCATCATGTTCTAGAGCTCTCTCTAGAGCTAGTGTCAGCACCAGAACTAGCTCGAGCATTAGCTCCTGAGCTAGAGAGAGCTCCACCGCCAGTTCCAGGGCTAGAGCCTGCTCCAGCACAAGGTCTAGAGCCAGCTCCAAGCACCAGCTCAAGAGCGCAAGTGGTATCTGGAGCCAGCTCCAGCCAAAGCTCCAGACTCAGTGTCAGCTCCAGCACCTGCTTCGGCAGTGATCCATTGCCAGAGCCAGTTCTATTACCACCAATAGTTCTGGCTCTCCAGAACTAGAGCCAGAGCTGGCTGCAGAGCCAGAGTCAGCGCCAGCACCAGAGTTTGAGCCAGCGCCGTGGCGACAGTCAACTCAGTCTCCAACACTGGCATCCACTCCTGAGATAGAGCCAGCTGCAGCTTCAGCCCCAGTGCTGCTCCTGGGCAGGGCTGGTGTTATCCCACGAGCTGGAGCGGGCTTGAACACCAGCTGTCATGTCAGCTCTACCTCTGGAAGATAGAGACAGCTCTATCACTGACTCCTGTGCCAGCCCCAGGGATAGTTCTAGTGCCCACTTTAGAGTGAGAACCAGCTCAAAGCCAATTTAGAGTCAGTGCTAGGTGCCAAGGAAGAGGTCGCTCCCGCGCCAGCTCTAGCATCAGCCCCCGAGTTACAGCCATTCCTGGCACCAGCTCCAGAGCGAGAGTCAGCACCAAGTTCAGAGCTGGAGCCTGCTCCAGCCACAGTTCTAGGACCAACTCCAGAGCCAGAGTCCCCATGGGAGCCAGCTCCTGCAACAGCTCCAGAGCAAGAGCTGGCTTGGGTGCCAGTAGCAGACTTAGAGCCAGCGCCAGCTCAGGAGAAAGAGCCAGCTCCGGCAAGAGCTCTGGCACCAACGTCAGAGCCAGATCGTGCTCTGGCAGCAGCATGATGCCATTTCAGAGAGAGAGGCAGCTCTGTCACCAGCTCCTGGGCCAGATTCTGTGCCTGCTCTAGTGCCAGAATCTGCCCTGACACCGATTTCAGAGGTGGAACCGGTGCCAGAGCTACAGCCAGCTCCACCACCGGTTTTAGCACCAGCCACAGAGCTAGAGCCAGGACTGGCTGTACAGCTAGAGGCTCAAGAAGCAGATCCAGCACCAGACCGGAGCTGGAGTCAGCCGCAAAGTCAGCGAGAGCTCCAGCACCAGGGACAGCTCCTGCGTCTTAGCCACAGCAAAATCCACAGCTGCTTCCGGCACCTGCTGTAACGTTAGCCCCGGAGGTACCGGCGGCTCCAGGGCCTGATCCACAGCTCCAGCCAAACCAGTACCCACCCAGGAGTCAGCTTCAGCGGCCGCTCCAGAGCCAGAGCCGGAGCCAACGACCGCAATAGCTGTAGCACCGGCTCCGGTGCCGGTGTGAGAGACAGCTCGAGCGCGCTGTCCAACTGCAGAACCAGGTCTAGACCGTCTCTGGAGGTACATCTGGCTCCAGCACCTTCCCCAGAGCTAGAGCCAAGTCCAGCACCAGCTCTTTCAGAAGCTCCAGTGCCAGTTCTAGGGGCAGAGCCACCTTTGAACTAGAGCCAGCTCTGTACCAGCTTCGGCACCAGCTCTAGAACTGGGCGGGGCTGGGGGCGGGGCTGAGGGGCGGGACAGTCCCTTCTGGGCAGGTCACTCCCAGGTCCTCCGCCTCCTCCCTCCCTGAGGTCTCGGCCTTCGGGGCCTCTGAGGCCCCGCTTTCCCAAGCGAGGCTCAAAGTGGGCAGAGACTGCTCTGTTGGAAACTGTGGCCAGTACCTTAAAAACTGTATATGTTTTGACCCAGAAAATCCACCTCATGGATTCTGCCCTAAATAGAGATTTATGGACGCAGATGTTCCCTTCAGCATGATTCTGAGAGTGAAAGATGGCAAATGGCCCATGTCCCGTAGCAGGGGCTCTTCGTAAATTCTGATTCGGGGCCCCAGAAAATGCAGAAGAGGAAGACGATGGACTGATCAGCATCCACCCGGGGGAACCAGCTTCCAGAAGGGCACACGTCCCCAGAATCCTCCCCCCCTGACACCCACAGCTGCACACGCACGCATGTGCACATGGGCACACACACCATGCGAGAATTCCTGTGGGTAAACTCCTGGGATTAGCTCTGCAGGTACAGGGTTGCACCTGTGGAGCTTTGGGGTCCTGCGCACGGTTCTCCCAGAGAGGAGTGTCCTCCACGCTTCCCTCTAGAGGATCTGCTGGGCCTCTGCTTCCTCACGTTGTCCCCAGGGCTGGTCGCCACCAGACTAGAAACCTGTCAGTGTGGTTTTGACAACGCTGTCTCCACGGTGTTTACATCTGCGTGTCCTCATCGGGAGGTCAAGCATCTCTGACCCGTACCAACCACGTGTGTGGCCTCTTGTTGGAACTGCACGTGTTTGTTCTTTGTCCCTTTTTAAAACATTGACTTTCAAGATGTGGGGGACCACAGGGGTGTCAAACCTTTCTCTGGCCCTGGGATGTGAGGAATGCTGTTCCAGTTTGTGGTTTGTCTCCCCAGCTTTCTACATGTTTCTTGTTTCTTTTTGGCCAGGCGTTTCCCTTCTGTCTTCTGGCTCTGGGGCCATACTCAGAACAGGGGTCTCTACCCTGAGACTGCACACATATTTACAAAAAAGGCTTCAATTTGTACATCTCATCTTTAATCCATCTGGCATTTCCCTTTCATATAACAAAAATGCTATTTCAAGTAAAAAAAAGAAAACGAAAATTAACTACTCCCCTCTTAAAATATGTGGCCTACACAGAAAGCCACCTTGTATAATTCCATTTATAGGAAACATCTAGAACAGGTAAAGACACAGAGACAGAAAGCAGATTACAGGTTGTCAGGGGCTGGGGGAGAGAGGAATGGGGAGTGAACGCTTTGGCTCAGGGTTTCCTTCTGGGGAGTGAAACAGTCTGCCCGAGACCCTGGGGAAGGTTGCACAGAACTGTGAATATACTCGATGCTCCTGAAATGCACAATTTAAAATTAAAAAAAATTAAACTTGGTTATATGAAGATGTAAAAGACACCATAAATAATGTGAAATGAAAACATAAAATTAAACACCAAATCAGAAATAGTAACAGGAGAGGGGAAGGAAAGTTTGGGGGTGGGGGGGAGCGGATAAAGGTGGGTCCGGAGCCGACACTGCGCGTGGTGCCAGAGCGCATTCCCCCCGCAGGGGTAGTGGGTCCTGAGCCGGCTCTGGGTCTCCTCCGGAGCAGGTGCAGCCACGGGCCCTGGATGCAGAGGTGCCGATGCAACTGACTGTGATGTTGGCTCCGGCTCTGGTGCCGCCGCTCGAGGTGTCCCTCCAGCCACTGATGGAAACGCCTCCAGCTCTGGATCTGGCTTTAGTTCTGCAGCTGGATCTAGGTCTTCAGATTGTACAGGGGCTGGTGCTGGAGCCAGTTCTAGATCCTGAGACAGCAGTGAAGATGCAGGAGGAGATCAACGTGCCTGCCTTCCAAACGTGCCTTTCCAAGGAAAGGAAACAACCCGCTGCCTTTTACAGAAGTTCCAGTCCAGGAATCTGAGACAGGACGTCTTCCCCGACAGCAGTCGACCCACGACAGACGTGGGTGGTCTGAGGCAGCCTCGGGGGCTCCTGCGTGTCCAGCACCAACCCCTCTCCTCACCCTCCAGCTCTGCCTTGGTGAGCTCTGTGTGCTCCAGCTGGGCCAGGAGAAGGTGGGCCCGGCGCTCCAGGTCGGAGCCGGGCAAGTTGAGCTGCACGTAGGCCACCAGCTGCTTGAGGCAGGGGAGCTGGCTCTGAGCCCCCAGCCTCCCCTCTGCTCCCTGGGGACATGGGACCCCAGCCACAGCTCTCTGACTCCTTTCCTCCTGCAGGAGGAGCCCCCAGACCTCAGCCCTCCAGCAGGAATCACAAGATGTGTGGCAACTGGGGTTCTGCCCAGCCCCTCCCATCAGACCCGAAGTCTACTCACTTCTTCAGTTGGTCCTGAGGTCCGCCGTCCTCGCTGGAATAAGGGAGGATGCACCCGTATCTAGAGGAGGCCGTGAGGGCGTCACATCTACCGTACCTGCTGTGACGTCTAGTGTTACTGGCTGACCCCCCGACTAGGGTGGAAGCCCGGCAGGGCAGGGATTTTTGTCTGCACCGTTCACTGAATTAAGCCAAATGCCTAGAAAAGTGCCTGCACACAGTAGGTGCTTCGTATGTATTGCTGAATGAATGAGCCCAACCAGCACCTTACAGATGCCTGAGTGGGCTTGGGCCCTCAGCCAGCCCCCAGCCAGCCCTGCTCTGGCTACTCCCAGGAAGGACCCCTGAGACAGAATCTGGAAACTTCTTTACAAATGGGAAAACTATTCTGCCCAGGGGCTGGAAGCAGAGAGCTTCTCCACGGGGAGAGGAAAACCTTAATTAAAGCCGCCTCAGCCCTCAGCAGCCCTTTCCACAGGGCCAGGTGCGGGGCCGCACTGTGCATGCTTATCCGACAGTCCTGGCAGTCCGGCCTTCACGTGAGCAAACTGAGGCTCAGAGAGGTAAAGCGACATTCCCAAGACACACAGCCAGTGGGTGGGCGGGGAGCCACTGTGCCGGGGAGGGGCGGGGCGCTCACCTTTGGAACAGCAGGCCCAGGACCCGCTGGGTGGTGGTGAAGGCTCGGTAGGTGCACAGGAAGATGGTGACATAGGAGAGGTCACTGCCCTGGAAGGCGGGTACCAGGTGCTCCACCAGCTTCTCCAGCGTGCCTGCCTTCACGGTCCGCACCTTGCAGGTCTCATACAGGTTCAGGGCCGACTCATTTTCATACACGGGCTAATTTTCGGACAAAAGAGGGACAGGTCAAAAAACAGTGTGAGAATACTTAGGCTCGTATGTTGAGATGCAACAGTATAGAAAGAATTGGCTCTGCACGTGGCCAGGGCCAGGCCTGGAGAGCACTGGTGGGTGAAGGGAGGAGCCCAGTTCCTTGGGTTGGGACTGGCCACTGGAGGCAAAGTCCTGGGCCGGACGCTGGGCAGTGGCCCCAGGTGGTGTCTGGCCCCAGCCACCTGCAGGCCCGATTCTAGAGACCCCTGCTGCCGGAGTCCAGCTCCAGCGAGTCCAGGGATACCCGAGGGATGGATAGCGTTGGTGAAGGAAATAATTCTATTACACTTCTTAAAGTATCAGCATTGCATGTTTCTCTTTCTCATGTCTTTATTCTTCACAATCACAGGTTTATATATTGTAGTTGATTACATTACCAGGTACGTGGCCAAACAACCTTAGCACAATCAAATCTCAAAATATTCTAAAGATTTTTTTTAAAAAAATCCCCTAGTTTCTAGATGTCCTATTAAAATATTTCCCCAAGTTCCCATTAATCACAGGTTATTTCTTAGTAACCAAGCCAAGCAGTTATATGATTATTTCAATTGTAAAAGTTGGAGCTACTTGTCCCTATTTCTCTTCTTGCATGGGCAACCTTTTACAATGGTTCCACGAAAATATTTACGATGTACCTACATGCTCTTTCTCGTTGTTTCCTTTAACTGAGACAGTGTTTTCTCCCTATCCTAGCAACCAATTCTGCTCTAGTCATTTGCTTTTCTATAATTAATCTTCCTTTATAATAGAACCATAAATTTCCTATGTCATCAGGAACTCCGGCCCATGGCCATAACTCCATACTAGAGGGTGTTTTTCATAAAAACATCCCCTTAGTTCCAGGCTCTTAATTCTTTACCCATCTCCCCGGGGCTTTAGTGGGTACTTTCCATTCTGCGGTAGTTTCAGGAGGGGGAGTCCTAGAGGAATTTTTCTTTCACGTGGAGCAACATCCCCCCAAAATTGCCCCTATATGTAAATTTATTATCATAAAACATAACAACAGAGCTGTAGTCCACCTTCCTGGCATGGCGCTGCCTTGCAGTTTCGCCTTCCATCGCTCATGACTTTGTCATGGTGCCATGGCTCCACGATGGCTTCCGACACCCTGCACGCCTACACTCACCGCGAGCCTGTTCTGGCCCGAGTTGGTGGCGTGGTGCACCTGCCCTCACCCACCCTGGCCCCAAATCCCCCCCTGAACCCGGCTCTTCCAGGCCCCTGGGACACCAACCACTCAGGGCACGACCCTGCCAGACCCCAGGAAAGGTCAGGTGTAATGGGCAAGTTGTCACTGCGGCAGCAGGAGGGGAGGGCTCAGGCCCTTGCTCTCCAGGCCTTCGGGGCTTCTGGCCGCTCTTGGTGTTTATCTCCAGGTTGGCAAACTTGGAGGTCCCCTCCTGCAGGGAGGATGCATCTGTATCTAGACAGGCCGTGAGGCTGTCACATCTGCTGTGCCTGCTTTGATGTCTGCCGGGGCTGGCTGACCCCCGACTAGGGTGGAAGCCTGTTTTCTGCCTCTCCTGTCCTTTTACCTGAGCCCCTCTGGAAGTGTCCCCCCGGCTGCTCTTGCTGGAGCTGCCCCCATCCGGTCTCTGGGCCCCGTCAGCCCGTGCCTCCCTCCAGGTCCTCGTGTACCTGAAACCACCCAGCTCATCTGTGTCCCATCATCCGCCGAGTCACCTGCTCAGTGTGGCCACCCCTGTCCGCCCTGCTCCCAGCGTCCCCAGGACCGGCAGCACAGCGACCGACACACACTCTCATCGTCTCTGCTGGTCTTCACCGGCCTGTGTCTGGTGCAGGTTCCAGGGGGATCCTCAGGGGACAGAGGATGGCCAGGGCCAGGCAGGCCACCACAGGGAATGGGGTGGGGCAGGGCGCTCCGGGGAGCCCGCCCTCCAGGGCTGCTCTCCTCCACCCAGCCCGAGTCAAGGGTGAGATAACAGGGCCTCCTTGCGTGTCCCTCGTCACCCTGCCAGCGTTGCCCTCCCCAGATGGCCTGCTTTTGAAGGGCGGTGTGGACCCTCCACCTCGGGGAGGCCCAGTTCACGTTCCAGAGCTCCCGTCCACAGCGGTTGAGACTTCTCACACTGCGCTGACCTCGAGGGTCTTGGCTGCCCACTCCGGCCTCCCTGGAGCGCTGAGCGACAGGCCCGGCCAGCTCTCTCCAAAGGAGTTCGGGAAATCTCACCTGCACCCACCGAGGGAGGTATCTTGTGGTGGGAAAGTCTTGGGGGGACCCCTCAATTTACCTGCCTGTGAATTTGCATGCCCATACTTCCTGTTCGCAAATTAAACCAATGCCTGTCAGTTGGTTTCAAACTGGCATTCAGCTCCTTGCACCTTCCAAACTGTGAACCCTTCCAGAAAACACCAGGGACCTCCACCTTGCATGCCCCCACTAAAAGATGCTGAGTGGGCCTGTGGGACCAGTCCTCCTGCCCCCGTGTGCTACTGTAAGACGTGGACTGGCATGATGCATCCATCCACATGAGGCCATCCTGTCCTGACCCCACCAGACCCTGCTGCCTGGACCCTCGGCAGCAGACAGGGTCCTGGGGTCGTCAGGTACACCGGGAGCCACGGGGTGGGGTCCTGGAAAGCAGGGACCCACACCTCATCCCGGGAACACAAGCATTGCCAAGGAAGGGCCCACAAATGAGGGGGCGTCCAAAAGTTCCTGTGAACAGGGTCCCATCTTACCTGACCACCTGGGAAGGATGCCTGTCCAGGGCACGGGCAGGACACGAGGGCCTCGAGCCTCAACACCGAAGACGGTGTCGAGGGGCAGCCGGTGCTGTCCCATCCAAACCCACGTGCACATGCCTGCCTGTCTCCCTGAAGCTCAAGGACCCAGGGGGCAGGAACGTGTCTCGTGTGCTCCAGGGGCCCCGTGGGTGCCGATGAAAACAAACCACACAGACCACACTGCAGAACCAATGGTCCAGGTCCCCATTCTGCCCAAATCTACGTTTTATTCCTGTTGAAATCACGCTGCCTGCTTTGCCCAGCCTGTCCCAACCCGGATGGAATCTTCTTAGTGGCTCCCCCTGCAACCTCACGTTATAAAATAGCCCCTGAAACCAGGCAGCAGGGAAGTAGCCCAACCTACGGGTATTCTGGTTGAGAAAAGTCAACCTGGTGAGAACCTTCCTAACATACAAGGGACGCATCTCGAGGTAGAAGCAAGGACTTCAGACTCCAGGGACGGGATGTTTTCTGACGGGTCCTTTTCAGGCAGGCCACTTGCCCAGGGAGCCTGCTGGGCCCTTGGGTCTGAAGTGGAGCCCCGGGCGGGCAGCTGCTGAGAAGCGTTCCTAGCAGTAGGGACCCAAAGCCTGGAATAACTGGGAAGGTGCTAAGGACCATGTCAGGGGTGGGTGTGGGTATGGGGGGTTGGTTCCCAGCTTCGGAACAGACTTGGCTGCTGTTTCACTTGGGAGAAGGGCAGGCAGGTCAAGGGGAATGACCCAAGTCCAGCTCGGCCTGCACTCCCGGGGAAGGAGGGTCAGCTGGACCGTGGCCCTTAGCGCCCTCCTGGCCCTGCAGTCGGTACAGGGCCTCGACCTGATTGCGCTTCTCTTTGGCCCGGTTGATGGTGGTCTGAAAGAGCCTGCAGAAGAGCTGGACAGCCGGGGGCGAGTCGTCGTTGCCCGGGATGGGGTACGTGATGAGGGATGGGTTGCAGTTGGTGTCCACGATGCCCACAGTGGGGATGTTCATCTTGGCCGCGTCCCTCACGGCTATGTGGGGCTCAAAGACGTTGTTGAGCGTGTGCAGAAAGATGATGAGGTCTGGCAGGCGGACCCTGGGGCCCAGGAGGAGGGGCGCGTTGGTCAGCAGGCCGCCCTTGAAGTAGCGGGTGTGGGCGTATTCCCCGCAGTCCCGGGCCACGTTCTCGATCAGGTGTGAGAACTGCCGCCTGCGGCTCACAAACAGGATGATGCCCCTGCGATAGGCCACATGGGCCGTGAAATTCAAGGCCAGCTGCAGGTGCGTCGCTGTCTGTTCCAGGTCAATGATGTCCTGGTCCAAGCGGCTACCGAAGATATACGGCTCCATGAACCTGCCGGACACCCACCAAGGCCAGTGTGAACCAGCCCCACGTGGCCACCTCCACCCGCCCTTTCTCATGTGCTCCCCCAGCCCCGGGCCCCTGCATGGGGGGCACGGCAAGCCCAGGGCTGGTACAGTCTGCAGCCCTCACCAGGATAACAGCAGCGGGGACGCTGTCCCAGGAGTGACAGCCGCGGGCAGTGGCGGGGGGGGGGTTGAGGGTGGGCGAGCAGGGCAGGCTGGGCTGCAGGCCACTCCGCGTCTCGGGCAAGCGGCTTACCCCACTGAACCTCCACCTGGCCGCGCGGGGCGCCTAACAGAGTGGACCCACACGGACGTCTGGACACTTAAACGTGACGTCTGGACAGCGTCCCACCCGGTGCTGCTCGTCTGGCTCCCACCCTTGTCATTATCATCGCCTTTGCGGCTTTACAACTGAGGCCCCCCGCCCCCGGGGGCGGGGCTGGGGAACCAGAAAGGCAGGGGGTGCCCCGGGCTGCAAGCATGACCGGCCGGAGCAGGAGGCAGCCCTCGGAGGGGAACCCTGAGGGCACAGACCCGCTGGCCCCGCTGAGAGCCGGGGCTGCGAAGCCTGCCCTTTTGCAGCCCCCGCCCCGTTCAGGCTTCTGCTCACTCCCGCCGGGACTCTGTCTCTTCCTCTCCAAAGAGCCTTCCCAAGGCCCCACGTGCCCTCACCTCAGGTGACTTCTCCGCAGCACCTACAGTGGCGCGCCCTCCTCCCATGCCCCGGCCCCTCCCCCTCTTCCCAGACTCTGAGGCGCTGGTTGCTCAGGGCTCCCGCCCGGGACTTCCTCTCTCCTCCATCCCCCACTCCGCATGTTCTCAGAAGGTCCTGATGTGGTGGCCCCCGGCCCAGGCTGCTTCTCCCTAGTACCTGCGTGACATCCCCACTGGGGTGGCCGAAGGGTCACCCTCACAGGACCCAAGTTCCTGATGTGAAGGATGTCGACACCTGCTCTGGGCTCTGCTCAACCGGACCTCCGGCTCTGCCCCCATCACCCCACATCCAACCACTGCTCCGGCTCTGCCGGCGCAGCTGGGCCCATCACCTTTCCCCTGAACATCTACAACCGCCTCCCTCCCTGGCCTAACTGCTCCTCCAATCCACGCCCAACCCAGCCGTCAAAATCGCCACGTGAACAGACTGGGCCAGTCACCACTCCTCTGCGTGCCCTTGGAGACCCCCCCCCTCGAGATGCCGACGGCCTTGCCAGCACCGCCCTCCAGGCTGGCCTGTCTGGAAACCAGCAGCAGCGGGCCTGACCCCACCGAGGACCAGGAGCCCCATAGCAAGGTCCACGGGTTCTGGGGGTCGGGGAGAGCAAACGGGGCCTGAGAATAAACATCTGCCCCTCCTTGGGGCTCAATCATCCCATCTGGAAGAAAAGGGAGCTAGACGCTCTTAAAACAAACTGAAAGAGGAGCCCTGGACGCCAAGGCAAGGGTCCCGAGCCCCCCGGGCACCCCTACACTCGCCAGGGGCGTCACCTACCTGTGCCGACAGCCAGCTTTGTGTCCCAGGTGCACCCGGGCATCGAAGAGACTTCTAACAGAAAACAATTCCTTGACATTGAAGAAGTCGAAGTGCTTGAGGGGCTCGCTCAGGATCCTCTCGTTGAGATCTGGGGCGGGGAGGGGGAGAGGATGCAGGGTCTGGACCCTGGCTCCCAAGCCTGGGGGCTGCGCGAGGGCAGATGCTGAGGGTCCCCAGGGTCCTTTTCTGGAGGCTCGGGGCGGAGGCCGGGATCTGACCCCGGCTTCGCTCCTGGGTAAACGTGGCCGAGTCTTCACTCGGAGAGGAGGGGAGCCGGGTGGTGTCTGAGATCCCCGTAGTCCCGCCAGCCGCCCGCGGGAGCTCCCCGGCCGCGGTTCGTGGGGGTGGGGCAGGCCTCGGCCCTTCTCGGCAGTGGGGCTGCTCGGAGGGCTGCAAGCTCGTGCGGCCCAGCACGTGGGCTGCCAGGGGCGGAAGGCCGCCCTTCGCCCTCCCCAGTCCCGCATCCTCCAGGGGCCCCATGGAGACCTAGGGCGCCCGGAACTCCCAGCAGCGGGGCAATTTCAAACCCCCAGGACCGCAGGGTCGGCGTTACCGCTGCTGCGCTCGGGCTCCCGGGCCGCGGAGGCCGCGGCGCTCCCCAGCGTCCTGCCGCTCGGACCCGCCGGGCCCGGGGTCGCCGTCTGGACGAGGTGCAGCTGGAGCGGCCGGCGCCGGACACCTGCGGCGACAGCAAACTCGTGGCGCGCGCCCCCCGCCCGCCTCCCTCCTCCCTCCCTCCCGCCTCCCGGCCCGGAAGAGGGTCCCCGCCGCGCCCCCCACCCCCGAGTCCCGGGCGCCTCACCCGCGCCGAGCAGCCGGGGTAGGACCGAGCCGGGTACCATGGCATGGACTCCGAGAGGCGGACGGACGGACGGACGCGGAAGACGGGCAGGCGCGGCCCCACGAGCGGCTCCTCCTTCCGGCCGCGGCCCGCGCCTTCGCCGCAGCGCCACCTGCAGGCCCGGGGGTGCCACTGAGCGCCCGCCGCCTCTCTCGGGCACCCCAGCTCTGGACGCGTCCCCGCCACTTGGCCCCCGCCTGCCCCCCGGGTCGGAGCACGCAGTCCTTGGGGAGGGCGGGGCCTTGCGCCCCAAGTCGGCCCGGGCGCCGTAGACCCGCAAGGAGCGTGGGGGCGGGCCGGGGCCGGGGTCCTGTCGAGTGCGGGGTCTGCATACTCCTCCCCTCGCCCCCTCCCTGCACAGTGCCCGGCGGCCGAGGAGGTTCCCAGCCGTCCCGCGGGAACTCGCCAGGAGATGGGGACCGTCTTCACCTGCGGCCAGTCCAGCACAACCTCCCGCTGTACAAAAGTGTTTTAAGTTTTAAACATTTGGCTTAGAAAGATTCCATAAAGTTAGGCAAATCTGGAGTCTTAATTTTATGTTTTTTGCGGCCATGGCTCACGAGCGCAGCCGCCCTGCGGGATGTGGGATCCTCCCGGACCGGGGCACGAACCCGTGTCCCCTGCATCGGCAGGCGGACTCTCAACCACTGCGCCACCAGGGAAGCCCTGGAGTCTTAATTTTAGATGCAGCGTACTGGGGGGCCTGAAGTCGGGGGTGGGGGTCAAGGAGCAGCCCTGGCCCACGCGGTGAGCGTCGGATCGCTACAGCGGAGCGGCCTTAGAGAACCTGAACTCCGCAATTTGCCGATGAAGCCCCAGGCCCGGGGTTTCATCTGCCTGGAAATCTGACCCCCACCGCATTTGAGAAAATGTTGGCGCCGAAGGCTACTGATCATAGGGTACCCGGCACTGCGGCCCCAGGAAGTAATGCCTTATTATCCCGGCCAGCCCAGGGCCTCGTGGCTCGCCACGGAAGGTTCTAGAACCTTGGACTTCTGCCCCACACGCCGGTGGTGGGCGGCCTCCGGCCCAGGAGGCGCGGCGCCTTTAAGGACCCCGCCCATCCAGTCAGGTGACCGGGCCGTCGCTTAGCAACAAGACGCCGCGCGGCCCCTCGCGGCCCCAGGGCTGAGAAGCTGTTTCCTACCCGCTCTTTCTTTCCCCCGAAACTCGGGTGGACCGAGGCGAGATGTCCGAGGAGGACCCCCAGGGGTGCGCGGAGCAGGAGGTGCCCAAGGCCAAGGCCCCCCCGGAGAAAACCAGCGACTACTACCGCGTGAGCGAGGACCTGCCGGCCAGGTTCAACAACCCGGCTTGGTTTCGGGGCTACCGGTGAGGACCAGGGAGTCTGGTCAGGGTCCACCTGGCATACGAAGAGGAAAGAAAGGGCTCCTGGTCCAGCCGCCAGCCAGGTGCCCAGCTGGTCCTGCGCTCTGCCCAGATGGCCCTTTGTGCAAGAACCCCCAGGCCCCCTCCTGGCCCCCAAGTCAAAAGCGGTGTCAGCTGTTAACCACCAAATGAGCGCGGAGGTGCTGCCTGCGGCTTGTAGCTTGCGGGTGGAGTGAGTGGGCCTCCCGCCAGCGAGGTGGGGCGGGGTTTGCCCAGGGGAAATCACACAACTCGGGCTGATCCCAGCAGCACCCTCTAGGGCAGGACCAGTCTCCTCTCCTTTCTAGGCGGAGAGGACCCGTCCGCCTGAGGTGCATGGCAACACCTCCATCACCAGGCTGCCGAGGGGCGTGGCCTGCCAGCTGTTCCAGTGCGTTGCAGCCTCTTACGACACAGCTGGGCAGGCTGTGCGCGCCTTCCCTGCTCCCCCTCCCCCCCTTTAGTCCCTCCACGATCCTACAGAGTTGGCTCTGTTAGCATCTTCCTTTCCCAGGAGGGACATCTGGGTTGTAGAAAAACAGATCCCAGAGTTAGTATGAGGTAGAGCTGGGGTGTCTGAGCCCACAGCCACTAGTTAAACTGCTGTACCGATAGCATCAGGGCTAGACCCTGCAGGAACATTTTCTCCTGGAGGCTCAGAAGTGGAGGGAACCCCCCCGCCGCCCCCTCGAGCGGCAGGCCTGGAGGCTGAGCCACAGCTCCCAGCCTACCCACCCACCCAGGAAATGACAGCATGGGCCCAGGTCCCGCTGGGGCTGAGGGCCAGCACTTGCCACCTGGGAGTTCTCTAGGGCTTTGGCAGAGGTCAGCAGAGGGAGTCGGGGAGGCTGAGCCTGCCAGGAAGGCCAACCCTGCACTCCACAGGAGCCCGGGTTCACGGCTGCATCGCCCATCTGGGGCGTGTCCAACAAAGCTCCATCGACCAAATATGTTAAAGCTGTGGCTTGGGCAGAATTAAAACAAATGAGTGGAAAAGAAAGTATTTTTCTCATCTGCTAGGACCGAGGAGCCCCCCTCAGTGTACAGGACCAGTAACCAAGCTTACGGGAGCAGAGCCCCCACCGTGCACGAGATGCCGGTAAGGAGGAAGCAAGGAAAGGTGCGCAGGTGGGGCATCTCTAGCAGGAGGCTGACTCCGCATTTCTCAAAAGAGCAACACATCGGGAGGGGGAGGTGCAGAGAGGCCCGCAGTTCCAGCATCCCGAAGGGGGAGGGCGCACCTCAATTCCTTTTGGGACAGGGCAGGGTAGAAATAAATGAACGAATGAATTTAGCAATGAAATGAGTTAAAGGATGAAACAAGGGCATGTCGGCTTCCTTACAACATCCCAAAGGGCTGGCCCCACTCACTCGTACAATCAGCCAACTCTCGTAACCTAATGCAGTAGGTTTTGAGGCCAATAAATGAAGAACTGCCTTCTTTTTGGAGTAATACCGTTATTTTATGAAATATTTAACCTGTGATCTTAAAGAGGTAGCACTGGCTGATGAAAGCACAGGTTACAAAAGGGCCCCGGGATCTATGCACCGCTGGGGAACCTGACCCCTTTTTGAGATCAACCTCACATGGCAGGGAGCCTCCTAGAACCCCCTGATGCCCCTGCTGGGTCCAGGTGAAGGACAGATGGACCAGGGTAAGCATCCCCTGGGTACCCAAGATAGGAGGGCCTCCCATTTTGGGGCTGGCAGTGTTGTTGTTTTTCTTCCAAATTATTCATGTTAAAAGATCATGATAATTGCTTATTTACCTGTTTTTCATGGGGGATAGAGCTTTTATGAGAAGATTATTTATCTAGAAAGTTCCTAGAGCATTTACAGGTCATTCTCCCAGGATCTCTGCTTCCTAGGATTGGAGACGACATTTTCTTACAAAATAAGAATTTAAAAACATTTTCTTACAAATTTTTATTTTTCTTCCCAAAATACCTAATGACTGATTGCTCAAGAGTGTTATCATGTATCACTAACCCTAGTGTCCCCTTTTCACTTCCAGAAGGTATTTTATCCAAATTCGTATAAATTTTCTAGACAAGTTGCAGTTGGTGGAATGTTCCAGAACAATACTTTCAACGTCTACATGGAGAAGAGCGTTGTGACGGGTCCGGACAACTTCATCACCTTCTATGACCGGCTCAACTTCCACCCCAGCTACAGGGTCAGCAAGCCGTCCATCTGTGATTGAGGGGCCTCCCGGCTCTGGCGGAGATAGTCTGGACAACTGGCAGCCCTAATCTTTGATAATTTGCCCAATTGTGAAGGAACACACTTCACTGCTTTCCCTGAAAATATTTTTCCTCTCTAGGTTAGAAAAATGTGCAAATGGGGCTATGATGCCCTACTTTCTCTGTTTTACATCTAGATGAAAAAGAGCTAATGGCTTGACTTTCCATTAAAAACCTTGCCATGTCCCCAGTGCCTGACTCAGGTATAACCAATAAGTAGGGCGGTGGGCATCCTGGGACCCCGATCTCAGTCTGAATGCTGGGAACGCCCAGAGAGCCCCACCTGCATCTTTATTTGGGAGCCATTTTTATACTCATGACAAACTACACGTGGTTTCTGTTCTCAAGCATCCTGCCGAGCCACGGAGGGAGGGTAGGATGCCCTGCCTGGGTGTGGACGAGGGCTGGGCGAGGAGGCAGAGGGGACCTCAGGAGGAAAGCTCGAGGCGGGACCGGGCAGGAGGGCCCTTACTGGCCCTGACCCGGGCCAAGCTTGGCGTGATACTGAGCACCCCCTGGCCACGAATAGGGCCGGGGCAGAGGCGGAAAAAACAAGGTTGGTGAGTGCTGCTTGTTGCTGAGGAGTGAGGGGTACGTCGGGGTTCCCCGCTTGCTGTTCATTGTCCCTTTTCAATAAAAAGTTTAAAAAAAATCAGGCGGGGAAGACCATGTTTTTCTCAGATGGGGGTAATAACTACATAAAGTGGATTTCTCTTTCCATGTAGTTAGTTCTCAATCAATGTTTACTAGGATGTAGAGGGTCCTCAATAAGAAAACATTTTCTAGGACAATATATATCTTCCAGACATAGATTCCTCCCACCTTCCTTTATGACAGCTCATCACAGGAAATCCGGAATGTGTTGGAACCAGACAGAAGAAATCATTGTTACAGACCATCGTCGCTACCTTCTTTACAAAGGTTTTTACCCAAAGAGATTTTACTCACATATGAATTTGGGAGGAAATGAAATACCATGACCAGTTATTTCTTCATTAAAAACTTATTATTACACAAAAGTAAACATTTCAGCAACATTCTTAACGTTCAGTTTGGGGTGGAAGTGGTTCCCAGAGAAAATCAATCTATTGAATAGAAAAGGTCCAAAGCTGAGTCTGGAGCCAGAGTCTATTGTCATATCCTTCTCCTGAGCTGGAAAACTGGCACAGACTCCAGGCATCACACTGACAATGCCTTTTTTTTTAACAACCTTTCATTAAAAATACCAAAATCCTCAGAATGTTTCTGTGTTTCTCCTCTGTTGAAATAAAAAAAGAAAAAGAACAGCTCATCAATCCAGTTTCTAAACTCACTGAAAAGGACACATCCCTTCCTCTGTGGCTGGCTGGGAAGCGCAGGGGATCCAGGGGAGGATGCAGCCGTCAGGCAGAGTGACGGTTTCCCCTCCAATCTAGACCCGGTGAGCACCTGCACTCCCGCAACGGGACAGTGGGTGTAGGTCAGGGCCCAGGGTGGGACGGTCAGCCGAGCTGACATCCACAAACAAAACATGCCAAGCACGCCAGTGAGCTTTATGAAGTTAATTCTGGCATCAAGATCAGGCATTGAAATGCTTTAATTGACATAGCCAATAACCAATATTTCTGTATCAGTTGCTAATGAGTTAATGGAACGTTAGACTCTGTACGTAGAATAAATGTCTGGAAAGACGGGCAACCGAAGTACCTCGGGTATAACGTACATGCCCGTCTTCCTGAAAACTCACCCACCATCTCCGGCTCAGGCTCCCAACTCCCACATGCTCCTGGTGCCTGGGCCCCCGCGAGGTGCCGTGCCCCCCTCCACTTGTCTGCTTTCACGGTTTCGAAGAGCTTTGACAGCGTCACCTCATCTGATGCTCACGCCTGGGGCAGGTCTTGCTGTACCTCCATCTATGGATGGGAAAATTAGGGTCCAGAGGGGGTGCCCTGCAGCAGGTCCTGGGCTTGAACCCACCTTGGGGGGTCCTGGGAAGGGCCAGGTCATCAGCATCTGACCCCATAGACACACTCTAACTTCCTACATGTTTGCATGAGTCATATAGGAACTCCAGTGATTATCATGAAATTTATCTTTTTAACATATTTTCAAACTGGAATCTTTATGTGTGAGGGAAAATAAAAGAGTTTAGATTGACAGATCTAAGTTACAAGAACATGCCTTCTGTTCGGCATTATAGCATATAGAATGGGAAGAAAATGACACCCATCATTCTTCTGACCTTTGTACTGAGTTCCTTTGAAATCTTAAATCCAATCAGAACAATTACGGGAAAGGTGATCCAAACAGGGTAACAAAAACCAGTTTCCACAGGTTATTAAATAAACTGCACGGCAATTCCAGAGAAACTCCTTCCCCACCCACGAGTAGGTCTTTGCTTTATCTGGCCTTTATTCCACTCTGAAATGAAACATTGACAAAGTTTCACAACACTTTACTAATCGCTTAATTTAGCTGCCGAGTTGGCTTAAAACCAGTAACTTCTTACTCTAAAAGTATATTTTCATTTGTTTGTCTATTTTTCTTCAGTGATATTTAATCTTTTATTTACAGTCAATTAAATGGTTTCAAATACATAGTAAAATATGTTGACACTGGGAAAAATAATCCCTCTGTTCAGCACACAACACACCAGAAATCTCAAAGATTCAGCAAGTAATATAATATTTCCCCCTCCCTGCCCCCCTACACAGGCCCTTAAATTAATTTCAAGGAGGGAGGAGGATCAAGGTGGCAATAATTTTTATATGAGCAGATAAAGGGCTATTTCAGTTGAGGGCCTGGTTTCCCACTGCGAGTGTGTCTCAGCTTGGGAAAACCTGTTGATAGCTTGGATTCTGAGCAAAAGAGAAAGTTCAGAGCAACTCTTCTCTATTTTTTAAAATTTTATTTATTTTTGGCTGCATTGGGTCTTCGTTGCTGCGTGCAGGCTTTCTCTAGTTGTGGTGAGGCGGGGTTACTCTTCATTGTGGTGCGCGGGCTTCTCATTGCGGTGGCTTCTCTTGTTGAGGAGGGCGTGCGGGCTTCAGTAGTTGCAGCACGTGGGCTCAGTAGTTGTGGCACACGGGCCTAGCTGCTCCACAGCATATGGGATCTTCCAGGACCAGGGCTCGAACCCGTGCCCCCTGCATTGGCAGGCGGATTCTTAACCACTGCGCTAACAGGGAAGCCCATGACTCTTCTCTTTAGGAAGACCCTCTCCTTGATGCGGAGACGCGGTGGTGAACGTCGAACACTAACCTCCAGGACTTCCCCCTCTTCCCACTCCCATCCTATTCTGCTGGGACTTCTGATACAGGCCCATTCTTTCCAGAAAAGGGGGCAGTTCCTGCAGCAACACAGTGGCCCCAGGATGACCTAACCCAGAGCATTAGACACCTCAAAAACCAGGTCTCTCCCCCTTCTTTGCATTAGGTGAAATGAACCTGTGGCCCCAGGTACATAGATGCCCACCCCCTCCCCATTGGGAAGCAGGAGGGGCTCTTTGGTTCGGACTTATCTGTAGGTCTTAGTAATTACAGCTTGATTTGGTAACACATCCTCCCCGAGACTCTTCCTAAAAGGCGGGCACATGTGCCATCTGATGCAGCAGCTCCGGGGATGCTGTGATGCACGGATGCAGGGTCGGGCCTGGATCATCGGAGGAGCTGTACCAGGGCTGCAAACGTACAGACAGCCATCACTAAGTGACAGTGCTCCCGTCTGCCCCCACTGCAGCCCCCTTTGCAGACAGGGTGCAGGGGGACCTCGGACCTTGGCCCCAGTGTGGGCCAGAGTTGACCTAGGATGTTGGGGAGAGGGAAGGCAAAAGCTTTCATGCAGCGTGGCTTGTTGGCAATCCAGGGATGGGCCCGCACAATCACGTTTATGTCCAGCTTGTGAAAACCAGGCATGGCCTGCACTGCCAAGTAAGCACACAGACCGGGGCTGGGGAGGCAGGGGGAGAGGAAGGTGCAAAGGGTCTGGGGGAGACTGGGATGGGCCACAGGAGCAGAGAGGTGCTCAGGACTAAATGCACGATGGCACAGGAGAACACTGGCAGGTCCTAGACATTGGGTTCTCACGTCAACATCCTGCAAAGGCCACTCTGCACAGGACAGACTACATCAACTGATTTGTGAGCAGTGCTTGATTTATTAGCATTAAAAAAAAAAAATCCAGTTCTTATATACAAAACAAGCTGATTTTTGTTTTCAAGTGTTAAAAGCACTCCTTCAAAATTAAATGAAATTTAAAGCATGGATGAATGAGTTGTTTTTCCTGGAAGCACTTAAGTGAATGAATATTTGAGAACGGAAATATCGAATGCACAGCGTGTAGGCACCGGACGGTCATGGAGTCCACAGGGCCTGCTCGTCACAGCATCTGACCCAGTGGACACTGACTGTGGGTGCTGGCACATGTCCCCATTTGGGTACAGAAGTGGATTCCTGTTAAGACCTAGGGGGGCACAACATGTAGAAAATTCACTTGCACATTAGAATAACAACTTCAGCTGCAAATTAAACCTTGCTCCAGGCCCACTGCAGCTAAACTGATGAGTTGTCACACTCGGGGCAGCTGATCAAAGTTTGCTGGACGATCGCGGGTAAACGTCAGTGCTCAGCCTCACGTGTGCAGGTTCCCACCTGCCTCTTCTGTAGCTGTGGGCACCGCAGCAGCCTCAGAACACAAGGCACAGGATGCCACGCTCTTCCCTGTGTGCATGGCACCGCTGCTCAAACACACCGAGAGCACGGGCACGGCCCTGCCGGTGGAGCACAGCCCCAGCGAGCCCAGTTCCCGGAGGGCGGTGGGCTTTGTCCTCGGTCCTCAGGACTCCGGGCACCAGAACCCGTGAAGCAGCCGCTGCCTCTTTGCTTTGCACGGATCAGGACAAGGGCATTTAAAACACACGGGCTGCCTGGTACCTTTTTGGAGCTGTGATTAAAAACGAAGGACGGCAGCTCCTGTATAAAAAGAGGTTTATTGAGCTGGTAGAATCATGTCATAAGTGAACAGGACTGGACATTGAACAACACAGGCTTCAGGTGTGAACTGGTGACCAGCCCTGAGATCTCACTCAGGATTTCTACGTGCAACTGGCATGGCCGGTTTGCTCGCTGGCCATTGTGCTTTGAAACGCTTTTCCAATCGAAGACATGCTTGGGCCTCTTGGGGGCCTGTGGCCTCTTTTACGAAAGAAGTGCTGTCCAGGAGTGTCCCAACCAAGACCGCTGGGGCATTCTGGCGCATCTCAGGTGGGGCACCAGCTGCTGCCTTCCTCGGGCCCGAACTGTGGCCACGACTGGCCATGGCCACCAGCGATCAACCCCAAGTGCAGGGACAGTCGGAACCAAGTGTTTGCTGATCTAAGACTAGTGCGGAGACCACGGAAAACTGCCCCGAGGAACGCCCTACAAAATCCAACAATGGTATTCACCAAAAATATTTTTTACAGCACTTTAAATAATTTACAAAGAGCCTACAAAAATCCTATTTACCAGGACACATCCGTTAAATAAAAACATCCTTTCGCGTTACTGTACATATATATACAGGCTGTACAGGGGCCTCCAAGGCTCCGCCCCTTCATCAGGAGTGTGTGACACGTGGGGACCGGCACACACACGCTTCGCCCAGTTCCCGCAGCCAGGAGCGTGCTCACAGCTGGAGGACGGGGCCCTTGGCCAAGAGGCTGCCGCCCTCCTCCACAGACGCATCACTGAACTCGCTGGCGTCGCTGCCCAGGGCCTCCTGGTCTTCGTCTCTGTCCACACCCCTCCGCCTGTACCGCAGGTCTAAGATGCTCTCCTCCGGCCCCGAGTTCCTCCTGTCGGGCAGACTGAGCCCTGCCTGGGACTTCCTGGGCGGCCAGCGGCCACCCTCCTGCTTCACCACCAAGTGTGAGCTTCCGAACACTGGGCCGTGGCCAGCCTGGGTCTCTCGGAAGGCCGAGAAGGATGGGCCCTGTAGAGGCAGACCCAGCGGGGGACTGAAGAGGCTGGCCTGCTTCCCCCCCCAGGAGACACTCTTCCCGAAGTGAAACAGCTGCGTGGAGAGCAGTGGCGAGAAGCCGGCAAAGGGCAGGCCTCTCTTGGGGTCCATGGCGAGGCTGGGCGAGCCCCGGGCCTGGCCCTCCAGCCCCTTCTCTCTCTGGCCCCGGAGGCCCCCTGTCCACGCCGCCGCGTCCCTGCCTTTCGTGCTCAGCGCCCAGGTGCTCTGCAGGCGGCTCTGGGGGGAGAAGTCAGCCCAGGGCAGGGCGAGGCCGGCCCGGGGCCTCCCCTCTCGCTCGGCGCCCGGGGTCCGTGCCAGTGAGCTCCGGCTCTCTGCCCGAGTGCCAGCCTCCATGCAGCTCGGGAGCTGACCCAATGCGCTTTCCCCCCCGGCGGCCTCAGCCCCCCTCGGGCTCTTATCTTTGGGCGCATAGGCGGTTCTCCTACTGGCTGGTGACCCTTTGGCAGATGCAGTCCCGCTGGTGCTCCTGGGCGGCACCAGTTCACATCTGGCCAGGGCTGCAGGGATGCAGGCCTGCTCGGCGCGGGGGCTGCTCCTCCCGGCCGGAGCGAAGGCTCTGCCCGGGCCCCTTGGTCCCTCGGCCGGCTGCAAGGGCCCCCTGCACCTCTGGCTCCGAGTGCACATGCCAGGCTGAAGGGCCGGGCCGGGAGGTGGCACTTTCCGGCATGGCAGCTCTGGTTTGCCCCCGCTCCCTGTCCCGAGAGCGGTGGGGCCCCCTCCTTGAATTTCTGATCCGCTCACGGACTCCTTGGCCTTTTCGGCCAAAAACCTCCTAATCTCCAGTTCAATGCTGTCATCACTGTCTACAGAACTGCTGTCATCAGACAGGGCGCTGGGGCTCGGGGCCAGACCGTCAAGTTCACGGGCTTCCGATTCACCAGAGAACAGGCTCCTCCCTGCGGCCTGGCCCCTGGACTGGGGAGCCGGGGGCGCGGCCGCGGCCGCGGCCGCCACGCCATCTGGCTTCGCTCTCACTGCTTCTCGGCAGAGGACGTGCGAGGGTCTCCCCGGGCTCTCTTTCTTGGACTTTGAGAGGCAGCTTTTCAGCAGATGTGGGCTCCGGTCTTTCCAGTCTTTCGGGAAGCGCCCTACTTTATCCAGGAACCGCGTCTCCGTGGTGCTGAACCTGACCCTCTTGCAGCCGGCTCTGGGGTCTTTGCACCTCTTCCGGAGCCTCCGCTTGGACCGCAGCAGGTCCTTGATGGCCGTGTCCAGGTCCTCGTCGCTGTCCAGTGAGCTGCTCTTGTCCTCGGAGCTCTCCTTCTCATCCACGCGCCTCGCCTCAGCCGCCTTCCCGGGGCCTGGCAACACGGGACCCTGCGTGACCGGGGCCCCGCGCTCATCACCTGGCACGCCCGTCCTGCAGGGGAGAGGCTGGCCCCAGGTCTCACCCTCCCTTCCCGGGGCCTCGCTGGCTTTCCCCTTGCTGGGCTGCGCTCTCCCCTGGCTGCGGTCGGCGTCCCGGGCGCTCTCCTGCGCCTCGGCCGTCTCTCTGGTCCTCTTGGGTGCGCACGGCCGCACGGCGGTGCTGCCTGCTCCGCGTGTCCTCTTGCAGCTCAGCGACAGGTCTGGCGTTTTGGAGGCCGAGGCGCTGAGGCCGGGCGGCGGCAGCGGGCTGTGTGCCAGCCGCGGGCATGTCTCCGTCCTGGGCAGCAGCCCCCCTGACTGCGCCTTCAGAGCCAAGAACGTCCGGATTTCCTGTTCAATGCTGTCGTCGCTGTCCACACAGCTGCTATCACCGTCGGAGCAGGGAGGCACGTCGCGGGGATACAGGAGTGGGCTGGCAGGCGGGGATCTGGTGCCGCCCTCCAGGGGGCTCGGCAGGATCGTTTTGGAAATGTCCAGGATTGCCTCAGCGCACATCAGCTCCGCGGATGTGTCTGCGCGGCACGGGGACCCGTCCATAAACTTGCTTTCGGCAGCTGTACTTCCTGGAGGTGCAGGAGCCACGGTTTCCCTGGGAGGCCTGGAGGGGTGGTCGGGGTCCAGGCCACCCGGGCTGAGGTCCGCAGCCTTGGTGGCCACCGGCTTCTTCTTGCCCGGGGTCTTCCCGTGGGCTTCGAGCCAGGTGCTCTTGGTGCAGAGGCCCATGCCGTGTGCAGGGGGCCCGGGGCCCTTCTCCTCTGCGGGCAAGGCCCTCTGTGGCAGCTCGCCACCTGCCTCCTTCCTCTTCTCCAGCTGGTACAGCTGGATGGCCTCCTCGATGCCATCATCGCTGCTTGAGTCGGCCGCCTCAGGCACCAGGGCTGCACTCCTGGCTCGCCTTCCCCTCTTCCCTGAGCCGGTGCCCCTCCTGACCCCGACTTTACCAGGGGCTGCTTCTGCAAGGCGGCCTGCAGCCGTGGCGGGCTCAATGGTGACCTTGCACCTGGGGCCTCTGGGCAGCGCGCCAGCCTTTGTGGACCTGGGAGGCTTTCGGAAGGTGAACTCCTTACAGGCGCCCGCCAGCTCCTGCTGGTACGCCTTGCCCGTCGGCTCTCTGCTGGACCTAGACGCCGATTGGGCCAAGCTGTCACTGGGGTCTGGCTTTCTGTCTGCAGGAATGTCACACTTTTGGGTCTCGTGCTGCCTCTTCTCACTTAGGAACTGTTCGATCTCCGCCCGGATGCTCTGTTCGAAGGAGTCCTCGCTGCTCACACTGCGCGGCGAGGCAGAGCCCTGGTCCTCGCCGACTCCCCTGTGGCTGCTGGGGATACCAGCAGGGCCAGCTGCAAGGTCTGGGGGACACAGGGCGGTCGGGGTGCCGCTCGGAGGCGGCTCTGGTTGGCATCGACTGGCTGCGGGAGGCCGGGCGGCTCCGCTCTTGGCCTTCAGGTACTCCTGGATGGCTTCCTCAATGTCGCGGTCCACGGAATCATCACTGTCCGAATCCAGCACCAGGGGGCCAAGGTCCGCGGCCTCCTCCTCCCCCTTGGGGTCAAACCCAGCAGCAAGACCACAGGCAGCAAAGGCGGGGCTGGTAGCCAGCCTGGTGCCGCGGCCCCTCTCCGCCCTCTGGCTTCTCGGCCGGGCATGCTCGCCGCTCATGCCCAGGGTGGCCCCGTCCCCCTGAAGCGTGCTGATGACCATCTGCACCTTGGCGCTCACCGCCGCTCTCGAGACGCCCTCCTTCGGCTCCGAGAAGCATCCGGGAAACCTACAGCTCCCGGGTGGGCCAAAAGCCTCCCATTTGGACGGCAGAGCGAGCACAGGAGGGGCATTCATGAGAAACATCCTAGCCGACGGGACGCGCAGAGGGGCGGCACTTTGCTCCTCTGCCTGCTTCACATCCTGGAGGACAAGGCACGCCGGGATGGCGCTCTAGGTCAGGTCACGGAGAAGCGGTGGGCCTGGTGAGGGTCCAGCCGGCCGCGGGTCCCAGGGCAAGTCACTCACGGCTCCCGAGTCTCATCTCCGTTGGCTGTAGATGGAGGACGGCCACGAAGCTTCATGAGAAAATGCTTCCGAGCCACCGGCAGCGAGCTCGCGGGAGCTCCCATGAGTGTCCTTTCCCCGTCCCTCTGTCCATCTTCTCCGGTACAGGAACAGAGGTTTTATTTACCTCCAAAAGTTGTCAGGAGGTGCCAGTGAGATAAAGACGCAGTGCTTCTCTGCAGGTGGAAGAGAACGACTAGTATGAATCCAGGTTCAGCGAGACGTCGTGGGTAGGTCCCACCTTGACGCGGATCAGCAGCTCCTGAAATGAGAAGTTACTTGATGGGAGTATTTAAACATGTATCTTATCTCCCCAAACAACTTTAAAGAGTCACTTATACCAACGCCTCTTTATTTTATTTTTTTAATTTATTTATTTTTTTGCGATACGTGGGCCTCTCACTGTTGTGGCCTCTCCCGTTGCGGAGCACAGGCTCCGGACGCACAGGCTCAGCGGCCATGGCTCACGGGCCCAGCCGCTCCGCGGCACGTGGGATCTTCCCGGACCGGGGCACGAACCCGTGTCCCCTGCATCGGCAGGCGGATTCTCAACGACTGCGCCACCAGGGAAGCCCCCCTCTTTATTTTAAAACGTCGAATGTATATTTGCCAGATGGTCTCACGGGACCGTATGATTATTTTTAGGTAATTAATATAGAAGTTGCCCCAAACACAGTCAGGCGCCCCTTTTCATACTGTGTGGTTTCTCCACAGCTTTTGTATCTCAGACCAAATGTGGCTGGGTCGGCAGAACCACTGGGATAGTCTTGGGGACACTTTGAAGACCTGCTCCCAACAGCATTTACACTACAGGTCTGGGACCACCGCCGGGGAGGGGAACATAACGCAGGCTGTACACAGCCGATTAGAAAGACGTGAAATACATAACTGTCAGTTCTTAACATGTTTCTCTGACCTCTCCCGATCCCCTGCAAACTGAAATGCAAAGTAGCCGAGATGCAAGAGGAGCTTGGCAGTGCTTGTGGAAACAGGGAAATTGAGTTCCAACCCAAAACAGTGCCAGGCAAGGCGGTCACCACCCTGGAGCCTTGGGGGGGGGTGGCCGGAAGTGGCCTGTGTGTTTGCTTTGCTTCCCATGCAGATCCTTCTCCCCCAGGAGCTTCCTTCCTGACGAGCACAGAATCCTGTGTTTACACACCACAGTCCTTTCCAGGAAAGCCTAGCCCAGCCACCTAGGCACAGATGTGCCCAAACAGGTGGGACCAGCAATTAACCAGAGGGCACGACCAATTCAGAAGGAAGTCCTCTGCTACTACTGTTTATGCTCAAAAAGTGAGACTACAATGTAAAAGAATTTGCTGCATTTACCTGTGATTCTCTTCAAGTCCAGGTTCAGTGTGACGTCAGCAGAACGGTTCAGGGCTTGGGTCTTCGTCCCCCCACCTCTACGCTGTAGCATCTTGTGCCCACTTTTTAAACAGACTTTTGACTGCCAAGATTAAAGAGAATCAGAGACCTAATTCAGAGGCTGAAACTACAGCTGGTAAATATTTTTGGGGAAAGAAATCACATTAAGGGCTCAAAATTCAATTTTGGAAGAACTTACCCTGAGGCCAAATACACTTAACCGCAACTAATTCCCAGCTCTCCTGGGTCATTGGTCTGATCCTGTAGGACGGTGATGCAGGGAACATGTGAGGCTATTTATCCGTCCTCAGATGTGAGCACCCGTAACAGTCCACGATCCCTCCCACAGCACCACCCTCCAGGGAGATTCCCTCCCAAGGGCAGCGGGGAGCAACAGTGGGGAGGGGGAGGGCTCTTTCACTGGGCTGTGCCCACCTTGCTGTGGTCATTATTCAAGCTGCCTTGGCAAAAGGACAGAGATTACGAGACATCTGCATAGGTCTTGCACTGTGAAGAGTCTACATAAAGAATATCAACTTCTTAAACAGCACTGCTATTTGAAAAAGTGGGCCCAAGGATGAACCCAAGCTGCAGCGGTTTCCACTCCAGGTAGCAGAGTGGGCGGAAGGAAAAGCGCTGCTCTCTGCTCATCACCTGGACCATGTTCATAGCTCTTAAATGGCCATGGAGAGCTCGGACTCCTGGTGGGCAGTTTTCTGAACTGTCAAATTACCTGGCGCAAGAATGAGGTTAAAAATTCAGAGAGCGTCTCCAGCGACAGCTTGTGGCTTTAAAACAATCACCTACATGAGATGAATCATCCCCGAAACTGGACTTGGAGAGACTGTGGGCTGAGGCCTGGGGGCTTCCGTCTTTGTCAAACTGCCACCCTGCTCCTCGAGAACCCCGGGACCAGGTCTGGGGGGTGGCTGTGAGGACACCCAGCCCTGCGCCCCAAAGCCATGTGGTGCCAGAATTTGAACAGTGGAGGAGGGCACCTGGGTCTCTTCTCAGTCTAGGCACCAACCTCCAGGAGGGCAGAACCTCGCTGATGCTCATCCCCTGGCCAAAGCTGGCTCCCCGCAGGCGATGTGGCTTCGCCATTAATGCTGTGCAGCTCCTGCTCTCCCCTCCCAGGCTGGACTTTCCCCAGGGTGAGGGAGGTGAGGGTCAGGATACAAGGCCCAGAAGGAGGGCCCTCTCTGGAGGGCAAGCCTGAAGTGGGCGTGCGCTGGAATTCTGGCTCTGGCCTGCGGAAGATGAGACTTTACAATACAGCAAGGACGGCTCCCCAGCAAAGCTGCAGGGCCACTGCCAGTGCCTCGGGGGCCGGAGGCCAGGCGAGATCCTCCCGGCTGACCCTGCCCTGCCCTCTGCTCCCGGCCTGGGGGCGCTCACTCCCAGCGCAGCCTCTGCCAGGAGGGATCCCGGCGCCCGGAGAGGCGACCCGGTTCTCTGGCAGGAAGGGGTCGGGCCTCCACGCAGGGCTGCGCCTGGGTTATATTCTGGGCTCGGTGGGCTTGGGGGCGAGGGGCCCGGTGACCCTCCGGGAAGCTGCACGGGGCGGGGCGCAGGGCACGATCTCAGCGGGAGGGCCGGGCCCCGGGCCCTCGGCCGCGCCGGAAGCTGTCCCGCCGCGGGCCCTCACCTGCGCCTCACCTGGGCCCCGCGCCCGGCCGGCTTCGAGGAACGCGGGCGCGCGCAGGCGGGGGCCCCGGCCAGGAGCCGCCTCTGAGGCCGCGACCCCCGCCCGCCGCGCCAGCTAACTACCCGGCGCCGGGCCGAGCCCGCCCCGCCCGCCGCGGCCCCTACCCCGGCGGCCCGGCGCCGCGGTGCGGCCTGCATGCCCGCCCTCCGGCCAGGCCCCCTCCTCCCACTCGGCCCCACGCCGGCCCCCGCCCCGCGCGCCGCGTCCCGGGGAGGCGGCGGGGTCCCGGCGCGGAGGGGCCGGGCCGCCGGCGCCGGGGGCGCGCGCGGGAGGGCGGGGCGCGCGCGCGGGGCGGGGCGGCCCCCGGAGCTCCCTCCCCGGACCTACCGGCGGCGGCGGTGGGGCTGTGGCGGCCGCGCTCCGGAAGCCGTGCCCGGTGGCTGGGCATCATGGGAATGGCACGGCCGAGTTCCGGGGGAGGCGCGCGGCCCGGCCGGACCCCCGCCCGGCGAGCGCGCGCCCACCTGCCGGCCGCGCTGCGGAGGAGCCGCGGGCGCCGCGCGCCGCCCCCGCGCCCACCCAGCCCGGCCCCGCCCCGCGCCCGCGCCCGCGCTCGCGCCCCGCGCCTGCCCAGCCCGGAGGCGGCCCGAGCCTCCGGAGACGCCCCGCCCCTCCCCAGCCTCGGGCCGGCCCCCCGAAATGTGACCGGTGCGGTTGGAGTGAGTAGTCGGAGTGATGTCTGACCCCCAGCCCACTCCGGCCAGAGGCTGGGGCCCTGTTTGGGCGCCCTCTCCCCTGGCCCCCACTGCCCCGGGAGCGGGGGGCGTGCGCTGAGTCAGTGGCCGAGTTGGCAGACGCCGCCCTGCCTCCGCGGTCCCCGGTGGGAAGTTCAGGCCGGGAGGCGCACAGATGGGCTACTTTATCGTGGATGATGTTACTGTGGTCATCAGCAGTCCTGTTACTAGAAGCTCCTACACGGCCAGTGTCCGCTGTGTGCCTAGCACCGTGCCTCCGGCTGGAAGGAGGTGGTTCCTTGCCTTAAGTCTGCGCAGAGCTCAAGTCTGGCTTCCTGGAAGCAGCGGGTCCTTCTGTGCCCCGCTGTCCCCCAGTACCCCAAGCTCCAGTGCTGCATGGCCAGCCTTCTTTCCAGGAAAGCTGCCCAGGCCTCCTGCTGCCTTTGCCCAATGCTTCTATGTGTCTGCCTTTCCTGCTTCACCCCAAACTTAGGGATAAGGAACCTGAGGCTAAGAATGGATAAACAACCCGCCCAGGGGCCGGGGTCCTGCAGCAGGGAAGCTCGGGAGGCAGCCTCGTGTTGGAAGCCCAGGACTTCAGAGCCGCAGGGGACCTGGCAGAGCAGAGCATCCCTCGGTCATTCAGGAAATGGTCACTGAGCACCTGAGCGTGTGCAGGCCCTTGGCCTGGCCTTGGGGGGTCTGTGGAGGCTGGGGTGGAGGCTGGGGCACCCTGTGACTGGCTCCATAGGCGTACCTGCAGCTGGGTTCCAACGGGAGGAAACAGATGTTAAAGACACATGTGTCCTGGGCGTTTGGCCTGTTTGGGAATGGGGAGGAAGCACTGTCTTCCAGGAACACCCCCCTCCACCCCCGCACAGTAAGACAGGTTCTGTTTTCTGGTCTCTTCGCTGACTGTATGGCCTTGAAGTTCTTTCTGGTTTTGTTTGATTTTTCTAACAGCTCAGAGATCTTCACCGGAGGCCTGTGATGTCCCACTGCTACTCAGGGTGCTAGGGCTGGTGGGGGAGCCCGGGCAGCGGGAGGGGCAGGTTGAAAGCAAGACATGAAGACTGTCCGTCTTTCCATCCCTACTGGCCTCCGTGCCCCTGACCCAGACCTATCTCGGGGTGAACTGGGGTTTCGTTTCCTGTCTAAAAAGTGCCAGAAGTTGGACAGGAGAAAAAAATCAGAGGCTTTTTCTTGCAGGAATGAGAAGGGGGCTATTTCTAGCCTTATCCGCCTAGGGAATTTTGGGGCCAAGTGTCAAGAAAGCCATGAAAACATAGCATTCATGCTTCAGAGAATTGTTTAATAAACACTGTCTTCTCACTATGAGTCATACTCTTTCATTACCAAAAGTTCGGGAAAAGATATCTAATTAATAACCTAATGAGCCACAAATAGGGACACACAGATGTTACTATGGTCATCAGCAGTCCTGTTACTAGAAGCTCCTACACGGCCAGTGTTTTTATTTTTTTTTGATTAATTAATTTATTTATCTAGTTTTGGCTGCGTTGGGTGCGGGCTTTCTCTAGTTGCGACGAGCGGGGGCTACTCTTCATTGCGGTGCGCGTGCTTCTCATTGTGGTGGCTTCTCTTTGTTGCAGAGCACAGGCTCTAGGCATGTGGGCTCAGTAGTTGTGGTGCACGGGCTTAGTTGCTCCGCGGCATGTGGGATCTTCCCGAACCAGGGCTCAAACCCGTGTCCCCTGCACTGGCAGCCGGATAGTTGACCACTGCGCCACCAGGGAAGTCCCTTTCCACAGTTTTTAAATAGTGCTGTGATGAACATCTTTGCTGATGTATCCTTGGAAGCCAGCTGAGTTTTCCTCAGGGTAAATTCCTAGAAGAGACCTCGCCTGGGCTGAGGACTGGGATGCATTTTGGCCAAAATGCCCTCCAGAAACGCCCAGCTGACATACCGTCCACCCACTGAGTGGGGAGCATGGTTGGACTGTATCCTTGCATTCGCGTCTGGCAATCTCACAGGTAAAACAAGTCTTTTCCACTTTGATTTTAATTTCTTTGCCTGGTGGTGGTGTAGAACATCTTTTTATTTTACTATTGGCCATTTGGAAAATTGCCTGTACGTGTTCTGTGAGCGTTTAAAATTTTTCTCTTGGGCCGTGTGTCTTTTTCTTTTTCCAGAGTTTTTTGCATTAAGGATTTAGCCCATCTCCAGTGTATACTCGTTTATTTTTCAGTTTGTCATTTTTCTTTTAACTTTGGATTTAGCTTTTGGTTTGTTTTGTTGACCATGCATGAGTTTTCAATTTGTGTAACCAAATCTGTGAAGTTTCCTTTATGGTTTCCGGCTTGGGGGTAAGGCCCAGGGCAACTTTTACCATGCTGAGATTTTGTAAGCCTTCACCAATTTAATGGCTAACTTTCCAAATAAGAACAATTGAAGACATGGAGGGGCATGAATTACAGATTCCTGTGGAAATCAGAAATCCAAGGGTGTGACGGGTAATAAACAGATTCTGGAAAGGGAAAGCCTTTCTTCATTCCTTTCTGAAGCCACCGACCTTCAGATACCTATGTATACACACACGCTTATGCGCGCACACACACCTGTGTGTGCACACAGGCACACGTGTGTGAACACACATGCACGTACACACACATTTATACTGTAACTTTGAGGAAGCTGTATCTCCTGCATGTTGTAAGATCTTCATCGGAGGAATAAGAAGGACATATGTTTTTATCAAAACTTTCCTGTTGTAAGAGGTGCGGACTTTGGCGGTTAGTCTTCCCCCAATCAGGCTCCTCCCTGTGCAAGTTCTGGGTCTCCTAGGATCCGCCCACAGGCTGCCTTCCCCCTGTTCTTTTTTTTTTTTTTTTTTTAAGAAGATGTTGGGGGTAGGAGTTTATTAATTAATTTATTTATTTTTGCTGTGTTGGGTCTTCGTTTCTGTGCGAGGGCTTTCTCTAGTTGTGGCAAGCGGGGGCCACTCTTCATCACGGTGCATGGGCCTCTCACTATCGCGGCCTCTCTTGTTGCAGAGCACAGGCTCCAGATGCGCAGGCTCAGTAGTTGTGGCTCATGGGCCTAGTTGCTCCGCGGCATGTGGGATCCTCCCAGACGAGGGCTCGAACCCGTGTCCCCTGCATTAGCAGGCAGATTCTCAACCACTGTGCCACCAGGGAAGCCCCCCCGTTCTTACCACCATGAAGTGGGCTCCCTTTTCCAAGGCAGGGTTCACCCTGGCATCTCTGCTCAGCCCAGGCCTGACTCTTCTAGAATGACAGTCAGTAGCTCTGCTGTCTCCTGGATGGGTGAGCGCTGGCGGCAGGGACCAGGGCCGTGGGTGGGCTTCCAGTCAGGCTCTGGGGCCCCATGCGGTCACTGCTCCCCTCTGGCCCTCCCTTTGCCCTTCTGTCAAGGGAGCAGGGAATCTTTAGGGACTTTCTCAGTTACTCTCCACACGGAGCCGGGGACCCCCAGGAAGACAGCCAGGACCGCAGGGCCAGAGTCAGTGCGAGTGAGAGAAGCCAGAGGCCCCTTTGTTTGTGCCTGTTTTCCCTAAAAGAGTTAAGGGTGCTCTCATAATGAAAGAAACTCCAATGAAAGGAGGCGCCACTTCCTCCCCACCAGCCCCCCGCAACTGATGGTCCCTAGGGGGCACATGGGGGATGCAGGCACCCCCGAACCAGTTGATGGGAGGATGAAGGGCTGCATACCCACCAGCGTCTGTGAAGTGTGAAGCCCACCGACCCCACTTCGAGGACTCTGTCCCGAGGTTATGGTCACACAGTTCACGCAGGCGGATCTCCACAAAGACGATTCTTCACTTAGCAAAGCAAACCCCACCTACACGGCTGTTCGGAGGGGCGGCGACACTGACCATCTGTGCCCGGGGCCTCTGCTGGAGAGGATGAGGTGGGTCCACATAAAGCCTCGGCTGGGCTGATCTCACCGGTGGCCGTGGGGTGTCCTGCCTGGCAGAACAGACGACAGAGTGGCATTTCCCCCCGGGACTTGCCAGCCACCGTTAGCATTGAGACTTCCTCTGCGGAGTGGCCCCGTGTGAGGGCTGGCCAGGAGATGCTGCATTGTTCTGCTGGGTTCTTTATACGGTTTCAACTTTAAAATCATGAGCATTGTTTAAATATATACAAAAATCAACTCATGTAAAGTATGGAATGGAAATGTATGAAAGTTCATGTGTGTAAGTGTAGACACACACACACACACACACCACCCAGACCAGGTCCAAGTAACTCCGTCCACTCGATTCAGTCTTTGGAAATTCTATTTCTGCAAAACCATTTTTTTTTGTTTGTTTGTTTTGCAGTACGCGGGCCTCTCACCGCTGTGGCCTCTCCAGTTGCGGAGCACAGGCTCCAGACGTGCAGGCTCAGCGGCCATGGCTCATGGGCCCAGCTGCTCCGCAGCATGTGGGATCTTCGCGGACCGGGGCACAAACCTGCGTCCCCTGCATCGGCAGGCAGACTCTCAACCACTGTGCCACCAGGGAAGCCCTGCAAAACCATTTTTTAAAATCTCTCGCCTGATGAGATTGGGATTGACATATACACGCTACTATGTATAAAATGTATTACTAATGAGAACCTACTGTATAGCACAGGGAACTCTACTCGGTGCTCTGTGGTAACCTAAATGGGAAGGAAATCCAAAAAAAGGGGGGAATATGTACACATATAGCTGATTCACTTTGCTGTACAGCAGAAACTAACACAACATTGTAAAGCGACTATACTCCAATAAAAATTAATTAAAAAAAACCTCTCACCTCAGAAACGACCTTTATTCAGTTTATTTCTTGAGTGTCAGGTTCTTAGAATTTTCCTGACATGAATTTCACCCAGTTTATTATTTACCATTTCAGGGGCCAACTTGACTTTAAGATCGTCTGTTTATAAGGCAGCTAAACTAAGGCAGAAAATAATCCCCTTGAGACGAAATTTTTCAGGAGGGCCCAGGGTCCGTCATAAACGGAGAATGAAGTTGCATTACCTCCGATTTACTCATGCAAGGGCAGGATATCTTCCAGCTCAAGACATGAGAGAAAAATGATTTTCTGTCTCTGATTCTTGGCAGAAAATAAATTGGACGAAGGCCCTCATTCTTATCAGACAATTTTGGGAAGTTTGCGCCCGTCCTCACCTCGGAGGGCCTGTGGGTAACTGGGGCGGCACTGGGAGGTGGCCAGACTGGGGGCTGAGGCCCCCAGGTTTGAGGAACCCTTTAAAGGCAGGAAAATGTACTGAGCAAAGGCAAAGCAACAAAGGCCGGCAGAAGTCAGATGTCTTGGGCTCAGATGCTCTGGGACAGGAGCCCCCCTCAGGTCAGTCCACGCAGACATGAGAAGGAGACGCGTGTGCAGGGCTCAGGCTGGAGCATCCTTGGACACAGGACTGGGCGAGGGGAGGTGGCCATAATGTGGGTGCAGTGGAGGCCGAGACTGAGATGACCCCCTCAGATTGTCCCATTGAGGAAAGTGGCCAGGCCGTTACACCCCCTGCACAGAGGCCACTGGACGTGGGTGGCCCCTGGGAGGGAGAAGACCTCAGTCAGGCGTGTGGCCAGTGCAGACCCCACTCCTGGCGCCTCCGCCCTGAAGGGGTCTGGGCAGCTGCCCTGTGTCCACTGCAAGCCTCCAGGACTTTATTACTTTGGAAACAACTACTTGAATCCTGTACTTGAGAAATGCCACTCTTTGTATCCATATTTCAGGCAGAGTTAGTTAGCTTGTTAAATCTATAGGAGTTTTATCCCAACTGCATTCAGTGGAAGAGGCTGCTGAAAATTTGTCCAGAAATGATAAGATTATAAGACTTAGATAAGGAAATCTGCATCAGAATGTTAACAGCTAGGAAACAAGCAGGATGGCAAATGTGGCGAAGGAAACCAGTTCTGGCGGAACTTGTCTCAAGGACGCTTCCGTGCTCCTGGGGAATGAATTGGCACAGAGTAAAAACGAGAGTTCACACTTCAGTCTCAAAAATGTCCCCAAATCTGTAAAAATGATTCTATTTCAGTTTTCTTTTGGCAGAAAGAAGAGGAATCTACTGCACGTTCTCTGAGTTTTGGAAAGGCAATATGGAAAATTCAACCTTTTTTGAATACAAAGCTCCTTCTCTCCTGAATCACGTATTCCCTTCCTAGGACGTGGGCTGGGGAAGGGTCTCCTCAGGTTGATAAAGGGTCCTGGTTTCTCTGTGTACCAGTTAGTTTGGTGCCATTAGAGGAAAGTCGGGCTGCGTGGAGAGCTGGGCCTTCCCCTGTGTCCCATCCCCTCTCTCCATTCCAGAAGGCACTGTCTACTTTCACAGTAAAGCCGGTTTCAGAAACATTCCCCTCCATGACACTTTCTGTATTCCATCTTGGGAGTATCTTGCTCTGGCACATAACTGGAAAAACGTCAGGAACTTGCAGACCCGGGAAGGGACGTGAGGCCTGCACTGGTGGATGGAGACCCACTGGGAGGGGGCATGGGTGGGGTGACTGCCTTTGGGCAGACACCCAGCTCCGTCCCAGGGGGGCTCCAGTAGGCTGGCTCTCAGGCTGAGCACAGAGGCGTCGGAGGCTGGGAGTGAGGAGTGAACGGGGTGGGCACGGAGCCAGGGGCCGTGCAGGGTTTTCCCCTCCTTGAAATGAGAGCATCAGACACAGAGCTTTTCCCTGGGAGCCTGGGTTTTACTTTCTTAGTTTTCAAGTGACAGTGTTTCACTGCCCTGAGTGTGCCCAGTGAGTGTGGCTGTTTTTCCGACATGGGTGGCACAGTGTGGTCGTCCACACGCCCGACCCACCCAGCGCCCAGGCTGCAGGGCAGGACAGGTGAGCTGCCCCCAAGCCCCTGTGGAGATGGTGTGTGCAGGGGGAGCCGGCGGGGTGCCAGGGTGAGCACTCAGAGTGGACCCACTGCCCAGCTGGCACTTTCTGCTCTGTTTACACAGCAGGACGAGCCCCTTTATAAAAAGCAGCTGTGGCACTTTACCCTACACTCAGACACCATGGTCTCCAGTTACAAGGGAAGGGGGTTTGCTCTGCTGGGAGTCAAGAAGAGGTTGACCAGTAAGACAGACTTAAAACGTAGCCATAATTCCTAGAGTAGAAGCCAGAGAGAAGGAAGCTTTTACCTGGGCCGCCCAGCACCACGGAGGTTTTATACGAGAGACTCGCTGGGGGACAGGCTGGTTGGTTACATTTACGACTTGGGCAGAGGTGACCTTTCATGTCACCCTGCACAGTCCGCTCGCTTATAGTCTAAGGATGCAGTGTGTTAGTTTCATTCTTAATGCACATAAACACAGTGGAGACTTGTGTGTTCAGTTTATCTCAGCATCATTTAAGGCGTCAGGGAAAAGAGTTGGACCACAGAAGACAGGCCCAGAAGTGGATTGTCTGGGTGGGGGGCAAGCAGGCCCCACTGGATCCCCAGCCACTGTTATTCTCTGCAGCCTCTGTTGCCAAGGATAGAAAGGGCCAGGAGTGCCGTGCAAACCCTCTGGCTAAGAAGCCACCCTGGCTCTGGGAGCCTGGAACAGAACATGCAGGCACAGTCTGAGGTTTCCGGGGCTGGAGGGGCTGCTGCGGGTGCCACGGTGATAGCCCCTGCTCTGACGGCTGCCCTGGACCTGCGGCCGGCTGGAGAAGAACTCCACCTAAAACCTCAAAGGAGAAACCCAGGCATTTAAAGGTGGTGCCCAAGAAAGAATGTACGTTTGACAACCGGTTTCTGCTCTGTGAATCTTCGCAGATTTTGGCTGAATTTTGGTGCCTTTGGCTGAACTTGGGGAAAAGAGCAGAGCTTTGTTCTGCACTGAGACCTGGAGAAAAAAGAGGTGTCTCTGCTGGGCGTCGGCTGGATCTTCCCAACACGCCCAGAGCTGCTCTTGATGTCGGACGAGGCTGGAGAGAGCGTCCCATTGCGTGGTCTGGGGGCCCCCGCCTTGGGCCTCTAGGACCAGGAAACTGAGGACAAAACGTATGTGATTGGAGAAGGAGAGAGCTGCCTGGTGGACGTCTTCCTGAAGAATCCAGAGCCGACTGAGAAACTCGGTGGAGGAGAAGGCCACTTCTGGAGAAACGTCCAAGCACAGACCACGTCCCTTGGCTGAAGGTCCTGATGAAAAGACAAGGCTTCTTTCAGGGCTGCCCAACCGAGGGAGCCCAGAGACTCTAGGCTTGAAGGACAGGCCAGCGGCAGAGAGAGCTTCATTCAAGATATCCTGCCCCAAACCCAGGACTCTTATCCTACTTGATAAGAATGCTAAAAGTTTAGTAAACATGTTACAGCCTCAGCCCTGAGAGTACCTCCTCGCTTTTCTTACCACTGGTGTCGAGACTTACTTGGAGACCTGAAATGGACAGAACGACATTGACCTTTGAACCTGAGACCTTGATCTGGGGGCGACAAGTTCAAAGGGAGAGCCTGCTCTGGTGCGGGAGCCGGCTTTCCCCCGCCCTGGGAGCCAGCACTCAGGGGCTCACCCTCTGGCCTCCCTGCCCGGACCCGGAAGCCACCTCCTTCGTCCACTGCCTTGAGGGAGGTGGACTGGCCGTCCTCCTCCACTGGCGGGACAGGCTGTAGGTGCCCTCCTGCTGGCCACTCAGAACAAAATAGAGTAAAATTTGAAAATAAGTCTAAGTCCATGAGTTCACTGCAACATTTCTAAATAACCCAAATCATTACCTTCGGTGGGGGATCGGGGAGGGGAACAGGAATCAGGTCCTCATCCTGAGGTCGTGCAGAGGAGAAATCCAACATTTCCCTGCCTTTCCCGAGTGAGCTGGGCCCCTGGGGAGCCACATAGTACATGGGGAGTGGGTTTTGTTTTGTTTTGTTTTGTAAATTAAAGCACTCTGACTAATAAACGAAAGAGGAACGTAGAATTCAAATATCACCATTTTGCAACTCCCTGGGGGAATTAGTGGGAATGGCAGCCGGTGGCCCTTAAAAGGGGATGATCAGACCTTCTGTGCCCCTGACGAAGAACACGGCAGCCCCAAGGGTTGGCCGAGGGGATGGGACTGAGTGATGGAGCCCCAGCTGCCACCTTGCAGGGATCTGCAGGGCCGGGGTGGGCTGGCCGAGCACAGGGAGGAGGTGGCCAGCAGCGCCCAGAGTGCGGAGCACTGGGCAGGGCGATCAGTCTTCCCAGATCAACTGTGTGGAAAAGGCAGGAATGAGGCAGGCTCCGGCGTGTTACTCCCCCTCCCCTGCTACGGACACTAGGGGTCTAATCGGCCCTTCCCCAAGAGCATCTGGTGGGGTCCTGGAGGGAGAGCCCTTGAATATGTGGACCCCCCAGCAGAAGCACGACCTCTGCAACTCATTATGCATCTTCTGCATTAATGTTTTCTGTTTTCCCTCTATTTACCATTTCCAGTTTCCTCCTTACCTTGGCTTGTTTACTCTTCCTTGCTGGCTGTTCTCTTGTTTTTTGTTGCTTTTGGCCACACTGCATGTGGGATCTTAATTCCCCAAACAGGGATCAAACGCATGCCCCCTGCAGTGGAAGTGTGAAGTCTTAACCACTGGACCACCAGGGAAGTCCCCTTGCTGGCTTGGTTGAAGTCTGGGGCTTGCTGATGTATTTAAGGGGAGTCTGAAATGCTGGGAAGGGCTTCACAGACCATCTGGGGAAGCCCCGTCCTTTTACAGGGGAGGGTCTTAGCCACCAAATTGGACTAAACAGGGGTCCTACCTCAAGTGCATGCACATACCCGCAATGCCCTTGACATTCAGAGTTGTGGTCGCCATCCACAAAATGGTGACTTACATTTCACAAGTGCAAGTTTACCAAGTTGGGAAATAATTGGGTTTCCTTTAAAGCTGTCAAAGTAGAGGAGAAAAAGTCAAGGAGATGTGACATCTAAAGGACCAAGATTCCCTTACTGGGAAGGTTCTTTTGTGCTGGGCCCGAACACCCTGATGCCAGGGACTTGGATTACCAGCAGACAGATTCCCTCCGGCCTGACCTCAGCCTAAGACTCCCCGGCTCCCCCAGGCAGCAGCTGCAGCTTGGTCAGTTGACCTTTATCTGATCAGGTGACAGTCTGGCTACAAATTCTTAAGTTGTGACCAGTCTGTCCTCTGGGACCAGGCTGGAGTAGCTGAAACCACCTGTTTCTTTTCTTTTTTTTTTTTTTAATAGATCTTTATCGGAGTATAATTGCTTCACAATACCGTGTTACTTTCTGTTGCACAACAAAGCGAATCAGCCATATGCATACACATGTCGCCATATCCCCTCCCTCTTGAGCCTCTCTCCCACCCTCCCTATCTCACCCCTCTAGGTCATCGCAAAGCACCGAGCTGATCTCCCTGTGCCATGCTGCTGCTTCCCACTCCACTAGCTACCTATTTTACATTTGGTAGTGTATATATATGTTGATGTACTCTCACTTCGCCCCAGCTTCGTCCTCCCACTCCATGTCATCAAGTCCATTCTCTATGTCTACCTCTTTATTCCTGTCTTGCAACTAAGTTCATCAGTACCAATTTTTTTTTCAGATTCCATATATATGCATTACCATACGGTATTCGTTTCTCTCTTTCTGACTTACTTCACTCTGTAAGACAGTCTCTAGGTCCATCCACCTCACTACAAATAACTCAATTTCGTTTCTTATTATGGCTGAGTAATATTCCATTGTATATATGTGCCACATCTTCTTCATCCATTCATCTGTTGATGGACATCTAGGTTGCTTCCATGTCCTGGCAATTGTAAATAGAGCTGCAATGAACATTGTGGTGCATGTCTCTTTTTGAATTATGGTTTTCTCAGGGTGTATACCGAGCAGTGGGATTGCTGGGTCATATGGTCATTCTATTTTTAGTTTTTTAAGGAACCGCCATACTGCTTTCCATAGTGGTTGTATCAATTTACATTCCCACCAATGGTGTAGGAGGGTTCCCTTTTCATCACACCCTTTCCAATATTTATTATTTCTAGCTTTTTTGATAATGGCCATTCTGACCAGCGTGAGGTGATACCTCATTGTAGTTTTGATTTGCATTTTTCTAATAATTAGTCATGTTGAGCATCTTTTCATGTGCCTCTTGGCCATCTGTATGTCCTCCTTGGTGAAATGTCTATTTAGGTCTTCTGCCCATTTTTTAACTGGATTGTTTGTTTTTTTGATATTGAGCTCCAGGAGCTGCTTGTATATTTTGGAGATTAATCCTTTGTCTGTTGTTTCATTTGCAAATATTTTCCCCATTCTGAGGGTTGTCTTTTTGTCTTGTTTATGGTTTCTTTTGCTGTGCAAAACCTTTTAAGTTTAATTAAGCCCCATTTGTTTATTTTTGTTTTTATTTCTGTTACTCTAGGAGGTGGGTCAGAAAAGATCTTGCTGTGGTTTATGTCAAAGAGTGTTTTTCCTATATTTTCCTCTAAAAGTTTTATAGTGTCTGGTCTTACAGTTAAGTCTTTTTTTTGTTTTGTTTTTGTTTTGTTTTTTTTTTGTTTTTTTGCGGTACGCGGGCCTCTCACTGCTGTGGCCTCTCCCATTGCAGAGCACAGGCTCCAGATGCGCAGGCTCAGCGGCCATGGCTCACAGGCCCAGCCGCTCCGCGGCATGCGGGACCTTCCTGGACCGGGGCACGAACCAGTGTCCCCCGCATCAGCAGGTGGACTCTCAACCACTGCGCCACCAGGGAAGCCCACATTTAAGTCTTTAATCCACTTGGAGTTTATTTTTGTTTATGGTGTTATGTAGTGTTCTAATTTCATTCTTTTACGTGTAGCTGTCCAGTTTTCCCAGCACCACTTATTGAAGAGGCTGTCTTTTCTCCATTGTATATTCTTGCTTCCTTTATCAAAGATAAGGTGACCATATGTGTGTGGGTTTATCTCTGGGCTTTCTATCCTGTTCTATTGATCTATATTTCTGTTTTTGTGCCAGTACCATACTGTCTTGATTACTGTAGCTTTGTGGTATATTTTGAAGTCAGGGGTCCTGATTCCTCCAACTCCGTTTTTCTTTCTCAATACTGTTTTTGCTATTTGGGATCTTTTGTGTTTTCATATGAATTGTAAGATTTTTTGTTCTAATTCTGTGAAGAATGCCATTGGTAGTTTGATAGGGATTGCATTGAATCTGTAGATTGCTTTGGGTAGTATAGTCATTTTCCCAATATTGATTCTTCCAATCCAAGAACGTGGTATATTTCTCCATCTGTTTATGTCATCTTTGATTTCTTTCATCAGTGTTTTATAGTTTTCTGAGTACAAGTCTTTTGCCGCCTTAGGCAGGTTTATTCCTAGGTATTTTATTCTTTTTGTTGCAATGGTAAATGAGAGTGTTCCCTTAATTTCTCTTTCTGATTTTTCATTGCTGGTGTATAGGAATGCCAGAGATTTCTGTGCATTAATTTTGTATCCTGCAACCTTACCAAATTCATTGATTAGTTCTAGTAATTTTCTGGTGGCATCTTTAGCATTTTCTATGTATAGTATCATGTCATCGGCAAATAGTTTTACTTCTTCTTTTCCAATTTGTATTCCTTTTATTTCTTTTTCTTCTCTGATTGCTGTGGCTAGGACTTCCAAAACTATGTTGAGTAAGAGTGGCAAGAGTGGACATCCTTGTCTTGTTCCTGATCCTAGTGGAAATGCTTTCAGTTTTTCACCATTGAGTATGATGCTTGCTGTGGGTTTGTCATATATGGCCTTTATTATGTTGAGGTAGGTTCCCTCTGTGCCCATTTTCTGGAGGGTTTTTATCATAAATGGGTGTTGAATTCTGTCAAAAGCTTTTTCTGCATCTATTGAGATGATCATATGGTTTTTATTCCTTAATTTGTTAATGTGGTGTATCATATTGATTGATTTGCATATATTGAAGAATCCTTGCATCCCTGGGATAACTCCCACTTGATCATGGTGTATGATCCTTTTAATGTGCTGTTGGATTCTGTTTGCTAGGATTTTGTTCAGGATTTTGGCATCTATGTTCATCAGTGATATTGGTCTATAATTTTCTTTTTTGTGATATCTTTTTCTGGTTTTGGTATCAGGGTGATGGTGGCTTCGTAGAATAAATTTGGGAGTGTTTCTCCCTCTGCAATTTTTTGGAAGAATTTGAGAAGGATCAGTGTTAGCTCTTCTCTAAATGTTTGATAGAAGTCCCCTGTGAAGCCATCTGGTCCTGGACTTTTGTTTGTTGGAAGATTTTTTTTGTTTGTTTTTGTTTTTTTTTATTTTTTTATTTTTTGCAGTACGCGGGCCTCTCACTGTTGTGGCCTCTCCCGTTGCGGAGCACAGGCTCCGGACGCGCAGGCTCAGCGGCCATGGCTCACGGGCCCAGCCGCTCCGCGGCATGTGGGACCTTCCCGGACCGGGGCACGAACCCGTGTGCCCTGCATCGGCAGGCGGACTCTCAACCACTGCGCCACCAGGGAAGCCCTGTTGGAAGATTTTTAATTATGGTTTCAATTTCATTACTTGTCATAGCTCTGTTTATATTTTCTAATTCTTCCTGGTTCAGTCTTGGAAAATTGGACCTTTCCAAGAATTTGTCCAGTTCTTTGTGGTTGTCCATTTTATTGGCATATAGTTGTTTGTAGTAGTCTCTTATAATCCTTTGTATTTCTGCAGTGTCAGTTGTGACTTTTCCTTTTTCATTTCGAATTTTATTGATTTGCATCCTCTCCCTTTTTTTCTTGATGAGTCTGGCTGAGGGTTTATCAATTTTGTTTATCTTCTCAAAGAAACAGCTTTTAGCTTTATTGATCTTTGCTATTGTTTTCTTCATTTCTATTTCATTTATTTCTGCTCTGATCTTTATGATTTCTTTCCTTCTACTGACTTTGGGTTTTCTTTGTTCTTCTTTCTCTAGTTGTTTTAAGTGTAGGGTTAGATTGTTTATTTGAGATTTTTCTTGTTTCTTGAGGTGAGATTGAATTGCTATAAACTTCCCTCTTAGAACTGCTTTTGCTGTATCCCATATGTTTTGGGTCATCATGTTATCATTGTCATTTGTTTCTATGTATTTTTTAATTTCTTCTTTGATTTCTTCAGTGATCTCTTTGTTATTTAGTAGGGAACTGTTTAACCTCCATGTATTTGTGTTTTTTGCAGTTTTTTTTCCTGTAACTGATTTCCAATCTCATAATGTTGTGGTCAGAAAAGATGCCTGATCAATTTCAATTTTCTTAAATTTTCCTACGCTTGATTTGTGACCCAAGATGTGATCTATCCTGGAGAATGTTCCATGTGCACTTGAGAAGAAAGTGTATTCTGCCACTTTTGGGTGGAATGTTCTATAAATATCTATTAGATCTATCTGGCCTATTGTGTCATTTAAAGCTTGTGTTTCCTTATTTATTTTGTTTGGATGATCTGTCCATTGGTGTAAGTGGGGTGTTAAAGTCCCCTACTATTATTGTGTTACTGTCAATTTCTCCTTTCATGGTTGTTAGCATTTGCCTTATGTATTGGGGTGCTCCTATGTTGGGTGCATAAACATTTATAATTGTTATATCTTTTTCTTGAACTGATCCTTTGATCATTATGTAGTGCCCCTCCTTATCTCCTGTAACAGTCTTTATTTTAAAGTCTATTTTGTCTGGTATGAGTATTGCTACTCCAGCTTTCTTTTGATTTCCATTTGCATGGAATATCTTTTTCCATCCCTTCACTTTCAGTCTGTATGTGTCCCTAGGTCTGAAGTGGGTCTCCTGTAGACAACATATATATGGGTCTTGTTTTTGTATCCATTCAGCCAGTCTGTGTCTTTTGGTTGGGGCATTTGAGCCATTTACATTCAAGGTTATTATCAATATGTATGTTCCTATTACCATATTCTTAATTGTTTTGGGTTTGTTTCTGTGGGTCTTTTTCTTCGCTTGTGTTTCCTGCTTAGAGAAGTTTCTTTAGCATTTGTTGTAAAGCTGGTTTGGTGGTGCTGAATTCTCTTAGCTTTTGTTTGTCTGAAAAGCTTTTTACTTCTCCATTGAATCTGAATGAGATCCTTGCTGGGTAGAGTAATCTTGGTTGTAGATTTTAAGTATATCCTGCCACTCCCTTCTGGCCTGCAGAGTTTCCACGGAAAAATCAGCTGCTAACCTTATGGGGATTCCTTTGTATGTTATCTTTTGTTTTCTCTTGCTGCTTTTAATATTTTTTCTTTGAATTTAATTTTTGTTAGTTTGATTAATATGTGTCTTGGTGTGTTTTTCCTAGGGTTTATCCTGTATGGGACTCTCTGTGCTTCCCAGACTTGCGTGACTGTTTTCTTTCCCATGTTAGGGAAGTTTTCGACTATAATCTCTTCAAATATTTTCTCAGACCCTGTGTTTTTCTCTTCTTCTTCTGGGACGCCAGAATTCAAATGTTGGTGTGTTTAGTGTTGTCCCAGAGGTCTCTGAGATTGTCTTCCATTCTTTTTATTCTTTTTTCTTTATTCTGCTCCTCAGCAGTTATTTCCACCATTTTGTCTTCCAGCTCACTTATTCGTTCTTCTGCCTCCGTTATCCTGTTGTTGATTCCTTCTAGTGTATTTTTCATTTCAGTTATTGTGTTGTTCATCTCTGTTTGTTTGTTCTTTAGTTCTTTGTTAAACATTTCTTGTACTTGCTCAATCCATGCTTCCATTCTATATCCGAGATTCTGGATCATCTTTACCATCATTACTCTGAATTCTTTTTCAGGTAGATTGCCTAGTTCCTCTTCATTTATTTGGTCTTGTAGTTTTTTACCTTGCTCCTTCATCTGTGACATATTTTTTTACCATCTCACTTTTTTTTTTTTTCTTTTTAGTGAGTGAGATTGTATTCCTGTTTTCCTAGTTGCTTGAGAGATCTTAGTTCCTTGACCTGGGATAGAACCTGTGCCCTCAGCAGTGAGAGCACAGACTCCTAATTGCTGGGCCACAAGGGAATTCCCTCAGTATTGGATTCTTGAGTGACGAGCAGTCAAACCTGAGTTTGGTAACAAAAGCCCCAGTGGGGGGCAATGCATCCCACCCACCCGATGCAGCCACCTCTTCCCTGTCTCTGTGAGAGTGAACCACTTCCAGTGCCTCATCGCTCCCTCTGGGGTCTTCCCAAGCCCTCACCCTCCAATGCCTGCCCTCTTCCCCAGTCAGAATTTCTCTCACTCTGAGGGAGCACTGCTTCCCTCCCAGGCAGGTATTCAGGACCCTCTCCAGGCAGTTCTTTTAGCTCTCTCAACAGTCCTGAGGGGCAGCTACTGTCATCACCCCCATTTCACAGATGGGAAAACTGAGGTCCAGAGAAGTCACGTGACTGTTCAAGGACACATGACTTGAGAGGGGGCAAAACTCACACCCCCAGGCCTAAGGTGCTGGCCTTCCCTGAGCTGTTTCTTGAAGCAACTCTGGCCCCTAAGCTGGGCCTCCTCTTCCATCTCCAACCACATCCTCACCTCCTCTTCCTCCAGGCCTGTGGTCCTCAGAGGTGTGACTGCTCCTCCCATCAGGACTTTGCTTTTCCACCCTTTGACTCTGGGCTAGGCTGTGTGATTTGCCTCAGCCAATGGGACATCAGCACACACAGTATAAGCAGCTGTTTGAATGGCTTTGCACAATGGGGCTTGCTGGCCTCGCTGATGTTTGCGGTTCTGAGACCACCATGTGAAGAAGCCCAGGCTAGCAGAATGGAGAATGACTGACCCCTGGGGCAAGGAAGAGCTATTCCAGCTGAGGGCCTCATCTTAGTCATCCAGCCACCAGCCAACCCATCAGCTGACCACATATCCATGAGAGCAGCAAGACTGGTAGCAGAACAGGCCAACTGAGCCCAGACCAAATTGCTGAACTATAGAATGATGAGCAAATAAAATGGTGTTTTTTTCCAGCCAGTAGTTTTGCGGTTGCTTGTCATGTAGCAAAAGCTGACTGAAGCAGAAATTGGAATCCAGAAAGAAGGAGGGGGACACTGCAGTACACAAACCCAACCCATTTGGCATTAGTTTTCGGACGACGCAGCGGACAGAAAATGGAAAAGTGTCAAAAAACTTATCAGCAAAGGTTAAAAACATGGCAAAATGGTAGTGGAGTCTGTAAAGGCATTTAAAGAAGAAATGCTGCAGCTGATGGAAAAATGGTGTAACACCGTAGCTCAACAATTGACAAAATGTTGCTTGTTGTCTGTAACTTGGAAGGTAGAAAATGTACCTGTGGATCTGGTTGAGAGATTTCTAGGTGACATGTTGAAATTGTCACGTAGCTTCTTTCCACTATGTGAGAACCAGACAGGCAGACATGAGCTAAAATGAGGACCACTCAATCTGCAAGCAGAATTTTGAGGAAGTAGAGAGAAGCCTGGATTGCTGGGTTGGAAAATAAAACTGTTTCCCATCTCAAATCTCTCCACCTGGCAAAGGGTGATAAAAGTAAGAAATGGCCACAGGGTAAAGATCAACTCAAACATGTATTATAGCTTAAGCCCTTTATTAAGTCTTAGGAAAGATTCCAGGCAGTGGCTAGTAGACTCTCCCAGCTAGACTAAAGAGCTTCTAAGAAACTTAGGGGTGTTTCCCCAAAGACCTTCCACGTCCTGCTGAAACTGGTGACAGGTCTGTCTGGAGAAGAATTGTGAGTGTGACCTCTATTCAGTGGAGAGGGCTGAAGTCATTTGTAGGAAATGCACAGGGTTTTAAAGAGAGTTCCATTGGTGGAAACACTGCAGTGTGAACCAAGATGGCACAAAGACTTCTGGGGACTCAACTTGTAGGAACCAAGGTGAGAAAGCCAAGCAGCTGCCAACAGGGACCACTTCTCATGGAAGTGCAAAGCCCCTCCGAGGGCAGAGCCCTGGAGAACAAAGGACTGCAGTCGCTTCTGTTTGTAAAGCACACTTTCCTGACTATCCCCTTCCCCTTTCCCTCACTCGTGCTTCCTGAGATAACTCTCAAGTAAATTTCCCTCTTCCAAGTCCTTGTCTCAGGGTCTGATTTTGGAAAACCCAGACGTCTGTTGCCAGGCACTCTTATTTTGTCCTTGACTGGAGTGGAAATTGCTCTAGTGTTTTCCCACTAAGTGTGATGCCTGATGACTCTGGAAAGAAGGGGTGAGCCACCCAAGACCTAGCAAGAAGAGACAAGTGTGAGGAGGATGAGGAGACTCAGGAATAAGGTAGATTTCAGGGGCCGGCCGAGGGTCGTGGCCAGTGAGAAAGTCGGGGTAGGAAATAGCACTAACGCTTTAGGGTCGAGATGTCTAATATTAAACTTAAAAAAATTAATTAATTAATTAATTATTGGCTGCGTTGGGTCTTCGTTGCTTTGCGCGGTCTTTCTCTAGTTGCGGCAGCTGGGGGTTACTCTTCATTTTGGAGCACGGGCTCTAGGCATGCGGGCTTCAGTAGTTGTGGCACGTGGGCTCAGTAGTTGTGGCTCGCAGGCTCTAGAGCGCAGGCTCAGTAGTTGTGGTGCAAGGGCTTAGTTGCTCCGTGGCATGTGGGATCTGCCCGGACCAGGGCTCGAACCTATGTCCCCTGCATTGGCAGGTGGAATTTTAACCACTGCGCCACCAGGGAAGTCCCTAATATTCAACTTTTGTTATCTGTCTTGTAGTGCCAGCTCCTACCGCTACCCTAAACTTACAATGAGTTTCCTGTCCATAAAAAAAGTATGTTGCTGGAAGGTGGATATGAAGTATCCAACTATTTTTTTAATCAAGTTTTTAAAAATAGATTAGTTCTTGAATTCCATCAAGTTCCATTTTATAAACATGATCCTTTATCCATTCTTCTCCAGATGGACCATCATGAGTAAATCTACTGTGAGCATTTTTGTACATGTCCTCCAGTAAACATGTCCACACAGTTTTGGGGGATGTATACATAGGAGCAGCATTACTGGGTAATAGAGTGGCATTTCTGTTAGTAGACACAGCCGGTTTTCCACAGTGGTTATACCATCCACACTCTGACCAGTAGTGCACGGGAGCCTGAGCTGACCTATGTACTGTTAGTCATTTTATTTTCAATCGTTCTGATGGATGTGAGGTGTTATTTCATTATGGTTTTAATTTTCATTTCTCTGATTACCAAAGAAATTGAGCTTTTTTTTTTTTTCATGTGGTTAGTGGTCATTGGATACATTCTTTGGAGAGGTGCCTGTTCAGGTCCATTTTTCCATTTTGTTTACAATATTTTTCTCACTGATTTATAAAATATCATTAAGTAACCTGGAAATGACTACTTTTTTGGTTATATATATTGCAACTATTTTATCTTACCCTTCAGCTTGTCTTTTCATTCTCTTGAGGGCATCTTTTGATGAATAGAAGCTTAGCTTTATTGTAGTTAAATTTTTCAATAATTTCCATTATGGGTAACTTTTTTTCCTTTTGCTCACTTTGAGGTCAAAAAGCTGTTTTTTTTTTTTTTTTTTTTTTGCGGTACATGGGCCTCTCACTGCTGTGGCCTCTCCCGTTGCGGAGCACAGGCTCTGGACGCGCAGGCTCAGTGGCCATGGCTCACGGGCCCAGCCGCTCCGCGGCACGTGGGATCTTCCCGGACCGGGGCACGAGCCCGTGTCCCCTGCGTCGGCAGGCGGACTCTCAATCACTGCGCCACCAGGGAAGCCCAAAAAAGCTGTTTTTTTATATTATCTTTAAACAGTTATTGTTTTTCCTTCCAGATTTAGCTCTACAGTCCATATGGGATTGATTGCTGTATGTAATGTGAAGTATTGATTCCATATTGTAAAAATATGAATATTTAATTGCCCAGAACCATTAAGTGGAGACATAGTTCCTGAACTCTCTGCGGTGCCACTTTTGTGATAAATCAAGTATCCGTTTATGCACAGATTTCTATCTGGGTTCTACATTGTATTGCCAAACCACCCCGTCTTAGTTACTTAATTACTGTCTTCATTGTCTGTTCAGAAGTTGAAGGACATTCTGATTCAGGGCAATTATGTAGCCACTTGAATATGGCTTCTTTCACTTAGCATAATAGTTAGAGATTCATCCATGACTCTGCATATATCAATAGTTTGTTCCTTTTAAATGTTGGATGTACCACAATTAGTTTATCCATTCACCAACTGATGGACATTTGTGTTGTTTTCAGTTTGGGGCTATTATAGACAAGGCTATCATAAATAGTGTACAAGTCTTAGTATGGACAGACATTTTCTTTTCTCTTGGGTAAATACCAAGAGTGAAACCACTGGGTCACATGGTAGGTTTATACGAAATTGCCAAATTGTTTTCAAAAGCAGCTGAACCATTTTGCATTCCTACCCGAAATTTAAAAGCATTGCAGTTTCTTGGAACAAGAGTTCAAGTGGGTTGTGTGTTGTATTATTTTTTGGTAGATATCTTTGATATTTTCCTAGCTCCATTTGATTCCTAGTTTGTTACAAGCTATTTATCATGAATAGATGTTGAATATATAGAATGCTTTTTCTTCACTAGTAAGATGGTCAAATGATTTTTCATTTTTAGTTTGTCACTGTCGTGAGGGACAATGATAGATTTTTAAATATCAGTAACTAGGAATTTCTGGAACACACTTGAGTGTCTTACGTTATTCTTTGTATCTATTACTGGGTTTATTATTTAACGATCTTAGGAATATTTAGAGTGTATACTTATACTAGTTTTAGTAAGTTGTATTTTTCTTAGAATTTGTCCATTTAATGTAATTTTCAAACTTATTGGCATAGAGTTATACAGAATATCGCTTTAATATCTTTTGTGTATATATGCACAAGATCTGTGGCGATGTCCTCTTTTCCATTTTTGATACTAGTTAGTTATGCCTCCTCCCTCTCTCTCTCTCTCTCTCTCTCTCTTTCATTAACCTCTTCACCATGGATCTATCAACTGTATTAGTTCTTCCAAAGAACAAAATTTACATTTTGTTGAAAACTTTGTATTAAATGCTGTTCTATTTCATTAATTTCTATTATTTGTATTATTCCATCCATTTTCTTTGTGTTTACTTTACTATTCTTTCTCTAGTCTTTTAAAAGATGAATGCTCATCTATTAATTTTTAGCATTTCTTATTAATTTTACATACTTTTAAAAATTAGTTTCTGCTTTATAACCACGTGAATCAGTTAATTTTACATACTTTTTAAGGCTATACATTTCTAAGCCATGACTTAAGCTGCATTTCACAAGTTTTGATATATTACAATTGGATTATTATTTAGTTAAAAATATTCTCATAATAATGTAATGGTAATTTCCAAGCATGGAAATTTCCTGATTTTTTTGGGTTATTGATTTCTAATTTTTATTTATTTATTTATTTATTTATTTATTTATTTATTTATTTATTGGCTGTGTTGGGTCTTTGTTGCTATGCGCGGGCTTTCTCTAGTTGCAGCGAGTGGGGGCTACTTTTCATTGCCGTGCGCAGGCTTCTCATTGCTGTGGCTTCGCTTGTTGCAGAGCACGGGCTCTAGAGCGCAGGCTTCAGTAGTTGTGGTGCGTGGACTTAGTTGCTCCGCAGCATGTGGGATCGTCCTGGACCAGGGTTTGAACCTGTGTCCTCTGCATTGGCAGGCGGATTCTTAACCACTGCGCCACCAGGGAAGCCCTGGGTATTGAGTTCTAGCTTGATGTGTCTCAGTTACATATTGCTTTGTGACAAGCCACCCCAAAACATAGTGGTTTAAAATGACAACAGTGGTATTTATTTTGCTCAGGAACTGACGTTTGGGTGGGGCTCAGTGGGGATGACTCAAAGGCGGGGGGCTGGAATCATCTGAAGTTTCATCCATCTACACATCTAGTAATTAATGCATCAGCTGGGACCTTAGCTGGGTCCGAAAAACCTTCACAGAAGCTCTCCATGTGTCCTCAGCTTCCTCACGACATTATGGCTGCGTTCTAAGGGTGAGACCTGTCTGAGAGAGAGCGCTACCTGGGTGGCATCAGCTTTGTAACCCAGCCCTGGATGTCTCTCAGCATCAATCCCACTAGATTCTGGTCCTTGAAGGTAAAGACCTGCCAGGTTCCAAGCGAGGGGAATTAGACTCCATCTCTTCACGGTTCTGGAAGACCTTGAAACAGAAATACTGTTGTAGCTATTTTTATTGAAACTACAATCTGCTACACTCCCTGAAGTCAGAGAATGTACCCTTCATGATATCAGCCCTTTCACACTTTTTTTTTTTTGCGGTACGCGGGCCTCTCACTGCTGTGGCCTCTCCCGTTGCGGAGCACAGGCTCTGGACGTGCAGGCTCAGCGGCCATGGCTCACGGGCCCAGCCGCTCCGCGGCATGTGGGATCCTCCCGGACCAGGGCACGAACCCGCGTCCCCTGCATCGGCAGGCGGACTCTCAACCACTGCGCCACCAGGGAAGCCCTTCTCAGGCTCTTTGAGGCAAGCTGGATGCAGGTGGATTTTTGCTGACAGTGTGACTACCTCCTCTTCCAGCAATCCCCACATTGGTTACAATCAAGTGTTTTCATTTCCAAGCGAGTGCCTTTCATCTACGAGGGATGCGTTCTGCTGGTTCTTTCTGAGATCCGCTGCCTGGGATCTGCCCACCACCCTCGGAGATGCCCGTCTTCCTTCTGCCCAGTTTTAGCTCCCCTCCCTTATGTGTATTTTCAGAGTCTGTACTTTATACTTATCTCCTAGTTTTTTTGAACATGGGGTTTAAAAAAAACTCTTCTTGTTGTTTTAGCGTGTTATCTAGGTAGATAAAGACATAGCTTCAGCTATGCTCACAGCAGAAGGCTCAAACTCACGCTTTTCAAGTAAATATCTAAGGTTCTTTTAAACAACACAATGACCCCCTTTGGGAGACTCTGTTCTGGCTTATTTTTATAGCTAAAGACAGCAATCATTTTTCCTGAAAGAAATTTTTGAAGTCATCTTGGATTTAGGAATATCTTTTACAGAACTTTAGCTTAATAAAAACACATATTATGGTTTATTATGTTCCAATAATTTAAACAAATCCTTCCGGTAGAACAAATGAAGAGGACAACTTTCACTGGTTTAAAAAAACCAAACAAACAAAAAACAGGGCACTTCCCTTTCTCTTTTCCTGTTGCTTAGAATTTTGCTTATTTGTATAAAAGTCTTGAGGGGAAATAATGATTTTTCCTTTCTGATACTTCATGGAGTAAAAAGTGCAAAGGTCATCTCTCCTTGGCAGAAGAATCTGGGCCTGGTTCTGGAAGGTTCTGGATGCTCCCAGAAGGTTCTAGATGCTCCCAGAAGCTCGTGAAGTTGGATGTGGGAAAATCCCCCCCAGACGGGGAAGGGAGGCCGGGGACCAAGGGGCACCAGCTCCTCAGGGACAAGAACTCACAAAGAGGATCCAAACTGCAGAAAGAGTCACAGAAGCAAGAGCTCAAACAGGGGCTGTGTCCTCAGAAGTGAACCCCTGGCTCCAAGCCGCCTCCTTTGAAGCAATTATGCTCTGTGCGTTTCAGCAACAGTCTCTCTGGTAGGGATGCTCCTTGGCTGTTTGTATTCGAGATGAAAGGCTCCTCACAGGAAATTCATTCAAACCGTGTGCAGTGGAGGAGCCTGTCAAGACGTATCAGGAACGATAAGGCTCAGTCAAAAGTAGAAACCTGGGCTTCCCTGGTGGCGCAGTGGTTGAGAGTCCACTTGCCGATGCAGGGGACGCGGGTTCGTGCCCCGGTCCGGGAGGATCCCGCATGCAGCGGAGCGGCTGGGCCTGTGAGCCATGGCCGTTGAGCCTGCGCGTCCAGAGCTTGTGTTCCGCAACGGGAGAGGCCACAACAGTGAGAGGCCCACATACCGCAAAAAAAAAAAAAAAAAGTAGAAACCTGGACGGACCGTCTGATCATTATGGGGAAGTAGAGGGCACGATGGTGAAGGCAGTGGACAAACCTGCCGTCGGAGATTTTCCTGTACAAACGTCCTGCTCGCTGGGCCTGCTCTCTCAGGAAGGTGTCCTTGGCCAAATGATGTGCAGAGACCTTCCTCACATGTAAAGGAAGCCGTTAGTTTCTCTAACGGGCTCAGAAAGACTCCAACCTAGGAGAAGTATTTCCTCTCAATCAGTGGTGCTGGACAGGAGGGGGCATTGCCTTCCAGGGGACACGGGACGGAGTCTGGAGACACCACCGGTTGTCACAGTGGGCAGGGGTGGCATGTAGCATGCAGAGGCCGGGATGATGCTCCACATCCCACAGCAGGCACCCCAGTGGCCCCGCGGCAGGAAGTGATCCAACGCCAGTGTCAGTCGTGCTGGGGCTGGGAACCCCGCTTCTGATGAATTTCTCAGGAAAAGGGAAGTGGGAGCCTGAATTCTGGCAGAAAATAACATAGGAGGCTTTATAGTCTTGTGTAAAAATCTGTCTCTTGTAAAGGGCAGAGCCCCCTGCCCACTGAACTGCTGTCCCCAGAGCATCCTGCAACTCAGAAGTTCACGGTTGCAGCTCTATCATGGTTGACTTAAGGCACTGGGAGAATTAATTGGTTTAAATGTTCCAAGCTGAAAGCAGGTCTCAGCTGATGGATGCACACGTCTGGCACCTAGAAGATGCTCCGTCAATATCTGTAGAGTAAACAAAGGAGTGGGAACCTGGCTGGGGCAAGAGGCAGAGGGAGGGAGCATCGGGACCAAGCTCACAGCCAGGGAGCGGCATCTCCGTCTTCATCTCAGGAGCGAGGCTTCGAGGTTGGAGGGTTTGCATGGTCCTCAGCCTGGGCACCTCAAGAAAATGTGGGGATCAGCATTAGGGCCCAGGACGGGGATGCCATCCCTCAGGGCCCCTCCCAAGGACGGTAACGCAGTGAAAAGTGAAAAACAAGCCTCTGGGTTCTGCACCCACACAAGACACTTTCCAGCTTCAAAGAGATAATTAAAAATGCTCTTTGGAGTAGCAATTTTTACATTTCAGTGCAAATATTTCCCTCTGTTAGATGTCTTTTATTAAGAAGGTCTGCCTTCCTTCTTCACAGGAAGGGTTGTTAGAAAGAGGTTGTTCTGCTGTCTGCCTGGTCTTGGAAAACCTTCCCTGGGCACAGCAGAGCGAGACCAGGGCAGGTGGCCCCAACGTGAGTGTGGGGATCAGAAGACCCAGTGTGTGTGCGCACATGTGAGCATGTGTGTGTGTGTGTGCTTGTGTGTATGTACAGGTGCCCCGTGCATCTGCGTACATGTACATGAGTGTGTACGCAGCTCCTGAGGAAATAGAAATGATGACCCAAAGTCTTGCTATGTAGAGAGAGTCCTTCCCATGTGTGCACGTGTGGGTGTGTGCGTATAGGGGTGTGAATCTGCACGGGTGACACGCACCGAAGGGGGGGCTTCCATCCGGGTTGCTGACATGGGACGGTGTGAACCGGGGACTCTGTGGCCACGTCCACCCTTCCCCTGGCCATGTGGAGAAGGTCTAGAAGGAGGGAAAGAAGCCATCAGAGGGAGAGAGATTAAGAGCGGGGGTGGAAACGCCCACAACCTCTCCTTGGTCCCTGGATCCAGCCCGAGGCTGCCCTGGCCCCACTGGCACCTGCTTTTCTGGGCTAAGCTGGTTTGGCTCGTGTTTCTGTGCCTTGCAATGGAAGATTCTGAGCTTTCCAGAGGGTTCTGTACTTCCTGAGAATACTGGCATTCACCAAGCCTTTACACGGGCGAGTTCAGATGTCTGCAAAGCATGAGGTTTTAGCTGGAAAAGATATCAGTTTGAGGTCGTTCAAATTGGAAGTTATGGGGCAGCTGTCACTCAAAGAAAGAACTCTCTTGATGATCCGGTTTTCTATTTCTGTGAAACACACCACCTCAACATTCATTGTGTGAGATAAAACAGTCACAGTTTTATTACACTCATGGAGGGGCCTGGAGGTCAGGAGTTCGAGCCGGCTGCAGTGGGGTGGCTTTGCCTCTGTTCCGGGTTGTCTGGGCCTGGCTGGGAGGTGCCAGTGCTGGAGCCTGAGGCTGGACCATCCCAGTGGTGCCGAAGGCCGGACTCCAAGGCGGCACCGGCCTGTGGCTTGTCCACGTGGATTGGGCTTCTCCAGGAGGCCAGGTTCAGAGAGGGAGTCTCCCACGGTGAAGGTCCAGGGAGCCGGATCCCAGCAGCGCGCTGACTGGCCTCTGAACAAAGAGATCGCCCCTCTTCCATCCCGTTGGAGGAGCTATCTACCAGCTTTAAGGAGGTGACAGAGACCCCCACTTCTCAGTAGGCAGATGGTCAGTGGCTTTGGGGACACGTTTTACAGCTGAATGCAGCACACATTTGTGATGAAGGTGTGCACTTCTGTCCTTTGTGTCCGGGGGCACGATGGATGAATGGCATCACCCGAAGTAGCCCCCGAAAGTCTGGAGTTCCCCAGGTTCTAAACCACCAGAGGCTCCACAGCTGGGCTCAGAGTGTCCTGCAGGGATTCAATCACTTGAAAACAAATTGAGGTGAAATTCACAAAATGAACCGTTTTTAAGCACGTTTTAACACATAGGTGAATGTGTGTTCAATTCTTTTGGGAAAGCACTAAAAAGAAACACAGAGAGAAGCCGATGGTCAGCGCAGGGAATGACCTTGAAGGGGGATTGTTATGTTTCTGGGCAGCTCCCCCAGGCCACTCCTGGCTGTGCTTCTCAGAGGGCAAGTTGTAAACCAGACCGTCCTCCCACCTCCAGGCCACTTCTGTGGGAAAAGGAGTCTAGAACCTCTTGCAAAATCTCCCAAGAAATCAGTTCCGTTTGGCTGGAGGTGCCCAGAGGAACCAAGGTCCATCTTCCATCCCCGCAGTGCGCTGGCCCCGCGGGGCAGGCCCTGGACAGCCATGGATAGAGGCTGCCAGTCTGCGTGATCTGGGCTGTCTTGGGTTTCCTAGTGGGTGACCGTGGGCCCTCTATGGGGAGTCATGGAAATGAAGGATCCAAAAGCTCAGAGGCCGCCATCGGGATCCTCATGGGAGCAGAAAGAGCCCTTGTGGGGCGGGCCTCCTGCACCTCCGCTGTCAGCTCTGAATCCAGGAGACCCTGTGGGCTGGGCGGTGGCTGCACTGCTGGCCCTGTGGCCTGGCTGCTCAGGAGGGCCAGGGGAGCCTGGTCTGAGCTGTGAGGACACCAAGGATTGTGCAGGTGGGTGGAGCTTGCGGGTTATTGAGCCCATGCTTGTCCCATGTCTTTGCCAAAGGTTGGAGGGTGCTGGGCAGGTTCTAGGGTCCAGCTGCCTGACTACAGTCTTCCCCAGGCAGCCTCAGAGGGCCAGAGAGAAGCGGGAAGGTAGCAGGAGCTTTGTTTGCTTCCCGTATCTGTCTCTCACTGCTGTGGACGGAAATGTGCCCCCAACATTCACACGGTGAAGCCCTAACGCCTAATGTGACTGCATTTGGAGATGGGGCCTTTCGGGAGGCAATTATGGTTAAATAAGGTCATGGGGCTGGGGCCCTGATCCTATAGGGCTGAAGTCCTGATCAGAAGGGGAAGAGAATGTGACAACCTAAATGGGAAAAGAATTTGAAAAAGAATAGATACATGTATATGTACAACTGAATCACTTTGCTGTACACCTGAAACTAGCACAACATTGTTAATCAACTATACTCCGATATAAAATAAAAAGTTATATATAAGGGGACGAGACACCAGAGGTCTCTCTCTGCACCGAGGAAAGGCCACGTGTGGACACGGAGAGAGTAGGCATCTGCACGCCGGGAACTGAGGCTTCACCAGATACCATCTGGCTGGCCCCTGGATCTGGGACTCTGGCCTCCAGAACTGTGAGGAGATAAACTCCTGTTGTTTAAGCCCCCCAAGTTCTACGGTATTTTGTTATGGCCTCCAGAGCAGATTAACACACCCACCTTCTTCCAGAAAGAACCTCTGGCAGCTGGGAGAGTCCCGGGCCGGCTTAGGTGGGTCTCTCCAAAGCCAAGCAGGACCCCACCACCTCCAGGACTGGGTGAGGGTCAGATCCTGTATTTATTTAACATTTGCTATTTTGTTCATCATGGGTATTTTAGTGTTAATTTTGATTTTTAAAATTACATTAAATATATATATATATACATATATATATATTTAAAATCTTGATTACTGAGTTTTCTGGCATCCCCTTTAAGTTATTCTATTGCCTCACTGGCCTCAACCTATTCCCAGCCCCATTTCTGATGTTTTTGGTAAACTGGGTCCAGGTGGCCCCATTCTTTTTTCTTTTTTCTTTTTTTTTAAATCGAGGTATAATTGACATGTAACATTTATATTAGTTTCAGGTGTACAACGTAATGATTCAGTGTTTGTATATATTGCAGAATTATGGCCACAATAAGTCTAGTTATCACACATCAACATATATAGTTACAACATTTTAATTTTCTTATGATGAGACCTTTTAAGATCTATTCTCTTAGCAATTTTCAAATGTGCAATATAGTGTTATTAACTATGGTCACCATGCTGTACATTACGTCCCCAGGACTTATTCGTTTTATAACCGGAAGTTTGTACCTTCTGACCCCCTTCACCGATGGCCCCTATACTTCTGAGCCCCAGCCCGGCCATGGGAGCTCCCCTCTTGCAGAAATGCCAGCTGTGCCCACTGGGTGCCAGGATTTCCTCACCTAAGAGGACGGATGCAGGGAGCAGCGAGTCCAGCAGGGAGCAGTCATGCCCTTGGCTTGGCGCAAACCATGTGGCTGTCACTGAAATGCTAGAAAAATCAGTCCTAAGGCCCTCGGCCCACCCACGGGAGACATGGCCACGCCAGGCTCGGTGGAAGCTGAGCACGGAAACAGCCCTTTTTCTGGTCATTCCCTGCACTGACCATTGGCTTCTCTTTTCTAAAAAGTGCGCCTGTAGTTTTTCTTGTTCTCATCCACCACCCTGGTGTCCTTTCTGCTCTGCACATCTGATGTGGCAGCCCCCAGCCCCTGATCAGATGTGGCCATCTGACTGAGAGGGCCTGTGACTGATACACCCCTGATGTTGACAACGACTTAGTAGAAAAACATGCAAATAGCTCATCAATAATTTTTATATCAGTTACACATTGAAATTGACAATGGATATGTTTGGCCTAAATAAAATATATGAGCGGAATTCACTTCACCTGTTCTTTTTGCCTTTTCAAACGTGGCTCTGTGCTGTTCCTCGGAGTGGCGCCTTGCCGTGTGGCACTTTGTCAGTCTGGGAGGGACAGGAGTCTTGTGCCTGCGCAGCTGGGGCAGAGCTACATGGCCGTGGGTCGGTGTGTTTGATGGAGACCTTGGGCCTCCTGCCCTGGCTGCAGGGGCCGTTGCCAGCTGCCAGCCCGGGCTGCGGGATTCTGGCCATTCCTGCTGCTTGGCTACCGGCCTGGTGGCGACACCAACCCCACCCTGGTCCCGTCTGCATATGGGAGGCGTGGACAGCATCACTCAGGCTGGTCCCTTCCTGCTGCAGAGGGGGCGGTGGGCCCAGGATGGAGTGTGTTCCACCCAGGTGCCCAGAGTCAGGACTGAAAACCAGACTCTGGGCAAGCCCAGCATGTCTGCCTCTAAATCCACCAGGGGCCCTTCCAGGTGCCGAGGTCCCGATGCAGGGGCAGACGGGCATTTCAGCCGGGAAAGGTAGAAACTCAGTATTTCTCTGGGAATGAACTGGGCTCTGAAGCCCCCATGCGCATCTGGGGTGCAAAACTTAATCTTGCCCGTTCCTGGTGACTTTTCCTGGCCCCTCTTGGGAGATGGGAGATGTCAAGGCCAATTCTTCCCCCTCGCCCTTCAGCTTCTCTTGGGGGCGGGCATTCTGGGAATGTGGGGCTGCCCAGGCCTTGGCAGCGGGGACAGTCAGTCCTTGTTCTCTGTGGCCCTCTGCCAGAATGTAGCTTGTCTGCTGCCCCCTCTGGCACAGCCTCATTCTCCCTGAGAAGGCAGAGGGTCCCAGCGCCCTGGGCGTGCAGATCCACGGGGGTCACCCTGCCTCCTCTTCCTCCTCCCAGCCCAAGCTCCCCCTGTGCTCAGAGACCTCACACCACTCTGGGGTGTCTCAGGGTCTCCCCAAGCCTCCTCCCCGCTGGACATCCTCATCCATAGGATTCTTGCTCTTCTCTCTCAGTGCCCAGCTTCCCCCAACCTGTGGGTGGCGGGGGCGGGGGGAGCAGGGAAGGATTTGGTAAGCAAGACACCATAATCACTAGCCGTAAATGGAAACTAGATCAATTTGAAGATATTAAAAGTAAGAATCCTGTCTATTAAGAGACCCATTAAAGAGAGCAAAAAGCAAGCTATGGACTGGGTGAAGATATTCTCAAGGCAAATAATGGGCAAAGAATTAGGATCCAGCATATGTAAAGAGTTCTGACGGACCAATAAGAAAAGGACATACAACTCAATAGCAAAATGGGCAAAAGCCATGGGCAGGCATCTCTCAGAGGGAAGACAGACGGCTGACAGCACATGAGGCACCAGTGAGGACCACCCGTGACTCTGTCTTAAGTGCAGTCTAGAGCCTGCCAAGTGGTGAACTGGGTGGGGTCTGTAGGACCTTCTCTTTCTGGTGGGAGGATAGACTTGAACAATCACTTCGGAAGAATTGGGGCTCATATTACAAAGTTGAACATTCACACGCCCTGAGGCCGTGTGCAAAGGTGCAAAAAGCAGGAGGTGCCGCAGAGCACCCCGGGGAAACGATGGGCCAGTCATGGTGCTGCAACAGCAGAGGGTCCCCCGGCAGGAGACGAGCCATGCCAGTGACTGGCGGACCTCATCAGCAGAGAGACAACTGAACATCGGATGATTTCGGCATACTTCGGATCGATAAAACTGTTTATGAACAGCAAAGGAAGCAAATAAACATCAGCACAGGCTGGCCATTATCTCCGGGATGGTGAGGAAGGTGGGGAGGGGGGATGGAGGGAGCCCATAAGGCCTGGGGGCTAACGGTGCTCACTGCATTACCAGTACTTGGGGGAGCACATGCACGAACACATCCGTAAGTACGATAAAGGCAGCCATGTGTGGATGCGTGATGAGTGTGGGTCGTCACTGAAGGAGAACGCTTCATCTGCCCTGAGCCCCTGCGTCCAGATGGCAAATGGACACGAGCGCCAACCCTGCCCCACACACCTAATACCTGCTTAGGGTTAAAATTCAGAGCAGTGTAATTCAGGACACACTGGATGCCTCATCACATGATCACCTTGTTCTGTGTTTCTTTCCCTGGTTTCCCCAGAGTCCAGCTCAGTGTCCACGGCTGAGGACGTGCGTGCAGAGGAAGGGCTGGCCCGAGGCCACGTGGTGGGGAATGGTCGCCTGGCCCCTCCAGGCTCCTTCCCAGCACGAGTTTACAAGATGGAAGTGACCTCATGGGCGCCGCAGCGCTGGGGGAAGAGTTAAACTTGTTTTCCTGGGGCTTCTCAGGCCCCTGTTCAGCCTAAGAGGGGAATTCAGGGAATTTCGTGTTTTCTCTTCTGTCATTATTTAAATTGTTCATGTTTTTTTCCCTCCCGATATTAGCCTGAAGGAAGACTGCCAATTTCTATTTTTCTGGAAAATCCATTTTGTGGACGTCTGGTTCCTACCCACTCCTGGACACGGGTGTAAGCAGCTGCGTTAGTTGAATGATTTCCTGTCCCTGAATGGAGAAAAGAGAGTCTGAGGACGGGGTGTTGGAACTCCTCTCTTTCTCCTCCTGAGTGTGTGGTGGAGGCAGGGAGGGGACAAGGGTGTCATGGAACAGGGCAGGTCACACCCAGAGGTCACACCCTTTAACTTGTTCTGAGACACATTTTGGCCGAATTTCCCAGTTAGGCTACTCAGGACACAGGCTCCAGGGGATGTTAACAGGTGTGGCTAGAAAAAAAAGAATCCAGGCAAATAAGTTTGGGAAACATCGATTTTGGTGAAATCCACTATGCTTCGCAGGTGGTCAATACATCCCTGCACTTTGTGAGTTGCTGTAGCAGCCGAGCGCAGAATTTCTCAAATTTATTTGGCCCAAGGGATGTCTCCTGGGAGGTGCCTGAAGAAGCCAGCTGGAAATGCTGCCCACGGTGGCCCCTGCCACCCTCGGTCTCTAGTGGGTCCTTGTCCATCGTGATGGGACCCCACTCCCCGTCTGGTTGATGAGCCGGCCTTGCCCAGAGGAAGGGGACGGGAAGAGCTGCTGGAGTGGCCTAGGGGACCAGGGCTGGTGGCCCACTTAGTAACGGCAGGCGTTCTCAGAGTGTCCTGGTACCCCCTGCCCCCATGCACTGCCCCTCGGCCGCCTCCTTCTTCTACCAGGTTTTGAGCTCTTTTACCAGGACAGAGCTCCAGTCTCAACCCCTGTGATGGGTGACATACTGTCCTGATTTTCAGAGGGGGACACACAGGCCCAGGCTGCGGCTGGGCTGGGACAAAGTCTGTCCAAGGTCACATGGTGAGTGACCTGTGGAAGGGGATGGTTTTTGTCCACTCCAAGTTCCCTCCACTACTGCCCCAGGAAGCTGTCCGGTGATGGCCTGACTTGACCCAAGTCTGATCCCCAGAGTTGGGGGAGGGGTGCCAGGGTCCTGCTGACCCTGTTTGGGTCACTGGCTTCCCAGTGTGTGGAGACACGGCTGTGGGCCTGGGGAGCCACAGGGCCGAGACCCGTTGAGGAGGCTGCTCTGGGCACGGGAGCTGGAGCCCTGCCCTTGGCTGGTCCTGGGCTCAGGGCAGCCCTGCCACCTGCAAGGTCCTGGCAGAGCCCATCCAGCTGCCCCTGAGGGAGCAAACCGCCTGGCAGCCTCTGGGGCAGTGGCTTGGGAGGGGCTGGAGGGCAGCTGGGGTCACTCAGCCCAGATGGGGTCAGGCTCCTATTCCCCCAGGGTGGGCCCTGCATCCGGGCCTCCAGTGCCCCTGGGAGGGCTTGTGTGTGGCTCTCATGCAGGTGCAGGCTGTCTCCCTGGGGGCCTGGGTCTGGCTGACCCTGCTTGTGGTGAGACTGCTGTGCTTCTGGGCTCAGTTCCTCAGCTCCCGTCAGGGGCAGCTCGGGGGTCCCTGCCCACAGCTGGCCGGTGGGGAGTGGCTGAAAGGCTAGGGCTGTCCCAGCAACGAGACCGAGTCCTCCAAGCCTGGAGCTGAGCAGACCTGGACGTCAGGGCCGTTTCCCTTAAAACCCAAGGGGCCTGGGGGGAACAAAGGAGATAGCGTGGCCAGAAGCAACCAGTACTTAGCCTGAAAGAGCGAGCACAGATCCAGGAGCAAATGCCCCAACCCTGGTCCTGGGCCCTCTGGGGGCTCGTCTGGTAGAGGCCAGGATGGGGGTCTGAGTGAGGGTGGCGGAGGGCAGGCCTGATTCCCAGCTGCCCCCTTCTGGAGGCTGTTCCCTCCCCTGAGGCTGCTCCTTCCCCAGCACTGCTCTCCTTCCAGGGAGCACGCTGGCTTCTGGGCCCAGGAGTGTCCTTGCCCCTATCTTGGACGTTTCCACAAAAGGCAAAATACATACAGTCAGACGTTGAACCACAGGGTTATCACTGGGATTAAGCGAATTGGAGTTTGAGACCTGTTTAGCACAGTGCCTGGCACAGGAAAAAGGGCCATCTATGTGTCAGTTTATAAAAACCAGAAACGCACGCAGAGCGTGAAGGCAACTGAGCTGTCTTTGCTGATGCTGCCTGGTTGCCGCCAGTGGAGTCCTGCTTTTCCCCCCACATCTTCTCGACAAAGACACCCACTGCCCTGCTCATGCCGACCAGAAGGTACAACATTGCTCTCGTGGGAAAAAGTATTCCTCCACTTTCCCACGAGTTCTCATACCTCACCCTTTCCTTCAACAAATGGCCTGGGAACTGGTGCTGGGACCCCAGCCTCCCTGCCCTGGGGTCTTCGTATGTGTTAGCAGTAAACAGGCGTGAAGGCAGGAGGTGGCTGTGATGCCCCGTGGTCACCCTGGGGCTCTGCCGGCTGTGTCCCCTGTGCCTCCCCCCAGCACCCACCGTGCTGCCAGCGCCACCCTCCACTGAGACGGCAGAGTCCCCTAAACGGCCCCTGACCCCCACTCACATCTCCGTCTTCCTCTAGAAATCTCTCCTCCTGGGGGCCCCGCCCTGGCCTGGGGTCCTCTCTGTTGCCCCCTCACCCCAAGTCCACCCAGTCACCAGGCCTGCCGGTTCGGCCTCCACGTGGCTGTCTCCTCTTCCCACCCCATCACCCCACATTGTCACCCCCCCGGCCCCACCCTGGACCCTGAGATGGCCCCCTCCCCAGGCAGCATCCTCCCCGGGCGGCCGGAGTCCTCCCCCTAACTCAGCAATCTGACCACGTCCATCCTCTGCTCAGTCCCCACGAGCTCCTATGAGCAGCCCAGCCTGGTGCGTCCCCCGCCCCGCAGCCCTGGTGGGATGCGCCCGTCCTCGGGGCTCTGTGAGACCCCAGGCGCATCCCTCTGTGGGTGACCCGTGGCTCACTCACGCCTCTGTCCCCCCAGATGGGGCGCTCTGTGAGCCGGGCCTCCGCACGCGGTCGGCACTCGGTAAAATGAGGGTTGAATAGTAAGTGAACCGTGGCCCTGGGGCCCCCGGGCCCTAATACGTCAGAACCACGGCTGCTCGTAGATGGGGACCTTTGGTGTCATCCCTCAATGTGGGCCCCCGACCTTTCACCCCCTGTGAGGCTCTTCCACCCCCACTGGAGCAGCTCACCGCAGGGCTGCGCTCGCTTCCGCAGGCGTGGGGTCCCCTTTCAGACCTCCGTCGGCCCTCCTGCTGTCGGCGGAGTCAGCATCACCTGTGTGGGAGAGGGGAGGGGTCCCTGCCCTGCGCTGCCCGGGAAGGAGGGCGAGGGCCAGCCTGCGACTATCCACCAGGGGGCGCTGGGAGCCTGCGGGCGGTTGGGTGGCCTGGGGAGGGGCGGGAAGGAGGGGACGGGGAGCCGGTGCCCAGCCCAGGAGCAGGCGTGTGCTTGCCTACGCAGACGGCAGGGCCTGGGAGCAGTGGGCGAGGGGGCCTCTGCACCTGGAGGGTGGTGGGCCAGGGCAGCCAAGGTGATGGGGGGGGGCAGGAGCAGAGAGAGCAGCCCCTGGAGGTGGTCCAGGCCAGGGAGATGGGCTGGGAGGGGGCCGGTGGTGGGTGGGGCGGAGGAGGTAAGGAGGGCACCTGGGCATGTTTCTGGAGCTGAGATAAAAGTCCTCCAGGAGGCAAGGGAAACCTGGGGTGTGAAGAGTCAGAGGAGAGAGGGGGCCAGGGTCGGCGGAGGGGGCAATGCTGGGCTGTGAGGGGCATGAGACGGAGCACGGTTGGGGTGAGATGGACAGCGGGACGCTCCCGGGAAGGAGGTGGTGGAGGCTGGGCAGAGACAGCTGGGAGCTGGCACAGGACGGGGGCGTCTCCACGGAATGGGCCTGGGGTCAGCCCCCCGGGGCAGTTCAAGGCCCTCCTGCGCAAAGCAGTCGATGACAGTGCCCAGCTGGGACGTGACGCAGGGGCCAGTGGACTGTGGGTTGAGTTCTCAGCACACGGTTAAGCCGAGTAGCTCCGGAGGGGCTGCCATCTTCCCCAGGTGAGGTGTGCAGGGATGGGTCCTCACCCTCCACAGCCCACCCGTCCCCAGGGTGCACCCCAAGCACACCTGTCCTCCTCTGTGGTCAGGCAGCCACCTCAGACGGCCAAGGGTGTCCCTCTGAGGACCGTGAAGCCCTTCGCCCACCAGCTGCCTGTGCAGCAGCTGCGAGGACCCTGAGTCCACTCTGGCCGTCAGTCCTGCCCAGGGTCCACCTACTGCAGTCTCAGTGGCCCCTGCCCTTTCCGACCCTCCGGCCTCTCCAGCCTTGGGGGCCGATCTTAACAGTCACGTCCTCAGGGCCGTATCCCGGCCCACCTGCTCTGCCAGGGCCCGTGTTTCTCCCTGCGGTCTCGAGGGTGATTTAATTACTGCTCCACGTGGGGGGCGCCCTGCAGACGTGCAGGGCCCCCTCCGTAGATGCTGATGGGAATGGTGTTTTCTCTGAGGGCTGAACAAGTTAATCCAGGTGAAGAAGGCTCGCTGTAGGGCCCTCACACGGCGGTCCTCACCGCCACTCCCACCACCAGCGCCATCTGGGACCACACCCCCAGTTCCGGGGCTGAGCCTGTGCCAGGACTCCCCGGGCTGTCACCCGCTCAGCAGGAGGCACCTCGAGGAAGCAGGGAGGGTCCTCCCAAAGCGCGGTCATCATGGCCAAGGGCAGAGTGTGGACGAGGCTCCAGTGAAGCTGAAGCCAGGGCTCCGTCTGGGCTGAGCGACGGGCCCGGGATCAACCACAACCCTGCCCCACGTGTCCTCAGCCAGAAGCTCGCTGCTCCCGCAATTGACTTGGCACTGGGCGAGCTGGAGTAAGACGGTGCCTGGCCTCCCTGGGGGCTGGACGCCTTCCGAACGGATGACAAATGTGTTTTAATTTGTCCCAACTTGACATGAAATACCCCATCCCCACCTTGAGAAACGGGGTCACCAGCAAAGACGTGCTGAGCTGCCTCAAACCTGCTGTCCTTTCCCATACGAGGGCCCTTGTCTGTTTATCACACTGAAGGTCCCCGTGGGGCTCAGGGAGGCCCAGAGATGGATGGGCCTTGGGGAGCTGCAGGGAAGCCCAGGAACAGAACTCTCCACCCTATGAGGGGGGTTGTCTGCACCCCTGCACCCTGGGGGAGATGAGGGTGGGGTGCAGAGGGGGAAGGGCCTTGCCGGGGTCACACTGTGCGCTAGGGCTGAGCCAGACACTGAAACCCCTGCCTGCTCTGCCTGGTGCTGAGACCTCTCTGGGCTTGGCTGCTTCCCCTGTGAACGGGATGGGAGTGTCCCAGGGTGACCACACCTGTCTCAGGTGTGCAAGTGTTAGGGAAACTGTGAGTCCCAGGCACCCACTGGCTTCTGGGGCTGGGCTCTTGGCTCCGGCAGGTCCCCGAGCCTCCCTCCCGCCTCCTGGGTGCCAGGACCATCCAGGTTCATCAGCAGGTGATGGGCAAACCTCCACAACTGCTGTGCAGTTGGCCGAGGGGACGTTGCCCAGCAGCCCACAGCACACGTGGGGTCAGCTCTCGCCAGTGTCCTCTTGGCCAAGGCAAATTACCCCACCTCATGGAGCCTCAGTTTTGCATCTGGAAATTGAGAGGCAGAGACCTAAAAGACAGCCTTGTGTGTGTCTCAAATGAGCAGGATACGTGAAGGGCGCCCTGTTCAGACATGAGGACGTGAGAAAGGAAAAACGGTGCGGGGGTGCGGAGGGCGGGGACCAGGGCCGTGGGTGAAGGGCTGAGCCCCCCAGGGTTCTTCTTTTATCTTTTTTTTTTTTTTTTGGCCCTGCCGCAGGGCATGCAGGATCTTAGTTCCCCGACCAGGGAATGAACCTGTGCCCCCTGCATTGGAAGCGTGGAGTCTTAGCCATTGGACCACCAGGGAAGTCCACCCAGGGTGCTTACAGGCAGCCTGAGCTGGGCGTTTTTTTGTTTGTTTAAAAAAATATTTATTTATTTATTTGGCCGCGTTGGGTCTTAGTTGCGGCTCTCGGGATCTTCGTTGCTGCATGCAAGATCTTCGTTGCGGCATGCGGGCTGTTTGTTGTGGCACGCAGGTTTCTCTCTAGCTGTGGTGCACCCGCTCCAGAGCATGTGGGCTCAGTAGTTGTGGCACGCGGGCTCTCTTGTTGGGGCACACAGGCTCTAGAGCGTGTGGGCAGTGCTCGGGCTTAGTTGCCCTGTGGCGTGTGGTATCTTAGTTCCCCGACCAGGATCGAACCCATGTCCCCTGCACTGGAAGGTGGATTCTTAACCACTGGACCAGCAGGGAAGTCCCTGGGTGGCTTTTAAGGTCCTTGGTATTTGGATCTTTGAATTTTCTTTGGTGGAGGGAGGGGACAAGTGGGGGCCTCAGAAGGTCATTTGAATCGTCCTGGGCAGGGACCCTGAGTGTTCAAGGATTCCTTCACTCCTGGAGACTCTCTGCAGGCAGTGTGGTCCTGGGGCCATGGAGAGACCTGAGAGTCACTTGATCAGGAGGTTGGCAGTGCCAGGGCTGGGAGCACCTCAGGCATCAATGTCTATTTCCCATGAAATTCTCCTAATCAGCACCTTAATGAATGCAGGGCTGCTGGGGCTCCAGGGATGAGCATGCAGGCTTAATCACTCCCAACTCCTGTCTCTGCCCTGCAAATGGTCCTGCTTCCCTGGGCTTGCTGTCCTAGGGCCTCCTGCCTCGGCTCCAGGCCTGGGCCCTGCCTCTGTCTACCTCCTGCTTTTCTGCACCTCATGTTAGGCCTCTACTTATGTGCTGAGTGTGCTAATTGTCCAGGGATCTATCCACTCATCCAACCAACCATCTGCCTTTCCATCCATACATCCACTCATCTAACCAGTCATCTACCATCCATCCATTTATCCATCCATCCTCTCCATTTGTCTGTCGGTTTGTCCATCCACTACCCGTCCATCTATACATCCATCCAGCCATGTATCCATCCATCCATCCACCCACCCACCCATTCATCCATCCATCTGTCCATCTGTCCATCCATCCGTCAGTCCCTCTGTCCGTCCATCCATCTGTCTGTCCGTCCATCCATCCATCCGTCCATCCAGCCATATATCCATCCATCCATCCATGCATCTATCCATCCATCTGTCCATCCAGCCATGTATCCATCCATCCATCCATCCATTCATCCATCCATTCACCTATCCATCCATCCGTCCATCCATCCCCTCACCCTATAACTATTTTTCTTGAGCAAGTCACACAGTCAGTTTAGGTCTGGGAGTGGGCAGGGAGGGAGAGATCCAAAGGCGAAAAACCAGATAGTTTCTGCCCTCACGGAACCAAAGTCCGGTGGCGTGACAGATGAGCAAACCAGTTGCATCCATGGGTGTGGAGTGGGTGGGGTGAGGGCAGCACAGGTGCAGAGGCAGCCAGCAGAGCCGTGCCTGCTGGGGGCGGGGGGTGATCAAGGAAGCCTTCCTGGAAGACAGACAGCTTAGCTGAGATCCTGGAGGCCTGTCTCTGGGGCCAAACTCGTTCTCCCCATGTGTCTCCTGATACAGTGTGGAGGAGGCAGCACAAAGACGTCTGCGTTGACTGCCCACACGGGGTGGTGCCACCAGCCTGCCCACGAGCCATCTGCCTGGTTCCTTCCTTCTCTGAGCAAGCGTGCTGGGGCCTGTGGGCTGCCTGGCCCCGGCACAGCTGCCAGCTGCACACATGGGCCCTGGACTCCAGCCCCATGAAATGCCCAGGTGCCTGGTGAAGAAATGCCCTGGTGCCCCCTGGTGGAGGGCCCCAAAGCACGGGAGGGATGCTCTTCCCGGTGGTGTGGCACCCTACAATTTACAAGGTGCTTCCAAGTCCAGTGTTTCGTTCCTTTGTCGTGACGGTGCTGGGTCGTGGCCAGGCAGTGGCCATTGCTGGAAACTGAGGATCAGGGGAGATGGCGATCTGTCCCTGGGCACAGAGCCCCAAAGGGCAGGACTGAGCCTTCTCCTCTGTGCGGTGTGGTCCGTGCAGCCCAGGAGGGTGGAGAGAGGGTGGTGGGTGTGGCTTCAGCTCGTGGGCGGGACTTGGGGAAGGGCAGGGGCGCAGGGGGCGTGTGGAGGGTGTGCACTCCGGGGCGGGGCAACGTCCCTGAGCTCTGATGAACTCTACTGTTGCAGAGAACCTTCGTACATGTGTGAGCCCGTCTCAAAATATACACCAGCCCCTCCCTGCAGCTTGGGAAGCAGGCACCCATCCTTCATTTGTTACCGGCGAATTTATTCCTTGGCCTTTCGTGGGCACACGTCACAGAGCTCGTACCATGTGCCTGGCCCTGTGCCAGGTGGCGAGTCGCTCGCAGATCCATTCCCCGGGCACTGTGGCCATTTGGAGCTGGACTGATCTTTGTCATGGAGCCATCCTGGACATCGCAGGGTGTTGAGCAGCATCCTTGGCCCCTGCCCGTTGGATACCAGGAGCATCCCCTGGCAGTGTGACCACCAAAGTGTCGCCAGACATGCTGAGTGTCCCCTGGGGGGCAGAATGGTCCCCACTGGGGTCCACTGGTCTACAGCAGTGGATGCAGCAGAGCCCCTGCCGCCTTTATGGTGCTGACAGTCTTTGGGGGGGACAGAGAAGAAAGTGGTTGGGTTGGGTGGCAGAGGGGTGGTAGGAGGGCAGAGAGGAGGCCCCTTTGTAGCGCGGCCCGTGGTCTGGCTGATGAGGGGCTGGGTTGGGAAGGAAGGTGTGGCTCTGGGAGGAGAACTGAGCCTTTGCTGAGCTGGCCGGGGGGTGGCCAGAGGAGGGCTGGGGGTCAGGTGTGGGTCTCCTGCCTATGGAAGGGACACTAAGTCTGATACCAACCAGGGTTCTTGACCTTCCCCAATCAATAGAAATTGACTAGCGGCCAGACAAGAAATTCAGGAGAGTCTGTACTGAGGCCTCAGCGGGGGAGCAAGAACAAACAACAGGTTCCCTTGCTTGCTCCCTCCCTGAGGGTGGGGGGCGGCTGGTTCCCTATATGGGGTGAGGGTAGGGGTGTATCCAGGGGTTGAGCCGGAGAGGTGGCTTAGGGGGTCTGCCCACCCCCTTGGTGGTGGTGTGTGCAGGGGGCATGCTCAGTGCCCTGCTTTTGCTCCCAACCCCCTGCTTTTGCTCCCGGCTCTTCAGAAGTGGCAGTTGGGCTTTTTGATCTCTTTGTATCTTTTGTCCAGAATTTGCCCCAACTGTGCACGCACGCAGTTATTTTTAGTCCCTTATAGTTTCTTTGTATTTTGAGGCTCGAGGAAAGGTGTGTCCAGGTGCAAACACTGCAGCAAGGGTCCCAGGTCCCAGCCTGTCTCAAATCCAGAGGCCTGGGGACCGGCTGGGGTCCCCCAGGCCTCCTTTTCCTCTCCCGGCTGTGCCCTCTTTGGCCACCTCTCTGCCCTCTGACGTGCCTGCCCCACCCCTTGCAGGATGAGACCTGGGCATAGGGGGCTCATGAAGGTGGGCAACCTGGCCCGCCCACAGATAATTGACGGTGGTGATTAGAGGCTCAGACCCAGAGCCTCATTAAAAAGAACACAAAGCAGAAAGGCCTTCCCTGGGGAGCGTAATTAGTCGCTGCCTCACTGCCCCGCTGAGATCGCAGACCTGGGTGAGGAACTGGTCCTCCCGCTGGCTACTGCCCAGTGGGAGGGCAGCCGGGCAGGCTGGTCTCGCTGGGGCTGGGGTCAGCCAGACCTCAAGGGCACCCTGATGCTTCCCTCCTCTCTTGGGGAGTGTGGAGTGCAGAGGGAGGTGGTGCCCCCCTTCCTGGTGGACGGGTGTGGATGGGAGGCTCCCGCCCTCAAAGGAGGGGCCGGATGGAGGTGGGGCTGCAGGTCTTGGAACCCTCCCAGGCCCTGGGCCAGGCTCCTCTTGTTCCTGGTGGCCCTGATGTCCCCGTTTGGAATTACCTCATCTTTCAGGGCTATCCCCGTGGGGACAGGGCAGGGCCAGCGGGCTTTGGGGGCAAATGGGAAATCACTGCTCTCTGATGTGTTGGGGACCAGGTCTGCGAATTTTGCATCCAGTCTTCCCTCCTAAGAGAGCATGTGGGCTTTGCTCTGGGAGGGCAGTCTGGGCCTTTGTGGCCTGGATCTTGGGCAAGGGGGTGGGGGAGCGGAGGGGGAGGGGAGAGCGGGAAGAAGGGAGGTGAGGGCAGGGTGCTGGCTGGGCTGCATCTCCTGGATGCCCTGGGTCCTGAAGCATCTGGGGGGCGGTTGGAGTTTAAGGACCCAGGAGCGGAGGGTGGTGGGGACTCTGGGATGGACATTCTTGGAGGTTCTGGAGCATCTGTGGGTTGTGGGAGAAAAAGAAGAAAGTAAAGGACTTGATGAAGCATCTCTGAGCTCTGATTTGGATCAGTTCCAGTTTTTCTAAGAAGCATAAATAAAGGCCAGGATTTCTCTGACTGACTCACTCTGGCTGTTGGACTGCTAGTCTTCGAACGTGACCCTGGCCGGGACGGGCTCTCTGGGACCCTGGAGTGCCCTCGGGTTTCATAAAGAACACAGGGCAGAGGGCAAACATGGTTGTCTTGGGCGCGCTCAGCGCCTCTCGGGAGGGACCGACCGCCAGTTTCGGGAAGCACCTCCGAGGACCTGCCTGGAGCAGAACACGCGTGCACGGAAGTCTGCAGGTGAGTCCTTGGTGGGAGTCGGTGCCTCCTGGATGGCAGAGGAGGGACTGGGGTCCCTTGGGGGGCCACGGCTGAGGACAACGCCAGCTGCACGTGTGAGCTAATTCGATGTGGCCCTTTTATGGGGGGCGGAGCCACCCCTGCTCTGGGCCAAGACTTCTAATTCCTAACCCCCAAGCCCTCCGGGCTCAGAGGGGTCACCTGTCTAAGGCCACACGGCCGGCAGGCAGCCTCGTCCCCCTGCCACCCCTCCCTCCACCTGCAGCCCGACCCCCGCGGCTCACCCTCCACGTGCCCCCGCCCTTCCCCCCAGGAGCGCACAGGCTGCTCCTGCTCTCACCCCCTCCGGCCTAAAGCTTCTGATGGTGGCCCCCGAGCTCAGGAAAGCTCCCCACCGCTCAGGCTGCCGTTCTGGGTCCCCAGCCTTCCTCCTCATCCCCTCAGGGCTCCCCCCACCCCGACCCCAAATGTACCTGCTGCGGCACAGGCTGAGGTGGTCTGAAGGGGACCCTGGGCACGCGGGCCCCCCGGCGCCCCTCCCCTGTCTGTTTGTTAGGGCGTGGTAGGGTCCATTGCCGGGAGATGCCCCCTTCCCACATGCCCTGTGTCCCGCACGTGCCAGGGGCACAGTAGGCGCAGGACGTGCTGGCTGTACACGCGAGGGGCGCGAGGGCACGAGGGACGCGAGGGGTGGACGACCGGCCCCTCCTGCTGCTCTCAGCCCCGTGACGCCCAGGGTGGGGGGCGTCTGGTTGTTAATCCCCCTCACCTCCCCTGCCCCCCGATGAGCTGGGCGGGTGGCCTCTGAGCAGGCCTGGGGCCATCTGGGCTGGGGGGCCAGTCTCCCGTCCTACCCTGAGGTCAAGGGCATCCAGGGCAGGGGCTGCAGAGGACCTTGGGGGGTCCCCTAGGTGGGGGAGGGTGGGAGAACCCACTGCAGGACCCTGCTTGTGTGGAAGCTGCCGCCTGGGTCCGGTTTCCGGATTTCCAGCCTCCCAGAGCAGAGAGGGGGGCCCTCCCACCACCTCCACCCCCATCCCTCTGTGTCCCTCCAGGGGTTGCTGTGTTTCTCCACCACTGCCCCATGTCCCGCCCTCCCTTGTGCGTGCCAAGAGGAGGCCAAAGCCCTCCTGGGCTGGGTGTGGGCGGCGGGGGCTCAAGAACAGGCGAGCAGGGTCTGGATTCACACGGCCTCAAGCCTGTCTCCACCACAGGGCCGGGGGGCCTTACATGAGTCATGGGAGCTCTTAGGACCTCAGGCTCTTCCTCTGGAAATTGGAGACTTGAACCAGGCTGTCTGCTTAGTGCTCTGAGCCAGGACACGCTGTGGCCCCAAGACAATGCAGGGAGGCTGCCCACTGGGAGGGCCTGACCTCCCACGTTCTTCCTTGGGCGGAGCTCCCCACTCCCTGCAGCTCGCTGGTCATATTTATTTTATGCTATCGCTTTGGTCTATAAAATGCCCGTCTGTACCCAGGAAAATCCTGGCTCAGAAGGTGCTGGCTTCTGCCTCACTTTTTAGTAGTGAAATATGGTGTTTAAACATTTCACAGTCTGGTGGTAAATTTTTATGCGAGAGGCCCATTGGCTGGAGGTCCGTGGCTTCGCCGGCTTTGTCTCTCCTGGGACTCAGGGAAGCCAAGGAGAGCCAGGGGATGAGCCCAGCCCTCTGTCTAGAGAGAGCCCCTGCGGGGCCCCAGCACTGGCACTGTGGACCGGGCAGAGGTGGAGGCCGTGTGGGGAGTTGGAGGGAAGGTCGGGCTGGGGCCTTCTGTGATAGTGGCCTGTGTATGCAGGTGAAGATGATGGCAGTGATGGAAATAAGATTCCTGAGAGCCTGCAGAGCCCTCTCCCATCTCTCGGGGCTTCCAGACCCTCCCCCCGGCCCCTGATCTGGCCCAGAGGTGGAACCCTCTGGGTGCAGGGTGGATGCCCAGCTGGCCCATGGGGCTCTGTCCTCCTGATGGGCTCGTACACTCCTGTGCTCTGGGCCTGCTGGCCTGGCCCTGACCAGTCTCAAGGAAACATGGGTGGGCCTCCAGTCTGCAAACAGCCTTTGCACCAAGTGGTAAAGACAGGCCTTTCCTACTGACCAGTAAAGACTGAGGCTGAAAGACGAGGCCCAGTGTGTGTGAGACCCTCCCCTTTTCTTGTCTTCCCTTAAAATATAGATGGCAATGACAATGATACTGCTGGCACTGCCGCCCAGACGTGGGCCTGGCTTGATGCCCCTGGACTTGGACTTGGGGCCAACTCGAGGTCCTGGTGGGAGTCTGCTCAAAGCCTCAGTGTTTCCCTCTGCTGCTCCCCAAATCCAGACATAATCTATGAAACCACAGTTTTCAGGACACTGGACACCGGCAAGGAACGACAGTGTTTGTTGAAAGGAGTGAGGTGAGCCCCACGATTGCCCCCAGCTCATGGCCAGGAGGGGGTTTCCAGCTGTGGCACAGGGAGGGGACCCCAGGAGGATCCTGATGGAAGCCTTGAGTGGAGGAGAGGGACCCGAGGGCCCGGGGAGACCAAGGCATCTAGAGTCACAGGGCAGGGCCCCGGAGGAGAGAGCTGCACAGGGGAGATTTGGAGGCCCCCCGCCCCCCACCCCCCGCCAATATTCATGTGAGTGCTGGTTGCTGCATGCGTGTGAGGAGGGTTCCAGAGGCCTAGCAGAGGACCAACCACCCAAAGGATGAGAGGAAACAGCCCTTGGGCTGACGGAGCTGGGAGTAGGGTTCCTTTCCACCAGCCAGATGGGAAACCTCGTGACTCACGGATCCCTGCAGGGAGCACTCAGCAGGGTCTGGCCTCAGTCATGAGGAATAACTAAACCCAGGTTAACCACTGTCTGATCCTGCATAATGAAGCTTAAAAGCAAGACTGGACAAGTTCAAACTGTTTCAAAATAAATGCACCCCCAAACAAAGCTCAAGACTACTTACCTGAACAAAAAAGATTCAGCACCTAACAAAGTGAACTTCATTAGGTTGGGCATTTGGTAAAAAATTACCAGGCACACAAAAAGCAGGAAAATATGACCCTCAAGGAGGAGAAAAATCAATCAGTCGAAGCCATCCCAGAACTAGCCCAGATATTAGAATTGGCAGACGAGGATATTAAAACGGTTGCTGTAACTACGTTCAAAAAGCCGGAAGAAAATTGAACGTATTAAGCAGAGGCGTGAAAGCTGCAAAAGAGACTCAGATCAGACTTCTAGAGGTGAGAACAACCAACTGCAGTGTCTGAGATGAGAAATACACCTGATGGGATTAAACATTGCAGACAAAAAGATACATGAACTTGAAGATATAGCATTAGAAGGTATCCAAAATGAAACACACAGAAATTGAACATATTAAGTAGAGGTGTGAAAGCTATAAAAGAGACTCAAATCAAACTTCTAGAAGTGAGGACAACCAACTGCAGTGTCTTAGATGAGTAATACACCTGAATGGGATTAAACACTGCAGAAAAAAAGATACTTGAAGATATAGCATTAGAAGTTATCCCAAATGGAGCATACAGAGGAAAAAACCTCACAAGTATGAACAATGCACAGAGGGCCATGGGACGACTTTCAGTGGCCTAATATATGAGCAACTGGAGCCCTGAAGGAGAGAAAAGAGGAGAACAAAAAGTTATTGCAAGAAATGATGGCTCATAAATGTCCAAATTTAATAAAAACTGTAAACCCACAGATTCAGAATGCTCAATGAACCCCGAGCACAAGTTACATGAAGGAAACAACAGCAAGGCATGTTATAATCAAATTGCTCAACACCAGTGATGAAGCAGCCAAAGGAAAAAGACACATTATGCACTTCCCTGGTGGTGCAGTGGTTAAGAATCTGTCTGCCGATGCAGGGGACACGGGTTCGATCCCTGGGCCGGGAATCCCAGCGATTGAGATGAAGTAAGAGCAGGCAGTCATCAGCACCTCGGCCAGAGACGGGCTGGGTGTCCGCAGTTCTAGAGTTTTGATAAAAATAAATACATGTGTAATGGGCTTATTAAAAAATTTTAAATTGTAGTAAAATAAACCTAACATAAATGATACCATCTTAAATCACTTTTTTTTTTTTTGCAGTACGCGGGCCTCTCACCGCTGTGGCCTCTCCCGTTGCGGAGCACAGGCTCTGGACGCGCAGGCTCAGCGGCCACGGCTCACGGGCCCAACTGCTCCGCGGCATGTGGGATCTTCCCGGACCGGGGCACAAACCCATGTCCCCTGCATCGGCAGGTGGACTCTCAACCACTGTGCCACCAGGGAAGCCCAGACCCAAGTCTTGCTCAGCCCAGAGACAGCCTGGGTTCCAGGCACCTGGAGACCAGTGCTTTTCAAGCTGTAATGTGCACTGAATTACCTGGGGATCTTATAAAATTCAGATTCTGATTCAGAAGAAGTATGAGTTTCCTGTGCTGCTGTAACAAATCACCGCAAACCGGGTGCCTGGAAACAACAGTTCTGGAGGCCAGAGTCCAAATCCAGGATGCAAGGCCATGCTCCTTTTGGAGGCTCCAGGGGCGGGACTTTCCTTGTCTCCTCCAGCTGCTGGGAGCCCCAGAGGTCCGTGGGTGGGCTTTGTCACCGCCTGGGCTGTGAAGATGATGTTTCACTGTGATGTAATTCACGTACTGTGAAGGCCACCTGTTTAAAATGTGCAATTCAGTGCTTCTAGTATATTCACAGAGCTGTGCAACTCTCACCCCAAAAGAAACCTGGTCCCCACCAACTGTCGCTCCACACCCTGCCTGGCCCTGTTTATCTGCTTCCTCAGACCTGGGTTTGTTTGTACAAGTCTCTGCCAGTAGCCACTGGGTGCTGGGCAAGCGGCCTGACCTCCAGGACCCTGAACATGCCCGTTCACAGGGCTGGGTGACAGGCCGTCCTTCAGGGTTATGTGCGGTGCTGGCAGATAGCAAGTGCTCCATGCCCATCGACGGGGGATTGTCCTGGGGAGCCTTGTTACTTCCCTTGACTGCTTACTCACACCTCCACGACCTTCCTGGCCAACAGAATTGTCCCCTTTGATAATCTAGGAAACAGGAGCTTGGGAGGTCATGTGCCTCCCCAAGGTCACAAGGGCTAGGAGGTGCCAGGATTCAAAACTCATGTCAGATGCCACAGCTGTGTTCCTGAGGCCCCGTTTCCGAGGAGACGGCCGTCTGGGGACCTCAGTGACAGGACAAAATCACCCCCAGTTGCCCCAGCTGCTGCTGTTAAGGAGACCCAGGAGGCCCAGGATGGAAAAGTGGTCCCAGAGCCCCATCTAACAGACGTAGGCGAGGGTGGCACAAGTTTTCACGTGAAGCGGCCGCAGCGGCAAAGGTGTGACCCGGGGGTAGGTGTGTCGCGCGCAAGGCACCCCCCTGGACCTCGTGGGTGCTGTTTCCTGCACCCACCTCCCAGGTGCGGTGTCCTCCTTCCCTGCAGGGGCCTGGGTGGAGAGTCACGAGTCCGGGAGGGAGGGGACTGCAGGGGTGGGGACTGAGTGGTGGGAGTGAAATGCAAATACACAAGGTGGACCTGCACCCTCTGACACTTACAAAAAGCTGATTTAAGACAGCAGCTTTCCCGGCGGCCTGTCTCTTCGCCCTGGATCCTGTAAATGGGTAAACAGGAAGGGATTTAATTAGGTGCCTGGAGCAGAGGAATGGTGATTAGCAAACGTATCCTTTAATGCCCTGTGTTACAAGCAGTTAATTACACAGATTGCAGGGGAATTAATGTCCGGCCCTGCTAATGATTTTTTGGGGAAGAATAATTTTATTTACACAACATTGGCTGCAAGAATTATTGAAACGAGAAAAATGGGAACAGCTGAGGACCGCAATTCCCAGGGAAGGGGGTCTTTGGTCCTAGGAGGCCGAGGGCCGAGGGGACCAGGGCTCCTCTCAGCTCTGCCATGCCAGGTGGAAATGCAGTGGTCCTGGCATCTGGCATCCATGTCTGAATGACCTGGTGAGGTCAGCTGCCCCGCCCTGTCTGGTCCTGATGCTGCACTGCCCTGAGTGTCTCCAGGACGGCCCAGCTCACTCCCACCAGCACCCCTCCCCTCTCCTTCCTTCCTTCCATCCCTCCTTCTTCCGTTTCCTCCCCTCCCCCCCACCCAGCATGTAAGTGTCTGAAGTGCCAAATCAAATCTCTGCAGGATGTTGGGGAGATGATGATGAGAAAGACCTGTCCTGCTCACAGGCATTTATGGTTTACAGGCAGAGAGACACACAAAGAGATGTGCCCCACGGCACCGTACGGTTTGGAGAGGTAGACAAAGCCGGGTCTATGGAAGCAGTAGTCTCGGGGAGAGGGTGGAGGGGTGGGCGTGCAGGGCCCTGAGTCAGGTTCCCAGGGAGGGCCGGGGAAAGCAGGGCCCCTGCGCCCGTGGGAGCTTTGTCAACCAGGCCCTTTCCTCAAGGAGTCAGTAGGTGAACAGGCCACTGTGGTCCCCAGCTGTCCCAGCCATCCCAGCCCTAGCCTCGGCCACAAGGGGCACAAGAGGTTTTGCCTACCGTCTCTGCTACTTGGGACGGGATGGGGTCTACAGGCTGAGGGTTTCCTGGCAACCAGGACGAGCCCAGAACCAGGTGCCCATCCAGACTCGATCAAGCTGTTGCCAGAAAGTCGAATAAATCACTGCGATCGCCCTTTACGGGAGGGCCACGCCCCGGGTCCCCCATCCTGTGCGCTGGTGGGCTGGAGCCCAGATGGAAACGTCCGGGTTTAGAGGAGGACTTGGGAGGAGGTGGCGAGACACAGAGAGAGACAGAGACAGAAACAGACAGAGAGACAGACAGAGGGAGAGGGAGAGACAGAGACCCCGGAAGGATGGGGTTTCTACTTGTGAAAGGCTGGATGGTGTGGGGACCAGACCCCATGGTGTGTGTGTGTGTGTGTGTGTGTGTGTGTGTGTGTGTGAAGGCATGGTGTACGTGTGCACACACATGCAGACTCACATGCTCACTGATTGCCAGACACCAGGTCTGGGTGTCACCTGGGACTCAACGGAGGTGACCCGCAGACTCATGGAAAATTCCTTCGAGGAGCGAGCCTGGGGAGGTCCAGGGCAAGACATCCTGGGGAGGGTCTGAGTGAGTGTCCAGGCCCACAGACAGGTCCAGAGCTAGGTGCGATGGCAGGGGAGGGGCAGCGCTGGGGCCAGAGCCCAGGTGCCCGGGGTCAGCGTGGGCCCGGGTCTGCATATATCCCGAATCCTCGAGAAACAGCCTCCCCAGGGTTGTGGTGGGGTCAGGCTGGGCAGCAGCACCCTGTCCTCTGGGCCATTGCTGGAGGCAGTGTGGCCTGTGATCCCGACCGCATCCGTGCTGGCTGCCTTGATTTTCCTGCCTCCAAAGGGGACAGGGACTTGGGGGTGGGGGAGGAGAAGACACTGGCTGGGAGCCCGGAGCTGGGGCCCAGGCCAGAGCAGAACCAGCCACCGATGTCCCTGCTCCTCCAGCCTCCGGGCCTTGAGTGGCTCTGGCAGGAGGGCAGGGAGGGCCCTGAGCAAGCTTGTTCCCAAAAGATGCTCCCCCTCCTCCCCGCGGGTCCCATCTCCTTCCCTCTCTCCCCCCTCCCCCAGCCCCCTGTACAGAAACCAACAGGACTAAGCTTCTCTCTCCACATCCCACCTGGGTCACCCGTCAGCACCTAGACTCCAGCCTGACTTTCCCGTACCCATCCCTGCCCAGAGACCATGACTGCCCTCTGTCCTGGCAGGGGCCTGGGCACTAGGGGTCGGGCTGGTCTCTGGAGCTGGGGCAGGTGGTAGCCATGGCGCTGGCCCAGGCAAGTTGGGCGGCGACTTGGTGGGGGTGAGCCTCTCACCCCCCCAACCAATACCTACCGAGTCCTGGTGCACAGGCTGCAAGGGCCCTGGGGTCGGCTGATCGAGTGGGCTGGGGGCGTGTGCTCAGGTGTGTGCATCTCTTGGCGGCTGGTGGGAGGGGAGACCCAGCAGCCGGGTCGGAGCGGGTGTGCCCGGAAGGTGGCAGGTCTGCGCTCTGCTCGAGGGTCCAAGGGGGCGCTCCTCGGAGCAAGTCCTGCCTGGGGGGCGTCCTCTTCCCCCTCCTGAGTCTGGCTTGGCTTCTCTCTTCAGCTCCACGCAGACATTCCTCAGGAAAGAGCGTGAAATACAAATTGAATAATTGCCGTTATTCCATATTTGACTTAGATGCTCTGATATAATAATCAGAGAAGAAACCAGGATAAGTGGTAAAATTCATGCTAAGAATTTATATTTAAAATTTTTCTTTACTTAGAATGACATTAAATAGCAGCAAATAAAAAACATCACGTGGAGGAAAGGACCAGGCTCTGGATCCCAACGCCTTTAATGACCCACCTTGCCTGCTGTTTGGAACAGGGCCCTGCATTTCCATTTTGCTCTAGGCCTGCACCTGGGGCCCTCCCCGACCTGCTTCTCCACCCCAGCTTCCCGCTGACTCACTGTCCACCCCCATCTCTGCCCCGCTCCTCCCCAGGCCCCCCGGCCGCTGCCCTCTGTCCTGGCTTGGAGTCCAGGCCGCCCGCACCATGCCCTTCATATCACCCCACTCCCTCCCTTCCTCTCTCCCTTCTGGGCCCTCTCCTAGCAAAACCCCACCCCTGGTTAAACCCCCTTGTCCACCTGGTCCCTGCAGCTCCCACCCTGCAGGTGTGTCCAGAGAAAACCTCACCGCTGTGCTGACTGGGTGTCGGGGAGGGACAGGGCCTGGGCTGCATCGTGTGTCCAGCAAGTATCTGATGAGGAGTAAGCTGATGACCCCTGAAGCTCTTTGCGCCTGTGCGCCAGGTCACCTGCTTGGCCCTGCCCCTTGCAGTCCTGCCCCAGCCTGCCCACCAGCACCAGAGCCCCGCCCCCAGCCCCTCCCACCTGCTCCGCCCCTCCTAGCCAGGAGGGCTTCTGTGCAAGGTGACCGTGGGCCTCCTCCCAGCTCAACGGACTACCAGCTACTGACCAATCAAGGGCTCAGAAGCCTCCCCTGGGCCGTTCTCAGCAGGAGTGGGCTCAAGGCCACGGACACAGGATGGAGACCCCACGCGGCTGGGGATTCCATCCCGTGTGAGCCGAAGGTGGAGAAAGATCTTGACTCTGTGTGCGCAGGAGAGTCTGTGGGGTGGACGGTCTGCCCTTCCGTGGCTGCCATCCTGCTGACCCCACTGGTGTCCGTGGAGCAGCCTCCGCACCTGCAGGGATGGGGGGAGGATGGGATGGAGATTCTGCCACGGGACCGCTGCAGCCCTCACCCCCGACCCCCTCCCCTGCACGGGACCCTCTTAGGCAGATGTGACTTTTCCCAGGTTTCCTGTCCCTAACCCCCACCCCCCCTAAGCATGGCTCCTTAGCTGTGGACCCAGGGGGGACGGGACAGATTCATGCACACCCATGGGTGTCACACCCCAGGGCTGGGTGTGGGATTAAGTGGGGCCACATCTCTCAGCGACGTGGAGCAGACGGATTGGTAAGCACCTGACAGTGTGAGTGTGGGCTGGGGGCCCCAACTTTCCATGACTAGGGGTGACCTTTGCATGGGGAGAACACCAGGGGGGAGCTGGAATTTTCGGGAAATGTGCCCCAGTTCCCACCCCTTCTTCAGTTTGGCCTCCTTCCCTTCTCTCCTGGGGCAGGGGCTTCCTCCCCTCCTCATCGAGCTGGGGAGGCTGGGCAGTTTAGGAATGGCGTGGCTGGGCTCCTGGATGCCCATAGCGGCTCCTGCTCTGTAACCTTCCGTGACTCCCACCGCCCAGCCCTACTGTGTGCCCCTCAGAGACGCTTCATTCCAGCAACACAGGTCTCCACGCCTTGGCTCACAAGATCCTTCCGGTCCAGCTGCCCCTCTCTGTTGACCCCCCAGGATCTCACAGTTTACAAAGGAGAAGGATCCCTTTGTCCCCATCCTTCCAGTCTCCCAGATGGGGTGGAATTTGGCAAAGCCAGAGGATGGAGTAAGAGCCTGTGTTCTCTCCACTGATTGCCAAGGGGGGAGTGAGCCGGACCCCAGGCAGTGGGGCTTGATGGTCTCTGGGCTCTGTGGGGTCCTCCCTGTGAGACCCAGGGTGAGCCTCAGTCTCCTCCTCTGTGAAATGGGAATAATACTGGTGTCGCTCTCCCAGGGCTGCTCTGGGTCATCTCACACTCGGGGTTGGAGGCACTGATGCCCCGGGCCGCCCTTTGGGGTCTTCCTCACTGACTAGGAAGGAAAGACTTGTAATTAACACCTCCCACGTGGACTGTGCCTCCTGACGGCTGACAGCCGCTGGCCGGGAGCTGCTTCTGGCTCTTTAAAGGTCCCTGCGATCTTCTCTGGTTGTTAATTCGCACTGTCTGTGGAGAAAGCAAATGTCACTTTCTGCTGGCCCCAGACCCCTAATGAGTGGTGTCTGGAATAATGAGTTTTCCCTGTGCTCTCATTACATGGAAATTACTTCCAAAAAGCAACTCAAGAGGGGCATGTGGGCCTGAGGCAGCCCTTTCCAGAGGGACACCGGTCCTTGGGACGAGGGGTGCCTTTGCCCTGGGGAGGGGCTTACAGGGGAATGAAGCCAGAGGCAGGGCCTGAGCTGCGGTTGCCTGGGAAGCCGGAGTTTGGGCGGCCCTGTGGGCGTGCCCGCCTTGGAGCTCAGTGACGGGAGGAATGAGTTCCTCTCAACCCCTGCTGCCCAGGCTCCACGCAGGCGCATTTCCTGCTCTTCTCTTAAAAGGATGCTTTTTGGCAAACCTCAGAATGTCATTAAAATTTCTCGGGCTCCCCTTAAGTGGAGTACCGTGGGCTATGACCTCAAGCCAAGTCTGCGCCTTGCCCAGGTGTGTCTCCCGTTGGCGAGCTCTCTCCTGGATGTCCCGGGAAGGAGCCATCATCTTGCCGCTGCAGGACAGGTTGGCCGGGTCCTGACGCTCACTGGCTGGGATGCCATCAGATTGAATTCACTTCCAAATAGAGCTTTGTTGACACAACTACTAAATGCCAGATGACTCTTTTTGCTCTCTCCGCGTATTTCAGGGCTCTGCCAGCAGTGATGAGTGTTTCATTGTAAATTGCTACACTGGCCACAGCGTACCCCTCGCTGGGCACTGTAGGGCCGGCCAGGTGGGTTCTGATGTGCTGTGGGTATGGGGGTGCCCACAGCCTGCACGGCTTGGACCCCAAAACCGAGACGCCCTCTGTGAGCCAGCCGACTCCCTGGATGACGGCATGGCCTCTGCCACTTGGAAGGTTCACTCCTGTTGGTGCCTGGGGTTTCCCTGCTGCTGTAGCCGCCATCCACGCAACTAAGAGCAACTCCATGCCTTCCCCACACCGCACTCTGATACCCACCCCCACAGGAAGCATTGCCTGCTCTCCCAGTGGCCCCCGACCCACCTGGCTGTCTGCCCCTGCAAACCCCACACAGCCTACAGGACTGAGTGCATGTGTGCCTGCCTGCAGTGTGGACGTGTGAGTTCATAAATAAATGTGTGGGCTCCTTAGGAAGGACACACTAGATGTTCATGAAACAGTTGAAAATGCACACACGGCTGAATGAACGCGTGTATGAATGTGAATTTGTTCATTAACACGCACAGGTGAGACTCCGCTGTCCGTGTGGCTTTTGTAATAGCGGCCACCAGCAAACACTCCCTAAAGGCCTGGACTCGAGCTGGTGGTCCAGGGCAGTGACCCTCACGGCTGCCAGCTCCCCAGCCCTCCCGTTTCTGGCTGGTACACCCATTTCTGGGGGCGAGTTCTGTGCACCTGGGGAGGTCTGGGAGCCTCCCCTTTGGGGGGTCCCTGCTCATCTTGTAAAGGAACACCTTCCTGGCATGAGGTGCCCCTGCCCACTGTACCTTGGACAGCGTTTCTGAAATGGTAATGAGGATCTGAGAGACCTCATTAATCCCAACAGCCGTGACTGGGGTGCCCAGTCATTCTGCTGGGGCTGGCGGAAGGTGGAATTTGCTTTCTTCTTTAGTCAAAGAAAATGACTAAATGCACGAATGACTAAGTCTGTGAATAATGAACTGTGGAGGCTTGACGCGCGGGCCACTCGGCGGGCATCACGCCATCAACGTCCTGAAGGGATGAGTGAGAGAATGACAGAAGGCAGGGTGCTGGCTCAGGAGGTGCTCGGAGGTCCTCAGAAGCCCGCATGGTGGCCCTCAGGACCCTCTCACCTCCAGGACCCTCAGCCTTCCCGCAGCCCTGGCTGGGGGTCAGTTGACTGAGAACATCCCAGGCCTGAGCTTGGTGGCAATCTTCTTGAGCACAGGACCGTGAAGAAGGCCTGCGTGCTGGCTGAAAGGTCACCCTCTGGCTTCCTTCTTTCTTTTGGGTTCCTCTTGTAAAATGTACATTAATAGGCTTTGTTGTTAAGCAGTTTTGGGTTTACAGAAAAATTGAGTGGAGTTGAGGGGAGGCTTGAACCTTTGCACGTTCTGTGGGTTTGGCAATTGTGTGATGACGTGTACATCATCACAGCATCCCACAGAGTAGGCCACTGCCCTAAACACCCCACCCCTGTGCCCCACCTGCTCATCCCTCCTCGCCCAGCCCCTGGCAATCATCTCGGGGATTGTGCGTTTGCTGTTGCATCTGAGAAGTCACTGCCATGCTGAGGGTCCTCTGGGTTTTCTCCTATGTTATATTCTGGGAGTTTTACAGCGTCACATTTTACATTTGGGTCTATGATCCAGTTTGAGTTGATGCTATGAAAGATGTAAAGTCTGTGTCTACATTCTTTTTTTTTTTTTTTTTTTTTTTGCGTGTGAATGTCCAGGGTTCCTCTTTAAAAACCCAGCATGTCCTGGCGAGAGTAGCTCATGTGCTTGCTTGTGACGCCTGTGCTTGGGTCGTTGTACTCCCAGGCCAGCCTGGTGCCCGTGAGTCCTGAAGAAAAGATCAGGCTGCCCTGTGCTGGGCACCACTGGTGAGGCGGCACCCGTGCCCTGGTCTCTGCCCCTCGGGAGGCCACTGGCTCCCAGAGGACTGATGAGGAATGTCGGCCCCCATCACCAGCCGTCCCCCCAGTCTCGCACCCACTCAGAGTCATCGGGGTGGGGGACACGAGAAAGGCAAGTGCTTCCAGGCCGCTCTTCTTTGTTCTCATCACTGTCGGGGCCGGTGGCCCGAGGTCCTGCACAGACCCGTGTGCCGTTAATGCTGCTGGCGGGGTCGAGACCAGGTTGTTCCTGAACCTTCCTGTGCACCTCCTCTTGGTGGGGCCGGACCCTGGGTCCGTGCAGAGACCGAGGCAGTCAGGGTCCAGCTCCTGCCTTCAGGGAGGGTCTGGTGGGGAAAAAGGCAGCCATGGCGCAGCCTGCCGGGACCCTGAGAGGGACTCAAGTGGGCAGGGGCACAGATGTGCACAGCAAAGCCAGTCTGGAGAGTTGGAAAGGCATCCTGGAGGAGATATCATCCAAACGGAGATTTACAGGACAGGTAAGAATTCACCGCAGGTATCAGTGAGGGGAAAGGGGGACAAGGGGCGTTTTCAGGGCAATAGGGACCAGCCAGAGCTGGTGTGACGTGATGTGGAGCTGTGATGACTTCAGCAGAGGCCACAAGGGACACACTGTGCTTGAACCAGGTGGGCTCGTTGCTGCGGTCTTGGGAGCGCACACCTTGGGGACCACGGGTGTCTCCACGACAGGTCTTAGAATGGACTCGGGCCTGTGGTGGGTGATTTTCAGGGGGACTCAAGGAAGGAGGGTTGGCTCTGGCTTGGGTGCTATTAGGAAGCGGCTGGGGGGTTTTGACCACAAGGCAGATAATGGAAAGAAAGGCTGGGGGGCCTGGGGTGCCGAGCTGAGGAGCTCGGGGCAGTGGGAGTCCCTGGGGGCTTCCGGCTGATCGGAGCTGGGCGCTCTCGGAAGGCATCAGAAACCCACTTCACTCTGGGGCGAAGACCCAGGCCTGGGACCTCCTGAGACCCAGGAGCCCAGACCACTCAGCCCTTTGGGCTCTGGGACTTGGAAGGAAGAGAAACACACTCTCAGAGCCTGTTTCCATCCAGCTGCCCGGGGCCTGCTCCCCACCTCGGCCACTCAGCTCCTGGCGCTTGCCCAAGTTCAGGGACTGGCGGTGCAGTGGTGAGCTGGACAGGACGCCACCCTTCCTGAGCCCCTGGCCAAGCCTCTATGTGGCTCCTTCACACTTAATTCCTACATCTTTTTAGTTATTTCATTTTAAGTGTATTTTTCAAGGTTGAAAACACTGTCTAGTGTAGACCATAGTTAACTGGTCCGACTAGTGTGGTTCCCAGCCCAGCTGGGATCTCCTGTTCTAGAAATTCATGGCCAGAGGATGGCTAGGCCCGGGCCTGTCCTGAGTGTGGCCATGCTGGGGGCCCAGGGTGTTTTCCAACTTTAACTCCCACTGCTGCACCCCCATCCCCCCATGTACCCGGGGCCCAGACTCACATCCTCCCTCCCCCCATCCCCCCACCCCTTTCCTTCCTTTCGTATAAAAAACAGACGTGGTTGGAGCAGAATGAAATCACATGTCCTTGGCACTAGGCACTGTGTGTGACACCCAGAGTCTCATTCTCGCCATCCCCACAAGGGCAGGGGACGGTTTCTCCATTTTACAGATGAGAACACTGAGGCTGGGGTTGAGGGCTCAGTGCTCAGGGCTGTCTTTCCGCGCCTCGCCGCATCCTGAAAAGAGCTCATGCTTCATCCGAATCTGAACTAGGACAACTGGGGCACCTCTTTCACCCCAGAACCCCCAGCATCCCATTTTGCCCGTTTAGGGGGCATTTGGGGGAAATTGTCTCGTCCCCTCCAAAGTCCCCCTGGAGGCAGCAGGAGGCAAGGGATGGTCGGGGCTGCCACGGGGGCCAGAGGGAAGCAGCCTAACTCCACGTGTCTGGCAGCCGTTCCCTCCAATTAGCAGGAATGAGCAGGCGCTGCCCACAAGAGGCCCTGGTAATTAGAAGGTCACTGTGGTGTTCCTTCTCTTAATTACATTTGGGTGACGGTCGCAGCCGTGAAAGAGCCAGGGGGTGACCCTCTGCCCCTGGGGAAGTGCATCCACATAGAAGAAAAAGAGAGAGGTCCACGGCCTCGAACCTGGGGGCATTGCACCATCTTTGCTGCCTTGTGCCTAGCTCCCCACCCGGGGTGGGCACGCATCCAGGTACTTCAGGTCTACTTGAGGTACGAACCTCATGGTTGTGCCTGTGGGTGCCCTGGTTGGGCACCTCTTGGTGGCTAACCTGTCTTTCCAGGTCGTGTTTGCAGACTGGGATCTGAGCCCCGAGCTGCAGGAATCCAAGGGGCGAAGCTTATTGGAACAAGCCATGGGTTGCTGTGGACACCTTGATGCATGAACTAGGCTCGCAGGATCCTGTAGTCACATGGATCCCTGTTCAGAACCCAGCATGTGCTGGATGCTTCCTGTGCACTGACACTTGTCTTTCCAAAAGCTGGCGCTGTTGTTGATGCCCAAGGTCACCGAGCTTGTGGGTGATGAGCACCAGAGTCAAGTCCATGTTTGTGTGGCCCCTAAGCCTGTGCTCTTCTCTTGAGGCACTGCACAGTCAGTGGAAGAGCCCTGTCCTTGGGCGTGCAGAGGCCTGTTTAATTCCCATGCCCACCATTTGCTGGCTTTGAGACCTTGGGCAAAGAAGCACCCTCTGAGGGCCGTGCTGATGACCCCTAATAGGATACATGCCAGAATCTGATCTTGGGGGTGTACGTGAGACAGTACACGTAAACGTGCTTTAGAAACGGTTCTGCAAGTGCTGGCGTGTATGAGGAAGCAATCCAGGACTCACAGCTCTGATTCACGGGTCTGATCTTGGAGCCCAGAGGGACCACAAGAGATGATGTAGGGCCCCAGCAATTCAATCCAACAGGATGGGCAGGGCTGGACTAACACCAGGGTTTCAAACTCCAAACTTGACTCTCTCCACTCCTCTGGTGTTAGTGTTCCCTGAGAAGCCAGCACCTCTGCTGGGAGGCCTCCATCCATCCATCCATCCATCACCCACCCACCCATCCATCCATCCATCCGTCCATCCATCATCCATCCCCCTGTTTGTCCATCTACCCGTCCATCTAATATCCATCCATCTATCCATCCATCCATCCATCCACCTATTCGTCCATCCAGCCATCATCCATCTATCCATCTATCCATCTATCCATCCATCCATCATCCATCCATCTACTTATCCATTCCTCCAGCACTAATCAAGCAGTTATTTTGTGCCAAGAGACAGGGCAGCCAGCACAACCAGACCGGGCCCTGCTTAGGATCTAGTGGGTGAGAGGCGTCGCTTGGGCCTTCATATAAAGACAACTGTAATATTCACTTTGGCAAGTTTCAACAGGATAAAGGCTCAGATGGCCTGGTGGGTGTCCCGGCTCCTGGGACTCTGAGCAAGTTACAAGCTTCTCTGTGCTTCAGTTTCCTCACCTGTCCGTGGAGAATAACTATAGTGCTGACCTTGTCTGTCTATCATGAGGTGCTGGTGCCTTTGTGAGCGTGATGTTCTCAGAAGAATGTCTAAGTGTTTTTCTACTGCAACTATTATCGTCACTGCCACTTTTGCTCCGGGCCCTGTGAAGGATGGCTTGGAGATGTGAGGCCGAGGAACAGGAGGGGCTCTCATGTCCTTCTGATATGGGGAGGGTGGGAAACATGCTTGCTCCTAAGATCCCCTAAACCCACCTATATGAGTCCCTGGGGGCCTTGGTGAAGTTAGGTAGAGGTGACATGATAGGGCAAGGATGGGACCTCAGGGAGGGGGCCTAGGAACGGTGACCCCTTCACGTGGCTCTTCATGTGCCAGACGTCCTTTCGTGTAATCATTCCCAACCTTCTGGAAGGTTCTAGCACTATTCCCATTTTAAGCTATAGAGACTGAGACTCAGAGAGGTTAAGTAACCTGCCCAGGGACACAGCTAGTAGCCAGGACTCCCACCTGAACCACACGCTTTGCTGCTGGGCTCAGTGCTTTCCGTGCTTGGTCTGTGAGTGTCCTGGGGCTGCCCCAAACTGGGGGGCTGAAAGCAACAGGAGTTTATCGTCTCCTAGTTCTGGAGGACAGAAATCCAAAATCAAGGTGTCGGCGGGGCTGCGCCCCCTCCAGAGGCTTTGGGGGAGGGTCCTTCCTGCCTCTTCCAGCTCGTGGTGGCCCAGGTGTCCCTGGCTTGTGGTCGCACCCCTCCAGTCTCTGTTCCAACTTCATGTGGCTTCTCTTCTGTCTCTGTGTCTCTTATAAGGTCACTTGCCATCGGATTTAAGACCTACCTGGTTAATCTAGGATGATCTTCTCATCTCAAGATTGTTAACTTAATTACATCTGCAAAGACCTTTTCCCCAACCAAGGTCACATTCACAGGTTCTGGGGGTAAGGACACGGACGTACCTTTTGAGAACCCCCATTCAATCCACTACATTTGGGAACAGGTGAGACGGGTTCCCATCACAGGAGAAGCCTGCCGGAGGCTCTCTCATCCATGCTGGGAGGCTTAGGGTCCCCAGGGGCCCTGCTGGGGAGATGGACTCCCTCCTGCTGTGAGCACACGGCCCCAACTTGGTTATTTTAGCCCCTCCAAGAGTTGCTTCTGCGTGGCCTCCCATCCTGCCTGCTTCCAGAGGGCAGGGCGCTCGTCTCTGTCTCTTCTGTGGGCTCGTACCCCACTCTCGGCCTGGCATGCAGTCGGGGCTATTAACAGTCAGGCCCATGACTAGGCGGCGGCGGCTGGCATGGGGCTCCGTAGATGCGCCACGGCTTCGGTGGGGACCGCTCCTGTCAAGGGGTCTGAGCCTCACCAGCCCCTCCCCCAGGAGAGCAGTCTGCCAGCCCCTGATCCATGGTAACCACGTGTGACCGAAACGCCGTGATGAAAAATGCCAATATGTCAGAGGAGATGCAACAGGACTCGGTGGAGAGTGCTACTCAGGAACTAGAGAAATATACTATAGAGAAGGACGTTGCTGCCCGTATCAGGAAGGGGTTTGACAAGAAGTACAGCCCTACCTGGTGCTGCACCGTGGGGAGGAACTTTGGTAGTTTTGTGACACATGAAACCAAACACTTCATCTACTTCTACCTGAGCCAAGCGGCCATTCTCCTGTTCAAATCTGGTTAAAAGCATGGACTGTGCCACACGCCCAGTGATCCATCCAAAAAATAAGGACTGCAGCCTAGATTCCAAATACCAGAGACTGAAATCTTTAGCCTTGCCTAAGGGAACACTGGATCTTTATTGTGTTGTTTTGTACAGGACATTCTCTGTACTAGTTTGTTGTGGTTATTAAGCAACTAGCAAAACAAAACAAAAAACGAAAACAAAAACAAAACAAACAAACAAAAAACGTCAGGCCCAGGAAGGGAGGGACAGGGTGGATGCCGAAGACTGGCACCCACTCCACCGTTGTGTGGAGGCCCCAGCAGGCCGCTCTGGGGACCCTGAGCCTCGCACAGGTCCTGGCTGCCCCGTGGCCTGAGCCGAGCTGCTCAGCCCGGTCCATTAGCTCTTTTTACGTCTTGTCCTCTCTGTGGCATTGCCAGGAATGGCTGAGCAAACAACTGGACCAGGAGAACACTCTCAGGCCTGGAAATTCCAATAGCATTTCTTTAACGTGTCATAGTTGATTGGCAGTAGCTGCCTCTGATGGTTTCAGGGGGAAAAGAAAGTAATTTGGAGCTGGGAAATTGCTATTGATTGAGCAAGAAGTTACTGCAGCTGGGCTGTCTCTGCTTCCTCGGCTCCAGTTTCCCTGCTGCCATCCGAACGTTCCTGAGAGCTTTCCCAATTACCAGATGTGGTCGCAGCTGTGCGGTCAACAGACCCTGCTTCCCAGGCCAGGGCACCAAGGCCTGGTGGGCTCTCTGCACTTGCTTGGGGGTCCTGTAGGTGCTGTCCCGGCGCCCACCTCTCCAATCCTCCTGAACCATCGGGGGATGGGGGACACCGCCCCACGCCCAGAGGCCTCGGCACCCAGGCAGTGCCCTGAGGTGTGATACATGTGTAACTGGAAAGGCTGGATGCACATCTGTATCTGGACATGAAGGACCTCACACTGTCAAGTGAAACACCCAGAGAGTGGGAGCACGGATGCGGGTCTATGCCTCAACATCTGCAAACCTGCAAGGGGGCCCAGGGAGGGGGTGGCACCGAAGCTGCAGAAGTTTTGAGCTGGGTAGGGGTCTGGGGAGACTTTTCGGTTCTGCTCAGCTGAGTGGTGTGGATTCCCCCCGCCAGTGAGTTCCGATATCTTCATAGAGAGAAAAAACACTGCTTTTATGAACGTAGCCTTCTTGCCCCGTGAGGGGCTGTGTTGAGGGCTGTGCCACCTTCAACCAGGTGAGCACGGCCGTGGGTGCCTGGCTGGGCTGTGATTAGGGGGAGGCGGTAGGGGGTTGGATGAATGGAGGGTCCTGCTGGAGGACAGGGGAAGGAAGGGAATCCAGGCCCTCCCCTATCACCCGCTGCCCCGCATCAGCTCCCTCTGGAAAGGGACCCAGGCAGTACCCTGAGGTTTGACATCTGAGATTGGAAAGGAAGCCAGAGAAGTGAGCCACTAAAGCCCACTGGGACCTGTGGGCATGGCAGCCACAAGCCAGGAGGGCGGCCAGCATGGAGGACCCAGGCTCAGGGAACCAGGAGGGCTCGTCTCTGGCCCGGTGGCAGACAGGAGCCCTGGGGGCCTCGCCTTGACCCCAGCCCTCTCTGGGCAGGATGGGGGCTGCCTCTGCCCCTGGCTGTGCTCTGCATCCACCCAGGTTCCCTCTTCCGGTCCCAGCTGCCGTCAGTACGTGCTCACAGCCGCCACCTTCCGCCCTTGGCCACCTGGACCCTCCTGGTCCAAGGTTGCTGCCCCCGTGGGGGCCTGTGTCAGTGATGACCTGATGCAGGGGGTGTGGAGGCCTGTCCCCCTCACCTCAGTTCAGGCAACTCTGAGGTGGTGGCCTAGCCCCCAGGACCGCCCCCCCCCCGCCCCCCCACCGTGTGACCTGCAGAGCCTCGGCTGCTGCACCTTCACTGCAGGCCTGCCTTGTTCTCTGCCCACCTGCTGTCCTCAGCCCCTTACAGGGGGGCCTCCAGGGCCCACGCTCCTGCAGCCTGTTTCCTGGGAAGCAGGGCTGGGACAGGCCCTCCCCATGTGGGCAGGCTCCACTTTTCCTCTCCTCCCCAGGGGCACAGGCCCAGCCCGGGCTCCTGGCCCTGCCTGTCATGCAGGAGCTTCTGGAGACCCCAGGCTGCCCTAGGCCGTGACCACCGGGACCCTGTCCGCCTGCTCTGTCGGTCTTTCAGATGGAGCCTCTTCCCTGCCTCCCCACGGGGATGGAGCTGCCAGGCCCCCGGCCCAGTCTGGAGGCCTGCGGGTGCTTGGTGGGCAGTCCGACCCTGGCAACCCAGACCCTCTGCAGCGAGCCTGGGGCACAGCTTCCCCACTCAGGCAGACTTAAGTCTGGGCCCAGCTAGTAATCTAGTTGGGCAACGACCTTCCTGAGCCTTGGTCCCTCATCTGTAAGGCTGGGTACCCGGCTGGTGTGGGGGGTAAGGGAAACAGCCCATTAGAGCAGTTAGTACGTGCTCACTTAATGCCATGGGCCGGATCGGATCGTGCTGTCCCTCTGCAACAGCCGTGCCACTGTCCCGATGGCACCTCCGGCCTCATCACCCGAGGCTGGTGTCCGGGCTAGTCCTGTCTCACAGCCTCCTGCACCTGCGCAGGGCCATGGAGGGGCGGCGGGCCCGGGGCTGTACTGGGGGGCCCTGCCCCACGTCAGGCGGGCGCTGGGTGTTGCTGTGTCTGCTCCCAGAACTCCTCTCCTCGGGACGGGGCAGACAGCGCCGTCAACTCCGCTCAGGCCCGGGCTCCCCAGACCCAGCCGAGCATGCCCGGAACAGGGAGCAGTTCCTCCCAGCAGCTGGCGCGGCCCCAGGCTGGCATCTCCCGGGCCGAGTGATGCTGATTAACAGGAAATGATGCACAGGCAGAGGGAGCAGGCACAGTGCCGACCTGCTGGCCCGGGGCCCGAGCTCGTCATCCAGGCCTGGTCCCTGGGACGTGAGGATGTGGGGCTGGCTTCCTGCACCCACAGCTGTCTTCCTTCAGTGGCTTCCTCGGGGCCTCTGGGGCTCAGCAGGGGAGCAAGGATTCCAGGTGGGATTTATCATATATTTTATACACGACGGAGGCCCAGAGAGGCAGGTCTCGCCCAGATGCCCAGGTCCTCAGCTCCAAGAGCCCTCTCTGCTGGGGAGGCCACTCTGCTCTGCTGCCCCAAAAGACTCTCAGTTTGTTCAGACCAGACCATCCTTCTCTTTACTTGCCTTGACTTGCCCTCCCTCTGGCCATCTCCAAAAAAGAACCCGTACCAGCTTATTGCCCGAGTAACACAGGTCAAAATGGAAAAGCTAGAGGATCCTGAGAATTGAAAGAAGGAGGGGAAGAAATCCTCCCAAACCCCTTATCTGGAAGTAGCCCCTGTGTATGATTCAGCGACCGCTTTCTCATGTAGGCGAGGCATATCGTTATACAGAATCCACATTTGCTGTTTGTTACCTGTTAATTTCACTCAGCAGTTTATCGTGAGCACACATCTGTGTCAATAGCCGCGTTTCTACCACGTTGTGTTAACTTGCTATTTGTGCAGTGTTCTAGTGAACGTATGCACCGTAATTTATTCAAAGCCCTCTCACTTGACACTTCAATGTCTTTTTTAAAGTATGAAAGCATTTCTGTGCACGTCCTTAATTATTTCCTTAGGAAAAATTCCTAGAAGTGGAATTGCTAGGTAAGAGGGTATATGTGTATATACATTTCTTTTTTCAGAATAAATATGTTATTACTGTATAGTGATTAAAAAAAAGGTTTATTGAGATATAATTCATGTGCCATACAATTCAGTGATTTTTAGTGTATTCACAGAATTGTGCAAGCACCACGATCAATTGGAGAACATTTCGTTGCCCCTAAGGAGCCCCCGTCCCCACCAGCACTCCCTTCCATTGCCTGCCCCAGCCCCCGGCTACCACTAATCTGCTTTCTGTCTTGATGGAGTTGCCTCTTCTACAAGTGGAATCACAATACGTGGGGGAGAGTGCCTGGTTCCCTCCACCAGCACCCTGTTCTTGAGGTCCTCCACACTGTAAGATGGATCGGAACTCCACTCTTTGGTGTTGCTTGGTAACACCCACTGGAGGTGGCATGTCTATTAAGGTGGCATGTATATTATCTGGCTTTTCATAAGCACCGGGCATGGCACTCCCCAAAGGCAGCATCCATTCCGACTCCCAGCAGGAGTTGGGAGTGTCCAGGTCTCAGGGCGGGTTCTGGGACTCCGTCTTTGTCCCCATGCCTGGTTGGGGGCATCTGCCCTGGGGTCTTGGCCGGAGGGCAGATTGCAGACGCTGTCACAGCTGGGGTCAGCCGGAGCCCCACGGGGGCAGTAACGATCTTCAGGCTGTCACAAAAGTCTTTAAAATATCTTCAAACCAGAGGAATTTTAATTTGCCTTAATTAAAAAAATGGCATAGAGCAGCTTTTTTTTCTTTTTGGTGTTAGAAAAATTGATGTCAATCTCACATCCAACACACAATAGAAGTTTGGATACTTTTTATTTATTTATTAAAATTTGTTTATTTATTTATTTATTTTTGGCTGTGTTGGGTCTTCGTTGCTGCGCGCGGGCTTTCTCTAGTTGCGGCGAGCAGGGGCTACTCTTTGCTGTGGTGCGCGGGCTTCTCATCGCGGTGGCTTCTCTTGTTGTGGAGCACGGGCTCTAGGCGCACGGGCTTCAGTAGTTGTGGCACACGGGCTCAGTAGTTGTGGCTTGTAGGCTCTAGAGCACAGGCTCAGTAGTTGTGGTGTACGGGCTTAGTTGCTCTGCGGCATGTGGGATCTTCCTGGACCAGGGCTGGAACCCGTGTCCCCTGCATTGGCAGGCGGATTCTTAACCACTGTGCCACCAGGGAACCCCTACTTTGTAAAAAGTGTGGTTGCTATGACAGTAGGGAAGAGGCCATTAATATTTTCCACATTGTGGGGGACTGAAAAACTGCCCCCTCTCCTTTGGGTTGGTCCTTGCCCAGCAGGTTTTGGGAGAGCAGGGACCGCCTCTCCTAGGCCCATAGTGACAGCCCCGCCCACCACTGCCTAGACTGACGCCTGGGTCCCACTCCTTGGGTCAAGCATTGCCATCGGCAGCCTTCCTCTGGGGATGGAAGCTCTGGTGTGCCTCAACCAGCACCGCCTCTGGCCACATTTGCTCTGCCTGGGGGTTTGCAGCTCCTGGCCTCGGCATTCCATGTGGGCCCTGCTGGAGAAACTCGTAATAATAAAACCCTCAGCATTGATTGTTGGCTCTCTATCAGCTGCTACACGAGTCCCACGTCCTCCCTAGCATGGGCAGGAAGCAAGGCCCCGAGGAAGGACATGGCAAAGTGTATTCCTGACCCAGAACTCTGATCTCACCTGGAGTCGTCTAGAGCCATCCCACCTGGAGCCATCCCACCTGGAGTCATCCCGCTTGGAGCCATCCCGCCTGGAGCCATCCTTGCCCTGAGACAGACAGGGTCCTGGCCTCCAATGAGCTCTTGGCTTTAGTGGAGACAAGGCATCACACAGGGGCCGGCCTGTCTTTGTGGCACATCCTATCCTGCACGCCCACCGAGACTGGAGCTGGCTGAAGACCCCTGGCTGGAGGAGAGAGCTCTTGGCTGCTGGCCGAGCAACAGGGAGGGAAAGGTCAGGGGAGGGAAGTGGCTGAGGGCTACTCCAGGGTCAAGAATGGCACTGCTGCAGGCTGTGGAACAGATGCGGCAGGCGCTTCAGGGAACACAGCTGAAATACAACGGAAGGGGCGTCCCTGAACCCCACCTCCCAGGGACAAATGGCCTCCCCCAGGTGAGATCCCATAAGCTCTCTACACTTACAAGAATTTCTCTCTTTTCTTAAAGTGGATGAAGAAAAGGACCACATCTGTAACCGAACCCCATGCCCCTCTGGAGAAGTCCACTGCCCCAGTAAGTAGGTGGCTCTGAGCCATGGCCCTGACCCTGCCACAGGGGAAGGAGCCACGTCTGACACTGGCCATACAAGGAAAGGTACATACAAACCTCTGCTCTCCAGCTGGGGCTTGGGTGCGATGAATATTTCATACCCCAAGAAGGCGCTGACATTTTGCTGGATGGCTTCAATTAGCTCCAGAGCCTCATTCTCATGCTAATAATCAGCTTGCTTATCATGATGGTTTATTAATCTATTTCCCACTGTGAAGTCATACAGTGTGTTTCACAGATACCTCCTGCTGCTTCCTTGATTGGATGGAAATGACTTGGGCGCTGCAGTTCTCGGAGGACTGGGGTGGGGCGTGGGCTGGGACAAGAGGCTTACAGTTCTGGGGTGTTTCTCTGTGTTCCCGGAGGCTAAGGGGGCCCTTCTGGGTGGAGCATGGGGACATGAGGCCACGAGTGGTGGCTGGGTTTTCTCTTTTCTGGCTCTGGCTGTTGGGGCCATCCTGCGATTCCCCAAAGGGGGACAGGGAAGCATTGGGGAATCCTTTAGAAGAAATTTCTAAATGGACAATCTGAGATGGGTTTAGGTAGAAGGAGAGGTGGGAGACGGTAGAATAGTTTGGGTGGGCATTTTTTTTTCAAAAAGGATTTTTATGTAAAGGCTGCTATAGCCTGTGTCATGTGACCTGTCATCCTGGATCAGGATGGATGCCTGACCCCAAGGCAGCCACCAATAGACTTGTCAGTGGCTAGGAGTTGGCCCAGTGCTACAGCGATGCCTACCAGGGCTGGCCTGCCCACTGCAGGTGTCATCTTTCTAGGGCATGGCATACGGAGGCAGGAACTGGTCTCACTGGGGACAGTGGGTGTGGGGCTCCCCCTCAGGGCTGCTTGGCCATTCTCAGGTAAGAAAGTTTTCTTTGCTGGCTAGTGCCAGCTCTCCTGTCGGGGAGGAAACTGTTTTCACTGGGGAACACACCTGAATGAGCTGCTTGTGGAGGGAGAGCTCTGCTCAGGGATGGCTGGGGGACGTGGGGGGTTGGGGAGGGGAGGGGAGAAGCAGACGGAAAACTGAGCTGCTCCGGGCCAGGCTGGGGTCCAAGCACACAGATATGGCCAAGGCGATGCTTTCTTCACTTGAAATCATTTCAAAATAAAAAGAAGAGTTGTACACTAGGACAGAGATCTTCTGTATACGACCCCTCCCAGCCTCCCTAACGTCCCTACTTGATTGTAATACAGTCAACAAGGGGAAGCTATTACGGTGCGTGTAAGACTATTCCCTAAACCACAGACCTCGCTGCGGGCTCCCCAGTTTTCCACTGAAGTCCTTTCCCTGTTTCAGGATCCGATGTGGGTCCTGCCCCAGACGCCCCCTTGCATTTTGTTGTCTGCCCTCCTGAGCCCTCTGCCTGCGCTGTTCCCTCTGTCTGTTCATGTCTCTGCCTTTGGGACAGTGCTGGTCGGTTATTTTATAGAATGTGCCCCAATTTGGGTTTGTCAACTATTTTTTTTTTCACAAGTAGATGGAGGCTCTGCATTTTGGGCAGGAACATGAGAGAAGGGAGGCGCCCTCCGCAGCTGTCACGTGGGGAGGACCTGAGGTCTGTAGGTCTCAGGTGGTGTTAACCTTGATCGCTCCATCAAACCGGTGTTTGTTGGGTTTCTCTATTGCAAAGTTACTATTTTTAAAAGTTACTGCAGGGCTTCCCTGGTGGCTCAGTGGTTGAGAATCCGCCTGCCGATGCAGGGGACGCGGGTTCGTGCCCTGGTCCGGGAGGATCCCACATGCCGTTGAGTGGCTGGGCCCATGAGCCTGCGAGTCCAGAGACTGTGCTCTGCAACAGGAGAGGCCACAGCAGTGAGAGGCCTGCGTAGCGCAAAAAAAAAACCACAAAAAAAACAAAAAAAACGTTACTGGAAAGTTACTATTTTTCTCCTCATAACTAATAAATATCTTTGAGGGAAGTAACTGGAGACTTTACAATTCATTCCTTTTCCTTAAGCTTCTGTCCATGATTTTGAGCTGCCATTGGTGGGTCTTGCGGCAGCGGTGTGCTCACTGGGTATTCAATTCCCCTCATTCCTTCTACATGTGTTAATGAGAATTCTTCTCTAGGGAAGATTCGTCCCTTCTCTTCCACTTAATTATTTATCCAGTTATTTGTTAATGCCGGTATGGACTGGCAGACGTTCGCTTTGTTAGGGGTGAATGTAACACTCCCGGTGTTTATCATCTTGCCCAGGCTGCTCCAGCACGGGGGAGCTTCTTCGTTGGGCTCCCTGCCCTGCCCTCATGCCCTGCCCCCGTCACTTTCTGACATCACAGGATGCTCCAAGCGCTTGCCCTGCTCCACCCCGGAATCAGGCTCTTCTCCAGGGAGACCAAGAGGTTTCTGGAAAAGGAAGTCAGATGTCAGCTTTGCATCTCCTGCTGTGCAGCTTCCAGCGCCCCCTCTCCTGCCCGTGTCATTACCCTGCATCACCAGCGAAAGTCCCCACCTTCTGTCTCCGTCTCAGGGGTGGTGTGTTGCAGGGTTGGGGGCGGTGTCCCGTATTTGGTTTGGCAGAGGGCAGAGAGAAGGAAGCAGGTCAGGGCCGGTGGTGACGTAGAATGGATCTAGATGGGGACTCATCTTGGCTAATGGATGGCTGGTGGGGACCGGCGGAGGCCGGTGGGCCTGGTGGAGGCTGGTGGGTCTGGTGGAAGCAGGAAATGGAGTCAGAGAAGCCTGGCCCACTGGCGAGCCCCTCAGAGAGTGCACTGGATTGACCTCGGTCTGGGAGGGGTCTGAGTGACCGTAGCCAGACTGTAGACAAGTGGCGTGGCTGAGGAAAAGGAGGACGATCCCCCTGCACCCCACTGCCTGTGAACACCATCTATTCTACGCCCCACTGCTCGGGCCCTGTAGCTGCGCTCTGCACGGACACTCCCTGCTTAGTTCTCCTGCCTCCTTAGTGTCCAGCCGTCCACAGCATAGGCTCTGCCCTGACCTATGCTCAACCTTGGACTCCAGCTATGGAGGACTCTGCACCCAGGCTGGGGGATGACCTTGACTCTGAGCCCAGACCAACAAGACGCTCAGCTCATCACTGCTGCCTGATCCAGATAGAGCCCCTGAGCCCTGTCCATAGCTACACTCTGACCCTTGATTTTGCTTGTGGAACAGTAAGTCCCTCTTATTTGCAAAACCTTCTGCAAGCCCCTGAGCCCTTTCCTCATATGGCTGTGAGCACACACCTGAGGGCACATAGCTGAGTGCACACACCGCTGAGCTCACATCTGCGCACTGCTCCACGGGAAGCTCTGTGCCGTCTTACTCCTTGCTGGCATTTTAGGTGCCCTGATCACACCTGTCCTTACGCCAGCCCGTAGCCCCTCCTGACAGCTGGCTCTGGCCCTCACCTCCCACCCATGTCACCAGATTACCCCCCACTCCCTCCCCCTACAGGTCCCGGGAGCTCATCCCTCTAACCAGTTTCCTCCTTCCCTGTTGGTGAGTTGCATCTGCCTGTTTGCGCCAGGCTGCAGATCTTGGCAAAGGCCATCCATAAAAGCCGAGTTGCTCCCGACAGCATTGTCCCGATGGCTTTCCTCCTCTGGGGCTGCACTGGGAGACAGGAACAGGGTGGCCTGGCCATCCAGAGGATGGAGGCTGAGGGGAGGGTCCAGTCTTGTCAGGACCAGATTAAGGGCACTGTGGGTTTGGCATGTACCCCCAAACACCAGGGCTTGTACCTGGGACCTGGCTGGAAGCTCAGTCTCCGAGTTTGCAGGGAGAAAGGCTGGAGAGGGGCTTGGGAAGGAAGCCCAGGATTTGGATTTGGGGAGCAGCCGCCACTCCCTGGCCCAGAGGACACGGTGGGTCCTCACCTTCCTGAGCTTTGGTTTGTCCACCTGTACGTGGAGCCGTGTGTCTAGGCTGCTGCTGTGAGGGAGGAGCACGTGGGCAGGAGCCTGAGGCCAGGCAGCAGATGATTTGGGTGCCCTGCCCCGTGCTGTGCACACAGGGTACCCTGCCCGAGGGGGCTCTGCATGGACAGGGCTGGGGCAGGGCTGGGGGGCCGGGTCGGACCAAGGCATGGCGGCCCCTCCTTTCTCCCTGCTCCCAGACAGCCGGAGCCCTCTGGTCCCCTCCAGCATGGGCCACAGCGAGGCCCTCCGCCCCGTCTTCCTGCTCTCCCGTGCCCGCCCGCTGCTCGTGACTCCACCGCAACCGGGCGTGCTTTCTCTAGCACAGCAGGTCTCCAAGTGTGGTCCCCGTGCCAGCAGCACCAGCTGGAAACCTGTTAGAAATGCACATTCTCAGGCCCCTCCCAGGCCTGCTGGCTCAGAACCCTGGGGTGGAGCCAGCACTCTGGGGGTTCCTCCATACACCTGGGCTTGAGAAGGGTGCTTCGCACAAGTCAGATCAGCTGAGTCCCCCGTCGGCGCTCCCTGTGGGTTCTCAACCCAGCGGAGACACGCAGGATATTTATGAGCACTTACTTTGGGTAGGGAGTCTGCTCAGTGCCTGTTAAGTCTTACAAAGAGTGTGCAAGGTAGATGCTGGGTATTTCCGCATTTTCCCAGGTGGACGGAGGTGCGGCCCCTCCCTCGGGTGACCCAGCGTCTCTCCTGTCCCCCTGGGAGCCGGCATCAGCAGAGGGGAAGGCACTGGCCCCACGTGTCTGCTCCATCTGACAAGGGCTGCCCGCCACCCCCCCACCCGACCGACGTTCACCCGCGTGGCACAGGAGGATGGGTTTAGGGTGGCATTCTGTCTCCCCACGCAGCCCAGAGAGACAGCCCCACAAGGACTACTCAAGAGTCGCAGGCATTTAGATTGCCATCTTATTTAAATTTATGCCCGAGGATACAGGCAGAGAAAGGGCCATTTCAAAGTCAGTTTCTGCTTTATGGCTTTATGGGGGATGCAACGGGCAGCTGGTGAAAATATCTTGCCGCTCGCAGCACAAGAAGAGGATCACGTGGGTGGCTTGGGCTTTGGCTGTTTGGGGAAGAAATTCCGCCTCTCAGCCTGGGACCCCTTGCTGAGCCCAGTCCTTCCCCCAGACTCAGCCCTGATCCAGGCTTCAGGCTCAGCCCTCCTCGCTTCATACTCTAGTTCCAGACTGAGCCCTCTTCCTTCTGCAGGCTGAGCCCTGATCCCAGCCCAGACTCAGCTCCAGCCTGGCCTGCATTAATTCCTTTATAAAGTCATGCCATTATTTATGAGGGTGGTAGATTTAACTAGAACTCTCACAGTTTCATGCACCTCTTTGGGCTGACGTACTGTGCAGGAGGCACAGCTCCGAATGCATCATGGTTCAAGGTAGCTGACCTCCGCCGCTGGAGGAACATCTGCCCACAGACTGGGAGCGGACGGGGATAGAGATGGTTGGTGGCTCCTGACACCTCCTTGTGCACAGAATGGTATCTTGGCTGTGGCAGCTGGCAGCCCCGGGGGGAGCCCAGCCCAGGCCGCTGGGTTGACCCCTGCTCCCTCAGGCGACTTCACTGAGTCTCCTAAATTCCTGCAGTTTCTCTCTAATTTAATTCGGGGCTCAGACTCCGCATACTAGTGGGGTGGTGTTGCAGGCTGAGCCGAGCTGACCCTTACCAGGGGCACCTGTTTGTACACATCAGCCAGCACTGCCCCAGCCCTGGAGCGGCCCCCCTCGAGAGTGTGGACATCCGGCAGATCTATGACAAATTCCCTGAGAAAAAGGGTGGTCTGCGGAGCTGTATGATCATGGCCCCCCACCACGCCTTCTTCCTGGTCAAGTTCTGGGCGGACCTGAACTGGGGCCCGAGTGACGAGCAGGTGGGGGCCGGCGGTAGCAGTGGTGGCTTCTGTGGAGTGAGCAGCCAGTACGAGAGCCTGGAGCACATGACCCTCACCTGTTCCTCCAAGGTCTGCTCCTTTGGCAAGCAGGTGGTGCAGAAGGCGGAGCGTGCCAGCTGGAGGACGGGAGGTTCGTGCAACGCCTGCTGCGCTCACCCACGTGTGAGTACCTGGCGAATTTTCCACACAAACTGCAGCAGCTGCCCGAGCGCTATATGACGACCAGTGTCCTGGAGAACTTCACCATCCTCCAGGTGGTGACAGACAGAGACACCCAGGAACTGCTGCTCCGCTCTGCCTATGTCTTCGAGGTCTCCACCAGTGAGCGAGGGGCCCAGCACCACATTTACCGCCTGGTCAGGGACTGAAGGGGGACCCCAGAAGTGGCTCACCCCCAGAACACCCTCCTCCCAGGAAGGACCTCCAGCTTTCCTCACGCTTCTTACTTGGGGGGTGGGGTGGGCTGCTCCCTCTTAGGACCTTAAAAGCTCGGTGGTGGGTTGAACGGGCTGGGACTGAGAGGAAAGGATGGATCCTGATATTGGGACCTCACAGGGGTGTCTGAAAGGACAGATCACTGCAGAGCATTTGACACTGGGGACAGGAGTGAGACAGCCCCTGGGACAGCACGGGTTTCTGTCTCTGACAGGCATCCTCCCCCTTCTCTGTTTTGGGAGGCCCCAGTTACACATTGCCTTGTCCCTCTCTGTTTTTCAGCACCCACCTTCTTCCCAATCTGCCTCTCCTTACCAGCCCCATCCCGGGACCCTGATATTGAATTTTGAAGGTTAACCCTTTCTGTGCAGGAGTACAGCCAGGTGGGCCCTGGAAATCTCTCTATATTTTTAATATAACAAGAGATATTTATAAGTGGGTGTTAGGGTCGTGACTTTTTCTCGGCTGGGCAAGCAGTGGGGTGAGGCTTTTAAATCTCATGTCCTCCTCTAAATGAGCCGTGGGGCTAGACTGTGTTGCCTCGGTCTCCTCCCCTCCCCACAAAGTGTGTTGGTTTGTGTTTTGACAGAGGATAAAGCTATTTTACCAAAAAAAAAAAAAAAAAAGTGCCTTGCAAGCCCACTAAGGGGGCTCCTGTCTTCCTGGCAGCTCCAAGGAGGGAGCGCAGTGGAGCTCCAGGGCCTGACACTTAAGGGGCGGCCAAGCCTTTGGCTGCTCCAGGGCTTTGTAGCAGGTGCTACATCTCCAGCATCTGCAGGGCGTTCGACCTGGGGCAGGGCGCGGGGGAGGAGGCCCGAGGCTGCACGGCACGACTTGCATCTTGCTAAGGCCGAGCCCTCCTTCCCGCCCTCGTGGTAGCCCGCACACCACCTCAGCCTGGGGGCCTCAGTCTCTCCTCTGTGGAAAGGGCACAGCATGGCTGGGAGTCTGTGTTTTCTTCCCGTGGTCCACCCTGTGCCTCGCTTGGCCGAGGCGTCCTTGACCCTGACTCTGACCCTGGGCCTGCTCCTCTTGTCCCCGGGATGGGAACCATCACAAATCTGTACCCCCTGGGCTCTCCGAGCTCCTGGGTCTTCTCTCTCCTCAGCCCCTCACTCAGCTCAGCACCTGACCAAACTGAGGGCAGGATGGGAACCCTGGAAGGATGAGTGTAGACCAAAGGAAGCTAATGTTTGCAGCATGTCTGGACCAGAGGCCGGTGCCTTGGGTATGCTGCTCCCCCCTCGGACCCCCACCCCCTCACCACGAGCACCGTCCCCGCATGTCCCTGCTGGTCAGAGTGTGCTGGGAGACTGGCCCCCGTGGGCACGCCCCACGTGCATTTAGACCATGAGCCATGTGCACACTGGGTTTGAGACATGGGACTGAGGGCCCTCCTGGTGATCTTGGCTTCTGGAGAGAACTTTAGCTGCAGCAAGAGAGAGTGAGGTTAGACTTCCAGAGACACACCATCACAGCCAGCTGGGCACAGGATGGAAGGCTGTTGGGGAACCTCTGAACTGGAGGCCGGGAAGGCCCTTTCATCTGGGCGCAGGGAGAGCTGGCTCTCTCCAGGCCCCACTTGGGCTCCCCGGGGTCTCTGCAGCTGAAGGAGTCCTCAGCCTCCCGCTCCTGGGCTGAATCCTTTGTGATCCAGCAGCGGCTCCTTCTCCAGGCTCCAGGGCCTCAGGGTCTGTAGTGGCACCGGAGGCCTGGCTGGGGGCCTCGTGTGCTTAGGGGTCATTCACGCTGGGCCAGCAGCACCTCCGTCCAGGGGTCTCACTGGAATATTGCCTGGTGGCCCTGCCTGGGGGGGAGTCGCCTGGAGAGGAGGGTGGAAGGCAAGCCTCCCCAGCTTCCCCTGCCTCCCCTCCTGATTCCCGACTTTGCACAGAGGTCTCAGCTGCCGTGAGTCAGACGCCATCAGAGACCATGGTATTGGCGGGAGGGAGGTAAACCCGAGAAGCTACAACCACTTGCTAGATTGAGCCCTGCCGGGAAGGCAGTGAGCAGGATGCAGGAGTAATTGGAGATGGGCAGAAATGCAGTCCTGGCCTCCAGGGAGGAACAAGGGGCTTATCCTGGGCCCTGAAGGGCGTAGTGCCCGGGCACCAGAACCCCCGTGCCCTGTCCTGACTGGGGACTAGGCCTCAGTCTCCCCATCTGTGGTTTCCAGCATAGGGACTGGTGATAAGGGGTCTCAGCCCTGTGTCCCCACCAGCAGCTCCCTGGGGGTATGTCCTGGGTCAGGCTTCCTGAGCGAGGCTCCCTGGGATGAAGCTGCCCCGCTGTGAGCAGCCTGAGGCTCTGGGCAGCAGGGTCCAGCCAGGATCAGAGAAGGGGGGTGTCGCCCACTGGAACCCAGCTTTGCCCTTGCTGGACACTCAGTCAGCTGGCTCTGGCCGTGCTTGGGGGAGGCCTGGGGACTCGAGGGATTCACCCCACACCACCTGCTCTCAAGCTCCCCAAGCCCAGGGGAGATTTATCCTGGGGCTGCCACTGTCTGCAGGCCCCAAAGTCTTTCCATTAGTCATTCAACAAACATGTACTGAGTGCCTAAGGGGTGCAGGATCCCAAATACCTGCCGGCCTGGCGTAGACAGCTCTGGTGCAGGGGGAGGGGCCGTAGGGAGGAAGCGGTTGAACGAAAGGAGCCGATGATTTGCTGCTGCGACGGACAAGACAATGAACCTGAGCGAGTCTCCTGGGCAAGGGGGGGATCCCTCATTCCTAGTGTGGGGTCCGGGGTGCCTTCACCAGTGGGTGATGTTTGAGTTGAAACCAGATGGCCGCCACGCAGAGGCTGAGGCGGAGACAGAGAGGCTCGCCCGGCCCCAGCCCTGTCCAGTTTCTGTCGGATGAATAAGGGGTTCCTTGGAGCCCGGAGGCTGGGGAGCTGTGCCCAGGAGATGCTGCTGATTGCTGAGCACTTGGGTGGAGTCCTGATCAGAGCTCTTCAGGGCGGAACCAAGACAGTCCAGCACGTCCACGGCAGAGTGCAGGGGCTCAGACATCCTGTCCTATGTTCTGAATTGCCTGTGCGCAGATGTTCTCCCAGCCATTCCCGTGGGAGAGCGAGATGAGGGCCCCATGTGTCTCAGTGGGTCTGGCCCCCCGGGAGGGGTGTTGATTTGCAGGCTGGAGGCCGTCTGCACAGCGCAGGTGTGCCGGCTGCGGGCGGGGCTGGGACGCAGCAGTGAGTTCCCTGGATGCGGTCGGTCCCTCTCTGAGGGGCACTGGGGACGCCGGGCGATGGATGTGACCCCTCACCACACACAGCCCCGTGTCCCAGGAGCATCCTGCTGATTCTGGGAGTCAGAGCACCTCCCCGGGAGTGACTGCAGCTAACGTTTGGAGGATGAGACATGTCAACAGGGGGTGGGGGAGGGCGAAGGATTCCCGGCAGAGGGGGTGTCATGAACAGAGTCTGGTGGTGGGAGTGTGGCCAGTGTGGGGAATAGAGGACCGCCAGGGCGCTAAGGTGTCAAGAGCAGGGGTGAGGCTAGGGTGGGGCCTGGCAGGGAGCAGGCTGTGTCTTAAGAAGATGGGCCAGCTCTGAGGGCTTCCAGCAGGAAGGTGGCACGGAAGTTTTGTGCCGTGACAAAATTCTGTCTGTGGGTCCATGGGAGGGGCCAGGGTGGAAAGGCAGCTGGGGCGGGAGAGGCCCATAGGAGCGGGGCGAGAAGGAGGTAGCTGGGATTGATGGGGGACCAGGGGAGATGGCTGGTGGCCTTGGAGGTGGATGGGGGTGACGGGGAGGTGGGGTCTGGACTGCTGGGTCTCCGGGGCGAGGAGAAGCCAGATCTATGGGTCCAGAGCCTGCAGGAGAGGCCTGAGCTGAGGGCACAGGTGGGGACCCAAGCCAGATGTGATGGGCCAGCCGAGGGGGCAGTGAAGCCAACAGAGGAGGAGGGGCCAGAGAGGTACAAGCACCAACACCTGGGGACTGGGGATGGGAAGTCACCCAAGCCCAGAGAGGGGCCTGGTTCTCGGAGGGGGTGGCCAGCGGTTACCCTGGAGCCCCTGGCCAAGGAGGCCCTGGGGAGTGGGAGTGGGCGGAGCCACTGGGGGTGGAAACTCCTTGGAATCAGGAAGCCAGATGGGGGTGGGTGCAGAGCGAGGGGGAGGTGAGAAATGCGACGGGGGTGCCGCCAATTCTTCTGATTTTTTTGTCATTCTACAGTTTTATTTACACAATCAGCGCAGGGCATGTTCTAGAACACCAGCTTGATTCCTTTTCAAACCTATCGTTAATGTGAGAAGCCAAGCTGCAGGGAAAGAGCAGATGAGGGTCCTGGCAGGGATGCAGGTACCAAAGTCCATCTCAGGTGGGGCTGGCACCAGGGAAAGGTCCACGACGGTGGCTGCCGGAGGGGCTGGCACCACGAGGGCTGGACGGAGCCGGGTTCGTGGGGGTCGGTGTGGTGACACACTGGGCTGGGGCGTCTAGGGGCAGCGGCTCAGCGAGGAGCATGGCAGCTTCAGGGAGCAGAAGAGAGACACCCCGTGGGCGGTCTGCACGCCCGCAAGGGCTGAAGGGTGTGCGGGGAGTTGGAGCACTTCCTCAGTGTAGACAGCAGGGGGAGGAGCCTGTTGGGAGGGTCCCGTGGATAGCAAGGGGGGTGGTTGAAGGTGTGGGTCCCTGGAGAAGCTGGACAAACAGACCCCCATCTGTCCTCTGCTACTGGACGCCCACGCTGCCAGCGGTCCTTGGGTGGCCGCCCCTGAGTCAGACGGGGCTTTGGGGGGGTCCCTGCAGGGGCGAAGGCCAGTGTGGGTTCAGCAGCCACTTCTGTGGGTGGGAGGTTCACCTGGGACACCTGTCCTGCTCAGGATCAGGGTTGTGTTGGGACTGCAGTTGAGGGGATGGGGGAGCCCTCTGGCCCTCACAGGCTCAAGCCCCCCAGGCAGGGTGGTGGGCCTCCTCCTGGAGCTACCCAGACATCCCCATGCACGTGCACACACGTAGACGCACACACGTGTACCATGCACACAAATGCACGCACAGGCACATAGACACAAACACAGGCATAATGCACATGTGCCCATGAGCACACACACGCAAGAGTGGGCACATACACAAGGCACACACGCTCAAAATGCACACACATGTACACACGTGTGCAGCACACGTGCACTCACACACAAAGGCATGCACGTGCCTGCAGACAAAGGCACATACACGCATACACGTGCAGGCCCTCAGGAGACGAGGTGCAAAGAGAAAGAAGCAGCTTTCCACTTTCTCTCCTGAAAGGTCGTCCCGCCCCCTCCCCAGCCCTGCGACCGAGTGCCAGCCAGTGGGGGAGTCTGGGGGCTGAACAGGTGCTTGACAGGCAGGCGGCTGTCTCTCGAGTCTGATGGTGTCACCTCTTTGTGTCCACCAGCATGACAGGGGGCTTTTAACATCTGATGGCAAAGATGACCATCCTGTCCCCTCCACATCTTTCCTCCTGAGCCTACGGGTGCCATGCGATGCCGGCCTCCCCCAAGGCTGAGGTCCCCGCTAAGTGCTGGCCTGTGCATATTTGGGATCCCAGCAATGGTGTCTGAAAAGCAAACTTCCATTCACACAGGGAGTGAGGGTCCAAGTGGGTGGGTGGTGTCCCAAGCCCCCCACTGAGGGTGTCCACTGTGCCTGACGTGCATAGAACCCCACTCTGTGGCCGTCATCGAGGTGAGCGGGGTCCTGGGGAGGAGGCCCGGAGTCTCGGGGTGAAGATGGATGCTCTCCCCAGGCGACTGCTCAGAGGCTCTGGCTGTTTATAGCCCTGCAGCCGCCAGGCAAGGGCTGATGGACCGCTAGCGCTCAGGGACACTCTTCTCTTTGCAGAATAATTGTGGGTGTGAGAGCTCTGGCGGGGCACCCTGCACGTGCCATTTCATTCTGACCTGCCCTCATCTGAGGCTGGGGCCTTCTCCACCCCCTACCCATGCCCAGGGTGCCACAATTCGGCAGGACCTGGGGCAGAGAGGGGACACGCTTGCATCTAAACATGTGTCACTTGCCCAGCACTGGCTCCTAGGGTGTTGCTAGGCATTTAAAAAATATCTTTAAAAATAGGGAGAAAAACCCCCAAGCCTGTCCTTTCAAACACTCAGCTGCCGCCACATGAGTAGGCCTTTCTGGGTTTCCACGGAACTCAAGCCACACGTTCTTTTGTTTTTTGAGACTCACATGCCAGCTGCTCTATCATGGCATTTCTCAGGGCGTTTGTGCAGAGCCTGTTTCCATCCTTGGGGTGCTGTCCGTGCAGGCCACAGGAGGGAAGACTCCGCATGTCCTCTGTCCTCCCGGGGATGGTGGGGTCCGTGGCTTCACCCTTGGTGGCCACCCCGGCTCACCTGTGCAGCACCGGCTGTACCCACTAGATGGCGCTGCCTCACACCCTTGTCTGGCTGTCTGGGTACCAGGAGGGCTTGAGGGAGGGCAAGGCCTCAGCACTGCGATGGTGGCAGCCCCCCTCTGCCAGGGGGCGTGAAACCCCTCGTCGCCGGATTCTGGGAACAGACAGTGTGGGTTTTGTCCAGTCACACCAGGAGGAATGAGGTTCTGACCAGGAAACCACCCCCCAATGGAGTTGGGACGAGTGCATGTGTGTGCGTGCGCCTTCTGACTTCTGTGCATACGCCTGTGTGTGCGTGTGCACTTGTGTCCGTGTGTGCACGCGTGTGCCTGTGTGTGTAGGGGGAGGGCTGTGAGGGTGGGAGGCCCGGCCAGGCCCTGTGGTGCGCGAGACGACCAGCCCTCCCCCTGGGCTCTGAGACCAGCTCTCTGCCCTCTCTGAGCCTCAGCTGGGTTGACTCATCTGTAGCACAGAAGCACCCCAGACCCGCCCAGCCTGCCTCCTGGGGGGCTCACACCCCAGTTCCCACCTGGCTGCTGTCTCTGGCACCTGGCCTTTCCACACCTGCAGCTGGGAACGTTGAGAAGCTGAAGGAAGCCTGGGTGGCTGGGGCCTCCAGGGCCCCCGGGCAGGGACCTGCTGCACCTGTGCACGGCACTTGGCTGTCAGCGGGCACAGACTCCAGCAGGGTAGGATCCCCAAGGTGGGCAGATCCTGTCGCCAAGCCTGGACTTCTGTCCAGCGGTCCCTGTGTCCTGGCCCGAACACGGGGACCCCACGGCAGAGCCTCCCTTGTGCTGGAGGTGACTGCCAGGAGCCAGGCTCTCCTGCACCCCCATCTCCCCCATGTCCTCCAGGGACCTGGAGAAAACGCAGGGCCAAATGCAGGCAGGGTGACAGGTAACTCCATAGGGAGGTCGGGCTGGGGTGGGAGCTGGAGAGCATGCCCTCGGGGGCGGGGTGGTCGGGCCCACGGAGGTCTGATGCCAGGCTCTGCTGTCTCTGGGAAGGGGTCAGTGAGGCGCAGATGCACAGATATTGCCACACGACGAGCTGGATCCCTTGTCCATTTGGAGACCCAGCGGCCGGGGCGTCGGCAAACCCATGAGCGAGCGGGCGCGGCCCAGGCCGTTGGATGATGCTGTCCTCTGGGTGAGCTGGTGGACCTCCCCAAGCCACGGCTGGGCAGCTGGACAGGGGCAGGGTGGACAGACCCGTCAGGCACAGCGGGGACGGTGCCGGGGTCCACGAATGTCTCAGTGTGGCCCCTCGGGGTGGCACCGGGGATCCAGGGAGCCATCTGGGAGCCCTGGTGCCCCATCTACACAGAGGTGCCTTAGGGGCTGGTGGGGACGCCCCAGGGAGTGTGGCGGGGGTGCCGCTGCCCCGGCCCGGAGCACGGAGACCCTGAGTCCATGCCATTCTCAGCTCCATCAGATGCAGGAGTTGCCCCTTCTGTGGAACCGAAGCTCCCTGAGGGATGCTGGGGAGTGCAGACCCTGCCCTAGGCTCTGAGCCCTGGGTACCACCATGGCTGGTGGGGAGGAGGAGGGTGGGAGCAGCAGGAACTCAGCGAAGCCTGTTGCTAAGCAGCCCGGCCAGGCCAGTGTCCTCGGAGCCAGGAGGGAGTCCCTGGGGGCCCGTGATTATCCATCTTACAGAAGATAAACAGAGGCCCCCGGGGGCAGAGCACGGCCCCCGGCACTTCTTGGAGGCCCCGGCTGCTTGGAGCTTGAGGGAATCGGCCCACCGGCCAGGTGAGCTGCTCGTTCCCTTCCTGCCCACTGCGCACCTTCCCTGAAGCCCTTGGTGCCCCGGTTGGTGGGAACAGTGTGGATGCATGAGTCCAGAAAAAGTGAGGGGCTTCATGATGGACCACAGCCGGGTGTCCCCGCCAGGCTCCTGCACACCTCCGGTCCCTCCACCTGCCATCCATCCTGCTGTCCTGCTCACCTGGGCCCCTGGGCCGGCTGTCTGCGCCTGGACCCATAGTGCCTGTCACTGCCGGGGGTCCTGGGCCTCTCACTGCTTCCCTGCTCCCCCACCCCCGTCAGCAGCCTCCTCCCGAGCTCTGCGCAGTGGCTGAGCCCTTCCACCCTGCGTTAGGTCTTATAAATGCCCTTCTCTGCCGACGGCATCCTGCACACACAGGGCTCCGTTAGTGGCTACAGAGAGACATTTCCCTGCAGGGAGCAGTTGGCTTGTTTCCCAGTGGAGCCAGCGTCTCCTGGGAACAGGCTCCAGCTCCGACGGATGCGGCTTCGGAGCCGGCTTGTCACCATGTGCATGGCAGCTGCCCCATGGCCCCCGAGGTCGGTCCTTTACCTTCCACTGTGTCTCCGGCCGCTGGATGCTGCGGACCAGCATCTTTTCCTCTGGGCCCACACTTGGCTCTACTTTTTGCAAAACAGGAGGGAATTCCCAGAATTGTAGCCTGATGGCACCCAGTTCGGTTGATGTGGCCTCCTGCAAAGCACAATTTCCCCTCCCGGGGGCGGTCACGCTGTCGGGATGCCCGTCCGCCCAGCACTGTGCCATATGGGTGCCTGTGTGGGTGCGGTCAAGGCCCCCACGACCCTCTGTTGCTTCCTGCTGAACCTGCACACTACGGATGGAGAAACTGAGCCCTGGGGTGCTCCTGGGGCTGCCCGGGGGATCACCGGCAGAGCTGATGTCCAGAGCCCGGGTGGGCAAGGCAGAGCTCAGGCTTGAGCGGGACTCCCGGGTCCCAGCGCTGGCACGGGGCATGCTGGCTGTCACCACTCTGTCCATCAGTCAGGCTCGGAAGGGACTTCGGGGGTCCCCCACTGGGGGGCTTGCTGGGACACACCTCACGCACTGGGAAATGGGATTTCTCAAAAATTCATGCTTAAATGTCATCACTTCAGGACGTTAGATGGGTCTTTTCACTGGTGAAACCAAAATAAATTGCACAGGGTGTTAGTGTTGATGAATTTTTAAAATGATACATCCACATTTATCTGGCATTTATTTTATTTTAATTTTTTTGTCTTCCTGCCTTCCCATTTGCACGGAGCAGTACAGCTGCGGGCCGGCCGGGCCTGGAACATTCAGCTTATACTGTCTAAATATTTTATTCGCCAGTTGCAAACAGGAAATGTAATCAGAGGCCTGTTTGCCATTGCTATAGCCACACCAGGGAAGGGGCCTCGCCAGCGTGTTCTCTTTTATCTTTGGAATTTACGGTGTTTAGACTACACAGCCACAGGGAGCAGGCTTTTTATTTTTTATTTTCTGACTCAATGGAGACAAAGGTTTTTGCAGATATGAAACTCCCAGGCTCATATGACATCCACTGAAATTTTATTAGGATAATAAAATCCATCCCCTCTGGTTTGCTTTGCGTCACCGAGTTGGAGCTACAGAGAAGTTTGGTCGAGGAGAAAACAGGGATGTGACCATGGGAGGAGGTGAGGGAAGAAAGAACTCATTCTGGTAAAAGCGAAGGAAAGTAGAGCTCAGAGCCCACCAGGGCTCTGCGACTGGAACCCCGACGGCAGTGGTGTTTCTCCCTAAGCGGCACCAGGATGGGTCTGCTCTTCTAAGCCCTCTGTTCCCCTTGTCTCTTGTGGGGTGTCCACCTGGTGGCTGGTCTACACCTAGGGAGACCCTGGGCACCTGTGAGAGAGAATGTCCAGTGCTCTTCTGGACAGGAGAAGTTCAAGGTCTGTGCCCACCTTGGGGCTCCGCTTCCTGCACCTGTGCAGCCTTGTGGGTGGGCGTGCACCTGTCAGGGACCCTGGGATCTCACAGGGAGCAGGTGGCGTCCGAGGCCAAGCTGCAGTGAGCGTGTCTGGGTAGGCAGTGTGCTGGACCCCACTCCCTGTCTTAATGCCTTGCTCCCTGGGGGCCGATCCCCCGCTTCTAGAGCCTTCTGGGGACCCGCCAAGGGCCCAGGCTGGGAGACAGACCTGCCCGAGTCCAGGTCCTGCCTCTTGCCAGCCTGTGGTCTTGGGCAGCAGTGGCCTCTCAGCACTCCTTTTGGTGGATGTGACCGTCCCCGTCTAGGTGGGGCTCTGTGCAGAAAGCATGTGGAAAAGTCACTCAACAAACGCCTTGCCTTGGGCCCGGGGCCCCCATCTGCTTGTGCTCCTGAGACGTTCCTGGACAGGCTCTGAAAATGAGCAGTTACTCCTAGAATCTCACATAGTAGTTCAAGCAGCCCACACCCATCGCAGAAACACAGAAAATGCAGGTGAATGAAGAGAAAAAGGAAAGTCATCTTGAATCCCACCGCCCAGAAGTAGTCTGATGACAGGTTTGGCAGAGAGACTTCTGGACTTTCTCTTGGTATCTTTTAAACTTAAACTTGTGTGTTTTCACAGAAAACAAGTTTGTGAACCTGGTCTCTGCCTTCCTCATCCAAGCTGCCCCTTAAAAGTCTGTCCATCCTGGGGCTTCCCTGGTGGCGCAGTGGTTGGGAGTCCGCCTGCCAATGCAGGGGGCATGGGTTCGTGCCCCGGTCTGGGAGGATCCCACGTGCTACGGAGCGGCTGGGCCCGTGAGCCATGGCCGCTGACCCTCCGCGTCCGGAGCCTGTGCTCCGCAACGGGAGAGGCCACAGCACTGAGAGGCCCGCGTACCGCAAAAAAAAAAAAAAAAAAAAAAAGTCTGTCTGTCCTGTATTTTGGCTCCTTCCCTGGGCCAGTCTTCTGCGGCTAAAGGAGGGGCACCACGGCAGTCTGTGCGACGTGGGTGAGAAGCTCAGCTCTGGCTAGGGTTTAGGATTGGACACACACGTGTGCACACGCAATGGCCATGCCCACACATGCACACAGAGGTACACACGCCCAACCACGCTCATATGCACACACATGTACACATCCATGCACATGCATGCACGTGCCCACGTCACATATGCACACCCATGTCATGTATGCACACCCATGCACATGCACACCCATACACATACTATACCCATGCGCATACGGGCGTGCACACCCTCAGTGAAGCTGGAGGGGCTCCACGGTGTCTGCCCTGGGGGACCGGCTCTCCATCTTCACAGGATCCACTCATGTGGTGGCTCAGAAGATTGCCCGTGGCATCTCCCCTCCAGCCTGAGGGTCCTTCTGAACCCCATCCCGTTTCCGGCTGGTGCTGGAGCTCCACGGAGCCTCTGGCTGAGCGTTCTCGGTTTCCCAGAGCCAGGCGGCGGGGCTGCCTCTGTTAGTAGATGCTAATCCTTCACCATTTAATTAAACGTGAGCATGTGGAGGAAATGGTGAGTCTGGCTTTTTAAGATCTGAATTATGAAAACCCTCCCTTCCAGATGTCCCCTCTCAGCTGCTTGGCCAGGGGCTCTTGAATTTTTGTTTAAATTTTTTTTCTTATTTTTTTTCAGTTATGAGTAATATGTCCTCCCTTCCTCTATGAGGCCGGTCAGTTAAATTTAAATAAAATTCAGAATCTAAACATTTATGGAATGTCAAGCTTCAAGCACTACATCAAACTGTGGTGATGTTGAGACGGAAAATGCCCAGCTTTTGCCCTTGAGGCCTTATATGTTAGTGATAAATTTCACAAAATTCATCCGTACTTTCACGATCTACTCATTGAGCCTCATACGTTTATTAGGTGCCAGGTTCTGGGCCAGCTGCTGGGGGAGGGGGTCAGGGAGAAGCAAAGTCAAGGACTTCTGGCCAGCTACAGCCGGGGAGCAGACCTTAAATTAGGACCACACAAATACCGACATATTTCGAGTAAGTCCGTGAAGGAAGAGTCCAAGATGCCACAGACATGGATTTATTCCCCCCATATTTCCTGAGTGCCCGTGTCTGACGAGGCTCATCTGTGCTGTGGCTGCCCTGCCCCCTTCAGCGGCCACGACCCATGTTCTTAACTGGCTGCACGGAGCTTTTCCTGAGCCTGTGTGTAGGACCACGAGGGCGATCTCAGATTCATCCCCTATAAGGGGGTCTTGGCAGCCGTGAGCGCCGCTCAGAGCTGGACTGTAAGACTCCTCTCTTTATTGTCCCTGTCACCCTGGGATGGAAGGAGGCCCACTTGTGATGCCCGCTCTGCAGAATCACAGCAGCACAGAATGGGAGGTGCCTGAGAAAAGGTCATGGGCGGGAGGGTGAGGGCACAGAGGAAGGAGCTGGCTGCTGCTTCTCTCGTTCCTTCTGCAAATATTTAGTGGTGCCAACCCTGGGCCAGGCCCTGTTCTGGATGCTGATGGGGACATGATGGGGACATAGCACATGTGGCTGAGCCTGCACGTCCGGAACCTGTGCTCCGCACCGGGAGAGGCCACAACAGTGAGAGGACTGCATACAGCAAAAAAAAAAAAAAAAAAAAAAAAGTGGGCCCTAATCCTATCTGACTGGTGTCCTTGTAAGAAGAGGAAATTAGGACACACAAAGAGACACTGGGGACGCACGTGCACAGAGCAAAGGCCACATGAAGAGGCAGCAAGCCAAGGAGAGAGGCCTTGGAAAGAACTAACCCTACCGACACCTTGATTTTGGACTTTTGGCCTCAGACTGTGAGAGAATACATTGTGTTGTCTAAGCCGCCCCGGGAAACTCACACAAGCACCTACTGCGTGCCACACCCTGGAACAGGTGTGGGCATGCGCAGTGGGGTGACCAGTCCTCTCCCTCACGTGTGGGAGGCTCCCAGCATCCTGCTTTCCTAATGGAAGAAGGTGGACCCCCTACAGGTTATCTCAGCACTCTTTCCCGCAGCGCCCCTCCTTCTGGGATCCAGAGAAAGCGTCACCGACCCCAGCCTTGACCACAGCGACCCAGAAGCAAGAGGTCTGGCCGGATCACTAGCGAACGTTCTCAACGAAAGGGCTACCCCGGCCGGGACGGGAGCTTGACCCTGCCACCTCCTTGCTGGCGGCCTGAGCCACCATCTGACCACGAGGGGCAGAGGTGTGAACCCAAACCACCTCCCTTCCCCATGTTGGACTTCACACATGGGGCCTGGGGCCTGGGGCCTGGGAAGCGAAGGGGGGTCAGGGCTCTGCAGATTCCCAGGCGTTTATCCACCTGCGGTCACTCTGTCCCCTGTCCTACTCTCCCCATCCTTGGAGCTTGGGTTTTAAAAGTGGTCAAGTTTCTGCCTCTCTAGGGGGTGTTTGGGGTAACGAAATAGATCTCCCACCTGTAGGCAGAAGCCCTAGGCTGGGGCTTCAAGCTGTGGTTCTATTCTCATCACCCTCGTGGACTTCCTAATTCCCCAGGATCCACCAGGACCGGCCAGGAGCCATTAGGATTTCTCAGGGCCCACCCAGACCCATCAGAACTCCTTAGGACTTCCCAGCACCCACCAGGACCACCAGGGCTCCGCAGGGCTCACCTGGGGCTGAAGTCACGCCAGGTACCTCCCACCAGTGCACTCGTTGATGGTGTGATGAATCCGGGGCCACTTTGGTCAGTTTCAAAATGAGGCAGGAGGCAGTGTTGGCAGGGAGTGGACCTGTCCAACTGGGGTGGTGAGAACAAGAGTTCTTTTAAAACCACGTATCACGCGGAGGTGCCAACGGCAGAGCGGCTCCTCCTGGGGCGGCGCCGGGCCAACTGCACCGTCCTGATGGAATTTCCGCATCCTAATGCCATAGAGGCTGGAGCCAAGGAGGCTAACTCGAGTTTCCAGAAGCCCCGCCAGCCCAGGGTCACCTGCAGCCCAGTCCCCGAGCATGCACAGCTCAGACCCTGCCACGTGGCGGGGTGAAAAAATGTGCTATTTTAACTCTGAGAAGTTTTGAGTGTGTATGTCCTGTTGTAGGAAGCAGCGGACCGGACTTGAATACTAATAATTAATAATAATAATGGCAAACGCTTGTGAGATGCACACCATTCCCACCGTCCTAAGTGCTTTGCCTGTGTGTTAACTTGTTTTAATCCTCAGCACAGCCCTTGAATTAGATCATTATCCCCATTTCATAGATGAGGAAACTGAGGCACAGTGAGTGAGGCTCGAGGGTTCGAGGCACGTGAGCTGTGATTGGCGGAGCTCGGGTCACACTGGGGCTCCTGACTGCTCTTAGGATGGGGAGGGGGTGCGATGGCCTCACCTCCCACGTGCGTATCAGGAGCCAGGGCGGGTCAGTGGCTCGGGCTTGGCCTGGAGGGAGGCGGCCTTTCTCCTCTGTGCGATGTCTCGTTTGGCCACCTGACCTCTGAATGCCTGGCTTGGGGGCACCATTTACTTTGAGCAGTCTGGGGCCTGGGGTCCGTAGTTACCACCAGGCCCCCATTCCAGGATAAGAACCAGGCCAGAGCCCTGCTAGTGGCCTCGGGCTGAGCTGGAGGTGTGGCCCAGGCAAAGGCACACCTCCCTCCCTCCTGGGGATGTGCTGCCTGTGAGTCTCCAGCTCTGCTTGGGCTCAGCCAGGCAGGTGCTCCTTAGAGGAACGTTTATGGACCATCTCCTGTAGGTTTGGGGAAAGAGGGACCAGCCTTCCCTCAGGGAGCGATTTCCCTGTCTGGCAGTGGCAGGTGGAATCTGGAGGCAGGCATAGGGCTCCACGGCCTGGGCAACCGGATGGGGAGTTTTGACTTGTGGTGTGAGAGTCGGGCTCCTGACGGACCCCAGGGAGTGGCATGAGGGTTCGGGGCCAGGAGCAAGGAGCGGGCGCCAGAAGAAGGATTCACAGAGGCCACGGGCTGCCGGGACCCAGCGCTGCAGTTAGAGGATCCCCAGAGCGGAGCCACAGGTGGGAAATCTACACCCCCCGGGAGGCCCAGACTTGGGCTTGCACACGGTGATTTTTAGAAAGCGATCTTTTTTCTCTTTTGCATTAAAAAACATGAGCAACCTGCTCAAAATCATAACGGATGGAGCTAGTGGAGATAGTGGAGATAGTGGGATTTAAAGTACTGTCTGCAAGCAGACCTACCACCATCACTGTGGGTAATTTATGCCCGATTAGATCAGAGGAACGGTTTACAAGGTTTAAAGACATACACAGGCGTGTGTGCTCGCCATGCCCATATCTATAGATATTTGTATGTCCTGCCCCTGCTCACGGATGACGGATAAACTATTCAACAGCAGTGCACCGGAAACTCCCTGGCAGGCCTGTGAGCAGGTGACGGGGGATCGGGGCTGCTGAACTAGAGTGGGGTGGGGTAGGGGGTGAACAGAGCCACGGTGCCAGGTCCTTTTGCATTGACATTGTGGACGTGGCAGGGTCGGAGGGTGTTTCCCAGCCGGGCTGGACCCACAGTCCCAGTGCTCTGGGTGCTTTAATGAGCTGAAAACAAACGGGGAGTCATCTGGGCTTTTTCACGGCAGTTAGGTGGGAAGTGAGGCCTGGAGGGAGGCTTGGAGGAATCTAGCCTCAGGGGACATCCTGGGACTCAGAGCTCAGGAGGAAAGGAGCCTTCACTTCTGGATGGCAGTGTAGTGTTTGCAAAGCCCTCCTGTAATTTGGTCTACGTTTACTGGATCCAATTTGTAAAATGACTGGATCCGATTGCCTGGGTTTGAACCCTGGCCAGCACTTGATGGCTGAGTCCCTAACTTCCCTGGGCCTCAGTTTTCTCATCTGCAAAATGACGATGATTGTAAGGCCTGCCAACCTCTTAGCGTTCTTGCAAAGATTAAAAAACATCATATGTGTAACGTGCTCAGCTGGGGCCGGGCATGGAGTCGGCGCTGGAGGGCTGGTCCTCTTCAAAATCATCATTTTCCTTTGAATCCACATTTCCAGGTGAGGAAGTGAGTCTGGGGAAGCTGAGTGAGATACTGGAGGCATGAGGCCGGGCTGAGGGACCTGAGCCTCAGCCTCTGCCCCTGGGTCCTGTTGGTCTGTCCCCAGCCACATGCGGGTGGGCGTCACAGGTGTGGCCCCATCCTGCATCCCGAGCCCCCAGCCCATTCCCGGCCCTGCGCTCTCAGGGCTCCAGCCTATCATCAGGGCTCACCTGGGTCTGCCCTCCGGGTTCCTTCCCATGGCCTTGCTTCCCCGCCAAGACGAGTTCTTCCATGTATGGTCCTTCGGGGTCTGTGGCTCGGGAAACAGTCCCCGGGCAGCCCTCTGAGCCCGAGTGTGTCCTCCGTGTGGCCCCACATCCTCAGCTCCCAGCCAGGTCCTGTGCCCAGTGCAGGAGATCTGCTGGCATCCAAGACCCCAACCTGAGGAGGGCCACCAGGGGTGTGCGTGTGTCTGTGCTCACACCATCTCTGGCTGTGCATCCCTGTGTTGAGAAGCGGGGATGGGGGAGCCTCCCTCCTCTGGTGAGAACTCCAGACTCCAGAGAGCGAATCTGGGGCCTCCTTGTGTGTCTCCCCAACTTCCGCCCTCTCCAGCCGGGAACCTTCTCATTCCAAGGCTGGAAAGCCAGAAAACGGGCAGGGGAGGGCGACACGGCGGGAAGCGTACCGAGGGTCCCTTGGCTTCCTTCCCCCACCCGTTGCAGGGCTGTAGCTATTCCTTCAGTAATTATCACACCAGGATCGCACACACCACGCAAAGCAATAAAGTAGTCAAAATACAATCTTTTTATGGGGAGCAGATTGAAAAATCCATCAACACGTACCCATCCATCACCAGTGCTGACAGAAACCACCGGAAAGGGAAAAACAAACATAAATAAGTTTAGTTCGACTGAGTATGTCAGAAGCTGTTGGGAGGTCCCTGGGGCCCGTGACGCAGGCACTGATGCTGAGTTGCTGACGGCCTCTGGACCCCAAGGCAGAGAGGCCGGCCTGACGCGTCCCAGGCCAGGGACAGGAAGGGGCTGCTGGGACCCTGGCCACTCCCACCTGACAGCACCCGAGGCCCGGGCCTGGCTTCTTCCAGTACAGCTGCTCTAGAACGTCCCAAGCTTCCTGCAGAGACAGATGCTGTGATCTCCAATGGCGGGGGTCAGGGGGGCACAGGCACGTGGGGTGGTGGCTCCCCACCGCATCCAGGGCAGGGACCAAATCCTGGGCATGTCCAGGTGGTCTGGGTGCCATCCTCAGCCCATCCTGTCCCCCTGTGGCCCCTGGAATTGCAGGCTCCCTTAGGGCTCAGCGTGTGCTGTCCCTCTGCCTTGGACACACCTCCCCCTCATCCCCCCACCCTCCCTTCCGCTACCCTCCCGGCCCCTCTCCCTCTGCCCACCTGTCCCCCTGGGCCTGTCCGCCGTCCAGGTCTTAGATTCCAGGCCCAGCTGTGTCTGCCAGGGAGCCTCCCTGCTCCATGCCTCTCCTGTGGTTCCCTGCTGTCCTGTCCCGTCCCTGGACTGAGGGACCCCTGAAGAGGCCTCCCTGTGCCCTGAATCTCTCTTTAGAACAAGGATGAGCAGAACACCTGCACAGAGCTGGCTGCCCCAGCGAAGGGGAGAGAGAGACAGCCAGAGGTGGGGCTTATCAGGAGAGGCTTCTCGGAGGAGGCAGACGTGGGGGAGGGCACACAGGTGCCAGGGAAAGAGGGCCATCCCACACGAGGAGCCTTGTGGGGCTGGGGTGGGCCTGGGGGGTGGGTGAGTCAGGGACTGAGGGTCCTGCTGGGGAGAGGATTGAGGCCAAGCACTTAGCTCAAGTGGGTGATCTCCCCGGACTCTTATTATTTTTATTTGTTGTTGTTGTGATAATTTCTTCCACGGCTACCCTCAGTGCTGTGGAGTCACTAGCCTGACTGCTCCTTGTCTCCTTCTTAGCTGTCTGAGCAAAAGCTTGAGAGAAGGCAGAGGGAAAGCTCAGCCACCATCATGCTCTTAACACCAAGATTCTCCCAGCATCCTTTGTGTGCCTATCACCTGCTGCCCTATGAGGGATAGAGGGACCATGACTACAGTCCCTGGGAGACAGTGGGGGCAGGCAGGGAGCCCCCCGAGTGCTCAGCCTGTCCAGGGAAGACCCCATTCACCCACCCGTGTCAGTGACTCAGTAATTCGCCGGGATGGGTGATGCAGCCCTTCCACAGCCCCCGCTCCTGTTCCATGAAACCAGGCTGGCCCCCACGTGTGGGTTCTGATGGGGCTGAGTGTTGGGGGCGCCTCCAGTGAGGATCTTGGCTTGGGTGTCCTATCGTATCGCCATTCATTCTCCTGGCAGCCCAGGGAGGTGCGGGGACCAGCCCAGTCCCACAGGCAAGGATGGGGATGCGGTCAGCGTCCAAGCAGGGATCAAACCCAGGAGTCCTGAGCCCTGTTCCCTGGACCCTGGAAGAGATGGAGATGAGCTAATTCCCTTTGAAAAATGAATCAGAATTGATTTAAACATTCATTCACACCCTATGCATCTTTTTGTATGTAGTCGTTGATGAAATTCTATAACACTGAAATAACAATAACAAATATAGGATGCACTGTAAAGTTTTCTTTTTTGCGACAGCTTTTTTGAAATATAATGCACATTCCATACAATTCCTCCATTGGAAGTGTGCAATTCAGTGGTTTTTAGTATATTCACAGTATTGTGCAACCATCAGCGGAATCAATTCTAGGACGTTTTTATTACCTCAGAAAGAAACCTCCTACTCGTTGGCGGTCACTCCCTCATTCCCCCCTCCCGGTCCTCAGCAACCACCGGTCTGCTTTCTGTCCCTATGGATTTGCCTACTCTGGACATTTCATATAACGGGAAGCATACGATACATGGCCTTTTGCGTCCGGCTTCTTTCACGCAGCGTAATGTGTACTGACACAGGCTGCAGGTGTTAGCGCTTCTTTCCTTTTTATGGCTGAATAATATTCCACTGTATGGAGGGACCACGTATTGTTTATCTGCTCACCCACTGACAGACCTCTGGGTTGATTCCACCTTCTGATTATTATGAATAAAGCTGCTATGAATATTCATGTACAGTTTTTGTGCAGATATATGCTTTCATCTCTCTTGGGTAGATACCTAGGAGTAGAATTTCTGGGGCACGTAGGCACTCTGGGTTTAACTTTTTGAAGAACTGCCAGACTGTTTTCCAAAGTGGCTGCGTCATTTTACATCCCTGCCAGCCACACATGCGACTCCAATTTCTCCATGTCCCTGCCAACACTTGTTTTTACCTGTCACTTTGATTGTCACCATCCTGGTGGTATCACATTTCATTTTGATTTGCACTTCCCTGATGACTAATGGTGTTCAACATGTTTTCATGTGCGTGTTGGCCATTTGTATGTCTTCTCTGGAGAAATTCAAGTCCTCTGCCCATTGTAAAATTGGGTTATTTGTCTTTTTACCGTTGAGTTGTACAAGTTCTACATGTAATGTAGATGCAAGTCCCTGATCAGATACATGCCTAATTGCCTTGTAAAATCACGTGCGGGCAAGAGAGGATTGCCCCAACTGAGGCCCACATCCTCCGGAATGTCCTAAATTCCAGCTGGCCTGTGGCTCCTGTCTGCCGACCCCGAAAAACCCTCCATGCTGCCTCGGCCTTCACCGTCTCCCACCTGGACACGTGCCTCTGCCCCCCACGCACCCCGCCCCTGGCTCACCTGCCCCACGGGTGCCACGGGCTCCCCTCCTTCCAGACGATGCCCGCCTGCCCTGTGTCCAGGCTTCCTGGGGTGCAGCCACACGCTCAGGCCACTCCCCCCGCCCAAGCCCTTCCTCTTTAGACCGCAGCTCCCAACCCCGCATGGGCAGGGGTTCTTTCCCCACCCAGAGGTGGGGAAGCTACAGCCCTGCCTTGTCCAAGGTCCTGCGGCTGGGGAGCAACAGAGCCGGATGGAACAGCTGATCTTCCTGGAAGAGGCCGGCTCTGCCTGTTGACTCCAGCGGGCCCGGGAGAGCTTTTAACTCCGTCGGCAAGAAAATGATGGGCCGGTGTTTATTTTTTCTCTCAGCCAGAACAACCTTGTGTGTGTCACAGCTGAGCAAATTTATATTAGCAGCTCAACTGACAGACCGCACACTGCACGCGGCTTCCACGAACCCCACCCTTCGTGTGGCTTTCATCTGGTTAATAAATGAAACCCACTGTGAATCCAGCCCGCGGTGCAGCCTCTTCCTCCCTGCCTCCTAGACACGGGCCCGGCCCCATCACGGCAGGTGCAGGGGCGGTGGGTCCTGGGCCCTTGGCACGTGTGCCCAGCCCGCTGGAGTGGTGACAGGACGGAGGTAGCAGGCTTGAGAGGTGGGCTCCCTGACGGGGTGGGACCCGGATCCCTGATGTTTTCACGTATCCTTTTGCTGCAGGGTCTCAGATGGTGGGGCACAGCTGCAGTCCTGGCCGTCACTGATCCTGTCTTTCTTTAAAATTTTTGATATCTGTTCATCATGGATATTTTTGCATTAATTCTGACTTCAAATGTATTGCATTAAAATATTATCTATCTGGATTGCTGAGGGTTTTTTTGGTACCTCCTTAAGTTCGGCATCCAAGGTACGTGCCTTGCTCTCCTCCCCTGGTCCAGGCCCTGTGTGTCCAGCGTCTGCCGCTGGACATGCAGGGCGGGTTGGAGCCCACACAGGCCTGGCCCTGTCTCTAGGTCCTTGGTGACACCACGGGAGTCCGGCAGGAATGCCTGGCTGGTGTCTTTCCAGGGGAGCGAGGCGCACACGTGGCCCAGGAGAAGGCTCGGGGGACAAGGCGCGTTTGGGCACAGCCTTCCAGATTGAGCACAAAGTGTCTTGCTGTGGCCACGCCGACTCAGAGCACACAGGAGAGAAAATTCTGGAGGACAGAGCAGAGCTAGCCCAGGTGACGGTAAGATTCCAGCACACGGAGCGAGCAGTGGACAAACGTGACCACGATAATGACCATGAGGGTCTGGCCGTCAGGGAGGGCTCCTGACCTTGGGCAGGACAAACCCCCTCTGGAAGCCCCAGGGCCCCCTCCATAGTCTCCGTCCCGTGATGGTTTCAGCCTCATCCCAGGCAGGGTTGTGCCCGCCCCCAGTCCCGCTCGCAGGAGATGCAGGCTCCATGCAGCCCAGCTGCCAGGTTCTCCCGTGCTGACCACGTGCCCCATCCTGCGTCCACGTCCCAAGGGGCCAGCCTTCCTTCGGTGAGTGTTGATTCCCCTTCCGCAGGTGGTGGCCTCCCTGACTCACCTGTGGCAGCCAGGCCTCCAGCTGGGCCCCTGCCCCTGCCTACCCTGGGCACGGACGCCCCCCATCACACACAACCCCCAAGTGTGGTCACGCTAATTACTTAAAAACTTGCCTCTCACTCCTTCCCTGTCCCCCTCTGTCTCTGTCTCCATCTCCCTCTCCTTTTACGGAACCATTTGAAATTGTTACCAATGGCAGGAGGCTTGAAGGCTTTGCCTCCTAACAGGAGCGTTTCCTTACGTGACTGCAGTACAGTGTTGCACCTAAAAATTAGTCCTAATTTCCAACTCTCCGTCCTAGCCACTGCATGTGAAAATGCCCGAATTGTCCCCAAATGTCTTTCCTAGATATTTTTTTGAACTATAATTCAATTAAGGTTCACACAACTTAGTTGCTGATGCCTCTTTAGTGACTTTTCAGCTAGAAAAGTTTACCCACTTTTTTTTTTAATAACATTCACTTTTTTTTTTTTTTTTTTTTTTTGCGGTATGCGGGCCTCTCGCTGTTGTGGCCTCTCCCATTGCGGAGCACAGGCTCCGGACGCAGGCTCAGCGGCCATGGTTCACGGGCCCAGCCGCTCCGCGGCATGTGAGATCTTCCCGGACCGGGGCACGAACCCGTGTCCTCTGCATCGGCAGGCGGACTCTCACCCACTGCGCCACCAGGGAAGCCCCTAACATTCACTTTTAAAATTTATAAACATGACTTTTATTTTCTAAAAGCCTAAAGCTGTTATTTACTTATTTGGTATGTGAAATGACACTGTGATTTAAGCCCAAGAAATTAGAAACCGTGCCCTCAAAGACGGGAAGTGAAATCTTAATGAGTGACGTCATCCTCCCAGGGAGCACCGGCCAGTGGCCTTTCAGCGCCACCGTCACTCCCGACTGCTCTCTGGTCCCCTGTGCTTCTGGAAACAGGAAGTTCCCTGTCGTGCCTCCATCAGACTCAGGCTGTTCTGGCCCCCGGACATGGGTGGACCACGTGCGCCAGGGGCTGGAAATGCTGATGCTAAGAAGGTGGTCCCTTGGTCCAGGTGCCAACCTTGGGAAGGTGTGACTTCCTTTTGCCATTAGCAAGTCATCGGTGGGGCAAGAACTTTTTTTTTTTTTTTTTTTTTTGTGGTGTGTTTTTCTTTAGGCATTTTTGGCATGATACAGGCATGATTAGAGAGATGAACTTAACCAGGGTTATAGTTTCACAAAGTACAAGATGGTAAAGGGGCAAAGATGTTGAGGGTTTACACAAGAGTGCAGATATAATAATTAAACATGGAATTTAAGTTGGGTAAAGAGAAGACATGAGGGGAGAAAGTAAAAAGGTGTAGAATTAAGAAATTAAAGGCCCTTGTGGGGTCGAAACTGTAGGAGTTCAGGTACTTGAGAAAAACGAGCTGGAAAAACAGTAGGAGATGGCCAGAGGGTGAGATGTTAAAAGTGAGAGTATGGAAGCGTTGAAGTTATCGAGAGTCTTAGAAACAGCCAAAGGTACGACTGATACACAATTATGAGAGAAGAGGACGTCAAGGAACAGACCAGGTAGATTAGTTTCCAGTTGCTGCTGTGACAAAAAAAATACCACAAACTTCGTGGCTTAAAACAACACAAATTTATCACCCGGGGCAAGAACTTTTCTTGTTTGATTCCGTTTTGTTTGGGGGAAAGCAGAGATGTGTCAAATGTTTTAAAGAAAGGTATGTTTGGAGAGTCTTCCCTCCCCCCCCCACCCCCTTCTAGGGAACGTTCATTTCCGGTTTTTCCATCCAGCCATTATTTTGTGAAAGCAAGCCTGTAGACACACGTCTGAAATCCCCTCTGCCTCACACTGCTCACAGCACGTGGCTCTGACCCTTTCTTCAGCTCTGGGGGTGGGTCTAGCCATCCTGCTGGTCCTCCTCAGGGTAGGGCTGGGCAGGGTCTTCTCAGCCGGCTCCAGCCTCGGAGCATTCACCAAAGTAGCAAGATGTGGTTTCCAGGGCAGTTACCGGACGTGGGTCCGTGGCTCCGGGGGGATGTTGGGGTGATAAAGGGAACGGCTTTCTGCGAGGCCCACATCCCCACCTGGCTCGGATGCCAGGGTCTTACTGTCCCCAGGGCTCTGTGGTCTCCACCAGCCACAGGTCCCCCTCGGAGCCGGGGAGCCTTGGACGTGTGCCAGCCTGAGGTGTGATGGCTTCTCTCCTCATTGGGCTCATCTCTGAGGGCTGTTTTCTCTCTTTTCCTGTGAGGTCTCTTCCCATGTCCTGTGCCCAGTTTTCTATCAGGTTGTTGGTTGTCTTCTTCTCACCGTTTGAGATCCTTGTGTGTTTTAAGGAGGTGAACCCTTGTCTGTGACATAAAGTGCTAAAGTGTTCTCCTCTCTCGTCTTTTGATGGTTTATGGAGAGTTTGGAGGTGTTTTTGGTCATGTGGAAGTAAACATTTTTAAAATATTAATACCTAAAACCAATGGGTTTAGCCATTAAGAATGAGGGCTTTGGAACCAGACAGGTCAGCGCTCAGGTCCAGCCTTGTGGGTGGGGTGACCCCAGGCTACGTTGAAGGTCTGCAGGCCTCCCCAGGGTCTGGGTCCCGACCTGGCTGAAGGGGGTCTCAAGCTCCGTGGTGTCCAGGCATCATCCCTTCAGCCCTGAGACGTGGTAGGTGGGCAGTCTGGAGGGACCCAGATGCTGACCTCTCCCCAGACCCAGCCATGGGGGGCTGGCCTCCGGCTAGGGCTGGCCCTGTGGTGGCAGCTGATTCCCAGGCCCTCTTCTGGGCTCAGGCCTTCTCCCTTGAGCTCTGTGTTCCAAAATTACCTGTCCCTGCGACACCTCTTTGTTCTGTGGTCTTTTTGTTCATCACTCAGGACTGAGGCCTCTGATCTCTGCAGGGTCCTGTGGGCATCACAAAGGAGACCACAGGCCAGGGGTGCCTGGGGTCTTCCTGTCCCCAGGGCTCCATGTGTCTTCACCGGCCACAGGTCCTCACTGGAGCAAAATGGGTCTTTGAAGTGGATCGTGTCTGATTTTCCAGTCAAACGCCTGGACAGGGACCACAGGGCTTCTTCCAGAACTCCACATTTGTGAACCCATCCTCAGGGATCTGCTTCCTAGTCCCTCTCAGACTGCCCACCTGCCGTTAGGAAAGTTGCGTCCCCTCCTCCAGCCATGCTCTCCTGACCAGCCCACGTTCCATGCAGGTGGGGCCACCTGTCGGGGGGGTGGTGGTGGTGGTCCCGGCTACTGGAATTGGCACGAGCGCTGGTCTCAGGCTGCCAAGCACCCTCGTGCCACCAGCTGTACCTCTGGTTCCCAAACCACTGTGCCAGGAGATGGGATGCCCTCCTCCAGGCAGGAGGAGGTCGGGGACCTGTCCTGGTCAGACTCGGAGGCCTGGGGGGATGAGCGGGGCTGTGGACGGTGATGCCTGACCCTAAATCCCGGCTTTCCTGCCTCAAACATCCACCAGTAGGCTCCACCGTCCTCCCCAAGGGCTCTGGGGCTGGCCCCAGGCTCCTGTCGGCCCTCGGAGGGTTGACTAGAATCCTTCAGATGCAGCCCATGAGCTGAGCCTGGGTGGGCAGGACAGGGCAGGGTCGTGTGTAGCAGTGACAGCCTGTCTTTGTGGCAGGCCCATCCCCCGTGTCTCCATGGGGAGAGCTGGGGACAGGGTGAGAGGATGTCCACCAGCCACGCCTGCCCTTGCCTCTTTCTGATGTTTTTTTCTTTCTTGGTCTGTCTCTTGCATTGACTGATATTCGATCCAGGACAAGACATTTTGTATGAAAAATAGTCAAGGCTCTGCATAAAATTATCAGGACTTGTGTGTTCTTTGGGGGAAGATGTTAAATTATGCATCCAGTTCCTCGAATGTTTATAAGACTATTTAGGCTTTCTATTTCTTATGGAGTCAGTTTTGAAAGGTATTTTTTGTCTAGGAATTTGTCGATTTCACCCAAGTTTTCAAATATATTGGTGTAAAGTTTCTGTTTATTGATGTAATGCCCTCTTAACTATTTAATCACAGTTATGTATAAAATTATGTTTTCATTCCTAATAGTTTTTATATGTCCTGTATCTTCTTTTATTTTTGATCAGTGTTTCCAAAGATTTGTCTATTTTACCCATTTTTGCCCCCATGAGCTGTTTTTGTTTTTTGACTGTCTCGGTATATGTTTTCTCCTTTATTTGTTATTTAATTTCTGCTACTTTCTTTGCTTTGGTCTCTTATTCTTTTACTAATGTTTTCAAATGCATCCTTAGTTTACACATTTTCAGCTTTTCTTATTTTCTAAAATAATCACTTAACACTATAAACTTCCTTGTAAATACTGTTTTAGCTGCATTTCTTAAGTTTTGACATACAGTATTTTTATTACCTTTCAGTACTAAATATATTCTAACTTCTATTTTGACACATTCTTTGCACCATGAGTTATTTGGAATTATTTTTCTTGGTTTCCCCACATAGAGTGTTTCTAGTTTTCCTTTTGTCACTGATTGCTGACCTAATTGCTTTGCATTCAGAGAATGTGGTCTCTGTGTTCCTTAAGCTTTTGTATTTGTTGAGACTTGTTTTCATCCCAGTATGTCATCAAATTTTAAAAACATTTCCTTTTGTGCTGGAAAAAAAATGTGTAACCTGAAGTTTTTGGGTCTAGGTTGAACTTTCTGTGAGGTCGTGCATGTTAATTGGATTATTCAAATCTGCCATGTCCCTACTGATTTTTTGATGTGCTCGAGCCATCAGTTACAAGAGAGGGGTGTCAGCATCTTCTGCCATCCTGGAGTTTTTGTCCCTTTCTCCTGGAGGGCTGTCAGTTTTCTCTTAGCAGATCGTAGTATCATACAAGTTGAGAATTGTCACAGCTTCCTGATGAAATTAACTTTTTGCTATGTGTAGGGTCCGCTCTAGTTCCTTTTAATGTTCCTTGCTATAGATATATTTTATCTGGTTCTGCTGTAGCCACCTTGGCTGTCTTTTGGCTGTTCCAGAGGAGGACACTCTGCCTGGACCCCCATTCACTTTCTGAGAGTTTCCTGGGGTACCAGGCTCCGTGTGAGACCTTTACATCCCTCACCTCAGCCTCCTCTCATCCCACAATTGGGCAGGAGGTTCTATTGTTATCCCAATTCATAGATGAGGAAACTGAGGCTCAGAAAGGTTAAGCCCAAGGCCACAGCTGGTACATAAGTGATGTGGGCAGCCTGTGACCCCTGCTCTCCGACCCCAGACCGCCAGCCTAACCCCTCTGCCTGAGACTGACCAAGGATGGGTTTTGGAGATCTGCTTCCCTCCTGCCTCCTCTCCATCCTCCCCCTCCCCCTGCCCGTGTCCTGTGGGTGCTGATCTCTAGGAAACACTCCTTTTGGGCTCCTGTGCCCTCTGGCTTCAGGGTGGATTGACCAACAGGAGGCCCTGCAAGCAATCAAGAGCGGGGGTGGTGAGGCTTCCTCCTGCTGGGAGACAAAGGCGGCTGTGTCACTCTTCCGAGACCACTGTCCTGCCAGGGTCCGCCCCCTCCTGCCCCTTCCAGCCTGGGCTCCACACCCCTCCCTGCTGTTCACCCTGAGCTCTGCCCACAGCACTTAAATCGTGCTCATCTCCCCTCTGTGTGTCTGTTTCCTGCTGGACCCCGTCTGGTGCACTCAGGGCCGGAAGAGGAGGCTAGAGTGACCCATGGAGGTGCTTGAGGGCACGGACCCCCCCGGAATTGTGCAAACGTGAGTAAAGCAGCAAGGGGGCCTGCCATCGGACGACGATGACGAGATGCATGTGCTCTTCTGGGCCACAGACCTTCAGAGGGCGATTGGGCAAAGCCAGTGACACTGGAGGCCTTCACCGCAGGGCGCCTCCCTGATGGGCCCTCCCTCGGGTACAGTGGGGTCTTCCAGGAGGCTCCCGCCACCCCCCCGCACGGACGGTGACTGTGAAGGGGTCAGGGCCAGAATGCAGTGGTGAGGGCGGCGCTGCCGCACAGGTGTCCGATGGACATGCCACCCCGGGACTCTCGCCATGTCAGCCCCAAGGCCTCCAGGCTACACTGTGCGGTGCTGAAAGACACACTCTTTATGTGGAAATAATGAAGCCCATTGTGGGATGAGAAGCCCCAATCCCAGGAGGGCCGTTCGTTGGAGAGCCGGGGGGAACAGGAAGGGGGTGGGTGCCCAGGGATGGCATGAGCTGTCTCTGATGCTTTATTTCCATCAAAAGAGAGACCGTTCTGGAACATATGGCAAAATGTTAGCATCTGTTATAGCTGGGTGGTGGGTGCATGGGTGTTTTTCATGTTAATTCTTGAGGACTTGAAATATTTCATAATCAAAGCATTTTTTGAGGAGGCTTTGTAAGGAGAGCAGAGGGACGGGGCCACCGAGCAGGCAGCCTTGTTCCAGCATCTTTGATCAGCTTGGGACACACCTGGGATTCGATGCGGCTGGGCTGGGCTGGGCTGGGCTGTCACGGCTGCAGGGAGCCTCTTTACCCGTGTCTCATTCAGGGAAGGGTCTGCATACATCCCCATGGAGGGGGGCATTTGCAGGGACATGGGGCCCATGTCAGAGTCAAACGTCCTGTCCCCATGTCACTGGGCACCCTGAAGCTTCTCAGCTCTGAGCCTGTGTTCTTGTCTGTAAAATAGGGTGACTCGGAGGGGCAAGTGAGATGTGTTTGCAGGGTTCTCAGCACAGCCCCCCAAACATCCGGCCATCATTGAGGGCTCTGGAAAGGTTGCTGTGAGATTCCCATGGGAGGCCATGCTACCTAGCTAGAGAGGACAAATGAAAACAAAACGATGCTCAAAAGGCTTCTGTGAGATGTAAATCAAAATTCAGGGGGACCATGATCACCTGTTTGGTTGGCAAATCTTGCAAAGCCAGCAGCAGGGGGCTGGTGGGAAGGAAAATTTGTACCATCCTCGTGGGGGTGAACGGTCAGTATCTGCCAGGATCTTCAGGTGCTCACCCTGACCCTGCGTTCCCACTTCTGGGCAATTGCCCTGAGGTCACACCCGCAACAGCACAAAAGCACTGGCGCACGGAGTCATTCCTTGCAGCGTGGCCTGCACGTGCCATACGCTGGAAACAATCCATGCGCTCCTGCACAGGAGGCGGGGACGTGGGTGGATGAACCATGCACGTGTGTACAACACACCACACAGCTTAGAACGGATGGAGAAAGCTCTCTGTGAACAGCTGGGAGGGTGAGTGAAAGCATACAAAGTGCAGAAGTGCGTGTGCACGTGTGTGCAGGTTGCTTAGATTTGAGCCGTCATAAAAGGAAACTAAGAAGACAAGTCCACATGGGTCTACTTGTTCTCGGAGAAGGAGGAAGAGGCAGAGGAGGAGGAAAGAAAGCACAGGCAGGATAAATCAGAAACTAAGGAGGGGGACTTCCGGGTGGCGCAGTGGTTAAGAATCCGCCTGCCAATGCAGGAGACACGGGTTCGAGCCCTGGTCCGGGAAGATCTCACATGCCACGGAGCAACTTGAGCCCGTGCGCCACAACTACTGAGCCCGTGAGCCACAATTACTGAACCCTGCACACCCAGAGCCCGTGTTCCACAACAAGAGAAGCCACCGCAATGAGAAGCCTGCGCACCGCAACGAAGAGTAGCCCCCACTCGCCGCAACTAGAGAAAGCCTGCGCGCAGCAACGAAGACCCAACGCAGCCAAAAACAAACAAACAAACAAACAAACAAATAAATAAATAGAAAGAAAGAAAGAAACTAAGGAGGTTGGTTACCTGCGGGGAGGGTGGGTGGCAATGGGGTGGGGCTGGGGGGTGGGTAACACTCCTCTGAGGACACTTTTGCAGACAGTTTTGACTTTTGAATCCTGCCAATATTCACACACACACACGCACACACACACACACAGATAAGGGAGGGACGGAAAGCAAACAAACCAATGGATCTAACTTATTTCAAGTGAATGGCACAACCACACTAAAAGACAAAGAAATGACTCAGGTAAGTTTGAACACAGTGTTCTGACCACACACCCTGCGTCTGAAACCTCCAGTTAGCAGCTTTGCTCTCCCGGGCGGTGTGGGCTGCAGTTTTGAAGCTGCTTTCTGTATCTTCTGAGACAGACCACAGGAGTATTGCGTCAAGGGTGACGTTGCAGGCGAGGGCTGCAGGACGGAGAGGAGGCGGGCCGGGGAGCCTGCGGGGCGGGACTGGATCTCAGCGATAGACGTGCCCACAAGGACGCCCCCGCGCTGTCCCTGAGGGGCCAGCAGCCCACGGGCTGCACAGATCCTGGTTTTTAATGTCCTCCCTCTAAGAGGAACCAGGGCTTCTCAGAGAGATGGCTGGTTTCAGGACGGGGGTCAGGAAAGGACAAGGTGAACCCAGAACGTGTTTTTCTGCCAGAAAGTAAAGAAGCACTCAGAGGATGGGGGGTTGGGGAAACATATCAGAAGGACATAGGAGTCAGCATAAAAGGACATGCAGGGGCCACGTCAAGTCTGCGAACCCTTTAGCATGAACATGAGTAACGACAGAAGTAGGGCATAACCCAGTGAATAAGAAGAGAATCCGTGAGTTCACACTGATGCGAATGAATGAAGGAATGAATGAGGGTGTTAGGGGTGGAACTATGTCCCTCGAAATTCATAGGTTGAGGTCCTAATCCTCAGGACCTCAGAATATGACCTTATTTGGAAATAGGGTCATTGCAGATGTAATTAGTTAACGTGTAGTCACTAGGGTAAGCCCTACTCCAATAGGATTGGTGTCCTTATAAAGGGGGAGAATTGGACATAAGACAGATGTGTAGGGAGAAGACCCACCTATCTATCCATCCATCCACTCATCCACCCATCCATCTACCCATCCATCCATCCACTCATCCATCCATCCATCCACTCATCCATCCATCCACTCATCCATCCATCCATCCATCCATCCACCCACCTACCCACCCATCCACCTATCCATCTATCCATCCATCTATCCATCCATCCATCCATTCACCCATCCATCCACCCAAACACCCACCCCTCCATCCACTCATCCATCCATCCATCCACTCATCCACACATCCATTCATCCATCCATCCACCCATCCACTCATCCATCCGTCCATTCAAATATCTGACTGTGTTAATCACACACAAGGATGTGTAGGAGACAACTCTGTTGTCTTCACAGGGTTTGGAGGTGTGTATGTGTATATGCTCGTGGGTCTACATTGTTAACTAGAGATGGAGACCTGATTGAAATAAAGAGGGCTTCGTTTGGGTCTTTAGGACTGCAGCCTGGGAGACAGATTCCAGAAGCACTTGAATGGTGTTCCACTGCACTACAAAATGGAGGAAGCTTATAAAGGCAAAACCGCAAGGCCACAGTTAGTTACATGAGTTGTTTATCAAGGATTATAACTGGAGCTGGCGCGAGAAGTAAGGGTACTTGCTAAGCAAGGATTGGTTGGGGTCCGAAGTGGTTGCATAGTTACAAGGGGGACCCGAGACCTGAGGCTGCAGGTGGCAGACATTGTTTCTAAAACAGCTGGCCTCCTTGATTCGATGTAATTCATAGAAAGTTCAAGTTCTCAGTTGTGCAGGGATGTGTCTGAGACCAGATCTCAGTGGCCGCCCGATTCCATTTCTTCTGCCTGAACTATGATTACTCCATTATGGTTTCAATCTGTCATCAACGTGTGCAGGAAAACACAACAGATGCAGGAAATATTGAGAGAAGCAGGCACAGGTGTGGTGGGGCAGAGTTAACACAGGGAGGGGTGACTGGTGACCCCCTTGTCCCAGCGCCCATCACCCATATGAGGGCTCAGGCGTTATTAGCAACTGGCATCTATAAATCACCACATTTCTTTTGTGTGCAAATTGGCAGGGGCCAGGGCAGCGAGAATAATCACCTCCTGTTCTCGGCTCTTTTTGGTTCCTTTGTGTTCTGTTATTATTAAAGCAGTCAACTCCCCGCGCAGAAGGAGTTTTGGGGTTTTCACTGTCAGACGCTCCTGAGATGAGCATCCCTGAGTCCCTGTCTTATTAGGTCCTTCTGCTGTCTGTTCCTAAAAGTGTGATTGCCCCAGCGAAGGAGGTTTCATTTTTACAGCTTTTTTTTTTTTTTTTTTTTTTTTCTTTTTTGCGGTACGCGGGCCTCTCACTGCTGTGGCCTCTCCCGTTGCGGAGCACAGGCTCCGGACGCGCAGGCTCAGCGGCCATGGCTCACGGGCCCAGCCGCTCCACGGCATGTGGGATCTTCCCGGATGGGGGCACGAACCCGTGTCCTCTGCATCAGCAGGCGGACTCCCAACCACTGCGCCACCAGCGAAGCCCCATTTTTACAGCTTTTGTTCCTGCTGCCTAGTGGCCTCCAGAAAGGCGGCACCGTCAGGCTCCCAGCCACAGGGCCAGCCCTGTCCCCGAAAGGACCGGATCTGGGGAACCCCACGTGCACGCTCCAGGACAGGCCTGAGGGGCCCAGCTGCCTGCCCAGGGGCCACCTGCCCACCGCCTTTGGGATGTCTGTTCATCCACGGCCTGGCGATGTGCCCACGTGACGGGTCCCAAGACGGAGCCTGCCGGGAGGCGGGAAGCAGCAAGAAGGTAATTAACTGCCAAGTCTGAGAATAGCTCTTGGCGGCCGGGAATGAGCCGGAGGCTCCTCAGGATTTCAGAGGAAGCAGGTCTGACAAGGATGCAGAGGGACGGGGCAGGATTGACACTCGGATAATCACCAGAAATGAGTGTCTGCAGGTCTCCGCCCCTCTGTGGGTGGAACCAGCTCTTTTTATGCCGGAGGCGTCACGCTGCTGAGCCTCGAGGTGACTTTGCTGGAGACCCTGCCCTGAGCGCCCAGGTGCTGGCAGCCCCTCTGCAAAGGTCAGGGGTCCAGGGTTCTTTCTCCGGCTTGCGAACAGCTCTCCATAGTTTGAGAGTCTAATCCCTCATCCCACCCTTTCACCTGGCAGATTTAGGTGGAGGACCGTTATGTTCCAGATGGGTCCTCTCGTGAGACTAGATTCACTTCCCCATCTTACTCGAGGAAAGACTGTCATTCAGCCCTCTGCCCTCACGGTGATGGTGCCTGGAGGTCCTCACAGCGCCCACACTGCCCCCCAAAGTAGTCACAGCTCTAAGGGGGGAACAAGAGTTGAACCGGGGCCACCTCTGTCTCAGAGCTGGGACATCTCTGACCTCCACAAAGTTCCCCAGAGGGCCCTCGGCCAGCGCTCCGGATCCTGCCCATCTCCCTGGGGGCACAGGAGCTCGGACCCCACACCTGGTCCTCCAGGAGCCTCCGCCTCACCAGGGCTCAGGACTGGGGTGGGAGGGACGTGGGAGCAGGGAGTGGGTGGCAGGTGGCAGCGGGAGAGGTCAGGTCTGCCAGGACCCAGCCCTCGGCCCTCTCTGCCTCTCGCTGGCTCAGCGTGCAAGGGGCTACCCCAGGGACCGAGCGGCTGAAAGCACCACTGATTTCTTGCCTCCAGAGGGGGCTCGGCTGGCCCTTTTGCTCAGGGACCCAGACTTATTTTTCAGCTTTCAGCAGCCAGCCAGGGTGCAGAGGCTTGTTCTGGTCTCGTCCTGAGGCACAGCCTCCCTGTCTGACCAGCTGCTGTGGAGGACACTGAGGGCTGGACACTGGGGATTAGCCCTTCAGAACCTTCTCTCCTCCTTCTAAATGCACAGCCCTGACCTTGCTCTGAGCCCAGACCTGGTCGCCCCGGAGGTGAGAGACGCCCAGGAGACAGCGGGAAAAGGAGCTGGGAAAGGAGCTATTGCAGTCTCCGCCCCAGGGCAGGCCTGGACGCTGGGCAGGGCTTCCACAGCCCCTCGCACTCCACCGAGGGAGCCCCAGGTCAGGCGTCCGGCCATCTGTGGGCGGTGCAAGTTTGCGGCCTCCACCTTTGCCCTGGCCAGGAGATGCTCCTCCAGGCCTCCCCTCCCCGCTGGACCAGAGCCCCCCTCTGCAGTCCCTCCTGGATCTGTCCTGACGTCAGGGGTGAGGCCTGTGGGCCTCACTCGGCTGGGGGCTCTGAGTGCTGCAGAGAGAAAAGAGTTTTCCTCTGCCCTCTTGGGTGCGTGGCTGGACCTGAGAACTGAACTGACAAAAATGGATTAACAGGAGAAAAGCAAACTCATTTTCTTTCATGTGCTTTCAGGCAAAGCGATGATGCATGCAGAGCTTAGCGGAAAAGGCAGCTCCAAGGGGCCTGGCCCAAGAAGAAGCGTGTCTTTCTCGGACCCTTGGGGGTTTCCTGCGTGTAGCTCCTGTGGGCAGGCCCAGGAGGGCTCCAGGCCGTGACCGGAGGTCCCTAGGTGAGGCCCACCGTCTCCCTGGAGGGACCTGGGGCAAGGAGAGCCTAGGGGGGTGCTACCTACTGAGGAAGCCCTGAACTCCCTGGGCTCTGAGCGAGACTTCTTCCCACCCACCGCCCTCCCTCCGCCGGCCTGTGGGCGGGGTGGGCAGGAGGGCACCTTGGTCCAGGTCTGGCTTCTTGCTTCCAAAAGAGTCCAGGGGTTAGTGGAGCCTCAGGCCCTGTCGTGTAGATTTCAGCTGATCAACAACCAAGTCAGGGAGTGAGCAGGAAGGGGCCGTTTCCACAATCAGCTTTTCCCTCCTGCGCTGTCTATAAAATCACACCCACCGAGTAGCCACCGTGGCCTCATAAAGGAAAACCATCTTGGATGAAGTGCTCATACCTGACCTCAAACAGTTTAATTCCAAATTAAATGCAGCTCCAGGGACTTGATGGGGCCGTTGGTTCGTTTTTGATCACTTTGTCCGTGCTGTCCAGGCTCTTCTGGCCTGAACAAGCCCCCTGGGGGAGCAGAGATGAGGGCCTCTGCCGGGCTGGACAATTGTCAGGAAGCCTCATTACCCTGGACAAGAGGGCAGGTCCCTCCACTTTGGAAAATGGCAGTAGAGTGACGGACAGGAGTCCAAGAGCGGGATCTGTGCTCTGACCTCTTGACTCATCCACAGTCACAGCCTGGCCTAAGCTTCCTGGTCTCTATTTGCTGGTCGTTAAAATCGGAATGCCATGCTCTTCCCCGCTGACTTTGAGGGACTGGAAATGCAAATGAAGTTGCCATTCTTAAGCATTGGTCATGGTTGGCCAGCCCCACCCAGGTGGCCCATGAGCTACCAGAACGCGGGTGCACGAACTGTGAAACTCAGAGGGGTTTGGCAGGGTCACTTTGTCTGCTGAAGCTAATAATAAAACATCGGGGCTTATAATTTGTGGGGTTTTTTTCAAAATGATTTTTTAACTTCATTTAATTGGTATTGGTCCATGTGGATTAGAAAAAACTACTAGTCTTAGCCACAGAGAATTTGGGAAGCACAGATTTAAACTATAAAGAATAAACTTTTCTTTCAAAAGAGCAGTTTGGAAGCAACCATATGAGTGTCGCAGGAAGGTGGGTGCTGGTCAGACGTCCTGGCTGTGGGGACAGCATTTTGATGAGCACGTCCATACGTGTCAAGAACTCTAAAAAAGTGGCCGTCCTTTGACCCAGTCGTCTGAGACGAGGTGAGAGATGCGATCACCAGGAAGTCCACGGGGCAACATCCGAGACAGAGCATATCCTCAGAGCATCAACCCCAGTACCGAAGGTGGGTAAGTGCCACGGCTTTCTCACACGTGGAGCACCAGGCAGTCACCAAAAGGTCACGAGAACCAGACTGCAGGAGAGTACTAACCAGGAGAAAAGCCTCCTTCCTCCACCCATTTACTCGACAAATGTTTACTGACGACGATGAGGGGCCTGACAGGTGCCCAGGAAATGGACGACGTTACAAGAAGAGTGGCCTTCAAACACCGTGCAGGTTGCTGTGCTGATCTATGTGTAGGGACAGTTGGAAAGGCCTGCCCCGTCACTCCTCCTCGGGGGTGGGACTGTGGGCATTGATGTTTCGGCGGGGGGGCTTTCCTGTATGCCCCATGATGTTCCGGGATGAATATCTATGGCTTACGAAGTTCGATTTGGAAATAAATGCAATTTAAAAAGTCTTCATTTGCATATTAACAAGGGGTGTGGCGCGGGAAGTGCCTGGTAAGGTGCTGATATCTTCTCCAAGGCTCCCCCAGGGACCCGGTTCTCTGCCTTTCCTGCCAGCCCTCCCACCTGGAGCTGCACTGGAGGTCCCAGCACACAGGCTCTGTTCCTTCCAGCACCGCTCACCAGAAGCCCTAGGATGCTTTTCCAGGTTTCCTTGTGTCTGTGTGTCAGGCTGTGCCCTGACCTTCCTTCCAGGGAGCGGACCCGGCCCCTGGCTCCCCTGGATCCCCAACAGACATCCCACCCTCCAGCTCGCTGGCCTTCATTGGCCGAGGCCAGTGCAGCCAATAAACCTGCCTCCCTGCAGAGGCCATTTGAGGGCCCGGCCTCGTGTCCTTCTGGGTCTCGGCTGCAGCCTCCACCCGGCCTCAGCTCGAGTCCCAGCCCTTGGACACCTGGACCCCACCCGGCAGCTGGGGATTGTTCTCACTATTGAACACCCTCTTGGGGTCCTGGGGGCTCTGGGTGGGAAGAGCTGAACCCCCAAATCCCTCCTGCTAAGGAGGCCCCACGGACAGCCCTTCCCAGCCCTCAGCTGTGTTGTCCCTGTCATCTGCTTTGGCCAGGCTGCACATCACTCAGGTCCTTGCTGCGGGGACCTTGTGCCGCCTGCTTCTCCACCTGCTCCTCCTCCCATGGCTGAGCCATTCCGCAGAACTTGGCTTGGATGCCGCTACCTCCAGGAAGCCTTCCTGGCAACTTCCCTCCTGCTCCGGACGTGGTGATGAGGCAGGAGGTAGATGGGCCCCAGGCTGAGCAGCTGGAGTTTGTCCCCTGTGGACAGATACTCCAAGATGAAGAGGAGGAGGAGGAGAGCCCTGCCCTGATAAGAGACCATATATTCCTCATTCTCGAGGTCAAGGAGACCTTCCTGACTACACATGCGCAGAGAGGCTCCTCAGAGGTCAAAAAGGGAGTGATGTCAACCTACCCATAGGCCTCTTCACTAGAATCCATCTTGGCTAAGAGATGCGCGTGAACACGTGGGAAGACCCTGAGCTATACCAAATACGGACTCAGAACCAGGCAAAGCAAGATGATTGGCCAGAGGAAACCCAGAAAAAATGCCCCATAACAGTGATTCAAACTGCCAGGAGGGCGCTACTCTCTCTCTCTGAGTCCGCCTGTCTGTCTGTCCACATGCACTCTACTCTTCTTCCCCCTAATAAACACTTTACTTATTTCACTACTTTCTGTCTCTATGTGGAACTTCATTTCCACACAGCTGACGGGCCAGCGCCTTGTCACTGGCCACTGGTCCCTGGCGGCCTAGTGGCTGGGATTCAGCGCTTTCATTGCCGCGACCTGACCTCAATCACTGGCCGGGAACCGAAACCCTGCTTCAAGCCGCTGCAGGCCGAGGCCGCCCGAGATCTCTGCTTGTACAGCCTGCACCTCCCCAACTGCAGGACTTGGTCCCCACCGTTTTTGAGTACATAGTTCATGCATGTGTGTGCAGATGTGTACATACACGTACGGAGTAGATAAATATTTCTATTTTGAATATGCCCCATGCGCACACGTGATGGACATGAGGATGCTCACTGTGAATCCCCCCACACCCTGAGTGTTCTGTCGGAAGGGTGGGCATCTGTGCAACCTCCTTCTCCCTCCAGGCCACAGCGCGCTGGGGGCTGAGAGCACCCCGGCCCCCATCTCCGGCGGAGGCTACAGAGGGGCTGGTTTCGTGGGAAGCAGCAGCCCCAGAAGAGTTTGCGTCTCTCCTCGCCCACTCTGCTGTCCGGATGCCAACCATCTGACATCACCTTCGGCAGCGACACAGTCAGAACCAGGCTCGGTGCGCTGGGTATGAAAGCCATAAACCAATCCTAGATGGCTTGTTTGAAAACATTCCCTTCTCCCCGCCTCGGCCTCATGCACGTGCGTTCAGGGAAACGCAGGAGGCTGGCGTTTGGGGGTTTGTTGTATTTTCCTTATTCATTTCCTCTGTTCTAAAACTCACGCAAATGGCCAGATGCTGTTTCCATGGCAACTTCCTCTCCTCCAGCAGCCGATGCTGGAAAAGCCGGTTTTCAGCTTAATCTTCCTGGAAGTCTCCCGACACCAGAGGTCTGTTTAGCAGGAAATGGGAGCCGTAAGGTGGAGCGGGCTGCCCGGGCCTGCCCGCTGCTGCCTGTTCTTCAGGGTTTAAACAGTTATTATTAAAAATCTACAAACAATAAATGCTGGAGAGGGTGTGGAGAAAAGTAAACCCTTTTGCACTGTTGGTGGGAATGTAAATTGATACAGCCACTATGGAGACCAGTATGGACATTCCTTAAAAAACTAAAAATAGAACTACCCTATGACCCAGCAATCCCACTCCTGGGCATATACCCTGAGAAAACCATAATTCAAAAAGAGTCATGTACCAAAATGTTCATTGCAGCTCTATTTACAATAGCCAGGACATGGAAGCAACCTAAGTGTCCATCGGCAGATGAATGGATAAAGAAGATGTGGCACATATATACAATGGAATATGTCTCAGCCATAAAAAGAAACGAAATTGAGTTATTTGTAGTGAGGTGGATGGACCTAGAGTCTGTCATACAGAGTGAAGTAAGTCAGAAAGAGAAAGACAAATACCGTATGCTAACACATATATATGGAATTTAAGAAAAAAAAATGTCATGAAGAACCTAGGGGTAAAACAGGAATAAAGACACAGACCTACTAGGGAATGGACTTGAGGATATGGGGAGGGGGACGGGTAAGCTGTGACAAAGTGAGAGAGTGGCATGGACATATATACACTATCAAACGTAAAATAGAAGCAGCCACATAGCAGAGGGAGATCAGCTCGGTGCTCTGTGACTACCTAGAGGGGTGGGATAGGGAGGGTGGGAGGGAGGGAGACGCAAGAGGGAGGAGATATGGGGATATATGTATATGTATAGCTGATTCACTTTGTTGTAAAGCAGAAACTAACAGACCCTTGTCAAGCAATTAGACTCCAATAAAGATGTAAAAAAAACAGTTATTATTGCTGCTGTTTTTATTGTTTCTGGGAGCAAGCAGCTGCCTCTTGGGGTGATGCTGAGCCCTGGGGAGGTGTGGAAGGAGGCCAGGCAGGACCCCAGCGACTTGGCCAGAGCTGGCTGCTGACATGATGGCCCTTCCTGGGCCCTACAGAGCCTCCTGTGGGTGGGAGATGGACCCCCCCCCCCACAGCTGGCCTTAGCGTGTGTCCATCCAGGAGCCACTGGACCCGGCAGCAAGCCACTTCCTCAGGAGCCTCACCTGGCCGGTCTGGGGTGGGGCTGGGTGGCTTTGTCCTTGGAGGAATGCTCAGTTAACCTGTGATGTCATCCAGGGAGTCACTGTCCGTGGCAGCCACATGAATCTCCTTACATCCAAATGAATCAAAATTCAATGCAATTGGAAATTCAGCTCCCTGGTCACACCAGCAGCAATTCAAGGCTCAACAGCCATGTGTGGCCGCCATATTGAATGGCAGAGATCTAGACCATTTCCAGCATGGCAGGAAGTCTTGTTGGCTAGCACTGGTCTAGGTGACTAAGTCTAGGAAGTTCTGTTAGACATTTAAGTCACATGTCAGTAGACTCACTGAGAAGACCAAGTCCCAGAGGCTGCAAGTAGAGACAGATGACTCTTGGGGTGGGTCTGGCTCTATCCTGCCTTCAAGCTGTGTGACTTCAGGCAAGTCACTCGACCTCTCTGAGTCTTGGTTCCCTCATCTGTGACGCAGGGAGAATAACAGTATCTGCATCTCACGTGTGAGGATGGGAGTCAGTCCTCAAGAGTCATTAGCTGCCGTCACCACCAGCATCTTCATCGCCATCTGGCCATGCTGAGCACAGCCGAGTGTGCAAGCTTGCATCTTGCTGCCGTCCACCCCTGCCTGCTTTTCTCCTTGTTTCCTCTTGCAATAGTTCTCTATGCGCTCAGAGGTAGAGATTCTCTCCCTTTCACATCTCTCAGGGTGAGTGGAGCCAGCACAGGTGGCCTCTAGTCAGGGGTCAGATTCCCTCCTTTCTCACCTGAGGACACTGCCCGGACCCCAGAGGCCTGCAGCCAGTAGGATCTCTGTGCCCGGCAGCCTCTGGGGTCAGCAGGACGATGCCCAGTGTCGCTCCAGCCCCAGGCAGACGGATGGTCACCGCATGTGGCCAGAGTCTCCGTGGGATTTCGCCAGGCACCCAGAAGAATGTCATCGTGCACCTCAATACATTTTCTTGACAGGGATTTTGGTATTTGTGCCTCCCAGGCCATAGCACACTTTTTTTTTTTTTTTTTTTTTGTACGCGGGCCTCTCACTGTTGTGGCCTCTCCCATTGCGGAGCACAGGCTCAGCGACCATGGCTCACGGGCCCAGCCGCTCCGTGGCATGTGGGATCTTCCCAGACTTGGGCATGAACCCACGTCCCCTGTGTCGGCAGGCGGACTCTCAACCACTGTGCCACCAGGGAAGCCCCGTAGTGCATTTTTTAAGCCGTGGAGTTGGGTTATCGGGGAAGGCGAAAGATGTTGATGACACGGGGAAGTTCTTGGCTCTGGAAAGATTCTTCTTTCCGCATGAGGCAGCGAATCTGCCAGGAGAGAGAGCCCCCGAAATCTTCAGCCCAAATGTGGCCTTAGAAGTGCCATTTCCATGGTTTGGACAAAGGATAGAAGGTGACCCTCGTCTCTCAAGGACACAACCCTGGACAGGTGGGGGGCTCAGGGCATGGTCCAGCCGCAGCCACAGGGAGGCTGCTCTGAGTGACTTGCCCGTCATTAGTTTGGAGTCCTCAGGAGGGCTCTGGCCCAGGGGAAGAAGCTGGGGCCACTGCTCTGGTTTTTTCACCTGGTCCTTGTTGTCCGGATGTTCCCAGGTAGACACACCACAGCCACCTCGTCCTCTACCTAACCTCCTTACCTCTCTGAGCCTCAGTCTCCTCATCTGTAAAATGGGCGTGATGATGGCCCTGACCTTGAGCATCGCTGTCAGGGTCATATTAGATGGTCCACTGGGCTTGTCTCTCCTTTCCTCCTTCCAGGCTCTCCAGGCATCAGGACACACGTGCAGAAAAATGAAAATGGGCATTTTCTGTGTTGGGCCATTTGAGACAGTCTGGATGGTGGCCTTTTTTGAAGATGTCCTTACATGCTGGTCCCTAGAAGCCACTTTGGGCTGTGTGAGGCCCCATCTTCCAGAGAGCTCCAGACTTTCGGTTAATTTCCAATGAATCTTAGGTTGATGAAGATTCTTTATAAGGCTGATAATTAGTGCATTATGCAATAATTGGGGTGGTTATAATGATTTCTGCTGACCCTGAAATGTGGGTCAGCTGCAGCTGTTTATGATGCGGTGTGCCCATAGCTTCAGAGAGCTACTTCTCTAGAAATCAGTTTCCAAAGCTGGCGCAGGAATCTGATTTTGCATGTGAAAGAGAAGAAAAGGGGGAAAAAGGTGAAGGCTGGGGAGCAGCCATGGTTACTCAGACTTGTTTTCAGCTGACAGAGTCCAGCTAAGGCGTGGAGGGCGTTTGGAGAATGAAACTGGGGAACAGAGATGGAGAGTTTCCAAGATTCACAAAGTCTGGGATTTGGAGCAATCAGACCCCATGCCTTTTGTTCATCTGGGCAGTTAACCCGGGTAGCTGCTTTACACACCTGCGAGGAGTGAAGCCCTCCCCACACCGCACCCCCTCCAGATGACTTCTCTGCAGACACCCTAAGTCTCTGTTGAAATTCCACTGCTGCCAAGAGCTCTTCTCCATTCCCAGCATGTCAGGGGCTCCCTCCCCACCGTGACTGTCCCCTTCATCCCCTGCTGGGACTGTCCCAGGACTCCACCCCGGACTCCCCTGCTGGGTCCCTGGCCCGTGAAGGCGGGGGCCAGGCTGTCTTGCTCCCTCCAGGCTCAGGCCCATAGCAGCTGTTCCAGAATGTGACCGAGTGAACGCAAGAGTGGGTATTTACATCCACGAGGAAGTTACACAGGGAAGTGGCAACAGGTGGTTGAAATACGTGCAGTGACTATTTGTCTTGTGATACAAACAGTTTCTTGTCATCTTGAAATGTCTTCCATCTTCCATGAGCCCCGGTCAAGGAATTCAGAGGGTTTTAACGATCAAGTTTCGACAGCATCTGTGCACTGGGTACCATGGTGGCGGGAGAGCCTTTGGTCCAGTGACGTGAGACCCGATGGAGCCTTGTCTCGTCGCCTTGGTCACTGGAGCAGCTCCTGCATGGAGGGAGGAACCAGCATTGGCATCAACTGAGGCAAAGGAAGCCTCGAGGCTCCCATAGAAGGGGACTCCACAGGACAGAGGAGCTGAGTAGCCAGAGGGGTCACCACTGCCATGGAGCCAGCAATCATCTCCCACATCCTGGGTCAAGCGGAAGGTGGCCCTGGGGCTCCGACGGGCGGGCTTGCAGATCAGCCGAGCTCTGGCTCTGAGATGGTTGCTTGTCTTACTGTGAGATCAGATGGACCAGATCCTCCAAACACCCAGAGGCTGCCTGGAAGAGCCACAGGTTTTCTGCCCGGGCCAGCCCGCCCCATTTACTGGATGCGCCACCTGCCGATCTCCTGGGCTGCGTTCCGGGTCAGGCAGTGGTTTGGGGCCAGGAAGGTCAAAGCAAATGTGTTTGGGCATCCAAGGAGGGCGTGTCTGGTCTCAATATTTTTTGACTCTCCCCACATGGGCCAAATCCTTCACTGACTAAGGCCTCTACACTGAGTGGTTTCCAAAATCTGATGGTAACTCCTGGCCAATCTGGTGTCACGTCTCCCCACAAGGATCCACTTCTGGTGTTTCCCTGGTCCCCGTTCCTGCAGCTGTGGCTTTAATGAAGTGTCGTTCCTGCTGGCAGGGAGGTGTGGGAGAGAGGGACCTGTAACAGCAGAGGCTCAGAGAGAGAGAGAGAGACCAGAGGCTGCCATGCTGCCTGCTTTGAAGACAGAGGAGGGGGCCATGAGCCAAGGAATTTGGGCGCCTCCGGCACTGGCACTGGAAAGATGCAGGTCTCCAAGGTGGGTGCAGTCAGGGATGGGGGACGGCTGAAGACACAGACCCGGGGATGTCCCCTATAGGGAAGTCAGGGAGGGAGGAAGAGCCAGAGAGGGAACAGGGAGGGGCCCCGCGAGATAAGAGAAACACCAGTGGAGTAGGGACAAACCGCTTCAGGGCCCTAATATAGCTGTGACACGGAAGTCTCCCCCTCACCCCACCCCGCCCTGAGGCAGCCTTGCACAGGGCACCAGGTGTGACCTGCCAGGTCGTGTGGCAGAGAGTTGTGTCCTCAACTCGATGGGCACTCTGGGCCAGGTAGGCTGGCAGTTGTTGGCATTTCAAAAAGCTCTGGAAGTGTGTGTGCTGGCAACGGGTGCTGTGAGCGTTGATCGAAAGAGAGGGCCCCGGTGTTTCCACCCCAGGCCTGGCTGGAAGGCTGCAGCAGCCTCACCTCTTGCCTAGTGCAGACTGGGGTTTGTACCCTTCAGACGTCTCGGCTAAGGAGCCGTTGCCTTGGGGGAGACCCCTCCCAGAAAGCATCCCAGGGCCCCTGCTGGACCCAGTTTGCTCTTCTGCCCAGGTTGCACCTGTGTCAGAGGGCAGGGGCCCAGGCCCAGAACAGAACATGGGGATGTCGAACAGAGATGCATGATGGAGGGATAGAGATACATTTATCTGGCTTCTACCATGTGCTGGGCACTGACTGGAGGGTGAGTCTTTGCTATTGTCCCCACTTCGCAGATATGGAAACTAAAACTTAGAAGAAGGAAGTCATCAGCCAAGATCAGACCCAGGGCTCCCCGTTCCACACCCTGGATGCTGGTCTGCAGAGCTAGCCTGCTCCCAGCAAAGAGATGGTTCCTGAAGGCATCATGTGAGGAAGGCAGAATGGAGAGACCACACCCCCCAGCAGAAGAAAGAGAGCAAAGAATGCTCCCCCGTATGGGGTGTTTGATAAGATGGGGAATGTCTTCTAGGGGAAGCCCACGTGCTTCTGCATGTGATTATACGGACCAGCTTCTTTCAGCTGTTCAGGTGTGCATCACTCACTTGCTGGTTGACCCGCTGGCCGCCATCCACCTGATCCTTCCCCCAGGCTGTTTGGGCTCAGAGATGGACCCAACACAGCTTCCATTGGACAGCAGCCCCGTCAACCCAGCACCTGCCCCTGGCTTGCCTGTGTTTCCCACTCCATGCTTTGGATCAGGACCCATGGTCCCCCCACTTTAGGGCCCCAGTGTCCGGTGTTGTGCTTGGCACCGAGACAAGTTCATTCACTCACTCACTGATTTGGGCATCCACTCTGAGCCACGCACGTCTATGAAATGGGCGATTGCACGGACAGATGAACGAAGGCTTGAGAGACAAAGTCTGACTTGATTTTCCCCACCGTCCCGCCCCCGGATGAGTCTGGGCTGCAGTTTCCCTTCTGCCAAATGAGGAGTTTGAACTGATGGGTCTGTGTTCCTTCTGGCAGTGCCGTTCTGGGGTTGCCCAAAATGCAGAAGCAAAAGCAAATCGTGCTGTCCTGGCTGGTGCTGGATCGCACGTAGGCAGCTCGCTCAGTCTTTGTGTGCCTCCGTTTCCCCCTTCCCTGCAAAATCGGGCCCATCACCGTGTCACATCCTTGGCCCGAGAAGACTGAAGCAGGAGCTGCTCCCAGTGCCCGGGAGGGTGGCCGGCGGGGCTGGCATTGCCATCAGCCCCATCGCTGGATCTCAGGGCTGTTGTCAGGAGTGACCCGAGGGTCAGACAGCTCCCTGCCGGGTGCTCCTGTCGGGCAAGGCTGCAGATGTCCTCCTCAGCCCCCACGGCCCCGCGCTTCCTGAGAGAGCTCCGCTCCCTGTAGCGTCTCTTTAAATATTTACGCCCACCAGGCTCAGAGGGCCTGGTCTGGCACTCAGACCACAGTGCAGGCTTTCAAAGCTTAATCTTAATATTTTGTTGGAAGAAAATTGACCCAGAGAGAGAGCTGAATCTTTTAAAGCTTTAAAATGCCGAGAGGAGCTTGGATAGACCCAGAGTGAATTTCACTTAAGGAGAAAATATGCATGTTTTACGAGTCTTCCGACCCGGGCACTGTCCCCCGGCACCTCCGAGGGGGTGGAGTTGAGGGCACCAGGTTGGGCTCCTTTGCAGGCAGGTGCATGATGGCCTGCACCTTCAGGGCTGGGCTGTCTTGGCCAAATGAATCTCCAAAGTGGAGGGAGAGAGAGAGCGGGAGTCTGCACTGCGGCTGTCGAGGCCACTGACTGTCCAGGGCCCTTTGTGCTTGTTCCCACTGAGGCCAGGGCAGGTGAGGCAAAGGCGGGGTGTTCCAGATGGGGCCGTGGGCCTGCCCAGAGGAGCGGGAGATGGAGTTTTCTGCAGGAGCGAGCTTGGCTCTGAGAAAGGCTCCATCCGAGCCTGTCTTCCACAAGATAAGACAGGAGTGGACGCTCGGTGGGTCTGTAGACAGCTCCCCGGCTCAGGGTCAGGGAACGGGACCAGGCCCTGACGCTGCCATTCACTAGGCACGTGCCTTAGGACAAATGACGTCGTCCTCCTGCACCTGGGTTTCCATTTCTGTGAGCTGGGGGGTCAACGCCCACCCTGCTGATCCACTACAGGGTAATGGGATCCGGATCAGTTGAGGTTGAGGGTCGGGCAGACCAGGGTCTGCTTCCTCTCAGCAGCCCTGGGACTGTAAGCTCACTCGTTTCATGGGTACAGTGGGGGTAGTGACCATGGTTACTTGGGAACATCACTGAGATCCAATGAGATAACGTGTGTGAAGGAGCACAGGGCCGGCCTGAGGAAAGCCGTAGAAACGAGGACTACAGCTCGCAGCCAGGAAATGGTGCTGTTGACGGTGCTGGACACGCCACCCCTGCTGCCCAAGGAGCCTTGAACCAGAGCAAGAGACCAGTGCTGTTCATGTCCGGCACCAACGTCCATCACCAGCAAGGACATGCCTGCTGATCAGGGATCATTTCAGTGAGCTCTGGGTCAAGGTGGACCTTTGCTTAGCAAATAATTTTTCAAGACTCTGGGGGCTTCCCTGGTGGCGCAGTGGTTAAGAACCTGTCTGCCAATGCAGGGGAAATGGGTTCGAGCCCTGGTCCGGGAGGATCCCACATGCCGCGGAGCGGCTAGGCCCGTGCGCCACAACTACTGAGCCTGCGACCTAGAGTCCACGAGCCACAACTACTGAAACCCGCACGCCTGGAGCCCGTGCTCCACAACAAGAGAAGCCACCGCAAGGAGAAGCCTACGCACCGCAAAGGAGAGTAGCCCCCGCTCGCGGCAACTAGAGAAAGCCCGCGTGCAGCAACGAAGACCCAACGCAACCAAAAATAAATAGTAAATAAATAAATAAATTAAAAAAAAAAAAGACTCTGCAAAGTCAGTGTGACAACATGTTTACTGGGATAATAGCAAGAATAGCTTAGAAAGCAGAATGTCCTGAGAAGCACTTAAGAATGTCCAACTGCCATTGTTATATGCTATCATTTCTATGTGGAATCTCAAATATGACCCAAATGAATTTATCTACGAGACAGAAACAGACTCACAGACACAGAGAACAGACTTGTGGTTGCCAAGGGGTGGGAGTGGGGGAGGTATGCATTGGGAGTTTGGGCTTAGCAGATACAAACTATTATATATCAAATGGATACACAACAAGGTCCTATTGTAGAGCACAGGGAACTATATTCAATAACCTGTGATAAACCATGATGGAAAAGAATACGAAAAAGAATGTAAATATATGTATAACTGAATCACTTTGCTGTACAGCAGAAATTAACACAACACTGTAAACCAACTATCCTTCAGTTTAAAAAAAGAGTTTAGAAAAATGACAAAAAAAGAATGTCCAACGGGTCCACAAATCGCTTAAGTGCTAATTTCAATAGAATTCTTATCTGCTCATTAAGAGAGTTCTGGAGCTGCATGGAATCCTTTGCAACCCATAAAGGAGAGCTCGTCAGACAGTGTGATGTTAGCGCAGTTTCTAAAACCAAATGCCCCTGCTGTTCAACAGAGCAGAGTTTCTGTACTCGTCCTCCCTTTTGAGTCTGGACACTGCAGAGTCGCCGCCGGCCCCTTTGTCATGAGTCAGGGGTCCTGACCAGCAGGTCCCCGAGGGACCACGCAGAGGAGCCATCCGGCCAGTGACCCACCAGCCCTGGGAGGGCGCCTCCCCAGCCCCAGATCCACGTTAGCAATACCCTTGCTTCTGCCTGTTATTAGTAAGATGCTTGGTTTGGCCTGTAAGTGAATTGTACAGCTAACTAATGTGTCTGTAGCTCAGAATTATTTATTGCCCGTGATTGCTCTGCCTGGATTTCCAATACATAATTCATAGGTGGGAGATTTTTTTTTTTTTTTCTGAGCTCAGAGCCAGGAGGAACAAGCAAGCCTGGAGTGAAGACTGTGTGTGAATGTCCCAGGATGGGTGGACGGTGCATGGGCTGCGGCAGCAGGGCTGTATACTGCCCGGACTGGGTGGTGGCGTTTCCCAGGGAGCTGAGAGCCCCGGGCTTGGTCTCTTGGAAGAGACACTCTGCATCCCCAGGGGTGATCCCGCTCTCCCTCATCCTCTTGAAATTTGGGGGCTGGCCCCTCCATGAGCAGACAAACAAGGCCTGCCCAGCACTGTGTTTCTCAGCAGAAAGAAGAAATTGGGGTCAGACTCGGGAGGCACCGCCGGCTCTCCGGGAGTGGTCAGGACAGGACCCGTGACCCCTGCATGCTGGGGCTGCCCTTGCTCTGGAGAAGCTCTGCCTAAGGCTGCTTTGTCGTGGAGGGACGGGCCCCCTGTGGATCCCAGCATGTCCTATGATCTGTGATTATGAAGGGATCACCGTGGGGAAAAATGCCCAAAGAGCAAATATGATAAGAAAAGAGGCTTTGAACAAAATCGCTACCTGAGATCAAGCGAAATCTGCGTGGGAGGTTTTTTTCGGAGTGGGCGGTGTGTGGCTTCCCCACCATGATGAAGGTGCCAGGGCCCCTCAGCCTCCTCGGGTCTGGCCCGTAGATACCACTTCTGTCCTTTGCATTCATTCTTGTAAAATCTCAGCCTCGGAAGGACCGTGGCTGCCACGATAGCTCAGCGAAAATGTGAGCGGTAATATTAGGGATGAAAAGGAGGCAATTCTAAGCTGTAGGATCGGGGTGGGTGGGGAGCAGGGTGCACGGAATACTAAAACATCTGAGAAGCTCAGGGCCAGATGCAGACGCGTACTGGGAGAGGCCACGTCAAATTCCATCAAGACATCTTAATCTGAGCTTGTTTCTCTCCTGTAGGCTGGATGCGCCGGGCGTGGCAGGGGGGCAGGAAACGGGAGTAACCCTTTCAGAGAAGCTCTTTCTGTACATGCACGTTTGAGCATACGTGAACTGTGTGCGTGCACCTGGGCCTGTGCATCGTGTGTGCATGTGTGCGTGTGTGCACATGTGTATAGGAGCTCTGCCTGTGGTGTCTTGTGGTGGAGATGGGGTGGTGGTTAATTAAGATAACAGAAGACATCCGTGCATCTCCAGGACGCGTCCTAGGGCTCGGTCCCATGGGGACACCAAGGGGGCACCTGCCAGACTGTCAGCCTGGGTCGGCCGGTTGTCTTCCATTCTCAGTGGACTTTAGCTTCCACACAGGAGACACACGCAGGATGGGAATTCCAGTGGAGACGTAGAGACCGTCTAGACCCTGGCACAGGGGCTGCCCGCTTGTGGGTGTCCAAGCCTTGGTGGGGGCCCCTGGGTATCACAAGACCATTTCCTCCCCTTTGTCTAGAGCAGGGCTTCTCAGCCCCTGCATGCTTGATGTTTGGGGTCGGATAACTCTGTCGTGACGGTTGCCCTGTGCTTTGCACAGTGTCTAGAGCATCCCTGCCTCCGCACCCCCCACCCCCCGCTAGGGGTTAGGAACACCCTCCCCTGGTCGTAGGACCCAAACGGCTCCAAGTGTCCTCTCAAGCTGGAGTCAGCCCTGTTGGAATCCACTGGTCTAGACCTTCACCCCGTGCAGCCTCATGCCACAGGCCCTGGGCTCTATCGGGGTCTGTCTTTAATTGGATGGGGACACACAGACTACCGAGGGTCCAGCTCTTTTCCGGGGGCCCTTTGAGTCTGCGGGTGATCTGAGAGCCGGCGAGGCCCTTGGGGCTCAGGATGGTGGGAGGACAGGGTTGCCTCCTTCCTTGTCCGGGAGCTGGTGCTGTTCTCCCCTCCCCAGAGGCCAGTTTTTGTCCCAGTCCTACCTGTCCTTGGGGCAGCTCAGCTAGCCTTGCCCTCTGACCCATCTTGAAGACCGGGGTCCCTGAGGTCCCTTTGTCTCCCCTCAGGTCCTCCCCTGCTTTCTCCTTGGGTCTTCTGTTCCCCTGGTGAGGTTGCCCTTTTACGGGCTGGTGCCCAAGGGGCCACATGGACAGCTGTCACCAGGATTTCTCCAGCCCAGTCACCCACCTTCTCCTACGGGATCCCGAGTCCTCTTGTCAGGCCCCCTCCGGTCATTTCCTGGAGGGTCCCTTGGGAGCCCATGGTGAGTCCTCCTGGACACCACACCCTGTCCTGGCCTCCTCCTCCATGCTGTCTGCCTGCGCCCAGAAAGCCTGTCTTGCTGCCCAGATCCGTGCCTCCAGTCTCACGGGCACAGAGCCGACCGCCTCTGGATGAAGCAGGGACTTCTTTCCCCTGCAGGGTTACCAGCAACTCACAGGCCAGGACCCCTGTTGGACGATACCCCCCATACCCAGGAAAATCCTGAGGTCAAGCGGAGGAAAGCTGGCTGCAATCAGCCCACTGGGGGAGGGGGACGAGTCCACATCTGGGCACTGCAGCCCCAGGTCGAGGTGGCTCAGGACTGGACGCTGCGGTGGAGACAGTCTTAACGCACACGTCCTAACCAAGCTGATTCGAAATAGTGGAAGGAGACAAATGCCCAGCACGCCCACGCAGGGTGGCAGGGTTCGGAGCGAGAGCCTCTGCCCTCCACCCAGGCTGGAGGTTTCTCGGGGTTCCTTGTGACTCTGGTTGTGCGGTCCATCCTGGGCCTGCTTCCACTGGGACAAAGAGAGCCTGGTTCCTGTGGGGCACCTGAGAAATCCTCCCCAACCCTGCTGGTCTATCAGAACTCAGCGGGGCTGCCCTCGTGGCCATAGCCTCCAGGCGGCAGGTGCCAGAGTCCCTGCACCAAGTGGGCAGCCCCGACCCTCCCGCTTTGGGGAAGCCAGGGCCACAAGCCAGGCAAGATGCTCACCCAGAGAAACGCAGGCTCCGAGCGCTTGTACTTCCCCCCGGAGCGTAGTGGTGTTGATCAAGGATGTCTGTAGTTAATTCAATAAGTAAAAACAAACATGGCTTCGTGAGAAAAAGACCCAGTCCTTCCTGGCTGCCAAGCCCAGACTGAGGCTGCGCTGCCATCAGGGCACCAAGCGGGCTGTGCCCGTGGCTGCCAGCTGGAAAATTGCACCCGGTGCAATATGTATTTCTGGGGCACAGCAGTTGGGCTCCTCAAATGAAGAGGCGAGGACGAGAGAGCAAGTAAGGCCCTTGGATCGTGAGGTTCCTGTTAAGTCATCCGGGGATCCTGGACCTCAGTCTGTGCTAATGGGATTCCCCAGCGATCTGAAAGAAGAAGAGGGTCCCCTTCAGCTCCCTCCGCGGGCGGGGGGCTCCAGCTCAGAGACATCTTCTCCGGGGAAGGTTGACCTCAGGGCACCGTTCCGGGGATGCAGCCTTACCCGCTCATGACTCAGGGTGCAAATGCCCCTGTCTGACCACTCAGCTCTGACCCCGGCTCAGAACATTCCAAAGGGGTAACTGGAGGACCGTGCGCTGCGGTCGGGCCACATACAGAAGAGCCATCAGTGGCACTTAAAACCCACTCGGAATTGGCGTGCTGTCCTCCAAAGTCAGATCCATATTTCTTGAATTAGACCGGAGCATTGGTTATGCCACGTCTCCTTGCACGGTTGTCATTGCTGGTGCTCAGTGGGCACCTCGCCAACTGTGTCTAATTAACCATCACAGGCATGCCAGCGGACACGGGCACTGAGCTGGGAGGCAGCATCTGGACCATGAGGGCCGGCGGAGGGAGGAAGGACCCGGTCAGTGCTGAGGCCGTGGAGACGGAGCCCCGACCTGCAGAGAGGGCCTGAATAATTCACGTGCTGGCACCACAGAGAAGCACCTCTCCTGGGAGCCTTTGGGGGATGTCAGCGGTTTGGGGTGATCTGAAAGGGCCCCAGGCTTGGACCCCTTGGGAGGCTCTTTTGTCTCCTTTCTGTGCAGCTCTGAACAGCTGACCTCTTTGTTACAAATGCCATTTTGCAGAGTTGGGGAGACCACCACAGACCAGGCATGGGGCCAGTGCTGGAGAGCTAAAACATGGAGTGAAATGTCAGGGCCTGCGTTCGTGGATAGCAGAGCCCAGCGGGGTGCAGCGGAAAAGGCTCCAGGCCGAGCCGGGATCTGGATCTCAGGTCACCCTCCACTGTGAGACCGGGAGTACGGGTGCGACTTGTGGGACCTCGGCTGCTGTGTCCACAAGGTGGGTCCCTGAGGCTCCTGCGGCGACCTTGTCTGGGGAGCAGGGCCGTGACCCGCAGCCACAGGGAGCGGAGGCCTCCCGAAGGCATTGCAGATTCTGCAGCTTCCAAGGTCACGGTCACCTTTGCCAGGGAAGCCTCTCCCAGACGTGCCTGCCCTGGCTGGATGGAGTCTGGTTTTACAAGGAGCCACTGAAATCTTCACCCTCAGACTATTCTATTCTTGGTAAGCGGAAGCCTCGTGGATTGCATGGTGAACAGCCTGAGGGATGGATTCATCCTAGGGTTGTTCAGGCAACAAGTATTTATTAAGTTCTGACTGTATGCCAGGCGCTGTGCCACGGGTGGGGGTGGCCGAGAAGGACGCTGGGCTCCACATGCTCTGAAGAAGACGGGAGGCTGAGCTGGATGTTGCGCGTCGTGATTCAAGGTGGGCAGTGCACCGGGCCTGGCAGAGCGAGCTCCGGGGAGGAAGGGAGGATTCCAATCAGGAGAGGCTTCCAGGAGGAGGCGGCCTGGATGGCGGATGAGACTGCGAGACGCACTAAAAGAGAAGGAAGGCATTCTGGAAGGAGGGGAGACCTGAGCCTCCCCACGTGGTGATGGGAATGTATGGGGTGTAGCTGGTTCCTGCTACTGCGCATGGCCGGACCCCGGCTCTGGCTGGACGGCTGTGAAGTCCTGAAGTGGGGGCTCTTCCCCAGCTTGTGCAGAATGTCCAGTGTCACCAGGAAACAGCCCCTGCTCCACGGCACCCCAGGAACTGCTGCTTCCCTCCTGTGGATCATGGGATTGGGAGGTGTGCGCGCTTGTGCACATGGGCGTGTCTGCACACACACGTGTGTGTGTGTGTGTGTGCACGCGTGTGTGCTTTGGGAGAGCCCTGCAGCTCCTGCCCCGCGTCTACTTCACACCCTCACGGTCCGCTCACCACAGCCACCTGGACTCTGGGGCGGGAGGGGTGACAGGAGAAGCCCTCCGATGTTTGGCAAGTGTCCTCGAGCAGAACCGGGTATCCCTTCCCCGCTGGTGAGGACCTGGAGCGCCAGAGAAAGCTCCCACCAGCCCCAGCATAACTCAGGGTGAGGCTTGTCTGCCAGGCCTCACGTCATATCCAGCCTGTAATTGATGGGTGAGACCTAGTCATTTAATACGTTAGCAGGTTTGTGAGTGTTTGAAAGCCAGAAAGGAGACACCTGCTTTCAGAGCCCCATCCTCCCAGGTCTGCAGGGGACTTGATGGGATGGTTGGTCACAACAGCATGTAATCAGAAGAGAACTTCCCTGAGCACCAAGGGTGGAGGCAGGCATGGGGGATTTAATGATGTTTAATGTTTAATCATCTTTTGTCAGTGTCTCTGCCAGTTAGTAACAAACACGCTGGTCCTCACCTGGTGTGATGGTGGATTTTATGTCAACGTCATGGGCCCCCAGGGGGCCCCAGATATCTGGTTAAACACTATCCTGGTGTGTCTGTGTGGCTCTTTATGAGGTAAACACTTGAATCTGCGGACTGAATAAAGCAGGTGGCCCTCCCCAATGTGGGTGGGTCTCGTCCAGTCCGTTGACAGCCTGAATAGAACCAGAAGGAGGACCCTTCCTTGACAAAGGGGGAGCTTCCTCCTGCCTGACCACCTGATTTGTGACAGCCGTCTTTTCCTGTCTTTGGGCTCCCACGGAAACCTCAGCCCTTCTTGGTCTCAGCTAGCTTTCCACCGGAGTGGGACCAGCAGCTCTCCTGGTCCCCAGCTCAGCTCGCTGGCTCCAGTCTTGGGACTTCTCAGCTTCGATAACCACGTGAGCGATTCCTCATAGTAAAACCTCTTTCTGTATACATGTATACACACGTCATTGGTCCTGTTTCTCTGGAGAACGCCCACTAAGACACATGTACCACTCTTCTCACACCTGGTGGCCAGCAGTGCGCAGCTTAGCAGCCTGCCACTGGCCAACTCCCACGTCTGTGCATCAGTTCTGTGCCCGGTGGGGCTGAGGACCCAGCAGAAAACGGTCAGACATGCCCTCCTGGGTTGCAGGCAGCTCTGCTGGAGGTGGGTAATGACCAGGCAGGTCATGAGCCTGAGAGGTGGTCTCCAGGGGGAGTGAAGGGTCCACATGGGGCCAGGGGAGGGGAGGGAAGAGGGGCTGCAGGGACGCGCGGGTCCAAGCTGGGGAGGCTGGCCCGAGTGCGGAGAGTGTGAGCAATGGGCTGCGGCTGCTGCCTGGGGCTGGGCATCCCAGGATGGCAGCAATCACGGAGCTGGCTCCACTCGGGCACCTCACGGTTCTTGGTGGACCCTCCTGGCTCTACAGCAAGGGAAACAAGTGTCCATTCCTGACCCACAGCCAGCCAGCTGGGGAGGGGCTGCTGTAACAAATTGTACCCGAGTTGGCGGCATGAAAGCACAGAAGTGCTCTCCCCAGTTCTCGAGGGCGGAAGATGGAGGTATTGCTGGGCCGGGCAGGGGAGGACCTGTCCCAGCCTCTCCAGCTCCCGGTGGCCCCAAGTGCTCCTTGGCTCGGGGCCGCATCTCTCAGTGGTGGAGGGCAGTATCTATGTTCTTCCCTGTTGGAAGGGTGCACGTGACGGCACACCTGTCCTGCCCATCCTGCCGTGGGACTCCTGTGTTATTCCTTCCCGCCTGGGGGATGGGGGTAGGGCTTTTCCCCTCCTCCGACCACTTGTGCCCTTGGTCCCCCACTTCTTGGACCATGATGATGTACTGACGTGTGTCCAGCTTGCTGTCCCCCCGAGGCTGTGTGCAGGCCACGTGGCCCCCTGTCCCAGGCTGTCCCATCCCTCGGGGTCTCCATGGAGGACAGTGGCTGTCTCGCTGGGTGCCCCTGAGGGAGGAAACTTTTGCCCATGACCTGCATGGCTGTTTCTTGGTGGGAGTGGGTGCTCCAGAAGCTTCACTGGGGGCTCAGGGTGTCCTGAGGAGGGACCAGCCTCTCTTATGGGCAGCAGTACCAGAGCAGCCTGGACAGAGACTCTTTGCTGCTTCTACACAGCATCCCTCTGCCATCAGCTACTCTGGAGGCTCAGAACTTGTTGGAACGCAGGCAGCAAGTCCCCAGAGGCAGCATGTGGCTCTGTGGGCTCCTTCCAAGGGCCTATGACAGATCTTCTTTGTCTTGGGCACCCCCGATTCTCCTTCTGAGTCAGCCCCATGCCGAGTGGACTGAGCGGGTGAGAGGCCCCTGCTGCGGGGCTTAACCCCAGGTAAGGCCCATGGGTGCAGCAGCCCAGGAAAATCAGATCACCGCAAGGGGTAATTCAATCCGGGAAACACATTCCTGACGATTTGCAGCTTCATGGATGACTGATCGAACAGGGCCTTTTCTCTGGTGTTTTCAAGAAGGAGGGCTGGTTTTCGGCTGGAAGGTTCCTGGATGACCTGCGGGTCATTTGAATGATTTTGCTCTCCGTGCCCTTCTGGGGGCCAAGGGTGCACCCCACAGAGAGACATGCAGAGGCACAGACACACACAGACACATCCACAGTCACACACCCGCTCCGAGAGATTCCCCGGGGGGGCCAGGATGCCTCGGCCCATCGCCTGACTGCTTGTCTGCGAATTCTTTCTTTTCTTCTTCTGATTCAGCTCTTCCTCTTGAGATCATTGGGATTCATGTGTGGGTGTAAGAATAACACAGAGAGACCTGCCCCCTCCACCGGGTTTTCCCAAGGGTAACGTCTGCCAGCCACCATCTCACCGGACGGTGACACAGAACCTTCCGTAGCCTCTGGGGTCCCCTCCCCCATGGGTCCTTCTGTGCCCACAGCGCCTCCCTGACGCCCCCATCCCCTACCGCCAGCAGCCACCAGCCTGTTCTCCATCTCTGCCACTGTGCTACTCCGAGCACTGCCTGAAATGGCCAGCCTCCCGGGACTGGCTTTTCTCACTCAGCACATTCTCTGGAAATTCATCCGAATTGTTTATGGGTCAATAGTTGGATCCTTTGGATTGCTGAGTAGATCCCATGGTCTGGAAGAACTGTCAGTTTTTAGTGATTACAGGTAAAGATGCTGTCAGCGCGTGTCTACAGGTTTTTTGTGTGAACGTGCATTTTTGTTTCTCTGAGATAAATGCCCAGGGATGCGATCGCTGGACCACCTTGTAGTCGCATGTTTAGTTTTTTTTTTTGCGGCACGCGGGTCTCTCACTGCTGTGGCCTCTCCCGTTGCGGAGCACAGGCTCCGGACGCGCAGGCTCAGCAGCCACGGCTCACGGGCCCAGCCACTCCGCGGCATGTGGGATCTTCCCGGCCAGGGCAGGAACCTGTGTCCCCTGCATCAGCAGGTGGACTCTCAACCACTGCGCCACCAGGGAAGCCCGCGTGTTTAGTTTTGAAAGAGATCGCAAACCGTTTTTCAGAGCAGCTGCGCCATGGAACTTGGGGTGCCTATTAGTCATCGGGCCGAATTTTCCACCTGTGGGAGCTGGACATTATAAGGCTGGAGGGGGATGTCAGGGCTGGAGAAGCCTTGTGTACGGGTGGCACTTAATGCGGAGGGCCTGGATGAGGTCACCTGGGGGAGCGTGTGGGTGAAGAAAAGGGACCTGGTGCCCTGGGCAGATAGGGCAGGACTGACTGGGGCGACAAAGAGAACAGAAGTCTGCAGTCAGCAGTCACAGGGGCGTGGGCTTCCAGATGGAGGGGTGGGGTCCAGGGAAGAGCAGCGGGTGCTGCTGGTGCCCTTGGCCACCCGCGAGTCGCATGCTCCCTGCTTCCCACCTCGACTTCCTGCCCACATTTCTGCTCTCTCTGCCTCTGGTGCCCCAGGAGCCAGCCTGGCCCGTAACCGGGCAGCGCAGAGAGCCTAGGGTTTAAAGCTGGACATCCCTCCAGGCGGGAGAGATGGGGGTGGGCTGAGAGATGCTCAGCTCTGCTGTCCCTCCGTGGGACATGTTAGAGGGAAAGTTCTGCACGGTTCCGTGGAGGGTCCAGGCAGGACTGAGCCCAGGGGCTAATAGCAGTAACGGGCTCATCTCACTTGGATGGGTCCCTGCACTTTGAGCTCTGCCGTCTCCGTGTGAAATATAACAGCCATAAAGATTCCCTTGCAGCTGGGGTACAGGTGTGTCCCAGTTTCCACCTTTCAGATGCTCCTGTGTCAGTCCTGGGTACAGAAGGGAGCGATTTAAGGTAGTGAGCGCGCACGGGGAGATTGCCCTGCCATCCCACCTGGCGGCAGGTGGAGGCTTCAGGTGCTAGAAGAGTCCTGTAGGGCAGGCGGGTGCACCTCCTGGCTGCGGTGGACGTTTCCCACTGGGAGACGTCCCAGAAAGGACCTTCCGAGGAGAAGGCACATTGTAGAGGGGCTGAGTGGGGGCCGAGGGGGACACCTGCTGCATGTGGTCGCCCAACATCTTTCAATGAGCTGGTCCTTCTGTGCCGAGAGCCCTCCTTCCCCAGGTGAGATCCCAGAACTACTCTTCCCAGACTCCCTTGCAGCCCAGGTGTGGCCACGTGACCTGGCTTGGCCAATCAGAGGCATGTATAAAAGTCCAGCGTGGCAGGAGGGAAGGAGGCCTTGGTGGGCAGGGGAGGTCCTTCTTCTGGCCAGCGTGCTGGTGACCGTGGCTTCGGTGTTTCTGGGGGTGGCTTTGGTGGAGCTCTGACACCTGTTCCTGGCCTGACCAGTGAGAAGCCTTGGGGGACCGTGGCCGTGGGGTTTTTGCCAGACTAGCCGTGGCGTGTGTGGATGTGGCTCCAGCTGCATGTTCCCCATGGCAGCATCCACGCCTGGTCCTCTGGCCTCACAGGGCTGCCGGGAGCTTTCCGACCTCCATGAATCAATCCCTTCGTGCCAACACCAGCCTGCGAGGACTCTGTCCCGTCCCTGAGAACTGGGCCCCATGTAGCGTTTCTCATAACTATGTCCCGAGATTCCCCGGCTGCCTGGCTAGGAGCTGGGGTGCTGTGCGGGGCTTTTGGTTTCCTCTGGAAGGCTGGCAGCTCGCTCCCACAGGTGGATCTGCCTCTGGGGCTGGGCAGGCCCGTCCTTTGGTGGCGTGAGTTGCTGCCGGACACACCTCAGGCTGTGTTTCAGCGAGGCGGTGGGTGTTTGTGGTCGGGGGTGGGGCGGAGACAGGGCCAAGGACAGTCCCCGTGAAGTCCCAGCATGAGTCCAGCTTGTCTTCCTCAGCAAAACGGACAGGCCATCCCGGCCCTCCCAGCAATTAGGTCTCAGGGAGCCCTCAGTGGCCCTGTGTCTATGGGCACAGGGGGAGGAAGCAAGGTGGGTTTCTGAAGGCGTCTGTGGACCCGTGTTGCCGTGGCTGCGGGGAAGACAGGCCTGGCTGAGCGGCTGACAGCCCACAGGGTGCCCCCTCTTTGATCAGAGGGGTTGTAGGCCTGTAGGGCTCCCCTGGCCCGACCTCGTCAAGACCCCACCGGGCCTGCCGGACACCGATGGATCAAAGATGGATCAAACAACTCCTCCCCTCACCGAGGCCAGATGGTCGGGCCCAGGAGCAAAGGGCCGGCTCTGCCAGGCACAGACCCAGCAGCAGAAGGCCTATCTCCAGGTCCCCCTGGGGCCCCACCGATGTTTCCTGGACTTTGAAACAGCTCTGGGGGTGCAAGCCTTCTGGAGCTTTCCATTTAAACTGGCACCAAGGGTGAAGCAGCCTTCTGCCTCACTGAGGCCAGAGCCCACCACTGGGGTCTTAGGTTTCAGGAATGAGTGTGTGTGGACAACACGTGTGTGTGTGTCACGAGCACCTAGGTGTGTATATGCACGTATGTCACACGTGGGCATGCACACGTTTCAGTGAGTACATCTGGGGGGCTCCGTGTGCAGCCGTGTGCATGCACGTCCACGCCTGTGCGTGCTGTCTGCGCGTGTGTGCGCGCTCGCCCTGGGGAGCGGCTAGAGGAGCAGCTGTGACCCGCACGTCACGAGAAGGTGGTCACCAGGGCCCGCACGTGGAGGCCGGTCCCTCGTTCACTCAGCCCAGGATCATGCGGCTGAGGGACAGGGGCGGGCCAAGCGCAGCGACCTGGGTGTTTTGAGTTGACAGGGCCATTTGGTCGGTGGGAGAACAGGCTCGTTTCCTGTAAAAGGGGCCTATGTGAGGATGAGGTGGGACCGGCCTGCCGTCTGTGAGGCCCACACTTGCCGTGACAGCTGGCCGCGCTCTCCGAGGCTCATGTCCTTGACCTTGGTACGGTTGTCCCCGCCAGAAAAGCTGGTCTCTGCAGAGGCCCTGGTGGTGGCCATGGCCGCAGGCAGGGGCAGGACGCAGCGGAGGTGTCATTGCAGGGAGCGCATCCCGAGTGGGGATTGGCACCTTTGTGGAGGGCATCAAGGTCCAGGCTTTGGGGCTGCTGCTCATGGTCACGTGACCTGAGGGAAGGCTTGCCCCTCCCTGTGCCTCAGTTTCTGCATCTGCAGAGTGGGCGTAATAACACCCCCCTCCCCCACGGGCCGCAGTGGAGACAGAGGGCGAATGCCTGCAGGACACTGGGGGTGCTCCCTGTGGGGGGCTCAGGAAGTCTCAACAGTGATTTTTATCCCTTGTCTCTGACGTAGCGACTCCATAATGCCATGCACTTTGCCCCTGGCAGGGTCCCGTCGGGTCTTGGGCAGCAAGGACCACAGTGCTGGAGGCCAGGACACAGGTCTGCAGGCGCTGAGAACGTGGGCGGTGCACCTCTCAGAAGCTTTGCTTCTTCGGTGTGGATGGAGGGAGTGGGTGTGGGTTGCTTTAGAAACTTCCCGGGGAGATGCATGGGGTTGGGGGGGAGGTCAGGACCTCGCCCCGAGGAAGCGGGGGACTCTGTCCTATGTCACAGAGCTTCGTTCCAGTTGACTCCAGCCCTGACATGCTCATGGAGCATCTGTCCACGACCCTGACTGTCCGGGGCCCCCTGGTCATCCCTACCTGGAGGCTGAGGGAAAAACAGGGGCTCTGGGAAGTGAGATCTACGGACAACAGGACACCTTTGTCACCCCCGGCACTGGCCTCCCATTCCCCCACCAGCCCCTGTTCGTGGCCCCTCCAGTCCCAGGTCGGAGGTCATGGGCATAAACTCCGTCCTCAGATGTGCGTGGGGCTTTGTTTCCTGCCTTAGTCTTCCTGCCAGGGTTCGCAGCCCCATGACCCGGGCTTTGCTGCCCGACGCGGCCCCGTGGGACAGGAATCACGCACGGCGGCTTGTGCGGAGGGAGAGCACAGAGCCCAGGCTCCTCCAGGACGCCTGTAGCGCTAACGAGCGGCTGTGTACATCCCAAGTCCTGGGGTTGATTCTCAAACAGCCACATCAGAAACATGACTAAAAGCCTGGTTTGATAAATTTCCAGGACGCCAACCCCGAGTGCCGCAAAGGAGAGGTTGAAAGGAGGCAGGACAATTGATCTGCTCATGTTTACTTTCACACGGTCTGTGGTTTGGGGACAGCCTTGCACGAGCTGTCATTCCTCCGTCTTTTTATTCTCTCCCCCGCTTCCTTCCTCCTCGTCTGACTCCCTGGGAAGTTAATTTTGGAATTTCAGGATGCGTGAGCCCAGCAAAGATGTCCTTTGTGTCAAAGTTGACCCGGAACCCGGGGACCTGATCCCAGTGCAGCCCGTCTGGGTCCCCGCTGGAGGCACGGGGCCAGGAGGCTGCCACCCAGGAGCCAGGACTCCACTGGCCTGTTTGGCAGTCACGGGCGGTGCTGGCCGGGACCCTGGGCCGGAGGCTGGGGCGTCTATAAAACAGCGGTCTTGCCCGCACTCCCGGCCCCGGGAGCTCCCATAGAGCTGGTGGGAGGCCCTGGGGGTCCAGCCTCCAAGGCTCCCCCAAGAAACCCGGTCCAGCAGGCAGCAGATGCTCCGGAATACCTGAGCTCTTCAGCAGAACTTGTGCCCACCGGGAGGGGAGCTCGCGGCGCTCACAGCCTGCTGGAGCCCCTGGCCTTCCTGCGGTCCACTCCCTTGCAGACTGGGCGCTCTCCGTATCCAGGACTCCTTCAAATCAAACAAACGAGCCAACTTCTCCGGGGTCCCATCCCTGATACCCACCCTCGTTAATATTCCTTCCGTTCTGCTAAGTCTGTTTCAAAAAAAGGAGAAACACACCGAGATAACACAAATAGGCCTGCCAGGCAAGATGCCTCCTTGAGAGGGGGAGGCAGGGGGAGGAAGACCTGGCAGGGGGGCAGCTGGACCTTCCTTAGGGGACGGAGGGGGCAGGGCAAGGGCACAGGTGGGAGCCATTGTTGGGAGAGGGGTCCCTGGGAGCTCCAAGGTGTGGGGACACTCAGCCCCGGGAGCTCCTTCTCCACCTCCGGGGGTCTGCCGCCCGTCCTGGCCTCCCCATCTGTTTAGGCAGGGAGAGAAGAGGATGAGCAGAAGGCAGGGGGAGAAGGGAAGCCCACTGTCTGCCCATCCGGGCCCCCCGGCCTCTCCAGAGGAGCCCCCCAAGATCTAGGCGCCCGTGTCCGCACCTGGAGCAGATCCGGTCCATTCCGTTGGGCCCTGCCCTCGGTGGCCATCCCGAACCTGCCCACCCAAGAGGACCCAGCCACAGCCTCACCACCTGTCGCTCTGATTCTCCTCGCGACGCCCACCCCTGCAGCGTCCGCACCTCCAGATGGCCACTCGATGTGTTCTCCATGGAAGCAGACCGTTTTCGAACATATATCCCAGGCCTGTCTGGGCTGTCAGTGCAGCTTGCAATGATCTCACCCGAGGCGTGTTTATTTATCTGCTTATTTATATACCCGGGAAGGTAATGCGGCAGCTGGGGGATGTCTCAGCTCCTTCTTCTGGCTGCCAACACAGAACCGCCAGGACAGATGCTCAGCCCGCCAGCTGCAGACCCAGCAAGGCCCGGCTCTGCCGCCAGCTTGCTGGGGACCAGGACCAGCCCCCCACCCTCTTCTCCCAGTGTTCAGTTCCCCTGATGTAAGTCGAGGGGGTGGGGGGCTGGTCCTGACTCTGACGGTTCCCAGCACTGCGGGGGTTCCAGGCATGAGCCTGTGTGGGCTCAGTAGTGTCCCCCCAAATGGGTGTCCATCCAGAAGCTCTGAATGTGACCTGATTTGGCGGCAGGGTCTTTGCAGATGTAATTAGTTAAGGATCTCGAGATGAGATGAGATCACCCTGGATTTTAGCACGGGCCCTACACCCAACAACTGGTGTCCTTACAGGAGAGGTGAGACCCACAGGGCCACAAAGAAGAGGGTCACGTGAGGACGAGCAGAGACTGGGGTGATGCAGCCACAAGCCGGGGACTCCTGGGGCCTGCAGGAGCTGGAGGAAGTAGGAAGGACCCCCCCCTCAGCAGCCTCCAGAGGGAGCACAGCCCAGAGACACCTGGATCTTGGACTTCCCATTTTAGTCCCGCCAGAGGCGTGGGAGCCCTTCGTGGGCACCGCTGGGGCCCTAGCTGGGGCTCCCCCGGGGGTCCCAGGAGAGGCAGCCACCCAGTTCCTGTAACGCCCGTGACTCAGGGTGACTCTCCCGTGGAGCAGGGGCCAAGCTCGAGAACTGGGGGGTCGAGTCCCAGCTCCCGCACTGGCTGGTGAGGCGACATCAACGGGCTTCCTGCCTCTCTGAGCCTCAGTTAGTTCATCTGTGAAATGGGACCAGTGACAACCCCCGTGATACCGCCCTGTGCTTTGGGGCAGTGATGCAGGGGATGAGTCGTCCGCTGAGCTGAGGGTCCCTGAGCCCGGTGTGCGGGCTGTTCTCAGGGCCTCAGAGACAACCCTCAGCTCTCACCCCGCCTGGTGAGGAAGGGTGTGGTTTGCAGGTGATGAGACAGTGGCCGCAGCCGTCCTCGCCGCCGGCCTCGTGGCAGCGACGGCCGTGCTCCAGAGGTGCTCCGGAAGGTGGCTTGGGGCGGGTGTCGGCTGCCCAGGGGTGGCCTGGTGATGAATATTGCATCACTCATTAGTATCGGTGATGTCGAATGGGCTGTGTCTCATTCTCACGAGCTCCCAAGGGTCACCCCGCCACTCAGATTAGGAAGCTGAGCCGTTTGCTATGACATGCAGGGCTGCGGGCAGAGGGGGGTCCAGACTCCGATCCGTGTGGCCCAAAGCTGCAGCCGTCACCTGGACACCGTCCTGCCCCAAAGGTGCTGTCATAGTGACTGCCTGGCATCCCGCACTCAGGCCCAGGAGAGACACTTCTCATTTCAGAGGCGCAGGAGCTCTTCGTGGGCAGTGGGTGCCTGGACTGTTCCACCTGCGCTCAGACTCTCTGAAGCTCCAGGCAAACCATCCATCACCCGCCTCACCTGCCTGGGGGACCACAGAGCCAGGCGTTATGGCCGCCTCGAGGCTCTCAGCCAGGCAGAGAAAAGCAGGGTGCAAATCACCAGCCTGTGCACAAAAAGCCTGGAATCAAGGAGAAGAAGGTTTTCGAAAAGCTAATAAATCTCTGAAACCAGAAAGGTGTTTCCCCTAAGTTCTAGCCTATGAGAAAGGAGGGGACCCATGGGCTGTATTCTAGCAACTTCCTCCACCCCAGAGGGGAAAAAGCCCATCATCAAAAAAGAAAACCCCACACCGCTGGTTACTGGCAAATCCTGGTGGGGTAGCTGTGCGAGAGCTGGGCCTCCTGAGCACAGAGCTGCTGGATGTTCACGAAGCTGGGCTGTGCATGACCCAAAGGTGGGTAGCAGAGGTCACCTGGCTTGGAGTCAGTCCCGGATCCCACACTGGAGAGGGGGCCCGAGATGCGTTCCCCAGGAAGTCAATGTGGGGTTAGTGCTGGGTCCACAGGGTCACGTACCAGAGATGGGCCACGGATGCTCATTCCAGATAATGGCTGGAGTAAGTCACCTGGGCAGACTCACTGGCTGCCTTGGGGTGGAGGGAGAACCCATCACGAGAGGCTGGGGGTTGCTGGGCTGGCCTGGGTCATCCTCCTGGCTGGTAGGTTGAGATGCTGACCATGAGACATGTGCCGGGGTCCCTGCAAAGTCCCAGGGATCATCCCCCAGGAGATTTATGTATGTATGTATGTATGTGGACCATTTTCCTGACAACAGCTAAAACATCACCACTGTCACCGGAGCTCCCCCGGGTGCCCAGCTGGGCCCCTTGTTTCTCCATCTCAGCCCTCCCCCGACCCCAGTTACTTCCCCCAGGAAGAAACGGAAGCTCAGAGAGGAGCTTAGGGTCACTTGCTGTTGTCCACGTCCTCACACTCCCCGTACCACTGCCCGCTTTGGACAGCAGAGGGAGAAGAAGGGGCCCAGCAGGCAGGACGGGGCAGGGGTGACAGCAGGGGCCGCAGGAGTCCAGGGGGACAGGGGCAATAGGGCACATGGGAGCAGGGGTGGGGGTAAGGGGAGATGCCCTGGGACACACACGGAGCCGGGAGCAGTCAATGCGGAAGGAAGGAAAGAAGGGAGGGCGCAAGGTCGCTTTCCGCAGAGAGTGACAGGCTCTTTGCTCCATGGGAAACAGAACGAGATTAGATTTGTCCTTGAGAATCCTCCCACCCGCCGGGATGATCTGTAGCAGCTGGCTCACACTTCAGGAGCAGGGCCTGAAGGATGCCCCCGGGGCATCCTTCCCTGTCGGGAAGACAGGGTGTTCCTTGCTCCCCAGCCCACGAGGGGTTCCGGTTCTGCAGGCCGATTTGGTGTGACTAACATAGCTGCTGTGTTCCTGGCTGCGTGGTCTCCTGGTTTCCGAGGGAATCGCAACCTGCCACAGGAAGAACCATCTGGGGCTGCGAGGTCTTCCCTCCGCCTTCCCTCCTGACCGAGGTGTGGGCTGTGCGACCTGGTGGCAGGCTTGGCTAACCTTCACCGGAGCATCTGAACGCCTGGATACAGAGGGGCTGCCCAGGAGACAGGAGTCCCTTTTGGACGGTGCTACAGTGCAGAGTCAGCTCCGATTTGTCAGGCTTCCAAACGAACTGGCCCGGAATGCCATCACGCTGGATGTTCACGAAGCAGTGTTCCTGCCAGAGTTAAATGGGCGCCTCCCGTGTGCGAGGCTCTCCCCAGCACGGGAGTGACCGCCCTGCCGTAGCAGGGGGGACGCAGAGGTGAAGCAGCTGGCCCACCATCACATGTTAGGCAAAGAAGGGCCCATCTGGAGCCCAGGCCCTTGAATTGTGGTGTCTGCTCCTTTCCCTGTGCTGATGGAGCTTCGGAAGGGATGACCTTGCACATCCTTGGGGCCGTGAAATAAAAGGGAGGACCCAGTAAACCCTGGAAAAGGAAAATCAAGCAGAGGCCCCAGAGGCTTTAAAATGAATGTCAGAGGTGTGGCCATGGGTGGGTTTCTTTCATGTACTTTTTTATGTCTCACGAACACACCATCAGTTCTCCAAGCAGCCAAGCCTCTGTGAGGATCAAACCTGGAAACAGGATGGGGCAGGAGGGAGTGGCTTCCAGCAGAGGGTGGTGGTCTGGGAGGCTTGAGCAGGATGCCAGCCAGCGCTCCCCTTGTGGATGGGGGGCTTTGCTCAGCTGGGAGGCGGCTCTGGCAGCCTGAGACCGGCTTTATATTTAGGTAGGGTAGGTGGCCGCCTACTCTGTGTGATATCACAGGCTCTGGGGGCCTCTTCCAAACCCCAAAATACCTTCTCCACCTGCTTCCTGGCGCCGGCAGTCTCTCTGATTGGAGGACAGCTCTCCGTCCCTGACTTAGAAAAGAAGCTAGCTGGCTTCTCCGTGTCAGAGCCGACACCGATTTAAGCCAGCTCTCTATCGAGGAGCAGGTGTGCAGAGACTCTCAGCACTCAGGCCTCGCCCAGGAAGGCCCTGCAGAATCCCTTCTGCAGCCTCTGGGTCTCCTGGAGAACCACTGGGCGCAAAAGGCAGTTGCTTCTGAACGTACACTGAGCCCTGCCCCGAGCCAGGCTCTCTGCGAAGTGCTAGGGATGCCACAGGCAAGCTCCATACACCCCTGTTCAGAAGGATGTTGCAGGAGAGGCAGGTGAAACTGACAGCCTCACACATTAAACCATCTTACATTGCAACACACACACACACACACACACACACACAGAGGGAGAGAGGGACTGGTTAATAAGAGAAGGGCATGTTAGCTGTGGTTTTGCGGACGAATAGGAGTTCTCTAGGCCATGAGTGGGGGAAGAGGTCTCCATGCAGTGGGAACAGCATGTGAGGACATGTCAGAGAATCAGATCTCTCTTTGAGTTTTCAAAGGTTTAGTCTAAGATATCGTCCTCCACCTTTGTGAACATGTTTGACTTTCTGTGGGCCAGATTCCTAGAAATGAATTTGTGCAAAATCAAAGTGTATGCTCATTTACAATTTTTGTTAGCTTTGCAAAATCACCCAATAAAGAGACTTTACAGATTTACACAAATCACACGGGTGCTCTGACCGTGGTTCCTTCCCCACGCTGGAGCCAGTACTGGATATTTTCACTACTTTACATTTTTGTTAATTTAGAGACAAAAATAGTATCTTATTACTTTAATTTGAATTCTTCAAATGATGCTAATTGCATTTTCCCCCCTCTGAGTTGCCGGTTTACAATTGTTGCTTATTTTTCTATTGGGTTTGTCATAATTTTCTTATTTACTTGTAAGTACTCTTCATATTTTCTAAATAGTAATCCCTTGTTTATTTCAGGGGTTGTAAATATTTTCTTCCAGTCTGTTACCTGTCTGCTGAATTTTTAAAATAGTGTCTTTGGTCGAATGGAAGATATAAGAAAGTTTTAAGAGTAAAATATGCCAATCATTTTCTTTATGGCTTCCAGGTTTCATGTTTTACTTTACACATTTTCCTTTCCCAAAGAATATAAAAATGTCTTCTCTATTTTTTTCTGAAACTTTTATAGTCTATTAAATGTTTGCATCCTTAATTCTTCTGAATTTTTTGTGAATGCTGTGAGGTATGGATCTAATTCTTTTCTTCATGTAAGTAGCTAATTGTGCCAATGTCATTTGGTGAAAAGATTATACATCCCCTGTTGTATTTACTGCATCTTTTTCTGAAATCAATGACCGTACCTATGTTTGGGTCTATGTCTGGGATTTCTCTTCTGTTCCATTAATCTATATGTCTCTCTTTGTCCTGATTATTATAATTAAATAATAAGTCTTAAATCCAGGCCACAGAAGTCTGCTATCTTTGATCTTTAAAAAAAAATTGTTTTGACTATTCCAGGTCCTTTGTTCTTCCATATAAATTTTAGAATATGCTTCTCAATTTCTGTGAAAGAAAACCTGTTGGGATTTGAATCGGGATTGTGCTGAATCTATAGATCAGTTTGGGGAAAATTGATATTTTAACAATATAGGATCTTCCAATTCATAACCGTGGTCTCTCTCTCTCCATTTATTTAGGATTTCTTTAAGCTCTTTCAGCAACATTTTATTATTTTCAGTATACAGGTCTTGAACATATTTTGTTAGATTTGTCTCCAAGTATTTTGTTAATGCTCTTTTCCATAGTATTTAAAAAGAACTGTTAATTTCTTTTTTCTTTTTTTTTTTTTTTTTTTTTTTGCGGTATGCGGGCCTCTCACTGTTGTGGCCTCTCCCATTGCGGAGCACAGGCTCCGGACGCGCAGGCTCAGCGGCCATGGCACACGGGCCTAGCCGCTCCGCGGCATGTGGGATCTTCCCGGACCGGGGCACGAACCCGTGTCCCCTGCATCGGCAGGCGGACTCTCAACCACTGCGCCACCAGGGAAGCCCAGAACTGTTAATTTCTGATGGATCATTGCTGGCATATAGAAATAAAATAGATTGTATTTCCTCCTGTCCTGTGAAATCAATAAACTGACTTATTAGATCTGGTAGCTTTCTGTCTATTCAGTTGGATTTTCTACATAGGCAATCTTGTCCTCTTTGAAAGGACACCACTTAACTATTTCCTTTCCAATCTGTGCGCATTTTACTGCTTGTTTCTGCCTTGCTGCTCTGACCATGACCTTCACTACAGTGTGGGGCAGAAGTGATGAGAGTGGACATTCTTGCTTCATTCCCAATCTTAGGGCAAAAGCATCCAGTCTTTCACTGTTCAGTATGATTTCAGCTGTAGATTTCTTGTAGATGCCCTTTATCAGGTTAAGAAAATTCCCCTCCATTCTCAGTCGGCTGAGAATTTTAATCATGAATGGATGCTTGATTTTGTCAAATGATTTTTCTTTATCTATCTATGTGTCTATGTATGTATCTATGTATCTACCTATGTATGTATGTATGCAGCTATGTTAATGTAGTAAATTGCAGTGATTGGTTAGCAAACGTTAAACCAACTCTGTGTTCCTGAGATATAACCTGCCCGGTTATGGTGTGCTGTCCTTTTTATATACCGTGGGTTTCAATTTGCTCTTATTTGTTGAAGATTTGTGTGACTATGTTTGTAAAGCCAATTGGACTGTCATTTTTTTCTTGTAATGTCTTGTAAAGTCCTGGCCTGGCTTTGGAATCAGGGTGATGCTGGCTTCATAGAATGAGCTGGGAAGACCTCCCTACTCTTTGCCTTCCTGGATGAGTTAGTGTGGGGTTCGTGTTCCAGTAGAATTCACCGGTGAAGCCATCGGGTGAATCCTGACCCACAGCTGAGGTTACATCTTTTGAGCCCTTTCCCCTGTGCCCTGAGTGTCCGGAGGCTGGGCCCCAGGTGGGGCACGTGTAGGGCCCCCTACATTGCTTCGTTTCTCTCTTGGGCCATGTTTCGGGCTGCTGGTTGGGCATTGTCTGAAAACCATTGTTTCATGTATTTTTCCTGGTTGTTCTAGTGGCCTGAGGCAGGAGGATAAACCAGCCCCCGTCATTCTATCCTGGCTTGGAGAGAAAGACAGTTGAGATTTATTCTTTCAAAATAAGTTTTTCTCTAATGGAATTGGAGTGGGGAGGGGAATAAATTCATTTGTTCAGTACATCATCTCAAGTAAAACGTTTGAATTTTTATTTAAAACAGAGCAGATTCAAGATTATCACTATGGTGGCCTTACTCTCTGTGATTTGTCACACAAGGTGCTTCATGGTACCAGAGAGGGAGGAGTTTTCCGCCTGGTGTGTGAGGGGCTGCGCTGACCCCGCCCAGTGATGGGAGCCAGTCCAGCCCCACCCACTCGCTGGACAGAGGGACCCCGAGCACAGGGCCTGGGTCCTCATGGCACGTGTAGCCCCTGGCACAGGGAGGGCCCTTGGGACACACATGGGGAGTGAATTAATGGAGTGAAAGTGAGCTGCCAGTCTGTACCAGCACCGCACCCCACAGCTGTCCCCCAGTCCCATCAGACCTTTCCAGCGAGGACACGATTCAGGAAGAGGGTGGCTAAGGCCCATCACACTGCATCTCCCTGGGCACTGACTCGTGGCCACGTGTCTGTCCAGTGATTTCCATGTGTCATTTGCTCACGGCGACAGGAGTAGTTTGCAAAGATGATGGCCCAGGGGGTGGAGCAGGTGGGAGGAGTTGGGTCACTGCATGTCTTTGAAAGCCCAGAGGCTCTCCCCACGGGTCAGGGGCCGCCCTGGGATTTCTGGAGGAGGCAGCTGTGAGAACACCTGAAGATGAGGCAGGGTAGACCCCTGGCTGCGTCCAAGAGCCCCCTTCCCACACGTGGCCGGGAGAACCTTGTGAATAATTTCCGCTTCTTCCTCCCAGTTTAACTGAGGAGAGGTCTCTACCTCCTAGGGGACCTGAGGATAAAGAAAGGACTGAAAAGAGGGTGATTTATTTTTAAAAAATTTTATTGAAGTATAGTTGATTTGCAGTGTTTTGTTAAATTCTTCTGTACAGCAAAGTGACTCAGTTATACATATATATATATATATATATATATATATATTCTTTTCCATTATGGTTTGTCACAGAATATATTCCGTGTACTATACAGTAAGACCTTGTTTACCCATTCTCTATATGATAGTTTCCTCTGTTAATTCCCACACTTCCATTCCTTCCCTCCCTCCCCACCTCCCCCATGGCAACCACTAGTCTGTTCTCTATATCTATGAATCTGTTTTTGTTTTGTAGATACGTTGATTTGTATTGTATTTTAGATTCCACATATAAGTGGTATTATATGGTATTTGTCTTTCTCTGTCTGACTTACTTCACTCAGTATGATAATCTCTGGGTCCATCCATGTTGCTCCAAATGGCATTATTTCATTCTTTTTGATGGCTGAGTAATATTCCATTGTGTATACATACCATTATATATATATATATACACACACACACACATATAACACATCTTAAAAGAGAATGATTTAAAACACCACACTCATGCACCTCTCTTGACTTAACCATGGGCCGGAAGCATGGGGGGACAGGAGTGGGGTCAGAAGGACCTACACCTGGGGGACCAGAGGTGGCCCGCCTGCCCTGCCTGACTTCGTTTGTCCATCTCCAGAGCTGGGATAATAGCTCCACCTTGCAGGGATGTGCAGGGACCGGAGGCAGTCAAGTGCTTGCATGTCCTATGTGCTCATGAAACAGCAGCTCTGGACCTCGTCGGTACCTCTTCCACGGGGAATGGCATCCAGATGCTCCTTGTGGGGTGATCCCTTGTGACCCTCTGTGTATCATTCACCACTGGTCCCTACGGCCAGCACACCCCAACCCCTCCAGTGACAATGATGCTGACATTGCATCCGTGACTGCACAGGCTCCCTCAAGGGATCGTGAGGCCACAGAGGCTCACACAGGCCACTTGTGACCTCCCTCGAGATGATCGCTCCTCTAGCCTGGTGATTGTAAAGGATGTTCTGGCTTTGCTGTCACCTCGGGAAGGGCAGACACAGCCTCATCTGTCAGGGGGGCACCTGCCGTGCGGGTGGGGTGAGGAAGCTTGCCCAGGACCACCCAGCAGCTAGTGGCAGCAGCTAGTGGACTGTTTTCCCTACACTTATTTTTATTGCCCTGCGTGCTTTTTATTAAAGCATACCACCCGACAGCCAACTGGCTGGGAGCAGGACCCGCAATGGGATTTGGTCTAACTTTCTGGCCACATGACGTGGAGCCTGTTTGGTGCAGGTCTGAGAGGTGGTTCTGCAGCAGCTCTGCGCTGCAGGGGCCTCACCTGCCCACCCTCACCTGTGGGTCCACTTGGAGGTGAGAGCGAGCCCGAGGCTGGCGACGTCGGATCCCTGGGTGCACCTGGGCCGGACCCAGCCTGGAGCCCCTAGCATGTCTGCTCAGCCTCCGTCTCCCTGTGGCCAGGATGGATCCCTCCTCTGTCTCTCCCTCCTCCCAGGAGCTGTGATGTTGACCTTCCCCTCCTGGCCGTCTTCTGGCTCATTCCTGGTTCTATAACTAACCATGTCGGCCTTGAGGACAGAGGCTGATGGTCCTTGATGGCACAAGGAGATGAGAGACGCACTATTCTCTCAGAAAAGAAAAGAAAAAGAGCGACTTTCCCCGTTGCCAACTCCTTTTCTGAGTCCAGCCTGGCTGCTTTCTTCTGCCCTCAGCCACCACCCACGGTGGGGAGAGAGAAAGCCTTTTGATGTGTGCGGTTGCTTCTCTGCCTCCTGTAATAAGGAAGATTCTGAAAGGTCAAATAAGACAGAATGGTGCTCTGTGCTTCGGGGGTGGAGGGCAGCCCACACCCTTATCGGTGGGGCTGGTGCCTTCCTGGCTGCCGTGAGTGTGACGTGTGACTCGGGGCTGCACCCCCAAGCCCCTGGGGGTGCCTTGGATACCCCTTGCCTGCCTCTCCTCCCATCACTGCCCCCCCTGCCCATTGCCCTCCCACCACTCGGCCTTCCTTTCCAAGCACCCCAAGCTACCTCTGCCACAGGGCCTTTGCACGGGTTGTTCTCTAGGCTGGATTGCTGTCCTCCCGGTATCTCCATGGTTTCTCCCTCGCATCATTCGAGTCTATGCTTAACTGCCCCCTCTCAGAGAGGCCTTCCTGATCCCCCCATCTCACACAGCAGCCCCTTCAGCAGCCCCAATGGCAGGCAGACTTATGGTCTCCTAACATGTTATCTATTCATTCCTCCGTCTGGAACGTAAGCTCCGTGCACATGGATTTCCCTGCCGCATCTCCAGAGGTGAGCACAGCGTGCCGCAGGTGCTCAGTCAGTTCGCTGGGAGCGGAAAGTTATGGGAAGTGCTCCAGGGAAGAGGGGAGGCGCCTCCCAAAGCCTCTCTCACTCCCGGGCTGTGATGCTGTCCTTGGTCCCAGAGTTCTGGGACCTTCATGTTTTTTTGCTTCTTGGCCGACGCTTCACTCTCCTCTGAGCCAATGATCCAATTAGAAAGAGCTAAACCGATCCCTTTTTTGGCTGTAACTTGAAGAAATGATGCCACGCTGGGTCCAGAGTGAAGCAAGTGTGTCCCCAGGATCAGGACTGGCACTTTACTTGGGGCCTAACCTGTCGGAGGCCCTCACCTGTAAGGGGCTCCGTGGAGTCTCGGATGCCCAGGAGCAGGGGCTGATTGGCGGGGCTTGGGGGCTCGTGGGGGTCCTACCCCAGGGGCTTCTGCATGGATCTTGTTTCCAGAAAAGGCTTGGTGGCCTGCAATGTCTGGAGCCCTTAGGCCTGAAGGACGGTGAGTCTCCTGCCCTGTTGGTGGTCTCTCCCCACCTGCTCCATCTGGGTGGGATGCCCATTCCCCCAGATTCCTGAGGGAATTCAGTCTCCTGATTCCTGAAGACTCGGCTGCGTTGAAACTTACCCTGAGGACCTGGCACCTCCAGGTGTGTGTTGGGGGGCCCTGCTTCATGGTCAGGGTCATGCCTCCCCGTGGCACCCAGTGTGTCTCAGCACAGAGGGCAGACGTTCCTCCAGGGTTGAGTGGGCGGGCAGGGCTGTGGGAGGGGAGTGGGGGTGGACACGGGGACAGGCTGAAAAGTCAGGCCCTGCGGGTCCACAGGGCAGCTCTGTCCCTGCTGTGGTCCCCACGTGCCTCCTGCTCGGCCCCGAGGCCCCAGCACTTGAGCCAGGAGCCCTCAGAGGGCCATGGGGTCCCTCCCCGTCTGCCCTGCTGGGGCCTCAGGCAGAGTCTAAGCGGATTTGTGGGACCTTGGACCCCCGAGCAGCCTTGGTGACAGAGAGCAGCTGTGACCACCTTGAGGCGTCATCAGATGCTCGCAGGGCAAATGGGGACTGGACGAGGCAGCCGGGGCAGCTTGGGCAGCGGATAGGATAGGGCTGCGCAAGGCTGGGGAGGCTGAGGGGCCCACAGCCCTCCACCCTCCAGGCCCCTGACATTCTCTCCTTGAACCAGACCATTCCCAGAGCTGCGGATGCCACGGAGAGAGCCAGGGGAGGGCTGTGGTCCAGATCGCCGACTGCCAAGGGCTGATGCCGCCGTGAATCGGCCTCGCCAGCGCGGGGTGAGGCAGCCCCGTGAAACTCTGCTGGCGGCACCTCCCGGCCGCATGACCTGCGGGGGGCAACCCAGGGCCGCGGAGAAGCTGTGTGGGCCCGCATGGGGGTGTGTGGAACTGGAGGAGGCCTGGAGGGCCTGCACGGTCTCCCCGCCTCACAGGGAGAGGGGAGGAGACTGGGCTCCACACGCAGAGCAGGACCGTGGCCGAGTCACCCCAGGATGGGGGGCGCCAGCTCCCTTTCACCCCTCAGAGGTTACCGGGCTGGGGGCTGCGGCAGATGGCGGAGGGGCCGGAATCCTGCCCGAGTGCCAGGATAGCCTCCTTGATGAAGGGGCTCTCAAAGGTCCCCTGCGGGAGGGAGGAGGAGAAAGAAGGTGGTGTGTCCAGGTGAGCGTGTGAAGACATGTGTGTGCTGTGTTTGCAAGTGTGTGAGCATGTGCGTGTACACGCATGAGCGAGTGTGTGGACGTGCGCGTGCAGAGTAGACGCGGGGTGGGGCACGCGTGCAAAGGCTGCACTGAGGGACGCTGGGGCTGTCACGGCCTGTGTGGCCAGCTCGGGGCAGGCCCGGGGCTGGCGGGACCGGGGGGCGCCGTGGCAGAGTGTGGGCTGTGCGTGGCCCAAGGCCAAGGTCAGTGGAGGAGGGAAGGCTGGGCGGGTCGGGTGGGCTACCGTGGCCTCCAGAGGGGCCCTTGCACGTCCCTCCAATGGCGGGTGAGATTCCCTGGGAAAGTCAGGTGAGTGGTTTGGTGGAGATGCTGGCGCGCGCGCGCGCGCGCGCGCGTGTGTGTGTGTGTGTGTGTGTGGTGTGCACGTGTGGGACTGGGGCACAGTCAGGTGGAGGAGGGCTCGTCTGACATCAAAGAAACAGCCCCTCCCGCCCTCCTCCAGGTTTGCGGCGCAGACCCCGCCTTTCTGCTCGCCCCTTTCTCTGCTGGGTGAGGTGAGGGCACGGCCCCCGTGCAGGCGAGTGTTCCCCATCGCAGAGGGCCTGGTGGAGGGCGGCTTGGAGGCAAAGCGGGCACCTACCCCGTCCATGCGCAAAGGCGCGCACGGAGGGCTCCTTTGGGGACCAAGATTCTGAATGCAGGAGGGAGCTCGGGCCCATTATGTGCGAGCTTATGCAGGGATAATGAGGGGAAAGAGGCTGTGATGGCAGAGTCTGTGTCTAATAAAGGGAAATGTATTCAGTGCTTCCCAGAGGAGCCTGAGTGCTTGTTGGTCTTAAAACAAAAGCACCACGTGCCAGCCTGCGGTTTGCCCCTGACCGACACAGGAGGCTGCAGAGACCCCCCCACCCCAGAGGCAAGAGCCCAGGGGGCTGCAGCCCCCGGCCCCCGTGGAGTCGCCTTCTCCAGGGCAAGCCCCCTGCTTTTTCCTCCGTTTCCCCTCTCTTGCTTGGATTGGCGCACCAACCTCATAATCGGTCTCCTGCCCCTCTCGCCCCCACCACCTCTCCACGGAGCCACAGTAATAACCTTTCCGAAGGCACATTTATCTCGGCCACTCCTCCGTTCCAACACCCTCCACGGCTCCCTGTGCGTTTCACGGTAAAGTCCTGCATCACGCCCTGCCCTGGATCCCGTCCGCGAAGGTCCTGTTGCCTCTCAGGGCTGCGTGTGGGCCACAGGGCCTGGGCTCCTGGGCCCCTGCTTCCCGGGGTGGTGCTGGTCCACAGCCCTCTGCTGGCTCTGGCCCCCAGAGGTAGCGGCCACCTCCCCACCTCGCCCTCGCGGTGGTGGCGCTGGGAGCAGATCTGCTGAATGGATGAAACTGCAAATCACAGACACACTGTATTTCCCTGGGAGATGAGAAATCAGGGCCTCGGCAGGCAGGGCCTGGATGGGATTTTTTTTCTTCCTGCAATTTAGGCGCTGAGGGTCTGCCTAAGGGAGCCCCCAGCCAGGCTTGCCTCCTGGGAGCCGGCCCCTCTGGGTGGAGCTTTTGGCAGCAGGCACAGGCTCGAGACCCCAGCAGCCAGCCTGCCCTCGCATCCAGCGCCTGTAACTGCAGGGCTCTGAGCTTCGCCAGAGGGGCTTGTACTTATTACCCTAATGTGACTTAGTGAGAAGAAATCTGAGTCAGGGAAGGCTCTGGAAATCATACTGCGTGGCTCTGGGGGAGGGAGGACCCCTCTTGCTTCTAATGAAAAGAGGGTTATGTTGCCTCTGGCCGCAGAGGGCAGCTGCTCTGTTTGTGTGTGTGCGTGTGCGCGCGTGCACTTGTGTGCATGTTCTAATCTCTTTCTAAAGCCCCAGCGAGCTCATGGGGAGCATCACTGAATATTTACTACCTTGCTTTTTTTTTTTCCAAAACAAAAATGTAATTTCGCTGTCGGGTTATTAAAGCTACTTTATTGCTACAAAAAGACCTCCCATCCATTAACATGAAGGGCGCCTGGTGAAGATTGCATTCAGCCACCCGTGTTTCTCCCCATTCCGGAGCAGGGGAGGCCGGTTTCGGGGCTCACGGCCGCATTTCTGGGGTCCTGACATCCTCCTGTCTTTGCTCGGAGACCTTAAGGGATGCAGATTTCTCTGGCAGCTGCAGGGGGGTAAGGTTCCCCGGGCTGATCTGCCCCAAAAACTGGAGCCCCCACTGGGCCGGGCCTCCCCACAGCGTAGAGGTTAGTGGTTTCCTGCTTCTCTTGGGAAGCCTTGCCCAAGGCCCTTGCCCAGGAGGCCCTCAAGCCAGATGCCAGGACCCAGTGGCCCTCGGGGGTTCAGTGCTGTGTCTGGGAAGTCAGTTCTCACGAATGAGTGAATGACTTTCCCATCTGCCACCGTGAGCACTGTGAGCTCCCTGAGCGGGTGAAGGTCCAGGTTCAACCCACTGACATCCTCACGGGGATGGACGGAGGTACAGGGGCAGAGAGCCATGAAGCAGGGAGGGGGCTGCAGAGAGGCAGTGCCGTCTGATCAGGGCCCACCCTCGGGAGTGACCGCCCCAGCACCTGGGAGGTTCTGAGCTGGCCCATCTCAGGGTGGCCCTGGGATCCATGTCTGACCGAGGTGTCCAGATGGCCACAGCCTAAACGGCACCTGGGTCTCGGAGGTCGGCCCAGGCCTGGCTCCGGAGCAGAGGTAAGGTGGGCTGTGGGCGGGGCTGGTGAGGACGGTCAAGCTGGGCCCCGGGGTGTCGGGAGGGCTCAGCTGTCCCCCCACCCCGAGGACAGGAAGGAGATGGACCAGTTAAGAAAGCATCCCACAGCATCCCTCCTGGAAATGCCACTTTTCAGCCATTGGCCCAGAACAAGGACAGCCGTCCAAGGGGGCTGTGAGCAGGGAGTATTTACTGCTTTCCTCTGGCCTGTCCTGCTTATCCTGCCTGTGCAGACCTGAGGGGCTGGAAGGCCGTGCCCAGGCCCCGACGCTCAGCCCAGCTTGGCCTCCGAGCCGTGCAGCCAAAGGCACGACAACTTCTGTCCACAGCCCGTGTTCCCCGGATACCAACTTGGGGACCATGTGGCTGGTTTTGTCCTTTAAGTACTGGGGGTGTCAGTGAAGGGAGCCCATCTCCCAGCTGAGGCTGGACAGCGGGATGGAAACCAGGGAAGAGTTGGCGCCAGGCCTCTATGTGGGGGGAGAGGGATGGGATGGCGTGGGGACCCACAGCTGGGGTCCTGGAGTTGGCAGCCCACCTCTGCCATCTCCTAGCCACCTGAGCCAGGCTCTGGATTCCCACCTGGGAGCCTGGGCTTCCTGGTGATAAAGCGGGGACCGCCGTGCCTGCTGCATGGACGTGACAGGTAACAATTTACTCGGGGAGATAGATGCCAGCAGTGCGGGGGCATTCATGCATGGCTCCTTGAAACGTTGAGTCCCCAGCTGGACATGGCACGGACTCGGGGCGGCCCTGGGATCCAGCAGGTGGCACAGGGCTGCAGCCAGTGCACAGCAGGCTGGCCGCCACCGATGGACCCAGGGTAGCAAAACACATGAGTGATCAGGAACGCTGGACAGACTGTCTTTCTCTGATTCTTTCCTCTGAGAGCTGGCTGGGTTCTTTGAGCCCGAAGTCAGGCCATACGTCTTCTTATTCCGGAAACACGGGGGCCAGGGGACTTTGTATGTTTGTCCACTCCGTCATTTGCTCCTGTGGCAGACGACGTGGCGATCCCCCAGGACGTGCCGGGCGCCAGCAGGAGCGGGGAACAGGCAGTGAACGCGGCGGCCCCTGCCTGAGCGGAGGGCCAGGTCCCTGGGGAGACGAGCAAGAGCAAAATCATTCAGTGACCCTGGCGAGAACGGGACAGTCGTCGGAGCTGTAAATTAGAGCGAGATGGGAGACTAGCTGTGGGCCGTTCCGGTCTGGGGAGCACGTCCAGCCAGACTGTGAACCAAAGCTCAGGTGTCGCCAGGGGCCCCAGGTGAGAAAGTGAGGGGTCCGAGCCGTCCACCCGAAGCCAGCCTTGCAGCTGGCTTCTCTGGGTCATGGCATGATGACAGCTAAACCAGGTCATGTGGCACCAGACACGCTTTGGTCTTACATTAAATTTCCCTTGAAAGCCATAAACGCCTCCTGAGAGGGTGGTCTTTACTTTCCTTGGATTCTGAAGCTTGGAGGCCAAAAGGACATTCAGGAGGGGATATTAATCAGCCATTGGTTTAGCTTCTGGCCGACTTCATGCCCAGCTCCACCCCGTGGCCGAGGCCAGTGCCACCCACCCAGGTGTCCCCGGGCTGCTCATCCAGGTCTTTCCCCGGCAGGGCCATTGTCTCATATCATATCATATATCATATCATATTCTAATGTGCACTGTCAATCAGCTCTTTTAATGACATAGGATCATCCACATTGGAAAACCAAAGGCATATCAAATATGCTTTTCCCTTTAGATGCCCCCGTGTTGCATCTAACCCGACACCACCCAAGAGGAGCGGGTGGACTTGGTGCACCTTTAACTTTTCAAAGCAGGTTAATCCCCACTATGGCAACTGTCTTCCTTGCCAAGACAGAGGCTGGACTGACCCCGTGACCCTGTGTTCCTGCTTGGGGACCGGGGGCAAGGACCAGAGCTCCACTGATTGAAGGCATGGCTGCTCTGGATTCCCTAGGAGGCAGGTTTCCCGTCTGGCTCAGAGTTTCCCCAGATCTTCTTGGAGCAAGGACTGGGCGTGCAAGCTGAGGCCCAAGAGGTGCTTGGGGTAGGGATGGGGACGTCTAGCGCTGAGCTGTCCTTCAACCCTGTAGGGCAGGGTAGCGCCCTTGGTCACCCGTGTACAGTCAGCGATGCTAATTCTAATCCCTAAGGTGGGACCACCTGGACTACCAGCCACCATAGCAACCTCTCCCTCCAGACCGGCCAACTCACAACCGCCCTGAACAATTAGATTTGACACAGGGGTCCTCCCCCAATACCCAAGAGGTAGCTCCACTCCAGTCCCAGAAACTAGGATTATAAAGGCAAAGAAACAGGAGACAGAGATGCAGGCAGAAGCTGAGATGGAGAACACACATGAGGACACGTCAGAAAACCAGATCTACCTGTGAGTTTTCAAAGGTTTAGTCTAAAATGTAGTCAGGCGCTTCCCTGGTGGTGCAGTGGTTGGGAGTCCGCCTGCCAATGCAGGGGACACGGGTTCGTGCCGCGGTCTGGGAAGATCCCACATGCCGCGGAGCGGCTGGGCCCGTGAGCCATGGCCGCTGAGCCTGCGCGTCCAGAGCCCGTGCTCTGCAACGGGAGAGGCCACAGCAGTGAGAAGCCTGTGTACTGCAAAAAAAATAAAAAAATAAAATAAAATGTAGTCAGAAAAGTATCAAAACATGAAAAGCTCCTTGGCATAGCCTTTTTTTGCCAAGGAGAAGGTCTTTTCAGACCTCAACTGGGCGTCCCAGCTTTTCTGACGTCTGTGGGGTAATTAATGTCTGCTGGTGGCATTGGATGGCTGAGGGCTGTAGAAAGGATTTCATTGTAAACTTCTCAGGTTTGCCTGCGATGTTTCTGAATTTGTTTTTGAGACGTTGGCAGGTTTACAAGGGTTCGCTGCACGCATTGGCTTTGCCTAGCTGTACCAGGAAGGGAGTAATTTCTATTGGTAGCTGACAACACCCGTGAATGATGCTTTACAAGCCCGGGAATTTAGGGTTACATCTCCAGAGAACAGACAGTAGCAGAGTTAAGTGTTTTTACGAAAACCTGGGGACCTGCCAAGAGCAGGCAGCCCTGGACAGCACACTTTGCCCTTCGGAATCGGTACATTGGGGGAGTTTTTTAGGTTACCAGAAAGGTGATCCATGTGTTCCAGCATTTTCTGAGGCATAGATTTAAACGTATCCAATTTCTCAGTGGCTTTTATCTTGGTTGAGCTATGTCACCAAGCTCAGTGTTTAGATAACATCAAAATGCACCCACCCCACGCCCACCCCCTTACACACAGCCCTCCTGCTAGGGCTGCCGGATTTAGCAACAAAGCAAGACAAAATAGGGCGCCCAGTAAAATCTGAATTTCAGAGAAACAACAACAAGGAAATTTTCAGTACAAGTGTATCCCATGCGATATTTGAGACGAACTTACACTCCCAGAATTATTCGTCGTTTGCCTGAAACTCAGATTTTACAGGGTGTTATGTAATTTGTTTGGCAGCCCTACCCACAGCCCACACCCACCCAGCCATGCGCTGTGATGGATCACACCGACTGCCTCCTTCTGGACCCACCAGCCGGGCAGCCACGCCCCTGGCCAGAGTCTGTAAATGGGCTTCCGGGACAGGCATCCTGGAATTGGGGAAGAGCCTTGTGTACAGGTCGTGTTTCTGAGGCTGGAGGACCAGTCTCAACAGCTTCTGAAAGGGTCTGTGGCTCTTGAGAGGGAGCAACCCCAGGGAGGATGTGGGGTGACAGGTGTGGACAGGTGGGCTGTGGCCCAAGCTCCCTGGCCTGCCTGCACCAGCCTCCTTGGGCTGCTTCCAGCCTGCAAACTCCCTGAATCCATGCGTCCCTGGGGAGGTCTGCGTGGTGGGCCATGTTCCCCGCTTGAGGCTGATGCCCACCGGCAGGCTGGGGGCTGAGGTCCCCGAGACAGGCAGGCCCGAGACGGCCATTCTAGGTGGGGAAACTGAAGCCAGAGAGACTGTGGGGAGGGCAGGGTGAGTGGACAGCAGGCCCGGGGGACAGTGGGACCGAGATGCACCCCTAAGCGGGAGCTGCAGCAGAAGCGCGGGGCCTGACCTCAGGGCCTGGGCCTGAGTTTCTCCTCCTCTTGCCTGCCCGCTCCCGCTTCACAGGGAACTCTGTGCTTCAGACTCAGATGGATGTGGGCTTTGCATGAGTTTCCCAGGGGCCACTGTCACAAACCAGCACAAACTTAGCATCTTCACAGACACACATTTATTATGTTACAGCTCTGGGGGTCAGAAAGCCAAAATGGGTCTCACTGGGCTAAAATCAAGGTTGGGCAGAGTCGGTTCGTCCCAAGGCTCCAGGGGACCGTCTGTTTCCCTGCAGCCACGTTTTTGGGCTGGTGGCCTCTCCCTCCACCCTCAGAGCCACAGGGTCTGGCCAGGTGCCTCTCAGCCTGTCTTGCTCTGACACTGTCCTTCTGCCTCCTGTCCCCATGTAAGGACCTTGTGGTGACATGGCCCCTCTGGAATACCCCGATCATCCCCCTGTCCTAAGGTCAGCCGATGAGCAACCCATTAGGGGGGTCAGCCACGGGTTCCAGGACTTGGATGCGGACACAGTCGAGGCCACTTTTCTGCCATCCACCTGCCACCAGCAGAACAGTGTGTAAACCTCTTAGAGCCTCAGTTTCCACTTCTGTAAAATGGGGTGGTGATACCCCTGATAGGATTCTGGGGGCAATGGAAACAATGGAGGTAAGTCTCCCAGCACAGCTCCTAGAGGTTAATTACATCATAACAGGATGGGAGGAGGGCACTGTGGCCTGGCCACGGTCAGTGCCCGACTTCCAGACACAAGAGAGCAAGTGCCACGAGGCAGAGATCGCGAACCTTGACCTCACAGCGCTGGACACAGAATCCGGTGCTTAGTGGATAGAATGAATGGGCGAATGATGAGTGAATGTCTACTTTGCAGGGCAGACACAGGGAAGACGAGCGTTGGCATCAGAGGGTGAGTGAATGTTCTGGGGTGGGGGGAAAGAGGAACTTGAGGACCCCGGAGCCCCCAGACCTGCCTGTGATCCTGCACCAGGGGAGGGGTGGGGAAGCGCCATGCCTCAAGACCCACATGTCCCCTCCTCCTGGCTCTGTCTCCTTCCAGCCAATCAGAGCCCGTGTTTCTTCCCCACAGGAGAGGCTTAGCTCTCCAGAGTGGCCACACGCCAGCAGCCCCAGCCTCGATCCCCCACCCCCAGACTCTGCCAGGATCTGAATGTACCCCGGGAAGGGTACAATCAATGCCACGGATCCCATTTGCCAGGGACAAAATGGCCTGAGTGTGTTCACTGACCGCCGGCCACTCCCAGCAGGGCTCAGAAGTCCTTTGCCAGGGGCTTTCAAAGCGTGGACCGGCTGCTCGTCCTTCCGGGAAACAAGCCGGTCTGGGCGCTTGCTCTAGGAGCTGCAGCCCTGCCCTGCTGGTCAGTAGAGGGTCCGGCCTCATCCTGCTGAGGAGTCCCGGCTGGGGGGCAGTGGTAGTAGGACAGGGTCCAGGCATGAACCTGCTGCTCCAGCCCCTGGAAGAGCAGCTGATTTCCAGCAGCAGCTCATCCCTGCCTGGCAGCCCTAGGACGGGAACCTCCAGCCAGGCCCCTACAGGCTTTGCTGGGCAGTGCCAGCTTCTTCCTCTTCCATGAAGGGCGGCTCTGGTGGAACCCACCCCCGTGGCTCCGTGGAGCCACTGGGCAGACGCCTGCGAGGTTTTGTGTGCAGTCCTGGGGGTGGGCATGGGAGGGGTGTGTGTTCAGCCACCACCTTCCTCTGGGACCGGGTGACCCTCCCAGGCCCACCGACTCATCATTTCTCCTGCAAACACTTAGCAAGCCCTGTGTTTGTACCAGAAATCATGCCAGGCATTAGGCACTCGACCTGACAGCAGACCAGACTCCCCAGGCCACCCCCAAAGCAGGTTCCAGAGGGGCAGTCTCTCTGGCCTCAGTTTCCCCATCTAGAATGGCAGTCTTGGGCCTGCCTGTCTCAGGGACCTCAGCCCCAAGCAGGGATCATTCCCATGTACTGGGGGTTTGGACATCAACATCTTTTGGGGGGGTGCAATGTAACCCATAACTGAGGTTAAACATCGTTTGCTACTGTTGGCAGCCTGGGTACCCGCAGTGGTGGGGGTGAAGTCAGCCTGATGGGTGAGTTCTTTTTGCATCGCCGACACTACGGCCACCTCACACACGGGCCACTGGAGGGACTGGAGAGGGAGGCCAGCAGAAGGCCATGGAAAAGTCACCTTGTCCCCTTGGCTGCTGAGCAGGGGGCCCTCTTCCCATGGAGCCTTTGGGTGAGCATCCCCACGGGACCCGGCAGCAATGCCACGTCCTGCAGCCCCAGAGGCACTGTTCACAGAGAACATGATGCTGGAGGTGGACGATGTGTCTCTGGATGGTCACCCTCTGGCCCACTTTGAGAGGACTGTCCACACATCTCTTCCGCAGATCTCCTCATCACCAGCCCTCCAGCTTTGCTCCTCCCAAGCCCCGGGGTGTTTGGCCAAGACGTTAGCCCAGCCAGGAATTCATGTGGATCCTTCTCACCTTCCAGGTTCAGTCCAACAAATGGATTTCCCATCCTCACTGTTGTAGTAGAAGAAGAATGTTCCCCCATCGCGGTCCACATCCTGATCCCCAAGCAACAGGGATGGTGGGAATGCCTTAAGGTTACGTACAGATGCTGGGGTGGATTGTTAGCCTGGATTACGTGAGCCTCGTGTCATCACAGGGCCCTTTAGAAGTGGAAGAGGAAGGCAGAGGGTTTAGAGAAATATGGAGAGGCAGAGGGGTTCGAGGGCGGGAGACGCATCCTGCGGTTACAGGCTCTGAAGTTGGAGGAGGGGCCCGCAGCCAAGGAGTACCACCAGCCCCTAGACGCTGACAAAGGCCCTCTGCGGACATCAGCAAGGAAGTAGGGATCTGTCCTTTGGATCCTGAACGGGCAAGGAAGCGGATTCTCCCCTAGAGCCTCAGGCAGCCCGGGCAGCCCTGCCAACACCTTTATTCTGGCCTTGGGAGACTCTGACAGAGGGACCAGCCAGACCCACTGGACTCCTGACCTCCGAAACTGTAGATACTATGTTCGTGTTGTTATACGGTGCTGATGTGTGTTATGGCAGTGACGGTAACTAACATGACCAACCCTTCTTTGTGTCTTAGCAATATGTTTAGGTATTTCATGGGCTCTTAGAACTTAATGGGGCCTTAGAAGCTATATTGAGACTGCCCTAGGGCAATAAGTCCCCCTGTGACCATGCGGCATGCTGGTTAATAGGACAAGATGAACCTGGGTACAGATCCTGATAACCTCACTCACTATCTATGTGGCCTTGATGAGTTTCCAACATTCTCCGTGCCTCAGTTTCCCCATCTGTAAAATGAGAACAATCAGGGCAACTGAGGATTCAGTACCGTGATGCATGTGAAGTGTCCAGCCTGGCCCTGGGAATGCCCAGTGGACAGCAGTGGTTATAACTATCATAGCACCTCTGAGTGGTGGTTGTCTGGTCTGCTGAATCACCTCCATGCTCAGGAAGCTCAATCTTTTATGAGATGACCAAGGTAACAACGTCCTGTCCCCACATAGGATGTGAGTGTTCTGGGGTGGGTATCCGGAGAACAAGGTGCCTGGCCTGACTTTGGCACTGGCTCCTGATATGCCGGGCAGGCGTTGGTCCTTCCTTCTTCCCGGGCCTCAGTTTCCCCATCTGTGAAATGAGAGGGTTGACTCTAATCCCCTTCCGAGATTTGAGATTTCATGAATCTGTGAATTCAGGTCAGAGCTCCGCTGTTGGTCTCATATGTAATTATTTTTTCTCAGGATTACATATTTTTGAATAAAAATGAAATAAGACCTTCAGAATAACTGATGAAATACTTTTTGACCTAACATTAATATGCCACATGGAAGGCAGGATAATGAATCAGGAAGATTAAAGACGTGGGGAGCCCAGGAGTATAACCACTGGGCCGCAGCGAGAGGCAGAGGGAGGGAGGGGTGCTTGTTTCCATGTATATTTATTTGCTCTGACATTAGTGCATTAAGCCGGTGCATATGTAATTTCACATAAAAACCCACAGTGGTGGAATATTCTTCTGCTCACACAGGCCACTCTCGTCATCAGAGCCTCCTAAGTGACATGACAGGGGCTCTGCATCCCCAGATCCATCCCCACAGCTTGAGCGATGGTGACTGATGAAGACTCATTCTTCTTGGACAGCCTAATTTGGGAGGAGGACGTGGGTGTCTCGGAGGGAGATCGATGGGGTGGCAGGAAGGGAGCCAGGCGGAGGGAACAGGGCCCACTCTGCTCCCGATAACACCAGTGGCCACCCAGCAGGCCCTGTGCTGATGGCCAGGGCAGAGGTCATGTCAGGGCAGTGCCGTGGGCCCCTCGGGAGGGATGTGGGGTGCGCTGGGGTCTCTGCCTCTGGAGAATCAGGCCACCACTCCTCTCGCCATGCAGGACCCTCTTCTGACCTGGCCTCTGAGCATCTCCTGGGCTTCGGGCTGGAGCCCTTCCAGCCTGAGGGATCTCCTCTGATCCCTGCAGCTGCTCTGTCAGGGGTCAGGTGGCGGTCACAGGTGAGCAAACTGGGGTTCTGAGAAATTCTGGGACCCGCTCAAGGGCACACAGCCACCTTTTAGCTGGGTCACCTGACCCCGAAGTCCCCGTCTCCCTGGCATCCTGGCCACACCCTCATAGGCTGTCCGGACTGTGGGCCTCTGGGCCCTCCCCGCTCCACCCTGCCGGCTCCTACCTCTGACCCCTGGGACAGAGGGCATCAGGCGTCAGCTCTCAGAAGGGGGTTCCCTAGCACCCTGATACTCCAAGTGTGATCCTGGGGCTGGCAGCGTCCGCATCACCTGCACAAGATGGTGGGCCCAGGCTTGTCCCCAGACCTACTGAGTCAGGAGCTCCCTGCATCAAGGCCCGTGAGATTTGTGCACTCACCAGGTTCCCTGAGGCACTGCCCTGGAGGAGTTTGCATTTGGAAAGGAGTCCAGGGGACTGGGGGTGGCCCCTGCCCCGGGCTGACCCAATTGAGCATCTGTCCAGGTGCTCAGAGAAATGCCCCTACCTGGCTGGGGCCCCAGGACCTCAGGCTCCAAGTGACCAGGTCCAGCTTGAAGACGGACCCTCCTTGGGGAGTGGGGGAACCAAGGTGCTGAGCTGCGCCCTCTTGGGGCTCCAGGACCAGGGGGGACGGAGAAGGACCTGCCTGTTCTGCTGCCCCGGCTGTCTTTAAACTCAGCCCTGACTGAGCACATGCTGGCCACACAGCCCCAGCGAGAGGCCCGAGGGTCCCGGGTGTGAATCTCACGTCTGTCCAGGAGCTCAGTGAAGGCACAGGTGGGGGATTTTGTTAGGCTGGGCCTTACATGCCGAGCAGATTTCCCCCGTGGGCAACGGGGCTGGGCCTGGAGGGGCCGTTATGGGATGTTCTTCCAGGGTCAGGGGAGGTGGAGAGAGATAGACAGGCAGAGGGGGCGGGATGGGCTCAGAGGATGGGGGAGTCAGAGGTGATCACCCCACGGCCAGGGGCTGGCCCCAGGGTCCCCAGGCAGACCCTACCCTGGCTGCATTTGGAGCCAGGGCCCGACTTGGGTGGGCAGCCAGGGCCCCAGATGCCTCCTCTGCCTCACCCGGGTCCAGTCCAGGTCAGAGCATAGGTCCTGAGTCAGCAGTGGCTCAGCTCCCAACCTCCCTCCGTGTGTGGCCCTGGGCAGTGATGGAGCCCCCGTCTGTAAAGCAGGGCCAAGGATGCCCACCCCAGGGGTCGCAGGATGCTGGCGTGGCTCACTAAAGACAGGGGCACCCCTGTGGTTAGAATCCCCATCGTTGCTATGGTTACGGTGTCAGTGTCCCAGGACTTACCCCTTCCCTAGGGCATGGACTATCCACCTCCCGCGGGCCTCCGGGATGGGCGTCTCGGAGGATGAGCAGCGTGATTGCCACCAGAGCTGAGCACAGCCGACACTAATATTTAACAACCAGATGCTGCCGGGGGATGGTGCGTGCGCGCGCGCACATGGAGCGCTCTGATCCCCTGGGGCTGCACATTTTGCAAGTGTGTTGCAGAGTTACAGAAACCTACCAGCCTACTCTGTATGTTGAAGATGTTAGGCTCAAAGATCTGACACGGAAGGCACCAGCCTGGCGGAGAGTGACTTCTGATTGGATAGGAGCTGCCGGCAGCTCTTCTGCTCAGACCCAGCCTGCTCTCCTCCCACTCATCACGTGTGTGTGGACACAGGCCCGCACACACGTGCACATGAGCTTGGAAGCCGAGATCCTCCTGTCCCAGAAACCCATCTCCTTTCCTCACTTTTTTTTTCTTTCACCAAGAAGATCAATACATTAGGGCACCGCATTCATACACTGGAATACGATGCAGCAGTGCAAAGGTATGAACTAGAAACACACTCATGAGTGTGGAACAATCCCCAAAGCTATAATTCAGTGACAAAACGAAGCTACAGAAGAATACACACGGACTTCCCTGGTGACGCAGTGGTTAAGAATCCGCCTGCCAATGCAGGGGACACAGTTTCGAGCCCTGGTCCAGGAAGATCCCACATGCCGCGGAGCAACTAACCTAAGCCCACAAGCCACAACTACTGAAGCCCATGCACCTAGAGCCCGTGCTCCGCAACAAGAGAAGCCACCGCAATGAGAAGCCCGCGCACCGCAACGAAGAGTAGCCCCCGCTCACCGCAACTAGAGAAAGCCCGCGCGCAGCAACGAAGACCCAACGCACCAAAAATAAATTTATTAAAAAAAAAAAAAGAATACACACAGTGCGGTGCAATTTCTTTCTTTTCGTTTGTTCCAAACTCCCAATCCTTCCCTCCCCGTTCCCCTCCCCACCCCTCTCCCCACTTGACAACCACAAGTCTGTTCTCTATATTTATGAGTCGTTTTTTTTGTTTCATAGATTTCTACAGTTTTCAAAAATACAAAACAAATCTCTATACTGCTTACCGATACAATCACCTGTAGTAACATTATCAAGAAACTCACTGGAGGGTCTAACACCAAATTCTGGATCACAGTTACATCTATGGGATCAGGGTCCCCTTCCCACATTTTTTTTTTTTTTTTTTTTTTTGCGGTACGCGGACCTCTCACTGTTGTGGCCTCTCCCATTGCGGAGCACAGGCTCCGGATGCGCAGGCTCAGCGGCCATGGCTCACGGGCCCAGCTGCTTCATGGCATGTGGGATCCTCCTGGACTGGGGCATGAACCCGCGTCCCCTGCATCAGCAGGCAGACTCTCAACCACTGTGCCACCAGGGAAGCCCCCCACTTTTAAATTAAGCAAAAAACAATATCAGAGTAGTTTAAGGGTTTAATAACTGAATTTGCAGTTTTCATAGCACACCTGTCAGCCCCCGCCTCCAAGCTGTTCACAGTCTGGTCAGGAGACAAAAGTATCCCAGGCTCTGAATGTTTGCTGCAACTGCCTTTTTCTCTCTTTTTTTCATTAATAGACTTTATTTTTTAGATCAGTTTTAGGTTTACAGAAAAATTGAGCGGATAATACAGAGGACAGAGATCCCATACACCCTCCTCCACCCACAACTTTCCCTATTGTTTTATTCTTATTTTTTAAGTTTGCTTTGCTGGAACTTTTTTTTTTAAATTAGATTTTAGCTTTCAGAGCAGTTTTAGGTTCACAGCGAAACTGAGCAGAAGGTACAAAGGCTTCTCCTGTATCCCTCCCCCCACAGCCTCCCCCAGTACCAGCATCCCCCCATTATGGACACACCATCATCACCGACTCCACAGCTTACATTAGGGTTTACTCATGATATTGGACATTCTATGGGACAAATACATAATGACATGTACCCACCATTACCGCCTCCTACAGAATAGTTTTGCTGGCCTAAAAGTCCCCTGTAACTGCCTTTCACTGTCGAGTCATTGGATCCAGGTAGGAGAAGAGGTGTGGTCTGTACAGCCCAGCTCCTTGCAGGATGATAAGGGGCTGGGACTCGAGGTGGCCATGGAAGACTGCAGGTGGCAGACGGGGAAGCCTGGGGACTTGCGCAAACAGATACTGAGCTTCTTGTAGGCACCCAGCTCTGTAAGAATCTGGGGTCAGGAAAACCTTCTGTCTGCTGTAGAATCTTTTGTTCCCCTTTGTCAAACATTTGAAGATCTATAACCCATCTTTTTTCCTTTCCCTCTCTTTTCCTTGGCTGCCAGGGAGCTCAAAGTTACACTTAGCTTGCAACTGCAAACTATTTCATGTCTCGGTTTTGGTATAGTTAGCTTAGTTTTTGACTCAATTTTTATCTTTCCTTTAACCATGCATGTGGACATTTGTGTTTTCACCAAAAAGCATCCCACCTGATTAGAGGAAGAGAAGTGGCTTACTGTAAATCACTGAAATAATGCAGGGCTGGACGAAGTTCTATGAGGGCACTGGAGGAAAAGGAGGCACAGTCCTTGCTCTCAAAAATCCTCTGGTCTTTGTGGAGAAAGGAAATGCATCACGAGCAGGGCCAGAGCCCCAGACTGAACTGTCTGGACCAGATGCAGGGGTGGCTGCCTGCACATCCAATCTGGAATCCATGCTGTTGGGACAACTGGTCATGCCTGGCTAGGGTGAGTACATGGTCCAAGCTAGGCTGACCACAGACCCCTCTCTGGACCCTGAGGTCAGCAGTAGCAGGAGAGGATGCCTCTGGCAGCGACCCCTCCCCAGAGAGCTGAGCGGTGGTTGCTGCTCCTGAGATCCCTGGAGCTGTCCCAGCTCCTGACTTTTCCTAGCCCGGCTCTCCAGTGTTTCCTTGGAAGCTGTGAGCTGCCCAAGTCCCGCCAGCTAATCCATTGTCATCTGTTGTTGTCGTTTTAGGTTGTGTGGCTTAAGCTATAGTCAATGTCAGCTTCTGTTGCTGGCAACCAAAGGGCTGTGCAGATCAGGATTCTGCTGTCCTTGCTGGACTCAGCAGAAAAGAGCAGCAGATTGCTTAGTGATGTCTGCCCTGAGCATGGCATGAAGCGTGACGGTCCATGTCAGGTATCGCCAACTTAGTTCCGGCCACCACCCCTCTATCTTCACTTTGGACTCTGCAGCCTTCCTAGGAAGCCAGTGGGCCCTTTAGGGAGGCCGATTGTAAAGCCTGTCTTTGTAATTCAAGACGAGTCTACTGTATGTCCTTCCTGATGGCTAATCTATGCCCATATCCAAGTAGCTCTCAACAATCAGCCTTCTTGGCCTTGTCAACAGGGCAGGCCGGAGGATGGATTTAGGCAGCTGAACGCTCCTGCACTAACTCCCAGACATGCCAGGTCTCCCAGGGATGACTCCTTTCTCCCAATTCCCCTCACCACTGGGGGGAAGATCCATGGTGGTGGGGTAGGGCCTGAGGGGCAGCCCTTCCCGGCCCTGTGGCGGAGCCCTGCAAGTCCAGCCATCCTTCCTCATTCCTAAGTCCCCTTGCTCACCCCAGCCAACGCAGAAGAGAGCCTGGGTTTGCCCTTGAAGACTGCGATGGCGACTCTGGCTGCATGGGAATCCACCCTTCGGGATGATGGATGCCTTCTTCTGGTGGGGCACCTGAGCTTTCTGCATAGAAGCCAAGACACGTGTAAAGCCCTTTAAGGGCACTCATTTACATGGCAAGTACACAGATTACAGAATACCATATTTCACTGGTTTTACAGCAGGCCAGCGATTGGAGCCTGGCCCTCTCCAGACCTCGTGTCATTAATCTTGGGCCAGACCAGCCGGCAGATTGCATTTTCTCATCCATGACATGCCCCGCAACCAGGCTGAAGAGTGTCTCATCTGGCTTTTTTCATTTTCCTCCTAACAGCTTCAATATTTTAACAAATCCAAGTGCCATATAACTGGAGGTGGTTTCCAGGAGACGGGCAGCGCTCTCCATACTTCTGCCACGGTAATTAATTTAGTGGCCTGTGAGTTATGGACGGCAGCATCTCCCAGTCCAGTCTCGTTCCCTTCCCGGTGTTGCGAGGCCTCCGGGTTCCTTTTATTGTGATGATGTCTCTGGTGGTGAAGACCAGGGGGTCAGGGGTTCAGGGGTTTCTGTGCCAAAGGGGGTTGTGGCACAGGGCCCCCCAGTGACCCAACCAGCTCTTAAGCAGTTACTGCCTCTGCGTGCCAGGCTCGGGGTGATGCTCACAGGGGTACAGGGATGAATCAGATGCCGATGCCACCCTCGGGAGGTGGTGGGAAGTGGGTTACGGGGCGCCGGGCAGATGTAGTGAAGGGTGTGGACAGGGATCTTCCCCAGGGGGGAGACTGGGACCAGGAGGGGGGTTGGTACCTGCTTCTCCCCATTTACCCATGAGGAAACTGGGGCTTGGGGAGGAGAGGCAGCTTGCCTGTGGGGCGAGGCTGCGAGGGGAGGGGCTGGGCCTTGAACTTCCATGCCCACTCGTTTGCTCCTGGTTTTGCTCGGTCTGTAAATCAGCTGGGAGGGCCGAGAAGGCTTCCTGGTGCTACGGTGACCTTTGGAAGATGAAGAGGAGGCAATGGAAGGAAGGAAGAGGAAAACCTTCCCAGGAGGAGGGTGCATGGCCGCTCGAGGTCTGTGGCCCCCAGGGACCAGCAAGGATTTGCTGAGCAGGAAGTGATGCGGGCTCCCTGTTGCTAGGAAGAGAGAGAGAGCTTGTCTCCCGAGCTTCTCCTGGTGTCACAGCTGCCAGGCACAGCCCACACTCCCAGCGCATCTGTTGCCCACCCGCCCACCGGAAAGGCAGCCTTAACGTTCAGTGACAGGAAGTCCTTAACCAGGTCCCTGGTGGTCGCCTCTCCCACTTCCCGGGATGAGAACTTAACCTGAATTTAAAAGAAGTAGAATGCACAGCCAACGCCCCAGAGCAATGTGGGCATCTTCACAGGGATGGGGTGGGCAGAGGGTAGGAAGGGTTCTGACCAGCAGGGAGAGGGCGGGAGGCTGGGACCAGCACTGCTGAGCCCACTTCACAGATGGGGGCCGAGGCAGCATGGGATGGCCACATAAACATCAAGGATTTCCCCAACGGACTCACAGGAGCATCGAAAGGCAGGTCACCACCCCCAGGGCGAGGCCGTGGCACCAGGCGTCCTGGGGGAGGTGGCCCGTGCCAGCGGCTCTGTTGGTCCCACACAGGGTCCAAACTTCCCAGACTGCACTGGGAGGGAGAACTCAACCCGTGCCTGGAGCGAGAGGACTCTTTTGCGTTTTATTTGTTTTTAATCTCATGTTAGTCATTAATTTAAAAATTGCTTCCAGCAAACAAGCAAGACTGTGTCCACAATATTTTGGGGGGTGTTTTTCATCTTTTGCAGGACGTCGGGATGAACAATGACTCAGTATCCAAATGTCACACTTGGCTGGGAAACAGTTTCCATATGAATAAATATGTGACTCTGCAATGCAAAAGCTAGTAGAAATCTGTGCTGAGGAGATATAGAAGAGCAACCCTGTATATTTTCATGCTGGGTGAGTGTGCTTCCCTGAAATGCTGGGTTTAAATTCTGGTTGAGGACAATTCTCCCCTTTGGGGTCATTAGCGAACCAACCAGCATTCCCCAGAGTCTGCTTTGCGGGAGCGCCGGAGCGCCATAGGTTTGCCCCCAGCCCCCTCTCTGGGCTCAGGGAAGAGGCCCCACCCCTGCCTTGGGTGGGCGTGGCTACGTGCCTCGCACTGGCCAATGACAATGAGACACCGGCAGGGGTGCTGCACGGCACTTCCGGAAGGACCGCTGCAGAGCCAGAGGGTGGTCTGGCACGTTCCTTGCCATCTTCTGTGATGAAGTGCAGACAAAGATGGAGCCTCCATCCTGCGGGTCCCTGGGGTCGAGCAGGTAGATCTCGTCCACCAGCCCCATGCTGCACACAGCACATCTGAGGGAAGAATTCTCCCTTTTGGAGGGGTGCTGTTTGTTACTGTGGCATAACCTGGACTAGCCTGACTGATACAGTGTAACGCCTACAGATGCTTCAGGTTACAAGCACTGGGAGACACTGGGTTACACGAAGTCCAGTGGGAGTGGAGTGTTTCTTAGGGTCTCTACAGAGTAGGTGAGTGTCTGGAGGTTCCTTGATCGAGGGGCATGCTCTGGGAAGCACTGAGCCCACTGCCCACAGGTCACCGCCCTGGACCTCACCACTGGAGATAAACATCACCATTGCCACTTTACAGACAAGCAAGTGGGGTCACAGAGGGGAAGGGACTTGCTTGGTGTCACCATGGCAGCACCATGACCAGCATGTGGACCTTGGCCCCCGACATGGCTCTCTCTCCTGAGGGTATGTCACTCTGGGCTGTTTCTGATCTTGTGGTGACAGTTCCCATCCTGCAGGCAGAGGACCCCAATTCCATATTCCACTCTGGGGCTGGCCAGCTGATAAGGATGCTGGTGAGTCATCACCGAAAGCAAAATGAAGCGACTGATATGACTGGTCACCCTTGCCGGGGTGAGTCGGGTGGCAGGGGTCAGGTGCACGGGAGGATGGACATGTAGGCTCGGCACTCTGGCACTGTGGAGGTGCTGGGAAAACACAACACAAAACGGTCTTCCTAGGCCCCAGACATTGCTGGCCGGGCAGTGGGCACTGCATTGCCACTGGGAGACATGATGACAGGAGGAAGAGGAGGAAGGGAGGGGGAGCAGACGACACTGGCCACCTCCCCTCGCCCCTGCTTGTACCCCTGCTCGCTCAGGGGTCAGCTCTGTGCCCCCAGATAGACTAATTCATGTCCAGCCTGGAACCTGTCCTCGGCGGGGCCCCTGCAGGTCTGGGGGATGCTCTGCAAGGGCGGCAGCTCACAGGAGCCTGACTGCCCTCCAGCTCTGCCAGTCCTGAGATGGCCTTCCCGCTGGGCCCTGCCCCTGCCGGGGGCTGTGTGGCCTCAGTCACTGGGCGCAGCGCCCTCTCACGTCCTGCAGGCGTGGCTGCCGGGCATCCCGGGGAGGGGGAGGCTGTGAAATCTCCATGTCACCAGGTCCTAGGAGGGTGCAGCCTCCACCTAGGGACTGCATTTGCACAAATCTCAAGGTCCAGGCAGTGGAAGTGGGAAAGCGCGTTTGTCCCAAGTGACGGGGGGCAACCAAGGGCCAACTGTGAGCTGTGCATCGGGTGTAGGTTCACCTTGGAGGTGCCGTATACCTGAGCTCCGCAGGACCGGGAGCTGTGAAAACGAGCCAGGTGATGACCAGGGTCCCGAGACCCTCTGCCGCTCGGACCAGCAGCTTCCAGTGTGCCGATCTGCGTGTCTGCAGAGGCCTGGTGGGGAACAGCCCCCGTCCGTCCCTCCCCTCCCTTCACCTGGCCACTGAGCGAGGGGTCAGGTGGAGGCCCACCCCCCTGGGCTCTTCTGGAATGGAGGGACAGGTCAGGCTGCTCAAGGGACAAGAAGACCAAGAAGCGTCACAGCACATCCCCAGCAAAGGCAGGGGCCCACCGTGAGCATGGGGCCCCACGTGCAGACCCTGAGTCCCGGCGCTGTATTCCCAGGGTGACATATCGCCGAATCCCCTCCTTTGTGACAACAGGAAGAGGCTGGTGGCCGAGCAGATGCTTGCTCAGCTGGCAGGGGCAGGGCCTGGGCTGCCTGGGGCCACCTCTTGGGCCTTGGCTGCTCTGATCAGGGGCAGTCAGCGTGAACTCGGATAGTCCACCACCCACCGAGCATGGTGTCCCCTAAAGCCCAGAGGTGGGCTGGCTCTCCAGCTGGCTCTCAGGCTCATGGGCCCATCACAGCCCACCTGCACCCCCTTCTCACATGGAAACATTGTCACCTGAACACGAACAATGACATGTTGAGCTGCCCAGGGGGCCAGAGCCCCGTGATGGCCCAGCTGGGCCTTTTGGCGAAGCCGCGTGTTTGGGGAGGAGGGCTCCAGTGAAGCCTTCTGCCGGCTGCTTCAGCCTCCCAAGGCAGTTGGCCGGGGTTTGAGGATCCAGGCAGTGGGTCTCAACACCTCTCCTCAAGGGTGGGCGAAGCCAGACAGCAGCTCAGCCTCTGGGGGTGCAGAGAAGGGCAGGGGGAACAGGGTGACAGGGCAAGAAGACCACACGGCCCTGCAGTCAGGAGGGACCACGTGTCTGTCCTCTGACCAGCGAGATGTGGGCAGGAGTGATGCTGCAAACAAGAGCCCTGCGGCTGGGCTCGCCACCAGCAATCCCTCCATCAGGACTAGGTCCAAGGACTCTGAGGGGTCAAGGCAGGTCAACAGGGAGAAAGGAGCTGCCGACTGAGCTGTCATCTGGACCTCCCACACTGGCCGGTGTGTTGAGTGAGAACAGACTTTGTCTTAAGCCTCTGAGGTGTGGGGGGGAATGTTTGTTACATCAGCTGCCTACTGACTAATACCTACTCCTTATGGGACATGCACAGAGGGTCCCCTGGGGGTGTTGGAGTGATTGCCTCTGAGTGGAGGTCATGATGGTGCAGCCGCTGGGAGAGGGGTGGGGTGGGGCTGGTGGCAGTGAGGGGCGAGGAGATAAAGCCCAGGTGGCCCAGAACAGGCCTCATCAACCACCTTCGTTACTATTCTGAGTCTCATACCTTCCGTCCAGGTAGGCAGGTCCTGCAGTAAAGATCTCTGGGACACAGGGTCCATGTGCTCTGACCCCGACCCCCAGCTCCGCCCTGACCAGCAGCTGGCTTTGGGTGAGTAACAGCCCTTTGTGACTCAGTTTCCCTGCCTGCATAGGCTGTGGGGGGATTAGTGCTGGCTCCAGGCTGGGTCCACCCATCCCAGCCAGACCCTGAGGCCGACTCAGATCGGGGGACAGAGTCAAACTCCCCTGCCCACTGCCCGTGTCCCCTCAGGACACTGGGGCCATCTTGGTACAGCCATTATCATCTCTTTTGAAGAGATGGAGAAACTGAAGCCCAGGTCAACGAGTGGCACTGTCAAGGTCATACATCAGCGTGAGCAGCTGTACCAGAGCTGGAATTCACCCCCATGTCCCATGGGAGTCCTAGGACCCCAGAGTCAGACATGCTGAGATCCCATCCGGGGTCTGCCCCACGGGCTGCGTGAGCTCAGGCCAGCGACCTACATGACCTGAGCCTTAGTTTTCTCACCTATAAAATGGGGAAACGATGTAGAAACCAGCCTCCAAGATGGTCCCAGTGACCCCACCTCCTGGTATCACACCTTGCCAGCCCCCTTCCCATTCTGTATCAAGGTCGGTTGTGTGACCAACGGAAATCTGCAGAAGGGGTGCTACATCCCCCGAGATTAGGTTATAGAAGGCACTGTGGCTTCTGCCTTGGGTGGCCGTATTCCCCCTCTCTCAGATGGTGCGTGCTGGGCAGGCCAGCTGCCATGCTGTCATTACAGCCCTGGTGGAGAACTGGGCCTCCCGCCAACAGCCATGTGACTGAGCTTGGAAGAGGCTCCTCCAGACCCACTCAAACCTTCAAATGAGTCGGCGCTGGCTGCCAGCCTCACTGCCACCTTCTGAGAGACCCTGAGCCCACCTGAGACCACCCAGTAGGCTACGGAGATTGAGATATGATTGTTTTTTGTTGTCTTCTGCAGCCAAGACTTGGCGGTCCCTTGTCCCCATTACTGTAGCCGTAGGTGACTAATACCCACCCACTGGATGGAGAGGTCATGAGGATGACACATGAGGGTATGGGGAAGCCTGGCTCCCAGCCGGCCCAGTGCCACGTGGCCCACGGCAGCTGCCTCTGCGCTCTCATGGCGCTTGCTAAGGCTTACAACCCAGGAACCCAAGAAGCCTCACGCTTATTGGGCCAAAGTTGGCCCTTTTCTCTCTTCTCCAGTGCAGCTCTGGAATTTGGGTGATTACCAGAGCAGACAGTGGGGAGTTATTAGGAGCCATAACTGGGATGCTGGTGCTTGGAGGAAGCTGGGGAGATGTACAAGCGGCAGCTGCCAGAGGCAGGCATTCTGCGACGGCAGCCCGGCACGCACTCCTCCCCTTCTGCTTCTGGAGAAGCTCAGCCCCGGTCTGCTCCCTTCAGAGCAGGCGGAGGCAGAAATCCAATTAGTCTGCACATTTCGGCTGCTGATGGTTTTACACAAAGCCATCTCGTTTGCTCATTTTTAATCCCTTCCTTCCATTTTTAGACAGTGGGCAGCTAAGTGGAGCTCAAGTGCACATTCTGGGATCGTGTGCAGGCTTCTTGCCAGCCTGATCCCCTCTCTCAAGCGTCCCCTCCAGCCGGTGGGGAGGAGGGCTGCGGGCCTGCAGGGGCAGAGGAGAGCGGGCAGCAGAAACCAGGGCCTGGAGGACAGATCTGGAGGGCATGATGGGGACCGAGAGTGCATCAGAAACGGGGTGGATCTCTGTGACCATGTGCGCTCCACGTTCACGATATTCTTCAAGCGTCCTGGGATCCCCTCCCCCATAGCTTAAGCACTCCCGGTCGGAGCTATTGCGTCAAGAGCTCAGTATTCACTCAGCAAACCACACTGACCTCACACAGTGGGCAGGCCTCCTTCCCAGCCTCCCGTGACTGTGGCTGCAGCACTCGGGAAGGTCTTAGCCCAGGGCTTGGCCCCTGAGAGGGTTCAAGAAACACTCACTATGATTATTTATAACCACCAATAAAGGAAAGGCCAGCACCGCCCCCCGCCAAACGCGGGAGACCACCTCTGACCATGGCAATCAGGGTGTCTCGTGGGAAAAATGGGGTCTAGGCTTGGCTTTGTGGGGAGTGAGGCAGATTGAGGGGTCCAGATGCAGTGACGGCGCCAGGAAGGGCGGGCGACAAAATCAGAAGAGGCGGGACTGATCAGCTCCCGCTTCGGGGGGGCTGACTGTGGAGTCCTTGAATGGCAGCCCAAGCACGTGGCCTTCGTCCCCAGGCCACGGGAGCCATGGAAGGCTTTAGAGCAGCAGAGGGACGTGGTCCAGGCTGTGCGTTAGCAAGCCGAACACTGCCGCCATGAAGAGGAATTACTGAAGGAGGACGCAGAGACCGGCGAGGGGCTGCTGCAGCTGCCCAGGGAGAGAGAGAGGGGCGTGGGCCAAGGCTGGAGGTGGCAGGACCTGCCAGGTGGGTGGGGCCTCAGCAGAGAGGCGCTGTGATGGGGGAGTGGCAGGCGTGTGTGGCCTGGTAGGGCGAGGCAGCGTGTGATGGGGCGTGGCGTGGGCGTGGTTGTTGGGGGGCGTGGCCTGGTGTGGGGCGGGGCGGGGCAGAGGTGGCAGTGGGTTCGCTGGCTGGGCTCTCCTTTCCCTGACGGTAGCATCTCAGCTGTCCTCCGTAACCTGCCTGAGAAAGGCAGAGGGGCCCAGGTGGGCGGACAAGAGCCGGACCTGGGAGCAGCTGGGCTGGGGGAGGAGCCCCTTGACTTACACAGAGGACGGGACTCTGCAGCCACTTGACCGGGCAAGTGGTCCCAGCAGTGGAGGCGGCAGTTGTAGCTCTTTAGCTAGAGACGCTGAAGAGCATTAAATCAAGGCCTTACTGATGAGTAGCGCTCCGAGTCTGCGAGTGGACTGACAAGTGTAGGCAGTCCTTCCTGTGCCCCAAGAAAGCACATCCTTACCGGGAAAGTGGCGCGTAAGGGCTCACGTCAGGGCGGGGGTCGCCTGCACTCCAGGAGGCCTGTGCTGTGTGCAGCTCGGGGGAAGTTAGGCCCGGAGTCAAGGAAGGTTCCAGAGGAGGGAACCGTGGATGGTCTCTGAGGATGAGGAGGGGTTTTCCAGGAGGGCGTGCAAGGCAGAGGCCGCATGAACACCCGCGCTTTTGGGAATGGGCCCACAGATGGGTGGGGCTGTGGGGTTGCAGAAGGGGCACTCACGGGTGATACAGAGTCTCGGGGGTCCCAGGCAGGCATCAGGGCCTTGAGTCAGGCTCTGGCAGCTGCATGGGCTGTGGAGCAGTAGGGGCGGGAAGCATGACCCCCGGGAGATAGCTCAGGGGCCCTGGCACTGCCCACATCCCGCGGGGCCTGGCTCACCCTCTCCACCAACCTCCACCGCTGCCCACTGCTCCTCAGGCCTCTCAGGTCTCCAGAATGCTGGCCACCACTGCTTCTGCAGTTGGGGTCTGTGTGGGGTGGTCCCTTCCTGCGCCAAGACTGAGGTCCTTGGACCCACTTCAGGAGAGCTTGGCTGGTGTTGACATTGGCATAAAAGATGACAGAGCTTCTTCCATGAAGAAGGGACTCCTGACACACTGATAGCGGAATCAATCCCAGGGCATGGCACATAGTTGCAATTAATGCGACTTTTTTTCTTTTTAAAGTGATAGTACCTAATAAAAGGCAATTTGTTAGGGAAGTCACATTCCTTGGACCAAAACCTATGTGTCAGATAACAAGATTCAAGGGCAGCTTGGCCTCCCACCTAGTTTGATCAGGACATCAGGCTTGGAGACAGGCCAGCAGGGAGGTCAGGGCATCTGATTGGGCCCCCGGAGTCTGGAGCGGGCTGGCTTTCCCGGGATAGTGGGTGGGCCGGACGGAGGCAAGCTCCCATCCCCCACCCCCAGGCCCCCGCATTTCTCACCAAGTTTTCACCTTTTATGAGAAGGGACTATTTTTAACCAGCCTGTCAACACCCCTGTAATTATTTATTTTTCACATTGAAAACTGACAAAGATGCTACATCTGAGGCAGCGTAAAGCCTCCTTAACAGCATGGAAGTGGGGGGAGCATGGAATGCGTGGAATGCAGGTGGAAGAAGACACATTCTGAAAGGAGGCCCTCCAAGGTGGGCTCTGGAAGACGCAGTGAGGCGCTCAGAGAAGGGATTGAACTCTGTCCTGTTGCTTTGATGTCTGGAGGGATGCACAGGACTGATGTCCCACGGGGGAGGTGGTGCCCTCCCAGGGGCTGTTTAGGGTCCAGGGGCAGGCGAGGGGGTGATGGCTGCCCCAGCTCTGGACTCTGGATGGGGGAGATGGCAGGGGGGCACTGAGTCTCCGAGACACGAGACACGTGACACGTTTCTTCAAGAGCGGAGCTGAGAAGTCACCCTGGCCCTGAGAGCACGGACCTGGGAGTGTCTTCAAGGCCAGATTCCTTCCCTGATTCCTGCCGGGGGCCCAGAAAGCTCCTGATGCCAGCCCCAGAGGTGCAGCTTGCCCTTGTGTGGATTGCACTCTGGTCAGGGCACCCACTGACCACCTGATGCCTGGAGATCGATCCCCTTGTGGGATGTGCCACTGAGCACTCCAGGTACCCAAAGCGGCCCAGGCTGCCTCGGGATGAGGTGAGCAGCTGTCTCCAGAGATGCTTGGAGAGCCGGCGTTGGCCCTCCTGGAAGTACGGTGCAGAGAATCTGAGCATCATAGGGGATGGCGGGTTGGTGGGGAGGATGGGGGAGCGGTTTGACTGGAGTGCCCTCAAGGTCCTTCCCAGCCCTGGGTTCATGATGGGCCCAGACTTTTGGAAACCCTGAAAAGAGGAGAAAAAATGACTAATTGATGCCGGAACTCAGATTCCCCTCCCCCTCCCCTTCCCTCCCCCACTCCAAGTGTGCTACTCACATCTTTCAGCCTGGTCTTCGAACAACTTCAGGATGCAAGGGCACTGAGTGCTGTGCACGCAGCAGGCTGTTCATAGACGCTTGTTGAAGACTTCCCACTGTTGACAAAACTTGATGAGTTCTCTATTTAGATAAACCTGATCTGTGCCTCCCCTACCAAGCCAGTGCATCTGTGTCAGGATGATGTACCCAGATCGTGATTGTGACCCGGTGGCCCTGCACATTCAGCGGACGCCTTCAGGGGAAGACGTGACAGAAAGTAACCAGCCGGCCAGACAGGGAGCGGGGACTTCTTGCCTCCGACCTCAGCTGGTCCCGTGACCCCAGTGGCTCCATCTGAGTCACCGAACCGGCCTAGAGCTCCCACAGGTCATCCTGAAATTCAAGAGCTTCTAGAACAGCCCCACCAAGGACGATGCTGGAGCCTGGACTAGAGGACCAAACAGGTGCCTATCGGGGGCTCTGCTGCTGGCTAGCTGGGGATGACTTTCTTTCCTGGGAATCTAGTACCTCATTTCTGAGATGAGACCGTCAGAGTGGTTCTGCAGTTTCTTCAAGACTGCAAGCCCCAAAGGCAAGACCCCCGTCTTCTTCTTTGCCCTGCAGTCCCCACCCAGCAAGCAGTAGGGCCCCGTGCGGGCATCCTTCTGGGCTGCATCGGCTGCAGTGACTGCGGAACTGTATCCTCGGTGCTCGCACCCACACTGGCTCCTTTTCCACAGAGACAGCTCTGGGGCCAGGCCACTCTCCAGGGCAGCCGTTCTCCATGCCGTAACCTAGCCCGGGGCCTCCATGCCTCCTAAGGTGGGGAAGAGAGAGATGGAAGGTAACCACCTCCATCTGCAGCGACTGCTTGCATCTCATTGGCCAGAACTGGCCACATGACCCCACATCCCACATCCCATCTGGTCTTCCACCTCTCAGACCCCAGAAGGAGGACTATGAAATGGGATCTGGTGAACATGAAAGACTGTCTCTGCCTCTTACGTTTCTCTTAAATGAGCAAATAAATGAAAGCTTGCCCAAGGCCTGGTGGGTGGCCGTTGGTGGGGTGAGGCCACGGCCAAGAAGGCACAGTGATTGTTTAAATGTTGCTTAATTCCAGGAGCGCTTTGTCCTTTAAACGCATATGAGATGCCTTATTAACACTTCAATTAAATCCTCATTTAGGGCAGCATTTTAAAGGCATTTCCGAGCGAGTGAGCCAGCCCTGGGCTTTGGGTGTCTGGTTGGTCCTGGCCTCAGGGAGAGACGCTGTCTCACGATCCTGCAGCCCACGGGGTGATGGATTGCTCTGAGAGACCGCGGCTGACCCTGGGCAGGGGGCAAGGAATGAGGTTCTAATGATGGATGACCCAAGGAGGCTGGTTTAATTTCCCACCATTACCTGCCACTCTGCGGCCGGCGCCTGCGTCATTTCCCAAGCTCTGTCCATCCATCAAGCAAACATGAGGTCAAAGGTGCTCCTCATTTCTTTGCTGGAGGACCTGGTGCTGGGGGGGAGGGAAGGGGGGAGGGAGGGTGGGGGGAACGTCTGCCCTTCTCAGAGGCAGGATGGGAGTTTAGCAGAACCAGAAGAACCGGTTAGAAACCTCTGGTCTGGGCTGGTGAATGTTGCAGGAAGAGCGGGGGTTTTGGGTGCTGATTTCCGACCGGGGGTGTGGACCGCTCGTGCAGACCCTCCCCATTGCTGGACACACAGCTCAACGAGGACACCGTCTGGAATTGCCTGCTGGTCGATTGCACCACGGGACAGAACCTTCCCTCCAGACGGGGCTGTATTCCTCCCTCATATTGCTATTCCAAAAAGGGGCACCGTTTTGTCTCCCTACCCACCTGAACCCTCCCTGGTGGAGGTGTTGCATTTGTGTGTGTGTTTTGAAGTGTGGGTAGAGAGCAGCCAGGGACAGCAGAAGGGTGTCCCATATGTTAGTGACAAAGCTGTCTCATCACTGGCAGGGGCTGGCGCCTCCTCCCTCCTGCCCTCACCCCCTCTGCCCTGGCCCCCTCCTCTGAGCACTTGGTCCATCCGGGCAGGGGCATCCTTGGCCTATAAGGTCATGCCGAATCCCTCAGTGCGGTGCCAGCAAGTTTGATGCCCCGGATGATTCACCCCAGCCTGCCACACTCTCCTTCTCCGAGGTGTCGGTTGCCTGCCTTTAAAAATAGCTCTATTGTTTTCTTCTGATTATAACACAGATCTATCGTTATTGCAAAAAAAAGTTCAGAAAATTCAGAAAGTTGAAGGAGATTGTCACCAACCCCCCCAACTAGCGACCACCCTGCGATTCCATCGTTACTGCAAAAACAGTTCAGAAAATTCAGAAAGTTGAAGAAGGAAACAGTGACCACCCCCCAACCCCCGCTAGCGAGCACCCCGTTTCTGAGCAGAAAGACGTGCATGTGTGCACAAGCCCAGGCTGTGCACTTACTGTGTTATAACCAGCTATTTCCCACTTCTGAGTTCTGTGACATCGTCCACGTCCACAGATGCTGAGCCTTCAATCACTTTCTTGGCTATACTGAGTCGCTGCTAAGAACCCAGTTTCCATTCGGGCTGGGTGTGACCTTGGGTGCAGCAGGGAACGCTCCCTGAACAGCCCCCACCTCTGACCAGGGCTCCAGGCTTCAGGGAGACGATGCTCACTTGTGCACAGGGTTTGGCCCAGACCTCAGGCCGCTGGCATCCTCTGCGCCCCGACTCCTGCGAGCCCCCCGCTGTGATTCCCCTGCACAAAGTGCAGAGCAATGCACCCCATTCTGCTGAAGGCTGATGAGCTGTTTTCAGTTTTCCTCCTGTAAACATCACAGCAGTGGCCATCCTTGATGTTGAGTCTTTGCTTTCTTGGCTGATTTAGCTCTAAGATAATTGCCTACAAGAGGAGCTTCTCCGTCCCTGGGTCCCTCTTTGTACGATTTTGAATGTGTTTAGGAAATAGATCCGACAGGGTCTGACGTTGCTTTTAGAAACATCACCCAGTGCCCGAGTTTGCACACAGGCCACAATGTGCAGGGTGGAAGGGGCTGGCCAGAGGGAGCTTGGCCATCGGAAGCCCCCGGCCCTTCATAAGCTGCAAGGCTGCTTCCAGATTCCTGGAAGCTGGAGTCCAGCTTAGCCCACTTTCTAGGCTCAGGCAGAGAGGGTGCTCAGTGGAGGAGCTGAGAGGACACACAGGGCCGGGGCAGGTGGAACTCTGGAGCTCCGACCTCACCTTCTCCTCCGGCCCCGCCCGCCTACCTGTGCCCTCCCAGGGCAAACGCATGGCCGACTGAGGAGCTGAGTCTGAAGACGGAGTGGCCGATGCTGAGAGCTTGGCGGTTATCACGGGGGTCTTGCTGCTCCCCAGGGATTTTCTTGCTGTGCTTTTAGTCCCAGCCAACTAATTATGATGAAAGAAAAACTCTGGGCTGTAGCCTGGAGAAATAGCATCCGCTTTGGAATTTGCCAGTGCTCCCCGCTCATTAGGTTGTCTGTGCCTCATTTTATTTTTTTAAATTTTGTATTTATTTATTATTTTTTTTTGCGGTACGCGGGCCTCTCACCGTTGTGGCCTCTCCCATTGCGGAGCACAGGCTCCGGACGCGCAGGCTCAGCGGCCATGGCTCACGGGCCCAGCCACTCTGTGGCATGTGGGATCTTCCCAGACCGGGGCACGAACCCATGTCCCCTGCATCGGCAGGCGGACTCTCAACCACTGCGCCACCAGGGAAGCCCTGTGCCTCTTAATAGTCGTTAACCCATTAGGCCCTGGCCCGAGCACCTCCCTGAGTCGTGGGGAATGCTGACCAGTGCCACCAGCTTCCCATCTTGAGCAGAGCCCATAGCCCACCTGGTGCCCGTGGGCCGCTTGACCACACCTGCCCCTCCCCCCACTCTGGGTGTGGGTCCTGCCAGCCCTGCGTGACGGCGGCGCCTCAGGGGCAGGCACTTGGCCTTGCTCATCCCTATTCCCTCGCAGGTCTGGACTCTAGCAGAGTTCAGGGGAGACCAGCTATTGACCATCAGTGTTCAGCTGCCCATCAACCCTGCTGCGCCAGCCCTGGTGTCCCTGCAACCTTCTACCCAGCGGCCATAAGGGTGGCTGTGTCTGCGCTTCCCCGGATGGCTGTCCTCCACCCAGCGTGGAGTAGGGTCTTCACGATCATGTGCTGAAGGGGTCAGTGTACAGATGAGGTCTACGCGTGTGATACAGGTGTTCCTTCTGCACACCACCGAGACCCACCCAGGCTCTCCCTGGGCCGCCATGAAGGACGTGCCTCGGACACCAGGGAAGGCGGGGTCAGCCCACCTCGGCCTCACAAACCCTGTAGCTGGAGCAAGTCCATCTGGTAGCCCTTGGCCAGCCCTTCTTGCTCCTCACCCTCTGACATGCCCACCGCGCCAGCCAAGTGCTGCCCAGCCCCCAGGCTGCCCTCACTTGCCCGACGAGCGCTCCCTCTGGCCGGACTCTGGCAGTTAAGTCGTGCCCTGGAATGGCCCAAGCATCATCCTGCTTGTGTTGCCAAGGACCGTGCTGTTTTGCCTGGCATTTGCTTTTATAACTAGATAATAGTCGTAGCTGTTATTTATCATGTGCTCATTAACAGGCAAAGCGCTCTTGGCATCCCAGTCTTGAATCCTGAGAAGAAGACTGCAGGGAGGTTATCCTTCATTGTATTTTAGAAATGACATCCAGAGGGCTGTCCCCCACCCCTACCCCCAAAATCCCTCATCTGGAAGGGAGGATCGGGATCCCGCTCTGTGCCCAGATCTCTCTGCTCTCTGAGGGAGAGGCTGGCATGGTGACCTTAAGCCTGGCTTGTGTCCTTCCCAGATACAGGCTGAGGCACACAGCTCTGGGGCTTCAGGGGTGGCGGGTCAGTGTGAAGCCGTGGGGAGTGGAGACCAAGGGGCAGGTGTGTATCCAGCCAAGGGGCTGCACTGCGCAGAGCCACCTGTGCCCACTACTCATTGCAAGGATGAGGAGGGGAAGCGAGGCCCTAAGACCCGTCTTCAGACAGTGATCCTGGACCCTGGCCGATCCTTCTTCCCTGACAGGAAGGCTTGGTCCTTAGGGAGACCGTCCTTCTGGCAGGACTCAAGTGGATCTGACCCAGACAGCACAACCCCAGCTGCACTCTGGAACCTTCTCTCCCAGCACAACTTAAGAACGATGTTCCCAAGTCATCCCCCGTGTTGCTTTGGGGGTTGTACTGCCCGCAGCTCCCTGGGTTCCAGACTCGTTAGCGCCACGTAGTCCCGGGAAGCCCAGCCTCGGAAGCCAGAGCTGGAGACCCGCAGGTGATCCTCAGCCCTGGGCCAGCTGCTTCTCACCCGCTCCGCCCTCCAGCACCGTCAGCTGCCAGATGGCCGGGAGCCAGGCTGTCCAAGGACACGGTCACTCCCCTCCAAGGAATAAGGACATCAGTGGGGAGACAGGTGAGAACGTTTCACTGAGTCCCAGGGACCCCCAGGCTGCTTGCGGGCCAAGCCAGGTGTAGTGATGGGGAAAGCTGGGGAGAACAGCAGCGGGAAGCCCCCTGCTGAGGGCAGCGTCCCTCCCTCCTTGTGTGGAACGGTGTCAAGACTTTTTTTTTTTTTGCGGAGAAAATCACAGCGTCCTTCCCCCGGCTGGGCTTGCACGGGCAGCGGTCACCATGCACACCAGGCACCATGTGGGCTCTGGACACGCTTCCCCCCCTGTAGCCCCCATGACCACGTGAGACGTCTTTCGTGGATGCGGAAACGGAGGCTCAGAGAGGTGGGAACTCCCCCAAGGGCACGTGGGTCGGCGGCGGGATTCCAGGTAGAGGAAGGGCCACACCACCACTCAGCGTGCTTGGTGGGCCCGGAGTCAGGGCCACAGGGGCTCTCGAGGGGCTGGGCAGGACTAAGTGTCTGTCATCCCTCGACCTGCCGCAGTGCCCCGCCCTGCTCCTCGGGCACCGAGGCCCTGCAGACAGGAAACCGAGGCACTCCTGTAGGACGTCATGGTTGGGGCAGAAAACTCAGAGTGGTCAGGCCACCGTCCTTTCAGTGGGGCACGAGCGAAGGTATATGGATCAGGAGCGAAGTGTCCAGCCGAGGAGCGGCTGAGCACATCTGACATGGGATTTGGGACTCCGCTAGGCTGTGGTTTCCCCGTAGCGCCAGGCACGGGGCGGGGGCCGTGGGCTGATGCCCGGACCTGCTTTGTCAGGAAGCATCACTGTGGCTCCTCTGGCTCTGGTTATGCAGCCCCCGAGGGCCTGGAGTACTCACGGAGCCCTGCCCTGTCCCCGGGATGGAGGAGGCTGAGAGGGACGTCCCGAGTCGGGGGTGGGGGGAGGGTCTCTGTCCCCTGGGGCTTCCGGCCCACCTGGAGGCGCCAGGCACACAGGTGAGTCAGCAGCACGTGGCGATATATAAACCAGTGCCCAGCACTCGGGACACGCTGGGGACAGGTTGTGCACGTCCCTGAGCAGTGACATTCCTGTGATCACATGGCGTCCTGAGGACAAAAGTTGTTCCCGGTCAGAGCTCTGGGACCAGAAATCTGCTGATGGATCACTTATGCTTTGATAGTCCTCCAGAAAGGGGAATGACAATGGCTGTCCTTCACTTGTCCAGAACCGAAGAGGGCAGCTGGTCTTCCAGAAAGAGAGAAAGAGACAGAGAGAGACAGACAGACAGAGAGAGGCAGAGAAAGAGAGAGAGAAGGAGAGAGGGAGATAGACACAGAGAGATGGGGAGGGGGGCGAATATCCATCTTACTGGCCAGGGATGGCAGTGAGGGGCCCAGGGTCTCTTGGACACTGGAAGCTGAGCTGGGACCAGGCCTCCAGGCTCCCACGTCCACCTGGACAAACCCTACGACAGGCCAACCACAATGGGGCGGGTCCCTGCTTTCCCAGAGCTCACTCTTTAGTGGAGAAACATACGAAACAACTACGTTACAAATAGCTTTTATTGAAATGATCATTAAAAAAAAATCTTTTAATTGTTATATAATTGTACGGTTACAGAGAAACTGCACAGACAGTACAAGGTATTCTCATATACGATTGTGTTTTCTCTCTCCCTCTGTCACCACACACACACGTGCAGACACGTCTATACCATTTTCCGAACTATTTGGGAGTAAGTTGGAAAACCACGTGGCTGGCCCTTTGCCCTCAGTGTCGGCCCCGAACAAGGACAGAGCTCATATAGTCACAGTGCAATGATCAAAGCCAGGAGATCATAGTTTTCACTGAGGCACCGTCCATATTCAAGGTGGTCCAGTTGGGCTGTGCATTCTCAGGAGGTCCACCCAGAAGTGAGGTTGTATCTTTCTCAGTGCATCATCCCTGGAGGCGGATGTTGTCCTTTCAAGAAATTAAGAAAAGGGGGCTTCCCTGGTGGCGCAGTGGTTGAGAGTCTGCCTGCCGATGCAGGGGACGCGGGTTCGTGCCCCTGTCCGGGAGGATCCCACATGCCGCGGAGCGGCTGGGCCCGTGAGCCATGGCCGCTGGGCCTGCGCGTCCAGAGCCTGTGCTCCGCAATGGGAGAGGCCACAACAGTGAGAGGCCCGCGTAATGCAAAAAAAAAAAAAAAAAAAAGAAATTAAGAAAAGAAAACAATATCTCCTTGATGATAGCCTCCATATTTACCACCCCCCGTGCTCTTCCCTCCGCACTCCAGCTGGGGACATCGATCTAGAGTCAATTCCTTCATCCCAAAGAACCTTCTCTAATATTTCTTATAGTGCAGGTGACAAATTCTCTCAGTTTGTGTTTATCTGCAAATATCTTCTTCCACCTTCATTTTTGGAGGATATTGTCACCGATATGTCCTCAATCCCATACTTTCTGTTCCTCATCACTTCTGGTAAGAAACCAGACATCATCTATATCTTTATTCCCTTGCAGGCAATGAGTCTGCTCTGAAGAGCTTCTTCTTAATCTTTGGTTTTCAGTGATTTGATCATGATGTGTTTAGGAGTCGTTTTCTTTGTATTTCTTCTACTTGCAGGTGGCTGATACGCTTGAATCTGTAACTTTTCTGTTCTTCACAAAATTCGGGGAATTTTTCATCATTAGTCCTTCAAGTCTTTTGTTTCTGGCCCATTCTCTCTCATAAAGAGATGTATGTTGTATCTCTTGATATTTTCCCACTGGTTGTGGAGGCTCTGTTCATTTTTTTCAATATTCTTTCTGTCTCTCCTTCAGAGAGGAGATTTTCTATTGCTCCATCTTGCAGTTCGTGGGCCCTTTCTCCTGCCACTTTCAGTCTGTTGTTAACTCCATCCAGCAAGTGTCACAATTTCACATGTTGAGCTCCTTAGTCCTAGAATTTTCTTTTTATTCTCTTTTATAACTTCCATTTGTTTACTGAGATTTTCCCTATTCATTTTTGATGAAATAATTTTCTTTGAGTACTCAAATATATTTCTATTAGCTGCTTTAACTCTTTGTCTGCTATTTCTAACATCTGGGTCTTTTCAAAGTCAGTCTCTATGAACTGTTTTGTTCCCCCTGTTTATAGGTCACACTTCCTTATTAACATGTCTAGTCCCTGCGCATGGGGCAGTTATGGGGGTTTCCGCTGAGCTGGAAGCCGCCGCTGGCAGTGCCTCAATACCTCCAAGCTGAGAGCTCCCGGGCCCTGGCCGCCAGGGGTGAGGAGGAGGCCGTGTCCTGCCCCTGCCACAGACGGGCACCAAGCCACGGGCACAGGAGAGCCTGCAGCTGCTGACAGTCAGTGCGGTGCCAGTGGAAAGCCCGTGAGTGGCTGTTGTGAAAAACGTAGGCATTGCCCAGGGCATGAATGATAACAAACCTTCAAAAGAAAGCGTGAAAAAGCAGCTGTGGTCTCCGCCTGGCTGGGACAAGCCCCCAGGTGAGCCCAGGCACTGACTGTGCCAGCTGGGGATGAGATCATTATCTAGGGCGAGGTCACGGCATTCGGAGCCCTGGTGGGAAGCATGGTGCCCACTCTGCTCTTGTTGAAAGACTTACATCAGCTTATTACGGGCTCCAGGGCTGTGTGGACAGGAGCCTCCCTTGATCTTGGATCCTGGAAACCAGCGCCCAGGTCAGGGGCTCCTTGAAAGGGTAGAAGCCAGGGAGGTTGGGCCTTGATGGGCACTCAGGACGGAAAAGTCCACACTACGTTCCATTAGGTGGGGAACAGGACGGAGGGAGGGAGGGCACCTCGTTCCCCGGTTGCTCTTACCTGCGCCCAGGCTCCTGGGAGACAGCAGGTGAGAGGTCCCTGACCTTCAATGCCAGCACCCTGGATGGGCAGGACACGGAGCATCTTCCCAGGTAGAGTTGGGCCCGCCCACATGTCCACGTTTCTGCCCAAGACGTCTTCCCGCCTGGGTAATGTTTCCATCCGAGGCGCCGCTCAGGTGCACTGTGCTCTATCCAGGCCTCCAGGTGCTGGCCTTCCTGGACACAGCTTCTTCGCAACTCTGTGCCCCCATAACCTGGCTGCTATGCCCAGGTCATACGTGGACACCATGACCTGTAGTCAGTGTACCCCATGGGTGCCTCCCCCAGGGTTAGGAGCTCCGTGAGGGGCAGCCAACTGGGAAACCCCGAGACCCTGGACCAAGAGGGATGCTTCTTAGTTCAAGAAGGGCTCCCTCTCAGGCTCACCCCACACGTGCTCCTGGCTCCCCAGGGCTTTGGGCCTCTGCTGATATCCCCACTGCCCAGGTCACTTGGTCACTCCCCACCTGTCATGTTCCCTGAAAGCTGGTATTTCCAGTGCTCAGGAAATTCACATATCCATGTGCCGGGGGTTGTGTTGTGTCCCCCAAAGAGATGTTGAAGTCCTAAGCCCTGTACCAGTGACTGTGGCCTTATTTGGAAACAGGGTCCTGGCAGGAATAATTAAGTTGAGGCAGTCAGGCTGGAGAAGGATGGGCCCTTCATCCAATGTGTCTGGTGTCCTTTTGTTTGGACACCAATGTGTTTGGTGTCTCTGCAGAGCAGAGACACAGAGACAGACACACAGAGCAAAGAACGCCCTTGAAGGCACAAACACAGAGAAGGAAAGGAGCAGAGATTGGAGCCACATGGCTACAAGCCAAGAAACCCAAGGCTCGCCAACGACCAGCAGGGGTTGGAGGCGCCTGGAAGCTTCTCCCTCAGAAGGAACCAGCCCTGCCGACCGAGATTTCAGACTTGCAGCCTCCAGAGCTGTGAGACAACGCATTGCTCCTGTCTAAGCCCCCCAGCTGTGGTCCTTTGTTATGGGGGCCCCAGGAGACCATTACACGTGTACCCTGAGACCTGGCTGCCACCCCATCCTTGAGGACAGCCTGTGAGAAAGCAGCCACAGTTCCACGGATGTGTTTTATTTTCACCTCTTTGGATGATCAGAGACAAATCTGCTTTCCACCCTCGCTCCCTCCCAGCTCCCGCCCTCCTCAGGGAACGCAGTGCTTTTAAGGAAACTGGTTTACGTGATCAGAAGGAGGAGAAGGCTGCTAGATGCCTGGCCTGAGCTGGGAAAGGAGACGAGAGAGAAAATGAGGCCGAGGAAGCGGATGAACCGGCCTGGCCTGAGTCTCCGTGCCTGCCGGGGCGGGGCTCCTGGGGGCCTCGCAGCAGGGTCCCGGGGTCCTGGCCTGGAGGGGCAGTGTGGACGTGCAGAAGCCCGCCCCACCTACGTTTGTGCCCTCCAGCCCAGGAGCCCCCGGCATTCCCAGGGCTGCTGTGACGGTGGAGGCTGTGTCTGGGGAGGGATGAATCACAGGGTTCAGGTCCCAGCTCTGCAGCTTGTGAGTCCTGGGGCCTTGGGCGAGCTCCCTGACCCCTGAGACTCATTCCTCATCTGAAAATGGAATAATTAATAATAGCAGCAGTAATAATCTGAGTCATCGTAATGTCTCTTGCCGGAGCATGATGCTTAACTCTGTGTCCATGTGGTGGGGCCACAGGGCCCAGAGGCCTGGTTCAACAGTGCCCTGGGCGCGTCCGTGAGGGTGTTCCTGAGAGAGACTAGAGTTAGATTTGATGGACTGAGTGAAGAGGGCCCCCCCCCCATGTGGGTGACCTCATCCAACCCACTGAAGACCGCCCCCAACCCAGAACACAAAAGGGAGGAAAGGCAAGTTGCTCTCTGCCCGGCTCCTCCAGCTGGGATATCCACCTTCGCCTGCCTTTGGATCTGGACCTGAACTGACACCATGGGTGCCCCTGGTGTCCAGATACTGACCACAAATCTTGGGACTTGTCAGCCTCCGTAATTGTGGGAGCCAATTCCTTATAACAAATCTCTTTATCTGTATACATCTCCCGTCAGTCCTGTTTCCCTGACTTAGACAGGAGCTGGGGTGGCACTAAAAGGAGACGGTGGAGGCCACCTGGGCAGAGGGTGGGGCAGGTGAGCCTGCTCCCTGCAGGAGCCGTGGCTACCCTGACTCTGGCGGGTCCTTTCCATCGCTGGTTGCCTAGCAACAAGATGGGCATCACAGACACCTCCAGGGATGTTCTGAAGACTAAACCATATAGTCCAGGGACCAGCAAACCCACGAGCTAAAGCCAGCCTGTTTGTGGAAATGAAGTTTTACTGGTGGAGGACCATGCCCATTTGTTTACCTATCCCAGCTCTCTGCTCTGATGGCAGAGCTGAGTACTTACCACGGAGGGTGTACGTCCTGCATAGCCTCAACATCTACTATCCGGCCTTTTCCAGAACGAGTTTACCGCCCTCCCCCCCCAATGATGTCATAGCCACGTGAGGGGTCTCCATGGGCTGTGCCCTGTAGGCGGGAGTTGGCTTGCTCTCTGGCCCCGCATGGGCGCTGGGTTTCCCAGTTCGAAGGGCCTCCCCCAGGCTCACAAAGGGATTTCCATGGCCAGGGGGGCCCAGGCCCGGCGTTGTCCTCTATTGGTACCCCTCATGCCTCCTTCTGGAGGCCTTGCCTTCCTGTACCATCACTGCTCCCTGTGGCTGGCACACGGCCCGACAGAGGTGTTAACTGTCAATGAAGGTGTTAACTGTCAATGAAGGTGTTAACTGTCAATGAAGGTGTTAACTGTCAATGAAGGTGTTAACTGTCAATGAAGGTGCTTGCCGATCGTGACCGTGCTACCTGACAATTAGGAGCCGGCTACTGAGGGCCGTCGCAATGTAGGAACTTTCTAAATGGGTTGGAAAGGCAGGAAACCCTTCAGAATCCCAGCGCAAGCGCAGAGGGGATGGGCTCGCAGGCAGCGCGATATATGCAGGATGCAGGCAGCTGCTCACAGGTGGGCAGAGACCCGATGCCTCATGGAGCCAACTCGTTCATGAGTCACTTCAGAAAGTGGCCCTCGGGGTTCAGAAACGTCCACTGGGCAGAAAGAGGCCTGTGTTTCCACCAGCAAAGGCGGCGGGGAGGGTGTGTGTGCAGTGAGTCGAGCCTGCAGTGTTTGACCTGGAGAAGCTGGGATGGGGCGGCCGGGCAGGAACAGACAGCTGGGGCCCCTCTCCTCCATTGGAGGCCGTGTCGCTGGTCCAAGCTCCACAGAGGGTTTGTGGCAAGTCTGGGGGCCTGGGAGCTCCCCACACCTTGCCCCTCCCCCTTCTCAGGTTAACTCCCATCAAAAGAGACCCACTTGTTCTCAGTGGCCAGTGTGCCCAGATGAAGATGAGAACTCACAGCCAGGGAATCTTTAAGGACCTCAGGGAGGAGAGGGAAGGTGGGTGTGACAGGGAGGATGGGGGGCTTCCTGGAAGAGGGGGTTGAGCCTGCCTGGGAAGGCCAGGCAGGATTTGGGTAAGTGAAAAAGAGAGGGCAAGGCAGGCCAGGGCAGGGGGAGCAGGTGACGGAGAGCTGGGGACTTCAGGTAGAGAGGGAGGGAGGGCGTGCGTGCCAGGAGCAAGGACCAAATTTCTCGTGGATTTCACCTGGTGCCTCACGGGCTCTGGAGTGAGGACTGGGGAGCAGGGCCCCACTGAGGGAGGGGGTGAGGAGAGAACAGGAGGGGAGATGCTCCCCGGGGCCCCTGCTGCGCAAAGGCCATTTGCAAAAACCGAAGTCCTGGGAATGAGCCCCCTTAGCTCAGGGCGTTGCCTGACAGGTGCCCAATGAACCCAGGGCAGCCCTCCTTCAGGGGCAACGACCTGCAGAGTCTGGGCGGGCCAGGCTGCCTGGGCCTGCCCGCTGCACTTCCTCTCCCTCCTACAGGGGCACATCCAGGGAGCAAGCATCCTGTATAGAGCTGGGGCCGAGCCTACAGCCCTGGATGATGCACCCAGCAGACAGTGCACCCATCCCCCATCAGAGGCCGGGCGTCCCGCAGGGCGCCATGTGACCACTATGTTTGTGGACACGCTGCAGGACAGCCTTGTGTGGCGAGCAGGGTGGGGCTGGCCGGGCCTCATGACCTGTGGACTGGCTGATTCGAATAATCTCTGGGGTCTGGGGCACGGGGGCCACCCCCAGTGGTCTGGTGCCTGGCCCCGGGGCAATCCAGTGGAGGTATAGTGGTCCCAGATAAGGGGGTGTTGGGAGTGGACGTAGTCACCTACCAGGATCTCCAACTGGGGTCAAGACAGCATTTCAAAAACTCCCAAAAGACACCAGGATGGATCTCTTCCTGCAGACTCTATCTGTTCCATGGACATGGGTTCTCACGTGCTGGCTGGGCAGTTACAGACACGGCCTAAGTCCCCCCCACCCCAGGACACCGTCCTCCTGTCCCTTGTACACGCCATGCTCGCTGCCCCGCCCCCAAGGGGGGCCCTTCCTCGATCCACACACCCCCGGCCTCTTCCCTCCCTGTGGGTTTCAGCTCCACTGTCCCTCTGTGGAGGCTGATGGCAGAAGTTCCCATGGCCTCAGCCACCCTCTCAGCCCAGGAGCCCTGGCCTGTCTCCTCTGTTGCCCTTCTCAGCATCTGCAGTCGAGCCCTGGAGGCTTCCTGTGGCTGTTTCTCGTCCATCCCCTGCATGCCGTCCTTTCCAGGAGAATGGGGCTGTATCTTGCTCTGTTGCTTGGTGCCTGGCATGCAGGTGGTACCTGCAAGTCGCTGATGGAGTGCAAGTGAACCCCAGAGGCCAGAGTCCTTGGAGGAGGGTCGGTCTGGTGGCAGAATCTCCCAGCTTACCTCCAGGACAGGAGGATGCTTCTGTAAGGTAAGACCTGAGGTGGGAGGGGACCAGCTTCTATGGGCCGAGGTCTTCTCCCACTCCCTGGAAAATCGGCTCTTCAGATGGAAATACACCTGATTGTTACTGAAATGCAGTGCATTCAGGACAGTTGGAATTTTGATAAAAATAATAAATCCCTAAATATTTTATTTTCCCATGGCTGCACTTGGACACGAGCATCAGGGCCCTTCTCAAGGTGGAGAATGTCGGGAGCTGATTGATGGAAATGAAAAATGGCACCAGAAGAGACCCCTGATTGAGAAATCCTCCTGGTAAGCATTTCAATGCTTCCCTCAATTGATTTTAGATACCAAGATCCCTGATAAAGTGGAAATTTACAGTCTTGCTGCTAAATTCCTTCTCCAGCCTATCATCGACTCAACAGATGGTGTTTCTTCAGGCTACCTTTAATGGCCCCAGAAATTAAATTAGTGAAAAATGGAGAACTCCCATACTATTAAAAGTCACCCGTGGCTTCAGGAATCTGGTGAATTTCCATTCACAGAGGCAGTCCTCTTTGAAAAGGGGTGGAAAATGAGTTTCTGCTGTAAAAAGAAAATGCAGATCTGTCCCCCACTTGGCTCTTCGGGCCAAACCCAGGGGCTGGGGCTGCGGCTGGGGCCCCTGCCTCCTCCCTCAATCCAGAGGGGCTGGCGTGTTTCTGGCCGTGAAGATAAAATGCTGGATCGGCGAGGGGGGACCCAGTACCCCCAGCAGGCATGGTGTCACGCACACTTGTCTGGAGCAGAGCAGAGAGGCGTCACCCTCTCTGCAGCCACACTGTGTGTCAGGCACACAGACACAGAAGGTGCTCACCCAGGGACACACAGGTATCCCCAGTGTGAGATGAGGGATCGGGGCTCAGGTGCCCCCAGTTCTCTGGGATCCCAGGCACCTTCCTCTGTCCAGGGATGAGCCCCTCAGGGCCAGGGCCTCTTCTGAGCAGAGGCCAGCGCCATCCTCCGGCAGCGGGTGGCCAGTGATTCCCGGCCTCTTTCCCCACCATCCTCACATCATCCGGGGAAACCTCAGAAGGCTCCCTGATGCCACCATCAATTCTCCTGACCGTCCAGTCCCCCCGTCTCGCTAAGCCATCTGCTGCTTTGTGAAACCATCCCCGCAAACTTTTTCAGGGACCAAGATGACCTGGACCATGGCAGGTCTTAAAACCACAGACCCACACCCCAAATTGCCCTCGAGTGAGTAGTCTCAGGAGTGTTGGGTGAAAGCCGATTCCGGGTCCTGGAAGAGTTAGGATGTGCCCTTGAGGTGTGGTTGGTCCAGCCCCAGACAGCCACTGGTACTGCGTCGGAGGTTCAGTCTGAAATCCGTGAGAATGAAGCGTGTGTCCTATTTTTCCTCCACAGATGGACTTCTGTTCATCACATTTGCATGCCTATTCACCCAGCGAGTTGTGAGTTCCTACTGGCTCCTGCTTGGGATCTTAACTAATTCATCTTGAAAACTGGGCCAAGAGACGCCCCCCCGCCCCCGACACACCCACCTCTGCAGGGGCCTGCTTCTTGCCTGAGAAACCTGGGTCCACAGTCACTCACATGGGGTGAAGAAATACGAGGTGACACAAGGTAGAATTTGCCCAACGCAGGGGTGCCCGCTGACAGTGCCCTTGAGAAGGTGAGGCCTTCCTCCTCTGCGTTTGAAGAGAGATGAAGCCCCCAGGCCCCGCTCCAAGCAGACACCCGGCAGCTCACACTCTTGGCCCTGGGGAGGGGCTGACATCCACTCTGCTCCCCCACCAGCCTCCCCTTGACCTTGTTGGTGTCAGCAGGGAACCCCAGTTCTGTTGCACACCTGCTGCTGGGTGGGGCGGGGCAGCAGTGAGTCCCAAGGGATCTGCGTGCATGGGATGGGGCCTGCCCGGAGCAGTGGGGACCCTGTCTGAGTCCAAGGACTAGGAAAGCTGGTTCCTGGCTCCCCCCAGCTTCAAAGCAGGGTTCCCAGCCACAGAAGTGGAGTTTCTGGGGTCACAGCCACCCAGGAATTTCACAATATCTGAGACTTAAGAAGAGGCTCAGGGAAACTGAGGGAGGAAGAGGGTATTTCTTGAACTTCCCCCAGATCGTTTCTAAATACTGCCTGTTTCTTCCAAGGGTTCCTTCCACCAGGCAGCACTGAGGGGCCACCCAGCTGCACACTGAGAGCTTTCTTCCCCCACCTCCCCTCCCACCTCCCACCTCCCCTTACACGCCGTGCTGGAAATCGGCTCCATTCCCCCAAAACGGACGACTTTTGTGCATATCTGTGGGAAGGATGGAGACAGGTATGCTTCTCAGCCGGGCCACGCAGTCCCATTCCTGCCCCATCAGTGGAAGGTGCCGGTGACCTAGTTCCACGATGTGCACACACCACACAGATGCTCCACCTCAGCCACGTGATCTGGTGATTGGGGGTCCAGGTGATTCCTGGGTAGCAGCGGGAGCCTTGTTCTCAGCTGGTCTCCTTCCCGAGTTTCCCTGCTGGGAAGCCGGGGAGCTGCCCAGCCCATGATCACCGTCAGCCCCTCATCTGCCTCCCCTCCCCAAGGACGGCTCTGGTGCCCAAACCCAAGACGGAACAGTGTGTGTGTGTCAGAGTCGGAAGGTTGGCTCCAAGAAGACCTGCATCCAAATTCTGGCTCCTCCCTGATCACTGGCACGCTGCTTAGATTCCCTAAGCCTCAGTTCCCTCATCTGTAAAATGGGAAACCAAATAGCTCCTAGGTCATAAGACCGTTGTCCAGGTGAATGGGTTTACTTCATCTTCTAACTGAGGCTCTGGGAGGCTTCTGGGTCCCAGGCACAGTGGGTTGCGGCCTTGCTTCTCTGTGTTTCTCTGGGCTATGCCTTTTCCATGTGTTGGCTCTGTCCTTGGGCTGACTGCCCTCATGGTCACAGCATGGTTGCCAGGAGCCACCCCTTGTCCTTACGTCCCTCTCCTCACCTCAGAAGACTGAGAGCACATCACTTTCTACAATGGTCAAACATGAGTTCTGAGGTTCACTGTGATGGGGCCAGCCCTGTATCAAGGGGCAGACGGTTGGGCCCACTCACGCCTCTGGGCCCACCCCGGTCCTTCAGTGGGGTCAGCGTGCTGTCTGGTGGGGGAGGGGGAGGAACAGATATTGAGCCCCTTGGTGTTTAGCTCTTAGCTTGTTGGCTCTTGACAGCACTCCTGCCATAGCTCTTGATGACATCAGCATCATAACCCCGGTTACACCCCACTCCCTGCCGCTTGCTGGTCTGCACCCGACGAGGTGAACCTGTGACCTTGGCCCGAGTGGGAAACAGCAGCCTCAGATCTGACGGAGAGCTGTAGTCTTAGAGTAACAGGCTATTTTTCTCCTTCTTCGCAAATAAAACCTCTTATTTCCAAATCGACGAGAACATTCTTGTTCCTTTTTTTCTTGTCCACGGCTGATCCGAGAGAGCCTCATGTCCATGGCTCACCTTTTCCTTTGCTCCAGACTCAGGTTTCCCGGGTCACTGTTACACGTGTAAACAGTGAGAGTAAAGCCTGCACTTCCCCCACTTCTGACTGGCACCAAGATGTGAAATGAATAATACTTCGAGTAACGAGACTGGGGGAGCGCAGAGCCTCCTGATTCCTCCCCAGGGTTCTGCTCCCTGCATCTGACAGCCCCCAGGAACTTCAGGCTTTGTGGGGCCACATCCTCCAAGCACCGGGGCGGGGCTGCTCGGCAAAACTTCCCCAATCCTGCTCTGTTCCTGCAGGAGAGAAACTGATGGGGACTGCACTGGTGACCCCAGTTCCACCATTTCTTTGTTTTTTAAGACTCACTTTCTCCTACACGCCATTCTCCTGGGCTGACTTAGGACCCACGCTTCTGTTAAGCTGGGCAAAGTTCTCCCACTGGCTCGGGCTGGGGCGGGAGGTAGGACTCAGAGATGCTGTGATTGACTCACCATGGGACACCCTCCCCACCCCGGCCCAGATGTCCCCTCACTCCTCTGTCAGCTGATGGAGAGGCTCAGCCACTGGGGATGCCCGGTGGATCCTGATCACCCTCAGGGGTCCTGGCCAGTTCTGTGGGGACTGGAGAAGGATGGGGTCATTACCTGGCCCACTGATTACACAGCGGGGGCTCCTGGCAGGCGATGTCTGTCTTGACGTGGAGCCCTCTTCCCGTCGGCCACACCCCTCGCCAAGTGTGAGCCCCCAGCAGGCAGCCAGTTCACCCCGGGTCCTGTGTGGGAAGAATGAAGGGCCGAATGAGCCAACATCTCGGCCGTCTCTCGGCTTCACGGAGAGGCTGGCTGACTCATCAACCAGGGACACCTTCTAGAAAGTATGAGAATTTCCAAAGATGTGGGTTTTGCTAAAAATACCCACCACCCTCAGGCCTTGGTGCCTAAATTCCCCTCGTGTGTTTCTAAGGCATCGAGGTATGAGTCTCGATTCTGATGCTGCAGTTTCTGGGGTCCCTGTGGACCCCGGGCTGCCAGGGGCTGCAAGCGGCTCTTTGGCTGCTCAGCAGAGGGCGGGGGCACCTCCCCTGCTCCTGTCCACCCCCAGCTCATGAAGGTCTCAGGGGTCCTGCAGCAAAGGCCACTCCAGGCCCAGTGGTGGGTTCCCGGGAAGCGCTGAGTGCCTTCCCACTTTATCAGGAAGGGTGTGTTGTGACATTCCTGATGGCCCACTGACAGCCACAGGAAAACACTAGTTAGCACGTTAGAGAGGGTTGAGCTTATCGAAGCCATGAATCCTTGAAACTACATCACCCGCCCACGCAGGCTGGCAGGATTCAAGCGATGGTGGCCCTGTGGGAACATCGGACTGGGCGCAGGGGCTTGGGGTCTGTCTACCCCTCTCACACCCCATGGTCACGGCTTAAGGGGCCTTTCTGAGGACACCCCTGCTGGGCTGGTCTTGCTGGGGTGGGGTGGGGAGATGAAAGTGATGGAGGGGCTCCCAGTCCAGCAGAGGGGGAAAGACCATCATGCGCTGGCCGGTTGGCCGTGTGAATCCCTTGGCAGGGATTTGAGAGCCAAGACGTCAGAGCAGCGGGCTTGGGTTTACCGAAAGACAGGGCCATCACCACCTGAGAATCTGCGGACTGGAGTCCAGTCCCACCTCACCGCAGGTGATCTCCCAGCGGCGTGCACGCAGATCCCTGGGGCATGATAAACGTGGTCCTGCTGGGCCACAGGCTGCGCACCAAGAAGCAAGGACTGAGGGTGTCAGCTCAGGCCTCAGTGTGCTCACCTGGAAAATGGCAGTGATCATACCTATTGCATCCATGTCTGTGAGGATTCAATAAGAAGGCCCGGTCTACCTACGACAATGGTAGTATTAAGAGAAGGTCCTGGCTGGGGTCGGGGTTGGTGGAGGATAGGGTGGCCGGGGGACTCAGACAAGCACCCATTGGAGGTGATGCACTCCCCTCTGGGTGCTCCTCTGGCCCAGCACTGACCAGGCACTTGGTGCAGCTTCTCAGAGGCTCCTCCCAGCAAGAGGGCATCATCCCACCTTCAGGCCGAACAGACTGAGGCTCAGGGGACTTCCTGGGGCCGGGACAGGGGAGGGGGTGTGCCAACTGTGATCCGACGCTGCCATCCTCCCAGCCCCCCAGGGCTTCCCCACCCTGGAAGGGCCCCAGCTCCCAGGAAGGTGACATTCATCTGGGAACATCAAGGGTCCAGAGTGGTCCATCAGGGTCACGTGAGGTGGCGGGGGCTACGTCTGGAAAAGTGGGTTCAAGCCAGAGCGTGAGAGACCTTGGGAGCCCCCGAGGGACATGACATCAGACTGTCCCGGCATGGGGGGGGCGCTTCTGAGCAGGAGCCCCTATCAAGTCAGCCCCGTGATCACTTCCATTCACTCATTCATTCATTCATCCAGCACACCTCCACCCTGCATCCCCAGCAGGAGTTTGGGGTCAGCTGTGAGAAGACCGATGAAGCCCCTGCTCCTGTGTCCACTGGGAAAGAGAGAGACTATCACCAAGAAACCCGCGAGATGCAGGTGCCTCGGGGACAAGGCAGGAGGAGTGGTCAGGCACAGCCTCTCCAAGCTGTGCAAAATCTGGCAGGACAGAGGAAATCTGCTGTGGGCAGAGGGACAACACATGCAAAGACCCTGAGGTAGAGGCCAGAAAGGTGGGTCTGAGGACAGAAAAGAAGGGCGGAGCGTCTGGGAGACGCACAGGGCAGGATTCTGGCCGACGGGGGAGGGGTTTACTGGGAGGGCGCGGTGCAGCCCAGGGCTTGCCTTTGTGAGGAGCTGCTGTTCGATGACTTTCCCTGGGAGCTGGGCCGCCTTGCTCACTCTCAGGCCCGCACCCAGTCCAGGGCCTGGGACACAGGGGCTGCCAAAGGAATCCTGGGAGATGAGCAGGTTAGCAACTTTCTCCAGGTTGGGGGGCAGGGCAGGGTGGACACTGGCTATGACCGACCCTCCTGTCTGTGCCGGAGCTCAGAAGGCAAGATGGATGCCCCAGCTGCGTCCAGCCTCCGGGCTCAGAACCCTGGGTGTCCACAGAGAGAGGGCTGGAGTTAGAAGGGCACCGATAGTCCATGTGGTTCAGGTCCTACGGATGCAGCAGCTGCCTGGGGGGTGAGGGACGACACTCCCGAGGACGGAGGGAGACACGCGAGGCCTCTTAGGGCCTGTGGTCGGCCCTGGCTGGCTGTCACTTGGGCCAAGTGTACCATGATGCCCGGGGGAAAGGGCTCCTCCCACAGAGGCTGGGACGGCCAGGACGGCAGATTTGCAGACCCCTGATCTGCTCCAGCACCATCTCTGTCTGGCATCCCATCGTGTTCTGATTCTTAACTCCAGGGCCGTGCAGCTCAGTGGTTGAGCACCGTGAGCAGAACTGGTGTCCTCAGCCCCCCTGCCCCATAGCTGCTGCCTCCGTGACTTCCCACCCACCTGCATCCACCCCACCCCGGGGTCCTTCCAGCCCCCGTTCCCACAGGCATGTGGAGCCCAGAGAGGAGGGTAGCCCAGACCCAGGTGCTGAGTCGGGCAAGGAAGCTTCTGAGACATAGCCAGACAGATGGGAGGCTCGGGCCTCTCCCCCTCCCTCCTTTGCCCCCAAACAAATGAGCTGCCTCTCAGCGGCCCGGGGGAGATCTGTCTCCCTCCCAGCCAGCCAGGCCTCTGAGCTCTCAACACACGTATCCATCTCCATCTAGGTGCATGGACGCATCTCCACCGCCTCCTAAATTTATAGACGGCTGCGGCACATCCCTTCCCGAGAAAATCCGTTAGCAACCATAAGTACGGGCTCCCGCCTCCGTAACAAATGCCCTGGGTGTGAAATTCAAAGCCACGGCTGTGGAGTTGCAGGCAGACCTGGAAAGACGGCAGAACATAACACGTCCAAGCCCACCGGGTTTCGCCCGGCTCCCCGAGCCCCATCTGTGGTTACTTAGCAACAGTGCTGGACTGGCCACCCAGCCCAGTCTTCAGAGGCTCTGGTGGAGCCAGGTGAAGGAGGTCGAGGTGGTCCATGGGAGGAGGTGGCCTGAGCCTCAGGCCCTCCACTCTCTGGCCAGGAGCCTGGGGCTGAGAAAGATAAAGGACCCCCTTGGCCCCCTGCCCAGGGATGGCTGCTGTTCTCCCCGTGGCCAGACGCAGCCTTGCACCGCCAAAGCAGTGCGGGAAGTCAGCCCACGGGGGCTCCGTGGAGAAGGCCCGGCTCTCAGTTCCGTCTGGGAGATGCTCTCTGCCCTTTCCTGCCCCGTTAGGTTGCTCACCGGCCCCAAGTGCCTTGGGGGCTGAGTCACAGATCTGTGAACCTTCTGTTCCATCCTCGTTCTTTGCAGACCCTCTGGAGGGGCCCGGGCTCTGTGGAGCCCTGGGGGATGCCAGCCCAGATCCCACAGGGACGCCCTGACACAGAGGAGAAGAGCAGGTGTGCCCAGGCCACCCTCACCTGGAGCCGGCCAGAGCCCCGGCCAGATTCCCATGCAGCCCGGTGGGCTTCCCCCACCCTGGCCTCTCTGCCCCACGCCCCACTGAGCACCCCACGGGCACGCACCTCTTCCCAGCACACCCACTGCAGTGGGGCGTCCAGAAGGCACCACATCAGCCACAGATTGCGCTCCGTCCACCTCTCCCTCACCCATCCCACTCCTGCCAAGCCCGGTGTTTGCCCCTTCTAACCATCCTTCTCTCACCGGCCTCAAGACCCTGTTTGACGTAAGCCTGAGGAGGTTACCTCACCTCAGTTCGCTGACATGACCCTGACTTGGAGAGGTGGGCCCGCCCGAGGTGTGAGCGGGGAGTCAGGGCCAGGACGTGCACGCAGGACCACTCTGACCCCTTCCTGCCCACCAGCCCCAGAGACCCACTGCTCCCGTCCCGGCTGGAGCAGCATCAGTGCTGACCTTGGACAGGGCTCTCCTCAGGGCCCTCCAGGCAACACACCAAAACCATCACCAGGACAGTCTGCGGGTAAGGCAAGCCGTGCACGGGCCGTCAACCCAGGCTCGGGTGCCAGGGGCCGCTGCTGAGCACTGCCGCCTCTCATTATGGAACTCAGTGGCTCAGGCTCCTGGGGAGTCCCGTCCCTTCGCTGGAGTTGCCTCTTGTCTGTTGGCATCTAGCGGGTCTCCGTGCACCACTCTGGTGATGGGCGCGCTTCCCGGCTGGAGAGAGCCCAGCCCTTCATCACCGGGGTGTAAGGACAAGCTCCTTGCAGACGTCTGGCTGCCCCAAGGACATCTGGAGAAAGTTACCATGAGCCTGGACCACTTCCCCAGTCCCAAGGGTGGACGGTCCTAGGGTTTGCCTCCTCCGCACTCCTCTTGAAGGGCCAGGGCCCAAAGCTCTCGAAGGAGTTCTGTCCATGGGCAGGACACGGCCGGCCTACGGGCCGGAGTCCATCTGTCCCAAGGCTCTGCTGTCCTCGGAGGAGCGAACAGCAGGCGCTGGTGTTTCCAGAGCCCAGGGAGGCTCCACCTCCTCCTGGCTGCATATGGAGGCGCGCCTGCTACTCCCCGACTCGTCCTGAGAGACCTCCACCTGCTTCCTAGACGCCTCCGTGCACCTGCAGCCCGGTGCCGGGAAGAGCTGGCTAACCTCCAGCTTCCCTCCCACGTCCCTACTTTCCACGCAGATGTGTCTCAGATCCCCGACATATGGCCTAGCTCAGGCGCACTCTCCTCTCAAGGGGGGACCGTTCCCCCAGAGGACATGCTGCCCTTGACGCGCCAGCCTGGGTTTCAGAGTCAGAAGAATTGGCTGTGCACTCTCCTCTGCAGGCTTGGCGTGCGGCTCTCAGATGGCCTTGGAGGCCAGCAAACGAAGCTGCCCCAGGCTCTGGCCCCAGCTGACCTCTCCTGCCCCACCTGCACTGCCCTGCCCTTCAAGCTGGGCTCCAGAGGCACCAGAACATTGTTGGGCGAATCACATTTCTAATGAAGCTGTGAGGGGTGTGTGTGTGTGTGTGAGAGAGAGAAAGAACCTGGCTGGTTTGACTTCTCTCTCTTTTTTTTTTTTGCATTTTCCAATTACCCTTGGAACTAAAAAAACAAAACAAAACACAACACCAAAAATCTGCTGTAAGCCTATTACAGCCAGAGAGACATGAGCTCAGACTTTGCAGCAGCTGTGAGTTCCTGGTTTGCGTCCTGGCTCTGCTGCCCACCAGCTCTGCAGCCTTGAGCTGGGGCTTGTGCTTCCTGAGCCTCAACCTCCCGATCTGTGAAATGGGGAAGCAGTAATAGTGACTTTAGGGTAGTTGTGGCGATTACATGGACTAAGGAGTGGGAAGCGTTCAGCATGGCCCTGGCACAGATTTGTGCTTGGGAAGCAGCAGCTACTTGCGTTATTTTCATGAGGCATCTTGTTAGACAAATAGAGAAAGAAAGAAGAGAAGGAAGGAGGGAGGGAGGGGGGAGAGAGGGAGGAAGGAAGGAAGGAAGGAGGGAGGGAGGAAGGAGGGAGGAGGAAGGTAAAATGTCTCTAACTTAGGGAAGAGCCAACCCCCCCCATCTCAAATCCTAGAATGGGCTTTAATCAGGCTTTGAGCTCTAATCCTCACAAAGAGCCATTTCTAGAGGTCTGCGGCCCTCAAAGTGGGAGCCAAGATCAGACCCCGTGGAAGCTTCTAGCACTTGCCCCGTGAGCCTTCAGGTGACTCTTTGCATTGCTGCTACCCCAGGAGGCAAAGTTCGAGCTCTGTCCAGGGTCTGGGGAGCCGTGGGAGCTGCCCCAGACCTCACACTTGGTGACCATCAGGCTGCAAGATGGGGTCAGGGGGGCGAGGGGTGGGGGGAAGATATTGATTGTCCAATGAGCACCGCTGGGACCTGAGACGCACACATCTCACTTTTCTTAGGGCCCCTGCCCAACTCTTTTTTTTTTTTTTTTTTTTTTTTTTGCGGTACGCGGGCCTCTCACTGTTGTGGCCTCTCCCGTTGCGGAGCACAGGCTCCGGACACGCAGGCTCAGCGGCCATGGCTCACGGGCCCAGCCGCTCCGCGGCATGTGGGATCTTCCCAGACCGGGGCACGAACCCGTGTCCCCTGCATCGGCAGGCGGACTCTCAACCACTGCGCCACCAGAGAAGCCCTGCCCAACTCTTTTGAAGCCAGTTTTCCCTCCTCCCAGACAGCTGGTGGCACTCCCAAACTGGTCATTTTCAAGGAATAAGGAGACCGATATTTTCCCCAGACAGGCAGGGAAAACCCCGTCCAGGGAGGGTGTGGGAGATGCACTGTCTCTGGAGGGCCCCATGGCCCTGGGGTCTTGGCAGTAGTGACTTAGCCAATAAAGAAGGAAAGCACCGGTCACGATGTGAGCATGATGATGCAGCCACAACCCACCAAGTGCTACGTGCAAGCGTCTTATCCAGGGCCTGTGTGCATGACCCTGTCACGGGGGCGTGTTCAGAGAGCATCAGGACCTCCTACTGCAGCTAACAAGGGAAGAAGCTGCCCAGGAGTCGGGGTTCCTTAACAGCTGAACAACGCATGCTGCATGCTCTGAACTACTTCTCCAGGATTAAATGCCTCTCCCTCAGCCTTCTGGCCCGTGTTCCATCCTGTCTAGTGAGGATGGAGACATGCCCAGTGTACAGCGCTGCAACTTGTCTCCTCGAAATTCCCCCTCCCCTCCCTCCTTAGAAACCATTTGTTTGTTTGGCATAGCAACATGCTTAGCTGTGGATATTCCCAACCACACATCCCAGAAGCTAGGGTGGCCCCTGAGACCTGGTTCTGGTGGAGACTCATGTAAACTCAAGCCTGGCAGGTGGGACTCCTGGAAAAGCCACCATTTTCTTGACCATAGGAGGCCGATTCAGGTGCTTATACCTTTTGCCCTTCACCCTTCTCCCTTCCTCCAGTGTAAAGTGTGAATGATGTCTGGGGTTGCTGCAGCCACTTTGTGACCAAGAGGCTGAGAGTGGGTCCCTGATGTCACTGTGGGGTACGAATGGCAGACCTCTGGATTTATGTTATGTTATGTGGGGGTGAAAAAGAATCTGAATTTGGATAAATTATCACAGTCAGGCTTCTGTGACATAGGTCAACTCCACCCCACCTGGTCCCCTACCTCACTGAACCTTTACTGAAGGGATCTATGTAAGCAAACTTTCTTGGTCCGTGCATGATAAAGCCCCAGGAAATGAGAGTTAAGACTGAACTGTTCCTCCTGCCAGTTACTTGGGCTGGTTCTTTTTGTAGATGGAAGGATGAGACAGCCAGTTTAGTGCTGGGTGATGAACTCCAGTATAGCCTGCAAGGTCCCTGTCACAGAAACAGCAGACTCGATGTTTGGCCTGGAAATTCAAGAGAAATCGTGGTATGTTCAGCTGGGAACTACCTGCATCAGGATCACCTGGGGAGGCTGATGGGATTCCTGGGCCCGGCCAGACTCTCCTGATTAGAACCCCTGGGGGTTGGAGGGTGTTATCTGCATTTAGAACAAGCCCCACACCCTCCCGAGCCGAGTCCTCACCACTCTGAAGTGTCAGAGTCCCTGACCTCGTCCCATCTCTTTTCTCATTTGGGAAAAGCAGCTCCGGAGTCCCTCTAAGCCTCCCCTCCATGGGCAGCACAGCATAGGTCGCCTCCCAGCTCAGGGAGTCTCTTGTCTTGAGATTTCTCTGACCATCCAGGGAAGGGACCCTTACCTGCCCCTCTGCCCTCTTGAAAAGTACACAGCTCAGCCCGGAAAAAACTGACATTAGCGACATTAAAGTGCTGCCCCTGCAGCTCCTGGCAAAGCGCGGCCGTCCATCTTCCCTCCCCTGTCAGCCACCGGCCCACAGAGCCGCCACCTCTGCCAGGCCCTTGACCTCGCTCGTCTCCCTGTACCCTACTCTCTGCGAGTGTGTGCATGTGTGCACACGCGTGTCTGTGTGAGACAGAACACTGGCCCTTCCCCGGGCTCTCCGCACGTGCGTGTGCACACGTGTGTGTGTGCACGCATGTGTAAGAGACTGCATTAGCCTTCGCTGGGCCCTCCACACCTAAGCAGGATGCTGAATGTGAAATCGATTCAGGACATACTTTCTTAGGCAGTGAGCAGAGTCATCCCCGTGGACCATCACTGCATCTCTTCCAGGTGTTTAGCTGGGAGCTGGAAATGTCACATCCCTCGTCTCATAGGAGCCACTCAACAGCCCCATGAGGCAGGACCTCGCTGTCCCTGCCTTACAGAGGCAGAGAAGAGGCTCAGGCTGGTGATGAGACTTGCCTGCCTCCCAGCTGGTGCGTGGAGGGGCTGGGATTTGAACCCAGGACATCCTCCCTTTTCTACAGCGGGGGTGCTGGCTGTGGACCAGGGGCTCTCCAGCAAGCCCGGCCCGAGGTCCCCATGGTCAGACATGATGCCACCAACCCGCACACACCCCAGGGATCAGTTTCATCAGCCCCTTTCCCTAAGAAGGAAATAGGCTCAGAGGGCGCTGAGCTGCCCGGGGCACACGGCTGGGCGCTGCACAGCCCAGGGAGGCCTCGGTTTCTCCGGCTGCATTTTACAGAATAGTTACCCACTGACAGCCATCCGTGCTGCACCTCCCGCGTGGAGCCTGGACTCACGGCTGGTGTTTGGGCCACTATGTTACTCTGTTCCCAAGGCCAGCCTCTCTAAGCCACCAAGAGGAGCAGGGGATGGATGACAGGAAAGGATGAGCAGGAGGGCTGGCAACTGGGGACAGCGGTGAGGACCTGGGAAGGTGGCCATCAGGCCCCGCTGCTGAAGTGGGTGTGCACTTGCCGCACCTTCACCCCATCAGCAATCTCAGAGATGTCGCCCACGTCTTTTCTTGGCTCTGACACAGAGGAAGAGGAGGAAGGCGTGGAGGCTGGCAGGAGCCCACCGCCAGCTCCTCGAGGGACCGGTGTGAATTATCCAGGAGGGGGTTCTGCTCCAAGGGGAGCCTCGGCCCTGAGAGTGTCACCTGGCAGGTGCTGGCAGTTGTCAGAGTGGGTGAGATCACCCTTCAGGGGCTGCTCTCCAAAACCTAGATGGAGAGCTTCCCTGGGACTGTGCCTTCAAAGCACCAGAAGCATCTTCTTTTCATATGTGGACTGATTTATTAATTGAACAAACACTGAGCACCTGGGCCTGGCACTCGGGGTGGGGGGTCCCTGCCCTTAGGGCTTCACAGCTCCAAGGCTGCAGTGCTGGGGGTGGGCACAGGTGGTTGTGGGGACGTTTCTGCTGCGGTGTCATTACCACGGCTCCCCAGGTGTCTCCGCTTCCCACTCCAGTCACCTAGGAAAGCACTTCCTGGGTCCCTGTGGGTGGTCAGGCCATGTGACAGCTTCTGACCAATGAGCTCTGAGCAGAAGGGGGGTGTGGCACTTCCAGGCTGAGCATTTAGTCGCCAGAACAGGACCCTCCGGAGCGCTAGTTCCCTCTGCTTCTAGGGGCCGATTGGCCCACCTGCCTCGTGAGTGGCCAGAGCCTGAGGCTGACCCCATGGCCATGCCCATACTTGGGCCCTAAACCCTCCTTGTATTAAGAGACAGAGATTGTGTCAGGCTACCCTGGCTGATTCAGGCGCTGAGACCCTAACCTGGGATTCCACGCGAGATTGTGGCTCGGGATGTAGGCTTTCCCTGGGGAGTCTCTGAGAATGGGTTTGGGAATCCAAAACCTGTCACCTGTGGTAGAGGGAGAGGGTGTTGAAGGGTCTGGGGGGGTTCCCGCTACCTTCTCTACTTGCTCCCGGACGTGTGTGCTGATACGAGGTGACCTGAGATGGAGGGTTCTCAGTGACACCGCTGTCCTTCTTAATGCCCCTCCCAGGGCTGCCCCAGACTGGCAGGCTGTGCTCAGCACCCCATCAGAGGCCAGGTGGGCAGGGGAACACAGGAGAAGCAAGGCCAGCCCAGCCGGAGTAGGCGGCTGTCACACGGCCAGAGGGCCAGCTGGCGTGGGGCCCCCGGGAAGCAGAGAGGGAGGTCGGGCACGCCCTGATTCATGGCCCTGTCTGTCCCAGGCTCCTGGCAGGTCCGTGGGCGCATCTGGCCTGGAGGGCAGCATGCACAGTCTCCTCTCATCAACAGAGCTGGCTTCTCTTTCTCCCTGACAGGGGGAGAGGTGAAGGTGTCTCTTCCTCATTAATCTTTGTGAGAAAGCACCACGGGCTGATGTAATTAAGCCCGTGCCTCTGGTTGCCATAGCGTTTCTGCCAGCGCCGGTGCCCATCAGCCGGCAGAAGTGGGTCACACGTTCACCTCCTTCTCGTTTGTGAACTTCTGTAAAATGATGAATCAGATCCATCCCCGCCTGCTGCTGTGAACTCACCCCCTGGCTGCTTCCCGCGCTGCCTTAATGAGCTGCCAGCTTGACGAGGGGGCTCCGCCTGCCCGCGCGTCACCTCTGGGTGCCAATTTGTCTCCGTTCCTGGGCCTGCTTGCAATTTCTGCAGCGGAGGCCCAGGTATCAGCCACACACAGCCCTGAAGGTCCTCCAGTGAGTCTGACAGTCCTGCCTCCCGAGATGTCTGTTGGGCCACCCTGGGATGGACGGACGCTGCGGCGGGGGAGCCTCGTCCAGCCTGTAAACGTCTCCACGCTGGATTTTCACCAGCCTGGGCGGGGGGCCTAGAAGGGACTCCTGCTCTGCCCTCATGCCGCACCTGGGATGGCCCGGAGCAAAGTGCCAGTGTTTAGAGTGCCCACCTGCACCAGACCCAGAGGATGTAGAAACGAATGGACGGGCCGCTGCCCTGGCCACGAGGAGGGCAGAGTCAAGCTTTTGCAGGTGCAGAGGTCCTAGGAAATGGGAAGGAAAAAAGCATATTGTAGTAGGTCGAGTGGTGGCCCCGAAAATCTATGCCCACCCCGAGTCTGCATCTGTGATCTTGCTTGCAAAGAGTGTTTGCCCATGTAATTAAATGATGGATCTCCAGATGAGGTCATCCTCGATCAGGTGGGACCAAAACCCATTGACAAGTGTCATTAGAAGAGAAGGCGGGGAGGCAGAGGAGGCCACGTGAGGACGGAGCCACCAGCCATGGGACACTGCAGCCACCAGAAGCTGGAAGGTCCTCTCGTGGAGCCTCCGGAGGGAGAGTGGCCCTGCCACAACTTGATCTTGGACTTCCGGCCTCCAGAACAGAGAGAACACACTTCTGTGGTTTAAAACCACCCAGCGTGTGGTAATTGGTTATGGTAGCCCCAGGACACTGATCCACCCCAGGCGCACATTGGTGGAGGCCTCCCAGGAGCTGCCCTGCTGCGTGGGGGCACTTCTGATGGGGGAGGAAGGGGCTGCCCAGAGCTGGGGGGCGGGGCCTGGGAGGCACACTGTCAAGCTACAGCTTTTCACGTGTTTCTAGCACCTCTGACCCCTGGGGCAAAGTACCAGCCTGGGAGCACCGAGATGGACTTAGAATGGGAAGAGTTCCCGGGGGGAAGAGGACAGCATGGCCTGCCCGCCGGGCGCCTCGGGGAGTGCGTGGAGCCTGCCACAGGCTCTGCCCTCTCCCAGCTGTGGGGTCCTGGGCGACACTCAGTGACATCACAGGGCGGCCGGGGGCCTGGGTGGGGGCAGCAGTGAGTGAGACCACCCACCCATGTGGACTGTCCCTTGTACAGCGTATCCTCCAGTGTGTGGGAGTTGGGGGGTGAATGAACAAATGAGGAAACGGGGAAGATCACCGTACGAGCGACTGGGCAGAGAAGCAGATGGTTGGAGTACATGGGAAGGGGGGCGGCACCTGGGTGCGTCCAGGGACGCAGTCTCCCAGGAGGGGACGTTAGGCTGACATCTAATGACAGAAGGAGAGGCCCCTCTGAGATCCAGGGTCTGAGAGCTGGGCAGGGCATTCCAGGGGGAGGAGCTTCCCGCTGGGGAAGGAGCTTTTTTTTTTTTAATTACAACTTTATTGGAGTATAATTGCTTCACAATGGTGTGTTAGTTTCTGCTTTATAACAAAGTGAATCAGTTATACATATACATCTGTTCCCATACCTCTTCTCTCTTGCGTCTCCCTCCCTCCCACCCTCCCTATCCCACCCCTCTAGGTGGTCACAAAGCACGGAGCTGATCTCCCTGTGCTATGCGGCTGCTTCCCACTAGCTATCTATTTTACGTGTGGTAGTATATATATGTCCATGCCTCTCTCTCGCTTTGTCACAGCTTACCCTTCCCCCTCCCCGTGTCCTCAAGTCCATTCTCAAGTAGGTATGTGTCTTTATTCCTGTTTTACCCCTAGGTTCTTCATGACATTTTTTTTTCTTAAATTCCATATATATGTGTTAGCATACGGTATTTGTCTTTCTCTTTCTGACTTACTTCGCTCTGTATGACAGACTCTAGGTCTATCCACCTCTTTACAAATAGCTCAATTTTGTTTCTTTTTATGGCGGAGTAATATTCCATTGTATGTATGTGCCACATCTTCTTTATCCATTCATCCGATGATGGACACTTAGGTTGTTTCCATCTCCGAAGGAGCTTTGAAGGACAAAGCCTGCAGGCAGGAGGGCGCCAGGCGGGGCGCAGGTGCACCAGGTGTTCTAAGAAAGGTGTGGGGACGCCGTGGGAGCAGCAGGTGCAGCCCTGGTGGCTGGTGACGGATGGCAGGGAGCGGAGGAGGTGGTGGGGGACCTCTGGTGGCACTGGCTCGGGCCCAGGAGGTGAAGGTGGGATTAGACAGGGGGACCCAAATGGATTTGGAGGTGCTTTGGGAGCTGAGTGGACATCACCTGATGTTGTCTGGAGAGAGGAATCTACGAACAGCACCTCCCAGGATTCTGGTCTGAGCATCAGGAGGAATGTGGTGGCTTAGGGGCTTTGGGGACGGAGACCCCGTTAAGCGCAGGCATCAGCGGGTAGCTGAGGTGTAAGTCTGCGGTGAGGAGGAAAGGCCGGGTTGGACCGGGTACGTGGGGCTGCACGCCTGGAAGGGTCTGGCCCAGTGGACGCCGGCCAGTCTGCTGCCAGACTCTCCCCAGCTAGAGAGGATGGGGAAGGATGGGAGGTGGCAGGCGGCAACCCTCAGGAGGAAGAGCAGGGCCTTCTCCAGGGGAGGCTCCAGCCCGTGGCTTGGGGAATGTGCCGCTGGGTCCGGGGAGGCCCAGCAGGAGAGCCAGAGGCCGTGCCTGCAGCCTCCACTCAGAATCTCCGGGACCTCCTTCTGGGCCCTGGTCGGAGCCGGGGGACCTGATGCGGATGAGCCACACTGCCAACCCTCCGGGCCCTGGCAGCCCTCCCTCCCCCAGAGACAGAAAATTGCATCAGCCTGGGGCCCGGCCCACACCCGCCGTTGCGACCTGAGGCCCCAGTGCCCTGTCTCCTGCAGGCGTATTTTTGGTGCTGACTGCCTGCCTCTTCCGAAGCAGGAAGGTCGGACTTCCCATGTATGACCTTGGGGAAACCAAGGGGGAGGTGAGGTGATGTGGGCTGGAGAGCCTTCTGGAAACACAAGAGATTTCATTTCTAAAGAAACAGCCAGCACACCGCATCTCGGAGCTCCCGGGCTGGGCGGGGCTTCTGAGGGACACGGTCCAGGGTGAACTGTCCGCTGTCCTCATGCCCTCTGGGCTGGCTCACCCGGGCCCACCTGGCAGTGGGAGGGGTGGGCGATCCCTCTACTCCCGGGACTTGTGGATTCCTTCCTGATCACCAGACAGGATCCTCCCCTCAGCTGGACTAAAGAGGCTTTCACAGGGGCTCTGGCTGGAGTCAGTGGAGTAAAAGATGCCCACAGCACGTTCCAGTCCATTCATGAGCTTCATCTGATGCCCTATGGGTGCCCGAGTCTGTGCCAGACTTGGGGGGCCAAGTGCGGGGGGGGGGCGAGATGGACCCTGAGCACTTTCGTGGGAGGCGAAGGAAGTGTCCCTGTGATCATTTGAGGGTGATTTGGGATGGATCGGAGCGGGGGAATAAGTATGATGTGGGATGCCATCTTGTTACAGGTTGACTTGTGTCCCCCAACTCCCTGTGTTGACGTCCTCACCTCCAGGACGCCAGAATGTGACCTGATTTGGAAATAGGGTCTTTGCAGATGTACCCACTAGGTTAAGATGAGGTGACAGTGGAACACGATGGGCCCTTAATCCAGCTGAGGAGGCAGGGGCCCAGGAGGAGCACAGCAAGAGTGCGGTCAGCAAGGGCTAGTCCATGAGCGCGGTGCCCAGGCAGGACGACTTGGTGTGGGGCACACAGGGAGAGACACGCCCCCACCCGGGACACCAGAGTGCCTGGGGTCCCCCAGGACGGCCCAACAGGCTGTTCCCCCCAGAGACTGGAGGAGGGTGGGAAGAATCACGGAATAGTAGAAGGGAAGGTTCTGTGACCGCACCAGAGCCAACACTCTGCAGGGCCCCCAGGACTCACCAGGCAGCCCCCTGAGTTTTCTTCTCATTCTTCCTCTTCCCCTGGGGGAGAGGGGGCCTGGGCTTCTCCCTCCCAGAGGCCTCACTGCCTATAACGTGAGGGGCTGCCCTGTGATCCCAGCCCCCTTTGGCGAGCTCTGCTAGGCCTGGGGGTCGGGGGTGGCCATGGGGGTGGCCATGGGGCTCACACTGCCCCGTGGCGATTCACTAACGTTACACCGGGTTTTTTCCACTGCTTCCTCTGCTGCGACCTCTTCCTCTCTGGCAGTAACTTAATTAGCTCTCCCTGTTTTCCAAACCGGCAAGCGTGACTCCGCACTTTTGCACGCGTCTAAATTCGTCGCTCACCCCCTAGGTGTCTTTTAGCCCAATCCTGCCAGAAATTAGAGCCTGGGGTTAGAACAGGGATTAGAGGGTGATTTCCAGCAGCTTCTGGCTTCCTGGTCTGACAAGGTTGGGTCCCTGTCTGACAGCCTTTTCTCCTGGCCGGCTCCCTGCTGGGGTGTGGTCACAGGTGCCTGAGCTCCTTCCTGGGTTTTTCCTTCCCTCTCTGGGAGGTGGGGGCACCTCAATCCCCTCGAAGTTGCTGGAAGTTAAAAAACAAGGTCACCACCCTCTATTGATCCATCCTTGAAGGCTCAGGACTGAAAAGCCCTCGGAGCTTTTCTGGGGCTCTTTGGGGTGTCAAAGGCAGCCTTCTGCTCTGTCTGCAGCCAGCTGGGGTCAGAGACCAGGAGCACCCTCCATCCTGGCCCCCCTCCACCCCTTTCTCCTCTGCCTCCAATCCTGCCCCTCATCTCCGCCCCCCGTTTCTCCCTCTGTGCCCAGCCTATGCTGGGGTCTGGGGGACGCTGAGGTGGAGGCTGTGGACGTGGCCCCAGCCCTCGTGGACCTTAGCAGGGGGCCAAGGAGTAAACCAGCTGCCTGCTGGTGTGCTGTGACCCTGGGGTGGAGGGGCTCTGGGGCCCGAGGGGAGGAGCTGGGTCCACCCCCCCACCCAGCGCTGACCGCTGGCCAGAGCCGTGAACACCCTGCACCAGGGGCCCTCACGTTGGCTGTCAAGGGTGATGTAGCCCAGGGTCTGTTGGGATGATGGGCGTCCCCAACCCGCCGGGGACCCCAGACCCGCCGGGGCCCCTCCTTGCCCACCTCTCTTCCCCTCCCCAATGCACACCCCCTTTCTCTCTACCTAAAAGCACCTGCTACCCCTCCCAGGTGTGGGAGCAGGTGTGGCTCTGGCAGGAGAAGCCTAGGCTTCCTTTCTCAGGGAACAGCCAGAGGCAGGTGTCTGAGCCGGGGGCGTTTCTGTGTCTCTGGACAGAGACCCCCTTCCCTCCACCACCCCTGTAGTCCATCTCTCTTTGCAGTGTCCCCCGGACCTGAGTGGGCAGCAGAGAGGCACTGGGTACACTGAGAGGACCTGTATAAGCTTCCTGGGGCTGCTGTAACAAATCGCACCAACTCAGTGCCTTAAGTAACACACACGTATATAAGTCCTAAAATCAAGGTGTCACGGTTTCTTGTGGAGGCTCCAGGGGAAAGTCCACTTCCCGGCCTGTCCCTGCTCTGGAGTTGCCCGCGTTCCTCGGCTTCGGGGCCGGCAGCGTCTTCCCTCCTTGACCTCGGCCTCGGTCCTCACTCCTTCTCTCTGCTCTGACCTCCTCCCCACTCCAGTAGGGACCCTCGTGATGGCACTGGGCCCATCCACTTCTTCCAGGGTAACCTCCCATCTCAAAACCCTTAACTCGGCCGCGTCTGCAGAGTTCCTTTTGACGTGACAGTCACCTATTCACAGGTTCTGGGCATCAGGATGTGGGCCTCTTTGGAAGGCTGCTATTCTGTCTACTATAGAGTCACAGCCTGACCCCTGTCACCCCAGTTCTGCTCAGCCTGAGAATAGCACCCGTGGGCCTTGAATAACCCAACTGGCTGAGGCTCCGGGAGGTCCGATGCTCATTAAGGCCCAAGGCCAACCACCACCATCAGACAAGCTGGAGTCACAGTGCTCTTTCACCACTGGCTGCAAAACGTAATTACAGAGGCGGAATCAATTACGTGTTAACATGTGTGATCAGTCCCTGTTTCTCCCGCCATCGTTAAGCAACTGGACAATACGGCCAGATGCTCGGAAACAGGCTGCCGACGGCGGTGTCAGCACCGCCAAAGCCAAGCTGGAGGGCCCAGTGACGCAGAGGGCTCTTTACTGCCCTTGACCGGGGTCCCTGGGCCCCCTCGCCCCATCAGGCCTCTCCTGTTCGACGCTCCGGCTCTTCCCAGGGATGCCAGCAGGAGCGACAGCCTCCCACCAGGGCCTTCTGCCAGGACCCCGACTTGCCGCCATCCAGGCCTGGGCTCTGACCCCTCCCCACCTGGTTCCTCCTTTGCCCCGGGTTGGTTTCCTGGAGAAACGGAGTGGGAGTCTGCTCACTTGTGCTGCTGCTACAGAGGCCCCGGTGTGGGCTCCTCCCTCAACATGGCCCCTCCAGGCCTGGAGGGGAGCCCCTAGTCCTGGCTCTGGCTTGACTTCCTCTTGTCGGAATTTCAGGAGCCACTGAATTTCCATTTTCTGTGGTGGAAATCGGAGTGGTGATCTCAGGCTGCCTGCTTCACAGCCTTGCCCCATGACCCCTGGACCCATCTCCTTAAGAACCCGGGTGTGGGGCTTCCCTGGTGGCGCAGTGGTTGAGAGTCCGCCTGCCGAGGCAGGGGACATGGGTTCGTGCCCCGGTCTGGGAAGATCCCACATGCCGCAGAGCGGCTGGGCCTGTGAGCCGTGGCCGCTGAGCCTGCGCGTCCGGAGCCTGTGCTCCGCAACGGGAGAGGCCACAACAGTGAGAGGCCTGCATACCGCAAAAAAACAAAACAAAACAAAACAAAAAGCCGGGTGTGTCCTGTTCCCTGCTCAGCGCCCCCGGGGCTGCCCGCTGCCCATGGAGGTCCAGCCCCTTTGCAGGGGGCACTCTCGGCGGAGGGCCGGGAGCATGTCAGCATGCTCGCCTGCGCCTGTGGGGAAGTGGAAGCACCGAGCTCACGGGGGACAGGACTGACTGCAGGAGGCACGTAGCCAGGGTCCAGGGACGTCACGCTCTGCCTGCCGACGGTGCCCACTGCGGGCCTGGCCCCAGCAAGCTGGCGTGTGTCCTTAGGAAGGCCCTCTTCCTCTCTGGAGGGGCCACCTTTGGCCATTCATCCACCGTGTGGGTGCTGGGTTGGAGCCAGTCACCCTGGCCCCTCCTTTAGGGATGAAGGGTAAAGGGAAGGTGGTCTGCTAGGGCCACTTGTCGGGGCTTGTGCCGCTCGTGAAGGTGAAATGCAGCAGCGACACACACACACACACGCACATAGTGGCCAAGCTTGGCACTGGGCCAGGGTTGGTGTCTGGTCCTCACAGCCCTGCCGGCCCGGGCGAACCTCTCCACTGGGGTAATGCAGACACGAGCTCAGAGAGGCTGAGTGACCTCCCAAGGTCACCCCGCACTGCACCCCAACCTCTCTGAAGCCAACACAGTGTTTTCCGAGCGTGGCCCCAGATATGATTTGATTTCAATAACCGTGGCAAGGACTGGTCCCTGTCAGCGCCCCCCCCCCCACCGCCATGTCCTGCTTCCCCAGAATCCGGGAAACTACAACTCCCAGCCTCCCTTGCACTCGAGTTGGGGCCACGGACTGACTCTGGCCGGTGACAACCACATGGCATGTGCTCTGGAGGCTCAGGGATGGAGGGATGGAGATCCTGGATCCCTGTGGCCCCGCGTGGAAGGGAGAGGCGGGGAGGAAACCCGGGCCATTAGTCCACTGCCCTTCCTCGTAAAGTATCAGAAAGATTAACACAGCCCATAGGTCTGTGGGTCGGAGACAACGGTTGCTTCACACGAGAGGGGTCTCTTCCTTGGAAATGATAAGTGTCCAGAAGGTGGGTAGCTTTGACCGAGCTTGGAAGGTCAGTGCCAGGCCCCGCTGATTCCCCAAGCCAAGCAAGAATGCTTCCCAATCCCCGAGGCTCGGCTGGCATGGGGCTGTCATCTTCTGCCTTTAAAATACCCCCGCATTGGCAGGTGCCTTTTGGAAAACCCCGTCACCCCTCTGAAGCTCCGTCCTGTGCCCTCTGGCAACCTCGGGAACATCTGGGCCGACTTCCCTCCCAATTTGGAACTCAACCATTTCACATCCAGCAAGGGAGACCAAGGCTCCAGTGCAGCTCACTTCCCTGATTTATAAAGTCAGCGATTCCGCGAAGCTCGCCTGGCCAGTGTTTTATGTCGCCCTTTTATATGCACTATCCATTTTACGACTTAAGGAAGAGACAGGAAAGTGAGAACTTCTCCCCACAGTTGGAAATCGACAAGCCCAGCATCTCAATCAATACAATCATATTCTGCTGACTTTGAGACTAGGCTGAAATGTCATCTTGGGGTGGGGGAGGGGTGGGGGTGGGGGGCTCTGGCTGCGGGGAGCCTGGTGGGCCTCTCTGGAGCCAGAGAGATTTCTCAGCCATGATGCTGATGTTATGGAAAAATGATCTGGCACTGTACACATCAGATGGTCCCAGCGTAGGGCCATGCCTCTTGGAGGAGCAGTGCCAGGGAGATTACCCCCACCCAGCCAGGCCCCGCAGCCTGCAGGTTCCCCCTTAATCAACTCAGTGGGCGAGGCTTCTGGAGACTCAGATTTACACACCATGGGGGCTGGGAAGGAAATGGAGATCACCTCCCTTCGCACAGAGGGCACGTCTCCCCAACACCCCACCTCTGCTTGCATACCCCCAGTGCCGGGAAGCTCACCACTGGGCTTCCTGAACCCGCTCCCTGAACCTGCCAGGCCCCTTGCTGGCTCCATCTCTTAAGGCTGAAGCGGTGCAATCCTTCCTCATCCAGCAGTGGGGAGGCTCCCGAGACTGGAGGTGGCTTGTCAGGCCATGGCTCTCTGCTGCTCCCGTTGATTCCACGCCCCCTCCTCCCCCCACCTCTCCCTGTCCTAGCTCTGGGCCTTGGTTCCCTTCGCCACACCTGACGTGGACACTTTCCCCCATCTGACATCACCCCGGCCTCCCTGATCCCGCGGGGAAGCCTTGAACTAGGGCCTGCCGTCCGAAGACGCCTCACTCCACCCTCCTGCTTGGACACCTGCCCGTCCCCGGGGCTGAGGCCTTGCTCCCTGCAGCCTGCTGAGGGGAGGCTGTGTTTCCCGTACTGCCCCCCCAGCCATGGGTGGGTCCTCCTGTCTCCACATTGTCAAAACCTCTCTCCTCCTCTCTGCAAAGACCCTGCCTCTTCCCGCATGGACCATGCTGGGCAGCGCCCTCCCTCGTGGCCCCGTTTGGGTCCCATCCCAGTGGCCCCTCGGCTCCTGACCCCGTGGGCCTGCTCATCCCCCAGCCTGGCCGCCCTGGTGCTGGGTCATGCCCTTGACAGCCCGGGGCAGCCCCTCCTCCTGAATCCTGGTTCCAAGCCTCCATCTCAGACCTCAAGTCCTCGGACGTGGCCACGTTCTCACTCTGAAACATGGCTCCTCCCCTGCTCAGCCCGCTGGGTTCTCCGGACGCTGTCTTGGCCAGTGCCATGGGCTGCCCTCCTCACTCTCCCGCTCCCTGGCCCTGCCCCCCAGCAAGCCGTGTCTTCGTGGACCAGCTGGGAGTACCCGGAGAAATGGTACCGTGGGGCATGGTGCTGTGGATCTCCTTTGAATTCTGACCGCAGATTCCAAACGGGCACCCAGCACGGTCAGTGCACCAGGTGTCGCCCTGCCTTTCAAACCAATGTACTTCCGCCTCCTCTCCCTGGAGTCCAACCCCATCCTCGTCCGTCTCCTTCCACTGACGTTGACCTTGACTCAGCTCATTGAGAAACAGGAACAGACAGGAAGGAACTCCTGTTATCCCCCCAGAAGCCCCCATCTCGGGCCGGTTTTCCTGTGTCCTCCCCTCTCGACATTCTAAGTGTCCTTCTCCTGACTGCCCGGCCCCCCCCCCTTCCTGCACCTCTGGCTTCTCCTGCTCTCTGAAGGTGCCGTGGACATGCCCCACTTCAGCAGATCTGCGCTGGGCCCACCCCTTCTCAGCAAAGCCCCTGGGAGGGGTCACCCACATGGGTCTCTGACTCTGCTTCTTCACCCGCATCTTCTCACCCTCCCTCCAGGCTCCAGCCACCTGCTGGCTTCCTTTGGCTTTTCACTCTCCAGGTCTGTGTCCATCTTGGGGACTTGGATCCAGCTGGGCTGTTGTGCCTCCGAGAGGGTGCCAGCCTCCTGATCGCCCATCCTGATTCGTCTGGGCCCCTCGATGGCATCTCCCCGTTGCTCCTTCCGCCTCCACCACCGTGCCTGGTGTTTGTTGATAAGTCTATCCCCCCCACCATGCGGTAGGCCCACGGAGGGGGGTCCTTGCAGTTGCCTTCACCACTGTGTGCCCAGTGCCTGACACGGCATCAGGCACATAGCAGGTGCTCAGGAAACAGTGAAGGGTGGAGGGTGGACGGTGTTTGGATAACTGAGCTCAGAAGCAGATACTCACGGCCCCTATCAACCGACACACCAGAGCAGCCACAGAATAGCCATGGCCCAGGCCCTGAGCACAAGCCTCTCTGCTCAGACACCTGGGTTGGTGGTTCTTTGTGTTCTCCATGGCTCTGGGCGGGGCTTCCACACAGCAGGTACCCATGGATGGAACCCCTGGACGTCAGAACAGAAGGGCCTTCGATCCTGGAGCTTAGAAAGGGAGTGAGGTTGAGAGAGCCACGGCCTTGCCTGGTCCCAGCAAGCCTGCCTGGGCTGGGGGGACACTGACCCACCCCTCCAGGTCCCGGGCATGTCCGTCTCTCCCCTCTCACGCTTGTGTGTCGACCAGGAGTCGTGGAGAGATTGTCCCAGGCTCGAGGGCATGTGCCACCTTGACAACTGTGTCCCTGTCTTCTTCCCCAGGACGGCCAGACCCAGTGTCCCCACCTCCCTGCCCTGCAAGCAGGGAAAGTTCTGGACCCCTGAGGGCTTTGCCTGGCATGTTTGTTAACTGATCGTTTTAACACCTGCACCCTCACTCTGCTCCCACTTTCCCACAGGGGATGCCCCCGTCTTGGGGCAAATAAGAGCTTGGCAGCTGAGCTAAACTGACCTGTGGGTGGGGCTGGCCCCAAGCATGCTGCAGACCCCGAGCCGGCAGCGCCCAAGTTGGGGTGGCTGTGTAATAACGGGGGTCTTGCATGCCAGCAAGGCCTCTGTCCCCCGGCTTGAGCGAATTGCCTCAAGGCACGTTGGTGAGATCCCTGGCTGGGGCCCATCAGGCTGGTGGGGGTCACGGCGTGGGCTTTTCTGGGGTCAGGGACATAGTCTGGGGTCAGGGTGGGGACGTACGTGAGCGGCTCACAAGAACGGAATGGAAATCTGACTTAATCCATTCCAAGGAGATCTGCGGGGCACCTGTGACGTGCCGGCCTCGGTGTGAGGCCTGGGGACCGGGCGGTGAGTACGTCGGAAGGGCCTTTGTCCTCCAGGATCACGTGTGATAAAAATGGGGACCTGGGAGGTGGGTGTCAGCCTGCAGAGTGGAGCTGGCTGAACCTGGTTGGAGGAAAACAATTTACGAATATTATTCTCGAGACAGCCGGTGGCGTCTAATCAAATAACATTTCCCTAACTCACCGCTAATTTTTTTTTTTTTTTTGTGGTACGTGGGCCTCTCACTGTTGTGGCCTCTCCCGTTGCGGAGCACAGGCTCCGGACACGCAGGCTCAACGGCCATGGCTCACGGGCCCAGCCGCTCCGCGGCATGTGGGATCTTCCCAGACCGGGGCACGAACCTGTGTCCCCTGTATCGGCAGGCGGACTCTCAACCACTGCGCCACCAGGGAAGCCCCTCACCACTAATTTGTTCTTCAGATCAACCTTAGGAATCCTTCCGACTCGGGATCTATTTTCTGATTCTGTGCACAGCCCAGGTTCGTCGTTTCATTTGGCTGTTCTGAATAATTCACATCCTCCGAGTTGCTCTGGCTCCTTCCTACAGCCGGGCACCGAGGGAGAGGCTGCATGGGGGGCAGTGGGCAGGGTGGAGAGTGGGATGGAGCCCCCCGAACCTCCTCTAGCGACCCCTGGGGTTCTGGGCGATTTCCAACCAAGCAGGACAGGAAGGGACGTGACTGGCCTCCGCTTCCCCCGGAGGAACTCGGGGCTTTCTGGGTCCTTCTCTTCCTTTTTGTGTCGTGGCCCAACTTGGAGATTTGAGAAGCAGAAAGATGTGCAGAGACCCCACTCTGAGGGTCACGAAGAATCATCACCGGATGGATGCCCTCAGGCCCCTGAGCCCTCCTGCTCAACAGGACGGGTGTGCCCAAGGTGGGTGAAAACTTCTCATTCCCAGGGACTCAGTACTCAATGTGCATCTCTCTGGAGGTCTGGAAGGATCTGTTCCATTGGAATGCGGAACTGGCTCCGGCCAGATTTTGATCTGCATTTGGAAAGCCCGTTCCCGACTGAACCGCCATTGTCCCCTCCTCAGTGTTAGCGCGTGCTAGGTGCACACCTGTCATTCATGCATCAGCAAGCGTTCACTGCACACTTACTATGTGCAGGCCCAGGGCTGGGCCCTGGGGATGCATGCAGGTGGACCTCTCCCACACTGTCATCTATGGAGGGCTGGACACACAAACACCACAGCTGGTGTCTGATGGACGCACTCCTGTAGGCAAACTGACCTGCAGGTGGAGAAGCACTTGGCCGTGTGAGCATCGGGGCCAACGTGCCAGGTAGAGGGGACAGCCAGCGAGAGGGCGTGAAGCTTCAGCTGCGTGCCCTGGAGATGGTCACCTGCAGTCTGACATAGGCAGTGTCCCCTTGAACACGTGGCCTCGTGGCTCTGAGATGGGCTGTGGCTCTGGCCATTGCTCTGTGGTCCGGGAGGCTGGCCTGTGAGCACAAGGTGGTCAGCATGCCAACCTGCCTGCAGGAGGTCCCCTGACTGTTCCCACCTGAGCCTCCCAACCTGGGTCACAAGGACTGCCGTGATGCTCAGATGAAGTCGTGACCTCAAGGGCCCAGCCTGGAGCCCAGCACCCTGGGCTCCGAGGAACAGGCAGCCAGGCTAGCCAGCCCCAGCCCCCACATCCAGGGCCCTGCCTGGGTGCTACCTGAGGGCTGGCGGCTCAGAAGTCCCTTGTGGTGACCGGAGGGTGGGTCCTATGGGGACCCCGCCCCTCCGGGGGCAGTGGTGTGGCCACCGTCACACGGCTGCCAGCAGTGGAGCAGGGATTTGACCAGGTCACACTGACCTCCAGCACCTACTACCTTTTTCACTGTCCCTAGAATCTCCCTTGGTGTTAAGTTTCCATGTCCCTTTTGGATTCCTTTGTAAAGATGGCTCCCCCTGAAAGCCCGTGCTGGGGAGGAGAGCGGGAGAAGGTGGGCGCCTAAGAACAGGATGTTTCTTACCCAGAAGATCGCCTTTCAGATGACTTTAAGCCTGTATTTATAGAACCACGGAGGGCTGGAAGAGTCTACCTGAATTTTTCTGTTTTATTGCGCTGCCATGGGTGAAACCAGCTGCTGGGTTTTGTATCCGAGAACTGGGGCCTCGTGACACCTCTGGAACTGTCTTTGTCTCCTCTGCTGGACCGAGAATGCCTTGAGGGCTGGGTGTCAGCATGGAGCTCGGCGCAGTAACTGAATTGCAGGGCTCACCGCCCAGGGCAGCCTTCACGCCAGCCTTCCTGGAACTGGTGCAGACAGACAGCCTCCTGGGAGGAAGGACCTGAGAAAATTCTTCTTCTGGACATCATCTTCTGGAGCCGCTGAGCTGCAGGAGAGCTTTAACTGAATGTCTCCTTTCCCGGCCCTTCCTGAGTGAACATCAGCTCCTCTGAATGACCCGATGCAGCCGCTGTTTGTCTTCTTTATTACGGCCTGCCACCGCCAATATAACCGGGGCGCCGGCGCCCGCGTAAGCGAGATGAGCGGCTGGTACGAGAGCCTGTCCCGCTCATGAAGGAGATGGTGGCGGGAGCCAGGAGCTGGGTGGAGGGACAGGGTGGGCGGTGTCGTGGGAAGGTGGGCACCCACGCGGTCTCTGGCCCCGTGGACAGCCCAGGGGTCTGTGCTCGTGTTGCTGGCAAAGACCATGCTGTTCAGGAGATCCGCGGGCACCACTGATGGGAGAAGCTCTGGGAGTGGGCGGGCAGGGGGCGGGCCTCCAGGAATAACCGGAGATTCAATAAGCAGAAATGAAACAATGAAGAACGCGCCCAGCAACATCCTTCTCGGCGACCTTACTTTCAAGCCCATGGTGGGAAAGAAAAGATCAATAAGGAAATTGCTGTTTCTTTTCAGAGTCAGCTGCCGGAGCCACCTGTGTTGTCACAGCCCTCTCTCCAGGGCCCGACAGGGGAAACAAGAAATGGCCTGGGGTTGGGGGCAGCCCAGGTCCCTCCCCACAATTGTGGGGACTCGGGCCAATTAGCAGACAGCGTATGACATCGCACAGATTTCTCCAAACATGGCTCTTCACTTGGCATGAGCCGAGGGCTGGGCGTCCGGGATGCCCGTCCCAGGTTTGCCACTCACTAGCCGTGCTAACTTGTTAAGGCGTTAACTAGTCTCTGTGGGTCAGGTGCCTTTGAAGGGGAGCAAATGGCCGAGGGATCATCTGAGGGAAGACACAGGTTTCACCAGGCAGGAGGGGGAGGTTTGAGAGGGCCAAAAGGCTCCTGGCCTCGAGGCTGGAACCCCTGAAGTCTTCCGACGTCATGCCCAGTGCTCCCACCAGCCCAGGCGGAGGGTCACAGAGAAGTGGTCGCCTGCCCGGGAGTCAAGGGATGCTCCGTCCACACCCCTCCCCCGAGGCCCCTGACTGCAGCCCATGTCCTGTGATGTCACTCTTCAGCTGTGCCCTCCCTCCATCGACGGCACAGGGCTTGGACCAGGTTGGGAGGCCTGGACCAGGGCAGGCAGGATGCAGTCTCCTGTGGAAGCAGGCAGGAGCCCCTCCCCTTTTGCCAAAGTAGAAATTAAACCTTGAAGGGGCAGCCAAGGAGGCTTCCAAGGCCTGCCTGCTGACCTGCAGCTGCTCCGAGGCTGATCAGGTGCTTGGAATTAGCCACTGTGTGCGCACGTGTGCCGGTATGTGCACGCATATGCAGGTGTGGGCACATGGGTGGAGGTGTGTGCACACATGGGAGCACGTGTGTACAGGTGTGGGCACATGGGTGCAGGTGTGGGCACGTGGGTGCAGGTGTGAGCACGTGGGATGCAGCGGGATCGAGGGCACAGAGAGAAGAGGCCCCGTCCCCCACCTGCCGGCCTTGCCCAGCGAGGGAGAAGCAGCGACGGATGCCAGCCCTCCGCCTCCCTCTGCTGCCCTGCTCAGCGCCTACCGCAGTGACTCACCCGCACCTGGGGCTGGACTGTGGGGTGAGCCCGGATCCTTACGGGCACACCTTTCTGGCATCTTCTGCTGCCTGCTGTGTGATGAATAAGCGTGTAGTGACTCACCAGCTGGAGGACAGGCCATGTGTGCCAACGGCCAGCCGAGGGCAGGGTGAGCAGAACGCAGGGTCCAGAGCAGCCCCAGGTTGACAGCCGAGCTAAGGCGCCACATGGGGCAAGGGATTTCCCCAAAGATCCTCCAGAAGACGGGACCTCAGCTTGCTTTAGAGTCCTGGCCAAGTCTCTGGATTTAGACATTCTGTTTAGAACAACAAAGAACGGCCTCACAGACACACAGCATCCCAAAACTACTTTAATCTTTGCTGATCTGATGAAATTGGTGAAGGCAAAAAAAATCCCACTCAGACTGAATAACTACCCCTGGGGTGAGACTTCACAATCACAGGGATTAGGCATCCTTGTACACAAACCTTTTAAAGAGCACGTTAAAAGCAGTGGAGGGCTTCCCTGGTGGCGCAGTGGTTGAGAGTCCGCCTGCCAATGCAGGGGACACGGGTTTGTGCCCCGGTCCAGGAAGATCCCACATGCCACGGAGCGGCTGGGCCCGTGAGCCATGGCCGCTGAGCCTGAGCGTCCGGAGCCTGTGCTCCGCAACGGGAGAGGCTGCAACAGTGAGAGGCCCGCGTACCGCAAAAAAAAAAAAAAAAAGTAATGGAGTGGGGACTTCCCCAATGGTCCAGTGGTAAAGAATCCGCCTTTCAATGTAGGGGACGCGGGTTCCATCCCTGGTCAGGGAACTAAGATCCCACATACCACAGGGAAGCTAAGCCCGAGCACCACAACTACTGAGTCCTCGCGCCTCAACTAGAGCCTGCGTGCCGCAAACTACAAAGCCCACGTGCTCTGGAACCCGCACGCCACAACTACAGAACTCGCGTGCCCTGAAGCCTGCACGCCACAACTAGAGAAGAGAAAAACCCGCACACCACAATTAGAGAGAAACCTGCACACCGCAACAAAGAGCCCAACACAGCCAAACATAAATAAATACATAAATAAGTAATAAAAATAAATCTTAAAAAAAGCAGTGGAGTCAGTGCCTGTCATGGAGGCCATGAATATTCACCTCTAGGCAAATTTATGGAAATTTATGGAAACGGTAGAATTTCCAGTGATAGCATCAAACACAGACTCCGAAAGAGAAGAGCCCGGAAACGGAGCCTAAGTACGTGGGACCCTCAGCCTAGGACTCGGGGTGGGGAGCTGGGCCATGTAACAACTCATGTTGGGACAGCTGGGCAGCCTTTTGGAAAAAGGTCAAAGTGGACCCACACGTCACACTACATAAACCCCAAAGGCACTGCCAGTCTTAACGTAAGAAGCAAGCCCGCATCAGCACCAGAGAAACAGGAGTCCATTCGTTATGACGGCCCTTACTGTGTCTCGAGAGCCAAAAGCATCAGAAGGCTAATTGATCGTTCTGACCACATTTAAAACAAACCCAGCATAACCAAGATCAAGACTGACAAACAACAGGATATTTGCAACTCCCAGAAACACAAAAGCTGACTTCCCACATGTACAAAGAACTCCTAACGTTTATACGGGAGAAAATTCTCAGCAGCTGAGTAGGGAAAAATGGGCAAAAGGTAGGAACTGAGAGTTCCCAGATAAATATTGCCAATGGCTTTGCAACATACAAAAGATGCTTCCCTAACTCTTGATAAGAGAAGTGAAAATTCAGATTGCTGGGAGATACCACGTCTTACCTCCCAGACTGGAAAACTCCCAAAGATTTTCCAAGCACTCCATGGGGAAATCTGCACTCTCGTACACTGCTAGAAGGAAGGTAAAGTGGTGCAACCCCTGTGGAAGGGAATTCAACAATACTGGGCAGAAGAACAGAAGCGTTTACCCTCAGACCCTTTATCCCAAAGACACATATCATGTGCAATACGTGATGTGATTTTACACGAGATTATTCACCGTGGAATGGTTTTTAAGAGCAGACTATTAGAAACAACACAAATACCCACCATGGGGGTGCTGGTGACACACACCATGCCACATCTACACAATGGGATACACACATCAATGAAAAGGATGAGTTCCATGTCCCTAATGTCACCTTCAGGGAAAATTATGTGACAACAGCAAGATGCAGTGTAATTTACAAGCAGGGTTTAGGCACAAATTGTTGCCTCTCTTTGCTATTGGGTTCAAAGGACTCTATATCTCATTCTTATAGCCTGTGAAAATAACCTCTAACAATAGATTTATTAAAGCAAAATCCTGCTCCAGGAGACCTTTTCAGAAACAATTCACCCAAAGGAAATCAAATGCAGATGGTTCTCACGAGAGCTGCTCCTCAGTACTGAAGATCTGGGCCACCAAGAAAGGGACGTCTTACCTGATGGTGAGCAGACCAGCCCCTTCACACCTAGAAGGCTCTGCTCTGCCTGGGCCTGATGACGCAGGGCATCAGATGGATGATCCGGCTTCCAGCTCCTGAGCCCTGGGGACTCAGCCTCACTCTTCACGGACCAACAGTCCCTGGATCATGCTTCTTTCAGTGACATGTGTCACGTCTTCCTGGGCCACACCTACACAGGTGTCTGGACAAGGATTGGACCCAAGTCCCCCTCCCTCCCAAATCCCCGCTCCAGCTTCTGGGAGCTGCCTCTGGGGGTTCATTTCCCCGTGGGCCCCGAGGAACTACCTGCTGCCTACAGTCCCGGCCCAGCTGCTACCTTCTCCAGGGACCCTCAACGGCCTGAAGGTTTCCGACGTGTCCCCGTGTTGGCCTGGTGTGTCCTGTGAACATGGACACTCTTTCGTGGGTTGGAAGCTCAGATGTCCTGTGACAGTTTCTATCTGAGGACGGGGAGCCTGGTGCCTCTTCTACAGGTGGCGTGAGGTCAAAGGGATGCGGGGGAAGCAGGTGCCAACATCGGCTTCTAAGCGGTGACTGTGCCCGATCTTTACCACTTATAATCTGCCAGTGGGATTACGTTAAGTGTTCCAATTAAAGACAACATTCTACCCCCTACCGTGGTCCGTTCAGTTACCTGAGATCACCATCGCCTTCTTTTCCCTTCTCACGGGTGGAGCCTGGCCCCTGTCTGGAGACCCTGCACTTCCCAAGAACCCAAGAGATGCCTCCTTCCTGGTCACTTGCGAGAGCTCGGCCACCCTCACCGCACGCCTTCCCTAAACAAGGGCATCGCGACTCCAGGAGCTAGAGGTGAATTCCTTGGGCAGCTGTGTGGGGTCACCCATCACAGGCCTCCTTTAAGAAGAAACCTGCGGAAACTAGAAAAGTTCCAAACCTACCCCGCTGCACCCAGGACTGGGCATCTCATGCTCTGGCCTCTGGTACCCACCAAAGAACTGCTGGGTTTTGATTCCAGGCCAAACTTTTAATAAAGAAAATTCATCTACAGATGTTCTGCCATCAGCCAGTATATTCAGTTATTGAAATCCGGGAGATTTAGTGGCAAGCCTGTTGTTTTATTTGCTGTCGGATGGAACCATTTTTCTTGCGTATTTAATATCCTGGAGGATTATTTTCCCCGGCAAATACTCAGCCGGAGACAGCAAATCCATTCTGAACCTATCAGGTCGTTCGTTACTTTGTCTTCTGGTGACTCAGAGCAGGTATTTGTACGTTTGCTGTCTCCTATGCCATTAAGGGGAAATTATGAAGAGTTCGGCCCATAATTGCAGCTGTAATTACTTAACAATCCCTGCCTGATCCTGCCTGGACAGACTCCCATCACGGCTTCACACCGGGAATAAAGTCGGTGGCGTCTTAGACTGTCTTACTGAAGTCAGGGCTGTTCTATGAAGAACCAGCTCCTGTCTCTCCCGGGGAGGATTTTGCGTGTGCCGGCTCCCTCCAAGGTAATTTGCAAGCATGAAAGTAGGAAAATGCCTCCCACTTCTAAAAGTTTTCATTGCAGCTTGTCCTGCCACGACTGTGGCAGTGGCCTGTGCGAGTCCTCTTGCTCGGGGAGGACTTGCAGCTAATGAGGCTCTAATTGAGGGTCAGGCGTTTCCTACCATCCCCCACCCCGCTTCCTCCTCACGGTTCAGGGTATCTGGCGAAGGAAACCCAGTAGCAACAAGAAAGCAAGAAAGGATTTTTTGGATTATTTTGTCTTGGGCTTGGTGAGTTGTAAAAAACCCCCAAATCTTAAAGAATATGTTGGGTAGAAGAGAATCCCAGATGCAGGGACGATGGGGCAGTCCAGAGCACGGGTGATGGAGGAAGGCTTTAAAGGAACAGGAGAGAAGCAGTGATTCCTCCTTGGAGGTGGGGAACGGGAAGCTTCCAGAAGGCGGGAGCTCTGAGCTGGGAGGGGAGGAAGGACGTGGGGAGGGCACAGGGGAAGGGGCCAAGGGGCTCTGGAGCGCCTTGTGCCCGGAGGTGGAGACCTGCTCAGTGAGCCCCACAGCAGCGTGTGGGCAGAGGGGAGAGGCTGAGGGGCGCTGGGGTCAGAGGTGGCCTGGGTCAGGCCCGAGGCGGCACCGTCCCCTCGCAGTGCAGTGTCTAGGCGGCCCCCAGCGTGCAGTAGAGACGTGGCCCCTGGTGCGGGAGGTGGGGGTGGGGAAGGGTCCCAGGAGTGGCCCTTGACTATGCAAGGCCGCCGCCCCTCCGCCAGGCTGCCCTGCTGGCCCACACCCCCAGCACTTTTCCAGGGTCCTCTGGCATCTCCCTCCCTCCCCACCCAGTGGTCCAGGACCTACGCAATTTCTCATGGGCGAGCTGACTGAGATCCAGGGCTCCCAACAGCGGGCAAGCCCCGGCCAGTGGTCATTCTTTTCTGCTTCAGTGTGTTATTCCACTGGAGGGGTTGGAGAGGACAAGCATGGCCTCCACCCTACTTCTCATCCCATATCTTCCCAGCAATTGGCCGGATCCCAACGGCGCCCACTGTGACTAGCAGACACGGTCCCCACGCCCCCGCTGCCTCCTTGTCTGACCGGCTTGCCGTCTCAGTGGCTCCAGCCTCCGAGGGGCCCCGGGGACGGAGTCGGATGTTCTTAGATGTTCTCAGACTGACTCCGAGAGTACCAGTGCCACGAACGCCAGGTACATCCGCTCTAAGTGCCGCCTACACCCCTGCCTGGGGACCCGCCCAGGTTCTTTCCAGGACGAGTGATGGAAACTGAAGAAGACTGTTTTGGAAACACCTCGCCCCTCTGCTCTCTGGTTTGGGTGCGGTGCCAGCTGGGCTGAGCTCACGGGGGCTGCTGGCTTCTCCCCAGGCCCACATCACAGCCCTGCTGTCCACCCTGCCAAGGAGGCCAGCCACCCCAGAGCAGAGGGAAGGGCAGGGGAGGGAGTGGATGGTCACCACACGCCACACCCTGCCTTGGCATCTAGTGCCAAGGCCGGTCCTCAACTGTCTTGTGAAAGGAGAGTTACTTTGACCTGTGCCTTCTCTGGCCATGTGAATCCCCAGGGCACTCCAGAACGGCTCTGTCCTGCAGAGACCTCAGGGCCCACTTAGAGACAGAGCCTGGCTTGGTATCTGCAGGCCTAGCCATGGTGGTCTGGGCTCCCCCGATGCACGAGGTCCTCTGTCTCCAAGGCTCAAGGACCCAGACCCCAGACAGGGCTGGCCACTCACCTCCTGGATCCCCAGTGCTCCTAGTGAGCAAACTGGCCAGAGAGGGCCTGGGTTTACCTTTGCTCACTTTTCGGCAGGGTCTCTGTGGATGCCCCCTGCCACGTCGGAAGCGGGTGCTTGTCCCAGGCTCCTTCCAGCTGTGTCTTGGAGGGGCCTGGTGGGGTGGGGTGGGGTGGGACTCCCAGTGGTGTAGTCCTCGGATTCAGATTCACCCAAGGAGTGGGGACCTCCAAGCTGATTCTCGGGCTCCGACCCTTGCGGGGGATGAGTGCCTAGGGATCCAATGGGGCTTGTGTTCAGACGGTGCCCTATCCTCTTCTGAGAGGGGCACTCGCTGTGGAATACGTCTGCAAGGATCTGGAAGTCTCGGTCATTTTTTTTTTTTTTTTTTTTTTTTTTTTGCGGTACACGGGCCTCTCACTGCTGTGGCCTCTCCCGTTGCGGAGCACAGGCTCCGGACGCGCAGGCTCAGTGGCCATGGCTCACGGGCCCAGCCGCTCCGCGGCATGTGGGATCCTCCCAGACCGGGGCACGAACCCGTGTCCCCTGCATCGGCAGGCGGACTCTCAACCACTGCGCCACCAGGGAAGCCCAGTCTCGGTCATTTTTAAGACCCTCTGAAATGACAAACGAAGCAAAGCCATCTCCTAATATTTTTATTGTTCCTTAGATAACCGGATAGTACAAAGTTTCCCTCTTTTTTACTTAAAAAATGTCCTTTCCGCACACTGCTGCCCTCAGGAGCATTTTTTTCCCGTTGGAAACCAAAGTTTCCCTAGATGAGCCCTTCTCATCTGGGGTTACACTATTTAGATAATTTAACAAGAAGAGGGTATTTCCTTTCATGATTAGCAACATGAAATTGATCATCTCTCTACAAGGGCGAACATTGATGTGTTTTTTTTTATTCCTCTTTAGAGACAAAAACCATCTACTTACTAATCCAAACTACGGCATTGCATTTACAACATTCATGGCATCAACTAAACAGACAAGTCACCACCTCGAGGAAACAACAGACGGACATTGTACGATGTATCTACGGGGTACGCGGATTCAAACGGTGTGGCACTGAGCCTGTCCACGCCACACACGCCGGCCACCGCTCTTGGGGACTAACTCGGGTCCACGGGCTACTTGGAGTCTCAGCACAGTTCATCTAAGACACAACACGTGGTCAAGGATGGCAGCAGTGATGAGATGCGAGTTACACTAGCCTACGTGGCCCCCTCGGCCACCGAGCAAGGCCCAGGGGAGGGGGACTTCAATGAGACACGACACTCAGGTCCATCGAGCTGACCATGATCTACGGACAAGTCCATGCGATCCTAACAGTGGGTTGTTCTCGGTAACAACTGGCCAACAGTCAGTGCCTTACTTCTTGAATATATTGACCAGAAAGGGGACCAGGGCAGGGGAACCAGGGAGCCCTGGGCTGCAATTCCAGCCGTATATACGGGGGCTTCTTCCCACACTGGCCGCCCTCCGGCTGGAGCTCGAGAAACATGGGGGGCAACGCCACCCCGTGATGCCGGAGTCCACGCTGCTGCTGATTTTTCCAAATTAGCCTTGTTCGTCTCACCAATATTAATTTGGCAGCTGTTCCACAGGAATTTCCAGGTGGGTGAGGACTCGGACCCTTGGCTTCCAGGTCGAGGGGACTACAACTCATCAGACCGGATGACGTGGAAGAGGGTGACGTTGTAGAGGATCTGGTGGCCATTGTTCCAGGCATACAGGGCACGGTCCTTGGGGTTGTAGTCCAGCATGGAGATGTGCGAGTACTTGTTCTGGAAGGGGATGTCGATGTACTCGTAGGTAGAGGCGTTGGTTTGGTAGGCGTAGTGGACCTTGGTGCCCCCCGAGTAGCCGTTGGTGACGTAGAGGGTCCCGCAGATGATGAAGGCCTCGCCCGCGCTGCGCTTGGGGTAGCTGGTGTTCCAGGTCTGCAGCACCTGCAGGGAGATGGGGTCCAGCTTGCTGATGACGATGTTGCCGGCGTTCTGGTTGGTGGCATAGACAGCCCACAGCCCGTTCTCATCCACCATGAGGTCGATGTCCGAGTGACCACCCCAGGCGTAGTGGTACATGTTGTTATAGCCGGCATAGTCCAGGCTGCGCGTCTTCAGGATCGTCTCTGTCTTTAGGTCGAACCTGATGACGATGTGGCTCTGGAACTTGTTGAAGTAGATGGAGCCGTTGTAGACCACCTGCCCCGTGCCGGACCAGGGGTGCGGGAGGCGGTGGGACGTGAAATTGTCCGTGGTCATGAAGGCCAGCATCGATCTGTACTCCCGGACAAAGCGGTTGTTGTGGTAGCCGTCCATGTACCAGACCTGCGGACACAGTGGACCTGTCAGTGGTGCTGAAGCGGGGGGCCCCCTCCCGGGTAGGCATCCCCTCCTGGACTTGGGATTTAGTGATTCGGCACCCAGAGAAGGAGCTGGAAGGACTGGGAGAAAATAGACTCAACAGGGTCACGTCCTTCCTCCAAACCCACGGGGTGCCTTTCACAGGGGCCAGGGCTGTCTCCCCACCAGGGGAGGAAGCGTCCAGCCTGGAGAAAGGACACCACGCACAAGGGTGTGGGAACCGACAGCCTGGGACCTGCAGCCGCGCCGTGGGCGTGGCTGGCAGCCACCCTCTGCTGTTCCCGCCAAGTGGGTGGGGCTGCCCCCAGGCTGTGGGTCATCTGGGAAGGCTGGCCCTCCAGCAGCATGTGACACCACCCTCCAGCAGGACGCTGTGGCAGAGGGCACAGCTGCCTGGGCCCGCAGGAGGACAAGTGCCCACAACACCAGGCAGTCTGCAGGGATGACCGTTATCAAGGTCGCCAGGAAGGGCGATGCCCGATATCCCAGGGGGCTCGTGCGTCAGGCCTCTCCTTTCGTCCAGGCCTTCACAGCAGGCCGGACTGAATCACCAGTCCGGCGGGGGGACGTCATTAATTTGGCACTTGGGATGCTCCAAGTGTAATCACTCTGTCACACCCAGTCCTGTCACGCCTCTCCCGGCTTCCAGAAGGCTCTGATTGCTCAAATCAACCAAGATAACAAACCCAGTAGAGGCCCAAGTTTGGGGTCACAAGAAGAAGAGCTTTCCGATGACTGCTTAAATGCCAGTTGACTCGAAGGCTGTCTAGACTTTGCACAAAACGCTTTAGTCATTTTCAACCAACATGGGAGCAAATTAGAAAGCAATGCAGTTAGTCAGAGGAAAATCTGCCGGGCTAATGCCGTTCCCAGCGCATCTGTCTGGCAAGAAGGCAGCTGCTTTATCCGTCAAGGGCTCTGCCGGCTGCAGGAGGGATTAAGGATGTGGGAGTTTTCAGACACGGTATTGCGCATGCGTTAAAACATTTTTTAAAAACCCCCAAAACCTGTAACCTGGTTCCTGAGACATCCATTCAGATGCTTAGAGGCAGATGTGCTTTTTGTTTTTAACAACATTTTTTTTAAAGACTGGGTCTCATTTGAGGCTTTTCATTATCCTTAGCCTCCGTCAGAGCAGCCCTCAGCGATGTGGGCCATGCATTAGAACGGGGCAAGCGCAGGGCTGGGCGGAAGGTGTCAGTGGTCCGCAGGGTGATGTGCAGACGCCCTGACATCTCGCCTCCTCTTGGCTACCTCCCAGACAGGGAGCTCACTGCTTCTCTCAAGACTTAGCTCAAGTGACAGCCCCCCGCTGCACCCTCTCCTGACCCCCCATCTCAGCTCTGTCTGCCTCTCCCACGAGTGGGTCTTTGATGGTGGGGACCCGGTTGGGTTGATGCATCCCTGGACACCCAGGGATCAGCACATCCTTCCTGTGGGCAGAGCCGGGTGAAGTCAGCATCCAATTTCTAAGGATTTTTAAACTGCCTTTTCCTCCGATAACTGGCAAGTTGGCTGCAGGGGGCAACACTTGGAAAAGGCAATTTAGGGTGGGAGAGAAAATCAGCACAGGCGTTAAATGTGTAACAACCAGCTCTCGGCCTGGAGGGTTTAGGCCACCAGTGAGCCCCTCTGTGCAAAAGAGGAGCGCATCACGGGACCCCCAGGGCCTGCGATGAGCCTTTGGCAGTGCCTCCCACCCCCACGAGCTCACTCTGATCTCACCTCAAATGCCTTGTCCTTCCCCGCCTGCTCCATGTTCCAAGGCTCAGATGGAATCCTGTCCCCTCCAGGATGCCACCCAGAACCGTTGCATCTGAACCGCGGAGGCCTGGGACCAGGGTCCTCAACCTGGCTGGGTCCCCTGGGAGCTTTCACACACCAGAACAATGACACAGACCTTGGGGTTAGAGCCGGGCATCGGCTGGTTAAAGCTTCCAGGGGATTCGGACGTTCGGCAGGGTCCCTGAGACCACCTGTTCCAAGTCCCCAGTTCGGAGAGGCCCAGGGGTGAGGGTCTCGCCCAGGGCCACACGGTCTGTTCACCAGAAAGCAGACTGCATCTCGCACAGGACGCACCCACTGCCTGTCTTCGCTGGGCCACTTCCTCCCAGACTCCCGAGGCCGTCCTTTGAAATGCCCAACCGACCCCATACAGCAGGTTCTGTTCACGGGCACAGACAGAAGGGGACGGCGACCCTCCACTCGCTCACTCCTGGGCTTGACCACAATGCCCGCTTCACCCACCACCGCCCGGCAGGATGCCTCGGGTGGCCCAGGTGGCCATGCGCCTCCTGTTCTCCACGTGATGGGAACTCGTTCCCTGCCCTCCGGGCGCTGGTGACCTCAGGGCCATGCTCTATGTAGGCTGCAGCTCCCTGTGGCCATCGTCCTGCGGGAAGGACCGTGGGGCCCCAGGCTGAGGAGGGGGAGAGCTGAGAACACACCGGGGGACAGAAGCCAGGGAAGCCCAAGGGAGAAAGGGGCCCTCGGGGCGGCAGGGCTCAGAGCCCCCGCTGCGGGTGCTTCTGCCAGCAGAAGGCAGGCCCCCGGGCGAGTGGCGAGAGGAGTGCCCTCGGCAGGTCTGAGGCCAGTGCGCAAGCTCCCCCATCCATGAGGGTCCCTTTGCCAGAAAAGATAAAACAAAGCCACCTCCGGATTCTTTCTTTGTAAATGCCACGCCTTGAGTGGATGTGGCCTGCCAGCTCCCCTGTAAGAAAACCTGGGTATTCCCACATCTTGACTGCATTTCGGTTCGGTGGGGTTTTCCTAATTGTCCCTATTATTTTCATGTGCTTTTTAGTGAAGAGGGCCACCTCGGGGCAGGGCAGGGCAGGGCAGGGCGGGGCGATGGTGTCGAGTCTGGCCCCATCAGCAGGGATGTACCCGGGAGGGGCGGAGCGGGGGAGGGAAGCTGCCCAAAGGGCCTGGCTTAGTAACGTGACCACGTCCTCTCCTCCCTTTGGCGGGGCAGGCATCTGTCACATGTCCTCCTGGCAGGGCCTGACCTCAAGGAGCCGGCACGGGTGGGACAGATGCTCTAAAGGGAGCCCTTAGCTGAACAGGTGAGTGGGGAGGTGGGAGGCTTCACTGGGGAGTGAGGGTTGAAATGGGGGCAAGGTCAGCAGCCCCAAGACCGTCCCCAACCACACGAAACAGTGTGACCGAGCAGTTCGGATAATACGACCTTCAGGAAGACGGATTCCATAGGAATAAAATACCTGGATGGCTGTGACACTGTTTAGATGACAGGGAAAGACTTTTAAACACTACACTGAGCTCACTGCTGTTTGGGAAACGAGACGTGTTTTAGTGATGAGACTACCCCTCTGAACATGAACTTCCTGGGGGCCAGAGGCTGGCTGGTCCCCTTACCAATGTCTGATGTGAGCGGGCCTGGGACTTCTACGGCGGAAGCACGGCTGTTAAGGGGGATGGTGGATGCCGGACCTTCGAAGGGTCCACAGTCAGAGGTACGTGCCTCAGCGTCTTGGTCTCCCGGGAGAGGGACACAGCCTGGGGTGACGAGAGCATGGCTTCCAGAGCTCTGGTGCCATCAGAAGCTTCTGGACAGGGTGGAGGACCAATGGAGCCCAGCACAGTGCCTGCACACAGGTGGTGCTTAATGAACGAGCTAACCTGGTTCTAACAGCTCAGCACAAAGGCAGGGGGACCCGAAAGCCCCTTTGAGGACTCCCGGACAGGGGTCCCAAGGCAATTCCCCAACCTGGCTGTTGGCCACACCCCTCTTTCCTCGCCCTCTGTGGCCTCCTGCACTGAAGCTGACACTGACTTATTTTTTTTGGAGTGAGTTATGGGTCTCCTCTGTGTGATCAAAACTGGACGGAGAATGGAAAAGATCAAAACACAAGAAAACAGCTCCCTTCCAGATCAGTGGCAGGACCTGGGGACGTGTCACTTAGCAGGCTGTGAGTTGGTGGCTGTGCTGACCTCACGGCTTGGGGCAGGACTGCCGACTGCCCAAAGCTTTGGAACAGGCCCCCAGGGTCCCCTGCCAGCGAGCTGGTCCCCTCCCTCCCGCCCCAAGCAGTCAGCTCCTGCAAAGGTCCTCCTTCCGCCTTCCTGCTTGCACTCTGTCCATCACCAGGGCCCCCTTTCCTGGAGGGTGGTCAATCATCAAGCAGAAAAGAGGTGTCTAATTTCCAAAAGCATCCATCACCACCTCAGCGGCTCTGCAAATGAACCTACATCCTCACGGTCCGGGGGAGTCCAGGAGCCCTGATACGTGATCTCTGAGAAAAGATAATTTGACGAGCGCTCACTACAACAAAGGAAATTGACATCAACATGGGGACCCAGAGGCACATCAGCGGTGTCAGATGGGGCGAAATCCTCTAGACCGGGGTTCGTCCTCTGCAGCACCAAGGTCATTGGTTCCAGCTCACGGATCCCAAGAGGCCTGCTGGGTCAGTGGGGTGTGTGTGGTGGGGCAGGCAGAGGGCAGGCAGGAGGTGGGGAGAAGGCAATGGAGAGGAGGGTGATTCGGAAGACTCAACCTGGAACATCGCGGTTAATAAATGGTTAATAAAACCACTGGCCAGCCTTTCCTGAGACCTTGGACAAGTCACGTGACCCTCCTGGGTTTTCTCATCAACACAGCAGAGACAACTATGATCTCCGGTTGGAGGGCAGCCGTGGGACCAAACCAGGCCAGGCACAGGTGCGCTCAGCTGAGGGCTGGGCACACATGTCGCTGTGTCCTAGAAACCAATACTTCCTCTTGTATTTCAATATATACATCATGCGCTCAGGGTCTGCATCACCATCTTGTTTTCATGTCTGCATTACTGTTATTATCACTGACATCTGCGGCAAGCACACTCCTAACCAAACTCGGAACCAAAGTGGTGTTTTCCAGGGGGATGCGGATGAAACTGAAGAGTCGTCAGGGTAACAATTGGCCAATTAAATGGTTCACTGGTAATTAACTGGTAATTAATTGGCCAATTAAATTCTTAGAAAACTTCCAAGGACCAGCTAGCCGTCACCATTCAGAAAACAAAACACAAACAAACTTCACCCCCAAAATACCGGACCCGGTCACTTCCCGGGTTTGCAGCCTGTAGCCGGCCCTCTCCTTCCAGAACTCTCTGCCTGCAGACCCGGGGATGAGGTCTGGGAAGAGGCTGCTGGCCTGCTGGGGGGTGGGTAAGGAAGGGGAGAGACGGGGGTTCCTCCCACTGGAGGTTGTGGAATAAAAAGACAGACGCCCAGATCGCTGGAAAGCCCGTCATGGACCCCAGGCGTCTCCCCCAAAAGGAGAAAGTGTGCCGCTTCCTGATCTAAAAGGAAGCGATCACACTGTCTAAAGGGTGGGAATGGGGCTGGGGGAGGAGCAAAGATCAGAAGTCTCAAGATCCCTCCCCACTGAAGATCCTCCAGACAAGGCTCAGAGGTTCTCAAATTCCTAAGCTCCTTTCTCAATCTGCCCAGAGGAAGAGTTGAGTTTTTTTTTAAGTGTTTATTTTCTAAACGTCCTGCAGGCAAGGGGCTGGGTAAGAGAGGCCCTGGACTGTTGCGAGGGTTCTCTCCGGGTGCCAGCGGTCAGGCAGGTGGACCACCAAGGGACAGGGATGCCCACAGCTCCTTTCCTCCACCAAGAGCCAGAACCCTGGGCGTTAGGAACCTCCCTTCGCTGAAACGCTCCCAAAGGACGCTGTGGTGACGGATGGATGTCACCTGGGCCCTGTGGGCCAGGCACCACCCTCCCAGCCAGCCAGCCCTCTCTGCTCCCCACGCCCCGAAGGGAATCCAACGACAGAACGCAGCCCCCACCCCATCCCGATCAAGACAGACGTGCCACTAGGTGGTCTCTCTCTCCTTTTATGAGCTTTTTATCCAGGGGGGAAAGTCTAGAAAAAAAAGAACATGACTTTTCTCCTAAATCAAAAAAGAACATGAGTTTCCATCAGCCATGAAAGGAATGGCAAATGAAACGCAAATGAGAAGTCATTAAAACAAGAAGGCCTGGCCATGCTGTTCCTGAGTGGAGCGGGGGCAGGTCTGTGAGCATGGGAAGGTTTCAGCCCGGAGGCAGCCCCTCCGCTCCCAGGGGCAGAGCCGCGCCCGGGGAGGGGGTCGCAGGCGTTCTCGGACCCGCCCCGTGGTCTGTGACTCTGCCTTAGTACAGGGACCTCGGCAAGGGACCTGGGCCTCTCCCCAAAGTCCCTGGAACCCCACCCCGGGGGCACCAAGTTTCGCTCGTCCACAGCCCCCCGGCCCCAGACCCAGATCCAATGAAGGAAGCACTTACCCTGTTATCACCTTCTGGGGCCAGAGGGTCCGTCATCCAGGACCCAAACCTCGAGCCAGAGGTCTTGATGGTCACGGGGTCACTTATGCCCGTCAGCTTGCCACACGCTGCAAGAGAGGACACAGCGCAGGGGAGTGAGTGCCTGGGCCCAGCCCCAATACCGGCCCCTCCCTCGGCTGCTTCTCAGCCATCCCTGCCCTGCTCTTCCCGTGGCACCCCCAGCCCCAAAGGCGAGAGAGGCCACCACCCCCTCCCCCAAGCAGAGAGCAACGGAGGCCAGGGCGGGTGCAGAGAGCGGGGCGCAGCCCCCTGGGCCTCGGGCCGGGGGTGCCAGGGCTGCACCTCCCGATGGGGCGGTCAGCCTCGCCCAGACACAGTTTTCTCCTCTGGGAAGCGGGGGCGGCAGCCGCTAGACCTCCTAAGGAGAAAGTGCATCCGCGGTTCAGCGCAGGAGGAAGGGCGCTCCTTCCGGGATGCGCTCGGGGCCACACCGACACTCGGACATTCCCGACGGCCCAGCGCCCTTCCCACTGCCCCTGATAGTCCCGGGCAGCCACCATGCCCAGCAGAAATCCCCCTCCTGCCACCTGGATGCCAACCTGTGTGTGTAGCCCTGAAGCCTTCCGGAATAAGTAAACTCAGCCAGCCTCAGAAGGGCAAAAGGTTCCTGAGCCTCAGAAGCCGACTGGCCTCTCGACGTAGGCAGTGGGCCCTGCCCTGTGGGGACGTGTGTCTTCTAGGATGCCCTCCCTTTCTTCCAGGCCAGGCCTGCGTGTAACTCCCCAGCTCTGCCTGCTCTGCTAAACTGCCACTGTATTAGCAGATGTAGAGGTCAGTCTGCAAAGTTTAGAGGACACTTGCACGTTTTCAGAAGACTGCCAGTGACTTAACCCAGGGACCGTGGTTTAGCCGGGGGTCATCCTAACAAGTGAGGTGGCCCGGCCTCGGGGAGGGGCCCATGGCCGCCTCTGCACTGTCTGGGGTGCCTCCCACTCTCTCCCCAAACTTAAAGTGGGGCAAGTAAATCCATCAGCATCATTGAACAAGACTGGAGAAGTGGACGCCCTGGACCCCCAGCCCAGTGCCTGATGCCTCTGTCTCTTTGTGTTGTCAGGAGAGCTTGTATCTGGGCAACGCGGAGGCTTTGGACCAGGATTAAGAGCCGACTGCAAGCAGAAGAAAGGCGGCTTTACAGCCAAATTCCCATCAAGTCACGCTGCCCCGCTCAGAAGCCCCTGCGGTGCCGCTCCCCAGGCTGCCGCCTCTGGCCCAGATTCGAAAAAGGAACTCAACTATTTTTACTCGCCCATCCCTTCCCAGTGTATATTTTGCCTGTTCCCCTTTCAGGAGGAATTGCATACTTTCCCACTGAAATACTGTCCCCTCAAGGCCCGAGGCCATCACTTGCAGGGCAGGTACGTGAGTCTGCAGACAGGCGAGGGTCCCTGCAGACAGCAAGTCTGCCCGGCCCTGTCCACAACCCCTCATCTGAGGGAGGACAGAGGACGAAGGGACTGGACGTTACGCACAGGTTTGCCAACATCTACGGCAACGAGAAGAAAAAAGTGGGTTCTCGGAAATCTCGCGAGAGCGTGCGCGCCCACGAGAGCCCCAGACCAAGTTCTCATCTCACGAGAGTTTTGAGAATTTGGGCGGGGTTCCCTGAGGGTTCCGTCTGGAGGAGGGAGGGCAGGGGAGAAGCAGGACACTAGGCTGAGCTCCCCCCAGCACCCTCTTTGTTTCTGTGACCCTGGGGGGTTCTGGGCTGCCCCCGGGAGACAGCAGACCCTCCGAACACCAGAAACAGCCCATCTCCCTGCTGCCCAGAGGCCAGCAAAGTGCCCTGTGTGAATGTCCCGTGCAGTGCCTCCCCACCGCTGAGTCAGGGACAGTGGTCCTGTCTGCTGCCTGGAAGGAGAAGTCCCAAGGCACTGTGGCCCCAAGGGTGTCACGGATCGGGGGCCCCGGGTGGGATGCCTGCTGGTGCTCCATCGCGGGCACACTTCCCAGTGAGATGTCCACTCACGCCAACACCCTGCCCAGCCTTCAGTGGCCACACCCGGCCTGGGACGACCTCCCCCGAAGGAGACAGACATCCATCCTTTACATCACACTCAGAAGGTGAAGATGGCGGGTGGAGGCCCGGCTCGGCCGCCTGCCCAGCTCTTCTCGCTTCCCTACCTTCGCTCGGACCCACCCCCATAGGGAGAGCCAGACCCCCACCCCGCGCCTGCCGTCCTGTCTTCTGTGGCTGGACCCACACCGATGCCTCTGCTGAGCCCGCTCCCTTCTGGACGGCACCCACCCTGCCTCCCCGACCCAGGCTGGGCCTGCACACCCCCTGGGCGTGGCCCCGGGCCTGCGGGTCTCATGGCCCCAGGCAGGACGCCCCTCCCCCCGCAAGGCTCCGCCTGGGGGAGCTGTCCAAAACGAATGAATGAACGAACAAATGACTCACCTCTCAGGAACTGAGAGGTATAACGATCCCTCTCCCAGAAAATCCACGTCAGCCCTCAGCCCACTGCTTCGCCACGTAACCCGCCAGAGGGGACGGGGGTGGGGAAGGTGGGCCGCCTCTTCTGAGGGCGGCTTCCTTATCTGCCAGAAGGATACCCACCCCAGAGGCGGTGGTGGGAATTAAAGCAGTTAACCAGTGGGGAGCTTCTAGAAGGATGCCCGTCACGCATAAGTGCCCAGTGAGGCCAGCGGCCATGGATTCACACTGAGACTGTGGCCAAGTCCAGGCCCGGGGCTGCCCCGGATGGTCCCACTGCGTCCGGCCCACACGTGGCTGCAGAGAAGGGGAGACCGTCTGTGGGGGGACTGGGGGGCGGGAGGAGGGCATCTGCACCAGCCCTAGCCCCGCCCTGCCCTGGGCTGAGGTCTCCCCCAGTGCACCCTGGCCCGAGGGGCTGAGCCCACCCTCCCCCAGCCTCTCGGAGGGAGCCTTAAAATCATGGATGAGGAGGCAGCAGAGAAGGGCCAGCTGGCCCGGGAGGCCTGCTTGGCCAACTCCTGGCTGTGGGCTCAGCTCTTCACTGGGGATGGAGGCTGCCCGCCCTGCTTGAGTCACGGAGTTATTTTTGGTTCTCCATCCAAACTGGCTCTGCCAAGACCTCGGGAACTGATGGGATCTAAAAAAGCCCCACGGCAGAGCCGCGAGGCAGAATCTTGGCACGTTCTGTTCACGAAAGTGTCCCTCTCTTGTCATGAGCGCTCGGGCTTCGTGGATGGGGAGGGAAAGGAAGCCGAGGAGGTCCATCTCAGAGGAGGCTGGGCTCCAGGCACAGCACCCTCAGCTGGGAGGGCCCTGAGAGCCCAGGACGGGTCTCAGGAGGGAGGCCGCCTTGCAAAGCTGGGAGCCTGGACAAAGCAGCCTCCGCAGATGAAATCCTGTGGCTCCTGCTATTCCTAGAAGGAGGCCACTTCTGAACAACAGCCCGAGTGACCTCTGACAGGAGCCTGAGCAGGCCCCAGGGCGACGTGCCCGCCAAGGAACCGGGCCAGAGACCAGATTGAGGGGGCTGACTGCTCCACAGCAGGCAGACGGGTCCCGGGACCACCCGGCCTCCAGGCCCATCTGCCTCTGTCCCAGCTTGTATCCCCGACCCAGGCTGGGCCTGCACACCCCCACTAAAGACTGGAAAGAGTTAAGCTGGAAGAGCTGGCAAAGCTGGGAGCTCAGACAGATGCATGTCCTTGCAGAAGAGCTAGCCTGGGACGGAGCAGCCTCCCTGCAAGCCCAGGCCCAGAGCCCCGAGGGCCGCCCTGGACGCCCATCTCCCCTCCGCACCTGGGCAGGGACGAGGGCGCTGAGAGACCTCTTGCGATCCCGAGCACTTCCCGGAAGGAACCTGGGGGGACACCTGCCTGCCTGCTGGGACCACTGAGGTCACTGCCGTGGGCGGCACCTGGACTCGGGTCCCCTCCCTCCTCGCTGTCCTAGTGGGTCCCCTGCAGACTGAGACACCCTAAACTTCCCTCTCAATCCTGAGTGCAAATCCGCATGGGCTAACTTATCCGCTGTCCTTGGGAGCAGCTCACTCACCCGTCTCCATCCCGGCCTCTGGGGAGGAGGTAAGGGCCCCTCTCTCTGTCTCCCCGACCTTCCCTACAGAGGGCTTTAGCACCGGAGAACCAGAACGGTCCAGCTGGGGGAAGCCCTAAAGTCAGCTAGTTCCCCTCATTTTACAGACAGGACTGAGGCCTGACACTAACGGGCATGTGACATGCCTGGGACACGTGCATGAGTGTGTGTCCTGCATTGGATCTTAAGTCTCTGCTTTTGGCTGGTTTAGCTGCTGGGGCATCTGATTCTGCAGGCTCTCCACGGAGTGGCAGTGAAAGCTCGGGGGACAGGGTCACCGGGCAGCTCCGCCTCTCCCTTGCCTTGCCCGGGAACCAGAGGGACTGCAGGGGAGCCGTGGGGACCCGCCTCCCTTCCGGATGATGCCCGAGAGATGCTGAGCCCAATATCCAGTTCTAGAAATCAGACTTTCAGATTCACGTTCTGGCTGGGCCATTAGGAAAAACATACAGTCCCATCAAGAGAGGGATTTAAAAATGGAAACAGAAAACCAATGGAACCTACAGTCCTTGTTTTTTTTTTTTTTTTTCCTGTGTATGGAATTGTCAGCAACATCCATTTGAAGAGAATAAAGACCTAATTAAGAGCACGTTGGGGAAACTGCAGGGAGACCCTCTTCCCCATAATTACACCAGGAAGGTAACCGAGATGCTGTTCTCCAGAGCAAAAGGAACCTACAGTCAGACTTCAGACCCAGGAGACAAGAGGTGGAGGTGGCGGGGGGCCGGGGGTGGGCGGGGGAGCCCGAGGTAGAACCTGCCGACCTCTGAGACACTGCACCTTCCGAAGTCCTAACCGCCCAGGACAGCATCAGTGCTGGCTTCCCCTGTTCTATGCTCACCGGCAACCTCTCAGCAAAGAAACAGGCTAAGATGGCACCTATTTGCAAGGCTAAAATAAAGACTAGAATAAGCAGACACAGGATATTGGTTGGGTCTTTAAGTTACGGAACTTGAATGAAAACCTAGGAAGCGGGAGAAGCAGCAGCAGCTAAATCTACCTATTACCTGTTGTCTATCCTACCTACATACCTACTGACTTACCTACGTACCTATCTACCTATTATCTGTTGTCTATCCAACTACCTACCTACTGACTTAACTACCTATTTACCTATTATCTGTTGTCTATCTACCTTTCTATGTATTATCTGTTTACCTACCTACTCACCTACTTATCTATCATCTGTCTAACTACCTACTGACCTACCTACCTACCTATCATCGGTCTAGCTGTCTCTTTACCTAGCAATCATGTCTAGCTATCGTGTACTACCTACCCACCTGCCTATGTGTCCTATCACTGTGCTGGGCACAGTGCGCAGCCCGTGATGTGAATGGTGTCTGTGGACTCACACGGTGACCCCAGGGCACAGGGACTCCTACGCCTTCAGCTTACAGACGAAGAGGCAGCTGAAACGCCAAGTGGTCAGTGCCTTGGCTGAGCTTCAGGGCCACAGAGTGGCACTTACCACTTTAGGACCCTGCCTCCCCCAGATGGGGGTTCTCGGTTCGGTGTTCACCCACATCACCCACCCGAGTGCTGGTGAAAGACGGATCCCCGCCCACCTGCCCGAAGACTCAGCAGGTCCACCTACAGGTCAAGGTCTTTCTGAGCGCAGAAGTGACTGCACTCAGTGGTGGAGAACAGGGCTCCGGGGACCTCTTCATCCTCTCTCCTTACTCCCAAGTTGGCCATTTCAGCGGCCCAAGGGGAACCATGTGAAAGCCCCAAGATCCCAAGCCCTAAAGTGAATTCACCCAGCTTCTAAAAATAGGCCGAGTTCGGACACAAAGGCTGCTCGTCTGGGAAGCGCAGAATCCTCCTGGGAAGACCCTTAGCTTCTCATCAGCTGTAACTTTGCCCTCTGAATTTCCATGTGGCCCCTTCGTCCGTTAATGGAAAATGTGAAGGTTTAATCTTGGTTTCCCACTGGTCTACACAGTCTGTCTACCAGGGAATAAAAATGCTACTGTGGAGAAATAAGTAACAAAGAAACCCCCAGGGGCCGAGAACCCTCAGGGGGAGCGTGGGAGGGTCTGGAGAGAGGTGACGGGAGCTTAGGGTAGAGGGAGCTTTATGGGTAGAAACCCAAGGACAGTGCCCACCAGAAGTATTCACGGAGTCCCATAACCACTAATAAGCCTGATAACCAGTAACACTGCAAACATTCCCGCTGACTCCTGAATGCTGAAATGGGAAGAGCTGGTAGAGACCGTCCAGCCCAGACCCACTCCCCGGGACTGTCCCAGGTCACCCAGTCCCGGACACACCAGGACGTGGGTGCCGTGAAGCATATCTGAAAAACCACAGCAGATAAACCCTCATGTGATACAAGTGTACAGATCACAACGGATTCGTCCTAATGCTCCCAGCATTGCTCACTGCCCTCTCCCGGGCGGGGGAGCTTTACTAGGGCACCTAGAACGGCATTAAAAATAAACTAGATGTGGGAACCTCTTCAAACAAAAAGGTTGGCTGACTCGATCTCCTTGTCCTTTGAACATTCTCTCTCTCCCACTTAATAGCAATGGGGATTTTTTTTCTAAGTATTTGTTCTTTTGGGATGTTTTAAGTTTAAAATAAGGCACTTGTCATGTGTGGGGGGTGGGGGATGAAAAGGGAATCAAGAGGAAACATCAGATAAAACCTAAAGGAAACTTTTTCATAAAGCAGAATTACCCTAAAAGCTACCCTAAGTTACTCTAAAAAGTAAACCATATGAAAATGAATAACCTCTGTGTTAGAGAACAGTGGGTGGAAGGGCCAGCCAATCTTTCCTAAGAAAACCTGAAAATGGAATCGGGATTTAAAATGCGCTATTTAAAAGTGGACTCCGACGCTGACACGTTAAGATTTGCTAAAGCAATTAACACGAAAGTTGGTAAGGTGAGTGGGTATCAACCACAAATAAGATTCCAAGGAGCCCAGGGGCCGCCGGCTCCAGTCCCACCCCTTCCAGGCACCAGGAGGGACTCCCTGGCTTGTTGCGAATGGCAAGTCTTCCACTGTGACGTGATGGATTTTTCTGCATGACTCAGTACCTCAGGGAGCTCCATCAGCCCTCGTTCGCAAGCTGGAGGGAACCTTAAGATGTATGCTTCCCGCTCTATGAAAACGTGTGTCTTAAAAAGTCACCCAACACACACATATGCATGCGTGTGCGCGCGCGCGCACACACACACACACACGTTCTTCAGATGGTAGGTAACATCTAACATCATTTTTCCAGATGTGCAGCTCAATGGGCTCTGTGAGCTGGCCTCTGCACAGGATTGGACAAGGCCCTAGGACAGGTGGCGCCTACTTCCCTCGGCTATCTGTCAAGGTAGCCCTACCCAGGAGCCCTAATCCAGCCATTGCTCGCTGATGCCGGGCGGGCGCTGTCCACTTCAGCACCACTCCCTAAGCCTGAGCGAGCTGAGTGGGGAGGTGGGCGGTGCAGGGCCCCGCCCCGCAGGGTTCTGGGCCTACCTAGTTTTTGCATGCATGCACGGAGCCTTTCTTCAAGATTGGACACTCTGCTCTGAAGTTCATCGTAGTCATAGGCGCCAATTTCTTCTTGCAGCTCGTTAAGCACTGACGTCAGATTCTGGACCTCCTCTTTAAACTGCAATACCAATTTGGCATCGGCCTTGTACTCTTCCAACACAGGTATCAAAGGCCTAAGTTCATCCATTTTCGCTTTTATCGCCTGCAAGGTTAAAATAAGCTGGGTTCAGTGCGATGCGTGCAAAAACTTGTAACACCCTGCCTTGGCCTGGCTTCTCCCTAGGTGAGGGAAAATGTCCACACTCCCGCTTTGTTTATAGATTGATTTATTCTGGTCCACAGGAGTTAGAAGAGCATATTAAACAGTCTTCAGAACACCAACATATTTGGGAAAGGTCTTTATTGTCAGTTTAGAATGCAACATCTGAAGGTTACATGCTTTAAGTCACATACACAAAGTTTCTTTTTTTTTGGTTTTTTTTTTTCAAAAAATGCATTGACAAGGGTTCAAACTATTCATGAAATGCATCTGCAGTCGCATGCAAAAGAGATCCTGGTTGTATTCAAGGTTCCTTAGGGGTATGGTGCTAAGTAACGGGAAATAATAGTAAAAATGCAGGGTGCAAAAAAGCTCTCTGGCCCTCTGTCATGGTTACATGGGAGTGGACTGCTTCTTCAGTCACTGCAGCATTGAAAAAACTCTTTTAAGTTAGCCCTGCAAGCAAGAAAATGAAAACTGTTGAAGAACTAGCTTACTAGCCTGCCTTAAACAGATAGCCATTAACAGACAAATATCTTCACGGTCACTTAAAAAGAAAAGTCACACTTCAAGGCTAGAGTCAGTCCAGACAAACTGCTTTAACAGCTATGTAGATGCCCTCACAGCAATTTCTGCCGAAAAGTGTTTAAGGCAATTAAAGTGTGGTCAAAGGCAAGGGGCTGCTTTTCTCCCCTCAGAGCCATAGTGCCCCAGATTTGGGAACCGGGACAGAGTGCTTGCAAAGAGGAGCCACCCCACAGATGCTGAAGACACCCTTAGAGGAACCTGAGTCTACCCCAGAGAAGGGAGTGCTGGCCTTACGAGGACAGACACAAGCTCTTTGGGGTCGGGCAGGTCAAAATCTCCTTCCGAGATAATTCTTGATGACATGTCTGAAGCAAGGACATGTCCACCTGCACCCACCAGGAGCAACTGGCTCATTTCTCCTCAACAGAATCAACCTATTATTTTATTTAAATATCGATTTATAAGTTCATTAGCTTGCCATTTCATCTACATAATGTATTGCTTTTACAAGCGAACTACTTCTTGCTTCATGCGGGGAGCATACATCAAAGGAAAACATTAGCATAGAAAGGGCAGGAAGACCTAGGAGCATCAGCAGTTTCCAGTCCAGCGGGGCTGTGTAGTTTGACCCATTTATTTACATCTGGGCTAGGTTTCTAATTAACATGCATGTATACCTTAATTAAGGGGCATATAATTTGTCAATTTAACCATTCTGAAGCTGAGTAAACTCTAGGTGTATATATACATATTTGTACATATGTATATATAATTTTAGGTCAAACCAACTCCAGCTTTAATGTCCAGAGTTACATGGAGAAAAGGAACACTTACTCGGAAGTGAGAAAGATGTTGGCATCTCTCTTCCTTCCCTGCAAATCTACAGTGAGCCTTGTCACAGCTAAATTAGGTCAGATATGAAGAATTGCCCTGAGTGATCCCTGTTCAGAAATGGCTCTAATCAATTAAGCTAATCCTTGGCTAATGTGATTCACCTGCAGCAGCTGCTGAGTCGGGAAGGACCAATCACGTGCCTTCCCAGCCAATCTGCAACTTGGCTGGAGAGGCTGGGACCTGGGGCCCTGGCCTCAGAAGCTAATAGGTGTGAAAACCGCACCTCAACTCTGCCCCTTTTAAGGTGAGTTTCGCCAAACCAGGGTGAGGGCAGGTTTCCAAGGAGTGCTGCCCTTTGCAAGAAAAAGAGCATCCTTGCTGGGTTCCTTCCTGGCCTCAAATTGCTATTCTGGAGGGAGAGTGGGAGCATGAAGGGGAATTATGCAGTCTCAGAGAAGGAGGAGGAGGGGGAGGAGGGGGAGGGGGAGGGGGAAGAGGGGGAGGGGGGAGGGGAGGGGAGGAGGGGGAGGGGGGAGGGGAGGGGAGGAGGGGGAGGGGGGAGGGGAGGGGAGGAGGGGGAGGGGGGAGGGGAGGAGGGGGAGGGAGGAGGAGGGGGAGCAGCACACATACCTTGAACTGCCTGGCCAGGTGTTGCTTATGACTCTCCTCCACCTGTTTGAACTTGGACTCCAGTCCTTTCATTTGGCTCTCCATCTTCTCCACATACTGCAAGTCCCTCTGAGTCCGCCTGTCCAGGACCTCTATGGATTGAGACATGTTTTGCACCTGTCAAAAAGGCAACAGATTCAAGGACGGAGCTGCAGCAGGTGCCCGAAGACCTCATTTGCCTCCTAACGAACGACAGTGACCTTTTCCACGTGGCCAGCCCCCTGGGAGCCAGAAGCGGCTCGTGCGTGACTTGCTAGTTAATCACCAGTAGCAGGGATTGTTATGACCAAGAACCCCCCAAACAGAGCAAATTGGTTCGGTCAACATTTCTTCTGCCATCTTCCAGGATGTGTTCTTACAACCAGGGGTGCAGGGACCTCTGGTTCCCTGTTGGTCATAGCTCCAGGCATATGGCTTTGGGTGATTTTTTTCTTCTTTTTTTGGGGGGTGGGGTGGGCAGGTGATTGTCTCTAGTCTCTTTATTCTGCAGGATGAAATTAGTCAGGCAGGCATAAACACCAACAAAGATGAACAACATAGCTGGGCTTCCCCCACCTCCAGGCACAGATGTCTTTCCCCCTAAATCTCACTGGGTGTCTCGCTGAGAGGGCTGATTGCGTAAGCACAGTGCTTGGGAAGCAGGGGACTGGGCTCCCAGAGTCTGCATCTTGCACGTCATCCATCACATCCCACAGTATCATAGGTAGATGACTGTTCTGAAAACACGTACATTCAGAACAGAGATTCAGGAATCAATCACCCAGCAAATGAAGAATCTCTGTTCTACACCTTTACAGGCAGATCTGAACTGAGTCTAGCCTCAAGATGAAACTTTAATATTCAACAGGGTTCCAGAGAGCTTCAAAGAAAAACAATTTTAGTGCAGCCACCTGCCAGTGCATTTTATTTTCAGGAAACTGGCTTGCGCTTCTGTGCCAATGCATTTGGGGTGGCAGGGAGGTGGAAAAGGCTCAGGGTGGCCAAAGTGCTGTTTGGGTCATTTTCTCAGAATCGAATCCAATTACCAGTGGGAAGATACCTCCATAACCGCAAATCTTCATTTCTGTTTTTTTTTTTTTTGCTGAATTTGAAAATACCCTCCCTTTTTTGGAACTGAATCATTTGGGTATGAGGCTTAGCTTTGCCTGGTCAGTAAAAGAAGAGATGATAGTGTGGTTTGCACTTCTTAAGGTATGTCCTTCACCCCCCGCAAATAAAATAAATGAGAAAGAGCAACCAAAAGGAGGAAAAACTGATACCGCTCAACTCAGCGCTTAAAAGTGCCTGGTATTCTATGGCTTGTTATTTGAAAGTAATGCACACATATTCGGTTTAAAAATTCAGGTTTGTAAAATACAGTATGTGGGTGACTCTGACTCGCTCTGATCCTTTCTGTTTTGATGTTTTAGGGGAAACTGAAATATACTTGCTCTGTTACCTCAGGTCTTCCTGTCCCCCTCAACAGTTTGTTCTGTCACTTTGAATAACTGAGGACTTCTTTTGAGAAAAGCTGTATTTCCCTTTATCCTTCCAGGCCCAGCCCGAATGCCACCTCCTCCAGGGAGGTTTCCCTGATGAGCCAAGCCAGAAGTGGCCGCACACCACTTGGAAACACCATCACCCTGTTGGCACCATGCCTGCATGGCAGTGACCCACACCCTGTCTCAACCGCCTTGCTGGACAACGGGGGGAGGTGGACGGGCCTCGTTGCAAGCGCAAGGCCCAGCACCTAATGCACAGCCGTATGGCGGGAGGAAGGAACAAAAATGACAGCTCCAGTCAAGACCCCTCCTCCTCCTCCTAGGGGGATTCTTGATGGACAGCAAAACCCACAAGGCTGCCGGCTAAAACCTGCTGAGCAGAAGCTGCGGGACCCTCGCTGGCTTCAGCCTGGTTCTTCTGCTGGGGCCACACACAGCCCTCTGGGCTGTTCAGTTGCCAGAGAAGGATGCTTTTAACAAATTCAAAAGGTTTTAAATTAAATTTTAAATTTAGAAAACATATTTTAAAGATGCTAAGTCACTCAGTCGCTTTAATCCGTCCCTCCTATGGACTATAGGCTGGATGAGCACCTCCCTCTCCGGCTGATCAGAAAGCAGATCATCAAGCCCCAGGCGACCATCACACTCCTGCATCTTCTCTGAGCTCCCCGTCTAGAGGCCCCGCCTCTGAGCACGTCCATTCCCTTACCTGTAGGATGTGTCCCCGAGAAGCCAACTGAGGAGTTCAAGGTCACACAGCTACCAAAGGCACAGTCCCCCACCCCGCCCAAGGTGGCTGCAGGTGCCAAGGGGGGAGGAGCGGCAGGAACCTGCGCACGCAGCAGACACAGCTGGCTTGGAGGCGACCACTGATCGCTAATACTTCTGGGACGTTTCCTACGTTCCAGGCACTGTGCTGAGGCCACTGCGTTATGGATCTCATCTGATCCTTACAAAACTCTGGGAGGTGGGCGCTATTTCAAGTCTCATCTTACACAGAAGGAGACCAAAGGCTCAGAGAAGTTAAGTGCCTTGGTCACTGTCACACAGCAGACAGCCACCATGCAAAGCCCGGACTGACTCCAGAGCCCACACTTTGAAGCTCTGGGCCATGAGCTTCTTCAGAGAGAACAGAGCCTGAGGCCCCTGCCCGCCCTTTGCCATGGGTCCTCAGCCCTAACGCGGGGTGACGGCCTGGCTTTCATGAGACACTGGTGCTAGGTTCCTCTCAAGACCGCAGGCCAGTTCAAAGCAGCACCTCTGGGCTTGGGACCGAAGGCTCCACCTTTGGAAGCTCCTCGGGTGGGTTTGAACAGGATGCCAGGCTGGAGACACAGGCACAGCTGGGACCACAGGCCCACAGACAGAACAGATGCTCAGATGGTGCCCACCGAGAAGGAGGAGGCTGGGGAAGGAGTGAGGGATGCACAGCCCTGCCCTTCTCGTGCAGCAGCCAGGCCCTCTATACAACAAATGGCTCCTGCCCCGAGAAGTGGGAACACAGTGCCCACGAGGGTGTAAAAGCAGGCTTTAAATGTTTAAGCAGTAACGCTGTGGCGTACACAGGCAGGAAGGAGGCCTCCAAGGCCTGTGCTCCCAGGGGCTCACAGAGCTGTCTGGAACTGACCATGGCCTCCCAAGGGCTTGAGGGGCCACCCCCCAGCTGCCCGAGGCCCCACCGAGCTCCACCTCCCTCCTCTACAATAATGAATAATTAAAGGCCCCATTACGCTTCGGTCTAGTCTGGTGTCAATGAATGTTGGTGGAATCTGTTACATACATTTTTCTTTAATTCTTTTAAAGTGATTTGCTGGGGTGGCCAAAGATGGCAGCACAAAAACACACAGATCCTCAGAGGGGAGCCAGGCGGCAGCTCCTCCAAGCCCTCCTCCTGCCCAGGCCCCTTCCGCACAGCAGGGCCGCGACAGCCTCAGGGACCCCCCATCCTCCCCACTGACTTCAAGAAAGGGACCTGCTTTGCCAGAACCCGTGTGAGGGTCTGTGCACGAGTCGGGCTTGAACCGAACTAGACAGACTCCACCGGCTGCAGGGCCTCCCCCCGGGATGGAGGCTCTCCTCCCGGAACAGGCCCCCCAGCGCTCCTCGGGTGATGGACAAGTCTCGGCTTTACTGAGAGTGTGTGTGTGTGTGTGTGTGTGTGTGTGTGTCTGCGTGAGCGTTTATGTGTAACGTGTGTGGTGTGTAAGGTGTGTGTGTAAGTGTGAGGTGTGTGTAGTGACTGTGCATGTGTGTGGTCTCTGTGTGTTCAGTTACACGTGGTGTATGTACGTGTTGTGTGACGCGTGTGTACATGTGAGGTGTGTGTGGTGACTGTGTATACATATTTGTGTGTGTGGTCTCTGTGTGTATCTGTGTGTTCAGTTACATGTGGTGTATATACATGTGTTGTGTGACGCGTGTGTACATGTGAGGTGTGTGTGGTGACTGTGCATATGTACTTGTGTGTGTTCAGTTACATGTGCTGTGTGTGATGTGTGTCTGTGTGCGTGTGTGTACGTGAGCATGTGTGTGTGGTGTGGGAGGTGTGACCCCTCTCCCGCAGGGCGTGAAGGGGCCTGATGTAAAACGCACCCTCTCCCTGGGGAGGGCGGTGAGTACAGCAGTAGGCCCGCCGTCTCTCCTTCTCCCCTCAGTGACTCCCAGGACAACTGGTGCTCAGGTTACCTGAGACCCCAGGGTTCCTGAGTGGAATGTTCCAGGTGGCAGGTTGCCAAGATCCACGGGGAGTGCCAGCCTCCGTCTGGGGAAGAGGTCGCGGGCCAGGTGGGAGGCCGGCCCCGGGGTTGAGAGCCAACCCGGCTCCCTGCTCACTGGCTGTTTGCCTTGGGAGAGTCAGTCCACCTGCCTGGACCCAGATTTCCACTTCTTAAAACGGGGTGAAAATCTCACCACCTTCACCTGGCTCTTGTGAAGATCGAATGAAATAGCGGATTCAAACCGCAAGTGTTGTGCCCAGCTGGGTTACAAAGGTGATGATTTAATCTGCTTTTGCACCGGGAAGGCAGCCACGGGCATGAACGTCTGCCCTGGCTGTCGCTGGGTCCAACCACTCAGCAGCGGGGCAAAGATCCCACCCAGCGGCCCTGCTTCCGGGCTCCAAGGGAGCTCTCCCAGGTTCTGCTGGGCGACAGCTCCGAGCCCTCTGGACCACAGGCTGTGGGCGTGACCCGGAGATGGCGGTGTGGGGGAGGAACCCCAAATGCTCCCTCGCTAAAGCCCACGTGGCTCCCAGTGGAGCTTTCGCCTCCTCCTGGGCAGCCCTGGGGGAGTCTCCGTTCCTCCCTCCCTCCCTCCCTCCATCCATCCATTTCATTCATTCACCAGTATTCCCAGTGGGCCATGCCAGGGAAGAATGAGGTCTTGGAGCTGGGACGGACCCTGCTGCCGGTGTGGGCACACAAATGCACACACACGCACACGCACCCTGCATAGACTCACCTTCTCCAGTAGCTGCCTCAGCTGTTTCGTGCGGGCATCCCGTGAACACATGGTCTGCTGGGGGGCGACCACCGTGCAGATACACCTGCCCTCACTGTCCTGGGCAGAGCTGTACACCTGCCAGCTCTCCTCAGGGTTGGTGGGCAGCACCTGGAGAGCAGGTGGGGCGAGGGAGAGGGAGGGAGAGAAGGTGAGACCAGAAAGCAGCGCACCGGGATGACCGTCCACGTCCAGCCCCCGGGAAAGGGCAGAAAGAAGCGGTCCAAAGACATGTGCCGACCGTGGGGAGGTACAAACAGGGAGGAACACAGACGGTCTCCCATCAGGATCCCCAGGGCTGGAAGGGAGTCAAACAGGCACGACTCTTTAAAACATTTTTTTTTAATTCAAGGGATTTTTTAATTTAGGGGATGTTTGGAGTTTTGGCATCTGACCCAACTGATAGGTTAGGTGGAAGGGAGGGGTGACCGGAGATGCACGCTGGTTGAGGAACAAGGCAGGAAAGCAAGTGGCTGGTTGACTCACAACGGCACGTAATTGAGAAGTAAGATCTCCTCCCGTAAGGTGAGCAGGGGAGGCTGGCGCAGCCTCCCTCTGCTGCTCCCTGGTACTGGGGAAGCAGTACCAGTGGTACAAGCCGGGATCCAGCAGCCTCTTAGCCCAGAGCTGCAACGACCCCGAGCCCCAGCAGTGTTCCCGCTGGCAGTCTGGTGAAGGCTGCCTGCAAAGATGCTGGGCTTCAACTCTGCACAGGCTGCCACCCACTAGCCATTGGGCAGATATCACCAAGTTGCTGGTGACATGTGTGGCAGGGGTCACACCCAACCTCAATCCTGAGGTGTGCGCAAGGACGGTCACGAAACCAGAGCCGCACATGGCTGCTGACATGGTGACATGGCTGGTGTCACCTTGCAGCTCAGGTGGTCCCGCCCATGTACATGGGGGCAGACAGACACCACTGTCCGAAAACACCCCGAGTACAGACCCTGCAGCCTGCCCTGTGGCCTCAGGTAGTCACCTCCCGGCTATTTTCAGCGTTGGTATGGGGAGAAGTTGGGTGGAGGGAATCCACAGTAGATACATTTCATTTCATTCATTTCCAACCCCAGGAGCTCAGGACCCAGAGGCAGGTACAAAGTCATCAGCAAGAAAATGCTGCATGCAATTCTTGAAAGAGCACGTGAGGTGAACGCATGATGATCTTAGAAGGGGTCACCAGGAGACCTCCTCCCCGAGCGCTGCGCCCTTGACAGCCCAAAGGGAGCGCGAGAGGCAGCGCGTGTCCTTCACCTCTCCTTTTGGCTTAGAGGGAGCAAGGCTGAGGCGCGCCCCTTCCTCCGCCGGCCCCGCCAGCGGCCGTTCCCCGGTGGTTCCGGCTCAGCCTCCGCTCCCGCCACCACCTAAGTCAGTCCAGGCCAGAGGCGGCCCTGGCCGCTCCCCCCCTCCCCCAAGGCATCGAGAAGCTTTTGGGTCGGCAGGGTGGGAGGAGGGCGCGGAAGGCGAGGGGCGAGCCCCGCAGCTGTGGCTCCCCGGGCCCCGCCCGGCCCTTCTGCACCCTCCGCCGGCGGGGACCTTGTGGATCTCCGCATGGGGATGGGGAGAGAAAGACGCCTTGGGACTTTGAGCGCAAGAGCTCCGGAGCCGGCCCGCCCGGGACCCACTCCGGCCGGTCCAGTCCGGCTTTTGCAAAGTGGGGCGGGCTCAGTTCCCAGCCCCGGCTGGACCCAGCCAGACTGGGGTCCACCGCGTCTCCACCCCTTACTTGCTGAGTGACCTTGGACAAGTCCCCAAGACCCCTGCTTCAGTTTCCTAACCTCATCAACAAGGGACTTATTCGTTGAATGAGAACTCCAAGCCTCTGAGTCCCTGGGCAGGCTCCCCGGCCCCGCGAGGGGACCGGGCAGAGGCAGGAAGCGCCACACAGAGGGGACCGCGGTCGGAGAAGTGGCCGAGGCTGGGGTGTGGGGAGCAGGGTGGCCCCCGCGCGTGCCCTTGCCCCTGCGCCCGGCTCCCCCGCGCGGCGCCCTCCCGCCCGGGGCTGGGGACCGGGAGGGAGCGGGCGAGGAGGCCCCGCCAGGGCGGGCGGCGGGCGCACTTACGCCGGTGCTGCGGTCGAGCGTCCCGCCGCTGGCCGCCGAGAGCTTGGTGGTGTTGAGGCCCACCAGCGAGGGCAGCGTCTGGGACATCCAGTTGGTGATCATGGCCATGGTGCTGAGCACAACCCCGATCTTGAGCAGCGGCACCGACATCGCGCCTGGAATGCCTCCTGCGCCCGCGCCGCGCCGGCGCCGGCTCCGCGCCCCGGGCAGCCTTCAGGCGGCGGGCTCCGCGGCGGGCAGGGGCGCCCGGCCGTGTCCCCGCGCCCCCTCGGCCCGCCGCCGCCCGCCCGCCGCAGCCGCCGCCGCCGCCACCGCCGCCCCGCGAGCCCCTGCCATGGCCGCGCCGCCCCGGGCGCCCGGGAGAGTGGCCGCCCCGCCGCTGCCCACCGTCCTCTGCCACCCGCCCGCCGCCGGGATGAGCCGCCGGCTCGGGCTCTGAGCGCCGCGCGGGCTGCGCGCGGGGGCCGCGGCCGGGAGGCGGGGACACGTCCGGGCGGCGGCCGACGCAATCTGCCCAGGAAATGGGTGGATTTTTCCTCTCCACTCCGGCTCCCCGCCGCCCCCTGGCTGCTGGCAGCGAGGCCTGCAGAGCCCCGTCACCATGGAGGAGGGAGGGGGTGGCCCGGGAGGAAAGACAGACCACCCCCTCCCAAGTCGTCAAAATCCGCCCGCGCAGACGGCGGCGTCCCTAGCGCATGGGCTGGCCGCTGCCCTTCCACCCTCAAGGTCGCCGGCCAGCGAGCCCCGGGCACCCCCCTGAGACCCACCCCACTCATGCCCAGGGCCTCCGCCCCGCTGCTGGGGACCTGCTTGGCGGTGGCTCCAGGCTTCCTCCAGCCCGGGAGCCCCCTGAAACCCAGCCAGGAGGGCGAACTCTCGGCGGGCTCCGAAAGCAGCCCCTGGTGGGGGGTCTCGAGCCCCAGCGCTGGGGGAGGGGGCTAGGGGAAAGGCCCTTCTGGGAGCCCGGGACAGCCAGGAGCCCTAAGGCCTTTGCTGGCAGATGTGGCACCGCCCAGTGTGGGCTCCTGGGTCCAGGTGGGCATGCAGCAGGGGTGCAGAAGCTGGGTGTGGGTTTGGGGCTCAGGCCTCCGAGCAGGGTTGCTAAAGCGGCCCCACCCGTGGTGAGTGTGGTGCAGGTGAAGCCCTGGTCAGGGGCCTGGGGTCTGTGGCTGGGGGGCGGGGGGTGTCCTCACTGGCTCTCCGGGTGTGTGTGTGGGGGGGTCTGATGCCCAGGCAGAGGGGCAGGGCAGACTGGCACAAGTCCCCAGCCCTCGGCAGCATCGGTGTCAGGACACATGTAAGTCTCCTTGGAAGCGCAGGCCTGACTGGGTCAAACATCTTAATAGCACTTTAGAATTTGCAGGAGGCTTCTAACGGGAGATGAAAGGTACTTCCTCCAGGCCTCCCATTAAGCTTTTCTCTGCTCCATCCCCCTATGTAGCGGGGACTCAGTTACAGCCAGGATGGTCCTGGCCTGAGCATTGGTGTGAGACCCATGACCTCAAGGGGCTCCTTTGGTTTGTTTTCCTGGTTAATGCACAGATCTGTGGCAGCCTCTGGGTTGGAAGCAGCAAATCTCACCAGCTGGGGAAGGGCGCCATCTCCCAGCTCCAGCGGGTACTGCAGGCTCTGCTCCGCGACCGCGGTGCTCTGAGTCCCGCCCGCCGCTGGGTCTGGGGGGCGGGCAGCAGTCCCCCACTCTCCGCCTTTCTCCTTCAGTGAACGTTAAACACCGATTTAGGGCCGCAAGCTGTGCCGACCCAAATCACTCACACCCGCTTCCCACTGCAGAAGGACATGGACCACTTATTCTGTTGGAACAACTTCAAATCCAACCCAATCCAATCTCCAAAACCTCAAGCCGTCCATCGCGGAAGCTGCAGGTATTTACTTATCACCTACTATGTGCAAGATGTGGGGTGCAGTGTGCTGCAGACCCCAGATCAAAACCACGACACGAGGTACAGCCTGCTGTAAACCCCAGGACAGAAGCAACAGCAACGCGATAGATCAGACTCCGGGCATGGTGCGTGAACGAAAACTTCCCTACAACCAACCGAGCACATGCATCGCCAAGAGAAGCATCTCGGAGTGGACACTCCGTGTACAGACTCTGGGGCCGGACAGCCTGGGTTTGAGCCCTGGTTCTGCCCCTTACTGGTTGTGAGACCCTGGCCGAGGTAATTAGCCCTTCTGTGCCTCGGTTTCCCCATCTGTAAAACGGGTTTAATAATAGCAGGATGTGTAAGGATTCAGTGAGTCAGTGCAGGAGCAGACATGGGCAGTAGGGCTGCCCATGCTCGCCATCCCCGCTTTGCAGAAGACCAGAGGTGCTCAGAGGGGACACTCAGCTGAGCGACTGGTACGAGAGCCTGTGACGGAGCTGGGATTCAATGCCCCTGGACACCTCTGCCACCTCTCCAAAGAGCTGCTTTTGGCTAAAGACCACACACAAGAGATGCTGTTGATACAGACATACAAATGCGGAAGAGGTATTCCTGGACGTGAAAACAGCTCCCAACACCCAGAGCTATGTTCTAGGAAGGTGAGCTCCAATCGAGCAGATACAGAGAATTCAAAAAAACCTCTCCTGATCTTGAAGAACTTTTGATCTGATTTCATGGCAGTCATGTCCCGTGGGATTTACAATGGGCACTCTAAATTAGAAGAGTGCCAACCTGGCTGGGTTGTTCAGGGGAGGAAATGAAATCCAGGTCATTTACACCGATGAAGCCAAGTCCTGCTCCAAAGACCTGCTGGAGTCTAGACCACCCAAGGGTTGAGGAACGCCTTCAGCTCCCCTGGCCCGGGATCTCTCCCAGACTCTCCAGGGGACAGGCAATTAGGGCCGGCCTGGAGATCTGAAACCCCCTTATCATATTTCTCCTGAGCTTGCAGTCCTGATAGGGAGCCTAAAAGGGTTTATGGCACCCCCTGAGGCATGGCTGAGAAGCAGTCTTTTGAAAAGATCTGGGTTACTCACACTGGGCTTGCCAAATGTGGGCTGCACCTTGGAATTCCTACAGCTCCCTGGGCACTAAGCTGACCCCAGGAGGTCAAAGCATTGAGAGGGATGGGAGGAAAAGCTGACTCACACCCCCACCCCCATGCCTTTAAATCCTAGTCATCATCTCACTACCTGTCAGTTCTCTATAGAGAATTGAATAGATGCACTGTTTCGCCCCTCCCACCCACCAGCTGACTGCCCGAGGCCCACGCTGGCCTCCTCCCACACCCTCTGCTCTGGCTCTAGAAAGTTCCATGATCCTTTCATAAATGTTGCCTCAGACTGTCACATCCAGACAATGGGAGGGAGGCCACAGCCCCACCTTGTCTTAGTTGCCCCAACAGAAATGGGGTCCAGTTCGGGAGAGGCACAACAGGGACAGGAGAGTTCAGCAGGCACCTGGCCCTCCGGGCTCAACGCATGGCTCCTGGGGCCCCACAAACATGACCATTTCCTATTTTCTGGGTAAGGGAACTCATCATAACTAGTGGAGGACGGTCTGGTTTCTATTGAGTAAGTAATCGATCCTGACATGAATTAGAAAGTGGTGTCATTATAAAAACATCTAAGAGTCAGCTCTGGGGTCCAGCTGGGTTAGGGTTAGGAAACACCCCAGAATGTAACACTTGCTCAGAGCAGAGGACTTGGTGCTGCCGGATTCTAGAGGCTTCCACACGTGGCCACTCCCCGGAGCACACACTCTGCCCTCAACACATCACCAGCATCTCAGACCAGCGCGGACCCTCTGCGTGTGGACCCCAGACGTGGCCTCAGAAACCTCAGCCCCTCTACCAACGGGTGGTGTTGACTCTGGAGCAATCCCTCGAGTTGCTTATGGGGTGACTCAACCAATGCCCTCTCCCCAGAGGCCACGCACCACTGATTCCACCTGTGCAGAGTCACCATGACAAGACTTGGGGGCTGGGCTGCCTGGGTGGGGCACAGGCACCCACCCATCAGAGAGCAGAAGTGTTTACAATCCTGAGAGCCCTCCTTTGAGTCCTGCTATGCTGTCAGATTTACAAGCAGCATCCTGGGGTGATGAGTAAAGTTATTGATAATATTTATGAACACACCTCTGTTCTTTTTGACCCTCAGACCCCCAAAGCATCACTTGAAGCAAGTGGGAGTGACTTTCCTGGGTGCAGAAGGGGAGACCCTTTGAGCAAGGAGGAGCCTTCTTCGCGGCGGTTGCCCCATAATTATACATTACGCCAAATGTAACAAACAGCGTAGCCAGGAGCACAGGCGTGTGGGGCGATTTGGAGATTTAGAGGTTACATCAGCTAAGAAGGTCTGTGTCCTTTTTCTTAATTCCTGGATCTCAGTCATCAAGCAGATGCTGGGAGATTTGAGGGGTGCGGGGCTCCCTGCATGAACCTTTAGGCCGGAGAGAACCGAGGCGGGGCACCCAGTGCACCCTCGAAGGCGCCCTCCACCTCCTGGGGTGAAGGGGCTTGTCCGGTTCACCCAGCCTCAGTGGCAGGAAGCAGACCACCCCCAAGGGGTCTGACACCCACCCCACCCCACCCCCAGGCTCTTCCCCCGCGAAAAGCCAAGCTCCAAGTTCAGAGCAGGCCGGGCAACGGGCCACACAGTTAGAGACACGGCTCTCAAACCCTCTTCCAAAGGCCGTATGAGCTGCCGTGACGGCACCAGGTGCCCCCTTTCTTACTGGTTCTCAGTGGTGTTGAGGCGTTTCTCTACTTTTGATTCTTCTCTCTCCATCTTAACATGAACTCGGGTGTCAGACAGACTGTGGAGCTGCATCTGGGGTCTGTCACCTACCTGCTGGGCCACTGGGCAGGTTACTGACAACCCGTGCCCCCCTCTGCCCCTTGAGCCTCGGTTTCCTCATTTCAAGAGCGAGGACAATAACACAGGGTCACTGGGGCGGCTTCTACCCGACCCAGATTAAGCTCCTGGTGTGTGTGTGTGGGGGGGTGTTTGACACTTGATGACACTCCAAAAATATTAACCCTCGTGACTGGTTTTCTCCCTTCTGCTTTAAGCTCCTGGCCAGTTTCTGATCTGTAATAATCTGAAAAAATGAAGAGATGTGGATTTTTCTGTTCCATTTTCTCCCCCCTTACCTGAGCCATGGGAATGACCTCACGGCTGCTGCTTCCGGCGGGGGAGAGCATCTACAGGGCACCTCTCAGAGCCGAAAAGCGTCTCCTGTCCCCAGCAGCACCGGTCACAGCTGCCGTGTGTCTAATTCAGTTGAGCCAGTAATTAGCTTTGGATTACTTTACATGGGATGTTAAATATTGATTACAGGGCCTGATAACTTTAGTAATAAATACAACCCAGGGCAGAAAATTACCTTTCTTTTTAGTGCGGAGAGCTAAAGTGAGTGGGACAAGGGTGCAAATTGCTTCCGGAGATGAAGCAGCCGCCTGGTGCTGAGGATTTACAGCTCCCGCCCCCCTGCTGGTACAGAGCCTTCTCCCTGAAAAACGGGAGCAACTCTCTCGTGCGGGCTGTTTGCGTGTCTGGAGATGGTCTCTGGCCAGCCCCCGAGGCAGCGGCCAACCTCAGTGCAAAGACGGGATCAATCCCATGTATGCTGAACTAACCGGTTTAGGAAAAGACCCCCATGGTCCTGAACCCCCCAACTCCCTGGACCACTAACACCCCAGCATCCAGGGCACATGTGGGCCTAAAATCTGGGGGACACGAGGGGCTGGGGCACATGAACAGGACATCAGTGGGATCACTGGGCCAAAGTTTTGATTCAAGCAGGTGACAAAATTCATGCTTCCGTCTGAATGGACGGTTTTATTCTTGTTCAATTTGTTCAGGGCAATGGGTTGGGGTCTTCCACTCTGGCTGAATCTGAGAAGGAGAGAACGGATTTGAAGTGACGGGGCTCTGAGGGGCTAACTCCACGCCAGCCCCTCTGTGACACCTGCCTGTCCAGACACAGCACCCATCACCCACCCCCACCTGCCCGCCGCCGAGTCCACTCACGTCTCTTCTCAGGTGCTGACACCTGCACACAGCTAACCAAGCTCCAGAAGAGCCCACAGCAGTCAGCCCGTAAAGCCTGAGGGCACACGACAGCCCCGGTAACAGCTGGCGCTCAAGGGTGCCCTGTGCTCATTCACAGCTGGAACCCCGCCCTACCCCAAGGGGTCGGGTCGTCATGTCATTAAGAAAGACCACTTCTGGCTTGGGGACTAGTCAGACGAGATCCACTTCACTCCTGAGATAAAGCAAATCCCTCAACCCTCCTTTGTCGAACTCCAGATACAAGAGCCAAGGTTCTGGGCCCTTCTCCATGCTGCGGCGTCTGTGTGCAGCCCGCTTCTGCCCACCTGTTCCTTCCCATCTTCCTGCCCCGGCTCACCCAGGTGCAACCTTGGACCCCGCGCACATGGCACCCCTTCTCCAAAGCGTTCTCAGCTCCCTCCACTCTGACCCCAGAGCCCTCATGCCTCTTAAACAAATGGATACGGCAGAGCCTTAGGTCTCCCCACTAAGCACATGGCCCGGATGACAGACAGCTGTACTCGGCATCGCTAGCCCAGCTTTGACTGAGTCAAGCCCGACCAGCTGGCATCTGAGAGCTGCATGTGGTAGGAAGGGAGGGCAGGACCAGAGTGCGGGTTTGGAGGGAGGAGCCATCTTCCAGCACCAGCTAGCTTCATCCGCCTTGTTTTAAAATGGTAGACGTCCAGGCTGAAGCTCAGAGCCTTTCTCAAGGCAACCAGACAGTGGCTGGTGGGACGGGGAAGGGGAAAGGCAGCCGGGTCCAAGGTCATGGTCACAGAGCTGCCCACCCCTTTCATGCCATCACACACGGGGGATGACGTGCGTCTCTCAAGGGAAGGCGAGCTGGGCTGGGGTGGGCGGGGCTCAGGCACCCCCAGCGCTGCCCCCCGCCCCCCGCAAGATGAGAGGTCAACTCCTCTCCTGCATTCTGCTGGGAAGCTCCGAGGACACTTCTCAAGGAGCTTGAAACACCAGCCTTTCATTGAAAATCACAGAACAAGACCCAGTCAAGCAGCTTTCCATCTGAGGACAGAGTTCATCTGGGCCACAAACCTGGCGCGTAGTAGGCCATCCATCACTAGTTGGCATTTGACTGAGTGGCTCATCGTAAGCACGCTGTCGGGAGAACAGATGGCCCGGCCATGTGCTCTACAGTCCCCCCTCCCCCCGCCCGTCTGCCTGAATCCTTCGAGCAGCGCCTGTGAAGTGCAGGTAAAACCCATACGTGTCTGACTTGTTCCCATTTGGACGGGTCCTAATGCATAAACATGGTGGCCCTGGAACCTTGTGTCCACGTCCCTTGGAAGGGCCCTAAGACTGAGGGTGCCGCTGTGGGAGCAATTTACCTAAAGTGGAAGAGGGAAAGGGTGGAGGGGAGACAGACATAGCTCAGTCACTGCTGCTCAGCTCTCCTTTTCCTGAAGCCCAGAGGTATTTTACTCATCACCCATGTAGGCAGCCTTTCTCCTGACACCATGCAATGTGGCTTCCTAGGATCGAATTACTTCGGGATCTAGAAAGTGAGGTTCTTAGGTAGGGGTGTTCCCAAGGAGCTCTCAGATTATTCAGAGCAGCCCAGCCCTGTACCCACACCCATTCCCAATCCCAGTCCCTGCCTTAGAGGTCACTGATAAAGGTGAGAGGCACCTGACCTGACCCCGAGGAAGCCCACCTGGGCAGGACCGGGGTAGCCGGGATCCCTGGAGCTGGTGGCTGAGCCAGCCACTCTCTGACCCCTTCACAGATTTGAGCTGGTTGGAGGTATTTTCGCCAGGTGAGCCTTTGCTCCAAAATCCCACCACAATTAGGGATACTGGGCTCCCAATGGAAGATTCTGAAAGCACAGCCTCAGAGGCAGGCGCGGGGAGGGCGGGGCCTGCCTCCCGGCCGTGCTGAGGAAGGCATTCCCCTGAGGGATGCCACAGCTCAGGCTTCAAGAAAGAGGAGCCTTCCAAAGAAAACAACTTCGTTTGCCTTCCTGGCCCCTGGAGGGCCTGGGCTCGGGGAGCTGACCAGGGTCCTGAACGGGATGGTGTGGCTGCAGCCGCGTGGGCAGGGGCGGGCCACATTCACATGGTTGGCGCCGCCAGCGTGGACAGGCGAGGGCTCTCACCACCGAGACAAAGCTTCCAACTGAAGCTGAACCAAAAGTTTCTTCCAAGACCAGGGGATCTTTAAAAAGACTGAGAAGTGAACCTCTGGAAGAGGGCGGGGAACGGCTCAGGGAGCCTGCAGGTGAGGAGGCCAGCAGGGCTTGGAGGGCCCAAGGGCAGCCACTTGCAGGGCCACCCAGACCAGCCATCTCTTTCCCGAGATGTCTAAGTAAGGCACACGCTGCCTGGCTCCACGTCTGTGGGGTGCGCGCTTGTGGAAGAGTGTGTGTGTGCACATGCATACATCCAGTGTCCATTCACAGAGCACGAGTGTGCCCCTTGGCCAGGCCTTCCCTGCAGCCAAGGAAACTTCACTCCCAGAGACCACGCAGAACCGCTCCCGGGGGCCTGGCTGATTGTCTGCATGGCACCAGCAGGGTCTCCAAGGTGGGACAACAGACCCTTCCGATGCTGGGGCGGAGGCTGCACTTCCCGGCAGAGCCAGGGAGCCGGCAAGGGCTTCAAGGCAAAACGAGGGAAGCTTATTCCAGAGCCTTCTCTCCTGTGATCTACCTCTCACCCTCTCGTCTCTCCTTTGTTTCCTCTTTTATTCTGAGAGGGAGGGAGGCACGGAGGGAGAGAGGGAAGGAGGGTCGGGGCAGCTGGCTCTTGGGGCCAAGGTGCTGGCAGCCCATCCACTTCCTGGACTTGCAGCCTCTCTCAGCACAGACCGTGGCACAGTGGCACCATCCAAAGGGCATTTTAATGTCACTCTGAGCAGCCTGGCTCCCGAAGCTGGCAGCCTCTTCCCAGCACCCTGGTGCCAAAGCAACACTTCCAGTCCGGCGCTCCCAGACAGCCCTTCTTCTCCCAGGCGTGCCAGCTCCGAAATGGCATTTTTAAAATGGAGAATACCAGCCGGAGACAGGCTCTCTAACGGCACATTGTTCACGGATGGCGAGCCCACTTAAAATGCCCAGCGGTCCCCACACACGCCTGCCACTCACACTTCATGCCGCGCAGGTGGCCACAACGGCCCCCCAACCCTCCACATGGAGCCCACAATGCACCCCAGCCCCAGACGCGCCGCCTGCCCTCCCCGGTCTGGTCTCCGCGGCACCATTCCCACCGCCAGCCCAGGGAGCCCCAAGGGCAGCATTACAGCCAATGCAGGATGCTCCAGAAGAGGGATGCAGGGGGTGCGAGTTAGGTCAGATCCACCTCTGAAAATGCCAGGGGTTTGGGCATCCTGCTCTGTCTTCCTCCCAGGTGACAGTAGCAGCCGAATGACGACCCCCGCCCCCCAATGCTGCCCTGTGAACTTCTCAGCAGGGAGTGGTCGGCCAGGGAGTCCAGGAGGGAGGGTTCAGGGCTGAGGGTCCTGGGGGACACGGCAGCTCTCTCGGGTCAGCCTTCACCCCTTCCTCCACCCCAGGTGCGGCTGGCACTCTGGCCCTCTCCCCAACCCCGTGGTGGCTGGGCGCCCGGGTAGGGGTGCCGGGCCGCGCGGTAGCTGCTCCCCGACTTTGCCGGGCTCCCCGGGGCCGGCCGGGCGCCTCGCAGGCAGGGAGGAAAATGGCGTTGGATGCACGTACTTGAGTGAGTTCAGTGCCCATCAGGATGAGGAAGAGGAGGCTGAGGAGGTTCCGGGCCGGTCGCATGTCTCGCGAACACCTCCCACGTCCTGGCGTGCGGGAGCCCTGGGCGGCCGGCGGCTGCGTGGACGCGGACGCGCTCCCGGCTCTGCTGGCTCCGCGGCGGCGCCCGGTGGTGTCCCTGCGCCTTCAGCACCCGGAGCAGGCGGCGCGCGGGGTCTGCTGCGCGGAGCCTCTGCGCTGCATCTCGAGCGCGTCGAGCGGCTCCGCGGTCGCCCGGCTGGGCGGGCGGCGGCGGGCGGCGGGCTGCGGGCGGGCCGCCCCTAGGCCCCTCCTCGGCCCCTCCTCCTAGTGGCCCCGCGCCCACAAAGCTGGGGCGCGCAGCTGGGCGGCCCGGGTGCCAAAAGTTTGCTGGGGAAGGGGAGGGGCGGGGGGGCGCAGAGGGCCCCGCGCGCCACGCTCACGCGCGGGAGTGGGGAGGGCGGCGGCGGCGGCGGCGGCGGCGGCGGCGGGGAAGCCGACCGGGACAGGATGTGACATCAAAAAGGCGGGGGAAATTTAATCGGAGAGAAAACTCCACCCTGGCTGGCCGCAGTGGCGGCGGCGCTCCAGGGCCCTGGCAGCTGGGATCGGGACGCAGGCGGACGGCGCTGGAGACCCGGGCCCCCCTGGACTCAACGAGTGGACGCGGAGTGGGGATGGGGAAAGGCAGCTGCGGGAGGTGACCTCAGAGGCCACCCTTTAATGAGATAAACTGAGGCTGAGACCCAGGAAGGATGATTGGCGGTGGGCGGGTGGGGGGTTGGTTAATGGGGGGTGTTCAGAGCTAGAAAGTGGGTCATCTGGCACTGGTCTCCTTCCTCTCCTTCTGCGGTGGCTAGCAAGAGGGCGAAGAGGGAACAGACACTGCGTGCTGGGGCTTCTGTCCCCAGGCGGGGCGTGTGGGTGAAGGTCTGTCCTTGTTTTCACGGTTCGCATGCATACATGGAGGTGGGCACGCACAGGCCCGTGGGTCTGCCCTGGGGTGTGTGCACATGGGTTCAGATGGAAGCCAGACACAACTCTGCGTACCCAAGATGCCTTCGCTGAACCAGGAGCCTGGGAGAGTGCGGTGGGCTTCCAGACCACCGAGCCCCGCCCATTGTCTTACCCCCAGGCCTGGAGATCACACCCTCCAGCTGGTGAGGAGATGTGCTTTCTCCCTTCCCCCCTCTCTGCGTCACCCCCAGGCTCTCCTTTCACATGTACTCCCAGCCCAGATCCAAGTCTTAGACGCCAGGGAGCTTATCCTGGGGGCCACATTTTCCATTTACATCCCCCATTTGGGGGGAGAAGTCCCTAAGCACCTCTGTTTTCTGAGAAGCTAAGATGGCAATAGGTATTTAGAAACACTTTCTGGTCCCGGGTTGGACTTTCTGGTAGGGAGTGAGCTTCCCAGCCCTGGAGGTGTTTAAGCAGAGAGAGTTCCTGTGGGATGCCCCCAGGCTGAGTGGATCCTGGATCTGAGATGAGATGGGGGGAAAGGTGAGGTACAGCTGCGGGGGGCCCGTTTCTCTCTGCCCTTCCTCTGTCTGATTTACCGGCGTGTTCTCCTTCTCCTCAGGCCGCATGACCTCTGGGCTCCTGGCGACCCATGAGAGACGCTGCATTTGGAGCTGGAGGGGCTGGTGCCTGGTCCTGGCTCTTCCTGGGAGCGGCTCTCTGAGCCTCGTTTCCACTCCTGTAGAATGGGCTTGAATGATGCCGTGCTGCATGTCTCACAGGCTGTTGACAAGATCAGGGGCAGGAATGGGTACAGGTGTTTTAGAAGCCTGAAAGGACGATGAGGAAGGAGCTGACTGAGCATTGCAGCGCCCCAGACTCCACCCAGTCTCTCCCTCAGTAGCTGCCAGGGGAGCAGAGATGGACAGAGGCTCGGAAGCATGGGCGGCATGGTCACGGAGCTGGGATGTGACCCAGTCTTGGGGTTTTGTTTTATGGACGGGGGAGGAAGGCTGTGTTGATTTCCTCAGGTGGGCTGAGAGCTAAGATGTAAGAGTAGCAAGAATTGCTTTCTGTTTTAAAAATCATACAACTGCAGCAAGTCCCCTACATACGAACGAGTTCCGTTCCCAGAGCGCGTTTGTAAGTCTAATTTGTTTATAAGTCCAACAAAGTTAGCCTAGATCCCCAACTAACACAATCGGCTAGATAGTACTGCACTGTAATAGATTTATAATACTCTTCACACAAACAATACGTAAGAAACAAACACAAAGAATAAAGAAAACGTTTTTAATCCTACAGTCCCTTGAAAAGTACAGTAGTACAGTACAACAGCTGGCATCCAGGGGCTGGCATCGAGTGAACAGGCAAGAAGAATTACTGACCAGAGGAGGGAGAGGAGGAGGGAGATGGTAGAGCTGAAGGATCCACAGCAATAGGAGATGGAGGGTGAGCTGCAATTTCACTCACGCCTAACGTTGATGGAACTCACGTTCGTGTCTTTGAAAGTTCGCAACTTGAAGGTTCGTATGTAGGGGACTGACTGTATGTGAACCAGTAATTCCATGTCTGGGCAGATACCCAAAGGAGTTGACAGCGGATTCTCACAGAGATACTTGCACACCCATGCTCGTAGCAGCGTTACCCACAACAGCAAAGAAATGGAAGCCCGTGTCTGTTGATAGATGAATGAATAAACAAAATGTAGTATGTTCATAGAATGGAATATTATTCAACCTTAAAAAGGGAGAAGATTCTGACACAGGCTTCAAGGATAAACCTTGAGGACATTACACTGTGTAAAATGAGCCAGTCCCGAAAGGACAAGTGTTGTATGGTTCCACGTACATGAGGTATCTAGAATAGGCAAATTTCAGTTTGACAGATCTGAAAGTCGATTCGAAGTTACCAGGGACCGAGGGAGGGGAGGATGGATAGGGAGTAATTACCTGGTGGTACAGAATTTCTGTTTGGGGTGACAAAAAGGTTTGGAAATAGCAGTGGCATTTGCACAAGATGGGAAATGTCATTAATGCCACTGAATTATACTTAAAATTTTACTAAGTCTATTTATATATTTTACTATATTTTTTACCACAATTAAAATAATAATGTGATATACCAAAACCATTGAATTCTACACTTTAAGTGGGTGAATTTTATGGTCCGTGAATTATATCTTAAGAAAGTTGTTTTAAACAGTTACACAGACTCGTTATTTTACTGCTTTAAAAATTAACATACAGGGGCTTCCCTGGTGGCGCAGTGGTTCAGAATCCGCCTGCCAATGCAGGGGACATGGGTTCGTGCCCCGGTCCGGGAAGATCCCACATGCCGCGGAGCGGCTAGGCCCGTGTGCCACAATTACTGAGCCTGCATGTCTGGAGCCTGTGCTCCGCAAGGGGAGAGGCCGTGACAGGGAGAGGCCCGCGCACCACGATAAAGAGTGGCCCCCGCTCACCGCAACTGGAGAAAGCCCTCGCACAGAAACGAAGACCCAACACAGCCAAAAATGAATATAAAATAAATAAATAAATTTTAAAAATTAACATACAAAGAAGAATGTAGCCACAGCAGCAAAAGCCCACTGCCCAGAATAAGCGGTGCTGTGGCTGGGTGGTCGTGATAAGACATTTTTCCCGTGCATAGGTGCAGAGGAAATACCAGGAAGAAGTGTCAGATCATGTCCCCTAAAAGCAAACCTGACCCTTGCCGTGCGGGGATCACCCTCCCAAGCCCGCCCCTTCTGCGGGATGAGGCAGCCCTTACCTGCCAGCTGTGAGCAGTGGCGGGGGGGGGCGGGTGCGTTGCAGCCCCAGGAAATGCTCAGGATGTGCCAGGCTCACAGGCTGGAGGCAGAGGACAGATGAGCGGAGCTAATGGGAGGGCCTGTCACCCCCACAAGCAAGGAAATCCTAGCTTGCCCTTGAACTTGACAGAGGATGGGAAAACGAAGTCAAACTGAAGATGGTGCTAACTGAAAGCTCGTTTATCTTCACGGCACAAGCTACAATCTCCTGGAAGAACCCTGTAATACGGAAGAAGAAAAGTCTGCACGGACCCTTCCCCACCTGGAGGTGGACGCGCCTCTGCCCCGGGCTTCCTTCCTGCCCACATTGGCCACATCAGCTTTGAAAGACAGGGCCACGTTCCCTTCCTCTTCCTCTGGCCTCCCCTCTCCCTTCTCTGCATTTTCAGGGCTTGTATTATTTTACATTATCGGGGTTTATCACATTCATATCCACTCCTGCCACCCAAGTCCCCTCGTTTTTTGGTCCTTGTTCTGGGCCCAGTGCCCACCCCCGTGCCCCCAGCAGCCCTTCCTGAGTTCTTTGCTCCCGTTCACTGCTCTGGGGTTGGCTGAAGTCGGTGTGCAAGGGGGCCGCAGCCCCCGATGCGGCCACACCTCTCTGCTGACCAGGTGAGGTTCCTGTCTTTCTTCTCACCCTCGGGTTTTCCCACCTGGGAGTCCATGAAGCCCCCAGAGCAATGGCTCCAGGTAGAAGTGGGCTTGGGGCTTGGTGTAAGCATCAGTGGCCTCTTGTCCTTTCATGCCAGCCTGAGCCCCTTCAACTGGTACAGCAGGTCCCGGTCACCCCAGCCCCTCTACTGCTGTCCTCAGGAACTCAGGCCAGAGCTCAGAAGGAGCTGAGTTCCTGCTGAGACTCCTCCGAACGCCACCAAATCTATGTGCTTCGTTCTCCTTTAAGACGGGCCTGCTTCCTCTGCCAGCCTCATTAGAATGTGACAGAGAAGTTGCCAAGGAAACGGCACTAACTCTCCCCTCTCCTCCCTGCAAATTTCCTAGCAAGTGGCCCCAACCCACGTGAGTTGAGTTGTCCGGCCTCCGGTGCTCAGAGCCGGTGGGCTATGCACTGCTCCTTCCTCCAGGCGCTGTGCCCAACCCCCCTCCCCCGGGCCTCCACCCTCCCTTCTCAGCCTCCCTGGGTGCCCACTGTCCTTGTTGAACTGAATGGCAGGGCTTGATTGAGACCCACTATGTGACAGGCCTGGCCAGACAGAAGCCGTCTCCGGGCTGCGGGCACCGGCCTGGCGACGGCCATGGGCTCAGACCCAGGACCCCAGCTGCCTTCCCTCACCAGCATGCGGGCTGGTGCAGCCGGTCGGCAGGCTTCTAACCTTGGGAAGTCGTCTGGGGAGGAAAGGTGGCCGGTTCTGGATGCAATGCACTGTCACGGTGGAAGTGGGGAGCAAGGCAGCAGAGACCACGGCGTTGACACCTTTCTCATCCCTGTCGTGTGCCCGGCCTGTGCTGAGGGCTTATAGGTCTTCTCTCACGAACCCCCCAGGCCTTGTGGGAGGAGATGTTCACTCTGAAAGTATTCCTCCAGGAGCCAGTGGCGCCGAGACCCCCCTCCCTTGGTTGCAGCCCCCGTAAGCCTCCCCTGCAGCCTCCCCTCCTACCTGTCCAGCTGGGCTCCCAGGAACCATCCTTGGAGCCACTCTCGGGCCTCAGCCCCCTGGCCTTCCCCAGCCTCCCTGCCCCCAGATGACTCCTGTGACAGCTCTGGCTCCAACAGTCCCCGTGAACTAATGACTTCCCTCCAAGGGCACCCTGTGCTCCCAGGAGTCCGGCCTCGGCCCCCTCCCCAGCTCCGACTCCCCAGCTGCTCTTACACACGTGGTCCCCTCCCCACACGCACGGCACTGAGCACATCGGGGCTCCCACCAGGAGATCCGCAGTCCCAGGCGCTGTGCCTGCTCTGTCCCGGGGGACTGTCTGCCCCGTTCGCACGGCCCTTCCCGACACGTGTCTGCTCCTCCCCGTGGGGCCATTCCCACGAAAGGTGGCCGTTTTCTCCCGTCTTATTAAGGACGTCTCTTTCCCTTTCTTCCCTACACCATCGCCACACCTCTCTGCTCCCCTTTGCAGAAATCGAGGTCTTCACTCACTGTGTCCACAGGCTCTCCGCCTGGTCTCTGCTCAGAACTGCTGTGGTCCAGCTCAAATTGCCAAACCCAGCTGTCAAAAATGAGTCTTTATCTCACTTGAAAAAATCAGCGGCACCCCAGCGGGTTAATGTCCCCTCCTCCCTGGAGCCCTTCCTTCCTCTGGACCCGGCAGGCCACTCCCCGTGGCCTTCACCAGGCCCTCTGTGGTCCTCACCATCTTCCCGCCTCCTGAAGGTCTCTGCCAGGTGCTTCCTCCAGGCCCCGACACCAACCACATCTCTATGCTGTCACCGACTTGCATCTGGTGCAGACTCTTCCCTGAACCCCACACTGGTAGCTGAGTTCCAGCCCGACCCCCCCACCGGGCTGGTACACAGCTCTGTGCACCCCACCCAAGCCAGGCCGGCTCCTGCCACATTGCTCTCCGTTCTGGTGCACAGCGATCCCACCCTTCCTATTGCTCAGGCTAACTGCCCAGGAGTTATGCCGGCCTCTCTCTGGAGGCTCTAGGGAGGGTCTTTCCTGCCTTTCCATTGCTGGTGGCTGCCAGTGCTCCTTGGCTGGTGGCTGCATCACTCCAATCTTTGAGGCCGGCATCTTCAAACTCTCTGCCCCATCTCCACCTTGCTTCTCCTCTGTGGGTGTCAGTCTCCTCTGGCACCCTCTCATAAGGACACTTGAGGTTGCCTTGAGGGCCGCCTGGATTATCCAGAATGATTTCCCCACGTCGAGGTCCTTAACTTGATCCCAGTTGCAAAGGCACCTTTTCCATAAGAGGTAACGTTCACAGGCACCAGGGATCAGGATATGGACGTCTTCTGGAGAATCGTTTTCCAACTGAGATCAGGGACAGAAAACAAACAAGCAAGCAAGTAAAAAGGCTGGGTAAATATTGCTTGTGGTAGGTGTGTGAGGGTAAGGATGAGAATACTGGGCCCGGACGGCTTTGGGGAGAAGGTGGCCAGGCAAGCCCTCTGAAGAGCCCATGAGGAGGGCAGGCAGCGTCCCTCTGGAGGCTGGGGAAGGGGGAGACTTGGTGACTTTTGGGGAGGGGGACAGAGATGGCCAGCGTGGCTGGCGTGAGCAGAGGGGGCGGGGACTGGAGATGAGAGGATGGAGCTGGACCTCGGCAGCCACAGAGAGGCTTTTAGATTCTGTTCTCGGGACTTCCCTGGTGGTCCAGTGGCTAAGACTCTGTGCCCCCAATGCAGGGGGCCTGGGTTCAATCCCTGGTTGGGGAACTAGATCCTGTGTGCATGCCGCAGCTAGAGATCCCGCATGCGGCAACTAAGACCCGTGCAGCCAAATAAATAAATATTAAAAAAAAAAAAGATTCTGTTCTAATGACAAAGCAGCCGCGGGGTTTGGAGAAGGGAGGTGACAGGGTGTGACTTGCACTTTGAGAAACTCTGCCTCTCTGTGAAGAAGGGAGCTGGGGGTGGTCAGAGTGGGACCACCGGAGGCTGTCGCCCTGGGGCAGCTGAAAGGATCCCAAGAGGGATGATTGGACTTGGCTGGGAGTGAGCAGCCTGTGGAGACGTTAAGGAGCGCTGATGCAGTGTTTTGTCCTGAGACTGGGGATGGGACGTGCTGAGGGCTGGGTGTGGGGCTTGGGAGTCAAGGATGGTCTAGAAGCTGGCTTGGGGCTCTGGGTGGGGAAACAGGCTTCCCCTGCAGGGGGAGATGCAGAGAGAAGGGCGTGGGGGGAGTCAGGAGCTCTGGGTGGGGCGTGGTCGTGGGTGAGTAGCCTGGGAGGAGATGCCGTGTCCAGGGGCCGAGGGGGAGGCCGTCTGCCGTCCGGGGCATAACCACAGGTGGAGATGGGCTACTGGGAGTGGGCAGCCCCCAGGGGTCCGATGGGCTCTGCGAGCTGGGTTGTCAGAGGAGACAGGGCTGCAGGGACAGGCGGAATGACCCAGTGTGAGCCCGGGTGGGAGGCCCCTGACCCTGAGGCCAGGGCTCACCAACCTTTGCAGCTGTGGGGTTGGGTCCACTCAGTGCCCCCTACTTCTCACCTGAGGGCCCAGCCCAGCTCCTCAGCCTGGGCCTGGGTGGTTCCCGTGGAAGGGTTCCCATCCTGGTAGCCCACCCAGCCCCTGGCTTTCCTCCTGGTGGGGGGAGAGGGAGGGACGGTGCAATTGTTAAACCCGCTGTGCTTCACGGCGCTGGGGACCGCGTGCGTGTGAAGTCTATTCTCACTGCGTCTATATTAAGCCTTGCTGCTTCCACTTTTTCAGAGTGAGGAAATGGAGCCCCCATATGCATCAGAGCTGCAGGGCTGTGGCGTCCAGCAGTGATCTTCTCGCCCAACACATTGCCCTGCTGGGATGAGGGTCCATGCCACCCTGCACCCCATCCCAGGGCTGGACACCTCCTTCCAAATTCCACGCTTGCAGCCAGGAGCCATCAGGGGACACAAACAGGCCAGAGATCTACCACTTGCTAAACAGTGAGCCTGAGCCAGGCCCAGGCTAGAAGCCATTGTCTGTCTCCTGCTGTTGCCCCATTTTACATGTGGGGAGACTGAGGCAGGGACAGGGGAGTCACTGCCTCAAACCCAGGACCCTCAGGATCCAGAGCCAGGCTTTCCCCTGCCCGGCTGCCCCTCCTCCACGCGAGGCCCCACTCAGCCCCGCGTCCTCGGCGTCCGCAGAGACACACTCTGGAGTCTGCAGCTTCACCTGATTGTCTGGTTCCCCCGGGTGCAATTTGAGAACAAAGACAACAAGGAAAGCAAAGGCCATGAAATGCGCTAGCGAAGGTCGTGGTTTAGAAAAAAGGCAAGATAAAATAAGGCACATCAACTTCCATGGGCTCTCCCGCTAGTGTTTTGTCAGCAATGACAAAAAAATTGGAGACAGTCTGAAATTCTGTAGCCACTCTGCTATTTAGGGAAGATCCCCCCGAGGGCCTTCTGGGCCATCCCGATGCATGGAGATGACGCAGGTAACCACTTCTGGGTTACGTCTGAAAGTCTTTGTTTTGGTTAAGAAACGAGGGGCTGCTGCAGGTCCTGGTGGGAACTAAGACCCAACAGGGGGCACTTTCGGGGCTTGTGAGGCGATGGCCCCAGCAGAGGGTTAATCAGAGGCTTCCACATAGCTTCTGTCTCATAAATAATGGATCCACGGCACCAGCATCATGCTTCCTTTTGGGGTTTGCTCAGAGGGCACAGATTTGGGAGAGGTGCAGGAGGGGCTGGCACAACCTGGGTCCCAGAGGTGAAGGTCTCTGGTCCTTGTTCCTATGGAGACAGTACAAGCAATTATTTCAACCCCAAAGAGAGACTGGATTCTTTTCAGATCTGTATGCTTTACTTCTTTTCAGATCTGTATGCTTTTACTTCTTTGTTTTCCTTCTGCAATGTCTAGACTCTTCAGGAGCCACGAGAGCAGGAATCCCTGCCTGTTCCCAATCTTATGGGGCAAACCTTCGCCACCATTAAGTATGATGTTAGCTTAGATTTCACATACCTACCCTGAATAGCTCTTATCCTGAGGTCCCTGAGAGTTTTATCAAATTTTGTCAAATATCTTTTTTCTGTATCTAATTTTGTCAAATTGTATCAAATGCTTTTTTTCTGTACCTATTACCATGATTATGCGGGTTTTCTCCTTTATTCTGTTAATATGGTAAATTATGTTGATTGATTTTCGAATGTTAAACCTTCCTTGTATTCTGCGATAAACCCTACTTAATTGTAATGCATTATCCTTTTTAAATGTTGCTAGATTTCCTGAGTTGCTAGTATTTCGTTAAGGACTTTCTTGTCTACAATCATAAGAAGTATTGGTTCATAGTTGTTCTTTGCTTTTTTCTTTTTTTGCAATGCCTTTGTCTGTTTTTTTTTGTTGTTGTTTTTGCGGTACGCGGGCCTCTCACTGTTGCGGCCTCTCCCGTTGCGGAGCACAGGCTCCGGACGCGCAGGCTCAGCGGCCATGGCTCACGGGCCCAGCCGCTCCACAGCATGTGGGATCCTCCTGGACCGGGGCACAAACCCGTGTCCCCTGCATCGGCAGGCGGACTCTCAACTACTGCGCCACCAGGGAAGCCCCCTTTGTCTGTTTTTATAATAGAATTATGCTGGCCTCATAAAACAAGTTGAGAAGTTTTCCCTGCTTTTCTGTTATCTGAAAGGGTTTGTGTAAATTTGACGTTATATCTTTTTGAATGTTTGATAGAATTCACCAGTGAAACCATCTAGGCCTGGAATTTTCTTGGAGGGAAGGTTTGTTCGTTTTTATTTTTAAAAAGCTCATTTTAAAGAATAGCTATAGAAATATTCAGCTTTTCTCCTTCATCTAGTGTAAATTTGGGTAATTTTTTGAGGAAGTTGTCCTTTTAACCAAGTTGTCAGATTTTTTAGCGTAAAGTTACTCATGATATTCTTTTATTAATTTTTAATGTTAGTGAATTTATCAGCATTAAGTTATTCATACTATCTTCTTATTATCTTGTTAAGATCTGAAATAGCAACCATTCTTTTATTCCTGACATTGATGATTTGTGTTTTTTCTCATTTTGGGGGGTTAGTCTTACTAAGGTTTTGCCAATCGTTTGAGCTTCTTGACAAATCAGCTTTTGGCTTTGTTTATTGTCTCTATTTTTTTGTTGGTTTCTTATTTCTTTGATTTCTTTCCTTATCTTTATCTTTTCTCCCTTCTATTTACTCTGGGTTGATTTTGCTCTTCTTTTAGTTTTGAGGTAGAACCTTAAGTTATTGATTGTAGACCTTTATTCGTCTCTGATACAAGCCATTTAAAGCTATACATTTCCCTCAAAGCACTGCTTTAACTGCATCCCATAAATTGTCATAAGTTGCCCTTTCATAACCATTCAGTTTGAAGTATTTTATACTTTTCATTGTGATTTCTTCCCTGAGCATGGATTATTTGGTTGTTGATATCCATATGTTTGAGAGTTTCCTACATATCTTACTGTCCTTGATTTCTAAGTCAATTCCACTATGGTCAGGAAACATACTCTGTCTGACATCAATTCTTTTAAATTTATTTTATTTGCTGTGTGGTTCAGAATATGGTCTGTCTTGGTGAGCAGACCATATGCACTTAGAAAAAACATGCATTTTCCTTTGTTGGGTGTAGTGTTTGATACATGTTGACTATGTCATGGTGATAGACAGTGTTGTTCAGGTCCTCCAAGTTTTGGTCTCCAGCTCTTCTGTCAATTGTCGGGAGGGGGACATTAAAATAGTTTACTACAATCTTGTATCTCTTCCTTCAGTTCTGTCGATGTTTGTTCCATGTATTTTGAGGCTCTGTTATTAGGTGCACACACATTCATGATTGTTTTGTCTTCCTGATGAATTGGCCCTTTTGTCTTTATGAAATGTCCATCTCTGCCTTTGACAACATTCTTTGTCTTGGTGTCTATTTTATCTGATATTAATAAAGCTACTGCAACTTCTTACTTGTATTCTTAGCATGGTATATATGTTTTCATCCATTTACTTTCAACCTGTTTTTGTCTTACTAAAGTGCTTCTCTTGTAGACGGTATAGAGTTGGGTCTTGCTTTTCAAAAAAATCCATTCTGATACTTCTAATAGGAGTATTTATTCTATTAATATTCAGGTGTATTATTTTATATTTGTTTTCTGGTTTTTCCTCTGTTTTTTGTTGTTTGTTATTGTTGTTCCTTTCCTACTTTCTTACTTTATTTTGGATTATTTGACTGTTTTAAAAATAATTCCATTATAATTTACCTTTGGACTTTTGAGTTGTATATCTTTGCATTGTTATGTTAGTGATTATTTAGCAATTACAATATACACTCCCTAATTTTTCACAGTCTTTGTGGGTTAATATTGTGCCACTTTACAACTCCATAGATCCAGTCACACCTTCATCCTTCATGCTATCATCGTCAAATGTATTACTTCACATGCATTATAAACCCCAAAGACAGTGTCTACATTTTCCTTTAACCAGTCACATGTATTTTAAAGAAATTAAGGGGAAAGTGCCCACTTTCTATTGACCTAGATACTTGCCATTTCTGATACCCTTCATTCATTCCTGAGGGTCCACATTTTCGCCTGGCATCGTTACATTCTGCCTGAGGAACACGCTAGCATTCCATGTAGTGTAGCATCTGGAGAAGGGTGCTCTTTTTTGTCTTGTTACAAAAAATGTCTTTATTCTTCATTGTTGAAGTTACTCTAATTGGATGTAAATGTCTTGGTTGAGAGGGTTTTCTTTAAGGATGCCCTCTAAGATGCCATTCATTTTCTTAGTGGTTTTTCTTTCTCTTCTTCACATTGGGTGATTTCTATCAATTTTTAAATTCAAGTTCACTGGTTCTTTCAACCATCATCTCCAATCTGCTAATTAAGCCCATCTGGAAAATTTTTAAATTTAAGATGTTTTATTTTTCCATTCTAAAATTTCTATTTGGATATTTTTACATCTTCTATTTCTCTGCTTGATTTTCTATCTCTCCATTCATTGTGAGGGTATTTTCCTTCCCTCATTGACATAGTTAAAAATGGCTGCCCGGGCTTCCCTGGTGGCGCAATGACTGAGGGTTCGCCCGCTGATGCAGGGGACATGGGTTCGTGCCCTGGTCCGGGAAGATCCCACAAGCTGCGGAGCAGCTGGGTCCGTGAGCCATGGCCGCTGAGCCTGTGAGTCTGGAGCCTGTGCTCTGCAATGGGAGAAGCCACACAGTGAGAGGCCCGCGTACTGCAAAAAAAAAAAAAAAAAAAAAAGGCTGCCCTTGTCCACTGATTTCACATTTGGTCCATCTCTGGATCTTTTCCTTGTAAACATACCACATTTTCCTGACTCTTCAATCGTTGAATACCCTTGGAAACTATTATTGCTTTGTTCTGAGACTTTGGATTCTGTTGTATGGCTCCAAAAGGTTGGTATTTTTAAGGCTGTTTACTTGGTTAGACCCAAACTGTGAACTCTGTCACACCTGTGGATGACTGAGCCTAAATCCCAATTTACCTGCTCTTCGTCTGCTCCATGGGCGTGTGCTTCAGGGTCCAGTCAGAGTCCCAGATTGAGCCTTTGTATAGGATATGGGCTCCCCTTCTTGGCTCTCTCCTTTTCTGGGTCCCCCTCACTCTTGCCTAGGCTCCTTCCTGAGGTTCGTTCCCACCAGAAGGACAGCAGGTTTTCCCATAGGAGGGCCAGCAGCCTGGCACTGACCCTGTGACCAGGGCTGCCCTGTGGACACAGCTGCAGAAACCTAAGACTCTTCACACACACTCACTGCCTCCCCTTTCTTATTCCCATCCTATATCTGCTTGCTTACGTCCACTCCCCAGAGCCTTCAGCTCGCCTCACGGACCTGGAGATTTGTCTCTTCCCCACTCTGTCTGGTCTGCAGTGCTGCTTTCCTCCTCACTGTCCTTACATCTGGTCCCCTGGGTGGCCTGAGGACCCTGAGCATTCTGGACTCAGTGCAACAGGTCCAGTGTTATAGCAGGAGTAGGGGAGAGGTGTCGTGGGGCCAGCCCTGTCTAGAGCTTGTGACACAAGGTCAGACGGCACACAGCAGGCAGAGCAGGGGTCAGTGGGCAGGCAGAGCCAGGGTGTCAGGCAGTCACCTAGCCTAACGTATCTGATGAGTCTTTCCAGCTCTGGAATGCTGCTGTGATTCAGAACGAGAGAGCCTGGAGCTTTGCATGTCCACTGTGAGTTGAGGCGTCCACCAGCTGTGGAAGGTCAACCTCCATGTCCGGCCCCTGACCCATGACCCTCCTGTCTTGGAATGAATGGAAGGCAGCCTCTTCCTGTACAAGGCATTGGCCACTGGGGTCTGGGCGCCCCCCCACATGGCAGATCACGCCTGTGCCACACGCAGCCCACGGCTTCTGTGCCCTGGGTAGGGCTTCTGGCTTCCTGGTCGCAGTCAGTTTTCACTCAGTTTTCTCACCCTTGCCCGTGAACCAGAAATAAAGGAGGTTATGGATGGTGGGGCAGCATGCGGGTATGTCTCCAGGCCTGGCAATGACTGCCACAGACCACGGTGCCCACTGAAGACTTTTTTTCCAGGCAGTGTGTTACGGACAATATGTGGAGGAGACATTTTTGGAAGGAGCTGACATTACTCCTGGAAATGGGAATGGAGTTTGCACAAAATCCCCCCAGGAATCCTCCCAAGTCTGAGGTGAGATGAGCTGAGTTGAGACGGAGATGGAGGTGGGTGTGGGGGAGGGGATGGAGGTGGGGGAGGGGTGGGGGAGAGGGTGGGTTGGAGGTGGGTGTGGGGTGGCCAAATCTCCCTTCTGCAAACGGTGCTGCCAGACTGGCTTTCAGATGAGCATCTCCCCAGCATCCAGTTTCCAAGGTCGTATTCAGGGAGCGATGGTGCGTTTGTGTAACACACTGTGTTGTCACAGACGAAAAGTATTGATTGAACCGCTCAATTCTCTTAGCAGGTGCAGGCCCATCCATCCCCATTAGCTGCGACATGGGGGATTTATTCTTTAAACAGACAGCCATCTGTATGGGGCCCCTCACCACCGGCCAGGGAGCTGCTGTGGGAGACGTGGGCATCAGCGGGCTTTTTTCCCCATCATTTCCCGTGGTACTTCCTCCTCAGGCAGCCTCCTGCTCTCCAAAGAGCAGAAGAAAATAGGCCCATTAATTACCCATCCAGCCAAATTTGGGAGTGTGAAGAGAGATGAAACAAAAACATTCCATACCTAGTCAAGTTCCTGTTGAAACTGATTTTCAGAGCTCAGCACGGGGTCCAGAGCTGTGGAAATGCTGTTATTCAGAAGCGGGGAGAAGTAAGGACGCAAAGCATAGCTCAGGCTGGCTTATTGGCCACTTGCATCTCTCAGGGTGGCTCTCTGTTTGGGATCTGGGGGCCGAAAATCCAGAGAGCAAGACAGGGCGACCTCCCATGGGGCCCAGAGGCGCTCCTGTCCTCCTGCCCAGTGACTGCTGTGCCTTTAATGGAGCTTTCAGGTCACTTGGGGGCCTGGAGTGTGGGACAGGCAGGCTTTGAGGGGAGCTGGCTTCAAGGGTCGTTCTGAGCCAGAGCAGGAGCCACCTGGCCGGGGAGCCCAAAGAGCCCTTCAAGGCCAGGGCTGCTCAGCCCTCACGGCATGGTGGCAGAAGCTCAGTCCCCTTTTCTCTTCCCTGACCCCTGAGAGCATCCTCTGCTGGCCCGGGACAGGAGGGGAAGCAGCTCTGTGGGGTGGGGTGCACCCCTTTCTCACACTCCGGCTTGTCCCTTCAGCCTGCCCAGCACACAAGTGGGTGGGGCTCACTTGAGACACAACAGGGTTGGTCCCTCGCCCCTTCTCGCAGGGTCCAGGCCACCATTATCCCCAGGATGCTGGTGGTGAGATCGCAGCCCAGCAGCTATGGGAAAGCCTGAGGATTCAGAATCCCATGAGCGGCCCCGTGTTTATACAGAGCAGGACATTCAGCTTGTTGTGATGGTCCTGGATGGCAGCTGACAGATGCTGAATGGCGCCTGTATCCTTGGCTGTCAGTGCTGCAGGGCAGGCAGCAGCCAACAGAACACAGCCCCAGTCTCTCCCTCCCCACTCACCCACCCGCACCACAGCCTGGGCCCTGGGCAGCCTCCGTGCCCGCTGGCTTCTGCTTCTGACACCCCCGCCCAAAAACGATGACTGGATCTCTCCCACCAGCACGTTCTCCAACAATGAGAAACCAAAACTGTCCAGTCTCTGGGTGCTGCAGACCCCACTCCATTTCTTTGCCTTCTTTTACCCCAAACCAACTCTGAAGAGCATCCGACTCCCTGACCCAGCTCCCTCCCCGCTTCCCCCACCCTGTGCCCAAACTGCCCCAGCACCCTGTCCAGCGGCCCCACCCCTGGCCAGCCCTTTGGTCAGTTCCCATTGGCATCTCACTCCATTTGGCAGCATTTAGAACTGCAGACGGCACCTTCTGGAAGCACTCTCTTCTGTGGCTCCCGGGACGCTCCTGACGGCTTCTCCCCACCTGTTCTCTTTCTTTCTCCCCCATCCTGTCCTCTGCTCGAGCATCTCTCTCTGTGGCCTCTACTGTCTCCAGGCCATTGGCACCACCATTGTGGTCACCACTCTCGGGCTTGTCTCCCAGGATGCCCCGCCCAGCTCTACCTCCGGACCCGGCCCCTCTCAGGGGGCCCTGCTCTGTGCCCCAGCTGTTCAGGCGCAAACTGTGGCCTTGCTCTCGATGCTTCTTTTCCTACATCCAACCCGGGAGCAGATACGGTGGGTCTACCGTCACTATGTATCAGGATCCACGGCTTGGTGGTACCATGGCCCACATGGCCAGGACGGCTCCACGGGTGGCCAGGGGGCCTATGCAACCCCCCAGGGCCCTTCACTCATCTTACTGCTCTGTTGTTGGAGTTTTGAGGTTCTGCGTGATTTCTGAGGGGCCCTCCCTGCCTTTTCACTTGCACTGGGCCCCCCAAGCTGTGTAGGTGGTCCCACGTCCCCAGAGAGAAGTGACCTCCTCCTTCGTGAATTATTTAGAGCTTCTTGCTATCTAGCCCTTTATCATCCGGTCCCCATGAAGTGGTCAAAGTGGTCATTAAAAGCCCATGTCATCCTGGCCCCCGTTTGCCCAGCCCGTCCCCTGCTTTTCCTGTCACTGAGGGAAAACGCCAAATTCCCGCAGTGGTTGACATGGCCCTCCTTTTCCCCAGGCCCTCCCCCTCCCTCTTCCCCTCAGAGGTGCTTTGCTGCCCCCCCAGGCTTTGCCCTGCTGCGTCCTCTGCCCAGAATATCCTTCCCCTGGCATTGCCCTCCCCCCACACCTGTGCTCCAATCAGATGTCACCTCATCATGAAGCTTACTTAAAAGTTACGCCTGTCCTCCCCAGCTGATGCACTGTGTCACCAGTCACAATCTGGTGTGCTTGCTGGGCTGGAAAACCATCCCAAATCTGCCCACGTCCTAATCCCTGGAATCTGTGAATGCCACCTCTTACAGCAAAAGGGACTTTGCAGATGTGGGAACGATCTTGAGGTGGGAGATCGTCCCAAAGCGAACACAATCACCCCCCTAAGAGGAGTCAGGCTGATGTGACAAAGTGACCGAGGTTGGAGGGATGCACTTTGAAAGTGGACGAAGGGGCCACTAGACTCCAAAAAGGCAGGAAATGACTCTCCCTGGAGTTTCCATAAAGACCCAGCCCTGCCCACACCTGGGCTTTAGTCCAGTGAGATGGAGTGCAGACTTCTGACGCCCAGGACCGTAAGAGAATAAACTTGTGTGGTTACAAGCCACTGATGCAGTGGTAATTCTTACCGCAGCAACAGGAAACTCTGGCAGACTGTGTTTTACTGGCCTATTTGTCTATCATCTTTTCTCCCCAACAGAGCGAGCTTAATAAAGACAGGAGCTTGGGTCTGTCTTGTTCCTGGTTATGAGTCTGGTGACTGGAAGGCCTGGCTCGTGGTAAGTACTCAATAAAATCTTTTTGTCCTTCAAAGAAAAGTGAAATGGAAATGTCCCTTAAACACATGAACAGATGCTGAACCACACACACCATCTGAGAAATGCCAGTTACAATGAAAAGAAGACACCCTTTCTCCATCACCAGATTGAAAAAATCTGAATGTGTGACAACCTGCTCTCCTGGTGGGACTGTGGGTGAGCTGGCATCTGCATAATTTGTTGGTAGGAATGTGTTTGGGGTGGCATTGTGTCCCCCAAAGATAGGCTGCAGTCCTGACTCCCGGTCCCCGCGGACATGACCCTAATTGGAAACAGGGTCTTCACAGATGTAGTCAAGTTAAGATGAGGCCCTTAGGGACTTCCCTGGTGGCACAGTGGATAAGACTCCGAGCCCCCAATGCAGGGGGCCTGGGTTTGATCCCTGGTCAGGGAACTAGGTCCCACATGCATGCCACTACTAAGAGTTCGCATGCCACAACTGAGAAGCCCACATGCTGCAACTAAGGAGCTGGTGAGCTGCAGCTAAGGAGCCCACCTGCCACAACTAAGACCCAATGAAACCAAATAAAATAAACAAATAAATATTAAAAAAAAAAAAGATGAGGTCCTTAGGGCGGCCGCAATCCAATACGACTGTTGTCCCTATAAGAAGACGAGGGAGGCCCTGGGAAGAAGTTGCCATTTGATGATGGAAGCAGAGATTGGAGTCACGTGTCTACAAGCCAAGGAACACCAAGCGTTGCTGGCAACACCAGAATCTGGAAGAGGTAAGGCAAGATTCTCCCCTACACATTTCAGAGGGAGCAGGGCCCTGCCGACACCTTATTTTGTACTTCTAGCCTCCGGAACTGGAAGAGAAGCTACTTCTGTTGTCTTAAGCTGCCCAGTGTGTGGTACTTTCTTATGGCCACCCCAGGAAACTAATATAGAATGCAAAATAACAGAATCCCTGCGGAGGGAAATCTGGCAAGATGTAGTAAAAGTTCACTAGCAAGAATATAAAATGCTGTGGGTACCAGACTACCAGTTAGGGACAGGGGAAAAAAGTACAGAACATGCTCAGTTGTTCTAGGCAGCTGTAAAAATAAATCAAGGGCTCCCTACATCCTGACCTGGCAGGACCACTGGGACACGTCGGAAGCAAAAAGGACACGTAGAAAAAAAGTGTGTGGAGGCGCCTTTAACCTAAGAAAAGGGCTGTGAATACAGATAATATATGCAAATACACACACTTATTGTAACTTATATTGTAAAGCGTGGAAGGGTGAGTTTTAAAACCTGGTGAAGTAGTCGTCTCTGGTGGGAGGAAACAGAGAGGGGGCAGTGGAGGGGAGCTGGTCTTCTCCGCAAGTGCCCTCCTGTGAGTTAGTTCAGGAAACTTTAGAACGCTGTATGTACCTAGTGAGCTGTACCTTGTATGTCCTTCTGAAGAAGACCGGGAAAGCGATCAAACGCTTTTTGGCATCTGTGTTGTCAGTGAGAATATTGACCTTGTTATTCTGAAAATATTAGGTATGTGTGTCAGAAGAGCACACACTGTGGGGTAAGCAATTAGGATGAAGATGATGAATGCAAGAGAAAAGAAACACATATCTGGGGACTTCCCTGGGGGCACAGTGGTTAAGAATCCACCTGCCAATGCAGGGGACACGGGTTCAATCCCCGGTCCGGGAAGATCCCACATGCCGTGGAGCGACTGAGCTCGTGCGCCACAACTACTGAAGCCTGCACTCTAGAGCTCACGTGTCGCAGCTACTGAGCCTGCGAGCCACAACTACTGAGCCTGTGCACCTACGGCCCGTGCTCCGGAACAAGAGAAGCTACCACAATGAGAAGCCTGCGCACCACAACGAAGAGTAGCCCCCGCTCGCCGCAACTAGAGAAAGCCCGCGTGCAGCAATGGAGACCCAGTGCAGCCAAAAAAAAAAAAAAAAAGAAACACAAATATCCAATGAAGTAAATTACATAAAAGCCAGAAATCCTGTATTTGAATAGGAAATATCGCTATGACATTGTGATGTATTTTCCTGTGTGTGTGTGTGTGTGTGTGTGGTGTGTGTGTGTGTGTGTGAGAAAAGGCCTAGAAACAATGACCATCCCTTGCACCCAGATTATGATCCATATGTACCATTTTCCCACTAATAGGACCCAGGGTTCCTTGGAGAAAGGACTGGTCCAGTTTGGGGTCAAGAACCACACAAGTTGACCCTGGAGTATCTTATGAAGCCAAAAGCAAGGGATGCATCAAGACATCTGGGTTTCTGTTCAAAGGGCCTTGAGTCACACAGAGAAAAGGGAAAAATTTAACTGCAACTGTCCTTTCTTTATAAATCCTTTGGGTGAAGCATGTTTCTCCACCCACCCTTGACGCTGGGGCCAGACACTGAGAAGGGTACAGAGCAGGTGTCTTTAGGGAAGTTTCCTGGGAGAGAGATGCTGGCCCAGTGGAGAGACGTGATTCAGTGTAATTTTCCTATGAGCTGGGAAGGACCAGCTCAGCCTAGGAGACGCTTCCAGGGGAAAGAAGTGGCACCCATGAGCATCAGCGGATACAGATGGTGAATAAGCTATTTCAACTCAATGATTCACGGGCCAGGAGAAAGGGGCCCATGTATTCCTGGAGCTGCACAGTGCAGGCAGACTTTTTGAAGGAATTGGTTATGAATAATGAATGTCGACTTTTCCAGTTTTACGCGATGAAAATATTTCTTGGTTTGGCCTCTTTTTACAATCTTTTTGTTGGTATAGGCCACAGACTTTTAAAGGTATGCATATTCATAGTTCCCTTTTGCATGCATTTTTTATTACACTTAAGGTGAAATGCTGCACCACAAATGGAAGAAAATAGCTTCCAATGCTTTTCATCTTTAAAGAAAAGATGCTAGCCGGCCCTGCACACACACACCTTTCCTGCTCACTAGTGAGCATGCATAGCCCCTGTGTGCTTCCTACACAAAGCAGATACCAAGTAAAATTTGAATGAATAGGCATGTAACCTGCAAAATACCTCCAGAAGTTCTGGAGTCTTGCATATCTGGGTGAACGGTCAGCCTTATTTTGAGTGAATTTTAATGGAAATCCAATCAGAGGAGACGTTAGGTGAGCTGGGTGGAAGATGTGACCTCATCTTTCTAAATGAAAGGTCAGCCTGGGGTCCAGGCACCTTCAGAACTGGCTCCCTGAGGGTAGGACCTTAAGCCAAAAGAATGCAGGGCTGACTCTGGAAGTCTATGACAGTTCCCTGGCTCAGGGGCTCCCAGGACCCCCCGTGAGCCGTGCACTTGGCTTCTGTCCCAGACCCATCACCTCCGAGTGCTGTCATCTGCCCGCCTGCTGTCAGTTCTCCTGGAAGAAGCACATCTGGGCAAATCCAGCTCTGGGCAATTAAGAGCCATGCTCAAATGTGAGTGTCCCCCTGGGTGGTGAAAGCTCTGTGACCTGGGGAGGCTGGAAGCCTTGGTCAAACTGATTCTGACTGGGCTGAGCATGTGCTCAGCACTTGCTGACCACTGACCCAGAGTCCTGTGCTCCGCCCAGTCCCACGTGTAGGGATTTAAGGGCCATGGAGTAGCAGCAGCATCCGTGGTCACAGGGCTTGTGGCCCCCGTGGATCAGGGACCGGCCCCATATTCCGTGCAAGGAAGTCACGATGTGCAGTCCACACTTGCAGGAGTGGGAGTTACCCTTCACCTCCTTGAGGGCAGGCTCGCTGCACATGTGACCGGGGACTCTTCTTCAGGACAGCTGTGCCTCTTCCACCCCATTTAGTGACTGGCTCCATCAGTTCCTAAATCAGTATGAACCCATGCACATGTATTTTAAACCTTGAGATATAACTGGATGCTACTTTATTTTGTTGTTCAAATAGTTCCATCTTTGGCCAGTGGGAAGTTTTTCAGGTTGGTGACTTTGCCCCTTTGACAGGCCACCATTGTATATTTGTGTGTGTCTGTGTGTGTGTGAGAACACTGCGTTACTTCCTGGCACTACAAGATGCTCCAGTCTTGGCTTGCCCAATCTAGAATCAGCCATTTCTTCAAGGAGCCCCAGAGCCTTTAGTTAGAGAAGAGAATGCTGTTAGAAACCAAGATCTGGGATCTGGGTGTGCTTGTTGCCCTTGGGGTGTTGTTGCTTCCAGGCCCTTTCAGCTGTGAGAACAAGGAGATGGGTGTGTGTACACTAACCCATGTATACTCACATGTCTGTAGACATTTTTAGACATGGCCATCTGTGCTCTGAAGGCACTCGGGAACATGGGAGGAGTGAACACAGTAAAATGAGAAGCCTGGCGGCCGGGTAGAGAATGGAGAGTGGGGTTGGATCCAGGGAGACCAGTGAGAGGATTGTGACCTTCACCTGGGGGAGGAAGGAGGTGACCTGAACTTAGCATTTACACTGGGGGAGACAGGAAGTGGGTGGGGCTCACCGGTGTCTGGGAACCAGAGAGGACAGGGTCTTGGAGTGGTGGGGGGAGGCATGGGATGCGGAGCTGGGCGGGATGATCCTGGAGAGATCTGGGGGCCTGAAGCGAGCTGGCACCACTCTCCCAGCTGAGGGTGACAGGAGGACGAGGGGTGTGTGTCGGGGCTGGGTGATGAGTTCAGCTGGATTCACTCTGGTCCAAGATACCAGGTGAGCAGGACATCCCTGGGGTGACCAGCAGAAGGCAGGAGGCAAATGAGTCTGCAAGTAACTGAGAGATTTCTGTATCCCCCAGCACAGAACCATCAAGAATCGTCCCACCCCTGGAAAACTCTCTTACCCTGCCTTTCTTTTTTTTTTTTTTTTTTTTTTTTGCGGTACGCGGGCCTCTCACTGCTGTGGCCTCTCCCGTTGCGGAGCACAGGCTTCGGACGCGCAGGCTAAGCGGCCACAGCTCACAGGCTCAGCCGCTCCGCGGCATGTGGGATCTTCCCGGACCAGGGCACGAACCGGCGTCCCCTGCATCGGCAGGCGGACTCTCAACCACTGCGCCACCAGGGAAGCCCGGTGCTGCCTTTTTGTAGTCAACCCTGACCACCTCTAATCTCTTCTCATCCCTGTAATTTTGCCTTTTGCAGAATTTTGCATACCATTAATTATGCAAATAATTTTGCATAAACGAACACCCCCGGACAGTGATCTCTGTGTTCCTGCAGGTCCCAGCGCACGGTTGGCTACAGACCGGGCACCTGGCTCACAGCAGGCAAAACACCCAGCAGGGACATGACCCCCAAGGTGGTGCTTCTCAGCGTGTGACCCAGGGGCCTCCAGCATCAGCATCTCCAGGGTGCCTGTTGACTACATGTTACCAGGCCTCACTGGCCCCTCCAAACGAGAAGCTCTGGGCCAGGAATCTCGAGGCCAACACTCACCAGCTGAGTTTACATACTTTCTAGGTTTGAGGACCACACTGAGCAGAGGCAGCTTGTCTCTGCTGAGCCTCGCGGGACAGGCCCCGGGGCACAGGCGCGAGGTCGGGACGGAGATCTCAGGATTGATGCCCTGCCATCACCTCCAGTCCTGCAGCCCCAGTTCCCACGGAATCGGGGCGAGCGTCCCAGGCTCTCCAGCTTCCTCCTGCTTCCTGCCTTTGCTCCCATGACTGGGAAGTTCTCCTTCTGGTCCATGCAGAGGCCACCCCAACATTCTGAGCCTCTGGGGTGCCGCTCCTCTCCTGGGAACACTTGTCCCACTTCATTCTTAGAGCTGGCCCCCTTGCTGCCGGAGCCACCACCATAGCCCCACCATGAGAACCTTTCTTGGACCGTCGGCCGGGGCAGTGGGCATGAAGATGGGACGTGGCATCAATTTGTCAGACATTCTGGGAACAAGTGCCCTTCACAGTTCTTTATAAAGGCAAAGGCGGTGGCAGGGAAGGTGGCCTGGCAAACCCCATCTCCCTGCTTGCGTGGAGCGTGTAGGTCACTATTTCCATTTCAAGGGGGCGGCTGTCAGTCTGCCTGTTATTAAGTGCGGGGCATGCACAGCAGATCCCAGGCCCTGACCATGGCCAGCAAGGGCAGGGGGGTTCCCTTTCTCTCGTGGACAACGGGCCCCAATTAGTCAGGGCTGCCAGGAAGCTGCTGCAACCAGGAGGGAGAGGGAGGGCCAGGCTCCCCGCTCTGCCCCGGGGGATCCGCCATTCCAGGCGGGCCTGCAGGTTTCAAGCTGCTTATCGTCGTCCTAATTATGAAAGTCATACATTCAGAAAACACAGGGACAGTGGACAGACAGAAACTAGGGCTGGTCATCTCACCTAGCAGAGACCGTCATGGGAGCTGCTGTGGACCAAGGCCGGGCATCATCACCTGATCCTCCTCCACACTGTGCAAGTTTTCCTTAACCTTCTAATCCTGGTACCACTGAGGAGACCCCGAGCTGGAGGGGAAGCGACCTGTCCGTCACCTGCCTGGGGGGACCCGTACTGAAGACTGTGATCGCAGCCTGAGTGCGGGAGCTGCCTTCACCCCTTCATCCAGGCCACCTCCCCCTGCTTCCCTGGGTGTCTGTCCTCAGCGCTCTGTCCTGGGCTTGTTCTACTGTGTGCGTGTGTGTGTGTGCACACGCGTGTGCGCACATGTGTGTGATAGAGCTGAGATCCCATAGCTTACATGAAAGGTGTATCTTTTGTTCAACACATAACATCCTAACATTTGTGTATCCTCCCAAAACATGCTGAGCAGTTCCCCCAGGAACAGCTGGCAAGGGGGTTGGCAGCTTCTTCCTGCCAAGATGCCAGTACTCACATGATCCCGTTTCCTCTAAGACCCCTTGGCCTTCCTCCTGCACAGGTACAGGTGCTCACAGTGGGTCTGCAGTGGAAAGATGAGGCCAGCCATTTCCTAGGAATCCTCTTGGGCTTTGTATGCCAAGGAACAAGCTTTGGGAAATGCTTCGTGCAGGGGCTCACAGCCAGGGCCCCTGGAGTGCGAGAAATCCAGGTGATGCTTCAGGTACGGAAACATCATCTTCTCAGCTGGCAGAGAGGGGTCTCTGAGCGTCTCCGGGAGGGACACAAGATCATCCTCAGATCAGTGGTCCAGGAGGGAGGTTCAACCATCTCTAGGAAGCAAGAACTCTCCAGTGCCAGGCTTGCCAGGCGGAGAAAGAGCGGGCACTGGCTGTACCCTGCAAGGGTCCGGCCACAGCCTGGCTTCGCCCTGGGGGAGCAGGGCTGGCAGGAGGAAGGAGAGGCACGTGCTGAGGCCTCCTCTTCCCCGGGCAGCCCTCTGATGGCCTCAGCCCTGGCCAGGGCAGGGAGGTCCCACACCCAGGAAAGAAGGAACCTTCAGGCAACAAGACCCTTGGGGCTTGGCTTTCAGAACCGCCGGGAAGCCCAACGCCTGGAGGTGATGGGGAGCGGATGGGAGGTCAGAGGGTCTGCAGTTCCGTCTCCCCTGCCCCTCGGTTCCCTCAAACCTGAAAACAGGCAATGTGGTTTCCAAGATGTTGTTGCCTGGGAGGCTGACACCACTAGAAAAGGGTGTTTCCAGGGACCAGGGCACCGAGACCCTTGCCTCCAACTCTCTTCTGCCACCAACCTTTGGAGTGGGTGGGGGCAGTTCACGATACAGAGGCTGAGTAGCACCAGTCAGAGACCTGGGACGTGGACTAGGGATCCCAGGAGAGGTGTTGGAGGTCACCATCCAGGGAAGGGAGAAGGTGGGGGGTCAGGCCTGGGCCCCTGGTGCTGAGCAGACCATCCCTGAGCGGGGCCCCAAGACCAGGGCCACAGTAGTCGGGGCACAGCTAAGGCCTGACGTCCTGCTGCTGTTGGTTTCACGCCTCTTCTGTGCACGGAGGCCCTGCTGCCTTCACACCATCTCCAGGTCTTTCGCTGGGATGAGGTGAGGAAGAAAGATGTGGAAAGGCTTTCATCAGCCATAAAGCACCTACAAGTGCGAGCTAACGCTTCTGTTGTCGCTGTAATTATTGTCATTCCAAGTGCACAATGGGATGTGCCTGTCGGTGGGGATGAGGGATCCAATCTGCCAAGAAACCGTCATATTTCAGCACGAAAATGCTTTGAAATCCGAGGAGGAAAGGGCCTATAACCAAAGGCATTCAATGATCACTGTATGTGAGTCCACACACATAAGACCTGACTTCGTACAGAAAAAAGTCACCCATGAAAAACTAAGTCGGGCTTTTCCCGCATCCCTTGCTGCCTTCACCAACTCTGGGGCTTAAGAGATAAAAGTTCAGAATCCGATCAGGAAGGGACTTTCTGGAAGCTTTGGCCCAGTAGACAGCCAGCAAACCCCCTTTTCCCTCCCAATAGGATGGAGCTTAGATAAGCGTGAATTATTATTCAACGCTCTTCCTAGCCCAGCTCCCACGGCCGTTCATCGGCGTCCCCACCAAGGCTGGCTGGAAGGTCAGAGCCCCTGGCCCTGCAGCTTCTGGTGCCTTGAGCCCAGGTCAGAGGGTCTGCAGGGGTTCGAGAGGGAGTCCACGGTTCCTGCAGGGGTGGCAAGACCAGGCTACGGGGCTGAGCCCCGGGGCCCTGCACACTGAGTCCGCACAGCTGAGAGTGCCCGTGACCATCTGCTCTCCCCGCCGTGGGCACTGCTGGAGAGTGTGAGTGAGTGAACCAAGGTGCCTTGTAGGAAGCTGGCTGTGGGTCCTCAGATGGCATTCGGGGCTGTAAGAAACCCCTCTGGCCCAGGAACGAGTCATCAGCGTCTCCTAACTGCAGGGAATTGGGTGAGCAGAGCACGTGGCTGGAATCAGGTGATGCTCTGATCACCCAGCACTCTCGTCGTCCACGACAACCTCCAAAGCCCCTCAGCCCCTCAGGCCATGGGCATCACTCCATGTCCTGGAGCTGGCTTCCATCCTTCTTCCCTGTGTCCAGCTGCACAGCCAAGCTTCGACACCCTCAGGCCTCCAAGGAAAGCGGGAAGCTCTTTACAGCAACATGGCAGGTGACCAACGGACTGGGGCACAGTGACTGGCCAGGGCAGGACATAAGGGCCACCCCAGACACCCGCCAGGAAGCCCAGTGAGCTCCTGCAACCCCCAGTGAAGTCATCCATCTCAGGGCAACTGGTAAACGGGGCTCCCGGACCCCAGGATGGGGAGCGGAGCTTTGCTCAGACCACTCTGGACGGCAGACACTGCCGCAGGGCTTGGCGTGCAGGAGGCTGGCTTCCCCTGGGGTTTCAGTGCTGCCAAGACGTTTCTGGGTCTCATTTGAGGAGCCGGCCTCGGCACTCAGGTGTGCGTAACATCCTGTCATGACATATCCCAGGAAAGGGGTTCCGTGGAGGTCTCACGGTTCCCAAGGCTGTGGGCGGGGTCAGCGTGGCCTGGTGGAGAAAACATGATGTAACACGAACCCCAAACCAACCAGACCAGGTGAGGGACAGACCTGAGCAGGTTCAGGGCTGCTCGGCTAGCAACCACCGTTTCCATCAGCATCCACCCCTGCAGCTGGGAAACCCCAGGCCGTCAGGACAGGAGAGACTTCCGCCCAGGCCCCAAGAGGCTTCTCCCCCCAGGCCAGTGTTCTGGCTGCCACCACAAAGGACCAAGCCGGGTGGCCAAAAACAAGAGGAATTCATTCTCTCCCAATTCTAGATGCCAGAAGTCCAAAAGCAAGGTGTCAGCAGGACCTCGCTCCCTCCGGAGGCTCTAGGGGAGGAACCTGCCAGCCTCTTCCAGCACCTGGAGGCTCCAGGCATCCCCAGGCTTGTGGCCAGATGAATCACTGCAGTCAGTCTCTGCCTCCGTCTTTATGTGGCTTCTCTTCTGTCTGTGGGTCAAACGTCCCGCTGCCTCTGTCTTATCAGGATTCTTGTGATCACATGGGGCCCCTGGATAAGCCAGGAATATCTCCCCATCTCAACATCCTTAATCACATCTGCAGAGACCCTGTTTCCATATAACTTAGCATTTACAGGTTCTAGGGATTGGGACCTGTTATCTTTGGGGGCCTCAGGCGGGCTGAGCAGACCCGGGCAGGGGTCCCACAAAAGTAGAAGCCCAAGGCTAAAAACGTCAAAGAGTCTCAGTGTACCATTCTCTGCAGCCATTTTTCAGTTTAATTGGTTTGAAATGGATTTGGCTGGGAGGGACGTAAACCAGGAAATAAACTGGTTTAATAACACCTCCCATCCGTGTAGTGCATCCCGGCTTCAGAACTGGGGCACGTCCACATACATCCATTATCTCTTTAGCTCTCCATGGCCCCAGGAGGGGGCAAGTGACAATGATGTTTAGATCACCACCACAACCTACCCGTGGAGGGGCCACCCCTCCAAGCCCTGGGCTGGGTTTGCAGCTAACAAGACAAGCCACACGTGTCCACCTTCAGCCCAGACCACAGGTGGCTTGGGACCCAAAGATACAGCTCCCTCTAGACAGGCCCTTTTGAGCAGCCTTCTTACTGGAGCAGACGGAGCCGACCAGTGGCACCTGACACCCTAACCCACAGGCCAGCCAGGGGTGTGACAGGCCCGCATGTCTGGGTGGGCAGGTGGGCACCGCTGGTCAGAGATGCAGGGCTCCTGCCCCAGCCCCGGTAGGTAGGTGCCACCCACTCATACTCTGATGTGCCGGACCTCCTGGATCTACTTAGGGGAACACTTATTCCCCTGCTACCCTCATGCAACAGAGAGATGCCGTGGGATTTCGACTGGGGCTGGGGGGCTGGTGGGGATTTGCCACCGAGAGTCTGTAGTTTCACCACTAAGGGGCAGAAAGTGCCTCTCCAGGCGAAGGCTATTTGGAAGGGGGTTAGAAGCCTCTCACTCATTCCTCTGCCCCCAAGAGGGTAGGCTGGGCCCGGGTGCAGGGGGCTGGGCAGAAAGCCCCTCTGCCCTTGGCCACCCCACCCTGACGATGACATCAGGCCTGGGCCCAGGAGTAAGTTTCCACGGCTCAGGGAGAGCCTGCAGGTGGGTCCGGAAATGCTGTCTGGGTGACTCACTTAACAGGAATAAAAGGCAGGTGGGACCCTCCAGACAATCTCTTTGGTGACCTTAAAGGTCGGTTTGATGACCATGGAAAGGATTGAAGGGCCTGGCCCAGAGCAGGGTCGGCCCCAGCTAGACAGGGTCTAAGCCCTGGGACAGACTGGGGCTCTGTCGAGGCTGGTGGTGGTGGCCGTACCTGCCATTGGCCAGGTCTTGTCTTGGAAAGTGCAGGGACGCTGAGAGATGGAAAAACACGCGTTGTTGTTTCCAAGGAATTTCTCATCCAAATAACACGGTGTCACGAGCACCCAGTTGGGAGCGAGACGCTTGGTTTGGATTCGGGCTCTGTCCTTTCTATGCACAATGTCCAGAGTCTTAGCCTCACTGGACACCCGTTTGCTTGTGTTTACTCGGAGAAGGTAGCAGTGGACCCTGCTGTTAGCTGTCCTTACCGTCATTCTCGGTTGTCTGTGGGCTCCAGGATCAATCCCCTCCCGTAAACCCAGCTGCATGATGTCAGCCACGGGCACGGCAGAGCCCCCCACACCAGGGCAGGCGTTAGGGGGAGAGACCCGGCCAGAGCTGAACTTCAGCCCAGAGGACCTCTGCTGGGTGGGGTTTCTGCAAATACACGCAGAGAGGATTTGGGCTGTCAGCAGAACACGCTTCTCTCCCTCCCCTAGAGAAATTTTTAGAGAAGCACTTAGGGTTTCATTTCCCTTTCTCTTCACGGAGGTCAGGCAGTGCTTCCTGAAAGCTATTGCCTGCTTTTAACCATGGGGCGTTTGGCTGCTGAGCCTCGGAGGCCCCAGGGCCTCAGACAAGGATGCAGCTCCACTCCCACGGGCACAGTGCCTCCCAGTCCAAGGTCCGTGTGGATTTTGTAACTCGCCGTGCACCCTGTCTGCCCACCCCCACACCCGAGCTCCACCGGCCTCCCAGCATCTGGAATCCAGCCCTGGCCCTGGGAGGCCCAGGAGGAGGGGTTCCCACACCTTCAGTGTGGCCAGTGCATCCTCACGGACACCTGCGGGAAGATTCAGGGCCTCAGTCAGCCGGCATCTGTGACGCCTTTCCTCTGTAGGGTCCCTGAGCTGGTGTGATCTTGCCCATCACTTAAGGGTCCAGTCCATTTCGGCAGCTTCCCTGAGCTTAATTTTCCTGCTGCGTGGGAGTCCGATCCAGGTTCACTGAGACACCCCACCTGGGACATCTAGCTGGATACAGAGCCCAAGGTGAACACCCAATAAACAGCAGCCGGTAATAGTTGTCTTATGTACTATTTCAGAGGTTGTGATTTATTATTATTTTTGCTCTTGTTATCACTGGTCCATCCTATCATACAAAGAGCCGCTTGCTGGCACCTGGAGAGCAGGCTGAGACTCTTCCGGGGCTAAGATGAACTTGGAGAAGGAGCTCTATGGCCAGGCCTGGGGTGGGTAGCTGGATTTATCAAATAAAAATACAGAATATGCCTGTTACACATAAATTTCAGATGAACAACCAATACTATATGAGGCATATGCTTATGCTTAGATTTTTATTTATCTGAATTCTAATTTTTTTCAGGATAATGGTGATAATCATTCAGAGAAAGCAGCTATCAGTCGAGTTTCTTGTGTGCTGGGGGGGGCATCTACCCCACCTGGTTTTTTTTTTAACTTCTTTATTGACATATATTCACATACTGCACGATTCATCCATTTCAAGTGTACAACTCAACAGTTTTTAGTATGTTTGCAGGTAAACACAATCATCACTACAGTCATTTTTTAGGGCCTTTTTTTTTTTTTTGCAGTACACGGACCTCTCACTGTTGTGGCCTCTCCCGTTGCAGAGCACAGGCTCCGGATCCGCAGGCTCAGAGGCCATGGCTCACAGGCCCAGCCGCTCCACGGCATGTGGGATCTTCCTGGACCGGGGCACGAACCCGTGTCCCCTGCATCGGCAGGCAGACTCTCAACCACTGCGCTACCAGGGAAGCCCTAGGACTTTTTATTAGCGCAAAAAGGAACCCTTTTTCCACTGGCTATCACTCTATTGCCCCAGCACCTCCGTCCTAAGCAGCCGTTACTTTGCTTTATGTCCCTACAGATTTCCCTTTTCTGGGCATTTCTTATGAATGGAATTGTGTAATACGTGGTCTTCTATAACTGGCTTCTTCACTTCCTGTGCTTTCCAGGTTCATCCACGTTGTAGGGTGTGCCAGGGCCTCACGCCTTCTCATGCTAATAAAACCCCTTCGTGTGGATGGACCACATCTGTTTATCCAGCCATCAGCGCGGATGACAAGGACTGTCTCCTCAACTGAACTTGAGTCAGGCTACTCTGCGTGCTCCTCCCGACCTCAGCCTGCTGCCTGCCTCTGGCATGCCAACCCTAGGTTTAGCAAAGAATTCTGCTAAAAACCAATGTATCGAGAATCCGCCCCCCAACACTGGTACCTGATCCCGTCTCTCGTCCCCCATGCTCGATGCCAAAGTCCTTGGCCAGCCTTTAGCAGGAACCCTGTTGGGTCAGGATAGCAGAACCCCCCACTTGATACCAAGTTCCTCCGAGAGACCTCCATCCACTGACACCCTCGCCCCCATATGCCCCCCGTCCTTGAGTGTCCATCCCCAGACGTCTTGCTTTGTTTGGAACTGAGCTCATTTCTACACTGGAGTCTCTCTTGCCTACTACAGTGGCTTGAATAGAATCTGTCTTGCTATTTTTAACATGTGCCTGGTGCAAATTTTTTCTTTAACAGCAGACATCTGGGCTGTTTCCACCTTTAGGCTATGTTTCCACCTGCCGTTCTAAACATTCATGTATAGGATTCTGTGTGGACATGTTTCCATTTTTCTTAAGTAGGAGCATAGGAGTGGAATTTCTGGGTCTTACGGCTGAAATTCAGATTTAACAGAACATCCTATATTTTATCTGGCAACCCCAGGTCCCACCCATGCAAGGGTCTTACGGTAGGTGGGGGGATGTCCCCTTCCGCTGTGCCCTCGCGGGCTTAAGTTTAGGATTAGGGTTAGGGTTCCAGCCCCCCAGGACTGGAAAGAGGCACGTGCCAGGGATGGTAAGTCATGGCTCTCGGTCACTGGCTGCCAGCCTGCGTGCAGGCCCTCAACTTCGGGCAAGGTGGCCAGCATGAGGATGAGACCTCCGCCCACTCCTGGTGTCCCAGAGACCCCAGAGGACCCAGGCAAACCCGGCAAATAGGAGAGGAAACGTGCTTTCAAACATCCACCCTGGGTCCCCACACCCGAGGGCGGCTGGGCGAGTGTATGAATAGAAACAGAGACCAAGTTTCCCAGACGCCCTCGCGGTGGATGGGACATTTGCCCAGGCAGACACAGCACAGCATCCCAGACGGGCTTCAGCAACAGAAGCGGATTCTCTCCCTGTTCAGAGGCTGGACGTCTCCAGCAGCATGTGGGCAGGGCTGGTTTCTCCCGGCCTCCCTCCCTCCGGGGGCTTGCAGACGGCTCCTCCCTCCTTGCTGTGTCCTCACATGGCCTCCGTCTGTCTCTGCACGTTTCTGGTCTCTCTCTTTGCGTCCAAATCTCTTCTTATAAGGACACCAGTCAGATGGGTTTAGGGCCTGCTCTAAAAACCTCATTTTAACTGAACCACCTCTTGAAAGACTTTATCTCCAAATCCGGTTACATACTGAGATCCTGGGGTTAGGACTTCAGTACAGGAATCTGGGGGACACAAATCATCCTCTAGCATGAACCAAACCTGAAAGCGGTGCTGGGTGTCTATCTGGGAGTGGGCCGTCTTTCTGAGAAGGGAGAGGATTCTGGTAAAGACCCATTTAGGCACAGGAGAAAGATGAGGAGAGAGATAGAGGGAGTGAAGGAGCGAGGGAGGGAGGGAGACAGGAAGGTGGCAAGGATAACACTGGGCATGGCCCGCAGCCAGGCCCCAGGCTTCCCAGGGAGGAAGAAGCTGCCAGCCTGCTCCCCAGCTGCGGCCCTGGCTCCAGGGCTCGGTTTAGGCAGTTGCCATCATTAGCACTAAATCAAGTGCCATTTTAGGATATAGGACCCTTGAAAGTGAAGAATGGCCGGGCTGAGAAATAAATACTTGAAAAGGGCAGAGAAGCTATGAAATTGCCTGCCTCAGCCTCATTAGCATACATCTAGGCTTTGTTGTCTGCAGCCCTCGCTCTGCAGAATCCCGCGGCAGAACTGGTGCCAGGCTGAGGCCCCATGCAAGGGAGGTCAGTGCCCGGGGGGCAGGCTGGCCGGCGACAGCCCCTGGGGAGAAGAGGGGAATGGCCACCAGGCAGAGAAGCTGCCATGAGCAGGCTTATGGACCCTCAAACACTGGTGTCCTTGTTTTTAATTGTTATTTCTTTTTTGCGAGGAGGTCATAGGCCCTTCTTGGGTCCCCTGAAAGTGGTGGCCCTCACATGCACACCAGCATTTCCATGAATAGATGGTAGGTGACTAATGCACTGCACATGGCATTTCAGGGGACTCTGGGCCCAGGGGAAAGGACCCTTGCCTGGTGAGTCTACAGGAAACACTAATAATAAAATAGGTCCCTTTTGGGAAACTAAAAGTAACTTGGAGAAACCCGATGAGCCCCACCTCAGCCAGGTGGCGAAGAGTTGTGTTGACAGCAGGTGCCCCAGATAGGACGAGATGAAGGGGAACCTCACTTCTGTGGTTTTTCTCCCCAGAACCACCACCCCAGTCTAAACTGGAGACAGAGGAATCTGGACCAGCAACTGGGGTAACATTTTCCCAAAGCCACTGACATGAGAAAAGATCAGACAAATCCCAACTGAGGGACATCCTACAAGATCCCCAACCAGCCCTCCTGAAAACTTGTCAAGGTTATTACCAAAAACAAGGAAAGTCTGAGAAACCAAGCCCCCATCTCTCAGAGGAGCCCACGGAGACATGGGGACTAAATGTCCTGTGGGTCTCAGGGGGGATAGTGGGTCCTGGGACAGAGGAGGACATTAGGGAAACACTAGTGAAAGCTTTTTAAATTGAAGTATAGGCAATGTACAATATAAATTACAGGTGTACAATATAGTGATTCACAATTTTTCAAGGTTATACTCCATTTGTAGTTATTATACAATATTGGCTGTATTCCCTGTACTATACAATATATCCTTGTAGTCGATTTTATACATAAGTTTGTACCACTTAATCTGCTACCCTTATATTGCCCCTCCTCTTTCCCTCTCCCCACTGGTAACCACTCATTTTTTCTCTATATCTGTGAGTCTATTTCTTTTTTGTTATATTCACTAGTTTGTTTTATTTTTCGGATTCCATGTATAAGTGATATCATACAGTATTTGTTTTTCTCTGCCTGACTTATTTCACCAAACATAATACCCTTCAAGTCCATTCATGTTGTTGCAAATGGCAAAATTTCATTCTTTGTTTAATGACTGGCCAGTATTCCATATGTATACCTTCTTTATCCATTCATCTGTTGATGGACATTTAGGTTGCTTCCATATCTTGGTACTTGTAAATAATGCTGCTGTGAACATTGGGGTACATGTGTCTTTTTGAACAATGCAGTGTCAGAAAGAGAAATTAAGGAAACAATACCATTTACCATCGCATCAAAAAGAATAAAACACCTAGGAATAAACCTACCTAAGGAGGTAATAAACCTGTATTAGGAAAACTGTAAGACACTGATGAAAAAAATTGAAGATGACACAACCAGATGGAAAGATATACCCAGTTCTTGGATTGGAAAAATTAATATTGTTAAAATGACGATACTACCCAAGGCAATCTACAGATTCAGTGCAATCCTTATCAAAATACCTATGGCATTTCCCACAGAACTAGAACAAATAATGTTAGAATTTGTATGGAAACACAAAAGACCCTGAACAGCCAAAACAATCTTGAGAAAGAAGAACAGAGATGGAGGAATCATGTTTCCTGACTTCAGAATATACTCCAAAGCTACAGTAATCAAAACAGTATGGTACTGGCACAAAAACAGACACATAGATCAATTGAACAGAATAGAGAGCCCAGAAATAAACCCACACACTTATGGTCAATTAATCTGTGACAAAGGAGGCAAGAATATACAATGGAGAAAAGACAGTCTCTTCAATAAATGGTGCTGAGAAAACTGGACAGCTACATGTAAAAGAATGAAATTAGAACATTCTCTAACACCATACACAAAAATAAACTCAAAATGGATTAAAGATCTAAATGTAAGATCGGAGAGTATAAAACTCCTAGAGAAAAACAAAGGCAGAACACTTTTTGACATAAATCACAGCAATATTTTTTGGATCCATCTCCTAGAGTAATGGAAATAAAAGCAAAAATAAGCAAATGGGACCTAATTAAACTTAAAAAATACTTAAAAGCTTTTGCACAGCAAAGGAAAACAGGAACAAAGGAAAAGACAACCTACTGGACAGGAAAAAATATTTGCAGATGATATGACCCCATAAGGGGTTAATATCCAAAATATATAAACAGGTCATTCAACTCAACATCAAAAAAATAAACAACCCACTTAAAAACTGGGCAGAAGACCTGAATAGATATTTTTCCAAAGAGGACATGCAGATGGCCAAAAGGCACATGAAAAGATGCTCAACATGGCTAATCATCAGGGAAATGCAAATCAAAACTGCAATGAGATATCACCTCACACCTGTCAGGATGGCCATCACCAAAAAGAACACAAAAAACAAACGTTGGCGAGGATGTGGAAAAAAGGGAGTACTTGTGCGCTCTTGGTGGGAATGTAAATTGGTGCAGCCACTGTGGAAGACATCATGAAGGTTCCTCAAAAAATTAAAAATAGAGCTACCATATGATCCAGAAATTCCACTCCTGGGTATAAGTCACACATCATCTTCCTCCAGAGGTGAAGGAGCCAGAGAAATGTTCCCAAAGCCACTGACATTAGTTCTACAATTGGGATCTAAAAGCGTCATTTATCATCCCCAACTTTTCCTGTTTTTTAAAGACAGGCTTCACTTTCTGACAGTGATTTGCTCCTTGTCACATCCTGGGTGTTTCATCAACTGCAAGTACAGGACCCACTAATCGGCCAGGTGTGTGCTGCTGTGCGCTCCATGCAGCTGCAGGCACTCTGCCCACGGCTCATCTGATTCTCACTGTGATGTCCAGAGGCAGGTACTGTTGTTCCTCTTTAATACCCTATGAAGCTGAGGCCTGGGCTGAGGGACTTGCCCCAGGGAGAGCTGTCGGAGCCTCAACCCGTGCGTGGGTTTGCCCCGGGGCTGAGACCTGTAGGCGGAAAGGCCACCAGGGGCGGGTGGGAGAGGCCAGGTTCTCAGCTTCTGGAGAAGTCAGAGGGAATGAAGACACAAGACCACACATCAAACATGCAGATTCATAGGCCACCCAGTCCTTCTGAACTGGAGTCTGGGATCCAGGAATCTGCATGTTTAGGGAGCTCCCAAGGGATCCTCACACCGGCCAACACCAGGCTATGGGCACCAGCCGAGTGGATTCCACTCCAGCTGGCTGCTGGGGAAACTTCGATCCAGCTTCGGTGCCTTAGGTGGACATCGCTCTCCCATTTCCCTCCACCCACCCGCCCCACGTGGTCCTCCTGCTACAGGACCATTGCTGTCTGCACGGGGTGGGCAGGACCTTGGGGGACGACAGGTTGGATGCACGTGTGCCTGGGAGAGATTCCAGAGTCCCCTGCCTGGAGAGACCACCCCCAGCAGCCCTGCCAGGGAGAAACTGCCCTGACCCTTGTCCCTCCGGGACAACTTGCAGCGCCCCCATCTCTCAGTTGTCCACATCTGCCAGACTTCAGACGCACCAGTTACAAGCAGGGCATCTGGAACTTGGGAACCCCAGCTAGGACCACCCCTAACGCCACCGCCCAGAAGCACCACTTGCCTCGGAGCTCTCGCAAACACGGGGCCCCTTCCCTCCACTGTTCCCTTCAGGCCTCTCAGTAACCCTGTGCTCATACAGCCTCCCCGCCAACCATACAGATGGAGAAAGTGCGGCTAAGAGGGGACGGGATCTGCCGGCCAAATGGCCACCATTGGAAGGTGGACATCCCAATCAGAGCCTGGTCATCGGGATGTTGATGGCTCTCTTTGCTGAAACATCTCCGGCCACGCTGAGCAGACACAGAAGCGAGGGGACCTGTGTCTGGTCAGGAAGAGAGTTGTGTCTTTTGTTGCCAGAGGGATGCTAGTCACTGACCCTAGGGGAGGGGCCACAGTCGAGGCTGCCCAGAGAGACAGGGTATGCCCACGTTCCATGGCTGCCATGACAAATGAACACAAGTTGGGGGCTCAACGTGACAGAAATCTCCCCTCTCGCAGTCTGGAGGCTGGAAATCCCAAGTCAAAGTGTCAGCAGGGCTGGTTCTTTCCAGAGGCTCCAGGGGAGCGTCTGCCCCGTTCCTTTTCCAGCTTCTGGCTGTGGACGCATCACTCCAATGCGTGGCTCCGTCATCACACGGCCGTCCTCCCTCTGCGAGTCTGTTGTCATCCCAAGGCCTCCTTCTGTGTCCCATCTTCTTACAAGGACACTGGTCATGTTGCATCAGGGCCCACCCTGCTGCAAAGTGACCTTGTTTTAACTAATTACATCTCTAAAGACCCAATGTCAAATAAGGCCATATTCTGAGGTCCTGGGGGTTAGGACATCAACATGTGAATTTGGGGAGGGGGGTACAATTGCCCACAACGCTGGGGGGATCGGGTTTGAGTCTCCTCCCTGCTGAAATACTTCCCCGCAATTTGTCAAAGATAATTCATCTTTTCTTTTCCTTCCGTCCTGGCAAGCAGCAAGGGCTGATTTTAATTTCCTTTGTTAACGCCTCAGTTCTGTGGTTCTTGCTCACCTTCGGGCCGGGGGAGGGAAGCATGGCCGTGGCGGGCCCTGCTGTGCTTCCCAGTCAGGCATCCTGACTCCTTAGCCTCCCAGCACTCACCTCATTTCCACCCCACGGAAGCCTGTCCTTGTCACATAAACCTTCCCGACATGACATGGCCAGTCAAGACCGTGAAGCCCAGTCTCCATGCTCAGTGGAGGATATCTTCAGCTAAGAGAGAAAAAAAATCTTTGTGACAAGGAATTTTTAAGATCCCAAAGAATAATAATAATTGCACACTGTACTGTTATTAAGTCTATTTTCGGAGAACTTTTCTGGGGCTGTTCCTCCTCCTTTAACTACCGGTTATAAAAAGTGATGCGTATTCGCACCCGCAAAGCTCAAACACCAGCAAGATCCTGGGTTTGATTTATCTATTCAGGGCAAGTGGGTCTTCAATGTCAGCTTCACTTGCCGTTACCTGCAACTCAGCAGAGAGCAGAGAAAGACCATTAAGCCCTGGAATTGGAGGGTGGGGTTAAATCCACACTGAGGGCAACAGCTGCTTTCACTACTCTGAGCACTGAAGACAGGTTGGGGGCATCGCAGGGACCGGACCCCATCCTGGGTTTGGGCGGCCTGGAAGGAGGGTCACTTTGGCTGGTGCAGACCACAGCCGAGAGGAGGTCCAGGGCATGACCAGGGAGATGCATGTCACTTACCATTTCTCTGTGAGCCTGAGGAAAGGCCAGGCTGTCTGCCAGCATCTGTGTGGTTGTGGTTTGTTTGTGGATGAGCCTCAGTGGTCCACCTGCATCAGTGTTCCCCACCCCGGCCTCACGCTGGAATTCCCTGGAGCTGGGAGTCACCTAAAGGTGTGGCCTGGCACTGGGGTATCTCAAAGCCCCAGGTTGAAAGCCTGGGTGGGGTGGGGGGGCAACATCCTCCACTCTCTGGACGGTCCCCCTGGATGCCCCACTGGTATCTCAGAGCCACCAGGTCCAGAATATTTCTCCTGGGTGCCGCCCTCCTCAGACTCCTGTAATCCAGGGAATGGCTCCCCAAGGACAGAAATCAGGGGGTCACCTCTCCCTCCGTCTCCCCACACCCCCAACCCCACAGGGCAGAGCCAGCTTCTTCACGCTGCAAGCTTCCGTCTCCTCCAAGTCCCCCACGAGCTGGTCCCGCTGCAGCTCTGACATCCTCCCCCTCCCCACCCCCCGGACACTTTTCAGGACCCAACTTAGAAGCCACCTCCTGGGGGAAGCCCCCCGACCCTCTAAGGCTGAGTCCCGCTCCGGCCCACCCTGAGGTGCTGTTCTGGCTCCCGAGGGTCAAGGGCCAGCAGCAGGTGTCTCCCAGCATCTGACATGGGGTGGGACCTCCAGAAGTATTTACTGAACAGACAGGTAATGGGCGAGATCTGGTAAAACGTTGATCCCAGAAATCCAGGGGCTGCCCTGGGTCTTGGGGTCTCGGGTTGGGTGAACAGGCTTGAAGACTCAGGCAGGAGGGTTATCCTGTCCTCCACTCCCCGCCGATGAGAGCCTCGGGCTGAGTCCCTCCCGCTGGCCTGGTCCGAGTCCTCGGGCAGCCCAGCCGTCTCTTTTCTAAACTTAGGCCACTTTCCTATGTCGCCTGCCTACCCCCCAACACCCCCTGTCTGGAACTCTTTGCGGGGCCAGTGATTTCTCCAAGCCTTTCGCTGTTGGTTCCCCAGGCCGTGTACAAATCCACAAACAAACATGAGTTTGCAATGGCTTCTTGCTGTTTGCCTTGCAGTTAATTACTTTATCTGTCATCTCAAAGCAGAGCTGGGACCGACTGCAGGGAAGGGGGATTGGACTTGTCCACAAAAGGCCCAGACAAAGGGAGGGCTGGAAATCTAGCCTGACCGTGAAAGGGGACCTTGAAGCAGGACAGCGCAGGGCAGGGCGGGCGGGCCGGGAGCGCAGCTTCCCTGCTGCTGTGTGTCCTGCCCAGGCTGTCTGGGGCCTGAGGGATACACGGGCGGTAGCAGGCCCTCTGCCAGCCTCCTGAGACCCCGGGCGATGCCACAGGGCCCTTAAAGTCTTTTCTGCCAGCAGTGTTCAAACTCTGCATCAGAACCTCACAGAGTTCGTGAAAGAGAAAAACACATACACCTTCCCTCACAGCCAGGGTCCCCAAATAAAAATACAAACAGAGATGCAGGATGCCCAGTTAAATTTGAATTTCAGGTAAACAACAAATATGTTTTTAGTATAAGTGTGTCCTGTAACATCTAAGATATGCTTACACTAAAAAAATTAAGTTTATTTATCTGATAAAAAAAATCCAATTTAATTAGGAGTCCCTTCCCTCAGGTTTCCAACGTGTTCCCTAGGGCAGCACTGAGGCCACCTCCACAGAGCTCTCAGAACCTCACAGCACCACTTGGAAAGAAACCCCTACCCTCTCCAGACCAACTATTCATTTCTGCAGAGTCTAATTGACCTTTCAAGAGTCAAATAGCCAGCTGGTGGCAGACAACGGACAACAGCCAGGCCTCCTGGCTTACCTACTGCTCATCCGTCCATTCATCTATCCACTCTCCATCTATCCATCTCCCATTCATTCATCCATCCATCCACCCATCCTTCCATCCACACCATCCACCCATCCATCCATCCACTATCCACCCCATCTATCCATCCATTCATCCATTCATCCACCATACACCCATCCATCGATCCATCCATTCACCATACACCCATTTATCCATCCATCCATCCATCCAGAATCCACTCATCCAACCAGACAGCCATCCAGCCAGCTAACAAGCAAACATTTATTCAGAGCAAACTAGGCTCTGGGTCTTGTATAGCTGCTGGGAAAACAGAAATAACAAGATGGAGTTTATATGTCCAGTGGGCTTCATGAGCCATTGGGGAAGCAGACTCCAGTCTAACTAACAAGTGTTCTGGGATTAGAACACTTGCTAAGGAAGAAGGGAAGTGGGGGAGGCACTCCAGGCAGCAGGAGCAGCAGATGTCTGGAGCTGTGAAAAGTCATAACTCAAGCGTTGTGTTCCATTCCTGAAACATGGACTGAGTTTTCTGCAGCCTTAGACCTGGGTTCCTCCTTTAGCACTCTTGACATTTTTGGACAAGCCAATTCTTTGTTTAGCTACATCCCTGGCCTCTACCCACTAGATGCCAGCAGAAGTGGTGACAACCAAAAATACCACCAGACATTGCCAAATGTCCCCTGGGGGGCCAAGTCGCCCCCAGTTGAGAACCCCTGTGTTAGAGGCTAGAGAGGCAAAGAGTAAAACAAGTGCAGTCTTTTTCAAGGGGCTTATGGTCTTCCCAGAAATGTGGTGGCACAGAAATTGGTGGGGGAGTGATGAAAAGAAAACCTATTACAAAAACCCTCAGTTGCAATGGCATCTGAAATTCTCTAAACAACAAGCAAAGCCCTGGAAAGTGTACAACTACTTATGAGGGGTTAACAATGTGAAGTAGATTGCTACTCTTAAATATATATCAATAATATATATGTGTGTGTGTGTGTGTGTGTGTATATAAACAGTCAATAGCATATTGAATTTTTTCACACTGATTATCTAACATAATTTGCAGTTGGTCTGTATTTGATTAAATACCATCATCTTTTATGTAGGAGCTACATAAGTAAATAGAAAAATCATTTACAGCCCAATGCCCCATGAAAAATTCATCTCAGGTCTGTCCCGCACGCCCATTCTGAGTTGAGGTCATGTGGCTAATTGAACATTGGGAAGGGAGAGGATGTCATCCGAGGTGCTCTGTGAACTCCATTTCTCCATCTTAATAAGCTGGAAGCTTCAAGAATGTTTTTCGAATGTGTGGATTCAAAACTGTAGTAGATGTTTTTTTAATCAAATAAATCTTGCAGAAGTTTCAAAATAACAAATTATTTAATGCACTTCTAGACGGGAAGCTTATCTCGGGAAATCATTTCCTTAGTTATAACATTACCACTGTTTGAAAGCAAATCCTCTGCGTAGATGGCTGGCCCACCCCCATGGGCTCCTGTTACACGTCTGGGAAGGGATGCTTTGGCCTCTGTCTCTGGGAAGAGAGGGGGTGACTGTTTCCCTCCGAGCCTCGGCCTGCCTCTCAGGCCAGGAGCACCCTCTGTGCTGGTCCTGTGCCCTGGTCTTCACACACACCTGGCTGGTGAGCCCCAGACATGCCCCCCAATCAGCAGAGCCCATGCCTGGAGCCACACAGGCCAAGCAGAGTGGTGAATGCAGTGAGAAATCAAGCTGGTCCTCTTTCCAGGAGCTTATGGAATTGTAGAGATATTAGAAGATGCCATTACTGCCTCCAGCGTTGGCTTCCTTGGGAGCTTACTTTGCCCCTTATCCCCCATGTTAGTGGCCTGTGGCTGCCCTAAAAAAGGTCCACAAACTGGGTGACTTACAACAACAAAAATTTATTATCTCCAAATTCCGGAGGCCAGACATCCCAAATCAAGGTGTTGCAGGTCCGTGCTCTCCCTGGAGGCTCTGGGTGGGGGGGTCCTCCCCACCTCCTTCATCTCCTGGTGGCCCAGGCATCCCTGGCTTGTGGCCACATCACTCCTGTCTCTGCTCCGTCCTCATGTGGTCTCTCCTCTCCTCCCTGCATCTCTCCTCTATGTCTCTTATAAGGACACTCACCATTGGATTTAGGGCCCACCTGGGGAATCCCGGATGATTTCAGCTTGAGACCCTTAACTTAGTTACATCTATAAAAATCCCCCCCCACACCAATCACAGGTCTCAGGTGGACAACCGTTTTGGAGGGCACCATTCAAGCCATAACTCCTTCTACTCCGACAAAGGGCCCTGCTCCAGACTTGCAGGCTTTGCTGGTGGTCTGTCCTTCCTCGGTTCCCAGGGTCTCATGAGCTGTCCCCTGTCCCCTACTGTACAATCAGCTCCTTTTCCTCCCACATTCTACTTACACATGTGTACTCCAACATGCCCCAAATGAGCATCACTGAACTTTGGACATACACAGCTGGACAGATGCTTTCTCAGCTCCCTGGTTCACTGTCCAGCACAGTCTCCCAGCCTCTGTTCCCTTGGGAATGGCCACAGGATTGGATGTTTGCGGTGGTAATGAGCTTCTTCCACGTGAGACCATAAAATCCTACCAATTAGACCCTCCTTGACTTTATCTCTTCCCAGCACCTCCCCTTCCCCCCTGGTTCAATGTGCTGTCTGTATCCCCTTCCAGCACGTTGATTTTGGAAGCCATGTGTAAAGGTGACAGAAGCCCAGGAGAGAAAGTGTGTGTGCCCCTGAGTCACCACCCCGAGAAGACTGCCTACCAACAGGAGGCCACGTTCTTAACTTCACATGAGTGGAAAATAAACATGTGTGGGGTTTGGGGTATCCTACTTTAACTAACACCCTCATCACTCCTATGAAGAGTTGCTCAAGCTTCTGGGGTTGGGTGCTGTGTGCCAGAGTTTTCCTTCCAAAAGGTAGTTTGGATTGTTAACCTAACACAATAAAAAGCCAGTTATTTTTACCAGCAAAATGAGTCTATTCGGGATTGGCAAAGAAGTGAAATTTGGGACATGCAGTCGATGATGAACCAGATCCAAGTTTGGCAAAGCAAAGGAGAGGAAACTCTTTTTTAGAGGAGAAGGGGAAGTGGGAGGGGCTGTTCTAAACAAAGAGTCCATTGGGAGAAACTGGGAGTTGGAAGTGTGGTGGCTTTTCATTGGCTGCACTGTGCTGGTCTCTCATTGGCTGGGCTGTTGCCGGGAGGGGGAAAATCTTCCTTCCTCCTGCTGGGTAGTAAGTAGTAACCTTCTTCCTGTTGGAGATGCAAGATAGGTCTCTACCTGTTGGGATCTATATCAATGCTGAGTAGTATGTGTGTGAGAGCTTCCTGTTCTGGACTCCTAACTCCATTTTAATGAGGTTTCCCCTCTATTAATTTTCACAGATCATGTTGTTCCTTTACGTTAAAGATCTGCTAATGATGAGAAGCCATTACAAAATAATGTTAATAACATGGGAGATGCTCATTGTAAAGTTTAGTGAAAAATGCAAGATGCCAAATTGTCCAGTCTTAAAAGAATAAAAGAATTCTGTATAAAAGAATTCTGTGAGGACAAAAGACCGAGTGGAAGGTAAACAGTGGCCATGATACTCTCCCCTCTTTTTCCTTTCTATATTTTGGTATTTGTGTTAGCTTCCTACTGCTTCTGTAAGAAATCATTGTAAGTACAGTGGCTTAAACCAACACAGATTTATTCTCTCACTGTCTGGAGGTCAGAAGTCTAAAATCAAGGCATTGGCGGGGCTGGTTCCTTCTGGAGGCTCCAGAAGAGAATGTTTCCTTTCTTTTCCCAGCTTTTACCATGAAGGGGGATTCACAGGTTTTGGGGATTAGGACATGGCCCTCTTTGGGGGACCATTATTCAGCCCACCAGAGTATTTTCCAATTTCTCCATAATGAATACATATTATCCTATAATGCACAAAAATATGTAATGCATTTTGTATAGCAGACCACGTGATCCCCTAGACGTGTTGGGCTTGTGTATTTTATTTACAGTTAAAAGTCCTTGGCAAGGCGTCCAAAGTCCCCCACAGTCCAGCTCACTCTTCCACTTCATCTCCGGGAGCTCTCGTCCCTCCCGCTTCTCCAGAGCCTTCCCTGCTTTGTTCTGCCTCCTGCCCTCCCTGGTTCTTGACCTAGGAAATGCCCACAGACTCCAAGCCTCCACTGATGCCACCTCCTCTGGGAAGCCCTCCCAGTCTCTAGCGGATGGAGTTAGTCCCTGCCCCGTCTGCACCTCACAGCTCCTCCCTCTGTGCACCTGGGAACCTGACACCAGGGCTCTGACACTGGCCCAGAGTGGTACAGGCAGCACACAGCACACAGCACAGCAAGGTGGGGCTCCCACCGGCTGCAGGGCTCGCTCCTGTCTGAAACGTGTCATTCAGATTCACCAGTGGCTGGGTTTCTGTTTCCTCCACCATCCACACTGACCTTGACAAGCTGCCCGTGACCGCCCCGTCGCCAGGTCTCTGCCCCAGCTTTTCTGGATCACCTCCTTCCTGAAGCAGGCTCTTGGTTTCCCTCTTACCTCAAGGCTCCCCCTCATCGCCTCTATGTGGTGACACCCAGAACCTGGGCTTCCCCACCCCCTCCCCCTCTGCCCTCTGGCCCCAGGTGACCGCGTACAGCCTCAAGCTTCTAGACGCCATCTGTAGACCGGTGGCTCCACGTGTGTCTACTCCTGACCTCGCCAAGGAGCTCCCGCTATCCACGGCAGCCCGTTCCCCGAGCAGCCTCCACCTTGAGATGGCACCACCACCCTGCCCCGCCCAGTCGGGACCCTAAGTCACCCTCTCTCCCCACCGTCAGCCCACCTCCAAGATACATCCCAGCCGCCAAAGCCCAGCCCCACAGAACCGCAGACAGAGCTGTGAAAGCACGGCCCAGATGGTCACTCCACGCCTGCTCCCTGGCTGGCCCTGCCCACACCCTTCCCTGACTAGCGCAAAGGTCCCCACTCCTGCTGTCTCTTTAGGGACCCCACCATCCAAAGTCACCCCCCACCCAGCTAGCCATTTCCATGTCAACCTGACACATTGTCTTCTAGACTCTTTGGTTTTTTTTTTTTTTGCGGTACGCGGGCCTCTCACTGCTGTGGCCTCTCCCATTGTGGAACACAGGCTCTGGACGCGCAGACTCAGCGGCCATGGCTCACGGGCCTAGCCGCTCCGCGGCATGTGGGATCTTCCTGGACCGGGGCACGAACCCGTGTCCCCTGCATCGGCAGGCGGACTCTCAACCACTGCGCCACCAGGGAAACCCCTTCTAGACTCTTAATACCCTGGGAGATGACCTTCTTTACCCATTGTCGCTGTCTCTTTCCCCTCCCACCATTCCTTCCTTCCCACCCCTCCCGTCTCCATCCCTCCCATCCCCCACCCTTTCCACTGCCATGCCCCCAAAGCACCACCGTAGTCTCTCCCGCCAGGCACAAAGCAGGGATCCAGTAAATACTCATTATACTTCGGAGTCAGTTAGGAAAGGACAAAACTGAGAATGCACATGTGCTGAATGTCCCAGGAAAAGGCCACCGGGAGACCCTCTGAACCCACGCCCGGGCTGTGCTCGTTGGTCTCCCCGGGGGGTGGATGCACCCCGGCCGTGTCCCCCCAGCCCTGCAGAGAGGACAGCTGGGCAAGCCCCCCTGTTCGTCTGCTCCCCAGAGCTGCCGAGGAAAGGGACGGGCTTCGATGTGCTGAAAACTGATTGATTTGGCTCGGTTCGTAGCGGCATAAGTCATTTTAATTAGCAAAGTCTAATACCATTTGAAATGAATTCTGCAAATGTTAGCAGCTCCAGTTTCTTTTCTTTTTTTTCTCTCCCAAGTCACTGCACTGAAGAAGCAGAAGCAGCCCAGCCAGAACCCTGGAGTGACCTCGTGGCGAGCCCGGTCCGCTGCGTGCCCTTGGAGAGTTACACAGACCCTGGCTGTGCTCAGAGGAAGGAGGGACGCTGTCTTGAGGAACTGTCCTGGGGTGTGGCCGGCCTCACGTCAGGCTGCCAGGAAGACACCGTATTGATGGCTGCTCAGGACACATGGCTTGGCCAGTACAGGTTCGACATGCCCGGCACTGGGTCCTCTCAGCCTGGATTTCAATCAGCACACACGGCAGCCCTGGGACCCTTGCAGCGTCCCCTCCCACCTGTGAGCTGGGGACGGGGGTGAAGTTCTAGTGCACACCGCCCCTCCTGCAGGGCTGGTTCCAAAGCACCGTGGGGCCGGACGTCAGCCACCTCTGGCTGTATTTTGTTCTGACTTGACCTGCTCACGCTGACGTGAGCCCCACTCTGACTCAGACGCCCAAACACGGCCTTGGTTGGATTTGTACTTGTCGATATTTGTGTCCTTACTGTTGGCCTCGTGCCCATGAAAACAGGACCCCTACTCCCTTGGCACAGTGCCTGGGCCTCAGGTGGCATCTGTAAAATAAATGAACAAGAGGATTCATTCATGGGGTGATACTAAGGACTGAGTCTGATACCGACCAGGGTTCTTGGTCCCCAAGCAATAGAAATTGATCAGAGGCCAGACAAGAAATTCAGGCAAGGCTGTCGTGGGGCCCCTGCTGCAGCAGCGGGGAGTGAGAACAAACAACAGATTCCCTTGCTTACTTCCTCCCTGAGAGTGGGGGGCGTCTGGTTCCTTATATGGGGTGAAGGTAAGGGTGTGTCTAGGGGTCAGGCCGGAGGGGTGGCTTAGGAGGTCTGCCCACCCCCTTGGTGGTGCTGTGTGCAGGGGGCATGCTCAGTGCCCTGCTTTTGCTCCCAACACCTTGCTTTTGCTCCCGGCTCTTCAGAGGTGGCAGTTGGGGTTTTTGGTCTCTCTGTATCTTGTTGTCCATAATTTGCCCCAACTGCGCATGCACACAGTTATTTTCAGTCCCATACAGTTTCTTTGTGTTTTGTCACTCAAGGAGACATGTGTCCAGGGGCAAGCACTGTAGCAAAGGGTCCCAGGTCCCAGGTCCCAGCCTGTCTCAAGTCCAGGCTTCTACAGCCTGGCCTCCGCTTGATGCTTGACAGATACTTGTTGTAAGAAAGAGGAAGGAAGGAGGGAGGGAGGGAGGGAGGGAGGGGAGGTTCTTTTCAGATGCCATGTCACACTCACCAGGGTTGCATCACACCACGTCCACCTAGCCCCACCCAAGTACACCTGTGCTGCAAAGCTTGGGCCGCGCCTGGTTCCTGAGGTCCCGCTAAGACACCGCGTGATGCCAGCTGGCTTCTCCTCCAAAGCCACACTCCAAGCCCTGACAGGTGATCTTTAAGGGCTGAGCTCTGGAGTGGGTCACATCTTCTCCCGCCTCTCAATCCCCTCCACCCCCGCGTGGTTCACAGTGAAGGGCAAGAATGCCACCCCTGCATTGAGTCTCCCTGGAATGAGAGCGGTGCCCTGAGGCCGATGCTGGAGATGTCGTCCCCACCGACACTCCTCCTCCCCAGGGCAGACCCACAGCCCAGGCTCAGCAGGCTGGGAGAATCTGTGCAGCATTTTTCTAGAAGTCACTGAAGACGCTCACCATGCAGACACCCACATTCTGAACCTAAAGCCCACCCGTGAGGAAACCCTCTACCCACCCCGTCCCCGCTCACGCCCTCAGCTCCGCATCCCACTGGCGGCCCCAGGAGGAGAAGAGTGCAGACGGGGAAGCTGATGTGGCCTGGGCCCTGCCCACTGGGTTCCAGCTGCATCAGTGTCGGCCCCTCGGGAAGAGGCTGGCTCTCTCCCCTCTGTTCCCCTGGTTCCCCTTCAGTTCCTGGTTTCTCCCAAAGACACACAGGAGTCCCCTTGAAGGGCCAGGTCCTTTGTGTTCTGCCCTCAGGCAGGTGTTACAAAGTCCAGGCACCGGTGTTAAGAAAAGAAGAAAAAACATCCCGAGGCTCCCGGCCAGCAGTGAGGCTGCCACTGCTCTGCTCGGCTGTCCCGTCACCGGGCTCGATGGGCGAAAATCCTTTGTGACAGTCAAGGCCGTTTCTATGCTGAACGTAAAAATACACTGCCAGGGCTTAATAAGTCTATTTAGTTTAGCAGCAAGTCTTAAACTTATTATGATGAAACCCATAAATCCCTTTGTGCCAGTGTAAATGAAGACGGCGGCTGAAGTGACTTGGACTTCACTTCACTTCAGTCCAAGTGACTTCAGCTGCCGTCCTCATTTACACTGTCCAAGGCACCCCTCCATCTCCCCAGACTCCTCTAAGGGGTAGGCGTGGCGCCGTCAGCCCACGGTGCTGCCCGAGACTGGGGACCACAGTCAGAAAAGCCCGCGTTTCTGCAGTGGAAGCTGAAAAGCAAGGAAATCGGTGAGAGGGGGCACTGGCCACGCCCTCAGGGCTCACAGCCCACCACCTTGTGGGGCAGGTCATCTTACACACACACACACACCCCCCCCCCCCGCTGCCAAGCACATGAGAAACCCGAGGCTCAGGGCAGTGGAATAACACTGCAACCCTGTGTCCCAGACCCAATCCAGGCCTGGGCGATGCCTCAATCTTCTTCCCACAGTTGCAGCGAGGCATCTCTGTTTCCCTAACGTGGTCTGGAAAGACAAGACTGCTCCGGCCTCAATGACCAAATCTGTTTTGCCAGATTATAACACGGCTGGAAATGAGGAGTAATTCTTTTTCCCTAATTCTGCTCCGTATCTAACCTCTCGTCCCAATTCTAAAAGCACCACCCTGTTGGTGGCCTGAAAAAGATGGCAGCTGCAGTGGTCGGTGCTGCAGATTAGCCAGGGGCATCCCTGTGCAGGCTGGAACCTGTGAGCAGAAGGCAGAGTGTGCCGAGTCCCTGGCCCCCAAGAAAACCAGTACCCAAACTCCAGGGGAAGTAGTCAACCCTGTTGCACCCCGATTTCTGAAGCAGACGGAAGGAGACCTGCGTGGGTCCCAGGTGTTCTACAGTGGAGTCTGGGAAAGCCAGCTCCTGGAGGCTGGGGTCCTGGGAGTGCAGCCCCTCCTGCTGGGGAGTTGGGGGTCACCAGTTCCAGGGGAAGTCAGGTTTGAGTGCAGACCCGCTCAGTGGGGTGAGGGCTCGGCCCCATCTCAACCAGCTCATGACCCCATCCACATACCTGAAACCAGAGACGGGAGCCACATCACAGAAAACCCAAATTTCCAGGCTGAAAAATTGTGGCTTCAGTCTGCGTGCAGTTGGCCCGGACCCTGTGAGGCCCACAGGGATCTCCATTGCCAGTCAACACTAATAGTCAATATTCTGGGCTTCGGTGTGGAGGAGGGTGGGGAAAGCTGAGGACGGCATCCGCAGCAGCTAATGGACACTTGCCGTGAAGGGCAAAGTTAATGCTGCCCAGGCTTCTCAGCGCCTCCCCTGGCTGCAATGGAGGAAGAGGTTAGTACATTCCAGGCTCCCTCCCTGCATGGCCTGCTGTGCACCTGTCCCCCGCCACCGATGGCCTCCCATGCCTCTGCTCTCCTGCGACCTTCACAGGCCATTTCTCGTGTGGGCATCACACCACTCCTTCGACACTGCACCTGGGGGTGACCCCTCTCCTCTGGCAGAGAGAGCTGGGGCCCTCCAGGGACTCCCCCTGTTCTAAGTCTGGGGCCTCTCTGCCTGAGAGCATCTCGCTCTGTTTCTGGGAGCTTCACTCTGTCATTTCTTTTCTAACATTTTGCCATTGCTCTGCCAGCAAGGGCTGTATTCACCGAAGATCTTCAGGCATAATTTGATTAAGATGTTGAAACGCCACTGTAGAAACAAAGTCTTGGAATAATCCGTGTTGACAGCTGGTAGAATCATGAGCTGGGGCCCCTCACACCCAGGAAGCTTGAAGCAAAAGACAAGGACACCCCCTTCCTCCTACCGCATGGTTGGGTTCCCTCCACACTGACCTCACGTGCAAAGGCACTGTGGTTAGCAGCACTTCACCACTGAGCGTGGTGACCCCTGAATTCCTATAACAAAAAACGTGTCCAACCTTTTCCCTCCACAGCTGAGGTTTCTGTTTTACTCATAAGAAAGGTGAGTGAGAGCAAACAGCTACTGACTGAGTTCCAGCTGTGCATAAATTCTCAATCCTGGATTATTCACAGTCTGGTTGCAGAGATTAGATATATGCCCGTTCAACGACAACAAAGACAACACAGATGAGAAGGAATTAACTGGTAAACAGTGTGGTTCTTATTAGGAAGCAGAGAAGCTTAGAGAGAGGACGTGTGGCGGGGGGAGGGTCAAGGGAGTTTTCCTGGGAGGGGCAGTTTTACGCCTGGCTTTGAATTGGCCACCGTTTTACTTGCCCCGGATTCTGTAGGGCAGCAGTCTGGACAAGCCTCACCTGGGTGACTCCTGCAGCTGCAGACATCTGGCAGTTGATGGTGCCGGATGGTCCCAGACAGCCTCACCCACATGCCGGCCGGCTGGGACCGACTGTCAGCTGGGCCTCTCTCCCCTCCAAGTCCGGGCTCCTTCATGTGCTGTCTCAGGGCAGCTAGTTGAGTGTGAGACACCCCCCCATTCCACCCAGTTCCCACAGCCTTGTCTACCACCGTCTACTTGTCACAGCAGGCCTAGGGGTCAGCCCAGGTGCAAGGGGCAGGAAAACATAAGAGCCGCAAAAAGCTCCACAAAGCTCCACAAAGGAGCTGCCGAATCACGTTGGAAAGGGACCTGTGCTCAGGGATTGGAGGAATTGTGTTCCACTGTGCAAACAATTTAATATCCTTGGGAAAACCTCAGTGTTACAAACCACTAGTGTCAGATGGACCCTCCTGAGACTCTGACCGGATCATGCTGTCAGGGAATGGAGCGAATATCTACAGGAAGATGTATGGTACCTGTGCTATAGGATGATAAGCCACAGGTCAGCAGGGCTCAGAAAGTAAAATTCCTGGTTGACACATGGTGGTCCTAGGAGAGCATTTGGGCACCAGTTTGAGTGGAAAGCAGACAGCAGCGGGAATCACATCTAGTGTGTCATTAGCTGGTACCAAAGGGCATGTGTGATCCCCAGAGATAACTTGAAGAGCTGTCCAGGGTCTGACTCAGAGTGGAAGGGACCTCACACCTATCTGTCCCCAGTATGATATTTAGAGTAAATGAACAAGGGAAAGAAATGAGGCAAGGTCTTTCTGGCCCTCACACAAGTAAGCCCACCACTTCTGGGGCATTTTATGTATATGATTTTGTTGCATCATCACAACATCCTTCAATGCAGTTATTATTATCTTCTTGTCCAACGCCCAGTCAAGAGCTGCTTCTCCAACCTGTGATGTCGCAACAGTTAACCCCTTCTTGCACACTCCTCACCCTCTGAGGAGACAGCCTTCAGGGGTCTAGGAATCCAGTAGATCTGGGTGGGCACATGCTTCAAAAACCAGCACATTTAAAGCCTGAAGCAAGCAACATGTAGCAGGGAAGCCCAGCCTTACTGCTCTCTCACCCCATCTTGTCCTTGCTCAATCCCAGGACAAATGGCCAGAGGTCCTTCTGTCCCCAGTCTAGGTGGACTCAAAGGACTCCAGGACCCAGTGGTGGACACAGAGATGCACCAGCTAGACCCCCTTCAGGATGGCCTGGCTGCCCAGCTTTTGGGAGAGGTCAGCACACAACCTCCAGCCATCAGCTCCCTTACAGTTCTATCAGCCTTTGCTCTGTATGTTTTTGAAGTTCAATTATTAGGTGCATAATAGTTTAAGATTATTATGCCCCCTTATGAATTAAGTTTGTTATCATTATGAAAAGATTTTCTTTATCCCTGGTGGTATCTTTGCTCTGAAGTATTCTTTGTCTTATATTAGTATAGCCAAACCATCTTTGTTTCAATTAGCATTGGCATAATGTATCTTTTCTGATTTGTTTTCTTTTAGCTTGTTTCTGCCTTTATATTAATATGGGTTTCTTATAAGTCAGATATACCTGGGTCTTGCTTATTTACTTAATCTGTCCATCTCTGCCTTTTAATTGGTGGTTTTTAGATCATTTACATTTAATGTGATTATTGATAAGATTGGTTTTCGATCTACCATCTTGATATGTTTTCCTCTTTATTCTCTATATTTTTGTTCTCTTTGTCCTCTTTTTAAGCTTTTTAAAGAATCAGTTATGATTTTAATGAAAATGTTATTAAACCCCTTTGTTGGCTAATTAGCTATAAACCCTTGTTGTAGTATTTTATTGGTTGCTTTGGTATTTACCATACACATATTTAGCTTGTCAATGTCTACCTCCTAGAAACATGCTACTTCATCTGCAGTAGAAGAACCTTGCAAGGGTCCTTCAGTTTCTCCCTCCACAGCCTTTGTGCCACTGTTGTCATACAGTTTACTCCTATGTATGTTATAAACCACATAATACTTTTTTTTTTCTTTAATAGATTTCTGCATGGTCTCATTCTCCTTATGCTTGAAGGGTTCCCTTTAACACATATTGTGGTGCCGGTCTATTGGTGGTGAATTATTTCTGCTGTTGCATGTCTGAAAAATTCTTTATTTCACCTTTATTTTTTAAAGATACTTTTCCTGGTAAAAGAGTTCCTGCTTGACAGCTTTGCTTTTCTTTCAGACTTTGAAGATGTCACTCCACTCTCCAATACTTTGAATTGTTTCAGGCAAAAGATCTGCTGCTGTGCTTTGTTATCTGGTATGTAATGTGTCCTTTTTGCTCTGACTGCCTTTAAGATTTTCTCTTTATTTCAGGTTTAAATAAATCTGGTTATTTTATGCCTTGGTATAGTTGTGCTTGGGGTTTCTTTTGCTTGAAATTCATTGAGATTCTTGGGTATGTGGATTTATAGTTTTCACCAAATTTAGAAAATGTTTGTATTTTATTTCTTTCAATATTTTTTTCCTGACCACTTTCTCTTTTCTCTTCATTAAGGACTTCATTCCATATTTATCAGGATGCTTGAAGTGGTCCCACAATTCACTGGCACTTTTATTTATTCTTTCAGTCTTTTTCTTTCTCTGTGTTTTATTTTGTGATGTTTCTATTGCTATGTCTTAAATTTCACTAATCTTTTATTCTTCAAGGTCAATACTGCTATCCATTCTATCTAATGTATAGTTCATCTTAGATATTATAATTTTCATGGCTACAAGTTTGATTTGGCTCTTTTTGTATCTTCCATGTCTCTATTTAATATGTTTATTTTTTCCTGTAACATCTTTTTCTAAATTAATTCATTAATTAATTTAACTTTGGCTGCACTGGGTCTTTGTTGCTGTGCACAGGCTTTCTCTAGTTGCAGCGAGTGGGGGCTACTCTTTGTTGCGGTGTGTGGGGTTCTCATTGCGGTGGCTTCTCTTGTTGTGGAGCATGGGCTCTACAACAACAGAAGTGGGGTCAGTCGTTGTGGCTCATGGGCCCTAGAGCGCAGGCTCAGTAGTTGTGGCACACGGGCTTAGTTGCTCCACGGCATGTGAGATCTTCCTGGACCAGGGCTCAAACCCATGTCCTCTGCATTGGCAGGCAGATTCCTAAGCACTATGCCCCCAAGGCAGCCCCTGTAACATCTTGAATGTGTGGAATTCAATTAGACTATTTACTCCTTGCTCACTAATTCTATTATGTGTGTCATTTCTGGGTCACTTTCAGTTGACTTATTTTCTTCCTCAGTGTGGGTTGTATCTTCTTGCTTTTTGCATATCTAGGAAGTTTTGGTTAGATTCTAGATATCATGAATTTTACCTTGTTAATAGTAAGATTATATATAATCCTATACAGAGTTTCAAGCTCACTCTGGGACATTAAGTTCCTTGGAAGCATTTTATCCTTTTGGTGAGCTTTTTCACATGAAAACAGGGCAGCATTTAGTCTAAGGCTATTTTTTCTCAATACCCTTTTGAGTATGCCGCTTGATGCCCTGTGACTCATGATGTCTTATACTCTGGTTGTGGGAACAGGCATCGATCCTAGTCCTGCATGAGTTCCCAGGACTGTTCCCTGTAATTCTTTTGGGTGGTTTTCCCCCCTGTCCTCAGGTCTTTTCCTCACATATATGTGTTGATTTGCTTAAAACTCGTGGGCCCCTCTACTGATGTCTGGGGTTCTCTGCAGCTCTCTCCCCTGCAAACTTGCAGCTGCCTTGGCCTTCCTGAATTCCTAGCTCCAGCTCTTCCACTTTGAGAGACCTTGGGGTCTCCTGAGCTCCCTTCCTGCCTACATCCTGGACATTCTCCATGGGTAGCAAGCGGGAACAATCACAGGACTTACTTCCTTTGTTTCACATCTTTCAGGGTGTATTTTTTTGCTTTGTTCCGTCTGGTGTCCAAACTCTTTAGAACCATTGTTTGATATATTTCGTCCAGTGTTTTCATTTGTTTTGGTTTTTGTGTGTGTTGCTGTTGCTGTTTCAAGAGGGAGAATAGTTTGGTTTCTGTTACTCCATCTTGGCTGGAAGCTCTGGGTTTTTATTTATTTATTTATTTATTTATTTATTTTTTGCGGTACGCGGGCCTCTCACCGTTGTGGCCTCTCCCGTTGCGGAGCACAGGCTCCGGACGCGCAGGCTCAGCGGCCATGGCTCACGGGCCCAGCCGCTCTGTGGCAGGTGGGATCTTCCCAGACTGGGGCACGAACCCGTGTCCCCTGCATCGGCAGGCGGACTCTCAACCACTGCGCCACCAGGGAAGCCCTGTTTATTTTTTAAATTGCTCCTTCCAAGAGGTTTTCCTCAACACATTCATTCCACAAGTATTTATTCGCTGAATGTAAATATGCCAGGCAGAGTATTAGACAAGGGGAGAGGAAGCAGTGAATAGACAGGCAGGATGGCTGCCCTCAGATGTGAGAGAGACATTAAATGAATCTCACAATTAGCTATTTAATTATAGTGTGATCCCCGAGGGTTATGAAAGCTGACAGTGCCCAAGCAGATGCGATCAAGTCAGTGTGATCATTCATGAAATTTATTTTTAGATAATGAGTTATGATGAGTTCCCTTGCAGAACCAGGCAGAGAGAATAGAAGTGGGTCCCGATGGCCACTGGGTTTACCAGGTGGGAAGAAAGGGAGTCCTGGCTAAAGGGTGTGGGGCGGGGGAAGGAGGAGGTGCCTCTAGAACACCTGCCCCACCTGCACAGATGCCCCAGGGAGACACTGTTTTCCTGTAGTTTGTAGCTGCAGTCACTTCATTGCCACAGTCAGACAGCAGCAGGATTCACTCACCTCACATGTGCCCAGCCTGGTGCTGGGGGCTGAGGGTTAAAAAACAAAGGGACCAACAAAATTCGTTCATGGAAGAGGAAAAGTATGAAAGTGCTAATAAGGAAAATGCAAGGTGATGGGAGTTTAGGAGATGGGTGGAGGGTGTGATGGGCTCAGCAGGTCACATCAAACTGTGTGGGTGGGTGATGGTGGAGATGGTTACAGGGGAGGGGGAGAGACAGAGGGTGGAGGCAGCGCTCTGACCAGCATGGGGCAGGAAGGTGGGCCCAAGGGAGGGCAGCACGTGCTGGGGAGGGGCTGAGAGCTGGGCTCGGGCAGCCATGATGCTCTGAGTCGGCCTTCACGTGGAACTCAGACAAATACCCACTGATCAGCCACGTCTAAGAGGAACCATGTGGGTGTCTTGGCTGAAGGGAATGCTGGCTTGGGGCAAGGGGTGGGTCCGATGAAACTGGGATTAAGCGGATGAAACCCCCTCATTTTTTCGAGGTAAACTCTCAAAACTGGAGCACAGCTGGAGGAGCCATTTCAATGGGCTGCGTGGAGATCCTCTGGCCAGGAGGCTTCTGCGGAGGGTCTTCCCTGGAGCATCCACAGAGCTCCCACCCCTTCCAGCACTGGGCATCACCTGCCCCAACCCGGGAAGCTCGCAGCTGGGGGAAGAGGCCAGAGGGTACACCTCCTGACGTGCTGGGGAAGGTGCTGACAAGGACAGCGAGAAGCTTGGGGGCTGAGGGGCGGGGACTCCCCACCGTGAACAGGAGCAAGACGCAGACACAGGACTTTGCCTGTTCAGTAGAAACCTACTGCTGCTGCTGCTTTGACCTCCCCACATTTCCGTCTCAGCAGGACGAACAGAACAGAGAAAACTGAGATTTCAGGGACTCTAAGACTGAAGCGTGGGCTTCCCTGGTGGTGCAGTGGTTGAGAGTCCACCTGCCGATGCAGGGGACACGGGTTCGTGCCCCGGTCCGGGAAGATCCCACATGCCGCGGAGCGGCTGGGCCCGTGAGCCATGGCCGCTGAGCCTGCGCGGCCGGAGCCTGTGCTCCACAATGGGAGAGGCCACAACAGTGAGAGGCCCGCGTACCGCAAAAAAAAAAAAGATGGATTATACACGTGGCTGGTCACTTAAATAATGACTCTGCTGACACCATTAATTGGATGATAAACGATTCCACCCTTGCTCTTCTGGGTCAACACCAGAGCTGCTCCGAGAGACACCGCAGGACCTTCTCCCCGACCTGAAGGTCAGGAGAGAGTCAGGGAAGGGCAGGCAGTGCTCAGGCTACACATAAGGTCAGCTTGGGGGTCAAAGGCGCCAGGCCAGACATTTCCACCTAGTCCAGCGGCCGTGGACACGCCCACAGCTGCCAAGAACTCAGTCGACCTTAACTGTCTCTATGAGGAACTTCATTTCAATTTAATAAGACAGATACTGTGTGTGGTTTACCGTCACTTTATTATTAAAAGCAGATTGATGGAGGCTGAAGGCATGAGACAGCCCTACCGGCTATGGTGATATTGGTGTCATCCTGCTAGAACTCAATGAACACCCCAGCCTGTCGGAGCCCGAGGGAGGCATCCATTCACACATTCATTCATCCATTCCTTCATTCACATGCGGTCAGTGGATGAATGTGGAAACAGACACAGCCTGCACCCTCCCTGGCTCTCAGCCAAGTAGGAAAAGAGGACAATGAACCGAGAACGGCTGTGTGGGGAGACCTAGGAGAGCCCAGGTGCCATGAGCTGTGGGAGGGCCAGCCCCTGCTCTGGGATCCGGGTATCAACAGGAAAAGCGTTTACCAAGGAAGGCAGTGCATCGTCCCATGGAGTGCCCATGGACGCTGGACTAGGCTGAAATGTCTGGCCTGGCACCTTTGACCCCCAAGCTGACCTCCCCTCTCTACCCCCTACCTCCTTGGGGGCTAGAGTCTTCAGACGGAGCTCAGCAGGAAGCAGTCAGGAGAGAAGTTCTGCAGTCCTGGATGGCAACTCCCAGGGGTGGGGGAGGCCCTCGGGGGGTGGGAGGGGAGCGCTCAGGCTCCCAGAGCTCCAGACCTTGAGCTGTTGGAGAGAGTGGGGAATTCCAGCCAGGGTTGTCGAGGATCATGGACCCACCTGCCTAAAATGTTGGAAGGAGGAAGGCAAAGACTGGGACTCCCGTTGGGATGCTTCTCTGCAGGTGAGGTCACGGCCTGGGATGCAGGAGTCCCGACGGGCTCCCTGGAGGAGGTGGCCCTCGGGCAGGCAGGCCAGGCAGTTAGCATGTTTTGAGGGGCACATGTCTGCTCCGCCCTCTCCTACACTCACGAGGGATGCCCTCCCCCTGAATCTCTTCTCAAGTTTAGTCTTAGGCCAGACTGTCTTCCCACTCACCGCTGCCTATTCCCATGGGAGGTTTCAGCACAGTCACATGGCCTCCCAGGTCCCAGTGGCTCTCTCTACCATGAAACCCAGGGACGCTGCCCGAGCCCCCCGCCTGACCCTCCTGGCCTTCCTGTTCTGCACGGTTTTGCTTTGGGCCCTTCCCAGGGCTGACACTGCTGTGCATCCACGGGGGTGAAGAGACGGGGGTGCTGCAAGCCTGCGCCCCTCTATCCTGGCCTGAGATCAGAGCTGTGGGCGGCAGAGGCCACATTTCCACCCAGGAGAGCCGTGCTGGAGCTTTGCCACACTCAAAATCGTGAGAATTTAGTATTTGTCAGCCGTGCTGGCTTACCAAGCATTTCCACATTTCATGCCACGCTCCCGACCACCAGGCTCCCCTCTTAGAGATGCTCCGGGAAGCAAGTGAAGGTCACAGCCATCAGCAGAGGTGCCGAGACCTGACTTTTCACAGGTCCTGTGGACAAGACAGGACTTGGAGGCCTCTGGGGATTGTCCTAGACCCCAGGGGTGCCTTTAATCTCTGCATCCAACCCAGAGGGCCTTTTGGGGACTGACTGGGAGACCCTGAGAAATTCTGGGGAGATCGGGGTGGGGGTCTAGCAACAGGGTGGACTTCCGCCTCTGCTGCTCAGCTGCTGTGTGACCTTGAACAGCTTGCATTACTTCTCTGGACTGCACTGGGAAATGTCAGTGAGAGACTGAGTCCCAGATATTGAATGTTCAGACCCAGCCTGGCGCAGAGGGGCCCTGAAATGCTCGTTTCCCACCACCTTTCTACACGGGGTTGGGAAGAAACCCGTTGCCCGCGCCAGACATGCTCCAGGCCCAGGAGGCTCCCCGGACTTCCCTCCAGCCTTCCTGGAGGTCTTGCTTCCTGCAGCTCCCCTCCACGAGGTCTTCATTTCCCTTCAGTACAGAAGGCGAGTGTCCAATTTGTTACAATTGATGAGTGGAAGCCAGTAGCAAGACCCACTTTCCGCCAGTTAGGCCGGCAGGATTCTAGCTGGTTCTGTGTAGCATCAGCAAACGCGGCAATCAACTCTAGGGCAGCCTTGTGTTGCATTTGAGCTGAGATGGGAGGCCGGGCCAGACCCCACACAGGGCAGGGCGCTGCTCTGAAGTTAGGACCTGCATCGTCCCTGTACTGTGAGGACACGGGAGAAGGTGGAGACAAGTCAGGCCACCGATGTTTTGTTGAAATTCAGGCCTTATTTCCCCTTTCTAATCATCGAGGTCTGGTCCAAAAACATTTTGCTTTTTTGGAAGTACATCTTTGACGTCGAATAAGAGGGAATGTATATAAACAGAGAATTGTCCCAATGTGTTTCCTTGTTTTTGTTTTAAGGAAAAGGAAGCAGAATTTAACACTGCAAAAAAATTCAGATATTGAGAAAGCAGCAAAATAATTTTAGAAAATTATTATAGAAAAAATAATAGAAAAATTATAGAAAAAATAATTTTGCCTTCCCGGCAACCCTTCCTCCCTTGATTAATCAAATGACAGGAGGATCTGAGCAGCCTGGCCGGGCTGAGGCTGCGAATCGGGGGTGGCATGAATGCGTTTCCAGCGGGCGGGCTGCACGGCCTCCTGGTCCTCATCCTCGGAGCTGTCAGCAGCTGCCCACGCCAGGCCGCCTCCCGCCCACAGACACGCTTTTTATGAACAGAAGGAGAAGTTCTCTTTCTCGTCGTGGGGGAGAAATCCTGAGACAAGAAGGCGGGCACCTGGATGTCATCATATTTCTCCAGCAGGGGTGAGCTCGTAGGGATGAGCATGGGGCCAAGTCGCTCATTCGAGGTCTCGGGGCAGAATCGGCATGGCTGAGGAACACTTTAGCCTCTTTCAAAATTGATGACGAAACGAAGGCTTACTGTATAGAGGGCGTGTGGAGCTGCGTTGGGGGGCGGCTGGAAGCCCTGCCTGCCCACCGGCTCCGAGTTGGGGTGCTCTTCTGTGTTACGTTTCCCCTCCTCCCATCCTCAGGCAGCTCTGAGGGAGGCTGTGTTGCCCCCAGTCTTCTAGTGGAGGGACCCGAGACTCAGGACATCCATCAGGTGCCCACCTCTCCCCGACCCCGAGGAGGCTCGATCATGGGGGCTGCGTGGCTGCACTTCCATCACAAAGTCACTGTTCTCCCTGGGCTGAGCTTTGCTTCGCTGGGACCCCTTTCTGCCCCATCCAGGGCTGGGAGGCACCCAGGGGCGTATTTTTTGCTTTCCCATTGGTGTGCCTGGCTCCCAACCCATCCCCTGGACCATCCCTCACAGGGCATCTCCAGAGCTCACGGGTCCGCCCACAACCTCACATCACAGAGGATGAAATGGGTCAGGATGTGAAAGGAGGGCCCGGGGTCCCCCAGGCAGTGACCAGCCCAGACCTTTGGTGCCACTGCCCACCTAGCCCTAAGCCCTCGGGCAGGTGAGTGGCAGGTAAGTGCAGGGCAGGCGGACCAGGCTCCAGGCCACTAGGAGTCCGCTGGTGCCTCCATCCCCTCCTCCCCCCTCCGACCCCTGGACCAGGCAAGGCACGGGCCACCCTTGCACATGCTAGGTCCACAAGGGAAATGAGTTTGGGAAGGTGGTTCTTATATACACTGTGCCCTCAGACTGTTCAGCGCCTGCTCAGCCCATCACAGAGCATGGCGACCAGCCCTGAGTGGCCTTTCCAGGAAGGCCCATTAGCAGGCGGGGACCGTCCAGGGACGGGACAGACTCCCTGTCCAGCTCTGTTAACTGCGTTTTCGCGGTTCCCACTCCATTTGGACTAACTCTTCTTACCAAGCAGCAAGCCCATTTCTGCCCACTAACGGCTCCGGGCAAACAGCCTCTGCATCCTGGGAGTTAGCAGGGGAGGGGGGAGAGGGTGACGTGGGCAGAGCCCAGGCACAGGGACGCTGCCCAGCACCCCAGACGGCTTCCTGGGAGCCAGCGGGTGGAGCTGTCACATCACTGATTCTTTTTCTGCTCCAGTGGAATCCTTGCATCAACCCACTTGCTTTTAGGTAGTTTATTCTCCCCACTTTCAAAGATCATACACGTTAATCTTAGAAGGTTTTCTCTGCAGTTCTCTGCTCGTCCCGCAAGGACGTGTTGAGGGCTCTCACTGTGCTTGGTGTAGACGTGGTACGGGGTTCCGAGAAGCAATGGTTATGATGACTCACCTGGGCTTGTGTCCAGACTGAGGGCCTTGGAATGGAACGGCTGGAGAATTGGGGGGACCCTGTGGGAGGACAGTGAGACAGGCTTGGGGCCACAGTTCTGCTCTGAGAGGTCCTGAGAGACCATGGTTGGGGTTTTACGCCCAGGTGGTCAGTTACTACAGTCAGGCCACCTGGCCTCATCTGACTTCCTGAGTCTAGCCGGGGGCTCTCAGAATTCTTCTGAGTGGACACAGAGGGGAGAGAGGGGAAGGCAGGGTCAGAGTCTTGGCCTTTCACTTTGCAAAGATGGTATGCCAGTCATCTACTGCTGTGTAATAAATTACCCCCAAAGGTAGAGGCTTAATTGACAGACATCTCTCATCTCACAGTTTTGGAGGGTCAGGAATTGAAGAGCAGCTCAGAGGAGAGCTTCTGCCTCCGGCCTCTCCAGATGCTGCAGAAGTCACCTCCAAGATGGCACGCCACGTGGCATGGGCCTCTCCTAGGGCTGTTTAGGTGAACTTGCGGCAAGGCTGCTGGCTTCCCCAGGCACAGACGGTCCAGGGGAGGAAGCAGGGAGGAGGCTGCAAATCCACTTACAACCAAGTAGCTGGAGTCACTCCCCATCTCATCTTCCACACTCTGCTCATTAGAAACAAGTCCAGCCCACATTCACAGGGAGGTGAAACCAGCTCCATCTCTTGAAGGGACGCTTGCCAACAAAACTGTAGATATCTTTTTCAATTTTTGTGAAAATCGTTCCATAATTCTCTATGTTTATGTATACCGATGGATATAAATATTTGAATTGTCCAAATCTGGATTATACTATATAATCTGTATTGAATCCTGATCTTGTCATTCAACCAATATCCGTGAACATCGATATGTGCCATTATTTTTCTGGGCTGCATAATATGTCTTTCACACAGCGTGATGTCCCGGGAAGTGTTGACGTTGGATGAACGCCTGGTGACACCATTAACTATATTTAGCTCTGTTCACAGGTCACTCGAGCTGGAGTTAATGTTTACTTATTTTAGACGGACGTTGGGCGAATGTTGCGTCGGAGACAGCTACTGCTCTGCCTGTGCTCTCTTCTTCCAGGGCACATGCAGCCGCGCGTCCCAGGCATTCTTGCGATGGGGGCGGCCACGTGCAGGAGTCCGGCCAGTTGAACACAGGGGTGGGGGTGGGGAAGCGATGCACTCCACTGCCCGGTGGGCCATAGACCTTCCCGAATGCAGCCCTCACTCTCCCTTCCTCTGCTGGCTGAACCGAGGAGGCTGGAGTCCTGAGGGAGGGGACCCTGGATCCCTGAGTGACTGCGTGGATTTCCCGTTGGGAGAAGCCCCTGGAATTTGGGGGCCGTCTGGTGGAGCCCATCCCGCTCCTGTGCCCTTTTCCAGTGACCTCCGGAGACGTCCTCCAACGGGCTGGGTGCTAGGTCAAAGGACACGTGCGTTTTAAATGTTGGTACACGCCGTAGCCGCCCTCCACGTGTGACACCTGTCTCCCGAGGGCTCTCTGTGGCCCAGCCTCCAGCCCCTGCCAGCTCCACCGCGAGGCGGGGTGGCCACCAGATGTGCTCACTAGGGCTCAGGACCTACCTTGTTCTCAGGCCTTGGTGCCACCCCTCCATCCTGGATGGTGAACTGCCCAAGTGGACAGAGTGGCTCAGCCCAGCATTCGCAAAGGGATGTGGTTTTGAAGAAATGAATATTCAAGAGCCTGCTCTGTGCAAGTCCTGGTGGGGGTGGGCGTCCCTGGGGCTGCACTGCAGACGGGGCCCGGGCTGGCTCTGACCCTGCTGTGGCACCACCATGCTCCGTCCTGATGTCCACCGGTTGCTGGGCTCCTGAGGGCTTTCTGTCTTGGTCCAGCCAAGCACAGAGTAGGCACAGGTGAATGAGCGAAAACCATAGGAGTGAAGAAAGGCAGGGTGAGGGAAGTGTTAGGAGCTGAACTGTGTCTCCCAAAGTTTATGTGCTGCGGCCCTGACCCCCAGGACCTCAGAGTGTGGCTGTATTAGGAAACAGGGTCTTTACAGAGGTCATCAAGTTAAAATGAGGCCATTAGAGCAGCCCTGATCCAGTACAACCTGTGTCCTCAGAAAAAGGGGAGATGTGGACACAGGCAGGCACAGAAGGAAGTCCACGTGAGGACACAGGGAGAGCACGGCCTCAGAGGGAGCCAGCCCTGCCAACACCTTGATCTTGGACGTCCAGCCTCCAGGATGTGAGCTAGTAACTGTCTGTTGTTTAAGCCGCCCGGTCTATGGTGCTTTGTTACAGCAGCCGAGCAAACCAACACAGAGGGCTTTGTGGAAAGTGCTGGCTGGGAGCCTGGCTGAGGTGGGTCTAACGCCTCAAAGCAGGATGAGGCCAGATGCCTCTGAGGGTTCGAGGAGGTCCCTCTTACATGTTCCGGTAAACCCGCCCCCTGGGGCTGACCCCACACCCCATGCTCGAGCCCCACGTCGTGCTGTGTGGGCCGCCCCGGGCTGCAGCTACAGACACACGATTGTATTTCGTTTCTAAAACCTGCTGATTTGACCTCATTACCTGCTCCGGGTCTCATATTCGGTAGTTTTATTTCTGCTCCTCTGACACGTCAGCACATTTCATTTCAACCGCAAGAACTGGGCCCTGGACAGCCAGTTACTCCCCATTTGGAATCGTTCTCTTCAGCACAAACAGCCTCACATGGAAAGTTCTTCATTTTATTTCAGGCAACTCAGAGAGCAGTTATGCCCCATGATGAGTTATTGGGAAGAGGTGCAAGCAGATGTGAGAGTGTGTGTGTGTCTGTGTGTGTGTGTGTGTGTCCCCTGTTCTCAGGGCACCCTCTCCTGTTCACTGTCACAGTTACTGTCACACTTTGGAGCTAAAGAGACCAGACTGTGGGCTGAATCTTAGCCCAGCCACCTCTGCAGGACCACGGGTAAGTGCCTTAACTTCTCTGAGCCTCGCTTTCCCCATCCATGTATGGGAACCATGGTGACCACATCTCAGATGTAGAAAGTGATGCGCACAGGGCCCAGGTGACAGCGGCCAGCAACGGCTGACTTGTTCCTCTTGATCAGCCCGTGAAGTCAGTGGGAGATGTCTAGCTAATGGACACATTATACGGAGGAGAACCGTGAGGTCCAGAAATGCCGAGGGCTGTGCTGAGCTGGCACTCAGATGCAGTCTTCTGCTTTCAAACACGCTTCCCTCCGGGCAGGCAGGGGGCAGGAGAAGGTCCTCAGGGTGCGGAGGTGAGTGGGACCCAGGCATCAGGCCCCCATGTTCTTGGGACGACGTCTGGCAAGAGCTCCACTCACCTCCCTGTCCTGAGAGTGTGTCCGCCAACAGGGCCAGAGGCATCCCAGGCCTCCAGCTGCTTTCTTTAACAAATTTAGCTTTAGTGAGGTGTAATTGATATCCAAACATGTGCACATTTAATGTATACATCTTTTTTCTCCCGTGTAATTTTTTAAACTTTTTGATCTTTCAGTTTTATTGGAGTCTACTTGATGTACAATGTTGTGTTAGTTTCAGGCATACAGCAGAGTGAATCAGTTATACTTATACATATATTCATTCCTTTTTCAGGTACTTTTCCCATACAGGTTATTACAGAGTATGGAGCACTGTGCTCAGAGTAGGTCACTGTTGGTTATATATAGTGTGTGCGTGTGAATTACATCTTGATGAGTTTGGACGTATGCAGACACCCACAATACCATCACAACCAAAGTACTAAACATACCCATTACCTCCCAAAACTTCCTTGTGATCTTCTGTTCGTTTTGTAAGAACACAACAACCTGAGATATGCCCTTTTCACATATTTTCAAGTGCGTGATGCCCTATAGTGAAGTGGGTACTATATCGTACAGCAAAGCTGTATTGGCTGTGCACTTGCCCCAGAAAAGCCACTACATCTGCCATTACAGGCTCTGGGTGGATTCGGGAGCTGAGTCTTCAGTGCCTGGTGCTCAGGAGCGGAGACCTGCACCCTCCTTCTGGCCGAGCTTCTTGCCAGTGTCCCTTCATCCAAACAGCTGTGACAGAAGCCATCGGTGTTTCCACAAAACAGACAGGCTGTGTCACCACCCCTCTGGGGACTAAGGTCATGGCGCCCTTGTCTGTTTAGCACGGCTCTGCAGAAAGGGCCTAATTACTAATTAAACCCCGGGCTTCCCGGGTTGGATCACTAATCCTGCAGCTGCACAGGCCTTAATTACGCTTCACCCTGTGCATCCCAAAGAGCAGGGCCTGGGAGGGGACCACTGTTGGTTCTTAATCGGCTTCACAGGTGCAGCCGAGAGTGGCCCCTCTCCTCTGCCTCTCAAAGCCACTGTAAAACACTGGGGGCTTTTCCTGCTCTCTGCACGGGGTCACGTCCAGAAATGGGGTTGTCCAAGTGTCAGGGCCTCTTCCCTCAGATTTGCTCTTCACTTCTTCCCAAGGAAGCGGCTTTGGCCGGAGAGTCCGGCTCCGGCCTGGCTGGGAGGGCACACATTCCCTCTCAAGGGTCCCGCAGTCTTTGCCTGGGTGTCCGCACAAGCAGCTTTGGGCTGTCTGTCTCAGATTCGCCCTCGCAGGTTGCACAGCGGGTCCCCAGGCCCCACGCAGTCAGCCCTGGTGAATGAGCATCTCAGAGGATCAGAAAAGGGAGTTTTGCAGGCTCTGGTGTGAGCAGTGAAGTGGACACCCTTCCTCCTGGGATGGCTGAGAGAGAAAGTGGTGTACCCCGCCCGCTGATGCCTCCACTGTCTGGATGGTTCCAGGCTTACAGGAACCCGGTCATTCCCGGCCCTCCCCACCTCCCTATGGTCCATTCCAGCTGCTGGAACGCAGGCTTGGGGCAGCTCATCCCCACTTTCAGGCCCTACCCTGGGCCCCGCCTTGGAGACCATCTCCCTGACGCCCATCAGAAGGGCCCTCCCTCCCGTGAGGCCTTGCCCTCTGGACTGTGTCCACGCCTTTGCTGCCCACGAAGTGGACTTACGCCCTAAATCATTTAGGGTGCCTCGACCTCCCCATGGACTTGGCTCCATCATGCAGCCACCCCGCCTGTCTTGTTCTCACTTGGCATTCGAGAACTCAGCACTGGATCCATAATGCCTCAAGGAATGGATGAAGGGTGGAGGGAACATCTGGACGCATCCCTGCCAACGGTGTGGAAGCCAGAAGGGGTGGCTGGTGCTGCACGGGGCCTGGACAAGCAGCCACAGCCTCTGCCTGGAGCCGGAGCTGCTCCTCAGGGGGGAAACTTCCCGAGATGACCCCGGCCAAGAGGAGCTGGAAGGAAGGTGGCCGTGGGTCAGATCCCTTCTGCAGACCCAGCTGCAGATCCCCTGGGGCAGCCTGGGGCTGGGGCTCCATCCTTCTGGGAGGCCCCAGGGCTCTAGAAACTCAATTACCCAGCTCCGAGGCATCTGACTTCTTGAGATGCTCAAAGCACCACAACTAAAACAGAAAACAGCAACAGGCTAACACAGGGGCAATTTTAATGGTTCAGACACTTCGGGAAAGAAGATTTGGGTCATGCGTCAGGCAAGGAACCCTGCCAGCTAAGGGGAGGGCAAAGGGATGAGGGATGGTGTGGGCGAGGCTGTTATGAATACGCACTCTGGCCACATAACCAGTGCAGGTAAGGAGGTGTAATTGTCACAGTATTTATTGCATATCTAGATATGCACGTGTTATATACATATTAACCAAATGTTCTCCCACCTCCCGGCTCCCATGTCCCCACTTCTAACCTAAGTTGTGTTAGCAGCAGTTAACTGTCTGTCTGAGATGGGGGTGGGCAGCCTCAAAGCTGATCCTCTTTTCTCCATATTCACGGTCTTACGTAACCCCCTCTCCTCGAGCGAGGGCTCACGAGTGACTCACTTCCAACGAATAGATAGAATCTGGCCAAAGGGATGGGTTGTCACTTCTGAGATTCCACTTACGAGAAGATGTGGCCGCCACCTTTTTGGCCCCTCACTCTTTTGGAGCCCTCGCTCCGAGGGATGCAAACTGCTCTTCGGAGAAGCTCATGTGGCAAGGACCTGACCACTCAAGGCAACAGCCACGCAGGTGAGCGTGGGAGTGTAACTGAGCAGGACCCTCTGGGCCCTTCCTGGAACAGACACCCTCCCCTATATCCTCTGTTGTATCTCCTCTGAAGTACCCAGCTAATAGTATCTGAGGGACATTTCCTGAGTTGTTTTACAGATGCTAAAGCCACACCAGATGGAAGAAGTTAACGACCAGATGACCATGAGCATGTAGCCCCTACACTTACTGGAGCCTAAGGGATGATCATGTGAACCACTTTGACACCACCCTGTGACCTCACCATCAACTCATCGAGGCTTTTGCATGAGCTGATCAGACACCCTGCCCCCCACCCCCTTACCTGTCCTTTAAAAATGTTTTGCTGAAACACTTCTGGGAACTCGGGGTTTTTGAGCACAAGCCACCCACTCTCCTTGTCTGGCACCTTTACAATAAATGCTGCACCTTCCTTTACCACAACCCAGTGTCAGTAGATTGGCTTTGCTGCATGCAAGCGAGTGGAGCCAAGTTTGGTTCGGTAACAGAATGCCCTCCCCCAGCCCAGCCTCCAGAACAGACAGCACTTGCTGGCCGCTGACTGCAGCTCTGTGGGACCTTGGGTGGAGGCCCACAGCCAAGCCACCCCAGATTCCTGTCCTCAGGGGTATCAGTGACGCCTCCAAGTTTCGGGGAATGTGTCACGCAGCCATAGCCAAGTAATACACTCAGTGTTTAAGTCACAGGAGACAAAAGGGGCATGTGACTCAGCAGGAAGAGGAATGAACAGCCCCAGAGGGAACGAAAGGGCCCCTGTACCCACTCTAGGGAGAAGCTTAGTGTGTTTTCAATTTTACGGAGGTCGGTGGCATCACATGAGTTCGTCAGGATGGATCTTGCTGTTTATTCAGGCACTAAGTCTGTTTTGATGAACTTGGTACAGATGCCAGGTTGACAGGGTGGATGGCAGTGGATTTCTGCTGTGTCACCTGCCTGAGCTGCGTTACTGCCCTTTTCTGCACAGCCCTGGGTTGGCTTGATCCCTAAAAGCAGTCACGGCCAGGATCGGAAGGCTTCAGTGGAAGGTCGGCACCAGGCACAGGCTGTCTCTGATCTGCTGGCACACCTCGAGGGCGTGGGCGGTCAATTCAGCACCTGCCAACTCCTCCCCAGGCTCCAACTCCTGGGCCCCGGTGTGTGTTCAGCTCCTGAGGAAGGCCTCCAGCATCTCCCGCAGGGCACCTGGCGTTGAAGCTGGAGGCCATGGCTGTGAGATCACCCTTGAGGTTCCCAGCAGTTTTCCAGGTGTCCTGCTTCTCCACCCAACGTGCATCTCTCCTCCCCGACAGGCTGCCTGCTGACCTCAGGCGCCACCAGTAGACACAGAAGCCAGAGCCTCCCGTAGACTGTGTCACCAGCTCCCACGATTGCATCAGGGCAAATTCTTATAGTAAATCCTTTAAATACATCTCCCGGTGGCCCTGCCTCTTTGATCAAAGCCTCACACGGGCCTCATCCCTATACAATGAAGCCCTATTCCTCTAGTCCCAAAGGAGAAGAAAGGTGCTCTCTGTGGTGTGCAGCCATCACCAGCACAATGGTGACAGTGTCTGAGGTCAGCCAGACTTTCCGCTGAAAGAATCACACAAGGACACCCCATGAAATTCATAGAAATTGGCTCTGACCTTTAGAATGCACAGACTAAGGCCCCTGAACCAGGGGAGAAGATGCTCTGTTGTCGCTCTGTTCATCAAATCAAGACGGCAAGGGCTGGGCTTGGTGTCTAGAGCGCACATGTGTGCAGGCACGCACACACCACACATGCATGAACACACACAGACGCACACATACAGAGACACATCAAGACACACACGTACATAAAGATAAAAAAGCTTCCTGTAACCCCATCTTAATCCAATGCCAGGAAAATCGCACCTCGAGAGGATCCTGGTGGACTCTCGTCATTCTTGTTGATTTTTTGAGACTTCAGGAGGAGAAAAGGATCTCAGAAAATATTATTTCTTGCTGTCATTGACAGACAGTGAAGGTGAGACCAGAATGGGGGAGGTCTTAGTCGGGTGGTGTGTGCCACGTGCTGGAGCATGGGGTTTCATGGGTGTGGTCTTTCCTCCTGGGGCCCACAGCATGGGCCCACACCTCCGGGGGCCCATCTGGGTTGCCTTCTCTGCCCCCCAGCTTCCTGCCCAGGACATGGATGGATGCTCCAAACCACGATGGTACAGATGTTCCTGGCTTGGTCCATCACTCCATCCCAGCAGCTCCTTCCAGGGCACAGGCCACATAGAGACAAGGGAGGCTGGCCCAGAAGCATATGGTGGCCCCGTCTGGCTGGGCACGGCTGTCACATTTCAGCGGCCGGCTGGCCCAGAGGGATGGGGAGGCTGAAACACAGCACTGTGGCTGTGGCCATAGAGAGAGCCAATTGTGGTCAATTGATTTTCTATCAAGGGTACCAAGGAAATTCAATGGGAAAGAATAGTCTTTTCAACAAACGGCCCTGGGTATCCACATCTGTGCACAAAAATTATCCATATGTTAAAAATTATCTCAAAATGTACTGAGACCTAAATGTCTATGAAACTCTTGGAGGAAAACATAGGCATACACCTTTGCCAGCTCAGACCAGGCAATAGTTCCTTTGATATGACACCAAAAACACAAGGAAGAAAAGGAAAAATACATAATTTGGACTTCAAATTAATAACTGTTATACGTCAAAGGACCCAAGAAAGTGAAAAGACAACTGACAGAATGGGAGAAAATATTTGCAAATCATATATCTGACAAAGGGTTTGTATCTAGAATATATAAATAACTCTTACTACCCAATAATAGTAAAAAAAAGAAATAATCCATTTTTTTTTTTAAAGGGCAAAGGACATTTCTCTAAGGAATATATACAAGTGGCCAATAAGCACATGAAAAGGTGCTTAGTATCATGAGCTGTCAGGAACATGCAAGTCAACACCACAGAGTGGTACCATGTGATCCCACAATTCTGCTCCTGGAGATACACCCAAGAGATGCAAAAACACATGTCTGGTGGGTCAGCACAGATGTGAGGGGCCCCAACCAAAGGCTCCAGGTCATGGACTCTGGGGTCAGGGTGGGGGGTTAGGAGTGGAGGGAGGGGTTCTGGTTCAGGGTCAGAGTTGTGGGGGAGGATGCATTCAGGCTCCGCTTCCCGGACGGGGAAGTCTGGGCAGAGAGGCCTGAAGAGGACACCTGCCCGAGGCCTCAGATGACAGGACTAAGGACTAGGGGGTCAGGCTAGGGGCGCAGATATGAGTGAGCAGGGTGACTGGGAGCCTGAGCCCCTGATGGCAGCTCCCCAGAGACTGCGGTGCAGGGCCGTCACCAACTGTGGGACAGGGGGTGGCTCCCCTGTGAGACCCCCAGGCAGAGCCTCTGTAATCAGCCACACTTGGGCTCCAAGAATCACACAAGAGGCTTTAAAGCAGGAGCTGAGGTCCTCAGTACATAAATATTCACAGCAGCAGTATTCACATTTGCCAAAAAGTGGAAACAACTCAAATTCCGTCAACAGACGGATAAACAAAATGTGGTAAATGCGTACAATGGAATATTATCCTGCAAGAAAAAGGAACAAAGTACTGACACACACTACAGTGTGATGGACCTTGAAACCTTTATGCTGAGTAGAAGCAGCCAATCACAAACTCGCATGTTGTGTGATTCTGTGTATGCGGTGTGTCCAGAACAGGCAAATCTGTGGAGACAGTAAGCAGATGGGCCATTGCCTGGGGCTCGGGAATGATGGCCCAGGGTACAGGGTTTCTTTCAGGGGTGATGAAGATGTTCTAAAACTAGATTGTGCTGATGGGTGCACCGCTCTGTGAATATAGAAAAAACATTGAATTGTACACTTTCAATGGGTGAATTTTATGGTATGTGAATTATATCTTAATAAAGCAGTTTTTAAATGACAATGACCAAAAAAGACTCGACACTTAGCCAGGGCCAGAATCTCAAATGACCCGTGGAATATAAAAGTGAATGTGCCAGTCAAAGCAAGCTCTCTCCATAAGCAAGATCCTGCTGGTGGGGGAGCAAGGCTGATATTTATGTTAAGTGTGCTCTGTTTTCCCTTTTTTTTTTTTAGGCATAAACAGACTTTTTTTTTTTTTTGGCCATTTCTTTAGCTTTTTAATGACAAATAATATAGAACAGAGAAGTGAGCATAGGTGTACAACTCACTGCAAATTCATAAAATGAACAGTGTATTTCACATCTAGATCAAGAAACAAAACATTGCCAGGAACACAGAAGTTCCTCTCATGTTTCTTTTCCAGGCACCACTCCCGCAAAGGTAGCCACTGTCCCTGATTTCTTTCTTTCTTTTTTTATTCAAACAGAAAGTCACAAAAATTATAATCATCCTCATCAGTTCACTCAGTCCCATGTAATTAATTTTTTTTCATCTTGACCTTTTGTTAGCACTTTTATGAATTCATCAGTTTTCCATTAGAGTTCTGAAAATGCTTATTCATTCAGTTCAGCAGTATAGTCAGTTACCAGAAACCTGTACTTGTCAGAGTCTTTTCCATGAATTCCTTGAAGATGAAACCCTTTTATAGGAACACTTTTGCAAAAGCATCAGAGTACACCCAGAACTCTCTGTAAATGACAAAAGACTTAAAAATGACCATGGTTAAAGATTTGATGAAAGTTCATAATAATGCAATTGACAAGGAAATTTAGTTATTTCTGAGATACATTTTTAAAAATTGAGGAAAAGTTTACATACCAAAAGGACAGATTTTGATTGAATAAATTTTGACAATTATAGACACCCATGTAACACCACCCCAAATTATGGCATATTCCCATCACCCCAGAAAGTTCCCTGGAGCATCTTTCCAGTCTCCCCCCCTGCCCCCCACCCCAGGGATACCCTCATTCATTGACGGCTGTCATCATCATCAGTTGCTCCTATTCTTAGAAATCACAGCAAGGGCATCACACAGGAATTCACATCGGGCATATGTTGTTCCTCATACAGTTTGGGAGTTCATCTCTGTTGCTGGGTTTTCCTTTTGTTTGTTGAGGAATATCCCACAGTATGACCGTATCCCAATTTGCTTATCTGCTCGTTGTGGACGGACACTCGGGTTTCTCCCATTTGGGGTGATCACGAACAGAGTCGCTGTGACTATTCCTGCCCGTGTCTTCCCACCGCCCTGGTTCTCATCTCCTGGGTGGACGTCTGAGCGCTCCCCCCACAGTGAGCCCCTCAAGGGAGGGCCCTCTCTGGATCTGTATCTCCAGAGCCTGCTTGTGCATTTCTTCATCCCATGAACTTCTGTGCGATGCTTTCCAAGGACCAGGAACTGGGTGGACCAGACCCTGCGCTCACTCTCATGGGGTCGGGGAGGCGATGAACAAGGAAGAAACAAACACGCAATAAACATGAGTCTGTGGGGAAAATACACAGGGATTGGGGCAGAGAGAAGCTGGGGGGAGAGTGGGGATTGTCCCACGGTAAGTCCCAGGGAGGCGGGCCCACCTCGCCCAGATGTCTGAGCATCTCCTCCCGCCCAGGGACCATGGATGGGGTCGGCGCAGGATGCCCAGACCCCAGCCCTCGTGCCTGGCCGCCCGCAGGAGACTCACCAGCCACACTCCCCCAGCTACAGCCTCTCTACCACCGAGTCTCCCATGAGGCTGCACCCCTCCTCAGCAGGGCCTTTAACTCCAGGGCTGTCTGCAGAAATGAGGTTTTTGTTCTTGCTTCAGCCATCTTCCCATACAGTTTGGTGCAGGGCCTCCAAAAGGCACGCCACAAATTGGTGGATTTCTAGGGAATCCTGTCACCGCAGAACACGGTATCAGCCACAGTGGCAGTGGAGGTGGGAGGTAGGGTGGCCGAGAGGTGCCATCTCCTCTGGTGATATCATTTGCTTCCCTTATTTATGGATGCTCTGAACACGTCGTCCTCACTCGAGGGCAAGGCCAGTAGCAGCTTCACGTGGCTGTGTGGAGTGGTGTGGGGACGCCCTTGGGCACCCACAGCCAAAGTCAGACCCTGGTCTCACTCACCCCACCTGAGCAGCCGTTCCTGGACTCGAGAAAGAAGCTTCCTCCCCAAGCGATGACCACAGCTCACCCAGCATTTACCATCCCCTGGGACCCAGGCGGGGAAAGCTGCACAGTCCGAGGTGTTAGAGTCCAGCCTCCAAAATCAGCAGAAGGTTCGGTCACAGCTCGAGAGGTGGGACGTGACCTTGGACAAGGGGTCAAGGGTGAGCTCGGGTCTCTGCCCATACCAAGGTGCTAACGGTCGGCCCTTGCAAGGGTACCCTCAACGACACAGGGGAGGGGTGGCAAGTGCAGGGCCCCGGGCGCCACCAGCTGCGCAGGGAAGCAGCAGGAGACACGGTCTGTGCCAGAGCCTGGCCGAGGAGGAGAGGCTGGACGGGCGAAGGCTCTGCTCTAATGTTCTAGAACCGAGACAGCATGCTGGTGGCCAGCCCGGGGAATGAGACTGGGAAGGAGTGTGGGAACATTAACAGTGCTAGTTTCTGGCTAGTTCTCATTGTTTTCTTTGATTTTCCTGCATTTATCCAAACTTCCTATAAGGACCATGCATGGCTTATCGAAACAGAAAACTTTAAGCAAATCCCCGTGATCAAGCCACGGGCTTCAGAGAGGACCCCATTGAGATCTGCCTGGTGCCGGGCTGCTCTGGGTTCTGCACCTGTGACAGCGTCTATCGCTGTGCTCCATCGTACAGGGGAGGTGGGGCTCTGGTCAGGAATGCTGTCCCGTCACGCAGCTGGTCACTATTAACTATTTTTTTTTTATAAATTTATTTATTTTTGGCCGCGTTGGGTCTTCGTTGCGGTGCGCGGTCTTCTCACTGCGGTGGCTTCTCTTGTTGCGGAGCACGGGCTCTAGGCGCATGGGCTTCAGTAGTTATGGCATGCGGGCTCAGTAGTTGTGGCACACGGGCTCAGTAACTGAGGCTCGCGGGCTCAGTAGCTGAGTCTCACGGGCTCAGTAGTTGTGGCTCACAGGCTCCAGAGCACAGGCTCAGTAGTTGTGGCGCACGGGTTTAGTTGCTCTGCGGCATGTGGGACCTTCCTGGACCAGGGCTCAAACCCGTGTCCCCTGCATTGGCAGGCAGATTCTTAACCACTGTGCCACCAGGGAAGCCCACCATTAACTTTTAATGTGACCTCGGTGAACTGCACCTGGCTGCTTACAAGACCCTTCGGCCAGGACCGACCCTGTGTGTGGGCCCGAGTAGATTCAGAGGGTGAGCAGAACCCGGCAGGCGGATGCTGCCCTGGGAGATACCCTCCATGGGGCCTGTCTGCGGTTGGTGATGGGCCCCTTAAGGTCCCAGGGCCCACACTGGGGACACCAAAGCAGGTGATGGAGGTGAAGAAGCCCTCGTGGGGCACTCGGGACTAGCATGTGACCCTCACGACCACCTTCCTGGGGAGGGCTCAGGCCAGACGTGACAGAGAGGGCAGCTGACTGACCAGAGGCCACGCTGTGACTCCGTGGCCCCTGTCCATGGCCTTCGCGAGTGCCATGCTATTTTTCCAACAGCTGCCCGAGAATGCAGGTCAGCTGCAGGTGACAGTGTGGCAGGAAGAGTCTTCCAGCACATTCCAAGAAGTCAAAGCCCCCTGCCCTGCTGAGCATGCCCAGAGACTCCAGGTTCCAGGCGGGTCTCTGGCATCTGAATTGAAAAAATCTGCCGGGGATTCTGACCCATGCAGGCAGCTGACCAGCACTCCAAGCGCTGGTTCTCGGTCTGCGACCCCCAGCCTGATTCCCCACAGGGCTGTTGGCGGGAGAGGGGGTGCCGCACGTGGTAGATCTTTCTGAAAGCTGCAGGCAGGTGGGTGGTTATCACCACGGGCCGCGCAGTCCGCCCGCCCCCAGCGTCCTGGGAGACAGATGGCGGAGCCTGTGCTGAGCGACGGGGGGAGGCCCTCCATCCCGCCTGGAGCCCGGCCTCCGGGGCCACAGAGCCTGTGTCTCCACCAGGCACAGGCTGCTCCTGGGCACGTGGCAGTGCTGCGGGAAGGAGCCTGGGCCTCACCCTGGGTCTGCCCGGCCTGGACAGGAGGCTGCTGCTACTGCATTGGGCCCGGGCGTGTGGGGGTGTGTGAGCACGTGTGTCTGTGCCTGTGAGTGTGCGCATGTGTGTACGTGCAAGATGTCCCTCCAAGGAGGGTGGCAGGGTTGGCAGACGTGCACAGCCAGGTGTGAGGCCCCCCATCCCTGCTCCAGCCCTCGGGGTGCTGGTGCAGCCGAGCCAACCTCACCAGGGTGAGCTCTCCCAAGGGACTATCAGTTCAGGGCCGGGAGCCAAGTTGATTTCCCTTTGTGACCCATCAGCACCCAGCCCTTGCACTGCTGTTGAACTGACAAAACCAAGCCCAAGAGTTAGAGGCAGGAGTTCCAGACCGTCCTTTCATTCACCAAGGACATCTTAATGCCAAAAACGTGGCCGTTAGAACAAAGGGCGGTCGTAGAACAAAGGGCTGTCTTCAGATCAGGTCAGGAAGGGCCCACCCTGCTGCAGACCTGGAGGAGGGTCCCGAGGACCGGCTGTCATTCGCGGACCCCCGGGAGACCCTGGGGTGGGACGCGATGGTGCCCCCCAGCCCGACCCGGTGCTGGTTCCCAAGCCATGGCAGAAGTCAGACACCATGAGTCACCTCCCCCACCTGCCCAGCCATGGCCACCAAACAGTGGCTCCTGTCCCCAGGAGTGGTCCAGCCACGCTTCACGGACCCCAGACCATGATGTTTGGGATGACTAAGCAGTGGAACCCCAGAAGTGCCCCCCCTACCCCCTCCCAGGCCCCCAGCACGCGTCAGCGGCTCTGCCTTTCCCCACACAGCGGTCCAGGCAGGGGTGGGCGTGAGGTTTTGCTCTGGGGCCTGAGGCAGGCCTGGAGGCCATGCCTCCTGCAGTAGCCTATATGGGGAGCGGGGGACTCCGAGTGGACTGAGGCAAGCAGAGGGGAGCCTGGACATGCGCCGGAACCCTCAACAGAGCCACGCCCCCTCCCCATCCCACCACGGGCCCACCTTCTGGCCACGAGTCCACATCTCCTGAACCCGCTTGCTCTGAGGCATCTGTGACCCGGGCCCCAGGCCTGGCTGAGTGTGGATGCCTCGTTAGAATGTGTCATGGGTCAGAGCCAGCCGGGCCTCTGGCAGCCCATGGAGGTGGGCGTGGGGCACAGGGGAGGAGCTCCCCCGACCTGCATTGTGCTCCCCTGGCCCTCGACAGCTTCCCCGGGAGCAGGCTCAGCCCCGCACCCAGGCGGGGTGAATGGAGGGACTCCTGACAGAAACCAGGAGCCACTGTGTCCAGCCAGCCGGTCTGGGTCAATCCCTTTCTCCCCTGTGCCTCGGTTCCCCCCTTTGTGGAATGAGGGTTTCCGTGTTCCCTGAGGTCCAGGATCAGATCTTACAAGTACGAGGGCAGGGCCAGGCCACCTGTACCAAAGGCTGGGCCAGGTGTGGCCTCCTTGACCTGCCTGGCTTTCAGGTTCCCCTCCCCCTTCCCAAGCCCCACCTCCCACCGCTGCCCGCGCCCACCCACCTCCTGCACAGCAGGCTCCCAGGCACCCCAGCGCCACCTGCCAGGTAGGGGGCCTGCGACGCTCATGCTCAGGTGGGGTCTGCCTCCTATGAGGGGGGCTGGAAGGGCAGTGCTGGATCCCCCGCAGGGGTGTGTTCTGCGTCCACAGACGGCGGGCAGGGCAGGGCAGTGAGCAGAAGCGGGTGAGCTCGGCCTCAGACCAGGCGGAGCTGGGCTCCGTTCTGCCTGGGTCTCTGTCCACCAACATCTCTCAGGACTCTGGGCCTCAATTTCCTCATCTCGACCCACAGGGCTGTTGGGTTGGGTGAGGTGAACAGGCCCCCGTATGTGTTCGTGTCTCTGTCCCGTCCCTACCTGCGCACCGGGCCTGGGGCCAGGGACCCGGCATCCAGCACATTCCTCCAGAGAGCCGGGCAGAGGGTGTGGGGAAACTCTGAAATGAATCCGTCCATCAGTCCCAGAGAGAGGCTGAGCCAGAAGTCCTGGGGACTCACTTCTGAAATCAAACAGCTGGACGGCTCATGGGCCTCTTGGCAAAGGCAGCATGTGTGCCTGGGGGCGGCGGGCGGCCCCGTCCCGCGCCAGGCTGCCCGCAGCGCTCCTTCCCTCTTTTCCTGTTCAGTCCTGCTAACAGGGGAAGCAACGCTGGGGTCAGGCTGGGGCTGGGAGAGGCAGCGGTGGGGGCCGTGTCGGCGGGAGGCCAGGCTGAGCTCGCAGAGACAGGACGGCTCCCAAGGCAGAAGCCCTGCCACATGCTCGGTTTATTCCTTTTGTCAGAGTCCCGTCTCTCCGCATCCCTCCCCAGTGCTGCCACAGAAACAGGGTCTCCATGAGACCCCTTATTCCCACCTCCCTCGGGAGGGGCTGTGGGCTGGGATGGGCAGTGGGGAGAGTTGCAGCCCCAGGCCTGGCTCCTGGAGCCCCAGAGCCTCAGGTGATAAGAGCTCTGCTTCCCTGGCTCCATGCCCCGGCCTCAGCGAACCACAGAGCCTCAGCAGTCCCAGCTCCTTTCTCACTGGGAAGGGTCGTCTGGGAGCCCAGGCCCAGGTAGAATCCGAGCAGGGGTCTCATTCCTTCTGGGTGGCAGGGGGAAGGACAGGACAGGTCTTCCACCCATCTGGCCATCGCCCACCTGGGCAAGGCCAGGCCAGAAGGCAGAGGCAGGACAGACCTGGGTGTGAGTCCCCTGCCAGAGCTGCCCACTCAAAGGCCAAGGTCACTCCTCCCTGGGCCCCAGCTTCTCGATGGCCCCACGGGGACGATTTGGGACCATGACACGAGAAATGTCCCCCCAGGCCTGAGGTGGGGCTGGGCCCTCAACACCGTCCGTGTCTTAGCTGCCTTCAGCTGGTAGCTGTCCACTGGGTCAGCTGCCGCGGGAGCAGGGGTGGCCGTCAGGCAGAGCTGCTCCCCCTCTGACGCGGCACGCACTGAGTACCTCACTTACCTCCCCCTACGCCCGGGCCTGGTGAGGTCCAGCTGCTGTGTCATCCTCATTTCCAGGCCAGGAAGCTGAGACTCAGGGAAGTTGCTCAAGATCCCACACAGGGATGTGAGCTGGGCCAGCCAGGCCAGCATCTTGTCTACCGAAGATGCCCATGGCCTCCGTTTCCTCCAGAAAGGACCCGGGGCCGTGGTGCTCCCACCTCCCTGAGCCGTGCCCAGCACGCCCGGGAGAAACACTGCTTCCCAGGATCTGGGCGAGGCCGCCTGTGGGGTTGTCGGGTCGGATCCTGAGCAGATTGTGGTCGGAAACAGCGTATTTGGAAAAGAAACTCCAGAAATCTGCTCTCCACTTCAGTTATCCCCCGTGTGAAAGGACCAGCTTGGGCCAACAAATTCTGAGCTCTGAGGAGGAGCTCTTTCCTCCTGGAAGGTTGCCCAGAGAAAACATCAACGAGAAGGCCTGATTCAGAGAGGACTTCCCCCCACCTGCACACTCAGAACGCCCCCCCGCTCAGCCCAGCGCCGGCTCTGGTCTGGTTCCCGTCCCGGCCTCCGCACGGGCCCCTTTCATCCACGGCAGGTGCAGACCCACTGCTTCATGCTCTATGCCAGCTACGGGCAGGGGTGGGGAGCATAAGAAATGTTTAATTTATCCCTCCTTCCAAGAACTGGGGAAAAGAATAATAATAATAATTCTGCCTCGAGCACTGAGAGAATATTATTTACAGCCTCAGACTTTCACAACAATTTGAATGCAAAGCAGAATGTGCTGTATTTACAGCAGTGTGTCCCAACTGGAAAGGAAGGCAGTTGAGAGCAAAACAGTGCTTTCCTTTAAACTGCTTGCCACGAAAATGGCAAGGCTGTCAGTGTTCCAAGGGAGGCTGCGAGCTGGAAATTCAGGTACCAGAGAAAAATAAGAGCAAAGGTATATCCGAAGAATCCTCGATGACAGCCGCGCGAGCAGAGCTGGGAGCCGGGTGGCTTTCTTTTTATGTAAAGTAATGTCTGAATCGATTCCCGCAGTCCTGCCCCGGCGAGGCTGGAGAAGCAAGCAGATGCTCCCTGGACCAGAAGTCCCCAGAGCGTGACCCCTTGGGGCTATTTCCACTGGGTACCCAGGGGGCGGGCTGGGCACGGCTGACTCAGTTTCCCTGCTCTCAGGAAGAGAACCAGCCTTTCTCTCCCTGGGGCTGAGATGATTAATGAACAGCAGAGGGGTGCTTTGAAGATGAAAAATACCTTCGCCTTCCTGGGGATTAATCATCGTATAATGCGTGTTCCATAACGGTGCGGCGACTTAATTACCCGCAGTTGACCAAGTGATTTTCCTTGTGCTCCTCTCCGGAGGGAAGGCTCCCACCGTGGAGCCTGCGGTACAGGTTCTCGGCAGAGAATCAAAGCTCTCTCTGCAGCCGCAGAAAAGCTCCAGGAGCCTTTTTATACGACGCTGCCTCAGAGGGAAATGGGCCTCGAAGGCTCCGAGAGGGCAGACGGGGAAGAGGCAGGAATGGCTCTTCGCAGGTGATGAAAACAGGATTGATCCTGTGTCCTCCCGGGCCGGCTGAAAAGTACCCTTGGCCCCTCAGAGAGCCTGTCCCAAATTGGATGGCGGGGGTGTCCGCGTGGACGTCTCCAGATTTGTTCCCTGCGTCGAGTCCTAGTTAAGTCTCTCCAGCTAGAAGGGTCCATCCTTAGCGGATATCCTTAACGCCTGCTGACACTTCCAGGGACCTCTTTCCCGCTCCAAAGTGTCCTGTCCTCTAGTTTATTGAAAAGAGGCATTTGAACTCGTCTTAAGATCAGATGGGACTTGAGGACTTGAGACCAGGGGAAGCAAGAGGGCCCCCTCAAGGACAGGTTACATAACCGGGCTCCAGCCCAGGGTCCAGGAGCCTGGTGGCGTCTCCATTTCTGATGGTGATGGGCAAGCAACCTCCCCCAACAGAGCCTCACTTTTGCCACCTGGAAAGTGGGGATAATCACAGGGTCCTCCTGACAGGTGAGGGATGCCCTCTGCAGGGAGCTCCCAAAGCGCTCGTTCCTCCTCCTCACCTGCCTGTGACAAAGCCCAGCGCCCAGCCCCACCCTCTGTGAGCAGGACGAGGTCCCAAGCCCTGAGAAGCCGCTGGGGCCTCCCTGGGCCCGTGCAGACAGACATCTGACAGCTGGAGAAGCCCAAGGTCTGGATTTGCAGCCAGGGAGCAGCGCAGGGAGATGCTGAACTGACCGGCATGGAAACCTCAGCTCATCCCTGTCTGGTTCCCTATCCGACCACATCTGTCACTGTCAACTCCAGGGTAGCACAGTGCGGCCCACACTCCCACTGACAGCAGCCCGCCTTAGCGAGAGCATGAGACCTCGGAGGGACCACACGCACCCCAAACCGGCTCTCTTTAGAGGAGGGGGCCTGACAACATTCCGGAACCCCAAATGTACCCTGCAGACTGCTCTCCTCCAGCCTGTGGGGTCGGGGGAGGTAGAAAGAGAGGGGGTATTGGCCTAGGGTCGGGGAGCTGCCCTGATTTAATCAGTTACCTCCCCAATTTAACCGTCTAGTTAGTGGTAGATGTATGCTCAAGGTGGGGGGCAACACCTCCCTGGAATATTCTGCTTCTCGTGGAAAGCGTGGAGATTATTTTAATCGGGCGATCTTTGAGGTCCTTCCAACGAAGCTAAACCAGAGAGATCTGATTGGAGGAAGCAGAACTAACTTGAAATCTGAGCCTCAAAGGATGCTAGTGATGGCAGGGCATCAGGGAACAGCAGCTGCATCCTGGAAAGGGTAAGACTCTTCCTCCTCACAAAGCCACAGTTCAAGGCCATCCAGCGCCCACCCTCTCCACCTCGGCTACCTCTGTGACCTCCACCAGGTTGCCTCTGGCTCCTCAAATGTTAAAGGCAGAATGAACTCCCCACCCACTGCCAGGCTACAAAGATAAAGAACAACCATAGGGTCGTTGGAGCCCTCCCAGCCAGCACACAATGAATGTCACCTATGACGGTGATGTCATCGTGGATTTTCTTCACATCAAAGATGGTTGAAACTTGCCCATGGAGAGTGCTACCAGCTGTGTGCCATCCACCCTGAAGTGCCCCCTCTGTGTGCTCAGTGTGCCCAGGTGACCCGAGGTCCCAGGGCCACTCCTGCCATCAGCGAGCTCACAGGGACCAGGGTGGCCCAAATGTCCTCTCCTTGCTGTCTGTGCAGGTCATGCAGTGGTCAGGGGGCCACTCAGGCCTTGGTCCTCTTGCTTGAAGGAAACTTAACATATCTAGATGTCTAGACTGTCCTGGGATCCAGGACCCTCTCCATCAGGAATGGGAGTTGTTATGACCATGTCACTGATGTTTCTTCTAGGAGGACTTGTAGGTAGGGATTGAGGAAAATGTTGTGTCCGATACCCAGGTGTGACTGACCCCGAATGTTACCTGAGCAGCTCCAGGTTGGCAACTTTTGAGAGAGGAATCTGCCTCCCTGAGGGGCTGGGGATCAGCAGAGGTTCCCAAATTGTGGTTTCGGTTTAACCATGAGATGGCACAGGGACGGACATTCTGCCAAACTAAAAATCATGAGACCCACACTGACCTGGTTTCAGTTCTCATTTGTTGTCCCTTTTGAAACAATTTGTGGGGAAATTGCTCAAATGGAATGCTTGCAACACAGGTTACAACATGCTCACAGAACTTGCTAATTGGGTTTGGAAATTTCTAGGTGGATTCTTGAGCTTAGAGTGACCTGCCATCTGGCTTGCCCAGGACCAAAGTGTTTCTGGGACCTGGAACTTTCACTGCCGAAACTGGGATAGTCCTAGGCAGATGGGACTGGTTAGTCAAGGTTCCCTATGGTGGCCAGAGCTGTCTGTGCCCAGAAGCTCCATCGTGATGATTGGCCAGTGGCCAGCCAATCAGAGGCTTCCCTGGGATTCTTCACTTGGTGTTGCTGGATCATGCTTTCTCTTGCCTACCTGGTCATAGGCTAGGATGGTGGTGACTTATTTGTGACTGTGGCCGTGTTCTCTCTGCCTCTGGAGGAGGAGAGAAAGAGCCCAGGCAGAGACTACGTGGGGGTAGGTGTGCTCGTTTGAGTCTGCAAACCCACCCACCTGCCCACAGCCATCACTGAGATGACTAGGATCAGGGATGCTGGGAGGATGTAAGGCAGAGTGGCGTGTCCAGGCCTAAGCCTGGGGCCCTGTGTTCCACTCCACTGGGCAGAGAACTTGCTACCCAAGGTGACTGCATGGGAAGAGAGAAGCCGAGGAGATGGTATTTACGTGCAAAAAATGTTGAATTGCACCCAGTGCTTCTCCCATGGCAACGTGTATCCAGGATTAATTTTATCCATTTCACCCACATCTCAATACCCTTCAGCAAGGTTAATCCTGTCCTAACGCAAGTTTAAACATTAAATCCACTGCGATGGACAAATGTCTTGGGCAGCCTCATCACATTCTTTTATGCAGAGTAAATATGTTTGCACAACAGCTCCGGGAACAGAGCTCCAGAGCAGGTAACGCATGCGCTCAACACGGCTTCAGGCTCTCTGCTGCTCTTTTCATGCATTATATATGACCATCCCCATCCATCTCACCAGCCTTCAAATCAAGAGCAAAGCAGATTGTGTTCTGGTTCCCGGAAACAGGGAGCCGTGAAAGGATTTGGGATTTTAAGAATGAGTTTAACTCAGGTGAGAACCAGTTCCTAGATTTTTCTTGTCTTTTCACGAGCTTTAAAAATACACGCAAGAAGTAAACAACAGCCACAAACAAACAAAACAACTTCTGCTTCCTGATTTGTTTTCTCTGAGTGTCCGGAATGTGAAATTGACCTCTATCCCTTGCAAATCAGGAGGAGGACACTGCGAGATTTGCCTTCCCCACAGTGTTCTCGGGCTTGTAGACTCAGTTAAGATATTAAACCGGACACGGGCGAGCGGAGGTCTCCTGTGGAGCTGCCTCTGCTGGCATCCTCAGCCAGCAGCGCGGTGCACACACCTCCAATCCCGGGACGCCGAGGGTTCTCAGGGCGTGGTCTGCCTTCTGAGATACAAATTCCAATTTACTCTGACAAAAATGATCACCCTGCAAACTCTGGTCATCCATCTTCAGGTTCCGGTGGATAGTCTGGCTGGTGTTATCATCTCTGGGAAATTAAAACGCCCGAGGGTGAGGTTTACTTCCTGCCAGAGCCTGGGCATCCTGTCTCTCCCGTCCAACCTCCAGGCGCTGGGAGTGGGCAGCTGAGCTCCTTGGGATCGTGGGTCACTGGAGGCGGGGCCCGTGGAAAGCCCAGTGTGGCTGCCAGGCTGGGGCGCAGGCAGAGAAGAGGCTGACAGAGCTGGAATGGAGACAAGTAGAGAGAAGGGTGACAAGTAGAGAGAAGGGCGGGGGGGGGGGGGATGGGTGGAGAAGAGGTCCCTGTGCAGAGCAGAAGGCCAGGGTCTCTCCCCAGCCAGCCCCACTGGGCGGAAGGGTCCCCTGACCCCCGTCTAGGTCTTCAGGGCCCATCCCCCATGCTAAGGACCTATGTGCCAGTGTCCCCAGTCCATCCCTCATCTTCCTCCCAGAACTAAACCTTTTTATGTTTTAACAGCTTTATTGAGATCTAATTCACATCCCATAACATTCACCCTTTTTTAAAAAATAAACTTATTTATTTATTTATTTTTGGCTGCCTTGGGTCTTTGTTGCTGTGTGCGGGCTTTTTCTAGTTGTGGCGAGCGGGGCCTACTCTTTGTTGCGGTGCATGGGCTTCTCATCGCAGTGACTTCTCTTGTTGTGGAGCATGGGCTCTAGGCACGCGGGCTTCAGGAGTTGTGGCACATGAGCTCTAGAGCGCAGGCTCAGTAGTTGTGGTGCACGGGTTTAGTTGCTCTGTGGCATGTGGGATCTTCCCAGACGAGGGCTCGAACCCGTGTCCCCTGCATTGGCAGGCGGATTCTTAACCACTGCACCACCAGGGAAGTCCCCATTCACCCATTTTAAGTGCACAATTCAACGTTTTCTGTGTATTCGCAGAGTTGTACAACCTTCACCACGTTCCAGTTTTAGAATGTGGTGAATATTCTATAGTCTAGAATATCCTAGAATATTTTCATCACCTGCAAAGAAAGCCTGTACCCCTTCGCTGTCTCCCCTCTTTGCCCCCCACCCCCACCCCTGGCAACCCCTGGCCAGTCTCCACGGACTCACCTCTTCTGGACATTTTGTATCAGTGGAGTCGGGTAGTATGCGGTTTTGTGACTGGCTTCTCCGCTCAGCGTGTTTCGAAGGCTCATCCGTGCTGTATCGAGTCAGCACCTCATCCCTCTCTCTGCTCAAATAACATCCCGTTGCATGGATAGACCACAATTTATTTAGTCACTTATCAACTGATGGACGTTTGGGCTCTCTCCACCCTTTGGCCATTGTGAGGAGGGCTGCTGTGGACAGCAGGGTCACGTTTTCCTGTGGACATCCGTCGTCATTTCCCCTGGGACACACCTGGGAGTGGAATCGCTGGGTCGTGTGGTGGCCCTGAGCTCTGGGAGCTGCGGGCGGTTCCCCCGCCGGCTGTCCCGCTTCCCATCCCGGACTCCTGAGCCTTCTCATCCCACTTTGCCTCCCACCCTCATGGGGACGAGCCACCCGTGGGCTGGCCCCAATTCCTGCAGAATTTAGGATCTTTTACCCCAAGCAGAGTCCACATACAAGAGCTGGGAGACTGCTGCCTGCTCCGTGAGGCTCAAGCAGTGAAAGTATAACTGGGAGAAGGGCTGGATTCTGCTGGAGGCAATCCAGGGATGCTGGCATCAGCCTGCAGCAGCCACAGTGGGCCAGGGTGGGGGGCGGGTTCCAGCTTCAGCACAGAAATGTCAGAAAGCACGTCCAGTCCAAACACCCCCTGGCAAACAGGGAAACTGAGGTTCTGAGAGGGCAGGGGTGTCCCTGAGGCTACAGACCAGCCTGAAGCCTCCTCGTCCTTTCCCGGACCAGGCTGCCTCGGACGCCACGGCCAGGAGGACCTGGAGTGGGAGTGTTCATCTGGCAGAGGGAGACCTGTCCTCCAGAGGCGTTTGCCATCAGGGTCTTGCCTTTCATACTTGGTAGGTCCCCACCCTCGCCTCCCCAGGAGGAGAAACGAGGTGATGGCTGCTGAGGCTGGAAAAAAGGTAAGGCAGAGTTTATTCCTTTGCCGCCCTGACTCTTTGAACACGTGTTGCATTTCCCCAGCCAGAGCTGAGCTTCAGGGCAGGAGCCACCATCTGTGTGCCAGCACATGCCGCCAACAGAGCATGTGCCCTGGTGCCAAGCAGGACCCAGAGAACTCTGCAGCAGAGAAGAGAGATTGGCTATTTTTGCATGCGTGCCTGTATCTGTGTGCACATGTGTGCATGGGTATACGTGTGCATGATGTGTGTGCATGAGTATATATGAGCAAGTGTGTGTGCATGCATGCTTCTGTGCATGGAAGTATGTGTGTGTGTGAGAGAGAATGAGTTCTCATTCTAGAAAAAAAGGGAACTGGTTTTTCTCAGCTCCATTTTTAGTGAGTCCTTTCAGTTCTTCCTCATTAAATCATCTCTCTAGAAAAAAGCCAGTAGAACCAGCAGTTGTATTGGGTGTGTCTGCTTGGGTGTGTCTGCTGGACATACTGAACGGACAAAAGTCAATAATGACTATTTTCACCAGTAATGATCAATTAGAAAATATAATTTTTCCAAAGGTGCCATTCACACAATAGGAACAGAAACCATAAAGAATCTAGGAATTAACCTAACCCAAATGTGAAACTCTGATATGACCCTAATAAATAGAAAGACTCCACACCCTCCAATGGGAAGACCTAATGTTATAAAGATGCCAGCTGTCTCCGAATTAACCTATAAATCCAATGCAATCCCAATCAAATTTTTTTTTTGCAGATCTCAAATGTGATCTAAGATTTATGTGGGGCTTCCCTGGTGGCGCAGTGGTTGAGAGTCCGCCTGCCGATGCAGGGGACACGGATCTGTGCCCCGGTCCGGGAAGATCCCACATGCCGCGCAGAGGCTGGGCCCATGAACCATGGCGGCTGAGCCTGCGCGTCTGGAGCCTGTGCTCCTCAATGGGAGAGGCCACAACAGGGAGAGGCCCGCGTACCGCAAAAAAAAAAAAAAAAAAAAAAAAAAAGATTTATGTGGAGGTATTAAGGCCCACAGATAGCTACTCCAACTTCATAAAAGAGTAGAGTATGGACTGTCCCGTGAGATAGTAAGGCATCCTGCAAAGATGCAGAAATAAATCCCACGTGGTCTTGGCACAGAGCTGTGGACTGGAATCCAAAGTTCAAGGACACAGTCCACCAGCCGTATGTGGGATCTTACTTCACCACAAAAGTGGCCCCGCAAATCCAATAGGAAAGGACAGTGGTTTGGTAGATGGTTCCAGAAACTGGCCCATGAGATGGAGGATAATAATGAATCCCTGTGGGGGTGGGGGGTGGGGGGAGGTTACCTAGAGATTAGGAGGACCACAGGGAATAAAGAACCAGATGTGAGAAACAGAAGAATAAAGTTAGAAAATGAAATGCAGGAGATTATCTTTGGGACTTTTGGGGCGGGAAAGACTTCATAAACAAAACTTTAAAAGCAGAAGTGATAAGCTCAGAAAACTTATCAAGGGCAAAGCTACTTTGATAAGCTTTGCTAAGGGGAGCTGATGGAAAGGAAGCAGATATTTGCAGCGTCTTAAACCGACACGTGATTCATGTCTGGAAAGTCCAATGAGAAGGCAATAACCTCAAGGCGATGGAAGAGCAGGTTATGGAAGAGGAAAGCCTTGAAGCTAAAGCGTGGGCAAGCTGTTCTGGACCCCAGGCAACCGTCAGAGTGCTGGGGAGTGCAGAGGTGTGGGGAATGGAGTGGCCAATGTGGCCCCCGCCAGGGGCACGTCCATTCTGAAGAACAGTCCCGTGTTATGCAGTCGAATTAAGGCTCCACAGACCACAGGACCTGAAAATCCCACTCTTGGTGTGAGCACAGAACCTTGGGAGATTGCACAGTGGCCTTGGTGGCAGTGGTGGAGGGCGGGCTTAGAGGTCACCTGGGTGATCGCCTTGGGAACGTGGGCAGGTCCAAGGTGATGAACACTTGGCAGTTGAAAGCAGTGGACTAAATGCAGATACATATATCAAGATGTATGTTCCTGAAACTCACACAAACACACACAGACACGCACACGCGATGCCCACGCAGCTGAGGGGAGAAAGTAGAATTCAGAATGAGCCCCAATAAATGCCATTTACCTATGTTAAAAAATACACACACACAAATACACTTTCCAAGAGTATCGTTAAAATCAAAATATACCCCTTCTGGTACCTGAGGAGGAGAAGGGGGAAGGGGTGTGGGAAGGTACGCTCCTCGGGGGTTGGCCAAGAAATCAGGTCATCTTTAGGATCTGTGACACTGAAGAGGTGGTGATTCCAAAATTATGGGGCCTGTGGTGATTCTCCCTGAAGGAGCCCCTGAAGGGATGTTTGGCAGAAATGTCTGCTGACATTTCTAGTTGTAATGACTCAGGGAGGGGATGCTATTGGCATCTAGCAGGTAAGAGGCCAGGATGCCATGCAAGGATGGTCCCCACGGCAAGAACGGTCTGAACCAAAATGTCACTAATGCTGAGGCTGAGTCAGCCTGCTGTAGGGGCATTGTTCATGGTGGGGAAGGGGCTGTTTCAGGCCTGTGAGGTGTGGGAAAGAGAAGAACTTCCCTCTGACAGCTGATAGCCTGCCTGCAGTGCCAACTCCCCCCAGCCCCAGCTTTTCAAGGATGCTCCAGGAGGGTCCCTGGGAGGATCTCCCCTTTGGGGACCCTGGGCACTTCTGTCTTACTAGGCCCCTTCCTCCATAGAAAATATTAAAAATTATATTTTACAACGATGGAAGCTCAAAGATGAAGATAATCTAGGCCGAATTTTATTCATTTTTTTTCTTCTGATTTTGAAAGAATTCAAAATCATTTTTGTGGGCACCTAAAACTGTCAATGGGCTGTAGGCGCTGTGCCCAAACACCCTCACAGACCAGTGGGGGCTGCGTGTCCACATAGCCCTGCCCACCTGAGGGGCGCCGCCCTCCTGTCCTGGGTCTGTGCACACAGCAGAGTGGGGCTCCAGGGACACAGCTCCCGACACCCTCGACGGAGCATCCGTGGCCCAGCCCAGCTGCCAGAGGGACAGGAAGGGAAACTGTGGGTGGGGGGTGGAGGTTTCAACAGCCACCAGCCAACAGGCTCCACTTCCCAGGTTGTGAAACACCCACCGGAAACTGAGGCCTGGCACAGGCGGGGTGGGGGGTGGGTGGGAAGGCCCTGGAGGGCAGCCCTGGAGCAGGCAGAGATGCGGCTGGGAGGAAGTCACGGCCAGTTGCGTGGGGAAATGCAGGTGATGTCCACGCCCCCGGTCACTGACCCCTCGGTCCGTCCCAGACCCCACGCTGCTCACTTATTATCCTTTCCACAGGGTCCTCAAACCCACTCTGTTATCCCGAGTCACGTGACAAAGACTCAGAGAGGTCAACTGACTGGCCCAAGGTCACACCACTTGGGTCAGGAGAACCCAGGCCTGTGTGGTACTGCCTGGGGCATGGTTCAAGGCAAGCCCTGCATTCTCTTCCCCACAAAGAGAAAATCCCCAGACAGGTCGGAGGGTCCCTTTCCTGGGCTCTGTGCTGGACTGGGGTCTGCAAGCAGCCTCTCCCCCAGCCGAAGGGCTCCAGGTGTACATGGTCCTCACAGCCAAACAAAGGTGCCTCAGGGGGATCTCAGGTGTACTGTGTGCAGGACCCCACCAGGTCCGGCCGGCATGTGGCCCCCTTTCCTGCAGCCCTCCAGACACGAGTCCTTCCAGGAGCAGGAAGGAACGGGGACCAGTTGAGAGACAGGGGACAGCCCAGCCCGGGGCACACGCCCTACTCCTGGGAGGGAGGGGCACCCCCTGAGGCTGGCTCTGGTGGCCTGGAGTAGCCAGTTCTCTGCAGGGGCGGGGGGTGGTTTACACCTGTTCTCCCAGGTGCCCTGCTATTCCTGGAGACTCCTGCTCAGAAAGATGCTTCAAATGCTGCTGTTACTCATTGCATTTCCCCCAAAGACCCATCAGCTCATCAACAGAAATCAACAGTTTGATTGGAACCCCGTTGACTCAAAGTCCTTTCTCTGCTGCATCCACCAGTCCTAAACAATGAGGTGGCACCCCCTGCCCCAGGCCCCACTGGAAGACCCACCCTAAATCAGACCCACCCTTCCCACTCTGGAGCTCCTGAAGCTCTGGCGGCTGGTGTGGTCCTTACCCCCAGGCCAGGACCTGGGTGGAGAGAGAGCATCCCCGGGTGGGCTCGGACATCCTTCCTGCATCCGTGGAGTCGCTCTCCCTCAGGAGAGCTCCACTGTGCAGCCTCTGGTACCCGGAGGGAGGGCAGGTGTGCAGGAGTCCCCGGCCCCCTGGGACCACCTCCCCTTAAATGCAGTGTAGAGAGTGGCACCTGTGCGGTGACAGCCAGCATCCCAGGAGCTAGGCAGGACAAGGGGCCCTTGCAAATCTCTGTGCTTCCTGGGGACGGCTGCACTGCTGCAGGAAGCAGTAGAGAATGATTGAGGCCTCTGCTCGCTCCATTTCATTTTATTTAAACTTCCTTTTTGAAGTGGAAGATAACACCTCCTCACCAGAGTGCATGAAACGACCCAGATGAAGCCGGAGCCCAGCGCCAGCCTCCGAGCCCCTTCCCAATGCCAAGGCCCCCCTCCCGAGGGGGCTGCCATCCTGATTGGGGGCATCCTTGCCCTTCTCTCCACATTCCACTCAGCACGCACCCCCAGGATGGCTGTGCAGAGTTGCCCGCTTTTGAAATTTACTTACAAATGCGATCAAACAATGTTTCTTCCCTTGTGTGGCTTCCTCTGCTCAGTGCTGTGTTTGTGAATTTCCATGATGGTTCGAAGGAAGCAGAAATGTGTCCGGTTACCTGGTGCAGGTTTCTCCAGCTTGAACACCCCTCAGGCCAGGGGTCCATCCTGCTCTGGATGGACATTTCAGTTGTTGTAGTTTGGAGTGGGACGTTGTTCTATGTGTCTCCTCTGCCTGGACATGCACTGCCGTGGAGCAGGACTGAGCTCCAGGTTGTGGGTCATCGAGCAGGTACACGCAGCCATTTCTCTGATTACTAATAAAGTTGAGCACCTTTTCATTTTTCTATCAGCCATTGAAATATTCTCTTTTGGAAGTGTCTGTATAAGGCACTTTCCCACTTTCTGCCGGAGTATTGATTTACAGCAATTCCTTATTTATCCTGGATACAACACTTTGTCACTTCTGTGTGTTGCAAATACCTCCTCCCCCGGCCCCGGCATGTCTTTTCACTCTCTTGGGGGTATCATTTGAGAAACCAAAGTTCTTAATTTCAACATCAATTTTCAGACTTTTCCATTATGTTTAGTGCTTTTCATTCCTACGTAAGATATCACCAAGGTTATTTGATATCTTATAATGTGGTCTAAAACTATTCCCATTTGGGTCTATAATTCTGCCAACATTGATTTATTTTTTTATGATTAGGGTCAGGTTTCATTTCTGGTTTTCCCACGTGATACCCGGTAGCTCACAGTGTTTACTGAAAGTTTATTCAAGAAGGAGAGGGTTGGAGGAGGGATAGAGTGGGAGGTTGGTGTTAGCAGATGTAAGCTATTATATATAGAATGGATAAACAACAAGGTTCTACCGTATGGCACAGAGAACCATATTCAGTATCCTATGGTAACCCTAATGGAAAAGAATTTTTTAAAGTATATATATATATATGTGTATATATATATATATATATATATATACACACACACACACACATATATATATATAACATATATATATATATATATATATATAACATATATATAACCATATCACTTTGCTGTACAGCAGAAATTAACACAACATTGTAAATCAACTATATTTCAATTTTAAAAAGTTTATTCTTTCCCCATTGCTCTGCAGAGCCACCACTGTCATGCACCAAGGGTCCGTTGATGCCTGAATTTGTTTCTAGACCCTTTGTTCAGTTCTGCTGGTTTAGTCTGGACCCTGGAGCTGGTACCACACCATCTCAGTGACTGTATCTTCGTGACAATGATTGACCTCAAGCAGAGCAGGTCATCCTTCCTTGTTCTAGCTCAAAACCTCCTAATGATTGGCCTTTAAACTTTTAAACAAATTTCAAATTCACCTTGTCAAGTTTCCCAACAAAATGGGCATTTAATTGATAATGCAGTGAATCTGCAGATCAAATAGAGAGAAACTAAGGTTTTCACAATATTGAGCATTTGAATCCATGAACAGAGAATAACTACTGCAAATGTTTAAAATCTCATTTTGTAATTCTTGCTGGCCAGCTTTTAGGAACATAACTGGTTTTTACTAAGCTTATTCATTCTAAAAACTGCAATTTTAGATTCTCTTGAATGTTCTACATAAATTGTATCTTCTGAAAATAATAACGGCCTGGTACCTGCCTTTCCAATTCTTTTACATCATATTTGTTTTTTCTGCCTTTTACCACACCGACAGCGACACGATGTTGACCAGAAGTGGTGACTTATGAGATTCCTTGTTTGTTTTCACTCTCTGAGGATGCTTTTCAAAGTTTTCACCATTAACTATGTTGTCATTTCAGTATCTGTAGCTTCTGGGGACCTGTACTCTGTTGTTTCTGTTTGTTCTTGTACATGTTGTCTTTTATCCTCATGAACCTTGTTATCTTTTATTGTGTTCTAACATTTAATTTGGAAAATACATATATTTGCAGAAATCATTTAAATCCTGGGGTCATACTGTTCTCCTTCTGACAAGATTTGTGTTGGTTTCAGCTCGGAGCAAGTGGATACTAGTGATCTAGGAAGACCTTATTAGAATTTCAGGTGTTGAGATTTTTTTTCCTGGGACAACTAGATGTCTCAAAACCAGTTTGCAGTCCACATTAGGGCTGCCTATTGATGATTCATCCTTATTTCTAGGAAGAAATGCTTCTGGATCCCACCCCAAATCCACTCCTTTGATGGAACATAGACCCCAAACTTTGACCTTCAATGCTGCAAAATTGTCGAGGTAACTGACCAGCTTCTCAGCTATCTTTGGGGGATTGGCAAAAAGAGACCCCACATGCTGGTTTCCCCTCTCCAGATCCCTGTTGCTCTCAAGAACATAGCAAAGTAACCCATTCCTACGTGGTTCACTTGACTATGCCTTCAGGCAAATCTCTTTTTTAATGTTTTGTCTGTTTGTCTTTATGAGGATAGATGACCCCAAATACCTAACCTGCCACTGTCAGAAGTCAAATGACCTTGATTGATCCCGCTTTAAGATATCTGAACTTGGGCTTCCCTGGTGGCGCAGTGGTTGAGAGTCCTCCTGCTGATGCAGGGGATGCAGGTTCGTGCCCCGGTCTGGGAGGATCCCACATGCCGCGGAGCGGCTGGGCCCATGAGCCATGGCCGCTGAGCCTGCGCGTCCGGAGCCTGTGCTCCACAACGGGAGAGGCCACAACAGTGAGAGGCCCGCGTACCGCAAAAAAAAAAAAAAAAAAAAAGATATCTGAACTTGACAGAGTCTTGCATTCTTTTGTATTCTTAGGCCCACATACTCTTAGGAACATTAAAGTGACACCTGATTGTGTTGTCAACATCTCACCTGCATTCGTTCTATTGGCAATGTGAAAAAGAGGAAGCACCCTGGGATCGGGGGTGGGCGGTTGTCACTGGCAGATGGGCTTGAAGGACAAAGACCGGCTGCCTCTCTCCCTGTCCTGACTAAGGCCAGGTGAACATCCCTGAACGGGCCCCTCTCCAACAGACGAAATCCAGGCCCATGCTGGGAACAGGCTGCCCCGTCCAGTAGCTCAGGGAGGCTGAGCCGTGCCTGAGGCAATGCAACACCTGAGGCAATGCGACCTCTTTGTTCCCTCAGTCTCCATGGGCTGGAGCCACCGCACAAAAATTTGCAAAGTCTAGTGTCATTCCAGTGCCCATAGAGATGGACCTAAACCCCTTTTGCTAAACCTCTGGTCAGGCCATCCCCTGCTTCTCTCCTAGTTGGACAGTGGGTGTGGTTGGGACACCAGCCCACGAGCGCTGGCTCGGAAAAATATCAAACCACAGAAGAGTTTCACCCTCAGCTCCTCCCCTCTTGTCCTCACCCTACTCTCCTTAGTGACATCCTACACATCTGCAGAAGCCCTTTACAGAATGCCCACCCCATGTCCCGGATAAGGGTGATCATAGTACAAGATGTGGAGGATGGCCTCTGGGATGTGGGGGGAGATAAGACATAGCCTCGCCTTCTGGTGTAATGACCAGACCCAGTGGTCCTTGGAGCATTAGACAGACTCGAGGTAATGTCAGGCTCTAACTAGCTGTGTGACTTCAGTTTCTCCACCTGTGAAATTTAGATAATAGTGTCTTCCGAATGGGGCTGGCATAAGTAGTATTTGGCACATAAGAAGTGCTCGGGATTTTTTTCTCTTCCACTGTGTTAAGTGCTCAAGGACTGCCTCAGTCATTAGAATATTCTGGAAATCAGGCGAGGGAAGGAGCATCTCTAGCCAACTCCTCCTTGTACCCCAGTCAAGGTCTCAGAGTGTTGTTTGGATGTAGTTGGGTAATGAGGAGGGGGTCTGGGGACTGGGCTTTCCTTAAGCCACAAAGAAGGCAGACCCTTTCCAACAGAGGGGTCCTGGGAGTTCTCTCGACTGGGAATGGAGTATCCTGCCAGGGGAAGTGAGCCTGATTCAGCGGGCAGCGTGGTGGGGCCCCGCAGGAAGGAAACACCCTTTGACATCACTGGTACCTCCTGTTGGTGTAACCAGAGAGGCTTCAGGAAGTGGGTGTCCCTGTGGGAGCTGAGAAACCACAGGCCCAGGCAAGGGCCGGCTTCCCCTGCTCACACGAGCGAGGTCAAAGACCAGAGGACATGGAGCTGAGTGGAGTGGCCGTGGCCCTGGGGCCCACCGGCCAGCTCCTTTTATTCCTGTGCTTCAAGACCCTGGCCGCCCAGACTGCAGACACCTGTCCAGGTAAGATGGACCTGAATTTCCAGTCCCTGAAAGCTGGTAACTACCCACTCATTGACCACAAATAGTATCTAGGGTTAAACCCTCCATATGCGTCTTCTTCTGAAGACTCAACAGCTCATCTTCAGACTAAGACACGACAGGTCCAAAGTCACACAGGTCAGAGGGGGAGGGGCAGGAATTTAATCCCAGGTCTGCCCAACTCTCAAGCCTGTGATTGGCCCCACAAGCTTCCCAGCCAGGTCTCGACTCTGCCACCGAGGAGAAGGACCATGCCCATCACTTTCTCTGTCTTCTCCTGGACTTTTCAGAAAGATGTTCTAATCCAAGGGCTCCCACGTTTACCTGGGGTTTGTTAGTGCAGATTTCTGGCTTTTACCCCAGAGCGTGCGATTCAGCAGATTCGGGTCTAAGAGGGGGTTGTGGTCTCCCTCCCGATCCCACGCAGGTGGATGGGGCCCACACCTGGCAAGAGGCTGCCCCTGAGGACAGACCAGCCTCCGCCTGAGCTGAGGACGTATTTATGGCGGAAGCATAAGGCTGCCCCCGTGAGAGAGTCCCAGCTGGAGACAGACCCCAAAACGACAGTTGCCTGTGTCTCCCGTGAGAGCACAGCTGATTCCCACATCCTCTAAGTTGTCTCTCATGAGGACATTTCAGTTTTGAAATCAACAAAATTAATTATTTTTTTCTGAGAAGGAAATGAATCTCTTGTTCCAGTTCTACTGGAGTTTGCTCTGAGTCCTTGGATCAAATGTGTCCCCTCTCCAGGGGACCTACACAGACCCCTTCCAGCTCAGGAATTCTATGGTCAAAAGTCCAAGGTCTGGGGGTGAAAATGTTACTTTGACCCAGATTCCCCAAGTCTTTTAAATATTTATTGTTGTTATTTAGTAAAGCACCCACTGTTTATGAGGCTCTTTTAAAATGCCATGAATTATACTAAGAAGTTTAAATTCTGCGTTATCTAGTCTAATCCTCCCCACAGCCCTGTTCCTGTCTCCACTTGGGCACCGAAGAGACAGAGCTCAGAGGGGTTGAGTGACTTGCCCAAGGACACACAGCACTGAGGCTGGGGGGAGGCTGGCTCAGGCAGGGTGGACCACAAGGCCAGGGCTCTGCCCTGCATCACCTCCACACCTGACCAGTGCCCACACCTGACCAGTGCCCACCAGAGGCGGGAAACTCACTGCCAGGCTGACCATTCACCTGAGACGGGTGACTCTGGCCACAGCCAACAGCCCAGGCCGAGGTCGCTGCATGGCAGATCCCCGTGGCTCGGGTGGCCTGTCGCCGGCTCTGAAGGGCTCGCAGGCCCAGGACGAGCGCCCTGACTGGCGCTCTGTGTCTCTCTGCAGAGGTGAAGCTGGTGGGTCTGGAGGGCTCCGACAAGCTCTCCATCCTCCGAGGCTGTCCGGGGCTGCCCGGGCCCGCAGGGCCCAAAGGAGAGGCAGGCGCCAGTGGACAGAAGGGTACGTGCTCTGGCTCGGGGGTGGGGCTCACTGAGCACCGGCTCTTCTCCAATTAGACCCCGGGTGGGCAGTGCCCCCTGCGGGTCTCAGGTCGGGAGCTTGGGTCACGACCCTGCTCAGAGCTGGCGTCAGGAGCGACCCCTGAGGCCCACCGGGACCTGTCATTCCCTGAGGAGGGGGCTGGTCTCAGCTAGTCTACGAGCTCACATTTGGGTATACTTTCATAGAACACCCGCTTCCTGGTCCTCGATCCAGCCCTGGCTTCACGTGGCCATGGGCCAGAGTTCCAAGCCTTGCGTACCTCGGTATTCTCACCTGAAAACTGAGGCCCCAGCTTTTTCTATCTGTACCGCACGTGAGAAAACTGGGGCTCAGAGCAGTCAGCCACCACCAGGGAGGGTGGAGCTGGACCTCAACTCAGTATGAAGGCCCCCGAGCAGCCCACAGCTCTCCCGTCGACGTGGTGGCCCCCTTGTGGGGTTTCGGGCCCCGAGCCTGGTATGAGGGGCAGGTGTGCACGCAGCGCAAGGGGTGAGTGTGCCCCGGGCCTGCGTGTGAGTGGACGCTCCAGGGGCTCCGGACACAGCGCCAGCTCGGAGGTCCCCAGCCTCTCACGTCCTAGGAGGTATCCAGCTCAGGGGCCGTGGGCACCCAGGGCAGCTCCTGGGGATGGGAGGGCTGCGTGTGCTCACCACGATGGGCTCCAGGCTGGGGGTCCTGCTGGGGGGACACTGGGGGGAGGGGCCGGGCTGGGGGGCTGCCCACCCGTGGGTGTGGTGAGTCCGCCCCAAGCCCAGCCGGCGCCCCCTCGGCCCCACACCCACACTCCCCGAGGAGGGCAGCCCGCCGGCAGACGCTCCTGCTGCCTTGGCTGAGCCTGGGGCCGCCTCTCCTCACCCTCCCCTCAGTGCTCAGGAGGAGGGGCAGGGGCCCTGGGTGGTCCTAGCCCCCTGCTCACATCAGTAACGCAGACCTGGGAGGCCTCGTGGCTCCCGACCCCTCCTCTCTGGAGGTGGAGAGAGAACCACAACAGAGGGATGCGTAATTGCGCCCGACTGCCCCTGCATCCGGGGCTGAGCACAGGGCAGGGCCCCTCCTCCCTCCCAGAGCCAATGGGCCGGAGGCTCCGGTGTGACAGGGTCTCTGAGGACGTGCTCCTGGTCCCAGGCCCCCAAGTAGCCGGTGGGGCTCTGTGACGGTGGCCTGGACCTGGGCTGCTACACTGAGGTGGTCGGGAGCCAGAACGCTGGTGGTTCCCTGGGGCCCGAGCTTGGCGTGCCGGCCGCTCGGCACCGGGTGGCCGTGAGCGCTTTGTCCCCGCTGTGTGCTCTCACCCTCGGCCTGAGTCCCAGGGCAGTGATCGTGAGGATACCGCAGCTGGGATGGGAGGGTCAGGACTGTATTCCTTAGGGCAGAGATGCTCAAGTAGAATTCTTCAGGTGGCCTTATTCTCAATGATGTATCTTTGGAATTTACAGGAGAACGAGGTTCTCCCGGAGTCCCTGGGAAGGCAGGGCCGACCGGGCCCAAAGGTACCAAAGGTGATGAAGAGCTAGGACCCCTGAGCAGGACCCCGGGGCTTGTCTACAGAGACATGAGAGATGGAGACAGACAGAGAGAGAGAGGGAGGAGGTGGAGAGGGAGATGGGAGAAGACAGAGAGAGGGAGGGGGGCCAAGTGACAGAGAGGCACCTGTCCTATTTCCTGCTTCCAAAGAGCTTCGATACAGCGTGTGAACTGGGTGCCGGGTCCGGGGCACCAGGTCCAGAGCAGCTTCTCATAAGCCAGGGAAGAATCCAGGCCTCTGAGTCCCCCCCAACTCCCCCGGGTGAGACCCAGGCATTGGAAAGGTGTGGGCCGCGGAGCATGAGTGTGTGGTGCCCAGAGCCTCAGCCGCGTCCCCCACGCCCCAGCCCCCAAAGAACCTAGCACTTGCGTGGTTTCCAGAGTGGAGGGTCGATGTCCACTGACCAGACGTCCTGTGCATCTCCTGTCTCTCCCCAGGAGACCGAGGGGAAAAGGGCGTGAGCGGAGAGAAAGGTGAGCCCCCCCCGCCTCCCTGGGGTCATTGGGCAGGCTTTGCAGGGGGCTGGGGGGTCCCAGAGGCCTTGGTCATGCCCAGCACCACCTGGGGGAGGATCTCGGACCACACCCCTGGCCCTGTCTGTGCAGCCAATGGGTGCGGGAGGAGGGGCCTCTGAGCCCGGCTTGCTTTGTCAGCGGCCGGTGAGCGCTCAAAGCCCAGAGGCTCCAGAGTTGGACCCAGGTGACTGGCAATGCTGCCTTACTACATGATTTTGGACATTTTGCTTATACTGCTCTGATTTATGCTCATTTTTTAAAAAATGTGTAAAAGCAAGAAAAGGCAGAACTCCAAGACACAGCCACATGCTCTGGCTACAAATACAAAGTGCAAGGTTGGGGCCCAGACTCACATCCCAAACGCTCCCCAGTACTTTCCACAACCAGAGGCTGTGATGGAGACATGGGCTGTGGAAAGCGATAGGCCTGGGGGCGCTGATCCTCCACCGCCGTGAGCCGTGAAGCCCAGGCGAGGTGGCCGGCACGGTGGTCCAGCTAGTGCCCCGCGGGACAGTGCTGGCCGCCAGCCCCCAGGCAGGCCAAGCAAACCCAGTGATGCTGAGTCGAGGAACTGATCCTCAGGGCTGGAGGCTGATAGTCCTGCAAAGAGCTGGATAACGGTTTCCGTTCTCCACGCTGTGTTCACGGAGCAACGGGGCTGAGGGGCCCGGGGTGCTGTTTCCAGGCGTGTGACGTGCATGTCCTCTCTCCCCACAACAGGAGAGCCAGGGCAGCTTCATTCCTGTGCCACAGGTGACTGCGCACACGCTGACCTCCGGACCTCCACCTGGACCTGCTCTTGCTGAGGGCGGGGGAGGGGGGGCTCGACCAGAAGGCCAGCTGCCCAGACTCAGGTTCCACCTTCCAAGGACAAAACCCTCTCTGTGCATATCTTACTCCCCACTTACCTGAGTGATAGGCAGCCATTGCCTGGGTAACTCGAGTATATTCCTGGAGGAGGCCAGGTGCCCAGGAGACTAGGCGTGGGCAGCCCTGGGAGGTGGGGATGGCCAAATCGATGGGGCCGGGCCATCACAGCCGGGTGGCCTTGGGGGCTGCGTCTCTGTCCCAGTATTCAGAGCCCACCTCCCCCAGGCATGTGTCCCTGCCTCTCCCTCCTCCCCCATCCTCCTCCCCCTGCCCCACCCAGAGCTCCTATCCTGGCGTCGATTCCCCGGCTTCCCTTCCCAGGACCTCGGACCTGTAAGGAGCTGCTCACCAGGGGGCACTTTCTGAGCGGCTGGCACACCATCTACCTGCCCGACTGCCGGCCGCTGACCGTGCTGTGTGACATGGACGTGGATGGCGGGGGGTGGACCGTGAGTGGGGGGGACCCAGTGATGGCCGTGGGGTTCCTGGGCAGGGGTGGGCGTGCCTGGGAGCCTCACCTGGTGGCAGATCTCTCTTTAGTGGCCTTTGTGAGACCGTCCACTCCCTCCAGGCTGAGGCTGACCCCGTCCGTTCACGAGGTCGGGAGAATCAGAAATGTCAGGGGACGGGGGTGTGGACCCATATGGGAAGGAGTGCCGTGGCTCAGGGCTGTGGGCTCAGGCCCGGAGGTGCCCACTCCTCTCCAGCCGTGTGGCTTTGGGCTTGTCACCTGCCCTCTCTGAGCCTCCATTTCCTCCTTGGTCCCATGTGGGTGTCCCTGATTGCCTTTGGGCTCTTTGATGAGACCCATGTTCTGGTCCTCAGCCTGTGATGCCTGTGAACTACCAATGCTGCTCCCACGTTTGGCCGGGGTGCTCTGTGGGGGGACGGCAGTGGGGCCCCGTCTCCCCAGCCCTCCCCATCGTGTGCAGGTTTTCCAGAGAAGGAGAGACGGCTCTGTGGACTTCTACCGGGACTGGGCCGCGTACAAGCAGGGCTTCGGCAGTCAGCTGGGAGAGTTCTGGCTGGGGAATGAAAACATCCACGCGCTGACCTCCCAGGGTAGGGCCACGGCCGGGGGCTCTGTGGTGGGGTGCCTGAAATCCACATGCCCCTGACCTTAGCCCTGGGCCACGTGGACCAGAGGACCCCGCTCCTCCTAGCCCCGGGGGTGGTCACGTGTGACACCAGGGAGGGTTATTACCCTGAGAACCTAGGACACGTGTTCTCTTACACGCTCTGAGCGCTCACATCGGAGGAGGTGGATGGTTGGAGTGAAGACGACTTCTGGTCTCGGGACCGATCATATCTAGAACTCGAGAGTCAGAAGTGAGGAGGAGGCCGTCGGGATTGGGGCGGCCCTTCTCCCACTTCCAACTGTTGGTCCTTCCTTGAAACTGAGATCTTAGGCCCACGGAGCCCCCCCACCTCTTGCCTCTCCTGCTCAGTGCAGGTGGTGGTCCCCACGCAGGCCCCTCACCCCACTTCTCGTTCCACAGCATCAGCTTCACAGCTGGTCCTGAGGTCAACGGCAAACCTGTAAATCCTTTCTGAATTCTTCCACTCCCTCATGGCAACCTTGACGGTGTCCACTCATGGGCCTGAAATTCTTGCAGAAGAAACTACACATACAAAGGTTTCCTGCTGTGGCATTCACAGCTATTTGCAGGAGAATTTAGGGTTTCAAACTAGAGCGAGGCTTCATGCCATCCGAGGTACACCGACCGTGGAATTTCAGGCATGGCTGATGGAACGGCAGGGGAGCTATTTGAAAACAGGGGGCCATCCCTGAGGTCCTCCCACCAGCCCAGCCTCTCACACCTTCCCGGTGAATTGTCCCCGATGCCAAGTTCAGACGTCCCCTAAAACCCACATTCCCACCCCCCGTGCCCGGAGGCAGAGGGTCCCTTCTGCTGGGCCCTGAGCACCCACCTCCAACAGGAAGCAGCGAGCTGCGGGTAGACCTCGTGGACTTTGAGGGCAACCACCAGTTTGCCAAGTACGAGTCATTCAAGATGGCGGGTGAGGTAGAGAAGTACAAGCTGGTCCTGGGAGCCTTTGTCGAGGGCAGCGCAGGTGAGAGTCCGCGCGGGGCACAGCAGTGGCCTGGGCTTCAGCGCGGGGTTTGGGGAAGCAGAGAGGACCTGCTGAGCGTCCTGCCTCTGGCTCCCCTGAAGGACCCTGGGCTGGGGCTCCCCTCCCTGGGTCCAACGTCTCCATCTTTGAATGCAGACATGAAGGTACCTGAGTCTCTGTGTAGCATGGGGACCAGTGACACCATCAGTTACAGCTCCCAGGCTGTGTCTGCAGAGCAGTGAGCTGTTCTGAGTGGGGCTTGAGGTCACTGACCCCTTTCCCTGCTAACACCTGGAAGAGGATGGTCATTTCCTATGAGCCCTTAGAGCCATATTCCCAAACTGGGCTCCACGGAACACAAACCCTGTGGGATGTTCTTTGCCAAAAAGACACCCCGGTCACAGGATGTGGGGAGGCATCTCTTACGTCACATCCTCTTGAGAATTCCCAGTGTGCACTCTTTCAGGAAAGGTGCTAGGAGCCTGTCTGCTTGTGTTGAACCAGAGCTGCAGAGAGCAAGGCCCTCCCGGGGCGTGGGGGGGGGGAGTATTGCTAATGGGAGCCTTCAAGCACCCCTTTGACACGCACGCCTCCTCTGAGCCTCCAGGGAAGGAGCAGGGAAGGGACCCTCCTCTCCACGTTGCAGGTGGTACAGCTGAGGGTCGGGCAGGGGTCAGGAGGGCAGTGGGGTGCTACGGGAGCTGGGGTGAGTTGCACACCCAGGGCTGAAGATAGAGCAAGGGGCCCCGGGATGAGGCTGTGCTGTCCCTCTGGGATGACCGCGCAACCCAGGGAGTGGGTAGGAAGCCCAGAAGAGCGATGCAGGCTCGGGAAAGGGAGGGCACCTCAGGGGAGAGGCCGGCACGGGTCCTGGTGGTCTTGGGGGAGCCGGGAGGAAACAGGTGACGCTGGAGGAGGGAGGCATGTGCCCTGGGGCAGAGCTCCTGGACCAGGAGGCTCCATCTGCCCCAGGGTGAGGCAGGATCTTGACGCCCGGGGGGTCAGCTCACGAGTCTCTAGAGGGAGGTGGCGCTGGGCAGGCGGCAGGGCAGGCTCCCTCCAGCCCGAGCAACACCCACACTCCTTCCTGAGCAGGTGATTCCCTGACGCCCCACAAGGACCAGTTCTTCTCCACCAAAGACCAAGACAACGACCAGAGCTCCTCTAACTGTGCAGTGCAATACCAGGGGGCCTGGTGGTACAACAGCTGTCACTCGTCCAACCTGAACGGCCGCTACCTCGGGGGGCCGCACACGAGCTATGCCAATGGTGTCAACTGGAGGACGTGGAGAGGGTACAACTACAGCTACAAGGCATCCACGATGAAGGTGCGGCTCACCTAGGTGGGCGGGGCCGGCGGCCCGACCCCACACTTCCCCGGGCCCCCTGCCTGCGGCCTCCCAAAGCCTCACTCAGTCCCCAGCGAAGGCCTGCACACAGGCTCCCCCGCCGCCCCTTTGCTGAACAAGAGCTGCTTGTCCAGCCCCTTCTCTCTCATCAAAGGGTCTGAACCCTCGTGCCCCACAGTCTCACCAGAAGAAGAGTCATGTTGTAAAACTGTTTGCTTTCTGGCAGATATTTCTCCTCCCAGTTTTCACTTGCGTCCTCGAACATCAACTGTTTTGAGTATTTTTCCCAGAGCGTATCCACAGCAGGGGCTGTGGCCCAGTCAGGGAGAGTTAGGGAGCCCATTTAGCAGATGCAACCACTGAGGTTCCTAGAGGGCAAGTGGCTGTTCCACGGGCATCAGCCCCCAGCCTTAAGCTCCCACTTAATTTCATCGGCGGAGTGGGGGGGGGATGTCCCCCCCCTCACCCAAAGTCACCTGCCTCTTCCCCATATTGCTCACAGCATCTTCACTCATCTTTAAACAGGTCACTCTGAGACTAGAAAACTCTCATTAAAAAGGGGGGTGGTTAAACAGGGACCTTTCGGCTTTCCATCAATGCAGTGGGTGCTCTGGGCCAGCTTCCCTGGAGAGCAGCTGAAACACCAAACACAGGTCCACAGGGAGGGCTGCGTCCCCCCAGCAGAGCAAGGGCAGCTGGCTGTCCACATACCATACAAAACCCCGGGGGGCCCGGCCTCACACCGCGCAATCCTTGGCTTCGGGGCGATTGTAGACCTCAGTGTGCAAAGCCGAACAGCCTGACGGGAGATGGTAAAGGAGAGGTTTCTCAATCTCTCGGGCCAGGGAGAGGTTTCTTAACTGGGACTTCAGAAGCACCGGGCATAAAGGAAAAGATGGATGGATTCAACCACATTAAATCAAAAGCTTCTGTTTATCAAAGGACACCGTAGGAAATAAAAGTCACAGAGGGATAGAATCCCTTGGTCACACGTAGGTTATTAGTTTTCTACTCCTGTCTCTACTCATTAACAACAATTTAGTGGCTTAAAAACAAAGGAAACGTGTTATCACAAAATTCTGCTGGTTAGAAGTCTGACGTGGGTATGACTGGGCTAGAAGCAAGTTGTCAGCAGCGCTGGTTCCTTCTGGAGTCTCCAGGGGAGGGTCTGTTTTCTGGCCTTTTCCAGCTTCTGGAGGTCCCTGGCATTCCTTGGCTCGTGGTCCCTTCTCCATCTTCAAAGCAGCAAGAGCACGTCACTCCGACCCTGCTTTCATGGTCCCATCGCCCTCTGGGTATAGCCAGAACAGGTTCTCTGAAGGACTCATGTGATTTGACTGGGCCCACCTGGGTATCCCAGGACCATCACAAGATCCTTCGTTTAACCACATCTGCCAAGTCCCTTTTGCCACGTAAGGTGACATACTCACCAGTTCTGGGGATTAGGGCAGGAAATCTTTAGCAGGGGAAACATTATTCTACCTACCACAACCTATTAAAAAAAATCATGGTCTCATACCCAGAATATTTAAAGAACTCCTACCAATCAGTAAAAAAATTTTAATAGCTCAGTAAGAAGTGGTTAAGAGATTTGAACAGACACTCCAGAAAAAATGATATCCATAGGACCAATACATTTATAAAACGCTTCTCTATTTTGTTGGTTCTCAGCAAAATGCAAATTATAACCAAAACGAGATGCTATTACACACTCATTGGGACTGCTAAAATTTGAAAAACTGACAACACTAAATGTCAGAGATGCTGCAGGGTAAGGGGGGTTTCATATACTGCTGGCAGCAACGTGAATTGATGCCACTAACTTGGAAAAGTGTTTGACATCAACTGTTAGAATAGAAGACACGCATTCCCATAACCTGACAATTCCACTGCCTGACGTGGAAATAACTGTTGTGTGCCCCAGGGGCCATGCCAAGAATATCTATAGCCAAACTCTTCACAGCAGCCACACCCTGGCATCCACCCAAAGCCCCATCAAGAAGAAGGCAGATAGCAATGCAAAGATAGTCACGCACTAGAATGCCACACAGTAGTGCTAACTGGACAGCTACGACCACACACAGGATGGACAGAGCCCAGCACAGCAGCTGGCGGAGGAAGCTGGATTCAAGAGAGTATGTATTGTGGGCTCCACCTTGTACAAAACCGTTTTCAAAGTAAAAATGACCTGCCGTGTTTTGGATGCCTACTTAGGTGGTAAATGTATACCAGGAAAACAAGAAAGTGGTTGCACTTGGAGTGGAATGGGGTGGGCACTGGGAAGGGACACAGATGGCCTTTGGGGTTCTGGGTGGTGATGACAAGCATGTGGGCCACACAGTAATGAAAATACCTAGACTACACTTTTCATTTTATAGACTTTTGTGTACATGTTACGTTCACAATTTTATAACTATTTTTAAAGAGAGGGCACACCCATGATCCAGGGATGTGGGCAACATGCACGTCTTTTCCTGACGTCCACGGTCATTGACTCAGTAACTGAGGAGAGGCCCCTGCAGCCCACCTGGCATGGACCAGACCCCACCAGGTCCTGGCCACAATCTCTCAACAGAAGTAAAGTCTGCTAGTTGAAACTGCACTTTTCTTCCTCAGTAGGTAAGCATCTTATAAACCCAGGAAGACTTATAAGTCTAGAAATGATTCATATACTAAAAGCCATAGAATTATGACTTTCATACTAAGAAATCTGGATAGGTTTGGTATCTCATAGTCTCATAATGTTTACAGAAGTTGGCCTATTGTAAAGAAAGTCTCATAAATCCAAAGTTAAATAGGTCATTAACTAATTGACTTAGTCTTGCAATGTTATCTGGAAAGCTTGGTACATTTATACACAGTATTGGAATATGTAAGAAACTCTGGGCTCGTTGCATTTCTAAGTGAAATCATTAGATTTCTAAAAATTAATTAGTACTAAGAAGGTTTTGTCCACTAGGCAATTGAAATGCCCAAGAAGGAATTGAATATATTACACTTATTATCACCATTCAAAGTTTTGAAAGTTTAATGAATTAGGTTTGTCATATTCAAAGACCCTTAAAAGTGACTGTTAAGATTTGCAGGTCTTGGGCTTCCCTGGTGGCGCAGTGGTTGAGAGTCCTCCTGCTGATGCAGGGGACACAGGTTCGTGCCTCGGTCCGGGAAGATCCCACATGCTGCGGAGTGGCTGGGCCTGTGAGCCATGGCCGCTGAGCCTGCGCGTCCGGAGCCTGTGCTCCGCAATGGGAGAGGCCACAACAGTGAGAGGCCCTCGTATGGCAAAAAAAAAAAAAAAAAAAAAAAAAAAAGATTTGCAAGTCTTATGAATAGAAAAACAAGATCTGTATGCCAAACGTAAAATATTAGGCTAAATTTTTGAATCTGTAGCTTTCAGAAACCAAACCTTAATTTTAAAAAGCAGAGTCTTTCCTAAACACAAATGCCTCTCAAACTTGAATCATCAAAACTCAGTGATGTTTCGAACAGCCCCATGCTGGTACCTGGGGGAGGATCAAATAAGCGAAATCCCCCAAGTCTCGTTCCCAGCACCCTCTCCTGAGCAGGAGGGGAGGTGGGGCCCCACCAGCAAGGTTTCAGCGCATGTGGGGTCATTCCCCCAGCCTTGTTCTCAACACCTTTTCTCTCATTAGTGAAGATTTTTATTACCCAAACTTCCCCTCTACCAGCTTATGCTGTGGACGCTCTTTCCCTACTCTTGTGGAGTCCGTGTTTGAGACGCCCTGTCCACCCCTGCCCTCTTATGGCCCAAGACAAACGAGTCCCTCTACCACTGACCTGGAGGGTCTTTCAGCCCCTGTCAGCTCATTGCCCCTCCTGCCTTCTGTGTCACCCTGTCTGGCACACACCTTATCTCTTTATTTAACGCCCCGCCAGACATTGCTCTTTCGGGGTTGCACAGCCGATATTCCTCTTGACGTATCTGCATTCTTGCCTTTTTTTTTTGATTATATATAAATTCTTTATATTTATTTTTTAACTGAAGTATAGTTGATTTACAATGTTGTGTTAGTTTCAGGTGTATAGCAAAGTGATTCATATATATATATTCTTTTTCAGATTCTTTTCCCTTATAGGTTATGACAAGATATTTAGAGTTCCCTATGCTATACAGTGGGTCCTATTGGTTATCTATTTTATATATAGTAGTGTGTATCTGTTAATCCCAAACTCCTAATTTATCCCTCCCCCACCCCCTTTCCCCTTTGGTAGCCATAAGTTTGTTTTCTATGTCTGTGAGTCTGTTTCTCTTTTGTAAATAAGTTCGTTTGTATCATTTGCTTTAGATTCCTCATATAAGCGATTTCATATGACATTTGTCTTTCTCTCTCTGACTGACTTCACTTAGTATGATCATCTCTAGGTCCATCCATGTTGCTGCAAATGGCATTATTTCATTCTTTTTTATGGCTGAGTGGTATTCCATTGTATAGATATACCATATCTTCTTTACCCATTCATTTGTTGATGGACATTTAGGTTGCTTCCATGTCTTGGTTATTGTAAATAGTGCCGCAATGAACATTGGGGTGCATGTATCTTTTCGAATTAGAATTTTGTCTGGATATATGCTCAGGAGTGGGACTGCTGGATCAAATGGTAGCTCTATTTTTAGTTTTTTAAGGAAACTCCACGCTCTTCTCCATAGTCACCTATTATGTGGCTCTTACCCCATCTTCCAACTCTTTTTCAGTCTTTCTTGCTGTCCAACAAACCCCCTTTCATTTCATATATATACATTTTTTTGACATAGGTCTGCTGGTGATGAATTCTGTCCTTTTTTGTTTTCTGAAAACATCTTTATTTTGCCTCACGTTCAAGGAGTATTTTCACTGGGTGTAAAACCCTAGGTTGGCAGGTATTTTCTTCCAACACTTTAAACATGTATTTCCAGATTCCATTCTTTCTGCTGAAAGTCTGTTGCTCCTCTGAAGGGTACGTGACTTTTTTTCTGTGGCCGTTTACAAGGTTTTCTCTTTGCCTCTATGGTTTTGCCACAATATGCCTGGGTGGAATTTTCTTTGAATTTGTCCATTCTCTCCACTCTTTCAAAGACTTCAATTACACATATAAGCATTCCCCCCACCCCCCGTATTCCATGTCTCTCATGCTATTTTCTGTATTTTTATTCTTTTTTTCCCCTCCACATTCAGTCTGGATATTTTCTGTTGACCTCTATTCCAGTTCAGTAATAAAACCCTTTCCTCTGCTAAGCTGCCAAAACACCTGCCCAGTCTCCCGGGATTGGCAAATGACCCCAGGCAAAGATACCCGCAAATACAGCCACCCGATTTCTATTTCCGCTAGACTTTATTCTGGGAATTCCTCGCAATTAGCCATCTCTAATGCTTAGGAAGAATCCCTCTGAACTTCGTCCAGCTTTTTATTTATTTTCAAAGGAAGTGTGGTGCTCATTATCTAATCCATCATTCCTGGAAATGAGAGCCTGAATGTACAGTTTTATCTTCTGATGTGAGTTATGTTCTCATGGCCCTAGAGTTTGCTTGTTTAGCATTTTTTAAATCGTCACTGAACATTCATTTGAGGAAATGGTCATCAATCCTATGGATGAATACTTCTAGCTGGTGTTTCGTGGCCACAATTTTGAATGAACACATCTATGTACACAGCTTTTTCTCGTCTGTGGGGTTTTCTAGAAGTAAGTTCCTGGTGAGCGTACTGATTCAAAGTGTGTGCACTTTTCTTTAGGACATGACACTGTATGTGAAAGACTAAAATCATAAACCACTTCACCATAAAATTATCTATGTAAGCCATGTAAAAAGTCACTGTAGTAACTAGATCTTAATTCAGCATTTTTTTTTGGACACTTGACTTCCCTTTTCAGCTGGGTCACTCCTGCCTGTGCTCTGAGGATTGACTGAGAAACTGGGGACTTGTGGCTCCAAGGAGCCTGGACATGGATTGGGGACACGCTTGGTTGTCACCTCTGTCCACTTGACATGCTGCCACGCAATTCCTATCATGGCTTATCTTCAGAATCAACAGGAAACTTCAAAAAAATGCAGGCTCCAGGCATCACCGCTGAGATATTGGTTTCGCAGGTCAGAGATGGGCCCCCTGAATCTGTATTTTTTTTTTAATTTATGGCTGTGCTGGGTCTTCGTTTCTGTGCGAGGGTTTTCTCTAGTTGTGGCAAGCGGGGGCCACTCTTCATCGCGGTGCGTGGGCCTCTCACTATTGTGGCCTCTCTTGTTGCGGAGCACAGGCTCCAGACGCACAGGCTCAGTAATTGTGGCTCACGGGCCTAGTTGCTCCGCGGCATGTGGGATCTTCCCAGACCAGGGCTCGAACCCGTGTCCCCTGCATTTGCAGGAAGACTCTCAACCACAGCGCCACCAGGGAAGCCCCTGTATTTTTTTAAAATTTATTTTATTGAAGTATAGTTGATTTACAATGTTGTGTTAATTTCTGCTGTACAGCAAAGTGATTCAGATACACACACACACACACACATATATACATTCTTTTTATGGTCTTTTCCAATATGGTTTATCACAGGATACTGAATATAGTTCCTTGTGCTGCACAGTGAGACCTTGTTGTTTATCCATGATGAGTGCGATTATGGGATGAGGCTGGAGCTGGGGATGGACCTCTTCTGCCACGGTTCCCACTATTTTCATAAAGTTGCTGGCCAGCTTTTACCTCTTGCGTATAATCTGTTGAAGAGGAATCTCTTTGCAGAAATTATTGAAGCTCACCTGGCAGACAGAAGCAGAGAGGACGTGGACCAGCTTGCAGCATGAGTGGGAGGTGCCTCTCTTGGGCATACAGTATTTCAGAGCTTCAGTATGAAATGTGATGTTTTGTTTTTAACGAGTACGGAAAATAAATGGACGGAAACATTTGCTAAAAACTTTTCTGAAAAAAGAATTCTATATATTCTATATATAATAGTTTGCATCTGCTAACCCCAAACTCCCACTCCATCCCTCTCCAACCCTTGGCAACCACAAGTCTGTTCTCTATGTCCTGAGTCTGTTTCTGTTTCGTACATCAGTTCATTTGTGTCATATTTTAGATTCCACATATAAGTGATATCATATTTGCCTTTGTCTGACTTAACTTCACTTAGTATGATGATCTCTAGGTCCATCCATGTTGCTGCAAATGGCATTATTTCATTTTTTGATGGCTGAGTAATATTCCATTTTATAAATACACCACATGTTCTTTATCCATTCACCTGTTGATGGGCATTTAGGTAGTTTCCATGTCTGAATCCGTATTTTAAGTGCCTCCCCAGGTAGCTCTGAGGGACAGCTGGGCTTAGGACCCACTAATATGCTAGTTTCAGGGCTAAGTGTCCTGTTGGATGATTTCAGGGCAAGCAAATGAAAGCCCTGGGCCCATCAGAGCAGAGCTTGTGTGAAAGGAGACAGTGGTGCTATAGGGCATCAGAGCTGAGCTAGTTAACAGGAAGACACTTGGGTTAGAATCCCAGGGACACAGGAGTGGTGGAGCCAGACAGGTTATCAACTGAGCGACTGGGAGACACCCAGGCCACTCACAACACTCAAGCTTGTCAGACCCAGAAAGTCCTGCTTAGTTCCTCGGCCACTGCACCGAGAGCCTCCCAGCCTGCCGGATAGTCGCGGTTTTTGTTTTGTTTTCTGAAGATGCGCTCTGCCCTTGGCTCCCACGCCTCGGCCACCAGCTGATAAGGCCTTTCTGAGGTGGTGGGGAAACAACTTGGACATCCTGCTGCCCAGGGCACCCGGCGCCCTCCAAGGAAGGGCTCTACGGAAAAGCAGCGCCAAATCCACAGGAGGAGGTGCTCCCGAGGTCGCGACAGCTGCCCCTGGCCCCACTGCACGAGTTGTCCAGGGCGACGGCAAGCTTCCCACACCCGCAGGTCTTTAGGACGAGATGGAACGGGCACCCATCAGGGGCTGCAGAGAAGCTGGTTCTTGCTCCACGTGAAAGCGTGGACCGGAGCAGCCGCACCTCACTTCCAGTGCCAAGATTTGATGATTTCTATTTCCACCCCAATTAGAATTTAGGACACCCCTCTTGCAGGCGCAGGACTCTGGGAGGGCCGTGTGCGCTCCCTTGGGACAGATGGACGTTTCCAGATGGTGCCTGGTTCTCCCAGCTTCCTGGCTGGGACTTGTGCCACATATTGGGGTGGGCGGGTGGAACTTGCAGCCTCCCGCGAAGCTCCAGGAATCAGATAATGGGCCGCCCCCCACCCATATGGCTGATGAGTCACCATGACAATGAAAACCAAGTAGAGTAGCTCAAGGGTGGCGGAAGAAATGGATAGGAAACTGACGGGAGGCAAAGTCGGCTCAAAGCCCAGAGTGGGATTCAGGATGAGGATGAGTTTGCGGGTTCCCCATCTCCCCTACCTGCACCCTATCCCTCACCTAGGCCACCTCTTTGTAAAGGTAAGTGACAGCTGACTATTTAATACACAACTTCATATCTCAGGGCTGTAATGCAATACAAACTTGTCTTGGTCGCACAGGGCGTGGGGGGTGGGGGCGGGTCAGCCCTGCAGCGATCTAGACACCCCCTGCCCTGGACTCCAGCTACTCCTTACTGAGGCACGTCTCAGGTTGCATTTCTTGCTACTTCACCTCCATGCCTCCCCGTATCTCTCATCTTAGGGAGGCTGGCTCAGAGCTTCCAGGCTTGGGCAGAAAGCATCTTACTCCCGAGGCTGAGTAGCTCTATTCCAAAAAAAAAAAAAACAAAATTCACTGCTCGTTGGAACTCAAGGACTTTCAAAAAGTCCACCTCTTATTGTTTGGGGTCTAGAGCTGTTCGGGGATTTTCCAACTCAGTAATACCCCCAATTCCTGGACACTTTATTTTTTGCTGCTTGCAAATGGCTCGGGTCTTCCCTAAGCTCTTCTTTTTCTTGTAACGGCCCCTCAGACAGCCGATACAGAAACACATGCCACTGAAGTCCTGGATTTGCAGGATCTTTCCTCGGAGCCCCAGAGGATGCTCCATGGAACTGCTTTCCAAGTTTCCAGAAGGAGCACTTGCATCCAACAAAAATTTTCGCCCTCACCCCATGCTCTGGCCGCCAGGCTAAGGCCACCAGCTGAGACTTTGTCGCAGCCGCACCGCCCTTCTGATGCAACTCTGTTCAAGACTTCCGGGCTGACAGCTGCTGTAACAAGCAGCCCTCACACTGCAGTGCAGGGCACACGCAGGTGGGCTGAGGGCCTCGGGCTTCTCGACTGGGAGACGGCCCGGGGGTCTCTAGGGCTGGTCCAGCAAGAGGCTGCATGACGTCTGTCAACATCCCATCTGTAGCTGTTATAAAAGGGGAAGTCCAGCCAGGCTGGGCAGGCAGCGAGGAGGTGATGGAAGCCTGGCTCCTGTAAGGAGTCAGAGCTTCAGGCTGGGCCTGGAAGAAAGAAACACAGACGTCCCTTGCGTGTCACCCACTGCCCGAGTCTTTAATTTATGACGTTTGTAGGATGCCCCCTCTAGACCAGGAGCTTCTTCAGAGGGCAGATGGCCTCACCCGCCCGCCAAAGAGGGCTTTGCGGTCGCAGATGCCTCCTGAGGGATGGCGAGGTGGTGGCTTGATTTTTTCTTTCTTCATTAAGCAATTAGAACTGCTCTAGTGGAGAAAAGAGAAGGCCTTCCCTGGCCTTGAGGGAAAGGGGTCCAGGTTTGGGGTTTCTGCTCTGTTGCTAGTGACTGGGCTGCAGTTTTTTGTTTGTTTGTTTGTTTTTTTGCGGTACGCGGGCCTCTCACTGTTGTGGCCTCTCCCGTTGCAGAGCACAAGCTCCGGACGCGCAGGCCCAGCGGCCATGGCTCACGGGCCCAGCCGCTCCGCGGCATGTGGGATCCTCCTGGATCAGGGCACGAACCCGCGTCCCCTGCATCGGCAGAAGGACTCTCAACCACTGCGCCACCAGCGAAGCCCTGGGCTGCAGTTTTAATGGCCACTGAGCCTCCTCTCAGGGTGACCAACCCTCCTGGTTTGTCCAGCTCTGAGGGATTTCCCAGGATGTGGGAAGTTCGGTCACCGGGAAGACCCAGGGTGACCAGGCCAAGGTGGTCACCTCACTCTTCCTGATCGGAGGCTACAGGGAGAGGACAGAAGCCATAGGGCAAAGGGCACTTTGGGTGCAAGGGGAGGAAGGGATGGGAGAGGGGCCTGTGAGCCCCAGGGGTCCAGGGCAGAGATATTCCTCTGGGGATGGGGTCACGCTCCCACAGTGCACAGCTCTTGCTTGGTGGCAGGCCGTCCTCTTCTCCCCCGCTTTCAACCACTTCTAAGAATGTCGTTCTCAGCTCTTTGATCCCATCCTAGGTGATACCCCCTCCTTGGTTGCTCTAAAGTGCAAAACTCAGACCCCAGGGCACAGGTGTGGATCAACCTGTGCAGAGAGGAGCACGGCTCTCTCCTCCCTGGTTCTAGACTCTATGCCTTCATTAATGCAGCCCCAAGCAGCATCGCATTTGTGGTGGGCAGTATCGTGTTCCATCTGGACCCAGCCGAGCCTGAAATTGACCAGATGGCCCCTTCCAAGTCCTTTTCTTGTAAATAGCTCTTAAGGTGTGGGATTGTTGGAAAAGCTTGTAACCTCAGGGTGAAGGAAAGGCGAAGGCGCCCGAGACCAGTGGATTCCGGTGGCCAGGGCAAGAGTGTCAGGCTGGTTTCGGGGTTTGGGGCCAGTCCCAGCTCCCAAAGTTCAGCTCTACTGGAGGGAGGGGGTGATGTTCCTGATGCCAGCAGAGAGAGGGAGGAAGCCAGTTCTCCCTAGAGGATTCTGATGGCAAAGAAGGCAGACAGCATGGCTTCAGTTCTGACCCCGCAGAGCACACCCTGGGCGAGTGTGAGCAGAGGCAATAGAAGAACAGAGCCTTTGCCAGAGCCCTGCCCACCTGAGGGGCGCCGCCCTCCTGTCCTGGGTCTGTGCGTACAGCAGAGCGGGGCCCCAGGGACACAGCTCCCGACACCCTCGACTGAGCAGCTGCCAGCCCAGCTGCCGGAGGGGCAGGGAGGGAAACTGTTGGTGGGAGGTGGAGGTTCCAACAGCCACCAGCCAGCGGGCTCCACCTCCCAGGTTGTGAAACACCCACCGGAAACTGAGGCCTGGCACAGGCCGGGGGGGTGGGAAGGCCCTGGAGGGCAGCCCTGGAGCAGGCAGAGACGCGGCTGGGAGGGAGTCACGGCCAGCTGCGTGGGGAAATGCAGGCGATGCCCACGCCCCTGGTCACTGACCCCTCGGTCCATCCCAGACCCCACGCTGCTCACTTATGATCCTCGCTCCACGAGGTCCTCAAACCCACCCTGTTATCCTGAGTCACGTGACAAGGAAGACTCAGAGAGGTCAAGTGACTGGCCCAAGGTCACACCACCTGGACCTGGCAGAGCCCAGGGAGTCCAGGTCTGTGTGGACACAAAGGCCTTGCCCTTCACCAGCTGAAACAGAAAATTACCAGTTCTTGAGATCGGCCAGGTCTATCCCGGGACCCCTCACCTTGGGAGTCCCGAACCCCAGAGCCCACAGACAGTACTGGGTGACCAACATGGGCCCTGTAAACCCATGTTGACAGCTGGCCAGGGCAGGGAGCCCAAGGTGCCGGGTGGGCACCAGTGCCAAGGCCAGGGAGCCTGCAGAACCCCGGGCTCGGCCACCCAGCCTGGCCTGGACTGGAGGGGAAACTGGGTGGGGGCCAGGCAAGAGCAACAATTGAGTCAAGAGCCCCAGAGCCACTGGGTGCAGGGATGGGGGTTCCTAAGGTTTCCATCCATAGGGCCACCCCTGCTGGACGGGAGAAGGGGCCTTCCTCCCGTGGGGAGAGTGTAAGGTAGACAGAACCAGAAATCAGACTGGAATCTGGGAGGAATTGTCAAGGGACAGAGTAGAAAGGGGAGGGGACAGGGGTGTGTGATGCTGAGGGGAATGGAAATCCAGGGGAGGGGGTGCGCCCTGTCCCGGAGGCGCTCTCATTTCAAGGGGGGGTCGTCTCTTGGAGATGGAGGTCAGCCTCGCTCACCTGCATCTGGACGACCGTCCTCCCCGCTGCAGCCGGGATTTCTGGGTGGGCTGTCAGGACCTTCCAGGTAAATGGTGTCTCGGTGGAGCGCATTTCTCTACCAATCATCAGGGGTCCCTGCCACCAGAGCAAGGCCCCCCCAGGCTGGGCCTGTGCCCTCCCAGACCACAGAGGTCATGGCCACAGTGAAGAATCTGAGGCCTTTGCTCAGGACCCTCCAGTCCTACGCCTCCCTTTCTGCCAGCACAGACACCAAAGCCCTTTGGAGGAGCAGGAGGGCAGGGCAGGGCCAGTAGACGGATGGGGAGAGCCCAGCCCAGGGGACACGCCTGGCCCGGGCCCAGGCTCTAATCTTGCCCCAAACCCCTGCTTCCGGGGGGCAGCCTGCGGCCCTGAGACAGCTCTGGTGGCCTGCAGGAGCCAGCTCCACAGGGGGCCAGAGGAAGCAGGGCCAGAAGCTTCTCTCCCCAGGGCCCCCCAGAGCCGGCTGGTGCTACAGTGGCCTACGTAGCCTAGTTCCTCAGGTGCCCACCAGCCGGTTACACCTTCCCATGGTCCCACATGTACAAGCACGCACTGTATACAAGGTGGATGCACATAAAATGCAAGAGAATTATTACATGAGGTCAGTTCCCTAAGCCCCCTTGCTCTCCCGAATACCTCTGACCTCATTTTCATAAGTACCTAAAAAAAAAAAGTCTTATCAAGTCCCCAAAGCAAAAGAGTGTTTGCAAATAAATTACAAGCAACAGTCAAATTAAATGTTTCTAAAAATTGTCTTTTTTAACTCTTAGCCCATCTCTCAATTAAGCAGATTTTAAACATAACACTTGAAAAAATTTTCTGGTTTGCCAAGCAAAGCCTGTTTCTGTATTTAATAGTTTTATTTTTGCCTTCTGCAATAATGACAGGGCACTTAAGAAATTAAGTTTTTTCTCCAGAGGAATGTCTCAAGATTTAATTTCACAACATGGATTATAACTTCAAAGTTAGGATTTCTGGAAGGGAGGGTCCTTTCCAGGAAAATCTTGGTTCTGGGACTGAAAGGCTGAGATACAAGATCAAATTGCCCATCCTGTCTTTTCCAACTGAGGCAGTGGGCATTTCTCCACTGTTGAAGGCTTAGTCCCTGTGAAACGTAGTTAGTAGGGGCAAGTCAAGGTGGAGGGTGCCTAGGAGAGTCCCCAGCACCAGATCACCATCCTGACCGTGGCTCCTGGGGCATGTAGGTGAGGTCTTTGCTGCCCTCGAAGATTGGGCAGCAAAGCCTAGGGCTGACGTATGAAGAGTTGCATTATGTGCTCCCTGGCAAAGAGACCGCACCCCTCCAGGAACTGTCAGCCTGCCAAGACGTCAAGGAAACAGGTCTTCAAGAAAAGAAAGAGATGATTGCGTATAATTTTATAGCAGCAGAATCCTGGATCTAATATTAACCATTGTATTTTACAGTTTGACAGTTTCTGTCCTGGGGACCAATCAGGGCCCTTGGGTGAGAGGGTGTGGCCCATCCTCGGGCTCCGGGGGAAGGAAGGACCACGCCCCCTCTCCTGAGCCCACTCCCCAGGCCCGTCCCTCTCTGTCCTGCACTGGCTCATCTCAGGCCTCTGGGCCAGCGTGAGAAGCAAGAGTGGGGGTGGATTCCAGGAGCAGTGGCTCCTGGTCCTCAGGACACGCACCTCCAGGCAAGGCGAGACAACCATGGGCCCTCTCCCAGAAAAATCCCAGACATGCCACGTTCTATGTGGCTTTGCATGGTTCTTAGACCAGCTAGGGCCCATCTAAGCGACGCTTGGGGAGCAAGGATGGTGGTAACCACCTTGCACCTTTCTAGATTCTCTCCGAGTAGATGATACTGCCAGAACAGACACAAGTGGGCTTATGAGGACCCAAATAGTCAGGCAAGGGTTAGGGACCGGCCAGCGCCAGGACAGGCTGGCCACCTGAGGATGGGGGGCTTCTTGGTGTATGGCGGTGGGGGCAGCGGGAGGAGAGAGTGGGACCCTCCTCAGCAGACACAAGTACAGGTGTTGAGGGCACTGGCGTATCTCTCAGAGACGGCTGCCTGGAAAGTTGGAGTCTCCCCGCCTGCAGGTCTGTGCTGGCTTAGCTGTAGGGCGCTGTGCACTGAAATCACTCTCCCCTCTCCTGGAGCGCTCCGATCAGCCACAGCGGCTCCTGTTCCATTTCCTTCTTTATTGGTGGTGAGGGATTCCCAGGCCACCGTCACCCTTTCTGGGTAATGGGGACCCAGGAGCCTGGGTGGTGTGGATTAGCAGGGACAGCTGGGGCCAGGAGGCTGGGACTGCACAGGCCACTTCACCTCTGAGCCTGGGGTCAGAGGACACTTTCTTGAAGGGCTGAGAGTAAAGACTTTAGGATGTGTGGTCACGTGGCTCAGCCTCTGGCCCTCTACTCAGCCTGAGCTTGAAAACTGCCTGGAGGCAGACAGCAGCCCGGCCCGGCAGGGAGAGTGACACTTGACTGGCACGCAGCCCCACGTGCAGGCCCTGCTCTGTGACTCTGACCTCAGACCATCGGAAACACCTTCAGCCCAAAGGGCACCTGCAGAGCCAGGTCACGGGGACAGATGGACAGACAAGGGCACAGGTCAGAGCATGGAAGTGACGAAGGAGTCCCATGCCTGCTGTCGGGTAAGCAAGTGTCTTTATTGAGAATGTGTATGTCTGGCAAGATCTGGATTAGCATTTTCTCTTATCCTCGTGAGTGGGACGGAAGGGTTGGAAGCCAGTCGAGGCACAGAGCGAGAGCCTCCTGCCCAGGGGACAGGATGCGACTCTTCTGCTTCCGTGAGGATAGTGACGCGTAGGTCCACGTCACCTTCCTGGGGACGGCTCTGGACCAGCTGCCCCGCCGGGCTGTGTGCAGAGGGAGCTGCTCCCAGAGACTCTGGCCGGCCGGCCCCACCCTACGTGGCCCGCACCTTCATCTCCGACACCTTGTAGCTGTAGTTGTACCCCTTCCCTGACCTCCAGTTGATGCCATTTGCAAAGCTCTCGTGGGGCCCCCCAAGGTAGCGACCGTTCAGGTTTGACACATGACAACTGTTGTACCACCAGGCCCCCTGGTACAGCACGGCACAGTTTGCAGTATATTTGTCGTTGTCTTGGTCTTTGGTGGAGAAGGCGTGGTTGTTGTGGGACGTCAGGGAATCACCTGCTCAGAAGGAAAGGTCGCCTAATTGGCACACAGGGCTAGGAGGTCCCCGACGCTGGTCCAGGGCAAAGCTGCTGTGTCCGGGTGTGCGTACTGCACACTGTGCAACTCCAAGGGGTGCCACTCACATGACCCCAGGGAGCATCCCTCTGCTGATGCAGTGGCCTTGGTATCCCCACATCCAGTCTGCTCCTGCCAGCTAGCAGGCATCCTCTCACTTAAGGGGAGAACTCTTTCACTCCTCAGGGGAGAATTCCAGTCACAAGAGTGGGAATGGAGCTAAATTATCATCCTTCCCCGTTTTTCATCAGTAATGGTAGTTAATAATAATGCCACAGCTTGTTGGACTTTGTCATGGGTCACATCAACCTTGTGGGTACACTAAGGTGTGCGTAGTATTACCTTACCGTGTGGATAAGAAACTGGTGAGGTTAAGTCCCCAAGAACATCACACAGAACAGGCAGAGGCAGGACGCTCAGCAGGTCCTCTCTGCTTCCCCAAACCCCGCGCTGAAGCCCAGGCCACTGCTGTGCCCCGCGCGGACTCTCACCTGCGCTGCCCTCGACAAAGGCTCCCAGGACCAGCTTGTACTTCTCTACCTCACCCGCCATCTTGAATGACTCGTACTTGGCAAACTGGTGGTTGCCCTCAAAGTCCATGAGGTCTACCCGCAGCTCGCTGCTTCCTGTTGGAGGTGGGTGCTCAGGGCCCAGCAGAAGGGACCCTCTGCCTCCGGGCACGGGGGGTGGGAATGTGGGTTTTAGGGGACGTCTGAACTTGGCATCGGGGACAATTCACCGGGAAGGTGTGAGAGGCTGGGCTGGTGGGAGGACCTCAGGGATGGCCCCCTGTTTTCAAATAGCTCCCCTGCCGTTCCATCAGCCATGCCTGAAATTCCACGGTCGGTGTACCTCGGATGGCATGAAGCCTCGCTCTAGTTTGAAACCCTAAATTCTCCTGAAAATAGCTGTGAATGCCACAGCAGGAAACCTTTGTATGTGTAGTTTCTTCTGCAAGAATTTCAGGCCCATGAGTGGACACCGTCAAGGTTGCCATGAGGGAGTGGAAGAATTCAGAAAGGATTTACAGGTTTGCCGTTGACCTCAGGACCAGCTGTGAAGCTGATGCTGTGGAACGAGAAGTGGGGTGAGGGGCCTGCGTGGGGACCACCACTTGCACTGAGCAGGAGAGGCAAGAGGTGGGGGGGCTCCGTGGGCCTAAGATCTCAGTTTCAAGGAAGGACCAACAGTTGGAAGTGGGAGAAGGGCCGCCCCAATCCCGACGGCCTCCTCCTCACTTCTGACTCTCGGGTTCTAGATATGATCGGTCCCGAGACCAGAAGTCGTCTTCACTCCAACCATCCACCTCCTCCGATGTGAGCGCTCAGAGCGTGTAAGAGAACACGTGTCCTAGGTTCTCAGGGTAATAACCCTCCCTGGTGTCACACGTGACCACCCCCGGGGCTAGGAGGAGCGGGGTCCTCTGGTCCACGTGGCCCAGGGCCAAGGTCAGGGGCATGTGGATTTCAGGCACCCCACCACAGAGCCCCCGGCCGTGGCCCTACCCTGGGAGGTCAGCGCGTGGATGTTTTCATTCCCCAGCCAGAACTCTCCCAGCTGACTGCCGAAGCCCTGCTTGTACGCGGCCCAGTCCCGGTAGAAGTCCACAGAGCCGTCTCTCCTTCTCTGGAAAACCTGCACACGATGGGGAGGGCTGGGGAGACGGGGCCCCACTGCCGTCCCCCCACAGAGCACCCCGGCCAAACGTGGGAGCAGCATTGGTAGTTCACAGGCATCACAGGCTGAGGACCAGAACATGGGTCTCATCAAAGAGCCCAAAGGCAATCAGGGACACCCACATGGGACCAAGGAGGAAATGGAGGCTCAGAGAGGGCAGGTGACAAGCCCAAAGCCACACGGCTGGAGAGGAGTGGGCACCTGCGGGCCTGAGCCCACAGCCCTGAGCCACGGCACTCCTTCCCATATGGGTCCACACCCCCGTCCCCTGACATTTCTGATTCTCCCGACCTCGTGAACGGACGGGGTCAGCCTCAGCCTGGAGGGAGTGGACGGTCTCACAAAGGCCACTAAAGAGAGATCTGCCACCAGGTGAGGCTCCCAGGCACGCCCACCCCTGCCCAGGAACCCCACAGCCATCACTGGGTCCCCCCGACTCACGGTCCACCCCCCGCCATCCACGTCCATGTCACACAGCACGGTCAGCGGCCGGCAGTCGGGCAGGTAGATGGTGTGCCAGCCGCTCAGAAAGTGCCCCCTGGTGAGCAGCTCCTTACAGGTCCGAGGTCCTGGGAAGGGAAGCCGGGGAATCGACGCCAGGATAGGAGCTCTGGGTGGGGCAGGGGGAGGAGGAGGGGGGAGGAGGGAGAGGCAGGGACACATGCCTGGGGGAGGTGGGCTCTGAATACTGGGACAGAGACGCAGCCCCCAAGGCCACCCGGCTGTGATGGCCCGGCCCCATCGATTTGGCCATCCCCACCTCCCAGGGCTGCCCACGCCTAGTCTCCTGGGCACCTGGCCTCCTCCAGGAATATACTCGAGTTACCCAGGCAATGGCTGCCTATCACTCAGGTAAGTGGGGAGTAAGATATGCGCAGAGAGGGTTTTGTCCTTGGAAGGTGGAACCTGAGTCTGGGCAGCTGGCCTTCTGGTCGAGCCCCCCCTCCCCTGCCCTCAGCAAGAGCAGGTCCAGGTGGAGGTCCGGAGGTCAGCGTGTGCGCAGTCACCTGTGGCACAGGAATGAAGCTGCCCTGGCTCTCCTGTTGTGGGGAGAGAGGATATGCACGTCACACGCCTGGAAACAGCACCCCGGGCCCCTCAGCCCCGTTGCTCCGTGAACACAGCGTGGAGAACGGAAACCGTTATCCAGCTCTTTGCAGGACTATCAGCCTCCAGCCCAGAGGATCAGTTCCTTGATTCAGCATCACTGGATTTGCTTGGCCCCCACTGCATCCGGCTTGCCTGGGGGCTGGCGGCCAGCACCGTCCCATAAGGCACTAGCTGGACCGCCGTGCCGGCCACGTCGCCTGGGCTTCACGGCTCACGGCGGTGGAGGATCAGCGCCCCCAGGCCTATCGCTTTCCACAGCCCGCGTCTCCATCACAGCCTCTGGTTGTGGAAAGTACTGGGGAGCGTTTGGGATGTGAGTCTGGGCCCCAACCTTGCACTTTGTATTTGTAGCCAGAGCATGTGGCTGTGTCTTGGAGTTCTGCCTTTTCTTACTTTTACACATTTTTTTAAAAAAATGAGCATAAATCAGAGCATTATAAGCAAAATGTCCAAAATCATGTAGTAAGGCAGCATTGCCAGTCACCTGGGTCCAACTCTGGAGCCTCTGGGCTTTGAGCGCTCACTGGCCGCTGACAAAGCAAGCTGGGCTCAGAGGCCCCTCCTCCCGCACCCATTGGCTGCACAGACAGGGCCAGGGGTGTGGTCCGAGATCCTCCCCCAGGTGGTGCTGGGCATGACCAAGGCCTCTGGGACCCCCCGGCCCCCTGCAAAGCCTGCCCAATGACCCCAGGGAGGCGGGGGGGCTCACCTTTCTCTCCGCTCACGCCCTTTTCCCCTCGGTCTCCTGGGGAGAGACAGGAGATGCACAGGACGTCTGGTCAGTGGACATCGACCCTCCACTCTGGAAACCACCCAAGTGCTAGGTTCTTTGGGGGCTGGGGCGTGGGGGACGCGGCTGAGGCTCTGGGCACCACACACTCATGCTCCGCGGCCCACACCTTTCCAATGCCTGGGTCTCACCCGGGGGAGTTGGGGGGGACTCAGAGGCCTGGATTCTTCCCTGGCTTATGAGAAGCTGCTCTGGACCTGGTGCCCCGGACCCGGCACCCAGTTCACACGCTGTATCGAAGCTCTTTGGAAGCAGGAAATAGGACAGGTGCCTCTCTGTCACTTGGCCCCCCTCCCTCTCTCTGTCTTCTCCCATCTCCCTCTCCACCTCCTCCCTCTCTCTCTCTGTCTGTCTCCATCTCTCATGTCTCTGTAGACAAGCCCCGGGGTCCTGCTCAGGGGTCCTAGCTCTTCATCACCTTTGGTACCTTTGGGCCCGGTCGGCCCTGCCTTCCCAGGGACTCCGGGAGAACCTCGTTCTCCTGTAAATTCCAAAGATACATCATTGAGAATAAGGCCACCTGAAGAATTCTACTTGAGCATCTCTGCCCTAAGGAATACAGTCCTGACCCTCCCATCCCAGCTGCGGTATCCTCACGATCACTGCCCTGGGACTCAGGCCGAGGGTGAGAGCACACAGCGGGGACAAAGCGCTCACGGCCACCCGGTGCCGAGCGGCCGGCACGCCAAGCTCGGGCCCCAGGGAACCACCAGCGTTCTGGCTCCCGACCACCTCAGTGTAGCAGCCCAGGTCCAGGCCACCGTCACAGAGCCCCACCGGCTACTTGGGGGCCTGGGACCAGGAGCACGTCCTCAGAGACCCTGTCACACCGGAGCCTCCGGCCCATTGGCTCTGGGAGGGAGGAGGGGCCCTGCCCTGTGCTCAGCCCCGGATGCAGGGGCAGTCGGGCGCAATTACGCATCCCTCTGTTGTGGTTCTCTCTCCACCTCCAGAGAGGAGGGGTCGGGAGCCACGAGGCCTCCCAGGTCTGCGTTACTGATGTGAGCAGGGGGCTAGGACCACCCAGGGCCCCTGCCCCTCCTCCTGAGCACTGAGGGGAGGGTGAGGAGAGGCGGCCCCAGGCTCAGCCAAGGCAGCAGGAGCGTCTGCCGGCGGGCTGCCCTCCTCGGGGAGTGTGGGTGTGGGGCCGAGGGGGCGCCGGCTGGGCTTGGGGCGGACTCACCACACCCACGGGTGGGCAGCCCCCCAGCCCGGCCCCTCCCCCCAGTGTCCCCCCAGCAGGACCCCCAGCTTGGAGCCCATCGTGGTGAGCACACGCAGCCCTCCCATCCCCAGGAGCTGCCCTGGGTGCCCACGGCCCCTGAGCTGGATACCTCCTAGGACGTGAGAGGCTGGGGACCTCCGAGCTGGCGCTGTGTCTGGAGCCCCTGGAGCGTCCACTCACACGCAGGCCCGGGGCACACTCACCCCTTGCGCTGCGTGCACACCTGCCCCTCATACCAGGCTCGGGGCCCGAAACCCCACAAGGGGGCCACCACGTCGACGGGAGAGCTGTGGGCTGCTCGGGGGCCTTCATACTGAGTTGAGGTCCAGCTCCACCCTCCCTGGTGGTGGCTGACTGCTCTGAGCCCCAGTTTTCTCATGTGCGGTACAGATAGAAAAAGCTGGGGCCTCAGTTTTCAGGTGAGAATACCGAGGTACGCAAGGCTTGGAACTCTGGCCCATGGCCATGTGAAGCCAGGGCTGGATCGAGGACCAGGAAGCGGGTGTTCTATGAAAGTATACCCAAATGTGAGCTCGTAGACTAGCTGAGACCAGCCCCCTCCTCAGGGAATGACAGGTCCCGGTGGGCCTCGGGGGTCGCTCCTGACGCCAGCTCTGAGCAGGGTCGTGACCCAAGCTCCCGACCTGAGACCCGCAGGGGGCACTGCCCACCTGGGGTCTAATTGGAGAAAAGCCGGTGCTCAGTGAGCCCAACCCCCGAGCCAGAGCACGTACCCTTCTGTCCACTGGCGCCTGCCTCTCCTTTGGGCCCTGCGGGTCCGGGCAGCCCCGGGCAGCCTCGGAGGATGGAGAGCTTGTCGGAGCCCTCCAGACCCACCAGCTTCACCTCTGTAGAGAGACACAGAGCGCCAGTCAGGGCGCTCGTCCTGGGCCTGCGAGTCCTGCAGAGCCGGCGACAGGCCACCTGAGCCACGGGGATCTGCCATGCAGTGACCTCGGCCTGGGCCGTTGGCTGTGGCCAGAGTCACCCGTCTCAGATGAAGGGTCAGCCTGACAGTGAGTTTCCCGCCTCCGGTGGGCACTGGTCAGGTGTGGGCACTGGTCAGGTGTGGGGGTGATGCAGGGCAGAGCCCTGGCCTGGGGGTCCACCCTGCCTGAGCCAGCCTCCCCCCAGCCTCAGTGCTGGAGGGTTGGCCTGGCAGCGAGGTGTTTAGTCTCCACTTTTGAGAAGTGACGATGGCAACTCACTGTCATGAGGAATAAGGAAATTGTCCAGAAGGGCTTAGCTCGGGGCCCAGCACAGTTGGCTGTTAGCACACGGGGCCTGCGGCTTTCAGACCCGTCCGCTGTCAGGTCCTACTCACCTGGTGTCTGACTCACCTGGACAGGTGTCGGGGGCGGAGGCCACGGCGCACAGGAAGATGACGGCCAGCACTGCGGGCCCCACAGCCACGGCCACTCCACGCTGCTCCATCGCTCTGCTCTTTGCTGCCCGAGGAGCCCCGTGCTCTTATAAGGCTGTGGCCACGCACTGTCACCTCTGGCCCTGTTTCTCCTCCCGGTGGGGACAGCCAGTTCCTGCCCCGGCTTGTGGCGCCAGCTGGAGGTGGAAGCAGCCTCGGCTGGTTCTCTTCCAGGGCCCAGATCCTCCTTACTGAGCATCTGACTTCCGTGCTCCCTGTGGACCAGCCCACTTCCCCTCGTAGGGACACTTCCCTCCAGCCACCAGACCCCCTAGGCCCCGGATAGGGAAGGGCCAGCCCCCCACCCCCCATCACCCAGCTCTGCCCAGGCCACACCTGAGGCCTTCTCAGGGGGCAGGGTTTGAGGAATTCATTTGCATTTTATGGGCTTCAAGTCTACAGAAATTTAGAAAGTTCTCCTGGGGTCTAGGGTAGTTAGAGGGGAGGGGTGAGGACAGCAGGATGTGTGCGGTGGAGATTTCTCCAGGCCGGTGTGCAGTGGGCTTCCGACTGCAGTGGACATGCAGCAGGAGAGAAGCAGGGGCGGCCAGGCCAGGAGCATCGCAAAGCGTGGCCCTGGGACCTTGACAGAGGCTGGATGTGAACCAGACTGCAGCAGTTCCAGCCTGGGGGGCGTGGAAGCGGGGCCAGGCGTGGGGTGGGGGGGGGAGGGCATGAAATTGCTGGAGGGGGCATTCGGCCCCCGCCCCAGGAGGGACCAGGCTGCATGCTTTTCCCACACCTCCCAGGGAAGAGCCACACGCTGAGGCTAGCTATCACCGGGACTCCCGTTAGAGACGGAGGTGGCAAGTCTGTGCCCCCAATCCCATCCCAACAGCCCCTGTCCAGGTGGGTGTTGGGATCACGACCCCAAGTCAGACAGACTCATGTGAATATCAAGGGCCCATCAGAGACAATTTCAATGTCCATGGGGTGTGTGGCCTGAGTCTATGACTGCTGCTCAAAGACCTCCACTCTGCAAGGGAGGAAAAGTAACGTTCTCCCCACCGTCTGTGTTCTCAGCTGAGACCCCTGTAATGCAAGACAGAGTAACAAGAGAAAAGCACAGAGAAGGTTCTTAGCACAGGTACTGTGTCCATCTGGGAGACACCCCGGCGAACGAGTAATTCCCCGAGGTGGCTTAGAATTCAGGACACAGTACCGTCTCAGTAGCGGAAGGGGAGGGGGGCAGGCGTCTTAGACAAGAGGAAATGGTTTTAGGGAAGGGGCCTGGGCCTTGCAGGGCAGGCGGAGGTAGGCTAGTTTGTGACAGTCTGAGTGTGGTGTCCACCTCTGGTCTCCTCTCCTGTAATGAATCAAGGGTCAAGCTTCTCGGTTGATGAAACCCCACGGGAGGGGCTGACAGCTGAGTTGCTTGTGGAGGCTCTGTCTTTAGGCAGAAAGAGGCACTGCACAGAAAGCTCCCCCTGTGTTTGCTGGTTTTCAAGCACCCGCAGCTCAAAATAATCAATACACCAAAGTGTCGTGTCGTGCGGCAGGTTGACAGGGGTGTGTTCTGCCGCTGGGATGTAAACTTCACTAGAGCAGCAGATGCCAGACCCCATCCATCGTGGGGGCACACTTGGCCGGCAGAGGTGGGCTCCCTGGGGGTGTGCAGACAGCATGCGAGAGAGAGACCCCCCGGAGCTGGGGCTGGAGCAAAGCCCCTGAGCACCTGTGCTGTGTGGGTGAGGGCTGCCCTCCTAGCCGGGGCCGCGCTTCTCACCAAGTGTAGACGGGGCAAGAGGCTGCCATTTACAGTGTGCATATACTGTAGCGTCAATAAACTGATGCCCGTTTGGCATTTGGAGTGCTGGCTTCATTGAAGAGAATTTGGCCCGTTACAGTAACAGCCTGATAATCCAGTTGAAAGTGCGACCTTGAATAACGAGTTAGTGATTTTATGTGGAAATCTTGCTGTGTTTATAGTTGAGACCCCTAAATTCATCACGTTCATATGTTTACATTAGCAGATTTCTAAAAATTAGCTTCTACTCAGAAGGTTTTGTTAAAGGCAGACAACTGACATGTGAAAGCACAAATGTGAATATATTCATTTGGAAAATGCAGTGAAAACGTTGAAAGCTGTTAACTTAGTGAGTGGAACAAGAATTACTCATAGGCCCCTTAAAGGAAGTAATTCAAATGGGCCTGTTATATGTAGAATAAAGTTTGTAAGTCCAACTTAAAAGCTTCAGGAATCACTGGACTTTTGAATTTATAATTTTAATAAATTGAACAAATTGCATTTGAATTAATTTTAAAAGACAGAAGCACACTGAGTAATCTTCTCTGTTCCAGAAAGGAAACAAAAGTTAGCGATGAAGCACCATCGAGGAGAGAAAGCCCCACACGGCAAGATCAGGCACTGCTCAGCTGCGGTGCCTCTGAGGGCATCTCTTGTTAGAGATGGAATACTGAGATGCAGAGAAGGAAGGATGCTGTCTGGGGACAACACAGCCTGCTAGTGGTGAGCCAGCATTAGAACTCTGTTCCCCAGAGGTCCATGGGATGCTATGTCCTGCCCCCCACCCCCTCCCATCCTCCTCCTCCCCCATCCTGACTCCCCAACACCTGCCTTCTGGCTGCCGGTGCACATCTCCGCCCTCCACGGTGAGGGGTTTAGGAACCTGTGCTCAGGTTACTGGTCCAGGGCACCTTTTCCTGCTCAACCCTCACCTTTAATGGCCCCCGCACAGGAATTAGACATTCCCAGCATCCCTGAGAGGCTCCCTGCTGGAGCTGAAAGGCTGCTCACACAGCAAGTGAAGGATTCATCCAGGATGATCCGAAATGGAAGTCTGGTCATTGGCTGCTTTGCACTTGGGCTATTCCTGCTCCAGAATTTCAGAACTCAGATGCCGCTGGTGCTCCGTGAGCATCCCCTGGGCCAGCACACAGGGATTTGGCTTCCCGTTCAACTGGCCTCACCAGCATGAGAGAAAGGGATGTTTAGTGAACACCTGCTATGTGCCCCGTGCTCCTCTGGGCCCCGTGACAAGGGGAAACAGAGCAGACGGTCCCTGCACGCTTGGAGGGGACTGTGTGCTATTGAGGGGAGACAAAAGAATCAAAGAGACAAACAATTACCTAATACGAATACGGTATGAACTATGATGTAATTTGAAAGCAACATGCACTACAAGAAAATACATGCAGAGCGTCTTATTAGTGGTTAATCAGACGGAAGCAGGTAAAACCTGAAATCTCTGTGACCTCGCACACAGTGGTCCTAACAGCTCAACGAGTTGGGGGCTCCTGGCCGGCACCCCCCTCCTAGCGGTGACTTCAAGACCCACATTCCTCCGGCACACGTCTGCCACCTTCCAAAGACGGCTGCTGTCCCAAGGGTCATCTTCATTCTAGCCAGCAGGGTGGGAAAGAACACGGAGGGCCCCACAGGGGCAACATGGGGCCTGGGGGGAGGCACCTCCCTTCCACCTTCCTTCCTTCTGCTGGCTCTGGACCACGGCCCCATCTGGCCACCAGGGTCCTGGGGAAAACAGCCTGGTTGTGTGACCAGGGAGTCTCTTCCGGCAGGTGCTGCCAGGAACACGGGACAATGGACTGAGACTCCGGAGGGTGCATTTTTCAAGGTCACTGTTTGCTTAGTGTGTGTTTTTCATTCATCAGCTTCCTCACTGCTGTCCCTTTGCAGCGCGTTTCCCGCAAGCAGTGCATCGCGGATTGCTGCTGTTCTTATCTGCGCTCGTGTGATTGCTGATGTCCCTGTGTTGGGTCTACCGATGTCCTCTTCCATGTACATCCCGTATTTTTCCCTTGTGCTTTGCTTCCTGTGTTGGTCAAGCATTTTCAGTATTTCATTCTATATCTGCCTTGACTTTGAGGTTCTTCCTCTGTGTCACACTGAGCGGTTGCCCAGGGAATACATTATAAATGAATACTGTCCCCCTCAAGGGACTTCACCCATCATGTACCAACCCTTCCACAATCTTTTTTACGACTGTTGTTGTAGAATTTGCTTCTACCTATACTTTAACCACACAATGCGTTTTCATTATTTTGGTCTTAAAAATTCAATAGTCTTTTAACAACATTTTTAACTGAGAAAGAGAGTACTTTACACCTATCCTCGTATTGACTTTCTGTCACCCTTTGCCTCTCCCTAAGAATCTGCTTTTTCAACTGGGATCATTTCCCATCAGCCTGAAGAACTTCCTTCCTCGTTCCTGGTTACGTGGATCTGCTTGCAACAAATAATCTTTATTTTTTAAAAATATTTTTTGAAGTATAGTTGATTTACAATTTGTGTTAGTTTCTGGTGTACAGCAAAGTGATTCAGTTATGCGAAAATATTCTTTTTCTTATTCTTTTCCATTATAGGTTATTATAAGATATTGAATATAATTCCCTGTGCTATACAGTAGGACCTTGTTGTTCATCTATTTTATGTATAATAGTTTGTATCTGCTAATCCCAAACTCCTAATTTATCCCTGCCTCCGCTTCCCCTTTGGTAACCATAAGTTTGTTTTCTGTGTCTGTGAGTCTGTTTCTCTTTTGTAAGTAAGTTCATTTGTATCATTTTTTTAGCTTCCACGTATAAGTGATATCATGGTATTTGTTTTTCTCTGTCTGACTTACTTCACTTAGTGTGATAATCTATAGGTCCGTCCACGTTGCTGCAAATGGCATTATTTCATTCTTTTTTATGGCTGAGTAGTATTCCGTTGTATATATGCACCACATTTCTTTATCCATTCATCTGTTGATGGACAGTTAGGTTGCTTCCGTGTCTTGGCTGTAAATAGTGCTGCAATGCACATTGGGGTGCATGTATCTTTTCGAATTAGAGTTTTCTGTAGATATATGCCCAAGAGTGGGATTGCTGGATCATATGGTAACTCTATTTTTAGTTTTTTGAGGAACCTTCATAGTGTTTTCCATAGTGGCTGCACCAAATTATATTCCCCAACAGTGCAAGAGGGTTCCCTTCTCTCCACACCCTCTCCAGCATTTATTATTTGTAGACTTTTTAATGATGGTCATTCTGACTGGTGTGAGGTGATACCTCATTGAAGTTTTCTTTTTCTTTTTTTTTTTTTTTGTGGTACGCAGGCCTCTCACTGTTGTGGCCTCTCCCATGGCAGAGCACAGGCTCCGGACATGCAGGCTCAGCGACCATGGCTCATAGGCCCAGCCGCTCCGCGGCATGTGGGATCTTCCCAGACCGGGGCACGAAGCCGTGTCCCCTGCATCGGCAGGCGGACTCTCAACCACTGCGCCACCAGGGAAGCCCTACAGTGGAATTTTAGAATCAGGGGAGCCAGGGCTGGAGGGGATCTGGGTATATGCTCGAGCCTTTGTAAAACCCAGTACGCAGGAGGCACCTGCCTTTTCTGTGGCCAGACTGGGTTGGGGTCAAGACTGGAAGAGCTACCGATGATACTAATTCTTGTGTGTTTCCAAGCAGCAGCAGGATGCCTGGGAAATTTTGGGAATTACAAGTTCTAAGCACCATCCAGAGCTGCTGAATCACCAGGGGAAGGAGGGTCCAGGAACCTATGTTTTAACAAACCTTCCAGGTGACCTAGATGCAGGCTTCTGTCAGCACTTTCCAGTGCCTTCCAGGCCCTGAGCTCTGACTACTCAGGTTTTCTGTGCGCATGACGAGGAAGCACTGCCTCCCTCCCATGACAAACCTCTCTTCCTTCATTCTAAAGCTCTCGTATTGCCTGGTCCCAGAAGTCCCAGGCATGGAGCCCTGGACTGACACCGTCTGGGCCACCAGGCGCCTGGCTATGGAGCCCTGACGGACAGTCCACTCCACTCCCAGCCAACTGTCACCAGAAGCAAAGCCTGGGCCAAGCTGAACTCTCGCTGACAATATTACCAGCCTCTGCCTCTAAAGAGTGTGCAGCCCGGGGCGATCACAGCTCACTCACTGTACAGCCTTTGTGACGTGCCAGACACCACACTGAGCAATTCCAAGCCCATCGTGAGGGCCGGTGAGCAAGATTTCAGGACCTGACCCAGAGCCCCAGGCTGGGTGGGGGGAGCCCCGCCTGGGGGAGCACATGGTGGGATTCGCGTGTTGCCCAAGCAGAGATGAAGCAGCAGGATTCAGAGAAGCCTGAGCCCCAGGGCTCCAGGGGTGGAGTGGATGTGGTGGGGGTGAGCTGGGCTGTTTGCCAGCCACCCCAGCTGGCTCCGTGTACACTCCTCCAGGCCCAGGAAGCCCCTTGGAGGGAGGGTCCCAGCCCAGGTGGGGGCTTCCCCTGAGCCGAGCTGGGACAGGCAGGATCACGGGAGTCAGATCCAACTCATCGTCCTGACCTGGCCCAAATCCTCTTCACCATGAAGTCTCCTGATGATGGGTGTTCGTGGGGACCCCACCCTTCTCCATGCCTGGCCCCCTTTTCTCAGCTTGCTGGTGCCTCTCAGGCAGCGCAGCTCAGGAGATGAGCAGTGAGCACCTGAGAGCCCCGTTTCCATGTGCATGTGGACCTCCGCCTGCATGGGGGCACCTGAGGTCAGGGCCTGCATCTCCTCCATAGTCACAGCCCTGTGGCCTTTGCTGTGGGCCAAGGTGGCGGCTGGATCAACGTGGACTGGTGGTATGCGCCCCAAGCCCCCCCCGCCCCCCGCCACAGGCTGCTTTGGCTCCAGCGGTGGAAAGTGGGGTTCCTTCTGCCAAGCCATGGACCCTGCCTCTCCTCACTTTTCTCCCTCATCTTCCGGAATGTCAGTTGCAGAGGATCAGCTCCAGTATCCAGCCTTCAAGTGCAAAGGGCCCTCTCTATCGACGAGCATTCCAACAGTCTTTTGGCAGACAGACAGACAGACATCACAGAGGTACACACAAGGAATTCCAAAGGAATCTTCTGCACATCTCCAAATTCTACTCACTGTCCAAGGCTCGGTCACACATCCTGCTCACGCCAGCCCACTCTCAGCAGACCCATCCCTCAGCCTGTGGATTTGGTCACCTCTGGATGGTTCTCTGGAGTGGCAGCCATGAGTCTGGTGTCTTCAGGTGCACTTAAGCTCATGGGAAGCAGGATGTCCTTCACTTCCCTCTATCTGCTCGCTTGCCAGCCCAGGGCTGCACACCCCGCAGGTGCTGGGCACTTAGAGATTGGTCAGTGATAAACGTCAGAGGCATGATTCCCTGTATCCTGAGATCACTGGGCTTATGCACAGTGAGCACACAGGTGGGGTGGGTGCTGGGGATGCAGATCTATCACACGACATGGATGCTGAGGCCCCAGGACAAAGTGCTTCTTGTGCATGATCACATTTGACTCCACAGCCTGGCGCGGCATTTTACAGGTGAGGATACCAGGCAGCTGGACACCTCGCTTCTGACCTGTCCCCATGCATCATGGTTTGAAATATGCCTGAGGCCTCAAAGTCGATGAGGAGCACACCCAGGGTGTGCACACACATCTCGCATACACACATCTCATGGGATCTTTCCCCAGTCGGGTCTCCAGATAAGACCTTAGTCATATGATACCTTGCTTGTAGATTTGTTAGAAACCCTGATGTGAGGACCAGACAGCTATGTCCAGGTTCCTGACCCACAGAAATGTCAGACGATGCCTGTGTTTTATTTTCAGCTACGTTTGGGGGTAATTTGTTACGTGGCAATAAACGATACAAATGCTGAAAGTGGTGTCCCTAGCCCGTCTCCCACAATTAGAGTCTTTTAGATCATCCTAACCACTGAGGTTTCTAGTTTTAAAATGAATTTGAGAAAGTCCCAAGTGAAGCAAAATTCTTGCACCATCAAACACGTCAGCTCCCAACAGAGGCCTGGGAATTGGACTTCTCCCAAATCTACGTGATCTCCACTTGTCAATTTGGAAAAATAAAAAAAGAAAGCAGGATGTTTTGTGCATGTAGCTTTTGTTGATGTCTTGACTCCTGGGGGATTACTGGAAAGTGATTATTTTCCTGGCTGAGGCACAAGCTGAGTCCTGCCTTCCCTTCTCCCTGGACCACTTCTCAGAGGAAATCCAGGCAGATGTGCACCACTTCCACATGGGCATGCCTCCCTCCTGCATCCTCCCCAGGCGCTGGGGTAGGCCTTGCACCCTGAGTCCTGACACATCATCATCAGGCTCTGTTTCCCCTTGTTCTGTGTTTCCAGGTTACTGTGTTTTCAAGTCAGTATGTCTACACTGTATCCATCTGAGGTCCTTGTCACCCCTCTTTTGGGTACCAGTGCCTGGCACAGAGCAGGCACTCAATAAAGTGGCACTGAATGAACGAATGAATGTCTGGTAGCAGAACTTTTGGGGGTGGGAGGGGTAGGTCAGGGCAAGGAAGGCAGGTGGGGAGCTCGCTTTCTGCAGGAGTCCTTCCCCGAGGGAAAGCACCGAGAGCTGGGGCTGCCCCTCCTCCCTCCCTCCTTTCCTCTAAGAAGATGAAGGGTACCCTAGGCGGGGCGTGCAGAGCCGGATCTCCCAGACTCGGCCACTGATCAGCAGCCAGCCTATCCAGGACCCAGAAGTCAGTAGGATCCCAGCCCTCCTAGGCCCCAGCCAGGCAGGTTGGCTGAGACAGACAGATATCTCCACACCCATCTACCATCCAAACGGAGGCGCTGCTCGAGGCAGGCTCAGCTCTTGGACGCCAAGAGCCTTAGCAGATACGAAAGGACTTGTGCCCCAAGATCTGGAGCCCAGGAGCCCCAGCTCTGCAGCAGCAGGAGCCTCTTAGCAAAGCCCCCGCCCCCATGCCAAGTGGGTGTGTGCACACTTTCCTCCCTCCCTCCCTCCATCCCTTCCTGCCGCTCCAAGGGCACCCTAGGACACGGGGCAGCAGTGCTAAGATAAGGGGCACGGAGGACATCTTTCCCAACATGGGAAGCTTGGATTAACGCCAGCTCCAAACGGTGAACAATGGCCTGTTTTCTCCTTTGTGGGGACAGGTGTTTCCCCTCATCCAGCAAGAACCAAGGCAGCCGTGTGGGAATGCTAAAAACCCATGGCCAGCCGTTACCTAGCTCCTGCGGGGGTTCTAGGCACAATCTCTCCAGGGCGCCTGAGACAGATGCCGTGAGCTGCAGACACTCAGCTGCTCTGCAGCCAAGACCCGGGCTGGCACCCTAATTTCCACAGATCTCACCTCTCCCAAGACGGGGAGCAAAGTCCCGGTGTGAGGTCTCCATTCACTTCTCCAGAAGACCCAGCCCAGGTGTGGGTGGCTGCAGGGGCTTGATGAGCTCTTGTGGACCAGTCGCTGGGGTGTGATGGATGGTGCAGGGGCGGGGGGTGGGCCCTGAGGCTGGGAGAGCGGTACCCAAGTGAGTCTAGCTTCACTGCTCCCATCCCCGGGGATGCAGAGGTGGGATTGCTCGCTGGTTTCTAGGCTCCAGCCATACCAGCACCTGAAGGCTCTCCTCCTCTGGCCCAGCCTACAGGCAGGTGCTTTCATCTGCAAAGTCTCCAGAATGAGGAAGGAGGTGCAGAGAAATGGGGGCTCTGCAGGGCCTTGCCCCAGATGCGTCTCACTCAGGACACTACAATCTTAATCGCTAAACCTCCTCCCCCACCTCTCCGAGGCTCCGCCTGCTCACCTTTGAGCACCTGCCTCCAGTGAGAGGAGGCCATCCCTGGTCTTCCCAGGCTCTGTCACCCAGCCCCGCGGGGCACCTGTGGGCCAGTGCAACCCCTGGAGGCCTGCGGGCCATTCTAAGTCTCGGTCATGGACTCCTCAGGCCAGGCTGGCGGCTCTCCCTGCAGGACACCTCTCAACCAGGTCATCAGCTTCCGGCCCGTTGGATTTCATTGGGCTCCAAGGACCGGCGCCCAGGCCCATAGCTCCTACACCCCCCGCCTGCCCCGCTCCGTCTTGACGTCGGTGCAGCAGCTTCCGACCTGTCCGGCTCTGATGGGCGTGCCACACTGTTTCCTGAGTCGCTTATTAGGCGCCACTGCAATCCAGGCCGAGGTTTCAAACAACAAGTGTGTTGCTCAGACCTGTGATGAACGAGCTTTCATTGGCGTTGGTCCCACAGAGTGTTTCTCTATTTCATCTTTAACCGTTTATGCTGAGAAACGGTTGCCTCTTCCAGCCCTGAAAACCCTCCAATCCGCGGACTCTGTTTCCTTTCTTGCCAAGTGCAGTCGAGAGCGAGTGGCCTGCATCACCGTCCTGGTTCCGACCTCTTCCCAGGTCACGCGCCACTGCTCGTGCTCGGCCTGTGAGCTCGCCCAGGTAGCGAAGAGCGATCTGACCACACGTTCTGCCCCTGGAGACAGGGAGCCTTCCATCTTCTGACAATAGTTCCCACCTCCACTGTCTGGCAGGGGGACCTGCCAACTCGCATTGGTGTTGTAAAAGCAATTGCCCACTTCTGGTTTCACTTTCCCGTCTGCTCTGCTTTGTCCAGGCCGGTGGATCTCAAACCCGAGCAAACCCTAGAATCACCTGCGGGCCTTGTCAAAACACAGATGACGGGGCCTCCCCCAGCGTGTCTGAGTCAGCAGGTCTGCCGCAGGGTCCAGGAATATGTATTCCTAACAAGGGGCGGATGCTCGTGCTGATGGTCCGTGGACCACACTCTGAGAGCCACTGGGTCTAGGTTTTGCTGCAGTAACAACAATCCCTGACATCTGTATTGGCTGAAAGCAACATGTCTCTCGCTCATGCTGTAAAGCTCACGGAGGGTTGGCCAGGGACTCCCTCCGGGAACTCACTCACTGGGGACGCAGCCACTCTGGGAACGTGGCTGGTGACACGCAAGAGGGAACCAGTATGTCAGACTGGAAGAGCCACGTGCTACTTCTGCTCAGGGTCATTGGCCAGGACGAGCCAGGGGGCCGGGTACTACCGTCCCGCTCTGTAGCTGGACAGCAGAGGGGGAGCCTGGGGACTTGCCACCTCCGCAGGGCGAGAGTGAGGCCCGCACACTGTCAAGGTCGGGATGCCCCAGGACTGTGGAAACTCCCCCAGGAAGCCTGGAGGGCTGGTGCCTGACCACAACCCAAGGGCACCCCAAGGCACAGTTCTGTCTCCGGACGCCCACTGCCACTTCCTCCGAGGAAGAGCTCCCTTGACGCATGGCTTGGGAAGTGGCTTCCTTCCACTTTCTGTGACCTTGGCCAGGATTTTGAGAGTTTCTCCTGTCCTGAGACTGGGGTCACACACTGGTTTAATGCAGGGGAAGGCCCTGGTCACACTTAAGAAGACAGCCGATCACATCTGTTTACGGTGGAAACATTAATCTTGATTTATTGAAAAACGATTACAATTATTCCTCTGTTACACAGGTTTAAAATATTTTAAAACACCCTTTCCTGGGCATTACACTTAAAACGTATGAACACGTCTACTGGATTTTTAGGAAATGTACAATGTGTCACTCAACATTCTAGTTTTAAAGGGCCTAATGTCCTAGAATCTTTACCGTAGGTTTTCTTTGAACCGTTTTCTTTTTCTTTTCGCCAACATGTGTCCAATTACGTAGATGAGGGGGAAAAAATAAAATTACGCCAAAAGAATTTCTGCAAATATAAGAAGTAATTTTATTGCAATATACCATAGCTAAGTGGTCTGGGGAAAACGGGACACATTTTGACTTCAGTACAAATTACAACAGCTTTGAAGGGTCCAATGGAGGAAAAGATCGACAGAATAAACGGAGAACTCGGGCAGGATGAGAAATCAAAATGGAATCACATGACCTAGACAAAACCCACAGGGCGCCCTACGGCAACGCTCCGATATGGCTTTTCTTTTGATGAGATGAAGGAAAGGGTCGCTGGCAGATGCTGGCATCCTGGGTTCGGAAGAATCTCGAAGCCAGGCTTTTCTTTGGCAAGAGTAAGACTCAATTTCCAGGGGATTCAGGAAATCCTCGTGGGTGGTGTGCTGTGACTCTTGGGTTGCTCCGCAGTGGTTTCCTAAGCTGGAACCACGGTCCAGTGAGGCGGGGTGGGCGGAGAACAGCACCGGAGCCGGGACCTGTCACAGCTCCCCCCGAGGAGGCTGCACAGGGCCCTGGGGCCTGTCTTGCTTCTCCCATTGTGGAAGGAAAGGGCATTGCACAAGGGCAGCTTTTCACAGTAAAGGGATCGCCTTTCCTTGCTGGCCCTGCCAGTCCTCACCCTCGCTCAGGGAGGAGGACCAGGAGCAGATGGAACCTGGCCGGTCCCAAGCACCCGCGCGGCTGAGACCCGCACCCAGCACATTTGCAGATGGAAATCCAAATCACTTTCATGGGGAAAAGGCACCGCGGGCAACCCCGGAGGGACTCACAGAGTTCACTGCACATTTGTCTGTCTGCTGGGGCTGCAACAAAGGCAGCCCAGCTGAGGGGCCACATGCTGCTTCACTTCAGTTCTTGCAACAAACGCAGAAATTAGCACCACAAACATTCGGCAACAGAGCGCAGTCTGCCATCGTCACACCGTGGACCATGCAGAAAGCGACCATGTGGTGTGCGTGTGTGTGTGTGTGTGTGTGTGTGTGTGTGTGTGTGTGTGTGTTTTCAGATCACAGATGCACAGGCTAAGATTGGTACCCGGCCTGGGGCGGCTTCACTGCTGTCTGGGAGGAGAACGGGGCCATGGCAGGGAAGGTGACCCGCATTTACCTTAATGTCCTTGGCAAAAACCCAGATGGTGGAGGCAATAGCCAGGATGGAGAAAGATGGGAGAACGAGGCACGGCAGCTACCCCCAGTGTCACCTTCAAGGAGATCTTAACAGATAGCACCACGAAAGAGAAATGTAAAAATAAGCACCAATTTTCATTTAATTATCATCTACAGAAAATGTGGTTTCCCTGCCCTGGACATCCTCCCATCAGGCTCTGTAGGAAGAAACATGGAAAAAGGAAGCAATTAAAATTAATTTAAGCCTGCGTTTTCATCTAAGCGCATGTGGAGAAGGCAAAGCATAAAATCCTTGTTTCTTCTTCTCCCTGTTAAAAAATAAAACCCAGAGCTAATCAAAGACTTGTCTGAAAGGGGCACTGGCACCTGCTTTTTAAATGGTGGGGTGAATTCTTGCTGCCCTTGGCAAACTTCTAATTTCTCACACGTCCTTGAGCAGGCAGGGGTGTGGACTGCATCCCACAATGGACACCCCACCTGTTTTTTCAATTCTCCCAATGGGACCGAAGCGGGGTTTACAGGCATGATTGAAAGTGAGGGACACTGAACATTTATGACAATACAATACAAATATTTACTTAAAACTCACAAAAACAAAAGCACCTTTAATCCATCGGAAAGGCACATGCAGGATGACATTTGGCCTGTGAATGGATCTTGTTAAAAACAGAGGCTCTGGAGGGTGAGGTGACCTTTACAAGGCTTACCTCGGAACAATTTTTGAAGGTCAGGGGAAGTACACATCTTCAAGTTGAATGTTTTCCAAAAAAACCCAAAAAACAAAACATGATCTCCAAATACTGCAGCCACACCCGGGCCCCTGTGGACTCTCCGTGCACGAGATCCACGGGCTCGGGGGCAAGACGCGTGGGCCCCGTTCCCTTCCCTGGGGAGCGTGGTGTAGACGGAACGGAGCTGGAGGCAGCGGGCGGCTGCGGGGCATCTAGGTCATGTGATTCGTCTCCGGGGCGGGGACTCGGCTCTTTCCCTTTGCTCTCTCTGGGTGTGGAGTGGGCCCGGCGTGGTGGGGAGGGACGAGGGGCCTTCACCGTCCAGGACACCCACGGGCGGTGCGCTGAGGTCACGAGGTTGCTCTTGGGGCCAGGCTCGCGGCTCCTAGCCCAGGAAGCAAGCCGGCCCCACTTCAAATCCGAATTTCTGTGACGCTTCACCAAAGTCGTTGAACATGATGTCCACAATGGGCACTTGCTCCACCTTGGGGGTGTCGATTTCCAGAACGGTCTTCTGATACCCTTTCTTTGTCTGGGGGAGGGAAGAGAGGGGGATGCGGGTCAGCGGGGGCTCCGAGATGAACCAGCCATCCACGCCCGCCACGGCTCTGAAAACCCACCCACAGCAGGACGAGCCGTGGGGAGCAGGCAGCGCACCCCAAGACGTCCGCCTCACCCCACCCCCGTCCGCGAGGGGCACGGGAGCGCGCCTAAGGAGGCTGTGCAAGGGTCCGCAGCCCATTTGGACCCATGTCCCTTCCCCGCCAGGTGGCACATCCACACCAGGGACTCCTTGTTCGAAGATGAAGAAGTCTGAGAATTCCAAGACAGCGACAGCTGATCGCAGGCCCTCCCTGGGGCCATCAGCAGGCTGGGTCATGCTCGGAAGTGACAGGGATCTGCACTCACAAGTTCGAGGAGAGGGAACCTTACCCGTCATCAGAGGAGTACTGGGTAAACCGAGGTATGGAGGGGCAGGGCGAGCTTGGGGAAAGAGCACCTGCTGGGATGAGTCAGGCCCTCCCTTGCTCCGACCACCTGTTCCATCCCCATGAGCATCTGAGTTCACGCTCAGCACCGCCCTGGGGGACGTGAGCCCCACGGTTCCGATTTGGAGACTGAGCCCCAGGAAAGGGACAGAACTGCTCCGGGAGTGGTGTCGCCCTCTCCCGCCAGCCACACCTCCCAGAATACAGGGGGTGAGGTGCAGGTCCACCCCGGTCAGACAGCACCTACACCCAACCCTGAGCACCAGGACACTTGTCAGGGATGCACGGGCCCCGTCCCCCGTCAACTCCCCCAAGACGAGGGTCCCGGATCCTCATAGACACGGTCTGCCCACCTGTCTGGGACCAGCAGCCTTCTCCACCTCGCACTGGACCAGGCACATCCTCAGCTGGATCTGCCCCGGGAGGCCCTCCCTCCCGTCTGATCCCCAGCGAGGCAGGTCCAGCTGAGGGAGAAGGCAGTGCCTCCCGGGGCCTCGTTCCCCTCCCGTGGGACGGCATGGGTCTGTCCCTCTGGGGGAGGCCGTGACCATCACCTGGGTGACCACATAAAGCCCCCGGAGCCCTGCATGACCCTGGAGAGGCGCTCAGTAAGTCCAGCTGCTAGGAGGTGGCCTTCACTCTCCGGGTGGCAGCTTCCGCGACGGCCCCAGCCCCCATATACCCCACAGATCCCCCCCCGGGGGAGCCCACTCGGAGAGGAACGGCCCCTCACGAGGGCACCTTCATGTCACAGCAGCCCAGCAACCGCACGGCACCATTAGGGACAGACTGCGTGTGACCCCCAGATCCAGGTGGGGAAGCCTCAGCTTGGTGTGACCGAGTTGGGAGGCGGAGCCATTGGGAGCCAATTGGGTCACAGCGGAGTCTCATGAATGGGATTCGCGCCCCTTTAAGAAACAGCCGGGAAGCCAGCTCTGAACCCCACGTGAGGACACGTCGAGAAGGCGGCTGTCTGTAACCCGCGGGAGGGCCCGCACCAGAGCCCTTCAGCTGGCGCCCAGCTCAGACGTGCAGCCTCCAGGACCGTGAGAAACAACTGCCTGTTCTTGGTAAGTCCCTGGTCTGCACTGATTTGTGACGGCAGCTCAAGCAGACGGGGGGAGATGCTGGGCCACAGCCATCCAGCTAGGCTGCCCCCAGGGTCCCGGCCCTCGGAAACTGAGTCAAATGACAAATATTTGTTGCTTTAGGTGCTAACTTTGGGAGGTAATTTGTTACAAGCCACGGATAACTAACATGCTCTCTGCGGCTCATTTTTCTCAACTGGAGCTCCACGGAGGTGGAGACGATGGAAGGAAGCCTCACGGGGGCAGGGCTCCTGGCCAGGCCTCCACGCAGGCACCGAGCCTGGGAGAGACCTGCTCTGTGAGTTTCTAGACGTCGCCTCCTGAAGAGTCTCGCTGACCACGTGAACTTGTCCTCCCCACAGCCCTGCCTTAACGAGGGCACTCACTCCTACCCGCAGCAGGCCAGGCTGGAAATACTTTAAAGCCAGGACTCGCACGTAGGAGCCAATGTGTGTCCGCTCGGGAGCTCGTTAGCACTGCCGGCTCTGGCCCATCCCAGAGACGGGATTCAGGAGGCCTAGGGCGGATGCAGCGTCTGCGTGGTTTAGACGCATCTCGGGCAATTCTGACACACGTGGGTCACGGCCATCCCCTGAGCGACACTGTCTGAAGGACCTGCTCCTGCGGCCAGGAGCTCAAGGGCACAGATGCTACGAGCTTCCAACACAGGGGCCGCGGCCCGGCCTGGGGGAGCACGGCCAACTGAGCTGCCAGGGAAGGGGCTAAGGACCACTGCGGCCTTGTAGCTGCTGGGAAGCACTGAGTGGGCAGCAGGGCTGGACACAGGGTCCCCAGAGAGGATGCCCACCCATGCCCCTTCATGATGGAGCCCTGGGAGGAAGCTGAGCCCTCGCCCTCCCTCGGCCAGTCCAGCGAGGAGGGGCCAGAGTCCACCCTGCCTGCCCCAGCCCTATCCCCTCACCGGTCCGACCACCACCCAGCAGGGACTCAAGTGAGACGTCTGGCCTGGCCTCCCCTGGGTCTCTGCTGTCATGGGGAGCTGTGTGGCTTCGGCCACAGGCGGCCTGAGCCTCGCACGCCAGTGAGCTGGGCAGCCCAGCCTTCTCCTTCCCCACAGGGAGTGGGGCAAACAGGCCTTGGCAGGGCCAGCGCCCGTCTCTCCCACCCACGAGGGACGGCGGCGCGTGCTCAGCTGGCAGGGTGATTTCTCCCGGATTGATGGGGCCCCAGCGCTCCGATGATCAGAGCGCTTAGAGGGGGCATCTGTAAGCTGTAAGCCGCCGTGTGCACACCGCTCCATCACCCCGTTATCCCTGAGGCATAAATAACCATTATGGGCTGGCAATGGCCCCCGGGGGTGCGCAGAGCTGCACAAACAAGGGGATTTATGTGGCGTGGCTCCTTGGGCCTCCTGCCCGGTGATCTGTGCTTCTCCACAGGGCCGGCCCTGCTCAGTGGCCCACCCATCAGGCTACAGAGCCGCACCGCGCCAGCGTCCGAATCCCAGTGTCTTTGGCCCTTATTATTATTTTTTTAATAGAGTTATCTTATTTATTTTTGGCTGCATTGGGTCTTTGTTGCTACGCGCGGGCTTTCTCTAGTTGCAGTGAGCAGGGTCTACTCTTCGTTGCGGTGCGCGGGCTTCTCATTGCGGTGGCTTCTCTTGTTGCGGAGCACGGGCTCTAGGAGCGCGGGCTTCAGTAGTTGTGGCACGCAGGCTCAGTCGTTGTGGCTTGCGGCTCTAGAGCGTAGGCTCAGTAGTTGTGGCACACGGGCTTAGTTGCTCCGCGGCACGTGGGATCTTCCTGGACCAGGGCTCGAACCTGGGTCCCCTGCATTGGCAGGCGGATTCTTAACCACTGCACCACCAGGGAAGCCCTGGCCCTTATCACCATGTGAATCAAGCAGCCCCCGCCACCCCGCCGCCCCGGGGGAGGCAGCTAGCACGCACTCCTTCAGGCCTCCTGCAGGATTACCTGGGAGGGGTGTGACTTTTCAAACTGTGGCTGAACTTCTCGTGGACAGTGGAGTTGGGTGGGGTGAGCAGAGCGCTGACCGTTCCAGGCCGTTCTTCAGAAGCACCCCTATGCCCAACCCTCCCCCGAATCCCCTCCCCTGCCTGAAGGAACATGGGCCCACGTTCTCCATCGTCAGAATTATTCTGTTTAGAGCCATGATCTCTCCACCTCCTCGAAGGTAGCATCTTTTCCAGAAGTAAAAACGTCAAGCGCCAAATCCAGATATTCCCATGCTGCTAAGTCTTGCCTCTGCATTGGCGACGCCCAGAGGACCACTGCAGAGCTCAGAAATGACTGCCAGGATTCCTGGCGTCGGGGCAGAAATTTGGATCTGTGTTGCTGATTTTCTCAAGGAGAAGCTCACGGTCGGGATGTCCCATGGATCTCAGCTTCGGAGCTCCTGGGCAGCAGGGTTGGCTTCTTTGGGTGGAGGCGAAGGAGCCCGGTCCTTCCAGCCTTCTGAGCGATCCCCAAATCTTTGACTGTCCTTCCTGTAGGATGGCCATTTTGTTCCCCGGGGCGCCTGTGGCAATGTCTGGAGGAACTTCTGGTTGTCACAACTGTGTGGGTAGAGGATGTGGCTGGTCATGTCCAGGACTTCTGCTCAACATCCTACAATGCACAGGACCCTTCTACTCCCCTGCCACACCCACACACAACAAAGAATCATCCGACCCCAAAGGCTGAGAAACTCTGGTCTGGAACCAGGTTTTCTCTGCATGCCTTAGGGAGCAGAACAGGAATGACAGGTGGAAATAATGGGCAAGCGGGTTCCAGCTCATTTCTCAGAAGAGCTTTTCCTAACACTGAGACTTCAGAACCGTGGCCTGGGCTGACTCAGGAGGTAGTGAGCTCCCTGTTGATGGAGGCATTCAAGGTGCAGCTATGCCAGGAAGGGACTGCGGTGGGAAGAATGCTGGAGTGGGAATTAGGAGACTCAGCTCTGCCATACCCTGAGGGTCTTGGCAGGTCACTCACAAAATAAAGCGAAGACCCTGATCAGCGGTTCTCAGCCAGGAGTGGGCAGTGTTCCTCGTGCCTTGGGTACATGGATGCCGGTGATGTCCTGAAAGGCCCAAGCAATGGGCAGCTGCCCCAGATGCTGACAGCACACCCACGTCATCAGGAGACGTTGGGCCAGAGGGAGAGGACTTTGGATTGTAGGATGAAGGAAGGTCCGAGCTTGTCCTGTACCGGGAGCCTGCAGAGCCGGGAGGTCAGGTTCTGAGTTAGACAGCAGCACTGGAAACTTCTGGGCAGGGAGCTTCGAGAGGGAGAGGCACGGGGGCACTTGAATCTTCCCAGGAAGCTCTCAAGAGTGCAGGAGCCTTCTGAGATGCATTAGGGGGCCAGGAGCATCTGCCTTTTCACCCCAGTCGGTTCTTCACAAGATACATTTTCCCAGCATCCCTTCCAGGGAATGAATGGTCTCTCTTCCAGAAAACCAGTCTGCACCCTTTACCAGATGACACGTACGGGGTCACCCAGAGTGTTTCCCTTTCTGCCGTGGAAGCTGAGGAGCCCCAAGCCCGTCCCAGGCTCTGCCTCTGCTCTACGAGAGCCCCTGTTTCTCCTCACATCTCCACCTTGACTGTCTTTTTTTTTTTTTAAAGGGATTTTTAAAAAATTAATTCATTTATTTATTTTTAGCTGTGTTGGGTCTTCGTTTCTGTGCGAGGGCTTTCTCTAGTTGTGGCAAGTGGGGACCACTCTTCATCGCGGTGCACAGGCCTCTCACTGTCGCGGCCTCTCTTGTTGCGGAGCACAGGCGCCAGACGCGCAGGCTCAGCAGTTGTGGCTCACGGGCCCAGCTGCTCCACGGCATGTGGGATCTTCCCAGACCAGGGCTCAAACCCGTGTCCCCTGCATTGGCAGGCAGATTCTCAACCACTGCGCCACCAGGGAAGCCCCACCTTGACTGTCTTGTGCTCGTGAGCCCGTGTTGCCTGAAACAATCACAGGAACAGGGCTTCTTCTGGGGCTCGTGGCAGCTGAGCACGGCTCTGGGCTTTTTAGGCACGCTCCCCCTGGAACAGCCCTGTGACGTGGTGCTATTACCTCCGCTTGTAGAAGACAGACACGAGGGATGATTTTACTTGGTGCCGCACGACCTTCTGGGAGCAGTTTGGGGTTTGCGTCAGGAACGTGAACAAATGCTGGATGGCTGAGGCTTCCGGATGCTTCTGGATCCCTTTCCACAGGGAGCTGCATCCCTATCTGACCTTAAATAGGGACGAGTTCTGCACATTCCATGGGCAGGTCTGAAGGACTGACCCTCATCAGTCCCAGGGGCCAGGGCAGCATGGAGGGGAGGCCCAGCATTCCGAGGAGGCCGCCCTTCCGGGCACCCTGGCCCCATGCCTGCCCTACACTCACCTCTAGCCCCAAGGAATCCCTTGGGGGTTATAACTAGATCCTTTTGTAGGGAGAAGGACTGGAGCTTCCCACAGCTGAAGGGTCCGTCCCAGTCCAAGCGGGGCAGCCGGGGAGGAGGCAAGACGTGAACTTGGGTCCACCTGAGTCCTTCTCTCAGCGGCTACTAGCGACCCAGTGGGTCAGCCAGCACTGCCCTCCCGCTTTCCTGCCTGGCTGAGCCTGCCTTGCAGGACCATCCAGACACTCTGGCTTGGCCAAGTAGCCAGACCACCTCAGCAGGCCTTAGGGAGAACCCTCAGATCCCACACACGCCCCCAAAGCACAGGACAGGAATGCACAGCAGGGAAGATGGATGCACAGGCAGGAGCACCGTCTGCTCACAAGCACGCAGAGACAGCTCAGTGCCCGGTACACCTGCCCCTGGCTGGGGACACCTGTGACCAGCTCTGATACATGTCCTGGCCACTCTATATAACAAGGGTGTTGGAGCCAAGTGGCGAAACCTTCTGGAACCAGGAAGAACCAGAAGGGACTGCAGATGGTTCACTCAATGTGGAAATCCATGGGAAGGGCCCTGACCGGAACTGGGGCCTGGGAATTAGGGAAGAGCTTTCCCGACCTCAAGACCAGAGGCACAGTGCCTTCCAGAGGAGGGTGTCCACAGGCGCAGGCACCGCGAAACTGGCCCTGGACACTAAGTGGGGTGGACCCCCCATTAGCCCTGTCCCCAAGGGAGCCAGGCTGGGTGGGGGCCTCGGGCAGGGTCTCTGGGGAGCAGGTGGTGAGAGGCCGGGGGTCTGATGTCAGATGTGACACTAAGACCCGCAGAGGCGGTGCTTCCTGCTGACACCCCCATCTCCAGTCCTGGAAAGGCCACAGGAGGGACACGTCTGAGGGTTTCACCAGGACTGGGCCCTGTGCATGGCCCAGGACAGGAGGACGCAGCTCAGACCCGGGCTGCCCAGGGCAGATGCAGCCCCGGGAGGCACAGTCGAGGGGCTGACCCTGGCAAGCACAGGGGCCGGGGGCCAAAGAGTGAAGCAACCCCAGGCCTGACTGGCTTCTCGGGCCTGAGCAGAACGTCCTTCCCAGAGGGCGGCACAGGGTCCAGGGAGGTGACCCAGCAAGGGCTGGGGGTGTCACAAGGGTTGACACTGTCACCGCCCTCTGAGTCTGCAGGACACCTCCCAGCACGGCCACACTCCCAGGAGCAAACTCAGACTCAGCTCCGGCCATTCCCCAAAAAGTGGAGGCGTCTCAACTTCCGAATCGGACCAAGAACGCTCCATGTCACGCCAGGCACGGGATCAGGGACCCCGGTCGGCCTTTGCCATCAGATCTCAGCGTGGCCTTCCCGACCCCAGCTCCGTGGGAAGGTCCCCACTGCTGGCCTGGGGATTCCACGTCCACCAGCCACGGTCAGCGGCACTGTATCTGGGCCCTCGCTGCACCCAGGGCCCAGCACACGGTAGGTGCCCGAGAAGTTCGTGGTGACCGAATGAACTGCATGAGGCACCAACAGACACCGTCCCCCATCCCCACTCCCAGGCAGGGCAGTGGGCGACACTCACAGCACAGCCGTCCACCAGGGCGTGAATGTAGGGGCTGTTATCGTAGGACATCTCCTCGTCGTTGGAGCCCAGGAAGCGCATGGCCTTGTCGTAGCTGCCCGTGGCGGCGTCCTGCCAGGCGACCGACTGGTAGCAGTTATAGGTGATGTTTTGGTGGGCGGAGGCGCTGAGCAGCCGCAGGAAGGTCATCTGGACCACGCCCACGGGGTTGCCCTCAGTGTCCACGTAGGAGAGCTGCAGGGGGACAAGAAGGGGCGCTCAGCAGGGAGGGGACACACGGCTGCGCAAAGCCCCTCGTCCACACGGCCGGGGCTTCCAGAGCTTCAGCCACTCGCTGTCTCCTCTGGACCGTGGGCCACGCCAAGAGCCCCATCTGGAAACCTGCTGCACGCCCAGGCCCCGGGCCCCAGGCCAGCATGCACTGGGCTCTCTGGGGGGTTCCCTGGAACACTGTGAACCACGCCTCATTCCTTTCAGGGACCTAGATAACCCACCCACTCCACTTTACCTGGTTGGTCCCTACTCAGCCTCCAGGGTTCAACTCATGTGCCTCTGCCTCCAGGAAGCCTGCCGGGGTTAGGTGCCCTCGCCCACCTTGGCCTGGCTCAGTGTCCATCTTTCCTACTGGCTGTGAGGCCCTCCACACGAGCACTGGACTCCTGTGTCAGAGGCACCTGGGGCCTGGTCTGCAGCCCTCCCTGGACCGTGAGTACCCTGAGGGCATGGGCTTGGCATGTACATCCCTGTCACTGTGCCCCAATGCCGGAGAAAAGAAGGTGCTCATTAGATCATGCTAATACATGAAAACCACTGGCTGATCTCTGTGACGTGCAAGGACCTGGCTGGGGCCATGAGAATTGGAGACAGAAAGGGCAGGTGGCTTTGGGGAGGAAGGGGCCTGAGGCATGGGGTCTTGGCCAGCAGACAGGAAGGCCGGCCTGTGAGAGGGTCACAGGACATGTGGCCAAGAGCCAGAAGCCTGGAGGGACCAGGCACCATCATGGAGGCACGGGGGAGAGGCCATTCTTGCCCCGTCCCGGGCATGGAATCCAGCAGAAAGCAGAGTGGGCCGTGCTGTGGCCTGGGGTGGTCAGCCCACACTGAGCGGGCAGTCCAGGGCTCTCTGGTGGCAGGAGCCTTGCTGAAAGCCCCGCTCTCTGCCAGCAAACCCAGGGCAGCACCCTGGAGAGAGCATTGGTTCTCAAGTGGCTTCTCAGCGTCACAGGTTGAATGCACGCTGGGCTGAGAGCTCAGCCGGGCGCGGGCCAGTGCCAGGCGTCCCGAGAGACAGATCAGTTTCTGCGTCTTCTAAACTGCAGCTTTTTGAGCTGCTGGACACAGCAGGGGCGGGGACAGTCCTTAGCCCCCGGGACGAGGCGGGTCTCTGCTCTCCCTGAAGGCCCTCAGCGTGAGAGGCCAGGCTCTCCTCACACACCCAGCAGAGCAGGCTTGGCCCATCACGTCTCCCCGTCAGACGATGCACAGACGGACGTCAGGATCTGAGACCCGCGTTTCCCCTCCCAGCACACGGCCACTACCCCGCCACTCTGTCTCGGACCCTAGCCCCCAGCCTACCCTCAACGAGCCGTCCTGAACACACGAGGGAGAATTTAAGCTGATGTTGTGCACGTATGTATAGAGACATCTATACAGTTAGAGCCGAAGGCAGTGAGCCAGGCCTGGGATCCTGCCCTTCCCGGTGGAGCGGGGGGAGCGCAGAGCTGCTGGTCAGCTCCCCACACAGCCACCAGACACCGACTTCCAGCCGGACCTTGAGGAGAGAGAGTGGATACCAACCGCAGTCGGGGCCGTCGGGTGCTCCTCCTGGACGCAAGGCGACTGACTGGAGGAAGGACGCATGCAGAGAGAGAGGTGGGCAGTGCTGGACGCAGAAGGACCTGAAGCCCCCAGTGCCGGGCAGGCGGAGGAGGACCAGGCACGGCCAAGCCCCGCCACGAGGCCCCACCCTCCTGGGGGGAAGCAGCTCTGCAGTATCACCTTCACGTGGGATGCCCAGGGCAGCCAGCCCAGAAAAGCACCTCTTTCTTCAGGGAGGGACCTGTATTTACGCCCTGTCCACTCTGATGGTCACAGGCTGCTAGAAATGATGCAGCAGGAAACCGCCAAAGACGAGCTGATGTTTCCCCTAGACTGACCCTTCACCTCCATCCTTGGTCAACTGTCTGGGAAACAGGACCCAAGCAGCGGGCAGGCTCTGGGCTGGCGGCTGAAAGTGGGTATTCTCTACCCGCTTCCACAGAGCAAGGGGGTGGGTGTGCGGGGCCCTGTCTGGAGAAGGCCACCAGCACGGCTGCAGAAAGGACCACGGCCCCGGCTCCTCCTGACTCCTGCGCCCCCCGACCCTCTATCCACCCGGCTCAAGGGCCCCGGGCACTGCCTCCCCGAGTGGGCGTCCACTTCAGGTCCTTCTGCCTGCAGTGGCTCCTTCCCAAGGACAGCACCGAGGAGGTGAAGGAGAGGAGAAACAGCAGGAGAAAAAGGGGGCAAGGGTGCCGGAGGTCCCCACACAAAGACGAGAGGAAGTCCCCAGACGTGGCAAGGTGAGCACAAACCTCCAGTGTCTGGAAAGAGCCGCAGTGACTGGGAATCAAGGACACGGGCCGTGAGATATTAACTGAGCACAGAGCACCTCCGGGCCTAGGAACGGGGGGTCCCCAAGTGCAGCGGGCAGAGGCCGCTGGAAGGCCCTACTCTGAGTCCTGGGGGAACGTGGCCCTGGGACCCCCCGGGGAGCCAACTGAGGGCAGGGAGTTGGGCCCGAAGTCGTGGACCCGAGACCTGGCTTCTGAGTGGGAAGGACGTCCTTCAGGGATGGCCCAGGTGGGACACGCGCCGAAGGGTGGACGCAGGAAGCAAAGGGGGCTCTCGGGGACCGGCAACGCGGCCACGTCTGGAACCTAGTCCTTGAACTTGCCGGGAAGGGAGCACAGAACTCTTGCACTTGATTCCGGAAACGGGCCCAAATCAAACTCCTGAGATGTTTGGGGAAAACACCCTGCTGCGTGGAAGCAGTCGCTGGCCCCACATGACCGGGTCCCAATGGCCTCGGCCTCTATGCCGGCTAGAAAAGCATCACATCCAGATCTTTAGAGGGATGCCAGTTGCCTTTCACCTCCGGGATGGCCTATGTAAGACCGGCTCCCCAGAAGTTAACACAGGGGCCAGCATGGTCGTGTGCGATGCAGCAGAGAAGCCCAGGGTCCCATGGGCAACCGGAATGGCCCCTCGGCCCCCAGCCACAGCAGGGGCAGGGCACGAGGAGGACGGATCCGGGAAAGAACTGGATGGTTTAATGGTCCAGGACCCACTTCATCCAAGCTGCCTGCTACGACTTAGCAAAATAAACCCTCCACTCCTGGTGTCTCTGGTCTCAATTCCTGGCGGCACCCAGCTGGGGCTCTGAATGCCAGCTTCGGGTCCTCCACCTGAAGAGACAACCATCCAGCTGCCTCCGGCTAAAGTGAAGCCTCGTCAGGGTGGCAGGAGGGGCTGGCCTGAGTCTGGCGGTCCCGGCCGTGGAGCAGTTTGGCCAAAGGGCAGGAGCAGGTGCGGCGCTGGGGGCGATTAGTCCCATGCAGAGCCGAGCCAGGCCGTGCCGCAAGCAGGCAGCCCCGCGGCCACTTACCAGGGACCCGCGCTTGTACTGACTGTACCAGGTGGAGGGCTGCTCTTTGGGCCAGCGGGCCATTTTACTCTGCAAGATACGAAACGGGTGGGTTTAACCGACACTGCACACACGTCGGAGGCCGTCTTACCAGTTTGCCACGCTTGAATTCACTGAACCAGGAACCCGGGTTTTCTTTGGGCCAAGAAGTGATTCTGGCCTAAACATCGAGGCGGGAGGTGGGGAGGGAGAGAAACAGAGAGAACGACAGTGTTACTTCCGCCTTCACGAGAAATGCTCCCACGTCCTGCAAACACGCCTTCTCCCCGCCCAAGCGGGCCTGCGTCCTGCCCTCATGGAGATGCGAGACAGACGGCCTCCTGCGAGAAGATCCCTTAGGTGCACCTAACTAACTCCCCCAGAGCTGGGCGCTCACTCCAGGACGGACCCATGACCGCAACTGGGATGGGGGAGCCCTGGTGCTTTCCAGGCGCGAACACCTGCTTCACGTGCAGGGTCAGAAGCGTCTGCATCGGATCAGTTCTGTGTATCCAGCACCTAGGATAGAGCCTGGCACTTGGTGACTGCAGAAAAATGCTCGTGGAGTGAATTAATGAAGGGGTGAACGGGCGATTCTCACTCATCTCGCCCAGATGACGACAGTAATGATAATAAGACCATTTACTACTGATAGGCTGAGAGCAGACAGGTGGGCATTCTCTGATTCGAGCCCCTGATCTGGGGGCGTGGCTCCATCTCCAAGGCCTCTACCTGCGGACGGAGTGGGCAGGAGACCCTACCGAGGTCCAGCTGGGTGTGAGGTATGCGTGTGTGTTTCTGCATAGGGTGTGTGTGTATGTGGTGTGTGTGAGTGTGGTGTACAATGGTGTGTGTGTAGTGTGCGTGCTGAGCGTGTGGTGGGGCTTTCTCTTTGGGGAGAGTGCCCACAGGTCCAGCCTGTTCCCAGCCGTCCCTCCGGTGCTCCGCCTGGGCGCCAGGTCCCGTTCCCCATCCCCTGGCGTCTCCTCTGAGCTGGCCTCGTGCAGGGGAGCCTGAGAAGCGGCCCCACTGGAGGAGGAGCAAGTCCAGCCTGCCCCCCGCCCCTCGGGACTCTCCCCTCTGGTTCCAAACCTGCCGCTGTCAGCGCTGGGCTCGAAAAGCACGAAGACCGCCTCCTCCCAGAGCAGGACCAGAGGCGTGGGCAGGTGGGCGCCTCGCCCAGACTTCTGCCCTCCATCCCCATCCCTTCCGCCACCAAGGGGGCCCTGCAACCCGGGAGACTGGGCAGAATGCCTCAACCCGCCCGAGGCTCCAGCCCGTGGGGCCCTGGCGGTCAGCACAGGTGCAGAGGAAAGGCAAGGAGCAGCGGGGGTCACTCGGCGCCCCAAGCCCACCGTCCGCCTGGCTCCACCACCAGCGAGGGCTCCTGGGGGCCGTCCTACTGGTCCTCCAGCAGCGAGGCCGTTTGCAGAGGACAGACAGCAACGAAAGGATGCGAGGCAGCATTTTCCCACTGGAATTTCCTCCTGGGCCTCTGCCAGATGCAAGGGTCCTGAGGTTTGAATTTCCTTGTGAACCACAGGGGTCTTGTTGCCAGGGGCGTGGTTTCCCAGGGATTTAAAATCCCAGGTAGGGAGAGCGTGAACATGAAACAGGGGTCCCCAAGGCATCCACGACAGTGCAGTGCCCCTGTTCCTGCCGGCCCACAGGAGTGCCGGAGCTCCCCTCGGGGACAGTGAAATTTAGGGAGAGGGCACCTCTCCCTCCAGAGGAAATGGCTCTGGGCGCTGAGGCAGCTGGGAAGCTGAGGACCACAGGTTGCCCGACTCCTGCTGTGCCCAACCCTGAACCTGCAAGGTACCAGGGCTGCGGCTCCAGGAACCCACTGCCCTCGGTGTGCGGCACGGGATGGGGAGCCGTCGGGGCGGGACATTACGGAGGGGGGTCTGTCCAGGCAGATGCAAAGGGCACTGCGGCCAAAGTCTCCACCATCTGCCCAGGTAGAGACCTCACCCCCCTTCCTCACCTGTCCTGGGCCACAGTGGGCCTGGCCTCCAACGCGTGCTTGACAGAAAGCAGCACACACCTGCCACACACGCCTGTCCCTGCACGCCACCCGCATGCCATCCACATGCCATCCACGTGCTATTCACACGCCACCCACACGCCATCCACGTGCCATTCACATGCCACCCACACGCCACCCGCATGCCACCCACACGCCACCCGCACGCCATCCACCCGCCACCCGCACGCCATCCACACGCCACCCACACGCCATCCACACGCCACCCACGTGCCATCCACGTGCCATCCACACGCCACCCGCATGCCAACCACACACCACCCGCAAGCCACCCACACGCCATCCGCATGCCACCCGCATGCCACCCACACGCCATCCACCAGCCACCCACACACTACTGCACACCACCTGCACACCCATCCACACACACTGGTTCACACCCTTCCGCACACACAGAGACCCCACCCCAGAGGCGAGGACGCTGAAAGACCACAGAGGTGACTCAGATCGACACCCCATAAAATCTCCATGGATCAGAACCTCGCTAAACAGACTGTAAAGGAATGCATGGCACTCAGGAGTGACTACCCAGGAAGCTGACACTAAGAATTTCAGCAAACACCAGCTTCTAAAAGACATATTTGGGTCACTTTCACTCCCCAAATCCTTCCATGGATTTCAGGTTGCTCTGAGGTCAGAACTGTAGGGTCATTTTAGGAAGGATGTGACCAACCAGTGGTGGAAATCCCAGCCCCGGGTGGGGGGGTAGGGGGAAGATAGCCACGCGCCAACCACCCCTTCCACTTCCACAAATGAGGCTGCACTAAGCCCGCCCCATTGCTAGAAATTTCTTCCTAAGGCAAATTCAAGGCTACTTCTGGGGGAAAAGCCTTGATTTTAGATCTGGCCAGTTTCTGGTTTTCATCCTTAAAGCTGCATGCATGTGAACTATCTGGAGCCCTGGCCCGGCCCCAGCAGGAGAGGAGGCGATGGAGGCAGGTACTCACCCCCTCGGACTTCTTGTCGGGGAAGACGCACGTCGACCCCCCGGCTGTGAAGTTGCAGTAGACTTTGAAGGAGTCTCTGGAGCAGCCTTGGTTCGGATCCACCCAGTATTCACCTGGATCGCAGGGTTAGGGTTGGGGTTAGGGAGGGAGGCGGGTCGTGAGAGCTGCTCCTTGGACGGTTCCAGAAGCAGCTGCCACATCTCAGTCCAGCAGTGACAGGGCACAGCCCAGGCACGTGCCGCAGCACAGCCCTTTCTGGGCTTTGCCCAATGGCATCCTGCTGCTCCTGCGGGGCCCACGGAGCGACAGGGACAGCCTCATCATCAAGAGCACAGCTGGAGCGTGAGGCCCCCGGGGTCCAAGCTCTGGGGACCCGGGAGGGTGGCTCTGCCTGCTGGCGGGTGGATGGGAACCCAGAGGTGCTCCGGGAAAACTCCTAGAAGTTCGCGTTCTTAGGATCAGAGTCAACTGGAACCACAGGCACCCCTTAGATCTTGCAGAAGAGTTCATCCTTCCCAGAGCAAGCCACTGTGATCTTATTTTCTAGTAGGTAGGTAGTGCTTGGTTATTAATGGTGAGAATGGGACTGATTTGCATTTTTATCATATTCTGGAGTCTAAATAGTGCTTCCCCAAGTACAACATCCAATACCAGCATGAGGACTCTTATTACCACTGACAGCAGCTGCGGCCAACATCACGTCAGGCCCAAAGCATTTCATACGTTGTATACACGTCCTCTGATAGGTATGTGTTTTAATTCCCATTTTATAGATGGGGATCATGGGACCCCGGGTAGAGCAGGTTACCTGCCAGACAGTGGCTAAGATTAGACCAGACCCCGGCTCTGTGTGACCTCACAGCCTTGACCTCTTGCCCCGGCCTCCCAGGACGGCTTCCCCTCCTACTATGATGCCTCATCAGGTGACAAGAGGGAGATGCCCCTGCATCCCCACTGCACGGACGGGGACCTGAGGCCGAGCGAGGTGCGTGCCCGCCCAGGCCTGGGTCCCTCCCGCCACACCGGCTGCTCAGCCCCGACCCCTCTGTCGGTCCCCGGGCCCACGGTTGCCCTACCGTCGGGGAAGTCAGGGTGGCAGAGCTGAAGGTCTTTGCAGGTGCGCGCGGGGTTCTGCTGCGTGCCCAGGGGCCGCTTCATCTGCTCGATCTCCAGCTTCAGGGAGTTGAGGGAGCCGAAGATCTCCTCCATGCCGTCCGCGTAGTCCATGTACTGCTCGCCCTCCCCGTCGTCCATCAGCTGGCTGGCGTCGATGTTCCGCCGCGTCCTGGATGCCTGGATCGGCAGGGGCTGGATGACCTCGCCTGGGGGGCCCTGGGTGTGGAAGAGGGACAGTGATGGGTGGGAGAGGACGAGGCGGCCCCCGGGTGGCGGCAGGGCCGGGACCACCAGGGCTGCACCTGCAGGGTCCTGGGCCGCAGACACCGGCCCCTCTTAGTAGTACAGTCTTCTTCCCTTTTCTCTGTCTCTGGAACATTCCACACCCATCCCTCGGGGCCTCGTCTAGGGCTGCCTGCTCCTGCCACACACACACATGCGTGCACACGTGTGCACACAGAGGCACCTGGGCACACACGCGCACGCACACACACACACACAAACCCTCCCCCTTCCTCTCTCCTCAACCAGACCTCCGAGGCGGAGGCGCCCTGGGCTGACCTGTGTCCCAGGGAAGCGGACAGGCCCCGCTCCGCCACACACGTTTCGTTAACGCTTTGGGACTAAACCACACAAACAGATGCTTCCACGATTCCCTCGGTGTCAGGAGAACCCCCACCTGGCTCCCAAGCCCTCAAGGGCTACTCACCGGCAGACCAGGGGGTCCTGGCTGGCCTGCTTCACCCTTCGGGCCAGTTGGACCCTGGGGAAAACAAAAAGAGAACCAACCTTGGTCACTGAGGCCTGATGTGACTTGAGTCCACCTTGAGGTCTAGAATGATCCCCGGAAACAGGTGGAGAAGGTGGAGGGACAAACCTAACACGCTGGGGCCCCTTCCCAGTCCCAGATGTGACAACTGGACACCCCAAGGAGGGGACTTAGGGGGACAGAGCCCTTTCTGCAAGGCAGGGAGCCTCGGCCTGAGATGGCTCAGGGTAGAGGTGAGCTCAGGGCAGCCCAGCCACAGAGGAGGGGTGTGAACGACCGGCCCCACGAGTCAAGGGGGAAGGGGGACCCCAGGGTGGTTCTCATCCAAGGGGATGCACATCCCTCCCCCGGGTGGCACGGGCCGGTCAGGGGCAACACCACTTACTGAGGATCCCTTAGCACCTTTTGGACCAGGAGGGCCCTGCGGAGAGAGGGGCAGAGCGTCAGCTGGTGGGCGGTCCCTTCCCCTCCCGGCACCAGCCTGCTCTTCACGCCCTCCTTGCGCCCGTGTCCCCCCTCCAAGAGTCTACACTTGTACTTGCTTGACAGGGGAGGTGGGCAGGGGCAGGCGCTCACCCACACAGAGGCCAGGAGGGTCCCGAGTGCCCCGGGTCAGCCTCCCACCCGTCCCAGCAGGGAAATCACAGCTCAGGCAGCCAGAGTCAGACGTGACAAGTGTGTGCTGGCCTCAGAGGCCCTGACACAGAGCCGCTCCAGCCCTCGCAGCAGCCCACAGCAGGGGCCAGCATTGGACCAGCCGGGGCCACCTTGGGCCACGTGCACCCGGGCCCAGGTGGGGCTTGGAGGCTGACTGGTTTCAGGCGAGAAAAGACTCAAGGCCGGAGGATGTCTTTGCAGTCCTGGGTCTCCCAGCTGCCTTGTCGGGGGGCCCAGGCTGGTGACTAGAAGACGGGACCCCAACTCCTCACGTCCGGGCCAGGCTGGCCCTGCTCATACTGACGGGGAGGGTGGGGGGCCAGCCACCGTCTTCGCCGCCCCCAAAGTGCCTACCGTGGACTGTCCACACGCCCTACAATGCCTGGAGACAGAGGCTCCCCCCTTCTCCTCCCCAGCCTGAAACCAGAGCCCAGTGACCCCACTACCTTGTTTCCACTGCTCGGGACGCGGATGTGAATTAATGAGCAGATCAACCTGTGGTGCGGGGCACCAGGTCCATCTCGGCTGTGGCCCAACCCCAGGGGGTCCCATGGCTTCCCTGTAACTCTGAGGCCCATCCCCCCACTCTCCCAGGACAACCCAGGGAGCCGCGCGCCCCTCCCAGATACGCACCGGCAAGCCAGGGGGGCCCGGGGGGCCAATCGGGCCCGAAGGACCAGTGATACCCTGAAAGGAGCAGAAACGCGGTCATCAGTGCTTGGATCAGGAGGCAGCTTGTCCTGCACCCACGCCCCTCGGTTCTCGTTGGCCTCTTCCCCCAACACGGGCCGGCCACGTGCGAGGGGAGCCCTCGCTCCCTGCTGGGCCCGGCGGGGGGCCTGAACACCTGCTGTGAGGCTGAGCACCCCGGCGCTGCCCCCCGCAGGGCCGCGGGGAGGTGGCCGAGTGTGAACGCTTCCTTCTAATGTTCTAATGTGAACCGTCCCTGCCTGGTCCCCTCTGGCTGCTTTCGGCTCCCAAAGCAGGGGCCCCGGGGCAGGGGGCGGCAAGTGTCCCGGGGTCCTGTCTGTGCTGTCTGTCCATCCAGCCTCCCAGTGGCTTTTCCCACACGTGGAGTTTGCAGCCTCTGAGCCGACCCTCTCTCCAGGTCTCGGTGCCACGGGGAGACACCGTGGACGAGGCTGGGCTGGGGGACGCCCTCCCACGAGCTTCCGCCCCGCCTCCAGCCCTGTCTCGGGCGTCCTGTCCTCTTGCAGGTCAGGTGCAGGCCAAGGTGGGCAAAGCACAGGGGCACGTGTGAGCCTGTCACAGCTGGCTTGGGGAGCGGTCATTCACAGGCTGGAGTGCGGCCCCGTGGCCCTGACATGGGGATGGAAAGACCGGCCTGCCAGGGCCCTCCGCCCCCTGCCTCCACTCGCTCCCCGCCTCTCCTGGCCATGGAATCCACTGCCAGAGGCTCCCAGGTGCAGGACAGGCGAAACTTGCAGGCTAAGGTTTCCTTGGCTGTGGTTTCCTGGGGGCTTCAAACTCCAATGAGCTCCAGGGGTTCCCAGGGAAGTCTAGGGTCAGGTGTGCATATATGGGGTCAAGGTGGGAGCGAGGATGTGGCTGAGTATCGCCAGTGACCTCCTGGACAATTAGCTGGGTCAAAGGGTCTTGCACAGAGTGGGGGGAAATGACCTTCACTTCGGAGGTCACCAGGACCATGAGGGCTAATGAGGGCCCGGGCTGGGCTCCAGTTCTGCCCCAGGTTGCCGTCACCTGGGCAAGCCCATCCCCTCAGCCGTTCCCATCTTGATTTGGTGGACGTGGGGACGTCCTTCCGGCTCTAAGGAACCTCGGGTCTTTGGACACAGAGCCAGCATCCCACGCACCTGTTCTCCCTTAGGGCCAGAGGAGCCCTGGGGGCCGGGGAGACCGCGGTCACCCTTTTCTCCCTGTTCACCCGGAGGTCCGATGAGCCCGATCAAGCCTGGATGTCCCTGTGGGAAAATGAAGGGGCATTTGCGGTGGCAACACCTCACGTCCAGCCACGTGGGCCAGCGAGACGTGGCAGCGCATCTTTGCCTTGGGGGCTGACTGGAATGGACACAGGCCCAGGGCAGGTGCCGTCCACGGGGCCTCGCAGGCCCCCGACTGAGGGCAGGGGCCAGGTCTCCAAGTCACATGGATCTGTTCTCTTCGTGTCCTCACCCTGAGCACATGATAAACGGGGGGGAATCGCTGAGTTTGAAACCACGGGTACCTGAGGGGCCTGAGTTTCAACCACAGAGTCCCCTGGAGCCCCATCTCACCTTTTCCCCTTTGGGTCCAGAGTCTCCTTTGAGGCCAGGGAGTCCTGGGGGACCCTGCGGGGGAGGCAGCGGGATCAGAATTCTCATTCCCAATCCCGCCCTCCGCCACCACTGGGGGCTCCTCGGGAGCATAGCCGTGACTCACCATGGGGCCGGGGGGTCCATCGGGGCCTGGGGCTCCTGGGAGACCTTGTTCACCCTGAAACACAGTGGACCCTCCATGTGAGCCCCGCCCTGGCCATCCCCGTTCCCGTCCCCATGCCTGCTCCCCTCCCTCTGTAGCCGCGCCCCCCACAGGCCTGCCCAGGAGCCACTCACCACAGGGCCAGGGATCCCTCGCAGGCCATCGGGCCCGGGCTTCCCAGGGGCCCCCTGGGGGCCAATGGGGCCAGTCTTCCCAGGAGGGCCTTCCAAGCCGGCTTCTCCCTGCAGGGCACCAAGGAGGACACGGTGAGACCCCAATGCTTGAGGCTCCCGTCACCCCAGCCCACATCCGCTGCTCAGAAACCCCAAGGAGCCTTGGAGAGAACCCCAGATGCCCCCAGATATCCAGGGGCTGCCCCTGATTCTCCACATTCCTTATCGAGGCCGCCCTGCCCAATCCTCCATCCACCAACGTCCACAGTCAACTGTGCTCCCAGCCTCCCAGCTGTCAAGGCCAAAACGGCAGTTATGGCTGGCGCGGAACTCCTGGTGGGCACGGCCGCCATGTCCTGAGCAGAGGTGGGGCTGGACGAGTTCCATCACTGTCTCAGGTAATGCGGGAGCACCTCTGAGAAGAGGCCCCGCCCAGCACCTCCCGGGGGGGAACGGCCTCGAGGGCTCTGGGCACAGGGCTGCACCCTAACCTCACTGCACGGGCACCCCACCCTCTCCTCAGCCCTACGTGGGCACCGTCACCATCTCTGCTTCGCAGGCAAGGCAGCTGAGGCCTGGCCAGGCCAACACCAGGCCCGAGGGCACCCAGCACTGGCCTCCCCCCCTCAGGCCGGCGGGGCAGACAGAATGTAACAGCAGAGCCGGGGACCCCAGACCCAGAGGCGCAGCCAGCCCGCCTCCCTCTGAGCCTGACCTGCCCCTCTCCGCATGTCCACATGTGTGTCCAGTCCCCACCCTTGCGGCCACCATGCCCTCGGCACGCTCTGTCAGGTCTATGCATGGTCACGGTCATGACCACAGCCGGGCTGAAAAGCACTTACCTTAGCTCCTTTCTCTCCCTGCCTGCCTTCGGGACCTATGGGGCCAGGCGGACCCTGGAAGGAGCAAGAGGCGACATGTGACAAGTGGGTCCGCAGAAGCTCAGTGAGAAGCTGAGGAGGGGGCGTGGAGGTCACTCCCAGGCCCTTAGCACGAGGCCCAGGGTCTCCACGTCCAGAAAAGGCCCCTGGTCAGGCTGCGGAGAGGGCACTCCAGCAGCCTCCTTTCCTGGCTGCACACCAAGCGGCCAAGTTTATTGCAGCCCCAGAGAAAGACTGGATTACTCAGTTAGCTTGTTCTGACTTTTCCAAAGGTCTGACCCAGGGGAAAAGGGGTTTTTTCAGCTCCATGAGTGTTTTTCTCCCGTTATTGATGGTGTCAGCAGTGGGCTCATCCTAAATGGAGCGGAGCATCGACCTAGTGGGTCTGCGATTTGATGATGAAGCAGGAAGCTGAGCAGGGAATGCACTTCAGACAGAAGCACTTTCCTCCCCCAGCTGCCTAGGGCCCCAGGGTCCAAGCCGGGGCGGGGGAGGGGCACGCTTCATTCAGGAGGTTGACGGGCAAGGGCGCCCTGCAGCGTCACTTACCCTTTTTCCCGGAGGCCCAGATGGACCTGGTTCACCAGTAGGGCCCGGGGATCCCTGGTGTCGGAGAAAGAACAGAGCATTTAGGAACCAGGGACAGTGAAGCTAAGACGTAGCAGGGCTGGGTGGGTCTGAGGCTAAGAAAAACGCAGAGTTTTCAGTCTGCTTTGTCCTCGGCCAGCCCTGAAACTGCCTGTCTCTCCTTTTGCAGAATCAGCCCTAAGTGGAGGTGGTCCTGGAATCCTCTGCTCTGACCTCTACGTTCAGCCCGTGGGCTGCAGCGGCGTAGGGGACCCGCCTGCCACCTGCAGCTCTGCTACATTTGGGGAACGTTCCCACCACGCCTGCCAGCACCCCTTCTGCAGAAGTGGACCCCGAGGCACAGGGAGGGCAGGTGTTGTCCTGGGTCACCGGCTAGGAAGCGGTAGAACAGCAGACATCTCTCCAGGGGAACTGGCCCCGGAGCCGGTGTCCCTAAGCTTTCTGAGCTCGAAGCAACGTTTCAGAAAACTTGACATCAGGTGAGAGGCAACGTCTAATGTGAGCTCAGCTCCGGGGGCTGATGTGGAAAGAGCCTTTGGAGGAGAGCATCCGACTCCAATCGGGCAGAAACAGGTAATCCTGATGTTCCGGGGTGGGCTTCTCGGGGGCGTCGAGGACGCCAGGCTCTGTGCGCAGAACCACTGTCGGGACTGTGTGCGCATTTCCCCTTCTGGGAGGAGGGTCCCCAGCTTTCAAGGTTCCTCAGAGGGAGCTCTCGGCCCCCCTGTGGTGGTTGAATCACTATTCTAAGGTAACTGGGTGTAGGTTTTTCTCAGAAATGAACAAAGCAACTTGTAAACCCCAAGCCCTGACACCTCCCCCAGGAGCTGCGTCAGGGTCCTTAGAGGTCCTGGGCGGACTCACCGTTTGTCCGGATTCACCGTCATCTCCTTTGTCACCAGGGGGACCGTCTTGACCCTGTGGGGCCAAAAGCAAGTTCCTTCTGCCTCCTGGATGGCACCCGAGTTCAGGCACCAACACACAACGCGTCCCCAAGTCCTCACCCAAAAATCAAATTCCATCCCAGAGGTGCTGGCGCCTAGGGCGCTCAGAAGTGGGAAAGGAGAGTCCTAACAGAACTAGAAAGGAAAAAATGGGGCCAGCAATGCGGGTCATGGGCTGTGGGGACCCAGGGGCTCTGCCACCTTGAGCACCTACCGCAGGGCCAGGCTCTCCGGGGGGACCGGGATCTCCGGGAAAACCGACCGGGCCCTGAAACAGAGGAAGAGAGGCATTGGGGCCCTCAGCAACCCGGCCTGGAGTGCGCTGCCCTGCGTGGCTGCATCCAGACTGCTGCCCAGCGCTGTCCAGCCCCAGAGCATCCCACTAGCTCTGACACCTCGGTGCCCTTCACAGCAAGAAGGCCTTTCCAGAACATCCTCTCACGTGAGCCACACAAGCCTGAAAGCAAGCAGTGCGGGCCAGCCCTCTTGACTTCTGGAGGCCCTCAAAGGGTAGGCTCGTGCCCCCACTTTTGTTCCCGGAGCCCCCGGCTGACACTGGAACCTGGACCTTTAACCTCTAGAAGGCGCTGCTCTGCAGACCCTCCTGATGTAAAGCCGGGGCGGGCTGCAGGAGGGGAGAGGGGCCACACAGAGCCTGTTCCATCCAGAAAGCTGCCTGGTCCACAGACATGGCCTCCGAGGTGTCCCCCTCGTCCCACGTCTCCCCTCTCCCACCTCCACTGTTCTGGTTCAGTAGCTGGTGTGGAAACCTCTACACCTTAGGAAATCACCCCAAGACCAGCGATGGTACGGCAGCCTCAGCGCACTGCCCGTGAGTGAGGATGATCTAGGGGCCCCTTGGCATCTCCCAGGTACTCACGGGGCTGCCTTTGGGACCGTCGTCTCCGGGAGGGCCCTTGGGTCCAGGGGGTCCAGCAGCACCAGAAGGGCCCGACTCACCCTTCTCTCCCCTTTCGCCTTTGGGTCCCTGCGGGGGAAAGGCGGGGACCTGTTCCCAGAGCCAGCCTTGCGGTTGCCTCGAGCAAGAAGCGGGCTGGAGGTGTGTTCCTCACCGGCATCGGGTGGGAAGGGAGCACCCTGCCTGTGGCCGGGCCTTGGCCCCTGTGGGTGCCAGCAGCTTCCTGAGCTCCGCCAACCCTCAGCAGCTCCCTGGGGGAGTCTGGCTCCCCTGGGGCCGTGAGGGGGCCTGAGTAGCCCACGGGCTTCCCGGGGCCTCTGAGGCCGACACTCGGCTTCTAGGTGGGCAGGGTTGACTCCTGACGAGACAGCAGGCAGCGTGGACCCCGAGGGGCTGCAGGGACCCAGGCTGCCCACCCACTCAGTGGTCCTCAGGTGGAGGGAGCCCGGGAGACCTCTGTCCACCAGCCGTCTCCTGGGCCGGAGGGCCGCCCTCAGGGGGGCCTCAAGAGACGGCTCATCCGACCTGCGAATGTCTGCATGTTCCAGACAGAGCGGGAGCCTCCCACCCAGGACCCATCCACGCCACATCCCCCTCCCCCCCAAAGCCCACCCACTCACCGGGGGGCCCCCTTCGCCGGGAAGGCCAGGCTCTCCAGCTTCGCCGGGCTCACCCTAAGGAGGAAACGTGATGTGATTACAGCAGCGATGAGGACAGTGGTTCCAGCGTCAGGCATTTAGCGAGTCGTCCCTGACATTGGGCTGGGGGAGGGGGGGAGGGTAGGGGGCCGGGGGTGAGCCGCAGTCACTGTCCCCTGACGGCTCCCAGGACTGGAGGAGAGACAGGTGAGGGACCCAGGGATAAAGCGGTGACCGTGACATACACAGGCATGTGACACACGCAGAGTGGGCGCGGAGGGTACGTGGGGGCATTAAAGATGGCTTTCCCCAGGAAGGGATGCTGTGGGCGAGTTTTGGAGGACGATTGAGAGAAACCAGGTGAAAGGAGGAGGGGGTCAGCTAGGCAGAGGTGGACAGAAAACAGCACAACACCCTCCGCTTGCCGGCAGGTGGCACAGAGCAGGAGGGGCGAGAGTGGTGGCGGCCGAAGCGGGGACGTGCCCTGTGGCGGGTGGGGAGGGCACGGGGAGACCTTGCTGCCCTGAGCAGAGGTCGCACACCATTCACTGGTGGCCTCAGCAGGTGTGTTTCTCTGATTTTCCTATCGTAAAAAATGAGCAGCGATGGGAGACTTCTTTCAACTGAATGGTCTGATGTCAGAAAAGAAGTCCTGGAACGGTGTGAAAGGAGTGCAGACACAGGGGGGCACGTCCACCCCCTTCTTTCTACCCCCAAGGAACTGGGATAAGTGCTTTAAAAGTAGTGCAGGGCTTCCCTGGTGGTGCAGTGGTTGGGAGTCCGCCTGCCGATGCAGGGGACACGGGTTCATGCCCCGGTCCAGGAGGATCCCACATGCCACAGTGCGGCTGGGCCCGTGAGCCATGGCCGCTGAGCCTGCGCGTCCGGAGCCTGTGCTCCGCAACGGGAGAGGCCACAGCAGTGAGAGGCCCGCATACCGCAAAAAAAAAAAAAAAAAAAAAAAGTAGTGCAAACTCCTGGGCCCAGGTGGAGTCAGACCCTGGCACCGTCTCGCCCGCTGCACGCATGCACGCAAGTAAGGCATGTACACACGTGTGCACGTACGTATGTCCAACGTGCTCGCATCATCTCCAGGGCCCAGGCCCTAACATTAACCAGATCAGATGCAGAGGACCCGGGGCTATGAGAAAACAGGATTTGACAGAAACGGGATTTGAAAAGGTAGCAACTACACACTTCAAGGAATACATAACTAGGTCTCTTAGAGCCAAATCTCAGAGGAGGAGGGGGCGGGGCCTTTGCTGGTGCTTGTTATCATCTGGAAAATCTCCTGGGTAAGGGCAGGGCTCCCAGGTCCATTGCACACACCTTCTAAGTTTCAAAATGCATCCAGCAGGAAGGGCCCAGCAGTGCACCTGGACATCTCTGTGTACGCGGTGGACACACACACATGGGTACGTGCACGTGTACACGCATGCACGCGCGCGCGCACACACACACACACACTCACACATCATACACCGGGACAGTGATGGGGCGTGAATCACCTTCTCTCCCACTGCACCAGGATTGCCTATTCCACCTGGGGGGCCTTGCGGCCCGTCAGCACCTGGAGCTCCGGAGGGTCCTCGGGGGCCGGGGGGACCTGGGGGACCCTGGGAGAAGAAGAGCCATTGAGCCCGGAGAAAACACAAACGTCCACCGAAACAGCAACGAGCCACCACGGCCAGGTCTCCACGAGCCGGTGCCACTCACCATCTGACCCACATCTCCTGTCTCGCCCTTCTCTCCTGGAGGTCCCGGCAGACCCTGAGAACAGGAATTCATCAGAAACTCGGCACGTGGGCGCGGCTCTATCCCCCCAACACACAACTTTCACTACCTCCCCAGCAAGACCCCAAGCCGAGCATTCAAAAGCCTCAGGAATGTGCTTTCCAGCGTACAGCTACATAAGAGCACGTCCCCCAAATCCCAAGTTTCAGAATTAGCGCAAGGAAAGAATTAGAGAAGTAGGCAAGGATTTATTGACAAGGTGCTTATTGAAAGTGTCCCATAAAACTATAAACCCTAATGAGTCACCAGCAGGGAAATGTTTGAATCAATTATGTCACCACCATATGCTGGGACACAAGGCAGCGACTGAGAGTCACGTTTTCAAAAATAAATAAAAAGTGATGTGTTCCAAGAATGTTTAATGACATTTGACGCGACGTGTAATATAAGAGGAAGTGGTAAAAGCTGGATCCAAACTTACTATACACGCAGCATGATTCGCAGTTTGCAAAAACCAAATAGAATTATGCGTGTGCGTGTGTGTGAGCACAGGCTTTTAGGAGGTGTGGAAAGGCACCACCACGTGCTGAGAAGCCATTTTTGTTTCCTTTTCTAACAGTTTATCTGTAGTTTCCAACATTTCTACAATGAGCAAATTCACACATGTCACTGGTTAAGAGAAGTGAATATGGGTGTGTCTGGAACTCTGAGAATTCACAGCACGTCAGGTACGGAGAAGCCCCTGCGGCCTCGCCTTAGCTGCCCTGGTCTTCAGAAGACAGGAGGGAGGGGACAGGAGGGCAGGGCAGGGCAGGGGAGGGGAGGGGAAGGCATCACAAAGATGCAGGAACCAGCTGACATGGACCCCCAGCCATTGTGCAAACTCTGTTGTTACCTGCAGCCCCACGGGTCCCGGGGGCCCGGGAAAACCTCTTGGACCTTCATCACCTTTCTGCCCAAAGAGGCCCTGCTGGCCACGAGGACCTGGCTCGCCGTCAGCTCCCTACAGGGAGATGGTTGAGTGTGGTGAGGACCAGGTACGGGGCCACATCAGCTCGAGGGGTGGGGACTCTCTGATACTCACAGAGGGGCCTGGCTGTCCAATGGGGCCTTGAGGTCCTGTAGGCCCAGGTGGACCCTGTGGGGAAGACAGAGAGAGTTGTTTCCTGAGTCACGGCTGAGGCCGAGGGAGAAAGGGCAGTGCGCGCAGGGGCCCTGAAGCCAAGGTCATCAGGGCTGCACCCACGCTTGGCTGTCCTGGGCCAGGCTGCCGGCTCTGGAATGCGTGATGCTCTCTGTTCAACCCTGAGCATGTGAGGTCAGGGGCGGGGGGACGGCCACACCGACGTCCCGCCAGAGGCCACCATGCATCATCTCGGCCCCCACCACACACCCATGACACAGGCCCCAGTGGCCCCGTTTAAAAACGCGGACCAAGATCAGGTGGCTCATCCGTGGCCGAGCGAGGGACTGACTCCAAAGTCCACACCTGGCAGCACAACGCCTGCCCCCAGGTGTGTCCCCAAGCACATTTCACTGTTGGCACAGGGAGAGCGTGAGAGAGGCCAGCATGCTGTCGCTGTCCTGGGGAGCCTGACTGGTCCCGGGTCAACAGGGACGTGGTCACTGTCTGCCTGGGAACAGACACGCCTGGCGAAAAGGTCCGCAGTGCAGGCCTCCTTCCATGGCCACCGGGCGGAGCTGCCAGCCAAGTGACAGGGCGTTTGCAAGAACGCACCAGTATTTCTGAAGCAGAATTTTTTTTTTAAGGGAAAATTAAGAGGCATTTGGTCAGGGTGCTGCCCCTGTTGGAATATCCTGCAGCCCTCAGCATCGGAGGACGGTGATTATGTCTGTGGGACCGAAAACCTCCAGGACAAAAACGTGGAATGTGCTTTACTTCACAAAACCCGTGGGTGCTTTCTGTTCATCTGTTAAGAAGGGATTCCCTTACCGATACATGTTACATGCATACCTGTGCACCTAACACATACCTGTGCATGCACACACGCATGTAGGCACACGCACACATCCAAGATTTCAACAGGGAAGGGAAGCCCAAGGCCCAGCGCCGTCTCATCAGTTCCCGGTGGGAATGTTGTTATATTATAATGGTTCTTCACGTCAGTGATGAGTGTGTGCCACGCCGAGCACACAGCCCTGTGCCGTGGCTCCACCGGTGGCCCTGTGTGTGGCTCGCGTGGCCCCTTACCTGTTCGCCTTTGTCTCCCTTGCTCCCCTTCTGTCCCGGTTCCCCGATCTCCCCCTGTGGGAACATATGAAAGACCCATCAGACGGTCCAATAATCATCTGCACGTTATCTGCTCCCCTGAATTAATTTTTCCTGGAGAGTAAGAATCATCTCCTCTCCAGGGGGCCCTATAACTTTCCTAAGAAGAAACGTTTCCATATATTAATTTTATTTCTTTTTTAGTAAGAGAACGAAAAGGGATGAGGCCTTGATCTTATGCTTTGCAGGACTGCACCAGATTTGAAAGTGGGATAAAACATCATAATGGAAATATTTACTTTGTCAAGTTGGATGACATGACAGTATAATAAAAACAACTCAATTACTATGCTTCCAAAGTTGTTAAAATCTCTCCAGTGTTTCTGCTGTGCAGGGCTGTCTCCCACCCTGAGAGGCAAGGCATTATCGCTGCAGAGGTGACGGAGTCGGAAATGTCACCAGAGAGTTCTCATAAACAGAAAGTTAAACCGAAGAGAGAAATTCCACTGTCTTCATCAAATGGAGGAAAAAATACAAGCTACGGCATAACGGCGTCAGGATTATAAAGCATGCTCTTAATGGAAGGGGGCCTTGATCATTGAAGTGGAGACATTTAAAAATAGACAGTGAGTAAAACCTCATTAAATCGGGCTCCACAAATTTAGAATTTGAAATGATTGAGAGCATTTCCCCTTGCTCTGGCTGCTTCAGCAAATGTCTTTGGCAACACCAAAACTACACAGGAGAAAAGCAGCGTCTTAGTCCCCTCAAGCACGTCAGAGATCTCATTTATTACCATTATTTATGAGCTATTCCGAAATCATCCACTAACGCCAAGAACATCGGATGGCAGAATGGGGTCCCTCTGTCGCCAGAGCCCCTGCATCACCTGCATCCCTTGGTTTAAAAGGAATCCCCCCGGGCTTCCCTGGTGGCACAGTGGTTGAGAGTCCGCCTGCCGATGCAGGGGACACGGGTTCGTGCCCCGGTCTGGGAAGATCCCACATGCCGCGGAGCAGCTGGGCCCGTGAGCCATGGCCACTGAGCCTGCGCATCCGGAGCCTGTGCTCCGCAATGGGAGAGGCCACAACAGTGAGAGGCCCGCGTACCGCAAAAAAAAAAAAAAAAGGAACCCCCCACCCCGCCCCAGCCAGCTCTGACCTGCCGGCACTGGCCAAGCTTGGCTGTGCATGGTCCAGGTTGGGGGACTTCACGGAATTCTTCTTACCTTATCTCCATCTTCTCCAGGAGGACCCACAGGGCCAGCTGGACCAGGGAGCCCCACGGGACCCTGTAGACCATCTCGGCCAGCTGGGCCTTGTGGACCTTTCTCGCCCTAAAGAGGAGAGGAGACCCCTGTTCAAAGGCAGCTCCATCGTGGGAACACCAGCTCATCCCCCACAGAGAGGCCCACAGGCAGGAAGTGGGCAGTTCCTGGGCAGGGACCATCACCACAGTCCTAATGGATTTCCCTCGGATGCACCGAGGGCGGCTCCGAGTCCGGCCTTGTATCACCCCTTCCCCTGCATCTCTGCATTTAATCCTCGCCCATCCTAAGAAGGGCTACTCTTTTACAGATGGGGAAACTGAGGCTCGTTCGTAAGCAGCAGAGCTGGGATTCAAACCTCGCCAACCAGATTCCCGGGTCTGTGTGCAGGATCGTCCAAGCCAGGGGCCAGGAGGGCCTGAGCTCCGGCCTCGGCCAACTTGCTTACTCTCCCAATTCCCTGCAAACACCCTCCCTGCAAGAGCACACGGACCTGCACATACGTGCGCACACACGCATACACACACACACACACACACACACACACTCCTATCTTCCCTTCCTCATGGTTTTGGTTCATTTTCCTATTTGCCCCCTTGGTCATCTCAAATGACCCTTACTGAGTCCTTGCTCAGTTTTACCAGCCACGTTCCACGCTGTGAGTGGCTGGAACTTTCTCACCCAAGCCGGGATTCCCTCCTCCCAGCAGAGGCACAGAACGAGGCGTGGACGTCGGGGAGGGGACACGGGTGGGAAAGTGCACAATCGCACAGTCACCGACTTGGGCCGGCATCCCCTCCTGCTGCACAGTTCACTTCCTGCTCCTCGATTTAGTTCGTCCTGATCAAAGTTCTTCCCTAATTAAGCCACAAAATGCCCAGGCTAATCATGGCTCACAGGGAAGCTTCCTGCCCAACATGACACCTGACCTTTGTTTGACCTTTTCTTCTCCTGCAGCTATTCTGGAAGCATGACAAGCTTTTCACAGGATGATACAACCCTGAGAGGCTTCTGCTCAAGTATTTACTCTCTTGAAACAATGAACTCAACCGTTTCCAACCGCATTTGTGTGTGCTCTACATGCACCCAGCGCCCGACAGGAGTCAGGGTTCTGGGGCAGAATTCAGCAGGATCCGTGTCCTGGGAGCCTCATGGGAAGGAGCTGATGCGATCAGAACTGCCGATGACACACTGACCGGATTCTCCATGGTGCCCACGTGTCCAGCGCGGTTCCCATGGGGAGTTCTCGGCCGGGAAGGCAACCAGGGCCCTCTTTCTACCCATGAGCCATGGACAGGGAAATACATAAGGAAAACCACCCCTTCTAACAGAAATCAATCCACGCAGGTGTCTTAACTCAACGGGACACCATCCTCGTAGCCCGTTACCCCAGAACTCGGGCTCCTATGACATTCAGAATTCGGAAGGGAGGTTTGAGCTGGAATTTGTCTCTGATTTGTGGCTGGTTGAATGCAGAGGCAGGCGGGCGTTTCCAAAATCACGTGGCAGACGACAAACGTGGCTGGGGTGAGGGTACGTCCAGGCAGGAAGGGGCGTTCTGGGGAGTCATTTGGGGAAGGGGCTGGCGGTTGGCTTCCCAGGAGGTGTCTAGACAGGAAGGGTCTCTCTAACCCCTTCATGGAAAGCAAGACTCCAGACCCCCTGCCCCTGAGCTTTCACAAAGCCTCCAGGTTGGGGCGATCACACTTGGGGTTCACTGGGTGGTTGGCTGTCAGGGGTCTGGGAGGAAGCTGCTCATCTGCCGGTCATGTCTCCCGTCCCTTCCTTTCTCCACGCCTACCCCCAGACCAACAACGCAAGCACCACCCCAAATATTCACCTTTCCCATACACTGACCAGCCGTGGGCCCAGGCCAGAGGGCAGGGGGCTGTGTACACAGCAGGAGGCAGTGGCCCGTCCACACAGGGCACCCAGAGCCTGGACCGGGGCCAAGGCCACGATTGGACACACTGTCTCCACCCCTCCCCATGCCTGCACGTGATGGGGCCCAGAGGCGTGGGTGTGACCGGCCGAGCCTGGCCCAGACGCTCCCCAAACACCCCTCCAGCTCAGGCAACTCCGGGAAAGAACCTGGCCGCCACTGTGATCGGCCCTTGGACCTCAGTCAAGACAGCTGGGCACACACTGCCCCCACCTCCCCGATCCCGCAAACCCCCAGGGAAATGCCTGGGGAAGGGACAGCTCAGGGGCAGGGATAGAGCTCCTTCGAGGAAGTACTTACAGGAGCTCCTTTCTCCCCAGCCGGCCCGGGAGGTCCCTGGGGCCCAGGTCTCCCTGGAATTCCGATGGGCCCAGCAGCACCGGCCGGACCTCTCTCCCCTGGAGATCCCTGGGGTGAGGCAAGAAAAGTGGTTTATTTCAAAGGCTCTCCAAATGCATGGATACAACTTCCTGAAGCCCCGCCTGGTCATACCACTCACCCTCTCACTCTAGAGCCCACAATAGCTCCCCAGGACCCCTTGCAAACACAAACTATCTGGTCTAGCATTTGAGGCTGTGTTTCTGACCCCCTCTTCGCTCCCCAACCCATAAGTCCAAGTCCCTCTACGGTGTCTGAGTACACATCCTCCCTCCGTAAGTCCTGGCTTTGAACGACCTCTTCTGGGGCCTGGCACCCACTCTGCCCTCTGGGGTCCGCCTGCCACAGAGCGTTCACTTGCTGCCCTGCTCCGCCACGCTGTACGTTTTACAGGCGAGGCTCTGGCCCAGGAGCGGGGCTGACAGGTGGGCACCTGGACTAATTCTAGGGGTTCAGCATCACGAGACCACTGTTGCCTGGGGTGTTGTCCTGTTCCTGGCCCTTATCACAAGGAAAGGCAATATTTGACTTCCCTGTCATTGTCCCTCTCAAATGGCCCATAACTCAGGGGAAGCGGCGGGGGGGGGGGTGTCATTTCATGGTCCACCCTCAAACCCAGCCAGGGGCCAGGGGAAGCTCCTGAAGCCCCACTCTGTAGGTGAGTGAGGGGGCTGTCAGATGGGCTCACTTGAAGGGCAGGGGGAGGTGACACAGATGTCGCATTTCCATAAAGAGGCAAGAACAGGGGGCCCGTGGGCATGTCCCCGGAGGGTGGGCACAGGCTCTCGTGGCCCCTGATCCCCCCAGACCGCAGTCCAGGGTCTGGAAACTCTGGATCTCCAAGCCTCTTGTAGCTAGACTCAAAGTTGGGGGGGACCACCTAGGTTAACAGACAGCACAGCTTTGGGGAACAGGCCTCCGGCCTGTGCTGGGTCACCTCTGCCTTAGGCAGCCCCAGGCGTGCGGGCAGCCCCAGGCGTGCAGGCAGCCCCGCTCTTGAGGCCGTGGAGCTGTGTGTCCGTGCCCGTCCCGGCTGCTCCGGGACCAGGCCCACGTGAAGCCTCCTCCACAGGCTGGGGGCCCATGCAGCCCTCCTCCAAACCGTCCGGCTCTCCAGCTGTCCTCATACAGCACGCCCCCGCCCCTGGCCCTTCGTGACCGGCTGCCAGCTCGGGCACACTGTCCACGTCCCTCCCAAGCCCAGCTCCACCACCACAGCTTTCCCAGGACCCACGCGGGGCCAGGGCAGGTGTGTGTGCTCCCCTGGCCTCGGGACGCCCGTCTTGCCTGCAGAGCAGAGGGTGGGAAAGAGGCTCTGTGCTGAGCCAGCACACTCACCGCGGGGCCTGGCGGGCCTGGGGGTCCTTCACTGCCTTTCAATCCAAGTGCCCCCTGCAAAGCAACAAGATGTGGGCAGGGCACCGAGGGGAGATGCCCCCCAGGCCGGGCAGCCTCCAGCTCCGCCCCCCCGGCTGGCCCCTCACTCACCACTGGACCAGGAAGCCCTCGGTCCCCGGGGAAGCCACGTAGCCCTGGGGGGCCATCTTTTCCAGGAAGGCCAGCGGGGCCTGGGTCACCCTGAAATCAGAGCCATAGGTGAGTTTCCGAGCGATGCCCAAGACCAGGGTGGATGGGGAGCTGGGCGGGGCCTGGTCTTCCAGATCCGCTCAGGACCTGGGTTGGAGTGGGGGCTTCCCTGGGCACTTGGCTTTAAAAGGAACCTCCGAGTCTTGACTTGAATCATTGGTTGGCAGGTCCACGCGCTGGAGTGCAGCCCAAGCTCACACCCGGGGGCCTGTGCGGCAGGCTGGCTCTGCGTGTGGCTTGGGGACGGATTCCGACCGGGACTCCAGTCCTGCTCCACAGAGTCCTGGCCCCCCACCTTGTCCTTCGGGGCCACGACGGCTGAGCAGGGGCTGAGGGCCCCACGTCTGCCCTTCTCATGTATCTGGGGATCCTCGAAAACTGGGCTCAGGGGAAGGAGTCCATGGCCGAAGCATGGGAAGCACTGCCTTGAAGAGGACTTGCCGCTCAAGACACTTGTCTCAAGCCTGAAACCACATATTCTGAAAAGATTCTCCACCTGAGCATGTACCTTCCCTGAAGTTCACTAAAGCTTTGACATCTTCCAGAATTTTCTCTGGGGTCCAACATGGCAGCATATCGGTCTTCAAACCAGCATGCCCTTGGCTTCCTTTCCAAACTCAGAGAGCTCTCTTTGTGGCCAGACACCTGGCTCTCTATTATACACACACATATGCGTGTAGTTTTTCAAGCACATACATATGTACTCAAGCATATATGCATGCATGCATATGTACGTGTGTGTAATTTTTTCACTATTTGATTACTTCTCAAGTTTAATTTCTTGTATGTGGTCACACAAGGGGCTGGAGAGCTTATCTTTCCTGTGTCCCTCACTGAAAAGCTGAAAAGGGGAAGGCTGTTCATTTTTATGCTAAAACACAGAAAGTTATAACCACCAGCTTGGGGTACCCAGGATGGGGATAGATATTTTTAATATTTATTCTTTCACCTCTTACAGTGGGCAGTTTTTTAAAGGGCCGCTTTCTGTTAAATCCCCTTTAGACACATGAATTGTCAGAGTTGTATCCATTTCTGGGAATGGGCGTGGGCAGCCCAGGGAAAAGACGGTCCCCCCAGCCCCCGTCACATCCATCCAGGCGGCAGGTCTGCTCAGCCCCTCCTTCAAAGCGAGCAAAAGCTGAACTAAGTTCCTGGTTTGGGGGATGGACTGGCATGACGAGTATCTGCTTGAGAGTTACCCACTCTTCAGAAAAAAGCAGACCAAAGGCCGAAATGGTGCCTTGGGAAAGTCTACCTGGCACGGAAGTCCCGGACACTCACCTTCGTCCCTTCTTTTCCGGCCAGGCCCGGGAGCCCTTGTTCACCAGGGGGGCCCGGGGGCCCAGGGTGGCCACGCTCACCCATGGGACCAGTTTCTCCCGTGGGACCCTGTTGGGAAAAGTGTGTCAGCCATAAACCGTGTTCGGGGGACATGCAAGGGAGTAACCTTCTCTTCCTAAGTCTAAGGACAGCCTGGCCACAGAGGCAAAGGGCCATTGCAAGCCCACTAGACCTCCACATTCCTTTGAAAGTCATCTCCCTCCAGTAAAGATCCAGAAAGGTCAAAGCGAACCAGGTGGGTGGTGTTCAATAGCCGCTGCCTGGCCCTGTGGTCCTGTGTCTCCTCCCCAGTGAAATGGGGCAGGGCCTGCGTTTCCCAGGGTGTCACGGGGAAACCAGTGCAGAGAGAGGGAGTGGGGAGTGCACCCGCATTTCCTGGGTCAGTATCTTATTCAGTGCCACGTCAGGTGCGAACTTTCTGAGAAGCAAGGTGACTGTGCCCTGTTTTGTGGCTCTGAGCCTGCAAGCCCGTCCTCACACTGATCCGCGGGCGATTAGAACAGCAGCCCTGGGTACTGGATCCAGGGCGGGGAATCAGGCTGCATGGACACCAAGGGGTGGGCTGCCCAGGGGGCGGAAGCCAGACTCCTGAGCCAGCCTGGTCTGCCCACGGGCCTGGCAGCCCCCATGGCTCCGCCTGCCCCGTTTATGTCCATGTCAACAGATCACTCCCCTGCTCTCTACACGTGGCCCCCTGCACGGAGCACATCTCTAAACAAGCACTACGGGCCTTGTGATGCCCTCTTGGCTGCACCCAGACCTTGAGAATGGTGGGGAACTTCCGTCCCGAGCGTGACTCTCTTTCTTGTGTGGGTGGGGACCCAGGACGACCAGTGACACCAGGGGATGCTGTATCTCACCTGAGGGCCGACCACACCCGGGGGGCCAGGAGGGCCGGTCTTGCCTTGGAAACCCTGCGAAGAGAGAGTTGGAGTTGGCACACTGAGATGTCCAAAGCGCCCAATAGAAGGCTCGCCCCCGCCAACCCTCACCCCACGCCCAAACAGCGGACGTCCCAGCCTTCTTTTAAAAGGGCCATTTCTCTTGCTTCATTTTTCATGAATTTCAGGAAGGTCGTGAAGCCAGACAGGTTAGTTTCACCAGCTGCTTCCCATCGCCCTGCTTCGTGCTGAGAAATATATTTTAAAACCGTTCATCTTTCTAAGGTCACGAAGTGTTCATTCTCTGAGCAGACTTGGTGTCCCCTCTCAGGAGCCACCTCTGGGCTCAGTGACTTTGTGGAGACTGTCCTGCTTCTGTCACCAAGGCTCCCGGGGCAGGGCAGGTGGTTTCACTACCGTGTCCCCTCTGCACTGGCTGAAACTGGGACGCAGCGGGGACGTGCAGCTTTCACAGTGCAGCGGCTGGGAGATATTCTTAGCTCGGCTGCACAGGAATCTCTTGCTTCTGCTCTGCACAGAAGCACGGAGGCACCCATCTGGCTGCACTGCACACACTCTCCTCCAGAGGAGAGGGCTGGCGGCAAAGCAACGCGAGTTTAATTTCCGGCACGTCTACAGAGCACGCCACATGCCGACAAGATGCCATCTGCAGGTGTCACGCGATGCTGGGGAAGACGGCAGATGCTACGCCCAGGAGGATTTTAGCGGAAAGTCTTTGGAGTCTGGAGAGGGAGGTGGCTTGTTGAAAGCCACAGCGAGTGCTGCAGGGTGAGCTGCCCGCGGGGCTGACGAACGAGCGCCTCTAATTCACTGCACGACGGCCAGCATGCAGGCGATGGAGGCTTCACACTCAGCCGCTGGACCACACAAACCCACAGCGGACTCGGCCTCTCGGCAGATTCCAGGAGGGCTCCCTTCTTTAGGCCCAGCTGAGTTGCATGCAATGGACTAATACGGCCATGGTCAATGCGGCGTTCCCCGCAGGCAGCCTTTACAGGGTCAGAAACAAGGAATGGTGGACAGGTTGAGGGCACCCCCGGCTCGGCGGGCTGGGCAGCAGTGCCCAAGTGGAGGCAGGAGCCTGGGTGTAAGGCAAGAAAGGCCCCCCGCATGGTCCACTGTGGCGACCGTCCACGGCAGCTGAGGCCGGGATCCGTCTCTAGCCCCTCCTGAGAAACGGGCTTTGCGGTTGCACTTAGGAGATGCCATGACCTCTCGTGTTTCCAGCCTCTACAGAAAGCACAAGTCAACACCCCAGGGAAGACCTTTCTGGAGGCGTCTGGACTGGCCCGTGGAGGACATGCCACCCCAGGTGGGTCTGGACGGGGGTGCCCCTGAGTCTACGGGGGCAGCCGGGCGTGGCAGGTGGAGCCGGGAAGAACCTGTCCTACTTTCCCAGCAAAAATAAGCAGCTTAATTACTTTGCCAGCCTCTTCCAGAACAAGGCAGAGGGGGAAAAGCACACACTATGCAAAACCTTCCATCTTGTCTCCTCAGAAAAGCATTAGAGAAAAATATGCAAAGCTAGGAATGTTTTCATTTTTCTCTACAAACAAAAGAGCAAAGTAATCTCCATTTATCAGCCACGGAGCGCTGTGCAGAACGCCGGGATGGTACAATTAGAAGACGTTTCATCAGAATGAACCAAAGAGGGACAAAGAGATTTTTTTAAGCAGTCACCGAGAACATATTAAATGTGCCATGCAAAATGCCCTTTCACGAGGGGATTGCTCTTCCTGGGAGAGTCCGTCAGAGACCTTTGGCCACAAGGACACCGGGTGCAGAGACAAGGGGACCTCTCGGTCACTCTCCACCAATCTGGTGACAAGGACGTCACCAGGCGCTGTGAGTCCCCAACTGTCCAAAGCCTGGAGCCCCGAGGTCACAGGTTAGCCCACGCCCTTCCGGGGCACAGGCCTGGAGGGGACACAGCGTAAAGATGGGCCGAATCCCCAGTGGCTCCCGGGACCAGAATGTCATCACATTTCCGATAAATGCTTTTCTTAGAACTAAAAAATGCGGGTGTCCTTTAAGTCCAGCTGACAAAGGCTGGAACGGGCATTGCTACAAGGCAGGGCAAGGTCAAGGAGAGCCTGTGACAGCAGAGACGCTGGCCCTGAGCACAGCCAAGGGCCCAAACTCCACCCTGACCGGCCACCTGTGCTCCTTCCTATAAAAGGGGACTTGGAAGGAGCCCTCCAGGCCCCCTGTCGTCAACCCCGAGGCCGGAAGGGCCTGGACAGACAGGGCTGGGGGCAGCATAAAATAACCAAACGACTAACGGAGAATCTTCCCAACTACTCTTCCAGATCAGATGCGCATAGAACAAACCGGCCACACTCAGACTGTGGCGGGAGGAAGGAAAGGCGGCTGCACTAGGTCTTTGTTTGTGTCATGATGGTTTCACGTGTGACCTTGGACCAAACTGGCCAGGATGACTGTGCAGCCAGCGCCTGCCTTTGCACACAAGAGTGTCACAGGGTTGCTGCCTGCACTGGGCTCTCCCGGAGGCCACAGAAGATGGCCCAGCCCTCAGGGGCTTTCCCCAGGCTGACCGCCTCCCATAAGCTGATGGGCAGCGAAGGCCAGGTCCCCTAGCCCTGCCCATACTCACCGTCTCTCCTCTCTGTCCAGGGTGTCCCGGGAGCCCATCCTTGCCCGGGGGCCCCTGAAGAAAGCAAAGGAAGGAAGTTTCATTTTGTTCTGAGACGCACACACCTTCGGGGTTTTGTGCTACACCAGGCAACAAAAGCTGTCATTTCATTTCCAAGGTAACGACGGCAAAGTCACGGTGACAAGTACCACGTGGGACCCAGGGTCTGGGCACCGTCCCCTTGAACGCTCACAACCACCCTGAGGGTCACCGTCGTCTCCCACAAGGAGAAATCAAGGCAGTGGGAGGTCAGCAGCTCCCTGAGGTCCAGCAGGAAGATCAAGTCTGTCTAGTTCAGAGGCCAGACTCCTCCCTAACCCCTGCCCCCAAGCAAGCGCCGTTAGCACTAACTCCAACCATGAGGGGTTTTTCTTTCTCAGAGGAAATATATTGTGTCTGTTGTGAGTTGAATTGTGTCCCCCCCAAAATAGGCTGAGGTCCTAACCCCTGGAAGCTGTGACCGTGGCCTCATTTGGAAATAGGGTCTTTGCAGATGGGATCAGGTCAAGGTGAGGTCCGAATGGGTTAGGGTGGGCCCTGATCCAGTGACCGGTGGATAGAGTATTTGAAGACACAGAGGGACAGAGAGGCCAGGCAAAGATGCAGGCAGAGATGGGGTGAGCATCTGCCACCCAAGGGCGGCCGGCAGGCGCCAGAAGCTGGGAGAGGCCTGGGACGGATTCCCCCGGAGAGCCCTCAGAGGAGGAGCCAGGTCTGCCCACACCTGGATTTTGGACTTTGGCCTCCAGACTGTGAGAGGACACATTTCTGTGGTTTTAAGTGACCGGGTGTGTGGTCATTTGTTATGGCAGCCCTAGCGCCCTAAGACAGGACCAACTAGAGAATCGTGATGGTCTAAATGAAAGAGGGGTCCGTGCTCCCCAAAAGCAGCTCTCTCCAGCCAGAGCTTCCGGGCAGGTCTCCCTCCCCACCCGCCGGCTGCCAGGAGGCCGCTGGAGCCTCGGGGAAGATCCAACATCTCTGGGAAATCCTGCGCCAGCCCCACAGGGAAAACACAGTACTCACCGGGGGACCCTTTGGTCCAGGGAACCCCGTGGGTCCTTGGGGTCCGTTGGGTCCCTGAGGATAGAGAATGGCCAGTATGAGGACAGACATCTTCTCCCCAGCATCTGGGGGGCCCAGCAGCCCTCACCATCGGCTCTCTGAGCACAGGAACCAGGCGCGATTTATCACTGCTCCCCATGACTTTTTCTCTATTTTTTCCAGCCCCTGCCCTCACTGATGTGAAAAGAAGTCCAGTCAGGGGACGAGGAGGCCAGGTCACAGAGCAAGGTCCCTTGGGGTAGCACGGGCCCAGGACCCAGTTTCCTGACATGTCAGCCACTGCCCCGCCAAACCCCAAGGCAAGGGCCAAGTGGATGGGCTCTCCATCTCCAACCGACAGAAGACTTTACTCCCAGGGAAGGATCCCTCTGACCCCCTTTCCATTTTAGGAAAACCCTCTCCTTCGGCAGAGTCAAAGGCTAGCCTCCCTCTCCCCCGCTCCCTGGGGAAGAAATGCAGGGCGGCTATTTAAGGCAGGCTGCTTTCCTGCAGATGTTCCTAGAGATGTCTCCGGGATGTGTCCAGATGCTTACCCGTTCACCCGGAGGGCCGGCCGGGCCATCGCCTCCAGAGTTGCCCTGGGAAGGGAGGGAAAGATCAAGAAAAGCTTATTATTATTTCTACTATTACTATTTTTGAGCAAAGACTCTGGCCCATGACATCATCAGAAGTTCAGAGTCACGTACTGCATGTGTGCCCTTCTGGAGGTTCACCCCACCGGATTCTCAGTAAAAAGCCAGGCCGTGGCTCCCAAAGGCCACCTGTCCCCTTGCTTCTACAGGCACACCGGACACTGAGCCGGCATCCCCGGGGCTGTGACATTCCAGGATAACACTCTCCCGCTGTGGGACAAAGGCCACACTTCCACCAGGGTGTGTAGCCCAAACTCATGAGAAGACGGGACACAGGCCCCGTCCCAGGGCCCACCTGGCACCGGACAACAGCTGAGCGTTAAGTCAGCCTCCGGGGAGCGTGATCGTGGCTCAGAGCTCGTCAGGGAAGGACGTGTGTAGCCCCCGGGAAGGCACATCTGCCTGGCTCTGCACCTCGGCCAGCAGCGGGCCCATCTCCTTCGCACGAATGCACTTTGCAAATCACATCCTGGACAGGACAGGACAGGACCAGCCCGCCTGGCCGAGGTTTGTTTCCACACTGATGGTGGCGGGGTGGGGGGTGGGGGGCGGAATTGGCTTCAAGGCCCCAGGGCAGGAGGGGATCGAGAGGATCTTTCACCAGGGCAGGAAGAACTTTCTTTAGAATCCCAGCAAAGATGTCTCTGCAGCTTCCAAACCCCTTCTCAAGAAAAGAAATGAGACCTCCCCGTCAGAACTAGGGCCGGGGGGAGGTGGGGAATCTGTCCAAAGCCTGGCTGGGCCTGACCTCCTGGAGCTGTGGGGCTTCTGGCTGGAAAGTTCCACGGGGGGATGGCCCCGGGCAGCCTCTGCTACGTGACTCAACCTGACCTAACTCATCCAAGGGCTGGTGGAGGAGACCAGCTCCGTCTTAAATATCCCCAAGAAAACCTCTTTCTTTCTTTTATTTTTTCAAGTGAGAAAGGCCATGGGGCACCCTCAGGTGCTTGACATTTTGGTGCATCAAAAACTTTGGTCTGGGGCTTCCCTGGTGGCACAGTGGTTGAGAGTCCGCCTGCCGATGCAGGGGACACAGGTTCCTGCCCTGCCAGGAAGATCCCACATGCCACGGAGCGGCTAGGCCCGTGAGCCGTGGCCGTTGGGCCTGCGCGTCCGGAGCCTGTGCTCCGCAACGGGAGAGGCCACAACAGTGAGAGGCCGGCGTACCGCAAAAAAACAAAACAACAACAAAAAAACCACCTTTGGTCCATCCCGGGGCCACAGAGGATACTGAACACATACCTTGGGGCCAGGCTTTCCAGTGATGCCTCGGGGGCCTCTTTCACCCCGTGGACCCTGGACAAACAGGAAACAGGACAGGTCGGCTCCAATCCTCGGCGTCCTTGACACCTCCTTCCCCCCCCGCACCGGGCAGGCTCCCACAACCCACTCCCAATCTGGAAGATGGCCCTCACGCCCAGGGTTACCGTTGGGCCTCGTTGCCCCCGTGGTCCCGGCTTCCCAGGTGTGCCCTGGAATCAGAGAAAAAGGGTGTCGGTCAGTCACTTGACACACCTGTCACTGTCTGGGCGGTGGCCCCTCTCCTGGGTGATGGAGAGACCACGCGAAGTCAGAAGCTAGGAAAGACCACCCTCCTTATCTTTGTTTTAAAGGAAGACTTTTCAGGGTGACAGGATTCACTGCACATCCAATACACACAGCTTTGTATTTCTGTACAAGGCCTGTTGAAATCCAATTTTCTTCCTGCTGCCTGATGGATGTTAACCATGCTTATCCGGTTTCCTTCCCTCCAAGCATCTAGCCCTCCCTCCTCCCCCCTCCCCCCCCTTCATCTCTCTCTCCACACTCTCTCTCTCTCTCTCAGCAGGGGTGGGGGAATCATTATTACAAGAAAAGAGAAGGAAGTCAACCCCTTTCCTACATAATTTACTTTTGCTACAGTTACGGATATTAGCCATTAAATTTTCAACAGGCTCTGCAGACAAACAAACTTGCAATTTAATGTATAAATCATATATCCGAGAGTCATTTGCTTCTCTTCTAATAGAATTTAGACTCCTTCTTTCTCTGTGGTTTTGCATTTTCCAAACCAAGGAAAACAAATGCACTGCGTTTCTTTCTAAAGCAAATATATAACAGCCAGTAAGTGCAGTTTACCTACAGCACACAGAAGTAATGGATTGATCACGGCTCCTATATCTCCACCACTTCTCCATTCGTTTTCCGGAATTATTTTTTTTTTCTGGTTTCTAACGATAAAATCCAGGATGCATCTGGATTCCTAAAGGCCACCTGATCCATTTCCTCTCACCATCTTTCATTCATTTGCTGCCAGAATCAAAACTGCTTTCTATAGCCTCCCGTTTTGAAGTGAATTTAAGAAAACCTTTTATGATAATGAGGTGATTATGATGCTTTTTAACGATGCACTCTGGTCTCGCTGCTTTCATTAGATGATATCTTTCGGCTTCAAATAAATATTTGCCTACAAAAATTAATGAAACATCTGCTTTCTTCAAATGATGGGCTTTCACCAGCAGAGACACCGTGACCCACCCGAGTGACTCCCTGGCATTTGCGGGTGAGTCCAGCTGGCACGTCATCTCACGCCCAGCCTCCACCCAACACCACGACCCAGATCGCAGTTCTGATCTTGTCACCTAAAAGGCTCTGGGTTCCGACCTAAACAAACTGTGCCCCGGGCACTGGGAGCAAAACAGAGTCTCAGCCACGGATTCTGTCAGGCCTCCCAGGTGGTGGTGCCATGCTCTCCAGGTTTCCTTGTAAACGAACCCAGAGTTTTGCATCCCGGTGACTTATGTCACTGAACAGAAGGTGCCCCATCCACGGCTTCCTTAACAGAATCTCCCGTGAGCACCTGTCCTTGTGTCCTCGCGGGGGGAGGCACGGGCCATCCCAGAACTAGCCTTGCTCGAGCCTAGATGCCCGACGCAGGTGGCAGAAGCCTCTGGTTGCTGGTGGTGTTCCTAAGGGGTTGGCTCTTCCCAGGCAGGGCCGGCTGGGACCCCGCCTTGGCCCGGGGTGCAGGCCAGTGACAGGGATAGACCGTCGATGGCTCACACGACAGCCGGCCGTACGTGGAATCCACAGCCAGCAGCCCCCCAACCCAGCCAGCCCCTCCGGAGAGGCCGGGATGAGGCGGACAAGACGGGCACCTGCCGGCTCACAGGCAGCTGTCAGACGGGAGGCACACGCCTATCAGCACACACGCCACCCGTCACGCTGGGCATCCTAGCACCTAGAAGCATCCATCGGACCAGAATGTCCAAAAGGAGAGTAAGACGACCTCTCCAGAGCAGCACAGCCCGCCCGCTCCCTTCCCATGCGCTCCCCACACCAGAGCGGGGACCAGAGCTACTCTAAAAACCTCCCACGTTGCTCCCCCGATGAAAGCCTGGGTGGGTCCCCAGGGCCTGGGATAAAGAGCACAGGTCAGCTGTTCACCCCCCAGGCCTCGGCCTGCAGGGGCAGCCACGGCCAGCCTTCCTTCCCCTCCTCCCTCCCGCCCTCCCCACTTCACCCACCCAACTTCTGTCCCGCCTTGGGTCCCAGGAATGTCACCGCCCCCAGGAGGCCTCCCATGACTGCCGGCTTAGGCTCTTCCTCCTGGGAGACACCCCGATCCACCTGTCTTTCTTCACACTCGTCACTCATGAGCTGGCCTCTGGGTGCCCTCTCTGGGCAGCAAGGCCCCCAGGGCCCGGTACTTCACAGGACCTTAGAAGCACCTGCTGTAGAAGTGAATGAGTTCTCTCCAAATGGCCCCATTCACTCTGAATTCAAAGGCAAGGGAGTGGGGGGGACAGTCACACCAGTGACCGCCGGGGGACTCCTCCGTTCACCACGGCTCAGGGGACCAACCGCGCCAGACAGCTCACGAAGCAGAGGGTCTGGCTTCCCTCATGATGCCGGCAGGGGTGAGGGGCTCCCGTCCGGGGCTGGGCTGGCTGCCTGGCTGGTCTAGACTGGTCTCAGCTTCTGCATTTCGCCTCCAGCCTCGGGAGTGCAGAAGTGGCCTGAAGACGGACACCTGGGGCCCCCGCCCCAGGAGGCCTGGAGTCTGACCTCTACGCTCTGGGTCCCACCGTTGTCAGCCCACAGAGCTGTCCCCCTCCTCCTCAACCGTGGAACAGGATCGGGGACCACCAGCACCGAGGGCGCGGAACTTGTGTCTCTCACCACCTTCCCCACTCTTCCCACGGTTCCCATCCAAAGTGTGATCATTTCCACATGGAATTCCCGTGGATGACGTTTCCTATGCAGTGGCGCCTTCAGTCAAGTGCTCCGTAGGGATGCTTTGAATCCTGGGGCCTCGGCCCCTCTCACCTCCACCACCACACACCCTGGTCACCGTCCTCCACCCCTGAGGCGGGTCTCCCCTGCCCCCTGCCCCTCCCAGGCTCTGCCCCTTACTCAGGCCTCCTCCTCCAGGCCGGCCCTGACCCCCTACCTAAAACCGCAATTTTCCCCTGAATTCCCTCCCTGCCCATCCTGCCTTATTTTTTGCCAGAGCACAGACCAGCATCCACCTCGCCATCTGCTTCACTTACTGATTTGTCCACAGTCCCGGCTCTGGAAGGTGAGCACCCCCAGGGCAGGGATTTGGGCTTTTCCTGCAGTGTCCCCCCGCTGGGCTCACAGAGCACCCAGGACACAGGGGCAGGGCAGACGCCCAACAGTTTGCAGGAACAGACAGACACAGTGACAAAAGAACAAGCCTGTAACTCAGCTTGACGAGGACGAGAGAGCAGGACGGGCACCAACACTGGAAGTTCAAAAACACGGGGAAAGGGCTGCGGGAAGGCCACTGCCCCGGGAGACACTTCCCCCTGGACTCCTCAGCGTCCCCACACACTCCATCCTCTGAGCCAAGGACGGCGAGGGTGCTTGTGGGCAGACAGCCTCGGAGTGGAGACCTGGGGAGATCTGGAGTCCAGGGCAGGAGAGCCAAGGTGGATTCCTCCTACCTTCTGTGGGGAAGGTTCCAGAATAAAGGCGTCTGTCTCTCCAGAGGGGAGGATGGGCAGACGTGCCGTAAGTGCTGAGTCTCATGACTCCAGGGTCCTCTCCTGGATGCAGGGACATGGGGAGCCCATGGCTAAACAATGAACACTCAGGGTCTCAGACCTGGGGACTTGTCCGTCTGCCAGGACGTGCCCTAAAACGGCGGCACTAACTTGTTCGCTGCGAGCCGGGTGATCTCAGACACTTCCTGGGGACAGACGTGGCCATTTTCCCCTGGATCCTGGGGGGCACTGAGCCCCCACCCGTGCCCCAGGCACATTTCTCCCACAATGAACAGACGTGTGCTCCAGTCATGCTTGACCACGGCCCAACCACTCCCTTCTGGAAAAGTTGACATCTTTGCCATCCCAGCTCTCTAAATGCTGGCGGCCACACCCACCCAGGTGGCCATGATACGGCCACATGCAACTCGAAACTCTCTGTCAATCCCGAAGTAGATCGTTTCCTCGGGGTGTCCAGGTTTCAGACCCCAGGAACCACGTCCGAACCTCAGAACAGGAGGAAGTCTCCTGGTCCCAGGCCCCCCTGCTTTCCAGCAACCCGTTTTCAGTGGTGACCCTGGTGATCACGTGCTGACGCACTGGAACAGTGGCCCGTGAGGGCCGGGGGGCATCCAGGCATCTGCCCAACCTTCTCAGCTTGGGAGTGGGGAGGCTGAGAAGCATGAGGGGCAGAAGAGGGCGGCAGAGCTTGGACCAGAGCGCCACAGCCCCCAGAGCCACGGCCAGGCCTCTGCTGCTCCACATGACCCCACGTGGCCTGGATCTGCAGTGCAGCTCCTCCACGGAAGGGCCTCTGTCACATCACATGACCCCCTGTTAACCGTCATGACCCCTTCTGGGGATTCTCACGGCAACGTGGTACGGAAAGCCCTGTGCTCTCCACAAGCTCAGGGGCTGCCCACCCTGTCACCCCGCGGTTCCCACGCTTTTACCAGACCCTGGACCACTTTTCTCAAATGACAGTCTTTCCCTAAAGACACTAGTCAGACTGTCCCTACAAGGAAGAACTAGACAGACAGGCAGGCAGGTAGATGATGGACACACAGACAGTTACAGACACAGACACAGACATGCTATAGACATGACATACATCTAAACACTGCAGACACAGACGTAGGTATAGACACATCTAGACACCAATGCAGACAAATAGATAAAGGTCTCCCTGTGGTTATGCTGTTGACTTGCACTCAGAAAAGTCCCCGCGTTTCTCTTTTGTGAGCCTGGCAGACACGTTCGTGCACGTGGATTTTGGATGGCTGAAGTCCTCCTCCCTGCTTTCAAGAGATCTCACTGTCTCTGCTCAAATGCAGTAACATTAGTTTGTAGCGAGCACGCTGAGGAAGGGCGGCCCGTCCGTGTGGGGAGGACCAGCCTGGGACGGAGGGGACTGGGCTGGGCCCAGCGCCTTCCCCTGGCCTGCTCTGCACACACCCCACATGCCTGTGGACAAGGCCGCTCCGAGTCCAAAGGCCCAGGAGGACCCTTGCTATCCTGTTCGGCCGAGTGGCAGTGCTCAGGCAGCCTCCCATGATTTCCCTAAGCAGCGTTCAGGGCAGCTCCTGCAGGAGGGGCTGGGCCGGCAGAGGGCCGGGAGGACAGCTCCCCCAGGCTGAGCCCTCGGATCACCTTCCCTCAGGGGGACAAGAGAGGGAAGCAAAGCGCGTGGCACCTCGCGGGGTCCCGTGACAGCGGCAGCGTGGGAAGAGGAGGAAGGAAGCGCCTTGACCCCGGGTGAGCAGAGTCCGTGAGATACAAAGCAGAACTCCTGTCCTTCCTTTTAAACTTAGCCTGGAGGGAAAGTCACTTGGGCTCAAAGAGGAGAATCTGGGTTTCACCAGTGACCCAAAAGAGCTGGCAGGACGGCGGCTGTACGTGAGAAAGCGCTGTTTCCTCAGCATGCCTTCCTCTCCAGACTGCTGCCCTTCCTACTGCGGCACCGCCCCGCCAGGGGTCCAAGAGTCACCAGCGCTCAGTGGACAGGCTTAAGGTCAGCTGTTCCAGAAAGCAGTTTTGGCAGCAAAGTGGGTGAGAAATAAACAGGATGTGTTGGAGAATATACCCGCGAAATACCAAGGCAGCAGAACAAGCCGCCTGAGCAGAGGCCAGACCGTTCTTACCCGGCCACCCTTCTCTCCGTTGGCGCCAGGAAATCCAGGAAATCCGATAGAACCCTGAAAGAGAGTTAATTAGGGAAGAAGCTTGAGAGCCTGATCAGGAGGACAAGCTATGCTGCCTGTGCCAGCAGGAAGAAGAGTCTGTTAAGAGTTCATAGTCTCGGACCGAACTCACCCACTACCCACCACCCATCCACACACCATCCATCCACCTATCTACCCACCCACCACCCACCTATCTACCCACCATCCATCCACCTGTCTACCCACCCACTATCCAACTATATACCCATCCACCTACCCATCCATCTACGCATCCATGCACCCATGCACCCACCCACCCATCCATCCATCCATCCAGCAAATCACCCACCATCCATCCACCCATCCATCCATCCATCCACCCACCCACCCACCCATCCATCCACCCACCCACCCATCCATCCATCCACCCATCTATCCATCCATCCAGCAAATCACCCACCATCCATCCACCCATCCATCCACCCATCCATCCACCCACCCACCCATCCACCCATCCGTCCATCCATCCACCCATCTATCCATCCAGCCAGCAAATCACCCACCATCCATCCACCCATCCATCCATCCATCCACCCACCCACCCACCCATCCATCCATCCACCCATCTATCCATCCAGCCAGCAAATCACCCACCATCCATCCACCCATCCATCCACCCATCCATCCACCCACCCACCCATCCACCCATCCGTCCATCCATCCACCCATCCATCCATCCATCCATCCATGCACCCATCCACCCACCCGCCTACTCAGTATTTCCTGAGCATCTCACAGACTCCAAATTTAAAAACCAGAACTGAATCTTAACCAGGCTTCCCCTTTCTCCCTCTCTCCACACTCTCCTCTCACACCCCCACCTCTGCAAAACACTGGTGTTTTTGAAAAGGGAACATGTGCCACTCAGATTAACTGGAGATGACGTGTGAATGTCACATGTATGACATGTGTTTTCTGCACCTTGTTGCCATGTTTTGTTATCTTCCCAGAACACCTCTAAATAAAGCGTGGCGGCTTATAAAGTCAGAAATGAATGCAAACTGATGCACCGACTGTGGCCTCGCACAGCTCTTTAATTCTAGAACTTTACAAGGTGCACACAGGCAGGGATGCGCCTAAGGGCTTTGAGTGGACGAATATCCAAACACTTACCACGTGAGCTCCCAGGGACACTGTCTAAAGCATTTCTCCAGCACGTCTCTACTCTCTGCGTGACTTAAAATCTTGACCTGAACGTGTGCTCAGACCAGGAAAAGTTGACCGATGTTCAAACCTTGAACTTCTCCCAGGGTGCTGAGCTTTGCCGAGCCACCCATGTGCCCGCCTGCCTGCTCCAAATAGGAGACTGTACCGAGCTTCAGGGCGGGAAAACCTGGGATGCAGGCTTCACAGTGCTCGGCTCAGGAGCTGGGTCACCGCCCAAGGACTGTCCAAACTGCCTGAGCAGCTTCAAGGTTCTGCCCTCGTCTTTCCAAATAGCTGCCTGAACCTGATCTATATTCTCCCCCTACTCCCGTCTCTCCCAAACTCCTCCTCTCTCTCCTCTCCTCCCCAAGAAGGACAGGCACTTCAGGAGAGCAAATGGGTCCATCAGCCTCTCTTCCTCCAAATACAGGGGACAGCACTGCAGTCACCGACTACATCACTGGCAGATACTAAACAAAACTCCTGTTTCACAGCAAATGATCTCCCCTGCATGGCAGCCGTCGGCTGCTGAGTGGGGGCCTTTGCGTCCCTCGGGAAGGACTGATATAAGCACTGCCATCAGCAGCAAGGAGATACCTAGAGCTGCAAGTCCAGCCCACGGGGCCTTTCCTCTGCTAACAAGCAGGGTGTCCAGAGGCCTGAAGCCCAAGGAGGGCAGGATGCATGGACGCAAACCCGAGAGACCCCCGAGTTCTCTTTTGCTGTTAATTATGTCTCTAGTGAAGGCAGCTGGTTATTTTTTAAGGAAGAATCATGAATAATAAAAGGTGAGATTAAAAAAAATAATGTTTTAAATGATTTGCAAAGCCTCAAGGAGCTGTTACACATAAAATAAGGCATGATTTCCTATAAGAAAGGTTTCATCTTTCTTTTATACTCAGTTATGAGCAAATAACTTTTGGATCTCCAGGGTGAGTTAAGTCTGAGAGAGCAACACAAGTTCTGGGTGTGGAGAAACCAGTGCACAATGGTCCCCACAAGGCCAGGGGCACTGAGGGTCCCGAGGTGCAGTCCACGCTCAGCTGGGTGGTCCCCTTCTCTGAAAAGGCTCACCTAACTGTCCAGGCCCCTCCTTCTGACTTAGCCGAATTACCACAGACGGTGGTGAATGGGGGAGAACCGAGACACAGCTACTGTGACCTTCTGCTTTGTCGCAGCAGCTACGCCAGGGAGGGCAAATGGGTGATATGTGGGGGGCAGGAAGACGTCAATTGTCAAATCTAACAAGGTAGTTAGTACGTTACCTTTGGCCCTTGTCTTCCTGGGTAGCCGGGCAATCCTGGGACTCCAAGTTTTCCCTGGGGAAATAAAGGAGGTGAATTTCACAGCCAGCTCTGTACTTTTCTGAACAGAGAGAAAGCCAGCGTGTCTTGGCAGGGGACTGGAGCAGGCTGGAGTCTCCAAAGGCCGAGGACACGGTCATCATGGAAAGGGCCCTGCCTGGTTTAAAGCAAAGGGCCCTCGAGCAGGGATGGACGCCACTGCTGAAGCAACAGTGGGTGGAGGCAAACGTTCCAAATAAAGGAAAAGAGTCTGTCTGTGACATTTTGTTCAATCCTTTTGTAAAAGAGTTCCAGCCTTGGGGCAGGACAGGGCGGGATGTTTGGGCCACTCAGAGCCGGTTCCTGTTCGGGGGTGAAGGTAGGGGGTAGGGGAGCAAGACGAGGGTGGGCGGCCTCCTGCAGGTGTAGGAGCAGCTGCCGGGAGCCCTAACCCCGGCCCATGCTGCCACAAAAGATGGTGCACGTGGTTGCCAAGCTCAGACCCTGAGCTTTGTGACCAGCGGGAGGAAGGAACTCTTCCAGGAGTGGATGTGGGGACAAGGGTGCTGGGTGGAGTCAAGGGGACAGGAACCACATCAAGACTCGCACCAGCTCCCACCTGGGGCTCAGCCTGACCAAGCTAACCGCCTGGACGCCCAAGGCCCTCGGGAAGAGACTGTCCCTGGGAAGCGGTCAACCTCCTGTGTCACATACCTTCTCCCCAGGGGGTCCCAGAGGACCCGGGTCGCCATTCGGACCTCCACGACCTTTGGGGCCTTCGGGACCGTCCTCCCCTCTGGGACCAGGTGGGCCGATCTCCCCCTGCAGTTCAGAAAGAGAAGGTGAAGGAGACCGCCAGAGTCTCTAGCCCCCCAAGGTCCCCCCCCACCGTCTGGGAGTGAGGGGCTGGATCCCAAGCCAGAGCGATAAGAGCCGCTGGGCCCCCTCAAGCAGATGGACCCTCGTCCTCGCACCGAGGAGACCAGGGCTCTGCTGAGCGACCGATGCCCCTGGGGACCCACACTTAAGCCCTTGCTCCCCTATTCCCAACGACCTTCTCCAAATCAAGCACCTCTTGGCTAAAATAACTTCGGTGACTATGGTAGCCCCGAACTGCTACTTCCCCAAAGACAGCAGAAGTGCCGTGCATTGGGGGAGCTGCTTTCTTCTCCTGAAGCCCCAGGAGGTATCAAAATGGACCAGAAGGCCTGGCTGGGCCACGCCTGGGCGTCATGGCACAAGGGAGACCCACAGGGTGTATCCAGAGACGGAAGAAGCGAAATGTCACCTCATCCAACTTCCCCAAGTAACAGGTGGGGAGGCCTGAGCCCACACAAGGAAGAGGGCCTTTGGGGGTGGCCAAGTGCAGCAGCAGCGGCCTGGCCCGGCCTCGGAGTGCCCACCCTGGCCCTCTCTGTCTATTGATGGGTCCCCCTCTGATCACTGGTTTCTGGGACCAGCTGCAGGACAGCTGTGCAAACCCCCAACAGAAATGTGTGCTGCACGGATGAAGAAAGCTAATGACTCTCTTATTCCCCAGCCCCAGTGTGTCTACAGGTCGAGGACTCTCTGGCCCTAAGAGGTGCTTTTCTCATTCAACAAAGGAATCCTTCCCATGTTTTCTGAGCACTCAGAAAATTAGGAAATGCCAAGCACTGGGCAGAAATCCTCCCTGGGAGAAATCAAGACTGAGGAGCTTTGCTGCCCAGCTGAGGAAGCGTCCCCTCCCACCCCACCCCCGTCCATCCTCATCCAGTGCCAGCCAGAGGTCCACTCAGGGCACGGCGTACAGCTGCGGAACATCTTTTGAAAATGCACTCTCCTAGTATGGACCCAAATGTGTGCATCAAGTCGTTGGAAAGGAAGATAAAAGGGACTTTCACCAGCCAGACAGAGAGAGGCCCTCAGAAGTGGGGCGTCGTCACCGCAGAGAAAGTTCTAGAAAAGCTGTCTTCAGCAGCAATATAACTGGGACAGGACTGTGCAATGAACCCCTCTCTTTTATTCCCCTCCCTTCTGACAGAGCCCCGGATCACGTCTGCCTGTTCAGCGTGGGACAAAGCGCCAAGTGTGCAGGCTCTCTGGTCCTGGCAGGTTCTGGTAAGGCATCTGTTTTGTGGGACACAAGGAGGGCGGCCTGTATGACAGCCCTGTTTCCACGACAGCGTCCGTCCAGGCGTGCGTGCCGCTGCCGCCACGGCAGGCCCACCGGGGGTGTGGGCACCCCCTCCCTTCTGCCTGGCCTCCGCTCATTCCGAACTTGTCGGGGGAACTTCCAAGTGTCCCCGCGGCAGCAGGCGGCTGGCCCCCTAACCCCACTTCCTGAAGTGCCACCTGCATCACTTTCTCCTCATCTGCACAAAAACACCGCCAGTGGCTTTCTGTGGGGCGCCAGCCGCGTGGCACATGCTATCCCGCCCCAGCACCCACCAGCTTCCCTGGAGCTGAGGTTCATCATTCATTAAAAACCAACTAGGTTGTTGAAACCTCTGACAGCCCAGCAGGAGGTCCCGGAACACAGGGGTTGTCTGGGGGTCCGAAGAGCAGCTGAAGAGGTGTCTGGGGGCCAAGACACTCAGAGAGCTGGTCAGGGTGTGGCCCTGCCAGTGACCGGCCGGTGGCCTTGGTCAGGCCGCTACCCTCCCTGGTGAGCTGGGTCGTTTGTGTGACCGCTTCTTCTCTCCCAGACGCCTGTCACCCTTCTTCTTGACCCCAAAGAATTGCTCTGAAAACCAGGGTATCGGCCAGAAAAAAAAACAAGTTCCCACTGACCCACTAATGCAGGGCAAGGACACAGGGCAGAGGGGCCAGGTGACCCTGTAAGCAGGGGTTTAGGACCAGGTGCCAGCTGCCATGGCTCCGAACTGGAAGCTGGGGAGGTGGAAGCTGTCGGCGGCCCAGGAGCCTCCATGGAGGCGTCACCTCTGTCCTGAGAAGCTGCCCTGTGGCCACAGCAGGGCCTCCCGCCCAGCCTACCTTTCCCTGTCCCCAAACACTCACCCGATCTCCCTTGATGCCCATGTCTCCTTTGAAGCCCGGAAAGCCATCTTCACCCTGCACGGGGGACCAGAGAGAGCCTCGGTCTGTATGAGAAAACCCACCGCCCAGGTCCCCCCACCCAGAGCCTCTGGGCCCCAACACCAGCATCAGACATGCTGGGCAGAGGATTGTCAGCGCCCGGCCCCCTGTCCCTTGCGAGATGTGTTCCTGTCAACCCTTTGCATTCTGTGGTTCTGGCTGGCTTTGCAGCCTGCAGTGGGAGCGCTGCAGCCCTGGTCACCCTGTTTGAGTGCAAAAGCTCTGCACGGCCAGGCGGTGGGCAGCCCAACGCCCAATCTGTCAGCATCCGTTTCTCGGAGCGTCTTTGTCTCACCCAAGCATCATTGTAGGCCCAGTAGCACCGGACGGGCAGATGTTTGAGGCGGGGGAGCCAGCTGGAAGAGCCCCCAAGGGGAATGGGACTGCTGCTGATGGCCTTATTGGGGGGGGGGCCAGGAAGAGCTCTCTGGAAGGGACAGGCATTGCCTGGAAGGGTCTGGGGACGTGCGCTGTCCTGCCTGCAGGCTGGGCCGAGGATGAGCAGGTGGCCGGCGTCTCTCAGTTACCTAGTCCCGCATTCCACGGGGGAGCTGTACACATTCATGCTATTTGTGAACTGGGGGATTCAAAATGTCAGTGGCCTATGGTCACTCAAGTTCCCAGGGTGGACCTTCCCGGCTCCTGGCCAAGCCCCTGAGGGAAGGAGGGGACACTCACCTTCTCACCCTTGGTGCCCTTCAGACCTCGGATGCCGTCTGCCCCCTGTGCAAACAGAGAAGAAAAGTGAGCAGCCACAAGCCCGAGCCTCTACGGACCCCACAAAAAAACGGGCCTGACCCCCAACACCAGGGGAGCCTGAGCGTCCCGCACAGACCAGTCCCCTCCCACTGTCCCCAGTCTCGGGAGAGAGAGCTCTGTGGCTGTGCGGGGCGTCGCCCGCTGACACCCTGCCCTCTTCCAGAAACATCTCGGTCTCTCTCTCGGTCTCTGCTTGGAGAGCAGAGGGGGCGTGAGGCCTGGGCTCGGGCTCTGGAATCAGGCAGATGGGGTCAGGCCCCCCCCATGTGGCCTCCAACGAGGCCCCAGACTTCTGCTCACTTGGAAAGAGGGGGTGATGACAAGCCTCACCCCATCACTGCTGGGGGGAGGGGAGGGCTCAGGAAGCCCTGGGACAGTGCCCGGCAAACAGCAGGTGCTCAGTGAGCGGAGCTGTGCGCCATCGGATGATCTTCATTCTCTATCATTATTAACGTATAATCATACGTTACAACGGAGTGGTAATAATTACCACTTAAGGACACCAGCCGCTCCCACCGCCCTCATCACACGGGCTCAGGACGTTCTCATCCCCGTGCTGAATAAGACTGTCAGGGCGGGGCCGGCCCCCTCCCTGTCTCCCAAGTAAAACCACCCCATCCCCGGAATGGACTTGACAGCCGTGCCCCCAACCTGCCAGCAGGGTGCACAGCCTGTCCCTGACTGACTGCCAGAAGCTTCCTCAAGCCACCAGCCCGCGGGGCCCCAGAGAGGCCGGGCCTCCCGTTCGGGTCCAGCTGAGGCTGTAGCCGGGTCCCTCGGGCTGCCAGCTGCCCTCTTGTAGCAAGAACCTTGCACAGAATTTGCAGTTCTGAGCCTTTTCTCTGAGGCCCAGGAGAGCTGAGAAAAGCTGTGGAGGGACAGACGGACGGGGCCGGACAGACGCAGAGAGCTGGGCTTGGCCTGTGCCCTTGGCTCCATCGGCCCAGGCCATGGTCTGCTTCAGGACAGAGGGGAGGCCGGTCACCCCGAAACCCTGGTGTCGGGGTGGGGTGGGGGCTCTGGCACCAGGTCCCCTCCCCCTTGCCGGGCAGGCCAGCTGGGCTTCCCCTGCCCACGCACTTCCAGAAAGAAGAGGGTAAGACGGCATTGCTCGGATCCCTCCCAGACCTAAAGCTCTACCGTCTCATGACCTGCCCGAGGCCAGGGGAATGGGGCCAAGGAGACAAACAGACCAGGGTTCCCCAGCCTCGCGCTGTCGCCTTCAGGGTCTGGATAGTTTGTTGTCGCGAGGCTGCCCTGGGCAGTGTAGGGGGTTGGACAGCCTCCCTGACCTCTGCCCTGCCCCTCCAAGCCGAGACGGTCAGAAATGTCTCCAGGCGTCCCTGGGGGAAGACTCTGCCCTGGCTGAGAACCCCAGGGCTAGAGCACCCACCATGGCCCTTGGTGGTCCGGCGCTCAGGGAGCGAGGTCAGAGGTCACAGAACAGCCCAGCGGGAGGAGTTGCTGGGCCAGCAGCTGTGAGGCACAGAGGGGGACAGGGCTTTCCCAAGGCCTCCAGTGAGTTCGTGCTGGGGGACTTCCGCCAGCCCACCCAGCTCCCGTAGGCTCAGGGAGCGGCTGATTTGATTTGCTGACAGTCAAGCCCAAACAGACCCCTGAGGAAGGGGCAAGTCAGAGGGCAGCCCGGGGGACGCTTAAAGGTCAGTGAGATCAAAGAGCTTGGAGGGGCACCTTTCCCAGGAGGACGGCAGGGCTCCAGTGGAGGAAAGCTAAGGACCTTGGTCTCTGACGGTGACACCCGGACTTCCCACCCCACCTCCGCCATCAGCGCCCTCCGGGGCTCATCACGCCATGGGCTCTGCAATCTATTTCTCCAATGAAAAGAGCGTTCAGTCTTGCTTCTCCTTCCACCCTCTGCTTGCCCGTCTAGTGGGATTGCTCATATCACGGATGAATTTTAATCAGACCGACAAGATAAGAGCATTCTCCACAAACATCTCAGGGTAGACACCTTCCCGGCTCACAGAAGCAGCGTCACGCGTTGGCCGTGTACGGTGGCTGGCACAGGCTCTTTGTGCAATGGGAATTTGTAAAATAAACGCGCACAGAGCTCACACAATCAGCACAGTTGCTAAATCACCACCCTTATAAACTCACTAGGCAGCGTGTGGGGCAAAAGCCTGCTTCAGAGAGAAGCCGCCTGTCTAAGGGTCCTGACCTGGGGCATCTCTCTGCCCTTGACCTTGGAACATCCCAGTTCTGGGAAATGGAAGTCGGAGCCCCTTGGGGTCAGGATGGGGTACTTGGTTAGGAATAAGCAAGTCAGGGTTGAGTCCTGGCTTCTGCATGGATTTATGGGTAATTTGGGGTAAGTTACTAAAAACTGAAGCCTTGGGTTCTGTGCCCTCCACACAGAACCCTGATGTGGAAAAATGCTTGAAAGTATGAAGGACCGTGAACGACACAGGTGGGGACTCTGGAGCTTATGGGTGTGTTCCTGCAAATCCCCCAGGATAAACTAGATGTTTTATACACGTTCGTAGATATGATACTTCACATCAAATTACAGTCATTTTGAAAGGAAGATCCACCTTTAGCTTTCCTGTGAGTGGGAAGCCTGAGATTGAAGACACGGCAGCATCTCCACCCCGAGAAAGAAGGGCTCTCCCCACACACCCACCTGGGGGCACATCCCTCTGCGTGTAAATGTCCAGAGAGCAGCATCACTGAGACTAAATTGCACAGCTCAAAGCACACCCAGTTAGCTCAGGGCAAACAGACAGGGCCCTGTGTTTGGAGTATTGCTCTGGACCTCTGCGCCCATTTGACACGGCTCCAGGAGCCTTTCAGCATGCTGTGAATAAATGGACGTCTCCCACGAACGCATCTCCCGACAACAAGGTCTGCCCAGATGTGATCGGCCTGGAAGAAACAGCTCCAAGCATCCCAGGAAAGGGTGCCCAGCTCGTCACCTGGGCTGAGATCCACTGCCTCTGAGGGGCTCCAGAGCAGCAGGTCACTTGGCAGGCGGTGACAGTAAAAGGAGCATGGGCAGAAGGGTGCCGCCCCGTCCCGGCAGACGGGCACCAGCGCGTTGCTCGTGCCGTCCCAGACGCCCCGGGGAGCGTGCCCTGCTCCACTGCAGCCCCTCCTGGCCCCGCGGGCCCCTCCCTCACCTGCTCTGGCCCACATTCTGGAACCCAACCTCCCAGACCAGGGCCACCCCAGTTTGGGGGCAGGAGGGAGGTTAAAGCACAGAGGAATTTCTAAAACCGGCCCAGCCGTGCCCCGCAGTCCCGACCTTGACCTCCAGGAAGACCAGAGGCCGTGAGACCCTCACCTTGACTCCACGAGGGCCTGGGTAGCCGATGGGGCCCTGGGGGCCGGGCGGACCCTGGAACCAGAGGGGAAAGCGTGTTAGGCCTATCTCAGGGGGAGGGCGCGGGGCTCACTCTGGGCCACCCCTGCGTCCTTTCAGAACAAGCCAGAGAGCTTGCCTGCCCCCAGCACACTGCCCTCTCGCTCTGAGCAGAGCGGATGGACATCCCAGGTCAGACCCGTGGGGGTAGGCATGCGGGCACTGCCCAGCCCCACGGGGAAGGCGCGTCCACAGGGGTGTCTCAGGATGGGTGAGGACAGGGCAGGAAGCCCCTTCTGGACTGGGGGGTCCCAGAATGGAGGGGGGGCCAGCCCTGCCCATCCCGCAGGAGATGCTGGAGGGGTCAAGGGCACAGCCGGTACCCACCTGGCCTCCCTTCTCTCCCGGAGGGCCTTCTTTGCCAGGGTGCCCCTGTCAGGAAAGAGAAGGTTGGCGTTAGTCAGTGGCCTCTGGGAAAGCAGGCCTGGCCATGCTCCAGCTTCCCTGTAGCTGTCTTCAAAACTGAGGGTCAGAGCCCAGGTCCCTCCCATTTCCTCCCCGCCCCTCCCCACAGCGGCTTGGTCACCCCCAGTCCTTTAGCCCCAACCTCGGCTGCTTCATCTGTAAAATGGGAATAATGCGGGGCCCCGGCAACAGCAGAGGGGAATGTGCTTCAAAACCCACAGATGGGCTCCAGGCCCCACTGTGCACCAGTGTCCCCTGACTCAGCCAGAGCCCAGCCTGCCCCCAAGTACACTGGGAGGGGACAGTGACAACAGGGTGTTTGTTCAAGGCCACCCAGCAAAACCAAATCGGTGGCCAAACAAGACAGTGAAGTGGGACCAGACCTCCCGGGTCCCAACGCACCCTAGGTCTTCAAAGCCACCCCCCGCCAGGTGACACAGAAGCTGAGCGCAGGGGAGAATATACATCCTACCCCACAGATGCAGAGCTGAGGTCCCGCGGAACTGCTCATGGCCCCTTGGTCACTGCCCCCTCCACCCTGGCCCCCATCAATCCTATTCTCAGGAACTTGACCTTCTCTGACTTTCTGACCCAATGCCTCTGAGTTCACGAGCCAAACACAGATGATAAAAACAGAAACAGAAGTATTCATTATCTGGAAATACAGTTCTACCCACAAGGATTCCAGTAAAGAGAGGCCACGTGGTGTGGTGAGAATGCTGGCAGGGCAGGGTAGGGCGGTCTGGTTCTACTCCTGGTAACACCCAACCCACTGTGTGACCTTAGGTAAGTCACTTGCCCTCTCTGGGCCTCCATTTTCGTGTGTGTAAAACGAGAGGGTGGGTTGGCTGCTCATCCAGCTTGATTGTTCTAAAGTTCTAGGACGCTACTTGTAGAACGCAGCAGCATTGTGGAGACCCAGAGCTCATCAACTCAAATAAATGATATGTGTGTGTTCTTTTCAATTTGTATTAGTCGTGAACTGGATCTGATGCCATTGCAAATGGCCTATCATGGTGGCAATGCGACGGGAAGGATGCAGAAGTTCCTTTGCAGGGTGGGGTACTCCAGGGAGCCCTTGAGGACAGTTAGGCACCGGTTGGACCACGCCAGCTGCCCGGGCCTGGAAAGGACACACTGCCCGTCATCCCCCTTCCCAAGACAAGGCTCATGGCACCAGCAACCCAGGATGGCAGGGCTGCACCTAAACGGTGTCCAGGAGATGATCCTGCCCTGGGGAGGGCTGGGAGGGAGGAGAGTCCTGCTTCCTTTGCCATGCGGGCTCTTCATGGGCCTTTTTTACAGTTTCCATCAAACGCAGAATTTTTCTGTGAAGGAACTGAGGTGATGGACAGCTGTGGTGAAAGCCAGGCCCCAGAGACACACACGGGGGCAGACCCCACACCTCACTCATGTGGGGAAGTGAGCTGACCCCTTCACGTGACAATGACCTCACTTACATGGTAGCGATAAGAATAGACCTGATCGCAGTGTTTTGGAAGAGAGAAAAAAGAGGGACTGATTGTCACCATGATTACTGTTTGTTTGTTTGTTTGTTTGTTTTTGGCCAGGGCAGGCAGCCTGCGGGATCTTAGTTTCCTGACCAGGGATTGAACCTGTGCCCCCTGCAGTGGAAGCGCAGAGTCTTAACCACTGGACTGCCAGGGAAGCCCCTGCCATGATTCCTGTTGTTTGAATCAAGGCCAAGCTTCTTAAATGCATTCTAAGTTGTAACTTTCTGGGGATGAGAGTAATTTTCTGGGGGGGAGCACAAAGCTCATTTATTTTAAATGTTTGAACAGAAAAAGATGGAAAGGAAATACATCCAAGTCAGAGCAGCTGCTTTCCCGCCGTGAAAGGCCAGGCCGTTTCCACCCTTCTTTCTACGTGCTGGCCTTTCCCCAGTATTCTATAACCAGCAAGACTCTATAATGGAAAAGTAATAAAACTTACATTATGTATATTTGATATTTTTCTGATTAAAAAAGCAATATATGTTCATTGTAGACAAATGGAAAAATAATAAAGCTTAAATTATTTATTTGATATATTTCTGATTAATAAAGTAATATACGTTCATTGTAGACAATTAGGCAAGTGGAAAAGAAAATTAAAACCCTTCATAACCTCACCACTCATAGCAACGGTGGCCAAGGGTGTGACAGCACAGCTAATCTATTTTCTCCGCACGTTTGCCTGCAAAATTGGCATCAGAAGATGTAGTTTTAATTTACTATTATATCATGAGCATTTCCTCATGTCACTGAACATTCGTTGGAATTCAATGTTTCCTGGCTCTGTAATATTCCCACGAGCCATGATTCATCGCCCGCATCCTTCTTGTGTGCTGCCCAGAACAACCTCACAATGTATTCCAGAGCATCGAGTCTGCCCCAAAACCCCTCACACTTCTCAAAGGCTCTGAAATCTATCCTCCTTTCTTTCTTCAGCCCAAGCCAGGCCAAAGCAACACAAAGGGGAAAAGGAACAAACCCTCTCTGTCAGGTTGATCAACCATGTGATACCTCTGTTAAGGAGAGTATTTTTAAATCTTTTGCTTCCTCCCGATTCACCTAAGACAAGGGCTCCGCTTCCCTCAGCCTGTAGTGTTGATGTTTTCCCTTTTTATCTTTTGCTTTGAGCATCTTCAGTGTTGACCCAGCACAACCACACTCCCTCAGGTCCTTCACAGACTCATATTTTAAAGTGTGATGGTTGGTTGGGGAAGAGAAATGGAGAGGCAGCCTCCTGGCTCCCTAACCCTCTTAAAGGTCCCTCTTTCCCCACAGAATCTGAAAGGAAACTGGTGACCCTTTAGGGACCCTAGTGACTGGAGTTTCAATTCAGAGAGGGGGATTCCAGGGTGTGACCAGGAAGGTCAGGGAAGCGGGGGCCGTGTAGGCACCGCCCCCTTCCTGACATGATGCACTGAGGGAAATGCCCCATTGACACCCAATATTGCAGAAGATGAATAGAAAAAAATGACTGGAAGGATGTACATTCACCTGCTATCAGGGTTTAACCCATAGGCATGGGACCAGAGGTAGTTTTCATTTTGTCATTTTATTTATTTTCCTAATTTTCCAGAAGAAAATATTTTATCATTAGAAAATGCAATTAGGTGTCAATGTAAATGAAAGCACATAAAAGACATTGCAAAATATTCATCTCTTCATATCCAAACTCAGTCCAGGAGACTGAGTCCCCCAAAGCAGTTCAAGCAGGAATGGGATTGTAATCTGCTGGTTCAGACAAAGATGGGACAATGGGTGATGTGTGATTCACGGGACCAAAGGATTCTCAGCCATGAAGATGGAAAGACACCATCGTCCTATGCCAATTACCAGTCACCAGTTAACGGTTGACAGACTGAACTTCCTTGCTTCGTTTTTAATGGCGTTATTAACACAACAAAATAACTGTGTCTGAAGTAAATAATTTTGCTAATCTCATTTTCTGAAATAGGCTCTCTATTCGGCATCAACTGGATATGCTAAAAATAACCGAAAAACAAAAAACCCACCGGCAACTCACACAAGGGGGGTGGGTGCAGATAAGCTCACGCAGACAGGCCCACACTCAGCGTTTGTCACTTCCCCACCCCTCCCCCTCCCCCTCACAGCTTGGCCACAGATGGATTTGTCCCTCACTCCCTATTTCTAGGCAGCATCTACTTAGCTCCACAGCTGCGTGTTCACACCCCTCTTCTCCGTGCGTGATGGCTAAACATACACCCGGCACTGGTGACACAGACGACCGTTTGGAGCCCAGCACCGCCCTCCGTAGAGGTAAAAGCATGAGGCTGGGCTCTGATCACGAGCATCAAACCCCAATAAGTAACGGACGTTCCTACTCATGAAATCACCACCCTCTGATTGAACCACATTGTGGAAAGTGTGTCCAAAACCCAGTAAGTAATTCCTGAGCCATCAAGCTCGCCATCGGATAGGTCTTCATCGAAGGAGCTGGAAAAGGAGACGGGGGCCACGCATGCACGGCCGTCTCGAGAGCGAGGGGAAGGGCCATTTGTCCGGATTCCCAGTGCCCACCCCTGGGTGGACATGGGCAGGTGGGGTGTAAAGGGTGAGGTGGGCAGTGGTACTCACCGGGGGTCCATCAGCGCCGGGCATTCCTGGGAGGCCTGGTTTACCCAGGGGGCCCTAGAACAAACCACAGACTCCATGAGCAGATGCCCCAGGGATCCCCTCAGCTGCCCACCCTCTCTACAAGCCCCCAAAGGTACTTTTCAACATTTCTGCTCAAAGAGCATTTGTTTAAAAAGGTTGCTCACAGGCACCCGCCCCCACTGGCTACAAAGCTTCCAGCCACGGGGAAGCACCCAAAGATAGCGGACCCTTTGCTGTTTCCAGAGCCTTCAGTTTTGCTACCGGAAAAAAATCACCCGCCAAGTGAAGTCAGGAGCAGTTCTCAAACAGTGGCGGCCAGGGGCTATGAAGCACTGAGAACCGCCCCTTTGAGGTCGTTCTGCGGGTGCCGCCCCAGGTGCTGAGTTCACTGGACACCTGGGGCTGAGCCGCAAGCTGCGCGAGGACTCCGGCTCTGGTTCTCTCCCCAGCGTGTGGACTCGGGGTCCCGAGGATATATTTAGGGTTGCCAAAGTTAGCAAAAAGAAATAAAACAAAACAAACAACAGCAAAACGAGATGCCCGGTTAAATTTGGAATTTCAGACAACACAGTTCAAATTTAACTGAGCGTCCCGTATCTGTTTTTCTTCTCAAATCTGGCAACCTTATACATAGCTAAAGAAAGAAGGGAGGGAGAGAGGGAGGGAGGGAAGGAGGGAAGGACGGACGGAAGGACGGAAGGACAAAGGTCCACACCACAAGCTGGTGACCAGTGCTCCTAACGCACCCCACAGGCAAGCACCCCTATGCCCAGCTCAGCCCACCTACCTTTTCTCCTGGAGGTCCGATTGCACCCTGGGGGCCTGGAAGACCCTGGGAGGGAAAAGAGTGAGCAGGAAAGGTCAGGGAACTTTTCGACTGACTCAGAAGCCCTCCCTGCCGTCTGTCCCTCTTCCCCCGACCCTCTCCCTCATCTGGGTGCCGACCCCATCCTGGGTCGCCCTCTGGGCTGACTGGCAGCACGGGGCTGCACTCAGCGGCCGCTCATGCCCAGGGCACCGCAGACCTGCACCTCCTGCTACCCACAAGCCCGCCCGGCTCACTCACCTGGGCGCCTGGATTACCCTGTTGTCCCGGGGGGCCGGGCTCTCCCTGGGGACCCTACAGGAAACACAAGTGAGGCACTGAAGGGGTCTCTGGGGGGCGAGCAGGGGGTGCAATCTGCTCTCGTGCCCAGACGGGAAGGCAGGGGGCCCTGGGGCAGGCAGGGAGCCAGATCCAGGCCCCTCCGGGCCAGAAGCACATGCCTGTGTCTGTGCAGACATGGCAGACAGCTGGCCAGGAGGGACAAGAGACAGGATCTACCAGAAAATATGCCATCCGGCTGAAAATTCCCAAATCATCACGCCAGCTAAATTCTCCCCGGCCCTTAAAAGAGACCCACCCATAAGACCCCTCTCTCTCTCAGTGGGTGTTGTCACAGCACCTGGCCACCACCAGCTTGCCACGCACAGTGAGAAAGCGGTTTCCCTCCACACCTGTGCTGACGCGGTCAGTCTCTGGATGGAGCAAGCACCGACTCCGGGAGCTCACACGTGCCCTCCTGCTGGAGGCCTGCACCTCGCGGGGCCGGGGCTCAGAGTCTGCACCCTCCCCGTCACATCCCCATCTGGTTTTGGTGGCATGGATCCCCCTCCCCTGCCTCGAGCAGCTGGGAGTGAGCCCGGGGTAACCGCCATGAGACCGGGGCACGGGACCCCCAGACTTACCACATTGCCTTTTGGGCCTGGTTGGCCATCCATTCCCGTCACACCCTGGATGAATGACATTGAAACAAGAGAGACTGAAAATGAACAAAGCTCAACAGGAAAAGTCCACTCAACACAGCTTGGTCCCTGCCCGCAATGTCCGAGGATGTCCATCCTTTGGGGGAGGGGAAAGGCTTGATCCCAAATAAATCCCGAGATGGGCTAGGGTTTAGCGGCGCTGCCAGGCCCCAGCACCATGTGGGGCAGCCCTGAGTTCTCGGACAGCTGCGCAGAGGGGCCAGCTCTGGGGAAGCCACCCCCTGGATAGAGCCCTGCCAGAACCACGGGCTTGTCTCCCTCCAGGAGCTGCCAAGATGCTCTACTGGAAGTGTTTTCAAGGCGGGGGGGGGAATGGGCGTCCCGGTGACTGTTTATAACGGCAGATGCTGTGTGCGGGGAAGGACTGAGCGGACCCTGCACCTCCACCCGCAAGTCCACATCTGCCGGGCTGCCCTCCCACGGGTGAGCATCAGGGCCCCACAGCCACCCAGTGCGAGCACTGGGCAGTGTGCACAGCTGTCAGTGAGGGCAGCTGCCGGCAGGCCCGAGCGGACCACAAGCGGGGCGGGGGGGGCGGATCTCGAGGGCAGGGATGGGCCAGACACGCGAAGGACTTACAGGAGGTCCAGGAGGGCCTGGGGGCCCCTTCGGCCCCAGCAGACCACGAGGCCCCTGCGAGAGGAAAGAGCGAGGAAGGTTCAGGCTCGGCAGGAACCCCAGCCCCCGCCCTGTCCCCAGCCTCCCTCAGCGACCCCGCTGCCCAGAGCCTCTGCTGCCGAGGCAGGTCTCCCGGGCAGTGTGGCCAACTCAACTCCCCCTTCTCCTCTGCCTCAACTCCTCACCGCAGCCCAGCTCTCCACCTGGGCTCTCGGAACCAGAGGCAGGGGTAGCTAGAACAGATAGGGGCTCAGTACCCACTCCCTGGCCGGGAGGGGCGTGTGTATGGGAATAGCCCCACGCACAGGGGGAGGGGCCACAGAGTGGTCACTACCTGCCATGGGAAGGACCCACATCCGGACGGCTCCCTCCCTCCCTGTCAGCTGGAGAACTACAGAGCCTTCCAAGGCACCGCAATTTCGAGTGCCTTTAATTTTGACAGAAACTTCTCAGATGCACTAGAAGAGAAACCTTTCCCACGTTCATTGCCACTTAAATGTTCCCCTCCTTCTTTTAATACCTAGTCACATAAATGGTTTTCAGAAGTTAATAACCCAGAAGGCATCGCCTAGACCCGTGTTAAGGGGGGAGCTGTGTTGATGAATCCCCATTATGGCTAACCAGACACCTAGGGTGTAATTTAGTCCCAAGCGGAGGTGCAGACGCCGGCCCGGGCGGGCTCTCCTCCCTGCAGCGCCTGCAATGCTTCTCCTCAGTTAACGGCCCCAGGTGTGTGTGGCCACGATGACGTGGGTAACAAAAATGAGACGTTTGAAAAGTAACAGTAAGAGACAAGGAATTAATGTCCTTTTGTCACGGAGGAAATTTGCTCTGGTCTTAAATAGAAGTCAGCTTAGGGAAAAGAGCTTTTGGAGGCCCAGGCAGGGGTGCCCTACCGGAGGACTCTATGCGAAAAATGTAGCCATCAGAAAGTGTGGCAGGTCAAGTGACTGCCCCTGGACACCTACCCTGATGGACCCTGGACACCCACCATCATGGACCCTGGACACCCACCATCATGGACCCTGGACACAACCCTAATGGACCCTGGACACCCACCATCATAGACCCTGGGCACCCACCATCATAGACACTGGACACCCACCATCATGGGCCCTGGACACCCACCATCATGGACCCAGGACACCCACTACATCTGTACCTGGAGTCCCAACCACGACCTTCAGGGGCCGGGGCTTCCTCCCTGGCAAAGACTCAGGCTGACTCAGCACTGTCCGCCCACCTCACCCGTTCCTTTCCTGGGAGATCCCCAGATCTGTGTGTCTCAAGGTTGAGCCCCTCTCTAATCTATGCTCTGAGTCGATCCCTGATTCTGGCCAGAGCATCAAGGAGGAGACACAGAATCCCACCCAGTCAGTGGACTTACAGGCTCCCCGGGCAGCCCTCTGGGCCCGACTTCTCCATCGTCACCCTATGGGGGAGAAAAGAGGCAGGATTTTAAGGATAAGCCATAAAACCTGGACACGAGAGAGACACTTTCTCCTTCATCCGTGCAGGATTCTTTGGCCTGGGGCTGCTTCAGCATATACGCCAGTTACTAGTCCCTGGGCCAGCAGGAAAAGCCTGGAGTGTCCCCACTCCCAAAGGCTGCAGGTAAAAGGCGAGGTTTGGGGCTCAAAAACCACAGCCCCAATGAGGGGAAAACCGGGCAGAAAAAAATCAATGGTTACCTGATAGGTAAAGATACAGATGAAAAAAAGATAAAAGATACAGATAAAAAAACAGAATGGCAGAAACTAGACAGAGATAGATGGTAGATAGATAGAAAGAAAGCAAGATAGATAGATGATATATAGATAATAGATAAATAAATAGGTAGAGGATAGATAAATAGGTAGGTAGGTAGCTTGATAAATAGATAATAGGTAGATAGATCATAGATAGATAGGTGATAGAGATAAATAGATATAGATAGATGATAGATAGATAGATAGGTGATAGGTAGACAGAGACATGAATGATAGAAACTGGTGTAGGGAAGGATCCTGAGAGAATCACCAGATGCCCTGGGCCAACCCCAAGGGGCCCTAACATCTTAAACGCAGCCAGGGGAGCAAACCAGGATGAGTCTTTTCCTTCTGGCTCTACAAGGAAAGCTGCCTTAGCTTGCCTGGTGCACGACCAGGAGCTGCTTGTCCACACCCCGCTTCTCTCCATCAAGGCACTGCCCCCTCCTCCTTCCTTCACCACACACGTGCACACACCCTGTGCAGGCACGTGCACGCACACACACCCACACATGCACACAGACACACTGCAAATGCACGCACACATACCCACTCACAGTGCAAGTGTACAAAGCCCTGCACACGCGTGCACACACACGCATGTGTGCACGCGCATGCACCTCCTCATTCCAGAAGCACAGACATCTAGGGGACCCCTCAACCCTCTCTCATCTTACAGTGGACGGTGCAGGCTGAGGCCCCAACAGGAGACAGTGCCCTGATGATGCCAGCCCAGGAGCTGTCAGGACAGGCATGTCCCAATTTCCCAGGTACTGGGGCTCCTAAACTTGTCCCCAAAATACCCCTAACGCCTGAAGAAATTGTCTAAGTGACTGGGGCGCACGGAGGGAGAGGGCCCGCAGGCTTCTCTGCCACAGGAGGGCTGGGCTTCCGTCTAAGGACATCGCTTAGTCTGCAGCCCCACCAAAACGCACCTGACAGAACCCAGACTCGGGGCAGAGCCCACCTGAGCGCCCGACCTAGCCCGGGCCCCGACCTTGGACGGCATCGTCGCCCCTCGGTCTGTCCACACGCTTCCGTCACCTTGTCCCCACCTCCAGGGCCAAGGAAGGTCATCTTCTGGACTCTCTGCACCTCACGCCTCACCCCAGATCCCAAGCTCTGCCACTCGCTGCCTCTGTGCGCCCCTCACTCAGACACGGAGCTTATCGGCTCCCCCAACATCAAGGTCTGAGATCTGCTTCTACAGGAAGGAAGTCTGTGTGGCCGTCTGTCCACCCCCACCCACTCCCCTCCCCCCGATGCAGGTGCCCATCACTGCTGCCAGCATCTTGTGCAGTTTTCACCGAGGAGACGGGCAGCAGGTGTGGCCCCCACACAGCAGGATACGTACCCTTTCTCCATCTTCCCCTGGAGGTCCCGGAGGGCCGGAAGGACCAGGGTCGCCCTGGGGAGCCAAGCAGGGTCAGCGTTAGGCAGGCGGGCAGACACGCACGGCCGTCTCAAGCCCCCCATTTCGTCTTTCTCTGCTTCTGAGACTGAAAATCCCAACCCCCTCCCAAGACTTTTCCAGAGGCACAGAGGACCCCTTTGGAGACAGGGCCTCCTGGCGTGACGGGCTGCAAAGCTGGCTGGCAGGACTCTCACCCCGGGACTCGGTGTCCTGGAGGAGGGTTGGCTGGACCGGCACCCAGGGACCGGCGGGCACCCCAGGACACCGAGGCAGGGTCTGAGCTGCACCCTACTGTCCTCTCCGTGTGAAGTAGGGGCACACCCCAGCCCCGCACCGCCCCCTGAAAGGGCCACCACTCTGGACTGTGAAGGTCAGCGCTGGTCCACCTGATACCCCTGCAGCTTCAGGCCTTGCACACCATCGGTGCTCAATACGTGCTCATCTGTCAGTCCCACAGACGGACCCTTCCCTCCGGTTTCCCCATGAGTGTCGGAGAACGTGGGCGAAGAAGCTTTGGCTAAGGCACAAGAGCCACTTCTCAGGGTGGCAGAGACATGATGGGTGACCCTTATGACAAAATCAACAGCATCTGTGTGTGTGTGTGTGTGTGTGTGTTCACGTGCGTGTGCCTGCATGCCCAGGATATGCCAAAACATGAAAGAGGCATCATCTATGTCAAAGAAAACAGGTAAGGCTGCAAAGAGCATCTCGTGAGGACACGTGGGACCGGGCAAGATGACAGGCAGGCCCCCGGCTGCAGCGTGCACCCTGACCCCCGTCTGCGGGGCGGGCACGTGGGACCAGCCCACCTCCTGGAGTTGCCCCTTTAATGGTGAGAAGGGTCCTCGGGTCCCAAAAGGGCAGCCGCTGGGCCTCCTGAAGGTGTGTTGGGCCCCTTAACACAGCGGGTTTCCCACAGGAGCTCCACGTTCCCTGCCTCATCCCCTCGAGGGGGCCACTGGCTCTTTCGCCATCAGCTGCGGGTGCGAAATCGGCTCTCCTTGGGCTGACCTTCCATCCCCAGGGATGTCACGCCCACGTCCAAGTCCACTGCCACAGCCCCATGAGGCTCATCAGCGACCACTTTGGAATCGAGTGCCCAGCCCCCCAGGAAGCCTAAGGCTGCCCAGAAGAGCCTCCCGACAGTACCTCCCCCAGCAGCTCCCAGAGAGGAAACACTCACCCGGTGGCCCTTCTCTCCCGGCAGCCCAGCCAGGCCATCGAAGCCGCGGTCACCCTGCGAGGGGGAGAGAGGGCAGCTCAGCCCGCGCCACGTGGCCCCACGTGGCCGCTCCGCCCGCCTCGGGCCACAGTCTACGCAGCGCCTGTGCACCTGGGGCCCCAGGACCCCACGGTGGGGCCCCTGGCCGCCGCCCCATCACACATTCCACAGCCTTGGGTCCATATTCCCAACGCTTTTCCCCAAAACACCAACAAAGGCTGCAAACAGAGAGATGACTTCTGTCCCAGAGCCACAGACAGCGGCCTGGAGGGCCCTGAGACCTCAGTGTTTGGGGTGGTGGCTGCAAAGTCGGGGTGTGTTTGTGTGTGTGTGAGAGTGTGCGCGCACCTGCTGTCTGCCTGTGTCTCTTATCACAACACCCTCGGGGCTCAGAGTGCCCCCTGCACACAGCAGGTGCGCCTACCCATCTGCCGGATGGCCCAGCTCCGCCACCCTCGGGCACCCCAGCTCCCCGGCCAGCCCTCCTCCTGCCACGCAGGTGGCCTCCCGGAGTCCAGCTCCCCGCCTCATGGGTGTTGTAAGCCATGTGGGATTGAAGTCAAGAGAAGGCTAGCTCAGGCTTGAATACTTTTGTTGTTGAAAGAAGACCATAATCTACCGGGACAGATTCAGGAATCTTCTCCTCTGTCACCGCACGTCCCTGAAAACCAGGGCCGCTCGTTCGCTCAGCACCCACAGGATCACCCGAGGGCCGATCCACGCCAGTTACTGGGGGAGCATGTGCAGTGCCCCGGGGCGGGTTTGGGGACCCCTGGGAACAGCTGCTGTCCCCACTGTGGGCCCCTCGCTGGAGAAAGTCAGCACTTCCTCCAGTACCTTGTACGGGTTTGGTTGGACAAACGCTTCCAGGGCCGAGAAGGAAGCATGGACCGCGAACAGCGGGAGTTTCATCCCAGATTCGGGGACAGAGGGATGGGCGCACTGAACCTCCGCAGCCGGGAGGGGTGGGGCTTCCCTGGGCTCCAGCGGCCGCCCCCGGGGCACACGCACACGCCTCAGCTCCACGGTCACCCACGCGCAGTCTCCTCGCTCCCTGCAACTCCGAAGAGCTCAGACACCCCAAATCTAGGCAAGAGGACTTCCTGCCCCGTGGACTTGTGAGAAACCCATGAAATTCTCCCCACCAACCCCTGCCTTTGCGTCAACGTGCCAGAGGAGCTGATCCAAACTGAACCTTCCAGCCCCCAGGGTCCCACCCCCGGATGAGAGCAGATGTCCGAGTCACCACGTGTCGTCATAACCACATCCGTCACATAAGCACGTGCTGATGCCGTGGTGACGCTGACCGAGGAACGGGCAGCAGGAGGTGGTGAGCAGCACCTACCTTGGGGCCAGTCTGTCCAGGCATCCCTCTTGCTCCGTCGCTGCCAGCTCGCCCCTGGAACGGAGCGGGGCAAACTGTCAGTACCAAGGAGTGCTTGGCTTACCGAGACCTCTGAGCGGAGGCTTCCTGTGACGTCAAGCAGGGGTTTCCACAGCCCCGGGGGGCAGGCTGGACCAGAGGACCCCAGTCCGGAGCCCCGGCTGCCGTACGCAGGTTCTGGTCTCTCCGAGCCTCGCCATCCTGAACCTCGGGGCGGGGCTGACGCGCTTGCCCCTCTGTGCTGGTGAGGACGTGGTATGCACGAGACGGTGTGATGGGGGGTGACCGAGGGGCCGTGTGGGTCCGTGGGACCCGCTTCACAACCCAGGAGAGAGCCCGCCCTGACATCTGCACATGTCCTGTCCACCAGCTGACATCAAGGAAAAGCCCAGAGAGCCACAGGGCGAGAGAAAGCATCTGGTTAGTGCGATGGAGGGGGAGGAAAGTGAGGCCCAGAGAGGTGGGCTGGCTCTCGAAGGCCATGCAGCCGCCCCCAGGCAGGGTCTGGACTGTGAGCCCGACCCTCCGTGCCCGGGGGACACTCCCACGGCCATTCCTTCCAGCCAGGGCAGCAGGCCCACGGTCTCCACCTGGGGCTGGAGGACAGGGCTTGGAACTACCAGGGTCCCCAATAAAGGCCGCAGTCCCCCAGGAGAGCCTGCCAGGCGTGAGGCCACCTAGATGGGGGCGGGGACCAAGGCAGATGTCCACTCGCTGAGAAGGAACGTCAGGCAGCTGAGCATAAAGCCCTGGCCTGGATCAACAGCACCTCCTCTCCAGGCCACACGTGCCTGATCCAAGAGGCCTCGCCAGGGGCACTGGGGCTACGCCGACAGGCAGTAAGGCCTCACAGCACAACCAGGACAGGGAGGGCAGCACGAAAGCGGCGAGGGTCTGGGGGGACCACCAGGAGGCGGCCTGCGCACCCCAGGTGAAAGGTTACAAGGAACCGCCAGGGATGCAAAGCCATCTCGGAACATGCACCCGAGCAATGCAGCTCCAGGCGGAACTCAGACACGACCCCGTGCACAGAGGGGCCGACCGGGAGCCTCTCCTCAAATTTCCAAACACTTCCAGAAATCAAGAGGAATTTGTCAGAAGAGTTGACAGGATTTCACTGCAGGACACTGTGGACAAACGGCCGGATGCTTCTCTCACACTGACAGGCTCCGCGCTGCACAAAGAACTAAAGGGACAGCCCGCCACGCGGCCTTGAGCCCCTCCCGCCGTCCCCTCCTCTCCAGCCTCATTCCTCCAGCACATGCGTATCCACGGCCCCGATGCCAGTGGTCTCTGCCACGAGTCACCCTACGAACCATCACTGGCATCTTTCCCTTTTCAGTTTTCACCTCGCCCTGACCGAGAAACCGTTTCCACTGAAACTTGACAATAAGTGTTTACAGAGATACAAAAGACCCTCAAAGAAATGAAATGCTTTTCAGAACCAGATCCAAGATAAACCACCTCACTGTCTACCAAGAACCACTGAATTCTGGCATCAGTGGCCCTTTTAGAATCATCCGTGCACCCCTCTGCCTCGTGCCTGGGTCCCCTCCACGATCTGTGAACCTGCAGCCTTGAGGGGCCAGCATGAGACAGCTGTGCCTGAATGCTGATCACTCCATCACTCGCCTTGTCACTACAACTAACTCCCGGGACAGAGGCCCTGTAACCACTAAGGAATTATTCATTTTTGCCTTGTATACTTTGCAGCTAAAGCAGGAACTGGCAGCTCAGTGGCCACCCACCATTCCTTGCAGGGGTTCATCTAGGTATAAATACAACACAAGAACGAGTAATATTTTCATTCAGTAGAAAGATTCACTCGATGATAAGATCCACTGGTTAGAGTCTGATGTGGGTTAATTAGGATTTCCCGAGCCCGCCTGGATGGTGTTCATTAATTTATATTAAGTTATAAATGCACATTCTCTGTCAGTAACCACGGTTGTATGGAAGCAAAGCAGTTCCATCCACTAAAATTAAAATCCAAACAGAGAATCCAGGAGTCTAGGAGCACAGGTAAGGTGCAGGGGGCCCGAGCAGCCGGCCGGCCATTTCCCCCAAACCAAAGCCATTTCTGGAGAAATGAAGCTGCCCCCAGAAAAAGGACCACTGATCATTTTGTCTTTTCCATACTTGCTCCCAAAGCGCCTGGGAAATTGCTTTAATTGAACATGTTTGTTAAACTACGTTCACATGCTCGGGACACAGGCTGGGGGCAGGGGCGGGGGAGCTCGCTGCCCCCGTGGAACGGGACCCACCCAGCCTTGGACACAGATACGCCCTCTGAAGGGCTGGGAGCAGCTGGGCCAAGCCTAGCCGGCAAGACGCAACATGATCGGGGCAAACGCACCGTAGATTCCCGCCCCATCCATGGCCCAGCCGCCGTCGCTGAGAACGACTCACCCTTCTTCCAGGCTTTCCTGATGGGCCAGGTGGGCCCTGCAAACCCCGGGGACCCTGTCGGGAATCAGAGGACAAAGGTCAGTAGCGTGTCTGTTTTTCAGAGGGAAAAAGCAAAGCCTGGTCGCCATGCTCGTCCACCTGGCCCATGGCTACTGTCCCAGCTGCCAAGCACGTGGGCAACAGCAGGACAGGGTGCAGGACCCACTGCCCTGAGTGAGGGCGGGGACCGAAAACAGCCAGCTCGGTCCCCTGCTGCAGACACCACTGCTGTTCTGCATCCAGCTTTGCATCGGGTGATGGCAACTCCCGCTACTTCCTTGACGAAATGCAGCATCGGGGGCACCGCCTTCCGGGGGGCGCCCCTTCAGACGGAGGAAGGTGAGGGGGGTACGTACCTGAGGCCCCATGTCTCCTGGCTCGCCCTTCAGACCTCCGCTCCCGGGAGGGCCCTGGGGAGACACGTCTGGTTAGGGGATGCCCGGCAGGTACAGGCTGTAGGGGTGACTGGGGAAGGGCCGGGAAGCAGAAGGGACATAGGACTGCCCGTGGGCAGGGCTCCCACAGAGCCCGGCCGGCTGCCTTGGACAGAACCCGAGGGACAAGCAGTAACTTTTCCTTGTTTGCATCTCTTCCCAGGTCTGAGGGAAATCCTGGACAGTGGCGCGCACGAGGGCCACGAGCTCAGAACACGCTCCCTTCTCTCCAGGATGGATCTGACCACGGTCTGTCACAGACCGTAGCCCAGGGCCGTGTGTGGACATCCTCGCCCATTGCAGGGCAAGATCCCCAGATGCTGGGAGGGCACCGACACAGACCTGGGGCCAGGGGCCAAGCCCACCCCACATGGGGAATGGGGATGGGGGCACCATGCGCTTCAATCCTCTGGTTCCTTGCAAGCTTCAAGGGCCACGCACACCCCCAGGGGCCCCCTTCACTGCCCCGAGAGTGCCTGGCTTCCCGAGGCTCGTGCAGCAGGGGCCGGGCAGGGGGCTGGAATTGGGGTCTGCCCCACACTGAGGTGGTCTCGACTAAAAAGAGGGATGGCAGCCTCAAAAGAAAGAGGCCTGGAGCCGCCGGGGTCACGAGGTAAAGTCGTAGCCGGTGCAAGTGGGAGGGCTTCCCACCCCACAGGCCCCACCTGCCCAGGCCCCTCCTGCCCCAAGGTCCCAGTGATGTAAAGTGTGCTCTGACCTGGATAAGCTGGGAGCCTGATGGGCTGGTGGGGGGGAAGGGAAGGCACCCCACCCCCCAGGCTCCCCCATGATTACTTACCATGGGGCCGGGTCTCCCAGTAAGACCCATCGGGCCAGCCGGCCCCCTCAACGCCAGCTGCAAGGGAAAACGGGACACACTGAGAAATGGCTGGTTTACCTGTACTGACAGGTGAGACATGCCAGGTGGGAAGGGGGGCTGATATCAGAGGCCAAGGACAGGAGCCTCTGGGGGAGTAGGTCACATGGACCCCCAGACCCACTTTCTCCAATCCTCTGGGCTCCCGGCGACACCCACAAACGGAGCGGCAGAGGTGGGGTGGGAACCAGCTGGGTGCCCACTCCCCACTTTGGGGATGGGCGCTCCACCCACGTGGGCGCTCAGAGCCTCTTGCTGACTGCTTCCTTCTCCCCAGCCGGCCTCGCACAGACAGGGCCTGCCCTCAGCCCTGCACCCCGCAGAGTAAAGCTTGGAGAGCAGCCCCGCTTCCAGGCTGGGTTAGGGTTCCACAGGAGGCACTTCCAGCAACCGGGGAGGTATCGGGGAGCCCTCCTAGGGTGAACGAAGTCATGCCCAGAAGAGGCAGCCAGGCAGCCTTGGCCACCCAGGGCCCCACCTAGATACCTGTCCAGGTGGCTCCACGCCTCCCAGCTGCCACCACACAGTTCAACCTGCTTTCTTAAATGGCTTCCTCCACGCCACTCTGAGACTGTTTCCCCTGCATGATGCCATTTTAATTTTGGAAGATTTTGTGTTATAAAATCTTCTCGGAAGCCCATCGCCCACTTGACTTCAGTCAACACACACACATATTCAAAGGCCAGCCAGGCCGGCCTGTCAATAAATCCGGTGGCAGGTGACGGGGTTTGTTACCCGCTGATTATATCACCCGGCAATTTGTTCCATAGCAGTGACTCAGTACCCGCCGCCCTGTAATTCATCATCCACACGTTCTGATCATTGGCATCTATCTGCTGCGCCAGAGCTACATAAATGTTGCCAAACAAGGGACTACTTAGCAACTTATTGCAATGCCCCATTACGGGCACTCCACTGAAGGGTCACCCACCCCACCGGGTGGCATTTGCTCTTATCACAGGCAGTCAGCAACCGGGAGCCTCGTCAATTAAAAACAAAATTCACTAATCAGCTCATTTGCCAAGAGCAGAGCAGTAATGGGGCAAGTGCTCCTCAGGACCCCCAGGCTGAGCGAGGGGCTTTGGGGCCCATGGGCTCTCTCCCCGGGGCGTCGGGCTCGGCCCAGCCCATCATAGGGAGCCCCTTCCAGGAGTACATGGGGGGGGGTTGTCTCCATCCCCAGAGCCCAGGGGAGGGCAGCAGACAGGTGAAGCTGGGCGCACGGGGTCAGCAGGTGCCAGAGGGGCTTAGCAGCCAAGTCCTCATCCAGGAACCTGGACCCTCGGTGTGGGCAAGGAACCCCTAAGAAACCTCCCCCACCTTTCCTGGTGCTCACCCGGGTCCCCCAAATGCACAGGGATGACTGGATCCCCACAGGCTCCTGACTCTTGGGCAAGCACACCCAAGTTGGCCAGAGGCACTTCCCCTCCAAGCTGGGCTCCGAGCTCTGTCCCCGCAGCCCCCCGGCTCCAGGCACCACTCACCCGGGCTTGCTGGAGGATGGCTTGAGCTTGGGACTCCTGGGCTGAGACCATGGGTCCTTTGGAGCCTGCATCGCCGCCCCCTCCGAACCGGAACTGTAGGTGTAAGACTGGGGTCACCAAAGGCACACCGACATGGTGCCCACTCTTGACCCCAGGGCTGAGGCAGTGCCCATCGGCCTCTCTGGCAACAGCAGAGCCTTGGAGAGTCTGGATGGGCAGCTTCCAGCCCCCGTCCCCGTCTCGGTCACACCACCCGGCTCTGCTAGCAAAGAGCTGCTCCAGCCCCGCCGGCCAATTTCAGCCCTGGGGCCACCCGGAGAGCCTCCCTGCAGCCGGGAAGCCCTTTCTGGCACCTGCGGCATCCCACCTGAGACCCCACGGCCCTGACTTATTTAAAGGAAGAGCCCAGGGCCCAGTGCAAACCCCGCACTGAGGCCCAGCAGGGAGGCGACAGGTCCACGCAGGGTCTCCTGAGCTGCACCCAGCCTCCCGGGTACACAGAGGAACTGACATGGGCCCAGACCAGCCCTCCACACACTCGCCCTCCCGGCCTGGGCTCTCCGTGAGGACCTGCAAAGTCATAAGCAGGTCAAGTTCAAGGAGGGACCGACTGGCACGGGGGTCCGAGTGGAAAGGGCAGGTGTGTGGTGATGGAAGCAGACACCACACAGCTTCCCGCAGAACTGGACTCCGTTCCCTTCGGAGGGGCCAGCCCTGGACGCCGGCAGAGGTGGAGCCCTTGACCCCGGTGTCCACCCTGCCATGTCAGCAGAACAGCCCCCAGGAGCCTGTTTCTACAAGACAGTCGGCCCGGTGATCGACCCCCCTCAGAAACAGCCCAGGGCCCCACTCCCCCATCGCACCTGGGACCCCGAGCCCACCCACACGGCCGCCACCCCCAGCCCCCAAGTAAGGACACTCACAGGCAGCATGAGCATGGTTCCAGGAGGGCCGGGCAGCCCGTCAGCCCCAGGAAGGCCTGGGCGTCCAGGGGGACCCTGTGGACAGAGGGGCCAGGAGAGTGGGTCAGCGCACAGGGCAGAGCTGGGCTGGGACGAGGTGACGGGGTGGAGTCAGGGCCCGCAGGAAACGCAGGACCCCGGGAAAGGGATGTACAGCCCCCAAGCCCAGAGGAGGGGGCTTCGCTGTGGGCTGAGGAGCACAGGGAGGAGGATGGAGGGAGGCCTGAGCGGATCCAGAGGAATCAGGGACAGAAAGGTTGCAGCCTGCCATGGGGGCGGGGGGTGGAGGGCAGAGGCCACACCGCAGGAGGTGGTTGGGGGCAGGTGCTGGGGCTTCCACGACCACAGGAATAACCCCAGGAACGTCCCTGCCAGGTGTCCCACCTGGGCGGGGCAGCCCAAGGACACCTGCGCTGGCTGCTCAGAGGGCCAGCTGGTCCGTGGTCAGCGAGGGGCCCCTCCTCACGCACCCTCGGCTCTGCGGGTGGAGCAGAGGGCAGACGGACAGCATCCACTTGTCTGGACAGACGTGCAGGACTGGAGTCGCCGGGAGGACAGTGCACGGGACCCCAGTGCTCTCAAGCACTTCAAGGCCCCACTTCTGCACAAACATCCTACCTCCAGCTCATCCTAACAGCAGCCCACCCCCACTCCCCCCGCCGACAAGTCTCTAATTGATTCTGGCCCAAGTCAGGCTTACGTGAATGTAACACGAATAATACGGCTTATTGACAAAAAAGCGTTTTATCACTCAGCTTTTCACTAACGCGGGTACACTCCCAACCAGCTTGCGGGGGACGAGGTCTGTCTGCAGACGGATGAAGCTTAGCTCCCCCTCCTCAGTGAAAGAGACCACCATCAGCCCCACGGCAAGGGATGCTGGGTCCAGCCCTCGAACCGAGTGTGCAAACACCACCACAGCACGATGCTCCCAGCTCAGACACAGACCGACTCCCCGGCCCAGAAGACCAAGCACCCGGGGGGTCCATCCCGGAATGACCCAGAAGGGTGTGTCCTGCCTGGGCCAGAACTAACACCGTCTTTTCTTCAGTGGTTATGTTTACTCCAGGGCCGATCCCCGTTCTTGTGAAACGTGGTATAACACAGATTCACACAAAGGGAAAAGTGAAAGTTCCCTCTCGTTCCTCCCGAAGTAAGTAGGGCTAAAACCCTGTATGTGCCCAGAGAGGCCAGAAGCACAGGCACCGAACACCCGATGTGTATTACGTCCGTCAGTCTAGGGGTCCGTGGCCAGGGAGGTGGTTTTCCTCCTTTTTCACAAGATCATCTTGTCCATATTGTTCCGCAATTGGCCCTTTTCCTCTGCTGCACATTGTGGCCTATTTATGAGCTTGGCCTCATTCATTTTAATGGCCACACGTCACAGACTCATCATTTATTTAATCCGTCCCCCTCGGATGCACGTGTAGGTCATTTCCAGTTTTCAGTAGGACACAGGCTGCCGTGATGAGTCTTCAGGCATCTTTCTTTCTTTCTTTTTAATTTTTTTCTGGCCACGCTGCGCGGCATGCGGGATTTAGTTCCCCGACCAGGGATCGAACCCGGGCTCGTGGCAATGAGAGCGTGGGGTCCTAACCACAGGACCACTGGGGAATTCCCAGGCATCTTTCTTAGGTAGGTCCTCAGAAGCAGAACTGCTGAGTCAAAGGATTCCCGTTCCCCTTTTTGCTAATGGATACAGCCAAATGGTCCTTGCCTGCCATTTCAGAAAAAAAAAAAAAATTCTCAGAAAATAAAACTTGCTTAAAAAAAGAAAAATCCAGGGCTTCCCTGGTGGCGCAGTGGTTGAGAGTCCGCCTGCCGATGCAGGGGACACGGGTTCGTGCCCTGGTCTGGGAGGATCCCACACGCCGCGGAGCGGCTGGGCCCGTGAGCCATGGCCGCTGAGCCTGCGCGACCGGAGCCTGTGTTCCGCAATGGGAGAGGCCACAACAGTGAGAGGCCGGCGTACCGCAAAAAAAAAAAAAAAAGAAAAGTCCAGAACGTGTTTTGCCACCCAGATTTCCTCCTGGAAATCCAGTGCTGATAGCTGTTCACAGCTGAGCTTTCTGCTGCTGAGTCGATCCCAAATCAAGCCCCCAATTCAAAGCTTAGGGTCCGTGTCTCCCAGGGACAAGATGCCGTCCATGTGGTGTCCACGTGGTGAGCGCGTGCGTGTGTGTGTAGCACTGGAAACCAGGAAGCATACTGGGGCGGCCCCTCATCCACTGTTTCCACTTTCAAAGACCCTCCTCCTGCTCTTTCTAAGCCATGGAGGGTGAAAATTCAACCTCAGGGGCCCAAAAGCTATTTTCACCCTGAGCTGGCATGCTTCAGTTACACCCAGAGTGATTCCCAAGAGCGTATGCATAGATGCACAAGGAAAATCTGGAAACCCTGTGAGAAAGAGAAGGTTCGCGGGAGAAAACCGCCCCGTGAATCCTTCTGACACTTTAAAATCTGACGTGAGTCCCCCGTGTCCCCTCGCCCGCACCTGTATTTACCACGGCTTGAAAAAATCGTCAGCCGAGCTTTGCCAAGCACTGAGGTCTGTAACTCAAAGACTTTGTCCCCTGAGCCAAAAGATGGGGCTACATCACAGCCGCCTTCCCCCCCTTCAGGACACTGAACGCAGGCTAATGACGTGGCCCACTCTGTCCACGGCCTGTCAGACATGGGGCGTGCTCCAGCCACCAGGCTCAAGGCGAAATAAGGAAAATCACCTGGCCTTTGTGTGTTTTCTGATCAGTGGCCTAAGTTGGTCAAGCGGAAATGTTTTAAAGCACTGGCACCGCAGGGCTGGTCACACGTAGACCAGGTAGAGAAACAAGGCACCCCTTCCACGGTTAACAGAGGGTTTTCCTGAGGCCGTCCTGGCGTCACTCTGGCACGGAGATGAGGGGACAGACAGCTCAGACCCTCTAAAAGTGGCTACAGACTCAGGCCCCAGGCTGAACCCAGGAGCCTGGGGCTCAGGACCAGCTGCAAAGCCGCGCTGCCTCTCATAATAAAAGCAGCAGGGGCGGGGAGGGAGCTGCAAAGACCAGGGGAGTCTTTATGCTGAGCTATTTTTGCTTTTGCTCTTAGAAAGACCCAGAAAAGGAGAGGAACACGCACCAATCCTCAGATCCTCAATATCAGTGGTTTGCTTTTTTTTTTTTTTTTTCAGGTCAGCTCCTGTGCAATTACAGCTTGGGAGAGGCCAGAGAAGTTCTTAGGGGTCAGCGCTTGCTCTAGATCTGAAACTGGCTATACCTGCGGCCGGGGCCAGAGCCCTGGCGGAAGCTGGCACCATGCACGCTCCCACCCCACCAGGAGCCTCAGCTGGCCCTGCAGCAGGAGAGGGCCGGGAAGTCCCAGCGGAGCTCACTGAGGCCTTCTGAGCCTGGGAAGCCCTACATGCCTGGAGGGAGGCGCTGAGGTGTTTCTATCGATACTTTCAGCCTTGTCCCAGCTCAAAAGGTCCCCCCCACCATGTGCTCCCTCATTGATAGCACCGGACGGGGGACGACCAGGTCACAGAGAGGACTTGGCCCCAACACACCCAGGGAAGGCCCGTGTTACTGTGGCTTGTGGCCAGGACATCACAGAGATACCTGGCTGTGTGGAACAGGTGAGTAACCAGGTGTCCCAGATTGGATGGCCCCATAAAAGATGTCCTGGGCACACAGGGGCACTGGAAGGCAGAGCCGCCTGTCCTGTCCCCAGAAGAGCACGTGAGGCCAAGCAGGTGACGGGGACCAGGATATAGCATCCCAAAACATGTCACTTCAGCATAAGGATTATTTTGTGCTGAAGGCAACTGGGAATCAACAGGTGCAGGAAGAGTCCCCTGCCCTCCCCTCATCAGTCTGCAAGCAAGGCACACATTTCCCTTTGTGAAGGTGGCCTGAATTCACTCCCACCCCCACCTGTACCAGGACAAAGGGAGGAACCCTTATCACTGGAGACAGACGGTGGGCACTCAGACAAGTCTGCATAAACAGACCTTACTGAAACAAGCCTTATCTTCCATTAGTGTCCCCCATGTATTTTGCAGTCACTTCTCCGTAGTTTATTGCTTTTTGTTAAAATGGTATATAAGTTCCCAAGTCTAACCACTTCTCTGGGTTTTTTCTTCTTTTTCATGAAGCCTCATGTAAAATTAAAAATATTAATAAACTCATTTGCCTTTTCTCCTGCTAATGTCTTTGGTCAGTTTAATTTGCAGGTCCCACTGACAAAACCTAAGAGGGTAAAGTTTTTTCCTCTCCTACACAGGAATTCTGAGGTCATGCTACCAGCAAGTGGCATTGCAGGATCCTGACTCTGCATCCAATGTTCTTTCACAGCTAATTAGCAGACAACCAGGAGATCTGGGCATTGAGAGGGATGCTGAGCTGTGAGCAGGGACAGTTCCTGGACAAGCTGGTGAAGCAGGGCCCAGAGGGTGAGCAGTGCTCAGCTCCTGGAATCAGCCCCTCTCCCTGGCAAGGGCCGTGGAAAGGTCAATGGGTTGCAGGTTTCCCCTCCAATTTCAGGAACAGCAGGCTCTAGAGCAGGTGATTCCTCTGCCTCCCTGACCCCAGTCCCTTTCTCCTGGATCCTAACTTGAACTTAAGAGAGACCAGCTCTAAAAGCACCGGGATTCCGCTGTCAGGTGCCTTGGCTCTTCCAACTCTCAGGTCTCAGCACACAAAGCACCAGCAGGATCGCTGCCTCTGGCCCTGACCCAGGCTCACCCCGGAGGCAGCGACCAAGTGGGGAGGAGTGACCCTCTGGTTCATGAGCGTTTAGATCCTCAGTGCTAGACCAGTGCCCAGCACTGTGGACACTCAGTGAATATCTGTGCTGGATGGACAGATGGACAGACACTTGGAGCAACACTGAGGCTGACGGGAGATGTCAGTCAGTATCTGTGCGCCCTGTGGATGGCGACCTTCCCTACGTCTAAGAGAGAAGATGTCTGCTACGGCAGGCCATCCTCTCTCACTGACATCTGGACTCAGTCACACCCCTGGGTCCATCTGAGGATGGCTCTGTGAGGGGACACGGCTGTCACCCCTCCATCCACTCCCAGACCTTTGGAGTGAGCTGGGTTAGAGACTGCAGCCCCTGGGGCAGAACTTGACTGGTGTGGGTTCAGGGGTGGGGAGAGGACAGGCCCCTCACTTGCTTGTCTGGAATTTCAACTGGGGCAGAGGCAGGAGCGGCATGGGAAGGATGGGAAGGCCAAGCATGTCACAGGCCAGCCACGGAGCAAGGCCCACCTACTCTGCCCCCAAAGCCACTGGCCACAGGGAAGCAACATGGCGGAGAATCCTGTTTGGTGCCCAGTCTGATCCAGCTGCCCTCAGAGGTCACGCAGCCGCCTGCTTTGTCTGCGGCCATCACCTCACATCACCCCGAGCATCACCCCAAAGCCCCCAGCACCTGACAGCCAAACGCTCCCTTGGAAGCAGACCCCAGCCACCTTTCCTCAGGACCAGACCCAGGCACTGTCCACCCCAAAACCGTGAGGTCTTTGCTCTGGGCAGTGTGCCAGGCGCTGGGGATAAAGGTCTGTTAGGATGCATACACGCCCCCAGTGTCTCTCATCTACAACTACACCCAATTATAGCTCTCAGTCTGATTGTGCTCACATCGATATTCATTAGACCAGCAGGAAAAACAAAAAGAAAAAAATGTCAAGCTGGACGAGAACTCACAGGGCAGCAGTACCCCCAAACGCCCACTAGGAGTCGGAACGAAACTGCCACGAACTGGGCTCAGCCTGCATCTCTCCGGCAGCCACCCAGGGCGACCCAGGGATGGTCCCTTTGACCAGTGTGACCCCCCAGATGTGTCCCTTTGCCCAGGGAGACCCCAGGATGGTCCCTTTGACCAGGGCGACCACAGGATGTGTCCCTTTGGTCAGAGTGACCCCAGGACGGTCCCTTTGGCTAGGGTGACCCCAAGATGGTCTCTCTGACCCAGAGCAAGTTTTCTGTGTCTGTTGCTAGATTTCCAACAAGGAAGCTGGAGCAAGGGGGTCTTAAGGCCAATGAAGTTCTTGTAGTGAGGGGGGATAATTCGGATCCTGTGGGATGCCCAGGCAGCACCAGAGCTCTTTGGCCACGGCAGCTGTTGTTATTGCTACCCTAATGCAGGGCCGCCACTGTGAGCTGGCCCCTGGAACCCGCCGGGGGACCCACAGCCCGGCTGAGGCTCACTCTTGCAGGGGTCTCCTGCCTCCAGCTCAGGGCCAGGCAACAGTCGGCCCCCTAAACATCTGAAGAGAGTAGACGCACTAAGGGGTGGCGTGAGATGCGAGGGGACAGGGCAATTTGGGGAAGGACGTCAGTGTACTGCGGTCACCCACACAGGTGAGGTCAAGGCTGCTCCCTGAGCAGGGAGGACGCCTGGACGAGGCCACAGAGCCCGTGATCCGAGGGGACTGAGCCGCCCTTACCCTTTCTCCTGGGTCACCCACTTGGCCAGTGGGACCCATCGTTCCTGGAGGTCCTGGGAGACCCTAGAATTAAAAATAAAATCAGGCAGAGTTAAAGGTGCAGCCACAGGGCGGTTCCCGCCTGGCCAGGAGAGGGGTCGAGAAAGTGCTGGTCCCAGGGCGTTTACCCCTCTTTTCCATCTGGGAGCTTTAAGGGGTCTCCCTCCACCCCCGAGCGCCTCCCGCAAGTCACGGGAAATAAAATGGGACACTCACCGCGGGGCCTTCGGGGCCAGGTGGCCCCTCCAGGAGCATGCCCTGGAAGAGACGGGGAGAGCGTGAGACCCCAGACCCCGAGTGGGCCCGGCCCCTAGCAGACCCCAGTCCTGAGGAAGCCCTCCATGCTGGGTGGACCAGAGGACCACAGTCTCGGGCCTCTGGGTCTGCACCCTGCGTCCTGGGAGGGGTCCCGAGCAGCAGCCTCTGGAATGGGGGCCACAGTGACCGTCCTTTGAGCGTTTTCAGGGCGGCCACAAACCAGACATCAACCAACAGGCTTCCCTCAAGAACAGCTTCCAGAGGAGAGAGGGGGACCAGGACTCCCCGGCCACACCTCTGGCCCTCCTGTGCCCAGGGGGCAGTGCCCAGGCAGGCCCTGGTGACGGCGGCCTGAGGGAGCAGTGGACCCCAGGACTAGGGCCCAGTGAGGGTGGAGAGACGACCACCCGGTGGACTCAGGGAGGACAAGAGGAAAGGGCACCACAGGCTGAGGTCCCCGCCTAGAGACCCGTTAGGCCCGACTGCTAGACAAGCCACGCTGGGGTCTCCAGCCCCCTCCTCCCTCCACATGGGAAACACAGCCAAGTCCACTGGACACTCAGCTGCCATCCTCCTCTAGCCCCTCACCCGGCTGAGCCGAGGTTCATGCTGTCTCTGGCCCCCAGGCCTCACTGTCTTTCCCCCCAAATGGGGACAAGGCCTCCTGCCCGCCCTGTCAGCCTGGGCCCTAGAGTCGGCACGGGCAGCGGAGGGGAGACCAGGCTGCAGGTCTCTGTGGACAGAGCTCCCGGCCCGGGGGCTCCTGCTCTCGGGCCTCGGCTTCAGCCACCTTCCCAGCGCGGGCCTCCTCTCTACCCCTGTCCGGTCAACACCAAGGTCAGACAGGCCCCAGCGTCCTCTGTGTTCCATGCCCACTTCAGGGGTCAGGGGCAACGCATGGCCTTCCAGGGAGGGAAGGACCCCTGGCCCCTGCAAGGGTCTGCATGCTGAGAACACCGTGGTGGATCGTTTCTGGGGGTCCTGGGACCCAGTGGGTTCTGTCTGGCTCGGCTGGGCAGGCTTCAGCCTCACGCGGGGCGCCTGGCTGCTGTGGACCCCTCCTCCCGGTGAATTCCTGCGACGGCCGCGACAGCAGTGAGAGGGCTGGACATACTGGGCCCCCGGTGGCAGACCTGCCTCCTGTTTCCCTGGAACAAAGCAGGCTCGGGCTGCTTCTCTCTGGGGCTGATCAATGCTGCTGCACCCTGGGCTTTTCTTTGAAAGTGAACAGTCCTCTTGGGAAACCTGGGATTGCCTCCTAGGAGTAAGAGGGTGTGTCCAGGACAGGCACCAGGTCAGCACAGGTGTCGGACACCCCCCAGTGGGGGGCATCCAGGCCAGGGGCTGCAGGTCCCCTCCAAGCCCCTCCTCCTCCCCACCAGGGCTCCCCAGTCGCTGGGAGGATGCACCCGGTGTTTACACAGATGTGTACTCAGAGAAATGTTTGTACACGAGATGTACACAGAAAGTTCTTCCAAACGGCCTCATCAGCCCCACTTTCCTGTCTCCTCCTCTGACAAAGGCAGCTGAGGAAGCTCAGAACTGAGCTAGGATTAAGAGAGAAACCCCTGACTGCCATGGACCCTGCAGGGCTGCAGCTGTCTTCCTGGACACACAACCGCTGTTCTCAGGGAGTGGGGGCCACGGTGGGTGGGCTCTCACGGGAGGATCAGTCCAGGTCGGCCCGGAAAGGGCCGGAGGCCCTGGATGGATGGACCCCGTGGAGGGGTGCCGGCGCTTTCCCAGGTACAGTGAAGGGATGGACCCCTGGCCGCCACCCCAACGAGAAGTGCTCCCAAGACATGGGAAGCCATGGCCTTCCTTCACTGGCCCCGCTCCACACCCCACCAGGGTGGAAGGTCTCAGCCTCAGCTGAGAACTCGAAACAATCCTTAACGAGGGTCCATTCATCTGCTACATAGCACAGACCAAGAGAACCTTCCTTAAGCCACAGTAGAAGGTAGACATGCCTGTTACGGGCCTTCACCAGATGATACAGGACATTGAATCTGGAGATGCCTGGTTCCCTGAGGTCCCAGGGCAGCCAGGAGCACCAGATCTGATTGGCCTGAATCCGCTCAGCTGAGGGACACCTGTCCTGTCAAGGAGCCGCTGGTGTTGCCGACCCATGACAGAGGGTACCAGGTCTGAGTGGGAAACAGCCCCTGTGTCCCTGGGATGGATGGATGGAAAGAGAAGGAGCTGGTGCCCAGAGCCCCAGGGACAGTGAGCCACACTCCCCAGAGGGAGGTCGCTGGGGCAGGCTGGGGAGAGGAAACAGCCACCCAACTTTCACGGGCCATGATGCCTGCACAGCCAAGGCAAGACCACGTGGGCTGTGGTCCAGGACTCGGCCATCCGTTTATAGGGAGCTAAGACTCTGAGGACATCTGGTGATGCTCCAGGTTGAGAAATTACACCTGTTTCCATGATGTCTCCAGGCAGACTGGCCTTGGCTCCTCGGACACTCCAAACAGGCTGGGGGCTGGGCGGGAGCAAACGCTGGGGCCAGAGGGGAGGGCATCCTTCCCTAACTGCATCCCGATGGCTCATTTCTCCCCGAGCAGAGATGAAATGCATTTTCTGGAGACACGCTATTTGTGTTGGGCCGCTTCTATTTTCTCAGCCTGCTCCCCCGGCCCACCCTCACTGGTGGAGCCTGGTGGAGCCTGGCAACTGGACACCTCATCCACTCTCACCCGCCTCCACCTGGACCTGGGATGCTATGGCTCTCACACAGGGGCAGCCCGGTCTGGGGGACATGTGAGCAGGAAGCTCGTCCTGACCGAGGTGCCGGCCAGGCCTTCCCAGAGCCAGGACCAAACCCAGGACTCCACAGAGCCTGGCCCCCACGTGCCCGAGGGTTCCGCTCTTCCCAGGCAGGATGCCCCTTTCACCAAAGCGATGGGGACACCACGGAAGGCACCTGAGTCAGCGGCAAGTCCACTGGGGACCAAGGCCATCTGGACCATGGTCTGCACACAGCTGGACCACAGGGAAGTCACGCTGGGTGTGGCCCACCTTCTGACAGAGCCCCTCAAGGCCTGGAGCGGGTCCCTGGCAGCCCCGTGTCTTGAGGCGGCACCACGGGCCGCACTGCTCTTCCCCGAGGGTCGCCTTCCTCCCTGAGTCTGGACTTGGTGTGAGGACTTTACATGTCACCGAGCAAGGGGCCACCTGGTGCTGGTGGACCCCCTTCGGCCCCTCTGCCCACTTCCTCTGCATTCCCATCTTTCGGCCCCAGACAAACCCTGACTCCCTTGGACCCTTGGGGAGCACCGGAAAAGGAATGTACTCAGCCCGAGAACAGGATGTGTGTGCCCAGTGGCCACAGCCCAGTGGGAGCGGATGCGCCCACCCCTGGGACAGGCCTGGGGGGCGGGGCAGGGAGCACAGAGCAGGACAGTCATCTAGTCCCTCCGTCCTGATGCCCCAGCCACGGGCTTCAGGTGCCTCTAAGGGGGATGAGGTTCCAAAAGAACCTTCCCAGTCCCACGGGAGGATGGGGGTCACTTCAGTTCTCCGTCCCAGAAGCCCCAAGATCGGAAGCGTCCTGGAGCCTCCATGTCGGGCAACCAAGTTCTGGCAGTAAAGCAAGCTGGAGCCTGGCCCCAGCCTCACAAGCTGTCGAGTGCAGGACGCTGGCCTCCTCCCTCTGGCTCTTGGAAGATGTGGCAGGGGTGGACCTTGGCAGCCAGCCCCTCCCCACTCTTATTTAGAGCTGCTTCCCAGCCCATGATGCCAGGCCCACCACGTGCAGCTGAAGGGCACCCCTCCCCCACCTGGCTGATCACCTGGCACCTCGCCTGTCCCGGCTCAGGGCCTGGACCTCGGCAGCCGAAAGGCCACAGGGTAGACCCTGGTGCTCCCGGCCAGGCACAGCTCCCTGAGGGCAGACGACATGCCAACACAGAGTGGGGCCCCCGCCAACACCCACTGACCCACGAGGTGCACGTGGGACCTCTTCCCTATGATCCCAAGGTTAAGACGTTCTCAACAGTCATTTTGTTTAACCCGCCCCCAGCCTGGCACAGTGCAGTTTCACTCAGTGGGAGTTTCAGTGCAGAGCTGTTTTATTAAATCCCCTTGGCGTGGCTGACAACCAGGCTTCCCTTTTTCACCAGCTGCAGTCACATGGCTGCACAGCCCGTGTGAAGAGCTGGGTCCGCGGTTAACGCTCCCTGCTCCAGACCGGCCGCTCCTGGCCCACACTCAGCCTGCTAACCACCCGCTCTGCCCTCCAGGGGAGCTCCCTCCTTCCCAGAAGCCGAGTCTTTTTATCAAGGAGAAATCGACACACAGTGATGTGCCCGGATCTTAAGCGTGCGGCACAAAGGGTCCTGACCCATTCGAATTCCAGGCAGCCACCACCTCGTTCGAGGTCCAGAAACTTACCCCTGCCCAGGCGCTTTTCGAAGCAGCATGTGGCATCCACGAGGTCACGTAGTTCCTCGTGGTAGCCCCAGGCATAGAGGCGCAGGGGTCCCCGCAGGTCCAGCCACATCCTACCTAACCCGCCACGTGCCCCAAGCTTCGACCCACCACCCCGCCGGTTTCGGGGAGACAATAAGAAAGTGTCTTACTGGTTCGACGATGGCAGGTTCTCCCTTTTGACCTTTCTCGCCCCGTGGTCCGATCTGAGGATTGTAAGGTGCAGAGAGAGGAGAGGGAGAACAGGAAGAAGGCACAGATTACACCAAATCCACACGGCTGATGAGGCAGGGGGTCCCCCCCAAGGGCCCGGGGAGGCACCCTCCCTAGCCACTCACCCCTTCGTAGATGGTGTCCTGGTTGGCGGGCATGCCCGGCCCGATCTCCGACGGGGAGATGGTAGGGTCGTAGTAAGGGTCGTAGTAGTTCTCGTCCAGGTTCTTGATGGTTTCTTCTGTGAACTCTCCCTCCAAGTCGTCCATGCCCCCCTCCGGAGGCAGATCCGGCTGAGAGGGAAGGCGGCAGGGGTCACCCAGAGGAAGCCAGGTAACGGACACGCACAGGCCCCCAGCCCCGGGACTCCAAGCACCGTGGCATCCGAGGTCACAGAACACAGGTAGCCTGGGGGTTCACTTGCTGGGAGTCATCATCTCCCTCTCACGATGGGGAAACTCACCCCAAAGCCCCCAAGACCCCGTGGCAAATCAGGGCTGCAGAAGGACGGGCATGCGGCACCAGGCTGCACCGTGTACTTGGGGAACCTGGGGCTGCCAGGGGCTCCACCCAAGGCCCAGGGTCTCGGGGTAACAAGCCCCTAATCCCATGCCCGCTGCCAGAGGGGTGTGGACCCATCAGAACCCCGTGTGTCGGCTCTGTGGCCGTCAACAATGCAGCATCACACGATGGCTGTTTGTAAGCATATTCCCTATGGACCAGGGCTGACCTCAACTCCTCTCCAACTTGAAGACGTGGCAACAACCCCAAGAGGTGGGCAACGCCGGTGCCAGGTTGTTGTAAATGAGATCACTGATTTTGAGACAGGGGATATCACTTTCCAAGGTCACTGGCAGAGATTTCAAGTCAGGTCTGCCTGATGGGAAAGCCCATGGTGCTACCCGGCCTCATGTCTGGTCTGCTTGTCCAGACCCCCAGCTCATGTACCTGTCTGGCCTGCCCTCACCCGGGCCACAGACAGGAACATGTCTGTCAGCACACATGTCCTCATCCATCTCCACTGAACCCCAAGAGACCTGGAGGGCGGGGCTCATTCCACCCATTTTGCTGATGAAAAACTGACAACACTGAGATCCAGCCAGCAAGTCAGTGACTGCAAACTCACCAGGCATCCTTGGCGACCATTTAAAACGGCCTGGCTGCAAAGGGCTGCAGGGCCAGTTGTGGTGGGCAGGGGGAGGGCAGCTGCCCCAGGACAGCAAGGTGAGGAGTGGAGAAGGAAGAGCCCGGGGTCCAGCCCCCTCCCCTGGACCAAGCCCACTCGCTGGGAAGGCAATTACGTTAGAGGCATTGGAGGTGAGCACCGTGCTAGTGGGAACTTCGGCCCGGGCGCCCAGGTCAGGGGACAGGTCAGGGTTCTCGTCGGGGTTCTCGATGCCTTCGCCGTAGTTGAGGTCCTCGTAAGGGGGTGGGGTGTAGTAGTCCTCGCTGGGCACGTAGTCGTAGTCCCCGATGCCGGGGTCCTCCTCCCTCCCGGCCCCCTCGCTGGTGCCAGGCACCGGAGGGGCTTCCGTGGGGGGCTGGGTCAGCTCCTGGGAGCCGGGCAGAGACACACAGGGTTAGGGGGGTGGCCAGCGCAGCGAGGACCGGGTCGGGGGTTTCCTCTGTGGCTTGAGAGGGAGGCTGACCTATCAACCAACCGGCCCCTGTGGATTGGGGCACAGGGGCCCCCTCGGTCCGGGGGAGACAGCCCAGCCCGCGGAAGTGCTGTGCACGACTAAACCCCACAATCATGCACTTGGACAGGGTGAACAATATCTCAGATTAAAAAAAATTTTTTTTTAATTCTTTTTACATCTCATATTTTTTTAATTAAAAATTTTTTTAATTAAAAAAATATATAGATAAAGTAAGAGAACAGGGAATTCCCTGGCGGTCCAGTGCTTAGGACTCCACGTTCTCACTGCAGAGGGCCTGGGTTCAATCCCTGGTTGGGGAACTAAGATCCTGCAAGCCACATGGTGACCAAAAACAAGTAAGAGAACATTCCAGACTCTTAGAGCCATATGGGCCAGTGTCCCGGCCACCCGTTGGGAAGGGGACTGGATGCCATCACATCCATGTCCCCTGGTGTCCCCTGCACCACGGAAAGCTCTCTGCCCTACACTCCCCGTGAGGACAAAGCACATACGGTCCCTGGTCCCCCATTTCCCTGCCAAGCTCCCGCCCACCGTCCCTGCTCTCCACGTATCCCCAAATGGCCATGCTCACCACAGACCCCCCGTCCCCCCCGCCAACCATGGCCTCCAGGGACCAGCAGCCACCCGGCCAGACCTCAGCCACCTCCGTGGTCTCTCGAGCAGCTTCCACTGGTGTCTTGGTGGGGGTGGTCTCCTTGCCCACGTCGTCCGTGTCCTCGTAGTAGGGGTACTCGTAGTAATAGGTGTCTCCTTCACCCTCTCCTTCAGGGTACTGAGAGCAAATAGGGTCACGTGAGGAGGGTGCGGGCCCCCCACCCCGAGATGCCAGCCTGCCATCTCCCTCCCTCGCGGGCTCAACTGGGAAGATCGGACCCCCAAAAAGTTGTGCCCAGCTCCAGGCACCAACCCCGTGGGCCCTGAAAGGAGTCCTCCCCCACCATCCCCTGGGGGAACAGAGCCAGCCCCATGAGGAGTCCAGGGAAGGAAACGGGGACCCCCGGTGGCCTTCAAAGAGAGATGAGCCCTAAAAGGTCCAAATGCTCTGACCCTTTGGCACCCGAGGGCCAGGACAACCAGCCAAACCAAGGGCCCTCCCCGACCTTCACCGAAGGCCCAGGCCTCACGGGAGGGACTTCACAGTGACAGAGACGGTCTCACCCTCAGACCCATTTCTGTATTGGGCATGGGGAGGGGGAGGCGTGGCCAGGAGGCCTCGGCTGCAGCAACCCAGCTGGGAGCACTGCCCACCCTGTTCTCAGGGTGTCAAAGACATGCCTAGCCCAGGACTCCACAGCTTCATGGGGTCCCCCCCTCCTTCTCTTCTGACTCCTCATGAAAGAAGGGAAGCTCAGAGAAAAAATAAAGAGCAGGATTGAATTTTACTTAAAAGAAACAGGAATCCAATCTGCGCAGGGGATGGGAGAGGATTTTCATTTGGAAATGGTACAAAGAATTGCAAATCAAATTAACCGAGGTGCTGCTGGGGCGTGAGGGCGGGTGGATGGGAAAGGCTGACCCACAGACACGGGTCATGGTCAGAGGACAGAGGCACTGGACACACTCCTGAAGCTCTCGGGACGAGGCTGCCCCTCAGAGTCGCTGCCGCCCTAGGGGTCAGAGGACCATCATTCTGCTCCGACAGCCCTGCGCCCCTCCTGTCTGGCAAGCTCCAGACAGCCTGCTGAGGGCACCTGTGGCGTTTCCACTCACAGCACCCCACCCAGGTGTAGATCCAGAGGGCGCATGGCTCTCTTCACCCAGAAACTTGTGTGAAAGATTCTTTACTAACATCCTTTTTGACTCAATTGCTTTGGGAGCACAGAACCCTTCGTAAAGTGAGTCAGGAGTCCACCTGGCCCCGGGGATCAATTATAGTCTCACCCAGTGGGTTTCCTTAAAACGGGAGTCCCACAGCCTCTGTGTCCCTCCACGTCCACCACCCCCAGACGGTCTGCCCACAGCTCCCACCAGGACTCACGTATTCATCTGGATTGGGGTCCTGAGACTGGGGCTTGTCAGGGACCACAGTGTCACAGTCAGGGCTGTAGTGTTCGCAGTAATCGTAAGCTGCCCGGTGGTCCGAGACGAAGAGCAGCTGCTGGATGTCTCCCTGGAAAAGGACGACAGCCCTGAACAGGGAGCACAGAGGGCACCCACGTGGGGACCCAGGAGAACTGCCTGATGCCTGAGAGCTTGTCCTCAGGGCCAGACCTCCTCTGGGGGAGATGCTACCTCCAAGAGCCATTCAAGCGACCCGGCCATCCATGCATTACTGATCCATCCATCCATCCATCCATCCATCCACCCATCCACCCACATATCCATCCACCCATCCCCCACCCATCTATCCGTCCATCTGTCCATCCGTCCATCCATCCACCCACCCACCCACCCATCCATCCATCCATCCATCCATCCATCCACCCACCCATCTACGCATCCATGCACCCACCCACCCACCCACCCATCTATCCATCCATCGAGCCCTCCATCACCTATCCCTCCACCCACACATCCATCCATCCATCCACCCAGCCAGCCACCCATCCAGACACCTGATGAGCACCTGTCAGGTGCCCACCCAGTGCTCAGAGCTTTTGTCTCCTGTGAGTGATACATTTAGCCTCAACCCTAAACTCTGAGGGCTTGGAAGTACCGTGTCTCCTTTCCTATCACCCCCTACCACAGGGGTGGGAGGCGGGGTTTATTTTAAAAGAGGCAAAATACCCTATGACCCATCAATTCCAATGCTGAGAACTAACACAGGTACATAAACAATTCACCCAAATCAGTTCACCCAAGGGAGAACTGCAAACAGGGACTCAAGCCCATGCACACCCACATTCACTGCTGCCCTGCTCACAACAGCCGAGAGTGGGAACTGCCCTAGTGCACACAGACGCGTGAATGGAGAGACAAGGTGTGGTCCTTCCACGTGAGAGAATAGTATTCGGCCATAAAAGGGAGTGAAGTACTGACCCTTGCCACACGTGGATGAACCCACAACCACTGAGCTTCCTGGTCTTTCTGAGGTGTCCTTCTGACAGTGGACAGTGCCACTATGCCAGCTCGGGAAAGCATATGAACATTTTATTCCACTTTGCTCTCATCATGCTGTGTAGAAAATGGAAAAACGACAGGGCTGCTGTGAGGAAGCAGCAGGTCTCATGACCTTTATCCAACACCCGACGTCCCCCTGGCAGAAGGGCTCTGGCCCCAATCAGATGCATGTAAACTGACTGGTACAGTAATCATCTCATTAACGATTCATGTGTAGACGGTGTTTCCTGGAGATCCGGCACTGGACAGAGAAGCTACACGGCATCGCCCACTTTGTGCCCACAAGTACCCTATAAATGATGCCCTTTAATCCACATTCTGCACCTGAGAGGCCACCTGCCCAGTGTCATGGTCACACGGCAGGCGGGTCCCCATCACTACAGGACCTGATGAGCTCTCAGGGAGGAAAAAGAACGTGGAAGAACGCAGGACGCTGGACTCTGTCGTCGGAGATGGCGCCCCACGCGGGGTAACTGGGGCTATGCCGGGAGTTGGGCTCCTTGAGCTCGGAGCGCTGCTGCCGGCCGTGCATGTTCTTTTTCCAGACTTTATGAGTAACTGTAAAGGACGGGCCCCGAGGCCACTGTGAAGCCACCACCTGTGGGTCGTGGGGTCCAGGTGGCAGGGCTGCACATTCTCATGGATTATCCTGCACCTCCGCTCCATCATGCAGAGGCCCCTCTCTGGGCCTGGGGCCTGAGGCCAGCTACCCCTCTTCCAGGAAGACCCTTACGTTCTGCCTTGCAGCCCCTGTGAGGCTCTGGGGGGGCCTCCTGCTGTGTGCTCCTGACCCTGGTGGGTCAGTCTGCATCCCTCGGGCCCTGGTGCCGGGGTGCTGGGCGGGGCTCTGTGTGCACACGCTGGTCATCGGGTTGTGGGCTCCTCTCCTCTGGTGCTGCACTTGGATGGATGGACAGCCTGAGCCCTGGACACACTGGGGACAACCTGCCACATGAGCCAGCTGCCAAGGGCAGAGGGAATCGCAGCACCCGGGGCGCGTGGGGGAGGAGCTGCCCTGCACGACCACCTTCCAGCTGTGTGGCCCATAGTGAGTCCCCTCACCTCTCTGGGCCCTGCTCTTTCTCTCTGTGAAAAATGGGCATAAAATAGCCATATCCACCTCACCGAGCTATGGAGGCTACAAGTCCTCTGGACAAAACTCCTTGTACAGTGAAGGTGCTCAGTAAGTAGTGTTAAAGACTTATGATCCATGGAGGGGGTGTTCAGGAAAAGTGCTGAGGGGAGGGTGGGGTCTGAAGGAGTTAAGAGGCTGCAAAGGTCCCAGGGGGATGAAGCATGGGAAACTGGTGGCATATAAATGAAAATGACAATGAGAAGACCGCCGTATAGAGGAAAGTATTTCTGAAAAGGGGGCAAGAGGGCACACATGGAAGAGCCAGTGGGGGGAGGCCACAAGGCCAAGAAGAGGGACTCAACAGGAAACGGGTCTCAGCACCCGGGGAGGGAGAAAACAGAGCCCGGCTCTTTCTCATCCACTAACCAACTCATCTGGCCACGTGTGCATCATCCACCACCCGACCACCCTCCATCCACTCATCCATCCACCCACCCATCCACCCATCCATCTATCTGTCCATGAATGCATCATCCACCACCCGACCACCATTCATCCATCCACCCACCCGCCCATCCGTGCATGGATCATCCATCCTTCTCTCCATCCACCCATCCACTTGAGTATTCAATAGTCATTACTGAGCACCTACTAAGTGCAAGCTACTGCATCACACGTGGTGGATGCACCCACGGCCCAGAACCACCGCCTAGTGGTGCCCACAGCCTTCCTAACACCTTGGGCTTGCCCTGTGCCCCATGGATAACACCCCATCATACCCAGACTGTGTATTCATCAGATTTTCATCGATTCCTCCAGCAGTCCCACTGCCCCTTTCTGGCCAGAAGCCTGAGGCTGCCCCTGCTACTGAGCCTCTGCTCTGCCATGATTCAGCAAAAGGCACGCACCACTCCTGAAGGGCAGGGCCACGGGCGGAGCAAGAACACGGCGCCCATCTGCACGTGTCAGAACCACAGGCCCAGGCAAGGAAGCCGCACCTTCCCTGCCAGTCATTTGGTGAAGGTGCGTGAGGCCCTTCTCTGTGCCAGACCCCAGGAAGAGAGAGAGACGGGCCCCCAGGCAGGGGCCAGATGTGGCCTCTCACCACTGGACCATGGCAGGGCTGGGGTGATGTGTCACCCAAAGTCACTAAGCGTGGGTCCACAGATGGCCTCTGGGATCTGTGAAGCAAGGTGCCGGCCGTGTGCACAGCTCTGGGGACAGGACCCTCCCCCTCCTTGGCTTCCCAAAGGCTCTGTGTGTAAACTGACCTAGAGATGGGGTGACAGTCCTGGAGTCCAGCAAAGGCCCATTCCTACCCGATCCCTGGGGCACAGTTCCAAATACGTGGCCTCCCAACCCGGGTTTGAAACTGCCCCCGATGAGCGAACTACCCCGGCAGCCTGGCTCCACGCAGGGGGCTCGGAGGAGTGGAGCGTGGCCCTCCCACCCCGACAGCCAGCACTGTCTCTGGCACACAGATGGACCCTCACCGTGTGTCACCGACCACAGCCTGGCCGCAGTCCCCGGGGGCTTGGTCTGCAGCCCCCCTGCCTTCCTGCCACTGGGAGGAGTGGGCGTGCAGGGTGAGCAGGGCCCGTGACGGCAAGCGGGGCTGTCATGGGGGCGGAGCAGGAGAGGGGCGCCCCCCGCCCACACCTCAGCACCCCTGCCCGGCGCCCACCCCCTCGCTCAGCCACCCCCTCTCTCTCCCTTTGGACGTCAGAGGCTTCCAGCCCACGTTTTTTTTTTTTTTTTTGCGGTACGCGGGCCTCTCACTGCTGTGGCCTCTCCCATTGTGGAGCACAGGCTCCGGACGCGCAGGCTCAGCGGTCATGGTTCATGGGCCCAGCCGCTCTGCGGTACGTGGGATCTTCCCGGACCAGGGCACGAACCCACGTCCCCTGCATCGGCAGGCGGACTCCCAACCACTGCGCCACCGGGGAAGCCCGTGGCCCACGCTTTAAACTCTCCAGCAGACAGGAACCATACGACAGGCACAGTGAACCAAAACCACACATTTTTATTAAACAACATGACTTCTAGCTCAAATTTCATCCAATTCAAATAAAGTATTTCTCCCTGTGACTGGCAGCTTGACATCTGAATATATGTTCTCCAAATGCAGTTACCGGAAAAAAAGAACAGGCTCGGGGCATTTGGGGGGCAGTTGTGACCCCGGGCAGGGGGTGCGCCCCTCGCAGGAGCAGCCAGCACGCTCATCACAGTGGTCCGGCAGAGGGCCTGCCTCCCCGGGTGGTGGACGTGGCCAGGGCATCTCTGTGTCCCTGTACCACAAGGTGTGCGGGCCCAGCGCCAGGCTTCGCAGGCCCCGCACAGGGCGATGAGCAAGGCCAAGGGTGCGGGCGTCCACTCCCAGGAACAGACCCAGCCGGAGTGGACGTGCTTCCCACCACTCAGCCCAGGCTCTGGAATGTGCCTGCTGAGCTGGCCCTCGGCCAGGCCTGGTTCCCCGCCTGCCCACCCATGCCCCAGACTGCAGCAGTGACCACGTGATCAGTCGAGGGCCCTGCCGGCAGAAAGCCCCCTTCATTCCCAGCACCCACCCTCCCCTGCAAATGCCCGTACACGTCGAAAATCATCTTTCCCGCCAAATCCTCAAGTGGGTTTTCACACCAAAAAACATGCCTGTTTGTTCTGTGGGTGTGTCCCTCAGGGGGCAGGGGTCTACTGTCCCCCACCCACTATGGAGAAGGGAAACTGAGGCATGGGTGCGAAGCCCCCCAGAAGCTCTGCACCCGGATCCTCATCCAGAGCTCCCTCCAGCCCTCCCCCTACCTCTTCCTGCACACAGGGAGGGGGCTCACATCCCCGGGCACCCCATCAGGGGCAGGAGCTTTGGGGCAGGACCCTGGGGTGACAGATGTGGCACTGGTTCTGCCTCTAGGCTCCCAGACGAAGCAGGTGGCTCCCCTGCCCTCAAGTCACCCAGGGGCGCCACCTCCCGAGGGCAGGGCAGGGTGGGGAGGGGGGCCTCAGGATGCTGCCCCCAGCCCCCAGCAGCAGACCCCACTGAGGGCTGGGAGGCAGAGATGCGGCTCAGGGAACAGCTGCCAAACCCACCTGCACAAGCCAAGGAAACACCTCCCTGGCCTCACGGGAAACACCAGGTCTGCACAAAGCTAGGGAGGACCTCGGCCTCCCTCGGGGGGTCTGATTGCTCTCACCTGAGGCGGTTGGTCAACGGTTCTGACCAGAGGCAGGATGGTTCCTGGACCCCAAAACACTGATGGGGTACTGGGGGCACAGGCAGCCCTTGGGGTGCCACGGGGACGCTGGGCAGCCCTGGATGAGGTGTCCTGGGGGCCCCACACTCAAGCACGCCCTGGAAGCCATGACCTTAACACCTCATAACTACCCTGAGGCATTCAGGGCAGAGGGAAGTCCTGTCTCCCCCTGCCCCACACCCAGAGGGGGGCTCCCGAGGAACCCGGGCCCCTCAGACGCTCTGCCCGGAAGGGCTCGGGGGCAGGGCCTGGGATTTGGGATCCTTAAGGCTCTGGTCCTTGTGAGGGGCAGCCAGGCCCGAGAGCGGCCCCTCAAGTCTTCAGACAAGCTCCGATCTTACATTTGGGTCAAAGGCAGCCACCACTCCGCACCCCGAGAGGACCCCTCCTTCCGTCCCCAGTGAGGCCACAGGAACTCCTCCGCCCCCTCTGGAGCATCCGATCAGAGCCAACCAACTTCTCTTTGCAGCAAGGGGGCATGTGGGCGACTGTCCCGGTGGCCGGCGACCCCAGACAGGACGCAGGCCCTGGGCTCCCCATTTAGCCAAAGGAAACCTGGGGCTCCCCTGCCCTCCTCCACCCTCGGGTGGTCCAGGAGGAGGGCTCTGCCAGAAGTTTGGAAAATCAAAATAGACCCTGCCATCGAGAGAGGCTGGAAGCCAGAAGTGCAATTATTCGACACCGAACACCTCGCACGCCCCTCCCAGAGACCTCGTCTCCCGCTGTGCTGTCTTGTTGAGACCAGAGACAACTCAGAATCCTTCTCAACACAGGGCTTCCGGCAGCACCACCCAGCGACTTGGAGATGTTGTGCCCCCTGGCTGCCCGCCCCCCGGCTGCCCTAAGCGGGTGCATGTTGCCCTTCCAACATGCAACGAATGATCACAGCTTTATGACTGTGTTTTGAGAGCATTTTCACGATGCCTCGTGGGATGGGAAACCAAGCTCCAAACTCCAGACCCAGAGGCCCATCACGGAGCCCCTGCCCTGGTGCAGCCTTCACAGAGGCTGCTGGTGGGAGATGCCGGAGCCCAGCTGCAACCCCTCGGAGCCCAGGGAGCATCAGCGGGATGGCCGGCACGGCCACTGACCTCCTGGGACGTCCTGCCTCCCGCCTCCCTGCCCCTCGCAGGTCCCTCGGGACGTGGGGACCTGGAGCTTGGCCTGGCCAGGGCTTCTCAAAAGGGGTTCCATGGAGGGGGCCTGGGGTCCTAGCAGGTTTTACACATCAGGCTGCCCCAGAGGAATGTTAGTTAGGAAAGGGTTTACGGGTTTCCTTAGAAAGTCAAAATCCCCGATGTAGTAAAACCGTCTCATTTTACAGATGGAATCTGAGGTCAGCAGGGGGTGGGTCCCGCCAGCCTCAACAGCAGATCAGCCCCAAGGGCTCCGAGTCCGGGGAACTGTGACGCCGTGATGGGGGTCCAAAGTGTGCCTGGCCACTGCTGGGCACCCCCCATGCATCTCTCCTGAGCCTCACTGCAACCGCCACTTTACAGATGGGGAAACGGAGGCCGTGGGGTGGAAGAACTTTCCAGAACCAGGAAGGTCCCGCCGTGTATCTCCTCACCCCGCAGCATCCGTGCTGTCTTACACTTGACCAGGGCCTTGGCCCCCTCATCCATGATGCAGCGAGCGCTCACCGAGGGTCCCCACTGTGCTATCTCTGCTCCCCGAAATCCCCACCGTGATATGGGTGAGGCCGCGACCCCCCTGCACGGTCGCCGGCCCAGGCTCACTTCTCCCCCCCTTCGCCCCTCCCGGCCCAGAGCCTTGCCCTCTGAGCCCCGCAGAGCCTGGAGCAGTGGGTGCGTGCCCTTCATGGGGAGCTGCTGACCCACTGCCACCCGCCCTGCCCCTCCCACAGCCTACCACAGCCTACAAGCCCCCCGACAGCAGCATTTCTCGCTGCGACCTGCAGGGGCACATGCCCCACTCCAGCCCCTGACGGTGGGCCTCCTGGATCCCACGGACGACAGGACGCATGAGTCACATACGGCCCAGCCCAGCGTGGGCATCAGACCTACGGAGGGCGCCGGGGGGACACCAGGTGGCTGGGGCTCCGTCTCCTCCTTCAGCAGCAGCCCAGGGCCCGGGGCTGCACGCGCCCACCCCACCCCACCTGCCACCCGACAGGATGGCTTTTTCCGGGCGCCCACTGCCCACCGCAAGCCTCTGCATTTCCCCATTCCAGCCCCCCGGCCCCTCCACGAGGGAGCTGGACCTCGTTTCCTCCCTCTCATCTCCACGTTACAGATGCACCCACTGAGGCTCAGGGGGTGGTCACTCCCGCAAGGGCACGGAATGGGGACTCCCTGGAGCCGAGTGCTATGTCCCACACACATGTCAACCTGAGCTTCCAGCTCCCATAAAGGACACCATCACCTCATCCAGGCAGACCTCTGTGGGGCAGGTCCCCGCCCCACCCGCCTCGTGGCTGCTCCTGACACCAGACTCCACGTCTCCAATGAAGGCCACACCCTGTAATTGCTCAGGTTAGCTCTAAAGCCGAGCCCCAGACTCGGTGCCCCACGCAGCCTGCCCTGCGGTGGCCCACGTCACCTGCCCAGAGAAGCAGGTGCGCTGCTTTCATTGCATCCCTCGCTCCGAGGATGCCCAGGGCTTTCTCGTTTTACGCGCCTTATTTCTGCTCCCACCAGGTCAGTAAAGCTCTACAGACCCCCTAGAAGTTTCTGCACCAGCCCGGCGGTCACCACGGCCATTCCATTCCCCACACAGCCCCGACGCCCGGGGTGGCCAGTGGCTGTCCATCTTCCTGCCGAGGACAGGCCGGGCGGCCCGCGAGGCCCCAGCCATGGAGGCACGCAGGACACAGGTGTTCTTGGCTGAGCCGGGCATTTTGCTGAGGGAATCAGTTCTGCCTTTTCTCATAATGAGATTTTATCCAAGCTGCGCTCCTGCTATGAGCTGAGGAAATTGCAAAGTTTTTGTTGGAGAGCTTTGCAGCCCTGAGGTCTGTGGACTCGGAAAACATCTTTGCCCAGATGAGGGAGGCCCTCTCCCCTGCTTCCCGGCCTGGAGCGTCTGTGCCGCTGCTCTCTCCAATGACGCGCCCGGCTTTTCATTTCCTCTCTCCAGTGCTATTTAATCTTGCATCCCTCCTTCCAACAAAAAGCCATGGGTCAG